>NC_061146.1:2771358-4157037 GCF_905220365.1 Vanessa cardui | reverse complement strand
GCTTTATTTTATTGTACTTCGAAAAATATAATTAGATGTTTTAATTGGTTTTTATCAAGTGTAAGTTTTATATTCTGTTTGTGAATAACAAAGCTATAACTGAAATGAAAAGTTTTATTTATATATTCATTAGATAAAAAAAAATATTTAACTACCTTATTGTACAGAGTATAAAAATGTAATAAAAAATAGTACTACTATTATAACTAATATTTACTTATCAACCGACTCCAAAAAGAAGGAGGTTATCTATTCGTCGGTATTTTTTTTAATAATCTGTTCTTTACTAAAATTATAAATTTGGTGGCACTTATAACATGTTTGTATTCATATATAAAATGTTTATTTTTAATGTTAAACTCCTTTTGGGGTGCTATATTTATTTATAATGCGCAGTGTAGGGTTACATTAAAACTACAGGATGAGGCTGCTCGCTAAACCGCCATCTAAGTGTCGAGTCGCTCGAAATAGACAAGGACACACCTTGTCTTATTTTACAACGTTTATTTTGTTCCAAATTTAATCTGTGAATATTTTGGTAGCGAGGAACAACGATGAAATTACATTATATAATTATGTAAAGAATACAGTCATAATAAAATTATTATTATTATTAAATAATAATAATTTATATTATTACTTATTATACTAAATAATAATAAGTTTAATATGACTGAATTCTTAGATACAGTATCTTAATATGAGGAAACGTATTCGATGTTGAAAAATTATGAAGATGTGGCATGTACATGATTACAAAAAGTTTTTCTTTTTCGACTTAAGGTAAACACATCAATTTCCATTGAAAGCGCTTTCACGATTCAACAGAACTGTAAGAAGGTTCTGGTTTCATCAATCAATTTGGAAGATGTTACGGCCGTCTGAAAACTAAATACCCGCGCTCCTGTTTTTGCACTGTATATAATTTAAAATAAAAAGGTTTTATTATATTGAGTGAAAATTGGTCATCAAAATGATGACAACAGTTTCTTACTTAAAATATTTATATTTTAATCATTCTTCCTGTGCGGGCAATATGTTTTTCTTCCCATTCATTTCTATCTCTTTTGCTATTTTATTTCCTTACATCGTATAAGAAGAAGGCGAAAATCGGAGTAACTAAATAGATGTACATAATACATATTGTCTTCGTATGGATTTGTGGCTGACAATTTTTTCTTAGTATTGTTTTATGTATTTTTTCTATTCCTTCGTGCCGTACAATCTATTCTCGTCGCTCTATATAATTCACGTCAGTATTATAATTCCATATGAAAATATCTATTTAAGATGTAGATATTAAAAGATATGGCGAGAATGAAATAAAATAAATTAATACAAATAAGCAAGGTTGGTGGCGCAGTGACGATGTAACGAATAGTTAATATTTCTTACAGCGTCATTGTCTATGGGTGATGGTGACCATTTACCGTCAAGTGGCCCATATGCTAGTCCGCCATCCTATTCCATAAAAAAAAAGCTCTCACAAGCAATGAATCGATAATTGTGAACATTTTAAGTGTGAGGTTACTGCCGCTTGTATAAAAGTATAAAAAAATAAAAACAAAAGTCCTGACAAATAAAAAATAACTAAAGTATATCATACTAAATCTACAAAAAAGAAAGAAATTATAAAAAAAAGATATTTTATAAGCAGTTATAGTAATTGTGTACTAAATAGATGAACCAGCTTAAAAGTTGGGTTCTAAAACCCAACGCTGATGCTATGACTATATTGATCTTTATGTAATGTTTAGCTATGAGGCAGCAGGGATTAAAACCACCTGTTCTAATCAATTAAAAATGAACGTCATTATCAAGCCGATAAAAATGTATACCTACAGTATATGAGGCAAAAAATTCTGAGTAGCAACAACACAGTAGCGGAGTCGAGAAGTTGGAGTGTATTTGCTGATCTCATAAGAGTGAGGGATTTAAGTGTTCCCGTGTTTGCACACACGCTTGTGACCAATAATATTTTCCGTAGTTGGCTCGCATCTAAGGCTGAAATCGATTAGATCAACATTATTGTTATTATTTGTTGTTTTCACAAAAGGCTTTGACCTTGACATTGACATTTCCAATAATTCTCCTGTTTATTCTCGGAAAATCAAAATCAAATTATACTTTTTTTCAAATAGGCTGTTCACACACACACATTTTAATTGTCATTTAACAACTATCTCAAGTAAAGCTACCACCGCACCGGTTTAATATGCAGATTCTACCGAGAATAACCAGCAAGAAACTGTTTTCCAACATTTAAAAATACAAAGTCATGTTAGTTAAATATAATTACTTATGTATGTAATAGGTATATCCCGCTGGAAGTTAACAGATATTAAAATGACGCCTACGGTCTATAAAGTTGTATTGAAATGTACATAATTGCCATGTCTCATTCGTAACTTTTAAATTATGTTTGCCCAATAACGGATCAAGTTAAAATGAAAATTATTCAAAGATAACCTTTAACATTTAATATTTAGTATATAAATTGGATGAACTAATAAATTCTATCGAGATTTTTTATTTCTTTATTTTTATAGGCAAGTTAGCAAATTGACAATTTGGTAGTGAGTAGTCACTACTAATATTGTACATTAAAGTTTTCAAGTCGGGGTATCTGCTAATATAGTGAAAATTATTGATGCGTTTTCGTGCTTCCGATGCCATACCATGATCACAATGGTTTGATTTTCCTTGCCACTGTTCTCTATAGACTTTTCCTACCTCAAGAGCACAAAAACCAAATAAACATTTGACATGGAATGGACTCGATATCAGTTGTCGAAGCTTAATTCTATAAGATATAGTGAATATCTTGGATTTGTGAAAAAATGACGTTTCGAACGTAGACAATTTTTTATCGGAGTTTTGTAAGTAAAGCTAAAGTGGAAATAAATTGTTAAGTGTAGACGTGTAGTACCTATTATAGATAAAGATTTATTGATCATAAACTTGAAAATAAACGTGGACACTCACGGCAAGGCTAGTCCACCAGTCGCTCATCGTTTGGAAAGGGTTATGCTCGGCGTCTCTCTGCGAAATCGCATAGCAGAAATGAGGCGATCCGTCAGAGAACCAAAATCATCGACATAGCCCACCGGATAAGTAAGCTGAAGTGGCGTGGGCTTTTAGTTGTGCACCATGTACCTGAGTTTTTAGCAAATAGTAAGTTAAAAAAACATAAATCTAAGGTAATTTTTTATACTTTTTTTGACTCAAGTGGACTATACTTCCAAAGAGATGGCCCAGTGGTCAGAACGCGTTAGAATGATTGCGGGTTCAAACCCAGACAAGCACCGCTGATTCATTTGCTTAATTTGTCTTTATAATTCGTGTCTTTATAATCATCTCGTGCTCGGTGGTGAAGGAAAACATCGTGAGGAAACCTGCATGTGTCTAATTTCATAGAAATTCTGCTACATGTGCATTCCACCAACCCGCATTGGAACAGCGTGGTGGAATATGTTCCAAACCCTCTCCTTAATAGGAGAGGAGGCCTTAACCTAGCAGTGGGAAATATACGGGCTGCTACTATATATTTATTGATATAGTAAAGCAATAACTTCTCTTTAATTATTTGGTGTTTCCTATCAGCCGGACTAACATATATAAGCTGTAGACATTTTACTGTAGAAGAAATTTATTACAAAAATACGTATAAGAATACAATAAAGATCCATTTCGAAATTGTATATCTTTTGTGGTTTAGAAAACACAAATATTATAGAAGTATTTACCCTGGTGGACCTCTATTACAAATAGTTTTCGTAGAATTGCATCAATTATTTGATATTGTACCTTATCATGTTGCCTTACAGTTCAAAATTGATTGTCGATGTTTTAACTCTAGGTAAATCTCTATATGTCCATTTAATATTTTCTGCGTCCACTCGGCTTTTCAAACGACCTGTGGTTTTCTGTCGAGTGGAAACTTTCAATGGAAATAAATCTATACATTTATACGTATTGGGTAACGATAGCGCAGCGTTCAGATCATGTCGATCTGAACATAAGATCGAGGATTCAAATTTGAGAAAAGACGAATGAGTTTTCTATTACGGCGAAAAAATGTAGATTTTTCGGAAAATCTTTCAATGTTTCCAAATCCCTTTCTTTGTAAGCGAAAAGGCTTATCGAGAAAACGTATGGCCCATTAATAGGCTGCTTTGTCTCAGATTGTATCTCGAATTCTTTGCTTACAGAAACATATTTAATTAATGATCTTTTACAGAGAGTTTATTAATTATGTTTCTGGAGTTATTACATATGGTTTTAAATATTAATTTGTATACATTTAATCCGTATGAGGAACTGTGAACTAAAATGCGAAACTGGCCAGATATTAATAATAAATTCTTATTTCTTTACTCCATAGATGTTTGTTACAAATTTATTAGAAAAAGTCGATAAAGATAATTACGATTTTGTCTTGTTTAATTTTCCACTTGATTTGGTAAATTTGATTTCCGTTGGGCGAATGTTAATTAAAAGGGGTCAGGGGTTATTTTTAAAACACTGACCCGTTTAGAAAGTCGCCTTTGTACTATGTAGGTTTTATCCTGACATATCGTTTATTATGTTGTAAATAGCGCTCTATTACTATCCCCCTCCTGAGAGGCAAATGTAAAGGAATATTCTCTTAAGTTAAGGGGTTGGAACATATTCCATCATGTTGATCTAAAGCGGCTTAGTGGACGGATGCTGAATTGGTTCGAGATTAGAGCAAAGTATAAATTTTAAGCGATCGAAACTGAAGCTTACCTCCTCATGTAATACCAGTGTCCATCTTCATCGAGGTTACGATTAGTAAGTACCTAATATGCTATCCCAGACTATAGTATGTGGGAGAACGAAAGGCAAAATAAATAGTAAAAAAGTAACCAAAGTATATTTAATATAATAGCAGGTAATTATACTTATTTCTAAACACTGATTACAATGAATTTCGTATAAAATAGTAAAGTCAAATTACATTATTATATAATTACCAAAATAAGTATGTTGCTGGGCTGATGTTGAGGATAATGAAAGACACTAACTAGTTCACAATTTATCAACGAGACGGTACAATTATACGGACTGTGACGCAATTGATAGACACTCTGTTTTACATATGCAATGCTTCGACTTTAATACATATATGCCAAAGAACATGAGATACACAGATGTGAAATAATTTAGTCATAGAATATGTAACTTTACTAACTGTTTACTTTAATACCTATGTGCATATACGGCACAAGTACTACAATACGCTCACCTGGGTTATAACCAAATAAAAAGTTCAGAGCACCGACAGTTCCGTGTTCAACACTGAACCACTTCTGATTTGTTGACATCTGTCGAGCTTCTTATAAAGAATGGTCATTTGGGTCACTTACACAACCGACCGATAAGACTGGAATTTGATTAAAAATATTATCTCCCACAGATATATCCCTATGCTAAATTTCACATTCTCGCGTGATTGAATATCAAATATCCATTCAAACTTTTGCATTTATAATATTAGAAAGTTTTTATATGATGAAACATATTACGAAACATCCTGGCATCATCTGTTACGAGTTTTATGTATGCATGTATTTTCTTGATAAGCCTTTTCATTTTTATCAAGGTAAAGGATTTCGAGATGATTACAGATTTTCCGACCAATCTAAGTTTTTTTCAACGAGATTAATCATTACGTAGTATAAAACAAAGTCAGTTTTTCTGTCTCTATATCCCTTTGTATGCTTAAATCTTTAAAAATACGCAGCGGATTATGATGCAGTTTTTTTTAATAGATAGTGTGATGCGTAAAGAAGGTTTTTTATATATAATACGTGGCCTAATTCGTAAAGAAAAACTTATAGTTTTAGAAGTTTCTACTGTGATGTCATATAATTTCACCCATGTGAAGCCGGGGCAGAGATGGCCCAGTGGTTAGAACGCGTGCATCTTAACCGATGATTGCGGGTTCAAACCCAGGCAAGCACCGCTGATTCATGTGCTTAATTTGTCTTTATAATTCATCTCGTGCTCAGCGGTGAAGAAAAACATCGTGAGGAAACCTGCATGTGACAAATTTCATAAAAATTCTGCCACATGTGTATTCCACCAACCCGCATTGGAACAGCGTGGTGGAATATGTTCCAAACCTTTTCCTTAAAGGAAGAGAAGGCCTTTAGCCCAGCAGTGGGAATTTACAGGCTGTTGTTTGTTTGTTTGTTGTTTGAAGCCGGGGCGGGTTACTAGTAATAAATAAAAAAGTGTGAATTAATTCAGTCTTGTCTTTTTAGATTTGAACCCTTGACATTATGTTATGATCTTCATGCTCTATCCACTGCGCTATCGTTAGACAATATGTATAAACGTACAGATTGATTCCATTGAAAGTTTAGTATTTCTTTCATTAGGTTATACCAAAAAAACGGTACCTCATTATCTACACTAAATATTATAAATGCGAAGGCAACTGTCTGTGTGCCAACCACCGTGGTTTTGTAGTAGTTCGCCACACGAGGTTCGTTTCTCGGCCGAGTCGATGTAGTAAAAGTCCATTATTTTTCTATGTTATCTTGGGTCCATGACCGTCGTTATTACTTATACATACAAGTGCTTTAGCTTCTTACAATGGGACCACAGTGTGCGATGTTGTCCAGTATTTAACCACCAAACTCCTGTATCGATTTTGATGGAATTTGTATTCCAAGGACATCTTAGGCTACTTATCACCTGGTGGTAGGGCTTTGTGCAAGCCCGTCTGGGTAGGTACCACCCACTCATCAGTTTTTCTACCGCCAAATAACAGTACTCAGTATTGTTATGTTCCGGTTTGAAGGGTGATTGAGCCAGTGTAACTACAGGCACAAGGGACATAACATCTTAGTTCCCAAAGTTGGTGGCACATTGACGATGTAAGAAATAGTTAATATTTCTTTCAGCGTCATTGTCTATGGGTGATGGTGACCACTTACCATCAGGTGGCCCAACTCCTAAAACGCGAGCAATGCTGAGGGCAACAACTAGATACACTTATGATATAGATGTAAACATGTATCGGCAATGTCATGTCCAATGAAATACATATATGTCACTTACGCTAATGCTATAAAAATATTTTGTTAATGACACGCGTTTCACGGGCAGCGTGTCGTCTCTTTGATACGCTGACAATTTTGTCACGTTGCATGTTTCAGGGTTAAAATAGCTTTTAAAGGTCGGGGCACATATAACGCATGTTTGTTAACTTTATTGAGATTAACGAATGTTAATTCAATTTAAAACAAATACATATATAAATAACTTAATATTTTGCCAAGAGTATTCTACGAAGATTTCCGTGAGTACTGGCATATCATGCTTTTTTTTCAATGATCTTTGTTGTAACTTGCTTCTAGAAGGATCACTTATCGTGATAGCACAACGTGTGATAGGTAAACTGGTGACCTATGTGTTGTTCATATCATCACATCATATCATTGTACATAATATACATTGGAAGGATGAGGAAATAGAAACTTCCTGCAAACGGACTTGGGTACAATAATATATCTACCAATCTATCATCGAGTACTATCAGTATTAGAATGTTATATTTACAAAGCATATGAGGGCGCGCCTAGGATATCGCGGCCATTTTGATTAGGAAAATATCCGAATGTTACCAGCTTACAATTTGTGGCAATCATTTAATTATCAGAATATTTAATATGTACAATAATTGCCCACGCATATGAACCATGATGATTTATAGGTTTTCCTGCACCCTTTTATCTTTTTTATATACACATCTAGATAGACTGTCAAAGCAGAGAACCCTTCGAAAAAATAGTGGTCCATAGTTCGACGTAAAGTACACGCACACTAATAAACAAGCATTGGCGATTGGAGAAGGTCAAGCGTAACCGTCACGCACACTAATGTAACAAAGTTACCATTTTTATTTTATTTCTTTTCGAGTGACTTTATAATTTAAATTTACTGTCATAATTTAAAAAAATGAACAATACAAATGAAAATATATGAATCATAATAGAACGTAGGTTCTTATTTTAAAATTTAAAATGATTCAACGGTCTCTATGAAACAACGGACGCACGGCTGTTTTGTTTTTAAACAAGGCTGAGTGACTGATGGTTGGCTGGTTCGCTTCTTTGTTTACACTTTTTCATTCTTCACGCTTGTTGGAACTTTTTATTTAACGGGAAATTGTTCTGTTCGTGTTAAATGGAAACAAAGCACACGTTTACTAGATATTTAAATTTTGTTTAAGCTGTATTCACATACATTACAGTCTAAATGAAAAATCAATCAAAATTAAAAAAAAAAAATTTAAAAAGAAACTGAAATTGATACGAAGTATGATACTTTTTTTGCCGTAGTAAACTTCGGATAAAATACGTTTTCTATTTAAACTTTTTAAGGAATTTTCTTTAGCTCTAATAAAATGCAGTTTTAATAAAACACTTAAAACTAAAATTGATATCAAGTATGCGACGTCATTTTACTGTCGTTAACTTCCGTTCAAAGATTTTTTTACAACTTTTTAGTTTATAAAGCAATTTATTTTAACTTTTTAAACAACATTTTATTTCTTAGTGCTATCAAAATTAAAAAAAATATTCGAATTCGAATTTTAAAAATAGAACACAATATTGGCTTTCATCTTTACCTTTGGCTTGTAGCTTTGTCATCTATAAATTCAGCTCACTTGTTGAATGCGATATATTCTAAAAATTACGGGAAAATATTAGATAATGGAAGCGTGTACAAAATAATTATCAAAATAAAAGAAACACTCTAATTCGAATTTTAAAAATAGGACACAATATTGGCTTTCATCTTTTTCTTTGGATTCGAGCTTTGTCATCTATAAACTCACTTGTTGAATGCGATATCTTCTAAAAATTTCGAGGAAATATTAGATAATGGAAGCGTGTACAAAATAACTTAGAAAAGTAAATAAAAGCTGACTGTCCAAACAGTAGGATGACAATGTTTTATTTTAAATAAGTTATTATTTTTCCAAATAAAATTATTAATAATTTCATTTGTTATATAAATATTGTTCTGTGAACAACATAGTAAGTAGTAGTATCTTACTTTAACCAATAATATTATTCAATTCGATGTCCAATTTGATTACTTACTTTTACTCTTGACAGTTGTCAATTGGATATATGAATTATATTATTATTATTTTTAATATTAGTATTATTATACATGGCTGTATTTTTAAATGTTGAATAAGACTAACTACCTACTGAGGTTCTTCGCGGTAGAATAGAAATCGCGGTACATTTCGGGCCGGTGTGGTAGCTTCTCTTACTATAATATGTATGTGTTAAGTGACGATTCAAAAGTGCTTGTAAAAGTACTTGAATATAGTATATTTTGATTTGATTTATAGATAGGGTTATTCTATTTATGTTTATATTATTTTCTTAATTATGAAAGTCCTATTAGCATGCCTTTGTGAACCGTACTGGGCCAACCTTCTCATCACTTATTCCATTCCAATAAAAATGCTTTAGCAATGTTCCGGATTAAAGAGTGCGCCATTTTAATTACAGGCACAAAGGGCCGTAGTAACATGGAAGGTGATGAATAGGCACTTTATGGAGTGATTAAAAAATATTCAATGAGTATACTAGGAAATATATTTGCATTCCTTTAATTTCTGACAATAGTGATAAGCTGTATACTAAACAAATAATTCTATAAAAATATATGTCTTATTCCCTAGTACCGTGTTGTTTTAAAAAATGATGACGTCAACAATTCTGACGTCATGCTCTCAATTATTATCAAAACTTTCGATAGTAACAGTAAGTAAAATCAAATTCTTCAAAATAATCTCTTTATTCAGATAAAACTGACAATGGAGAGCTCTATCCTGTTCAGCTATTCGTAGCTGAAGCCCTACACAACAATTACTCTTATTTATAACTATAAGAGATTAGAGCGGTTTCTGATTTATTTTATAATTATATATCTTTCTCATTACATACTCCGTACTTATTATAATAATTTCACATAACAACAATAAAAACAACAATAACAATAAAAATTCAACTAATAAAATAGAATAATTAAACAAATAATAATAAACAGCGATCAGTTTGTGAGAATATGGTTTTAAAAACATAATTGCTATGATTTTTTTTTTTTTATGGAATAGGTGGCAAACGAGCAGGAGGCTCACCTGATGGAAAGTGACTACCACCGCCCATGGACATTTGCAACACCAGGGGGCTTGCAGGTGCGTTGCCGGCCTTTGAGAAAGGAGTAGGCTCTTTTCTTGAAGGTTCCCATGTCGTATCGGTTCGGAAAAACCGCCGGCGAAAGCTGGTTCCACAGAGTAGTTGTGCGAGGCAGAAAATGACTAAGAAATCGCGCTGTTGTGGATTTTCGGACATCTAGATGGTGCGGGTGAAACTTAGAATTTTGACGAGATGTCCGAAGCTGAAATTCAGCAGCCGGGATTAATCCGAACAATTCCTCGGAACATTCCCCGTGAAAAATTCGGTAGAAGATGCAGAGTGATCCAACATCTCTACGCAAAGCCAAAGGATCACGGAGATCGGAAAGGGCTTGATCGTCGATAACTCGAGCCGCTCTACGTTGGATGCGGTCAAATGGAAGGAGCTGGTACTGGGGAGCACCCGCCCAGAGGTGAGAGCAGTACTCCATGTGAGGCCGAATTTGCGCCTTGTAAAGTTTTAGGCGATGGGCCGACGTGAAATTCTGTCTCGCCTTGCTGAGCACACCGAGCTTCTTTGAAGCCAATTTGGCTTTGCCTTCCAATTGACCGCGGAACTGAACGAGGCTCGAAATATCAACGCCAAGTATTCCGATACTACCTGTAGCGGCTATCGGGATGTTCTCAAATCGTGGAGATACGACAAATGGTGTTTTTTTAGCGGTTAACGCGCAAACTTGCGTCTTTTTGGGTTTGAAATGGACTAAATTTAGCCGGCCCCAGTTCGAGACTTCGTTTAACGAAGACTCGATTTCAGACACAAGTTTGTTCCGGTTTTCTTCGACGTTTTCCCGAGAAATATTAGCGCGGCCGGTGTATAAGGTGTCAACGGTACTGTCGTCTGCATAGCAATGAATGTTCCCGATTTGCAACAAATCATTGATATGCAGAAGAAACAGAGTGGGTGATAGAACGCAGCCTTGTGGAACACCAGAATTGACGAATTTTAAGTCAGAGCATGCACCGTCGACAACGACCCTGATGCTCCGATCTGCCAAAAAGCTGGTAATCCAATTGCATAATTTCCCGGGAAGCCCATAGGAAGGAAACTTCGAAAGAAGCGCTTTGTGCCATACACGATCGAAGGCCTTCGCTATGTCCAAGCTGGCTGCTAATGCCTCCCCCTTGCTCTCAACTGCTTCAGCCCACCTGTGAGTAAGGTAAACTAGAAGATAATACGTCAAATAAATAAATAATACTGTTGCGCTAATATATACATATTATAAAGAATAATAGTAGAATTAAATAAAGCCCAAATGATAGAAATAAAGTCCATTAATATTATAATGTTTTTTAATGAAATACGCCACCCCAGAGATTTTGGAGCATAACAAGATAAAGTGTGATTTTTTGGCAAAATATTGGTGAGAACCTTTAATATACATTCTTAGAAAATGTATAAGCTATAATATTATAATCGGCTTTTGAAAAAACACCGTCGTCTTAAGGTGGTAGATTTTTAATATTTCATAAGTAATTTAAACTAATCTAATAAAGCACAAATCTGTGTTTAGCATAGATGAAATGAATATATTAAACACCAATTTCATGAGATATCTTGTGTCAAATTGAATACTCTGAAAAAGTGCAGTTGATTACGTAAAGGTAACCAACCCAATAACTCGCAAAGTCGAGGCGAACCAATCTATCAGAAAACACATTTCCATGTAGACTCGATCTCAGAATTGATAAAGGGTACTTACGTATTGAGGTAGGTAATGATTTGCTAATTGCTTTGTGGCAAACATGTGGTAACGTTACGTAAACTCATGAATATTAATATTATTCTCAATGATAGACCAACAGTAGGTTGTAACTAACTAACTGTAGGTAACTATTCTGCAAGAGACCAGTTCGTAACTCATTCGGAAAATGTTGAACTGACATTATGATATTCTATATTGAATAAAATGTTAACGGAGATCGAAATTTTACCATAATCATTAATAAAAATTTGACTGAAATATTTGGCTGGTACGAACTCTATTTTCTAAATTTTGTTTTTTTCTCATTGTTATTATATCAGATGTTATAATAAATTGTTCTGCTCTTATTATGTTTTAATTTATAAGTGGAAACTTTACTGCTATATGTGGTAATTTTTATGTTATAAATTTAATAATGACTTGTACTATTTGTTTTTCTTATAAAGTAAGATAAAATAAAATAAATTTATATCCAGTTTTTCTTTATAATCCTGGAGCTCGTTTATAACAAACAAACAAAAATGAAACTTAATACCGGCTGACAAACATGGGTGATAAAGCTACTAATTGTTTTCTCTTTTCCAAACGCAGCTTCACTAGCGTTTTAGGTCATCATCATCCTCCTGCCCTTATCCCAAGTTTATTTGAGAATAGCGCACCATGTCTTCTCCATCCATACTTCTTTATCAGACGTCATATCACAAGTATCAGCATTTAGCATTTTATATATTCCCCTTCCATGTGATTTTTATACCTAATTAACCGTTACCTTTTTTACCTTTTTATACTAAATTGGGTTCAAATTTGCTTCATACCAAATTACATTCAATCTAAGACAGACAAACAGAGAGATCTTGTAGTGAATGTAACATATCACTTTCTAATAATAGGTTGGGGAAAAAGTTTCTTCGTATTTTATATGAAAATTCAAAAAGTTTTTTTTTGTAGTTTATTTACATTTGACTAAAGTATGTAGGTGCCATTTTGTTCCATAACTTTTTGCCATCTTGTTGGTAGTGACATGATCCCATTGCTGTAAAAATTTTGGGGCTTCTGATCGAAAAACTGCGACAAGTGGTTTTGGCAGTGATGTTAACCTGACACTGCCTAAGGAATTCTACAGAGACAGATGAAAATCTGAAGGTGCAAGGTCAGGACTATAGGGCGGATGCATTAATACCTCCCAGCCTAACTCTCGTAATTTTTGTTGAGTGGCTAAAGATGTGTGAGGTCTAGCGTTGTCATGGCGAAAAACCACACCCCTTCTGTTGATCAATTCTGGCCGCTTTCTCTCAATTTCTTGCTTCAATCTCATCAATTGTTCGCAATACAGTTCTGAATCGATGGTCCTGCCGGGCGGTAACAGCTCATAATGAATGATGCCCTTCCAATCCCACCATACACACAGCATTACCTTGTTGCGAGTTAATCCGGGTTTTGCCACAGTCTGTGAAGCTTGACCGGCCTTTGACCACGATCTTTTTCGCACGTTCTTGTCGTATGTGATCCACTTTTCATCACCAGTTATCAGCTTCTTCAAAAATGGTTCGGTTTCATTACGTCGTAATAAAGAATGACAAATGAGTACACGGTTCATTAGGTTTCTTTCAGTGAGTTCATGAGGCACCCATATATCGAGCTTTTTTGTGTACCCAGCTTTATTCAAATGAGTCAAAACCGTTTTGTGGTCAATTGCCAGTTCTTCAGCTACATCGTAAATACTAATCTTGCTCCACTTTTTCAAAAATGGCATCAATTTTGTCCGTAACAGGGCGACCAGAGCGAGATGCATCTTTGATATCAAAATTTCTGGCTTGAAAACGCTTAAACCAAACTTGCGCTACTCTCACAGATACTGCATTAGGTCCATAAACATCACAAATTTTTTTCGCGGCTTGAGTTGCATTTTTACCTTTTTTATAGTAAAATTTTAAAATGTATCGAATTTCTTCCTTAGATTCACTCATTTTAACAACAAATGAAAATCACACAGATTCCTAATTTGAATTTGGAAGTGCCTTCTTTAAAATTAAAACTTTTTAATGATACCAAAACCAGCCAGATACAAATGGTATAGCCAAAGAGATTTTATTACAAGTTCATACATACTATATGCGAAAAGACTTTTTCCCCAACCTAATATTTCACGATAGGTTGCTGCGGTGATTTTCAGATTGCTATTGGCCTGTAATATTCCAGTTATATATTAATAGGTGAATATTATTACAATATATTCTGAACAACAACTAAAACACAATAATGCGAATGATTTAGTTCCGTAACAAACATCGTGTAGACACACAGAATTAACGCGAACAGTAACGATAAAGTTGTTACGGGGAGTTTCTCACTTCGGAAAGGTAATGCAAGTTTCGAATTATGTTATTATATTATGATACTTGGCATACTTCTACTTTCGTTGTTAAGGTTGAATCCAATTAGCAAACTATTAATGTGACCGGTAGCCTTGTCATGTAGGTATTATCCACTAATCATAACGTATACTACCGCAAAACATAAATTGAAATTTAAAAGTATTGCTGTGTTCCGGTTTGAAACCATCCTAACTAGAGACACAAAGGACATCTTATATCTTAAGGTTATTAGTTCTCTACGAAATGGTTAATATTTCTTACAGCGCCAATGTCTACAGGCGTTTTCGCAGATCGGGTCTACTTACCCGCTCATCACCACCACTTACTAACGATCCTTACATATCCTAGCTGTTATTATTGTTATAAATGTATTGTAATGGGTATTTATGTAACACAAGTTGTCGTCCGTAACTTCGCTCGCGTTTCAGTCGACATGTTAGACCGTAAAAAGTAGCTTTTGAGTTTAAGCTATAATAAATTTCAAACCAAATTGCATAAATTTCGGTTCGGCTTCACCATGAAAGAGCAAACCACAGACAGACATATTTTCGCATTTACAACATTATCAAAGATATAATACACAATGAAAAAGCAAGGCACAAATATTATTAATTAAAAGTAAATATTTTCTTGGCGGTAGGGCTTTGTGCAAGTCCGTCTGGATAGGTACCACCCACTCTTCAGTTATCCTACCGCCAAATAATAGTACTCAGTATTATTGTGTTCCGATTTGAAGACTGAGTGAGCCAGTGTAACTACAGGCACAAGGGACATAACATCTTAGTTCCCAAGGTTGGTGGAACATTGACGATGTAAGGAATAGTTAATATTTGTAACAGCGTCATTGTCTATGGGGGATGATAACCACTTACCATCAGGTGGCCCATATGCTCGTCCGCCAACCTATACCATAAAAAAAAAACAAAAAAAAATGCTAACAAAATATATCGAAAAAAAATCGAGCCTGTAAAGAAACCTTTGTAATTATTTCTCGTTACGTTCGGAATTTATTTTATTTATACATTGATATATTCACTTCACCTGATACTTACAAATGGTAAAAGTGATTGAAAGGAATTACCTAGCCGAAAAAAATATTTACTTGGTTCGAATATTTGTATCAGTGAGGCTGTTGATAATAATGAAAATGTATATTCAAAAACCAGTCAAGGGTACTTGTATAGTTAACAAGCCCCAAATTCAAGATGGTTCCTTGGAAATATTTTCTAAGCATAGTTTTGTATATAAGCTGAAGTAGTATAATCATGAATAGGCCTTCTCTTAAATAAGACTGTGATTTGTGAATCATAACGACTTTTCGTTTTTTACTCTTAATCAGTACATTATTAACAATAATGTTGACAGATAATCAACGACCCGTTTCGGCTTCGCACGGGTCATAAGGTTTATTTTTAAATTTTTGTGTTTTTCGACATGCTTTTTTCGTTCTTTTTCGACGTATTTACTCAAAAACTTTAATAAATTTCCTTATTCTATTTCCTCTATTAATGATAACCGCATGAAAATCCGTTTAGTAGTTTAGGAGTTTATCGCAAACATACATACAGATAGACGCGACCTATTATATGTAGTGAAGAGTCATATTGAGCTCTTCCTTTTTTTAATCATATAAACATTTTATCCAAAAAAGAATGTCATAATTTACATAGTATAGCCCTATATTCAATTATATTGGGTTAAGTCTTTTCTGCTTTTTGGGATATTTTATGGAGTTTACACACACCCGGTGATCTCTTGGCCGACTATATTCTCTCACTTTTATACCAATGCAATCTCAGACCTAACACGACCAAAAACCGTTCAGGTACAGGACGACAGCTACGTGCTTTCCACCACACAATAGTGTAAACAATACACTGTTTATACAGTAAACACTTCCAAATTTCGAGCTTATGAGAAAAATGTTATGACAAATGCTATGACAACGCTTTTTAATCTTAAATTGAGTTTTTACTTAATATAAGATCAAAAATGGTCTAATCGTTGATGCTTTTTGATAAGATTACTTTGAACACACTCGCAGCGGCTTCTTTTATTTATATTTCCATCCCTGTAGTACGGGGCGTTTAGGACCTGGCCCAGTTGGAGCTGAGATGGCCCAGTGGGAGCTGAGATAGCCCAGTGGGTAGAACGCGTGCATCTTAATCGATGATTGCGGGTTTAAACCCAGGCAAGCACCACTATATGTATGTGCTTAATTTGTGTTTATAATTCATCTCGTACTCGGCGGTGAAGGAAAACATCGTAAGGAAACCTGCATGTGTCTAATATCATCGAAATTCTGTCACATGTGCATTCCACCAACCCGCATTGGAACAGCGAGGTGGAATATGTTCTAAACCCTCTCCTCAATGGAAGAGGATGCTTTATCCCAGCAGTGGGAAATTTACAGGCTGTTACTTTACTTTACTTTATGAAAACTACCATAATACCGGTAGGGGGCTAATTAAGCGTAATCTTTAAGAAACTTAAATTCGATGTGACGTAAATATGTAATGGGATCGAATTTTTATCTTCAATGTGTCTAAGGGACCCCGTTTTAAAGTAGATACACTATAGCATTCGGTTTTCAATATTTTTCATATAAATATATTTATCACTTTCCTACAATATATAAATAGATGTTACGGCCTCCGCACCACAGAGAAATCTGTTTTTCTCAGTCGCACCGCAAGAGAGACACGAGGCATATCAAACCTCGCTCAGTATTGAACGTGTTAATAGGCCAAGTAATGAATAACTTAGTGTACCTTTGCTTCTTGTGTCTATACAATGATTGTCACTGTCCAAAAATATCTATATTATTAATATATATATATATAATATTGTTATACAACAGTTGCATAATATTTGCGTATATACTTTTCGGTCGCGGCTTCCGTAAGTTAAAAAAAAAACAAAATGAACCGTTATTTTACAGAACTATATTAAGTAAAACTACCGAGAAGTATCAGCAAGAAACTCAGTACTTACTCTTTTCCTGATTGTGTTATTGAAATGTAATATATCCTGCCTTAAAGACAACAGCTTAGATCCAAACTTTCTTATCATGTTATATACATCTTATGTTAATTTTTGGTTTTTATTATCAATGTCTTTTTTACAAATGATTTGAATACATTAATCGAATTTAAAAATCGAAATTTTCTCGATATTGCTTAGAAAGAAATCGTATTTTGTTACAAGTCCTAATATTTGGAAAAGATTGTGAAGTGCATGATATGAATAAAAATCGGAAATGTAGACGGAAAATTACTTATTCTTTCTTCCTACAATCTTTTTACAATATGCTTAGTTGTATGCCGAGAAGAGACTAGTATTTCAACAAACAAAAACCAACTACACACGACTCCGTGGCGTGCGCCATACAGATTCATAGCTCTGTTTAGCTCGCCCCGGTCGCGCCGCAAGACGCGCGCGATTCGCTCATTACAATTCGCCGATCACTGTTGCGCGTGGCATGCTTAGTACATTGCTATACTTGTATGTCCCTCTCTCCACTTGACGACGTTCCCCGACTGATTTTCATGATACTCGGTTGAGCAGTTAAGACAAGCAAACCAACTCTCGCATTACATTAGTTAGGATGTTATAAAGGTCACAGGTAATTGTTGTAGAAAATTGCCGTTGCCGTGGCATGGGAGCCAAGTGAGTAGAAAATTAAAAATTCCGAGCAACGCTGATAGATATTCTTATGCTCCACGTCGTTGTGGCTTTTCGCATCCCTTCTATAATATTATGAATAAGAAAGTGTTTACAACAACAATAACAGCCTGTAAACTTCCTATTGCTGGGCCTTTTTTTTTCACGCAGGGAAAATCTTCATAGATACCCGACTCCTGGGGGGGATAACCCGACGGTTATGTGAGATTGTACTCACTAAAAACCCTGCGATGGCCGCCATCAGCAAGGAAAACGGAGAGGCTGCAAGATCGCTTTCACAGCACGTCCGCTGCCCCTCCCGTGCGTTGCTCCGCTCGTGGCTGGCGGAGCACGACTCAGGAGGGCGAAGATGAAGATGAAGATGATGTTTACAACAACAACAACAACAGAAGCCTGTAAATTTGCTACTGCTGGGCTAAGGCCTCCTCTTCCTTTGAGAAGAGAGTTTGGAACATAGAAACAGGGCTTGGACAGAATTGTGTAATATTTACATTTTTTAAAACAAAATCCTCCTGTATGTCTGTATGTTCGCAATAATGGTAAACTCCAAAACTACTAAACGGATTTTGATGCGTTTTTCACTAATGGACAGAGGGATTTATAAGGAAGGTTTATGCATATAGTTTATTGAGTTTTTGTGTAACTAAGTTAAAATAGAACGACAATTGTTAAATATGTCAGATATTTTTTTATGGAATAGGCCAACCTATTCGAGCATATGAGCCATCTGATAGTAAGTGGTTACCATCACCCATAGACAATGACGCTGTAACAAATAGTAACTATTCCTAATAATAATAATTTTAATATAATTAAAAGGTAAAAATAATAAAAAGAACTTATGTCCACCATTTACTTATTGTTTCTGAAAAAAATTATGGTCCAAATGATCGTAAACTTAAAGATTGAGCATCAAATCATAAATTGCGAAATGGTTTAAGAGCCGCATAATGAAAAAAATCACAGGGTGGGTGCAACCCATGGGGCTATGGTCCTCTCATCCTAGCACAAGTTTTAAGCTGAAATAGATGCTAAATAGAAATAATAGTAATTCCTTAGAGTGGAGCATTGCTTCTTTTTTTTGTGTTTCAGAATAGTCAAAAATAATATTGTAATTCTTCTATTTGTCAGCTGTTCTAGTTCAGCTGCATAGTGGCGCATGTTTGTCGTGACGTCACACGGCGAGACGATATCTTATAACGTCATCGTTTCTCGTTCCACTCATTCGCAAAGAAAGTAACATTTTATTTGCTTGAAAAACATGATCTGGTGCAAAAAAGAGATATCGAGACAGCAAAACAGAAATATGAATGAAGTAATCAGGTATGGAATGAAAAATGTTTTCTTAAAGATGTTCTCTAGAGTTGCACAAAGGGGGTAATGACCGTCGTTTCATAGTTCCTTATTGCACGAAGTCAAAATTGTTTCTTTCTTATTATTATACTCAGGGCCACCGTAAGCGGGTGTGCAGAGCGTGCACCGCACGCGGGCGGCACGTCCAGGGGGCGGCAAATTGAGCAATACATCACGTACCTAATTCATGTCATTATTATAATACCCACGAATCCTTAAGTAAAATAAATTATTCAAAGCATGGAAAATATTGTACTAAGTGAAGTTCGTCTTGAAAGTCCGTCGTCTGTTATCCTATGAAAAACAGTACTGTCGAAGTCAGGAGAATCCCCTTTAAGCTTCCTTCTCAATTGGTAGACTAGGTATCAGTTACTTTTGTAGTAGGGCGTTGCCGTAGGGCGGCTTGAAGGGTATCGCGCCGTCAGTTATATTGGTGGTACCTGGAAATAGCAGAGCTACGGGTGACGTCGAACCGGGTGCAGAGGTCATACGTTCGCTGTCGCAGGCGCAACGGGCTCAAAGCAAACTTAGAGGGACAGCTGTAGGCCGCACATCACCAATTGAAAAAGGCTTTAGAAAAGTCGATAAGTTGTAAGTTGATAAGTAAACAGAGAGCAAAAGAAGAGCTTTTAATGGGCTCAAACAGGGTCCCAGGCGCCCCTATCGTGGTTTACGAGGGAAGTTCCGGACACACGGCGCTTCTGTTACGGAATCGCTACCGCCATATCTTCTGCGACTGGTCGGCGAGCTATTTTCGGGAAACAGAGCGGATCACTCAACTATCGATGCCCTAAAAGACCCTAAACACCCGGACAACGGAGGAGGAGGTGGCCCAAGGGAACGTAGTCCTAGCGGTATAACCAAACGTGGCGAACGTCTTCAATAGTCTACCTTTCTTATTTTTTACTTTAATTTACAAGATCCACTCCAAAGGCTCCTGCGGGCACTGACTTTGCCAGGGATGGTAGTATTGTCCTACGCTGACGACGCCCTCATCACGGCGACGGGGCGAACCTTACAGAAGGCGGCCCTAGGTCTAGGTGAGGTAGGAGTGTCGCTCACGGTGGATCAAATCGAGATGCTGGGCTTGAGGGTCTCTATAACTAAAACGGAGGCCCTCCTAATCCACGGTCCACGCTAAGGTCCCCTCGAGGAGCGTCTATCGCCCTCCAGGAGCCTCGGACAACATTTTGTTCAACTCATTTTGAAGCTCATCAATGCCAACGTAGGAGAACCGGAAACACCTTGCCTGCGTGCGCTCTATGGCATTGTATAGTGCATCCATTTGGGTGGACTCCCTCAATGCTGGTAACAAGCCTCTCATCTTACGGGAGCGTGGGAACGGTGCTGGTTACTCGCTTAGCCGAAGAAGACTGGGAGAAGGTGTCTTCGCTATGGACATCTTCACCTCCCGCCATAAGTGTACCGGGGTTAGGGGTCTCTGTACTCTGAGAAATCCCTAGGAAGTGGAGTCCTACAGAGGTGAGCCTTCGGTCAGGACGTCACAAACGATCCGAGACGAGTGACGTCCCTCGAAAAGACGGAGTGGGAGGATACCGCTGGGTTTTTTATGGTTATTCCCCCCGCCCCCGCGTTTTGCAGCAAAAAAGGGCGGCATAATAAGTATTGCACGCGGGCGACAAAACAGCTAGCGGCGGGCCTGATTATACTAGCTAAGCCCGCAACCTTCTACGCGTTTAAATTTAACAAAAAATATATTATTGTAGCCTAAGTTACTCCTTATTATCCAGTTATCTGCCAGTAAAATTGCCGTCAAAATCGGTCCAACCGTTCCAGAGATTAGCCGCAACAAACAAACAGATAGACAAAAATTGTCAAAAATGTTATTTTGGTATATGTACCTTGTATACATACATATGCATTAAGTAAAAAAGTAATTTAATATTACAAACAGACACTCTAATTTTATTATATGCATATATAGATATGTATATTACTAACGTTCTCATACCTAGTATTTAATAAAAATATGATTTGAGTGCAACATGCACTCAAATCATATATTTTTTTCCTTCTCTCCTTTTGGAGGGCAATAAGGTATTTAGGAATATTTTTGACGATGTGTGGCAAAAAAAAATTCTCAAAAACGTCTGGCATCTCAAAAAGGGTTGTAACTATCGTTGTCTTATACTTACTGACTGCACGAATTATTATAGTTGGAATTTATTATTAACCTCAATTTTCTTAATATATGTTTTTAAAAGTTTTATGATAGTATGCTGTAATTCATTTTATCATATATAAATAAAACATTATTATAATACAAATGAATATGCATTAAAAAGTAATAAAAATAATTGCGTATTCAACATATTTTTAGAGCCTTCTTAAGTAAAATGAAATGAAAAATATTAGATGACTTAAAAGTCGATTTACGATTATATAACGTAGTTATAGTTATTGTTATATTTGGAGGTATGAGGTAACAAACATAAAAAAATATACAGACGAATTTATAATTTCCTCCTTTTTGAAGTCGGTTGAAAATGACAGTGATTCTGATTTTATATTCTTAGTATTACGTAAAAAATATGCCTTACATTGAAAACACGTAAACGCTAAAAGTATATTATGTATCACGTCACATAGCGTTAAATAATTTTATATTCAGAGTTATGTAGCTCTAAGCAAAATTGTATTAAGTATTTCTTTCTTATAAAATATCAGTAAATTTTATATCAAATATGTTACAATATTAACTACCAGACCTTTTTAATACCTCAATAAGCAAAAGTTAATTGATCTACTTACTCGGTAGGGGGTTTTAAAAACCCATCTGTGTAAGAATCACATATCACATATTCTATGACTGAAAATAAATAATCATAACTGTGTCGTTCCGAGCCGAGATGGCCCAGTGGTTAGAATACGTGCATCTAAACCAAAGATGCGGGTTCACCCGGCAATCGCTACTGAATTTTCATAGAAAAATATCATGAAGAAACCTGCATGTATCTAATTCTTACTAAATTCTACCTCATGTATATTCATCAACCCGCATTGGACCATCGTGGTGGAATAATCACCTAACATTTTCCTCAAAGGGAGAGAAGGCCTGTCGCCAAATACCTATACACTTTGGTATTGGACGAATAACTGAATACATACGTCACGCATGACGATGTCGCGATGCTGGTTATTACTAATTTAACTGATCATAACACATACAAATATCTGATACTGAATATGTCACTGGTATAAGACACGAGGGTCTGGTCCCTCGATAGTGGCCTCCAACCTCCCCTATAGCCACCCCGAGCCTCGCTAACATTCTGATACTGATCTGATACTGGTCAATTATTATTCTGAATCTGATCCATAGCACACCATGCGTAATTGATTACTCGTAGTCTTAACAACAATGATATACTGATAAATAAATAAATTCCACTTACTTGGAATTAAACGGTGCTGCGCCCGACCTGCCTCGTTCGTGTCTAATGCTAGCGAAAAGGCACGCCCCACTCCTGCGCGCCCCTCTCACTTACCTCGCAATATGTTTATCTTATAGATCGCTTTCGCGACTGTTTTATGATTCGCGACACTCCCCCCAGAAGAAAGAAAATAAAACTAGGATCTGATTAAACTGTATATTTATTGATTTAACTGGTCTGATTGAGCGCACTGTTAAATTATAAGATGATTTTATTAACTACTATTAAACAAATTACTCATAAGCTGGGACGTCCATTCCTTCACTTTATTTTTAGCCTTCAATGCTGAGAGTCTGGTTGGTCGTTTAGATGTAACTACATTTTCTGATGGTGTGTCTGGTAATTCATCGGGAATACCGTCATTCGGCTCAAATTGTTCTGTGTCATTACTGATCTCAGCTGATTGTTCCCCTTGATCTGTGCGAATGCTTTCGTCAATCTCTAATGGAAAAAGATGAGCAATAGATCGTGTCAACGTTTCTCCTGATGACATTTTAACTCTGGCTATTCGTATCTGACCATCCGAACCCTTTATAAGCTCTGATATTTTACCAACTTTCCAATTGGCTCTACTTCCGTCTGCCTTTATCTGGACTATCTCATTTAATTTTGGTGTTCTTTTAACTACAACTCTTGGTTCCCGATGTTTGTTACTTCGTTCACGGAGACTGGTTAAATATTGATTAGTGAACATCTTTGCAAATTCCTGTATTATCATCTGACCACGCTTCCACCCGTCAACCAGGTTAGTTTTTGTTGCAGTAGCCGATTCTAAAAAATCACGGTCGGAAATCTGAGTTGTAACAGGTCCACCTATGCGTAGAAAATCTGAAGGAGATAACACATGATCTAATTCGTCTCCAACTGTTGTCATTGGTCTGGTGTTTAAAACTGCCTCTATTTCCTTGATAATAGTGCATAGCTGATTATGATTAAGCAAGTGTTTATCTAACGTTCTCCTGAGACTATTCTTGACTAATCCTATGAGTCTTTCATAAAACCCACCAAACCATGGAGCTAGCTCTGGTATAAACTTCCAGACTATTTTATTACTTATACAATAGTCAGAAGATAAAACATCTGCTGTAAGTTTAAAATGTGTAGCGTTATCGGACATAATAGATATTGGTAAACCTCGTATTGCAATAAATCTTCTGATTGCTAGTAGACATTCTTCAGCTGATAGGTCTTTGACTACTTCCATATGTATAGCTCTTATCGTTAAACAGGTAAACAAACATACCCAACGCTTTTCTATGTTATCTTCATTTACATAAAGAGGACCAAAATAGTCCAATCCTGTAAAGGTAAAAGGTAGATGGAACTTCACTCTTTCTGCTGGCAGATCAGGCATCGGCGGTAATTTGAATGGTCCTCCTCCATATTTTAAACATTGTGGGCATTTTCTTAATACCTTTTGAACAGTAGATCTCCCTTGCGGAACCCAAAATTCCTGTCTTAGAAGGGCTAGTGTATGTGATACTCCAACATGATAATTTTTCTGATGTAAATCGGAAATAATTTGATGGGTAAAGTTTGAATTTTTCGGTAGTAATATGGGTTTTTTCTGAGAGTAAGTCCAATCTGCATGTTTAAATCTACCATTACATCTAAGTATTCCATTATTATCTTTGAACAAGCCAAGTGATCGCGACAAGTCAGTTATTTTACCTTGAACTTCTTTGGGAAAGTATTCTGCTTGAAGTTTCAATATAACGTTTACCTCGTCATTACTATTAGAACTTTCTGTCAGATGTACTATCTCGGTTTCCGTATTAGTTTGATTATTATTTATTGTAGTATTCGGGAGACCCTCCCCCGCCAAATCAATTTGATGGTCAACTTTATCAATGTTTGAAGGTGGCCATTGTTCTGGGCCTTTCAATAAAAATTCAGGACCTTTGAGCCACCTATTGTACGATTCAACACGGTTCGACCTAGTACCTATATCTGCTGGGTTTAGTTGACTTGGCACATACTTGAGTATGAATTGTTCGTTATTTTTAATCTCATTAATTCTCCTTGAAACAAATGGCGGTAGAAGCTTATTTGATTTGTACCAACCTAGAACTATCTGGCTATCAGTCCACAAATATTTAGACTTAATTTCTAATCTTAAAAACTTTAAAACATAACGTATGAGTCTACATCCAATCAGTGCTCCCAGCAATTCTAACCTTGGTATCTGTAAATTATTCTGATCCTTTAGAGGCACTAATCTAGACTTGCCAATAATAAAAGTGACAATATTATTAGTACCCAAAGCACCACGCAAATAAACACATGCTGCATATGCTTCTAATGAAGCATCTGTAAAACAATGGAGCTCATAAGTTTTACTGTTATCAATTATTTTATCGGATTTTAAATAATATCGACTAACACAAACATTTTTTAGATAATGAAGCTTAGATGCAATTTGTTTCCATTCATTAATTAAAGTATCTTCAATTTTAACATCCCATTTAACCTTTTGTTTCCATAATTTTTGAAAAAATAGTTTTGCTGGGAGCATTATTGGTGCCGCGAATCCACATGGGTCGTAAACTGAAGCTAAAATCTTTAAGACGTCTCGTTTTGTAGAAATACAATATAAATCTATATCGAGAATATCATGTTTCAAATGTAGATTATCTTGTTTTGTATCCCATATCAGACCCAATACTTTAACTAATTTGTTATTTTCTGATACACGAAATTTCTGTGGTATGAGCGAAACAAATTCTACCGTGTTTGAATTCCAGTCCCTTAAATTCATAGACAATCCATCAAAGCACTCTTTGGAAACTGTATATAACTTAAATGCATCTGATACCGTTTGAGCGCCTGTAACGATATTGTCAACATAAATATCTTCCGCAATTTGTTTCAGAATTAAATTATTAGACTTCAACAGATGATATTTTATTGTGGCATTTAACAAAAATGGACTAGATATTATACCAAAAGGAACCCTACAAAATCTTAAGTGTAAAAGATTGTCTTTATTTGGTTCAGAATTTATGTCTTTGAGCCAGAGAAACCGGGTTACATCTTTATCTGATTCTTGGAGGCCTAATTGTAAAAAGGCTTTCTCAACGTCAGCTACAATACCGACCTGATGCTCTCGAAACTTTATTAATAACCCAGTAAGATCCTCTAGCAGTAAAGGTCCTCTATATAAACAATCGTTCAAACTTCGATTGCCTGCCGTCTTGGCTGAAGCATCGTATACGACGCGTATAGCATTAGGTTTATTACGATTGAAAACGCAATGATGAGGGAGGTAATGAACTAGATGATTTGGTGAGAATGAATCCTTTTGTGCTACTGTTTCTATTATACCATTCTGTAACTGTTCCTGTATAATTTTATCGTATAATTTAAATTTTGTGTTATCTAATCGTTTTATTAAATTACAGAGTCGACCGAAGGCTAACCCTAAATTATTTGGTAAATTGGGCGGATATTCTACCCAGGGCCATTTAACGTGATATCTATTATTTATGTACTGAATAGATTCATTAAATTGTTTAATTGCTTCTTCATCGCGATTACATTTCGGAGAATCTGTAATTCCTATTGATTCTAAATCCCACAATCTTTTAATATCATTTGTTTTTAATGGAAGGTCAGGTTCATCTAATTTGCTATCATAATTACCATCTGTTTGAAAATAGGTTAAAACGGTTAACTGATCTTTAGAATCCTTTTCACAAACCTTGCCTGACCACACCCATCCAAAGTCCGAACTAACTAAGAAAAGTTCTTTATCAATAGATATTCTTTCACTAAACATAAATGAGTGGTAATAATCATTTCCTATTAGAATATCTATCTTATCACCGAGTGAACCGTCATCAGCTAAAGTCAATCCCTTGAATTTATTATTATTTAAAACCGAGACTAAGTTACTAATTACTGGAGGTCGTATAGAATTTGTAATATGGGGAACAACATTAGCGTATAAAACTCGTGAAAACCCAGTTCGCGTTGTTATTTTGAGGCTTACAACAGGACTTTCGATTTGATGGGGTAATTTAGCACCGAATGTAAAAATCGATAAACATATTTTTTCTACAATGGGTAAATCCAAAGCAGATGCAACTGATTCTGTTATATATGAACGTTGGCTACCACAATCTAGTAAAACTCTACTGGATATATTTTTAGATGTAATATTTGAATTAGCTATCGTAACAATGCAAGTTTGTAATAATGTAGTAGTAACTTCGGATTTAATATGTAAACTGTCAGTTTGCGTTAACTGCGTTGGTGGTGTTAAATTAACAGGACATAATGCACGGTTGTGAATCCCAAATTTATTGCAGTGCCTACACTTCCGTTTAGAACGACAACTATCAGCCCTATGCCCTTCACCAAAACAATTATAACAACGACTTCCTAATTGAGTTTTTCTTTCTTGTATTGTTTTATAAGTAGTGCATTCGTCATTGAAATGATCCTGTTTACAAAAAATACATTTTCTAATAAATTTTCTTTTAGGTGGCTCAACGTCTCTGTCTAAAGATTCATGTGGCCGTTTCCTTACTGATGATTTAAATTTATTATAGGGTCTTTGGTCAAATTTAGAGTAACCCCCTTTGATGGGTGTATATTTACGACGCCTCTTGATTTCCTCAGTCCTAACATGTAGAGAGTCTAAAGTATAATGCTCGCTATTTCGTTGTTTTGATTCATTGATTGTGATGTCTGTCTGATTTAAGTCTTCTATCTGTCTTTTTAATCTATTTGAAGTTTCTCTAGCCGATATAATATATTCTAAATATTTTCGTATGGTATCAATTGACTCATCTTTGTCTGATAATTTTAATTTTAACTCGTAAATTAAATCTTCAGGGAACTTCTCTATTATCATAACTCGAAGATGATTATGGTTAACATCTTCTCCCAGTGAGCTAAGTACCCGCAGGTGTCTTTCTATCTCATTAAATACTTGTCGGCATTCCTTTACAGATTTGCCGGCTGTTTTTATTCTATATAATGCTACGTAATGGGCGTCAATAATTACGCTAGGTTTACCATATCTTTCTTTTAAGGTATGAACTGCTATCTGATAATTTTTGCTTGTGGTATCTAAGCCATCGATAGCTTGTTTTGCATCACCTTCAAGAACTGATTGAAGATACAATAACTTATCCACATCATTTATATTTCTGCAATCAACGTTTGATGAAAATTGATCCCAAAATTGGTACCATTTAAGAACATCTCCATTGAATTTAGCAAGTTCCATACGCGGCAATTTTCCTGATACGTTAAGGCTATCATTGGCTACTGAAACGGTGTATCTTTTTTGTTTAATATAAACATCTAATTCTGCTATTAATTCTTCTGCTTTAATTTGAATTACTGTATATTGACTAATTTCTTCAAGGTTTGGTTCACTTATCAATTTACAATAATTATGAATTTCCGTAACAAATCTATTATTAGCACCTTTCAATTTACTTGTTATCAATTCTAAATCATTAATGTTTGTATCGCTGTGTTCGTTTAATTGTTTTATAGTAAACTGAGCTGAATTTATATATTGTGTAACTGATTCGTAAATTAATTTTAATCGGGTTCGAATGGCCTCTTCCATAATGATTTTAATATCACACAATCTACCTCGAACACTTTATTCGTAACTGTAACAAGCCATGAGATAAAAAACATTAAACTCATAATTGCAAAGATTAAATTATATATATATATATATATTTTATATGATTCAATTTTTTCTTTAAACTTCATTAAACTACTTCAATTTCATTATACAAAAGTAAATAAGATGTGTATATGTATTTAAATAAAAAGTAAAATATCTGAGTCATATTTTATTATCTGTTAAATAGCTTTCTTTATTTAGTCCGATCTTATCACCTCATCTGATTAAAGAAACAATTTTTATTCAATCTCCAAGCATTAAGTCACTATATTCAATAACTTTAAGGTAAGATCAAAATAAAATGAACTTTAAAACAATGTCGTTAGAATAGCGATATCAATACAAATAATATTCATTAAATAAATTTACAATGCAAAATTCAACCTTATAATATCTTAATTATCTGCACTTTTAAATGTCCTTTAATTTATTTTGTACGAATAACGAAATTCATCTTTAACGCATTCGTAATAAAGTCTGAACTATGAAGTGCGTAGCTGTTGACTATGACTCAGCGATCAACAATGTATTTGGCTTAGCAACATTATGAAATAAACGCTTCGCTCGTACGATATCAAACTACCCGCATACAATCATTTTTGTTTATATTGTAAACAACACAAAAATAAAATCCTTTTAAAATCCCAGCAGCTCCACCATGTCGCCAAATACCTATACACTTTGGTATTGGACGAATAACTGAATACATACGTCACGCATGACGATGTCGCGATGCTGGTTATTACTGATTTAACTGATCATAACACATACAAATATCTGATACTGAATATGTCACTGGTATAAGACACGAGGGTCTGGTCCCTCGATAGTGGCCTCCAACCTCCCCTATAGCCACCCCGAGCCTCGCTAACATTCTGATACTGATCTGATACTGGTCAATTATTATTCTGAATCTGATCCATAGCACACCATGCGTAATTGATTACTCGTAGTCTTAACAACAATGATATACTGATAAATAAATAAATTCCACTTACTTGGAATTAAACGGTGCTGCGCCCGACCTGCCTCGTTCGTGTCTAATGCTAGCGAAAAGGCACGCCCCACTCCTGCGCGCCCCTCTCACTTACCTCGCAATATGTTTATCTTATAGATCGCTTTCGCGACTGTTTTATGATTCGCGACAAGGCCTTAACCCAGCATTGGGAAATTTACAGGCTGTCAATTTTACATATCGTTGTTGTAACGAAAACGTTCCAATTTTAAGGATGATTGGGTCATTGTAACTACATGCACACAGAACATACATTAGTTACCAAGGTTGGTGGTGCGTTGGCGATTTATGGTTTATATTTGCTACAGTGCCAATTATATATCCCAATGATGTAGTATCTTTAGATGGCAAATTTCCCAATCTGCCAATTTCATATACATTAACAAATTATCTAATAATAAGAGAAATAACAATCTGTTAGTATTATTAATAGCTCAAATAGAAGCGAGGCAAATCCGGTTAAAACTAGTTTATGATTTTAATTGAAAATCATTGTGCAGAATGTCGTATAGTAATCAAAGTTTGCGACCACTTGTATTGCCAGTCGAAGTTTAATACAATACAATCTGAAGTTAGAGCAATTAATCACAGCCCGATTTTCAGTTGTTTGTTCTGACGGTTTAACAGTGGCAAAGGTACAGTCGGGGTAAGAAAAGGTTCGTCACCTTAAGATCTATTTTCGTGTGCTCAGTATGAGCGATAATCTGCTTTACCGATCGATAATGACATATTGCGTCGCAATGATTTGATGTTTAGATTCAAAAGATACTAAGAGTTTAAGACTTGATAGAGGATAAATTTGAAAACTGACGAAGGTCTTTTTACTCTGACTGTACATTGATAAAGGTGTCCGTTATTTTTTAAATTCAATTTTAGTAAGCAATGAACTTAATTCAAATTGATTGTAAGTGGCCAGTTATTGTAGATGCGTCCCTGGGCTCAAATTCCGAACCATTCGAATAAAACCTTATGAGTTTTATTTTTTCAAAGAGACTGAATAGATTTTCGAAGTAGACAGTTTTGAAATCTACAGTCCTGTCAGAATGCCGTGCCGTTGAGGATTCCGAACGTATTGAAATTTCCTTTTTCATCTTAAGGATTTTCATAACGATAGAAAACTTCTATTTATCTATAATATTTTATCTGTACGAATAATATAAAGAGGTAAAATTTGGAACGTGAATATGCGATCTTCGGAACGCATGAAATAATTCTAAAAAACAAATACTGGAGGAAAGTGGATATATATATATGTAAATAATACTATAGAATTGATTATCTTTTTCTTAGACTGACTGACTATGTAGATAAATATTGTGTATTTCATTTATTTATTATGTTATTATGTATTATTTTTATCTTCAATAATAAATGACAATAAATGACTTCGTTTAGCAGTAGTCAGTGAAGATTAATTAATTGAACATGTAATATATAACGTGTATAGAACATATATAATGCTAGCAATTAAACGCTATCGTCCGATAATATAATCATATTAATACAAGTGGGGTGGGGGCTATCTCGTCTGAGATTTGCCACCTGCATTCAAATTTACTAACTTAAGACATACAACATACAGTTTTAGTTGTATTCGTTCTGATGATTGAGAGTTCAAATCCAGGCAAGCTCCACTATATTTGTGCTTAATTTGTGTTTATAATTCATCTCGTGCTCGGTGGTGAAGGAAAACATCGTGAGGAAACCTGCATGTGTCTAATTTCATCGAAATTCTGCCACATGTGCATTCCACCGACCCGCATAGGAACAGCGTGGTGGAATATGTTCCAAAAGGCCTCCTCTTCCAATAAGGAGAGGGTCCTTATTGGAAGAGGAGGCCTTATATCAGCGGTGGGAAATGTACAGGCTGTTACTTTACTTTTTTTTACTATAGATACGATTTTTACCAGAAACCTGTAATGAGCACATCTTGTTACAAAAGTACTCTGTATTTTGATCATATTACCTGTAATAGGTATCGACGACTTCGGCGGTCGAGTTGGTGTACACCGGTTTTCATGACTACGCCACTCCGACGTAGAAAAAGTTCATTAGTTTTCTATGTTGTCTTGGGTCTGGGTGTTTGTGGTATCGTCGTTACTGCTGATTTTTCATAACACATTTGTTTTGGCTACTTACATTTGAATCAGAGTAATGTATGTGATGCTGTCCAATATATAAAATATTTCTCGTTGATTTTCTCATATAATTTTTACATAAAAAGGTGAAATCCTAAATTCATTGTTAACTAGCTTTATGAATACAGATGGAAACTAATTTGCCAAAAGTTATATAATATTTCGATAAAAAAACCATGAAAACAATCAAGATTAATCTTCAATCCTAAATTGTAATGATGTCTGCTAATAACCCTTTGTTGTAACTCCACGATTTGAGAACAATGCTATTGATGACGCAGCTATTATCGAATATCCGAAAATCGCACAATTAATCTGTAGATTCAGCTTCCGTCGGCGGTTTTTCCGAAATTTGATGCATCGGTTAAGATAAAAAAGAATTTGTTTAATTTATTGCCTATATCGCCAAAATTACCTTGTAATTAGTGCTGGTGGGAAAAATGTGGTATTTTTTTATTTAAGCTTGTTTTAGCTAATGAGACGTACCTTTATGTAGCAAGAGATTTTGTAATTAGAAATTTGTCAAGGTTATCGACCATGTTTTAGGTTTCGATGTAATCTTTTTTGCAGACAAATATTTTCCAAGATAGTTCACTATTACCTTCACTCGTACGCTTATATTCGGTAAGGAGGATATAATAATTATTAAAAGTAGGTGTGAAAGAAAGGATATTTCTAATAATAAAAAAACTCTTCTAAAATGAAAGTTTTGATAAAAAGAAAAAAATCTTATTTAGCACAAACAACAATAACAGTTTCACAAAGAATCTTAACATTTGCATTTTATTAAGTTTTCAGGCGACCTACTTTTGCTATATAGTTTCTGAGAGTTAAAGTACATAATCAGCAATAAGCGATACCCATATCCCTATTATTCTAACTACCTTGTTGGTGTAGTGGATGAGGCCGCAAATCTGTATGTTCTAGGTTCGACGACGATTATGAACTTCTAATTACACATATTTATTTGCTATCAGTTTCAATAAATAGTAAAGTTTTATATATCATTTGGAGAGGCCTATGTCCAGCAGGGGACGGGTACGGGTTGATGATGATGATGATATAACACAAGCTGTGTCATCAATAAAATTAGTGTTGAAACCTGAGTAAAGTAATTCCTTATAACATCAGCTATGTGCCAGTGGAATTCCAATCAAAATCGGTCCAGCTGTTCCAGAGAGAGACAGACAGATAAACATTGAAAAATATGTTATACATACATACCGTGTATTCATATACAGTTAGTAAAAAGCGTTTGTCTCAATATTACAAATAAACACTTCAATTTTATTATACATATATAGTAGAAACTCCTTTGTGTCATGTCTCAAAACAATTGTCTTAATCGTTCGACCACGCATTGTGACGTCGACAAAGAACATACTCAAGTGCAAACGCATTTACACGCCGAGACTTAATTGCACATCAAAGTGTTGTTAAACTCAGACGCGCAATCTTTAGGTATAGCGACGCTCTTCAAGTTCAAAGGAGTGCCTTTTAGTCGTTACTTTTATTTAATCTGTGGCATTAATTAAAGGATCTAAGTGCCTCAATAATGCGTGACATAAAACATATATAAATACATTTTAATTTAATCGTGGCGAATGTGTTTGAAACGCAATACAAATGAACTGAAAATGTTTTAAGAATGTTACCATTACCAAAATTAAAAAATCGCAATTTGAAAAATAATTCTCCTTCTTCATTATTATGTTATTATGCATTGTATGAATAAGTCTTATCATCATAAACGACTGGAATTGAATTTAAACTCTAAATGAATATTCAAAAATTCAACATTGCATATTTTTACAGTTATTAATTGCGGGATATTTACCATGCTTTTTATTTTTGGTGGTGACCGGTGTTTACGTAGCAAACGTACAAGAAAGGAGGTAGTCCGATACGGACACTTCTAACATTATCAACATATACCCGCAAACTTCAGTCTCGTGAACAAGACATTCGTAGATAATGTTGAAATATCGAGCTCCACCGAACACAAATAAAAAACATGGTAATTATCTTGAAATGAATAACTTTAATAATAAAAATAACCATGTTCATTTAAAATCTTATTGCATTTTTTTTGTTAATATCTAAAATGAACAACACATGTATGTACGTAACAGTTTTTAAATTACTTTATTGAATTTTTGGTTTGCTTTATAAATACAAACTATGTATTCGTACATTTTTAAAATTTCCAATATTAATTTCCACTTTTTAATTTTATCCAGGTCAAATTAAATGAACGAAGATAAAAATAGAATACTTTTTTTTGTAGCTTTTTGCTATTGTGTTTCGTACGCCATTGTTACGTCGGGGATAATATTTAAGCTGCTAGTAAATTTTGACAATCAGTAAAATAGTGTTATATTAAGCTGAAGAGTGTGTTGGATTATTTCAACGAAATTCAGGTATTACTAGTCGGACTATATACGATAAAAATGCTTTTATGTTAGATAGCCCATCTGTTGAGAAGGAATATTACAGGATATCACACTATAGCCAAACCAGACACTGGTGATATTTTCTTTATGACTGGCATATTTATCTTTTACATCGTAATACAAGTTTTGTTGTATGCCAGTTTGAATGGTGTGTGAGCTAGTGTAACTACAGGCATGAGGAACATAACATCTTAGCTCATTCGGTTGTCATAAGCCGATTGGTTAACATTTCTAACAGCGCTAATGTATGGGCGATTGTTACAATATGCCACCAGATTAAACATCTGCCAATCAGTCTACTTACATTAAAAAAAATGAGACGGGCCTGAAAAGATCACATAATTATACAGTTATATTGTATAATTATGAGAACGTTTATAAGAACTTGATGATATTCGTTTATGAAGTTTAAATAATCCACCAATATAAGGAAAATAATAAAAACACAACGGTATCATATCGAACTGGATGCGACTGGGACATTTTGTGAATAAAGATTTTATTATATTTAGTATCGTTTAACACTACAATATATAAAGTATTTTTTTAATATTATTTAATTATTGTTATCTCGTATGACACTCTCTGTCTCTTTCACACCAACCATCATAAATAAAACAAATAGCATCGATTGCATTAATTCCCTCTTGTTATAAGCATTTAGTGAACGAAATTAAGTTTCAACGTGATAAATACACTCAAAAAAAAATGTTTTCTAAAGCGTAATATCAGTTATGTGGTCGTCATGCAAACAACGCTAGTATATACTTAGCATAATATATGAAATTAAAAAATATATATTAAACAATTTTATAAATATTGTATTGTAAGTCTTATCTAGAGATTATGATATCAACGAACGTATCAAGTCGTACCTTGAGAATTTAATTTAGTTCTTTGGAAACTTTTGTAAGGAATAATCTTTGTTAACAAATTATATTGTCGCTCTTGTTTTCAGTTCAATTATTTAATAAATTACAGCTTAATTAAGCAAATACTTTTAAAAGCTTATTATAGATACATGTATGTATCAAAGTTTGACGCTGTTTACGAAATGTTTGACGAACACAGACTTTACACACACATTGACATATAGTACTTGCCTGGATTGGAACTCAAAATCTTCTATTATCTTATTCCAGCCTCTAGGCTATCCGATAGTCGACCACAAAACTTGGATATTGCACTTTCTTAAGTGACTTTATAAACTTTAAATTATCAAACAAAGTTAGTCGGTAAAGCAAACTGTCGGTTCGTTTGCATTTCAAACGCATGCTAACAAAACTTACGGACCACTGGTTCTCAAAGGGCGTACCCAATTATTTACTATAGAATAATGACAGGGTAGAACGTGACGTGATCTAAAATTAGGCATCTTTAAGTGAAGTGACGGATGTAACCGACTGAATCTCGAAGTCGAATTAGGGTCAAATCATTTCAATGTAAAGGTTACCTAAATAACTATTCCATTGATTATCTAGGTGCCCAAGCATAAGCGCCAAAGGGATCTCATGTGTCTACGGTTAAGGGTAAAAATATTTTGGATATTTTATGCAAAGTCAGTTTGAAAATAGAATGACAGTTATTTCTTATGCGTTTTAAGTTATTTTACATTTGCAATTTTATAAAGAAACATCACCAATGGGTCAATTGTTCAATAAAACGGAATGGACTAAGACGACCCTGATATTGCTTTCGTAAAGTTTTAGGCTTTTAGGATACACTGCTTTAATAGCCAGCTATATAAGCAGAGATAAATCTCTTTGTTCAGTTTATCTATATAATGTAACCTAAACAGCTCGCTGTCTTCTTAAGGGTGGTATGGCCAAGGTCAGTTAAAAGTTACAGTCAATACATTTAACAAATAACTTCAAGTTACACTATTGAGTTGTTATGAAAAATAACCGGAAGCTCGAATGGAATGTAAATAACATTAAAGTCAGATATAATAGCCGAGGTGGCCCAGCGGTTAGAACGCGTGCATCATAACCAATTATTTCGGATTCAAACCCACACAGGCATCACTGAAAATTCATGTGCTTTATTTGTGTTTATATTTCATCTCGTGCTCGGCGGTAAAGGAAAATATAGTGAGGAAATATGCATGTGTCTAATTTCATAGAAAGTCTGCCACATGTATATTTCACCTACCGCATTGGAACAGCGTGGTGGAATATGTTTCAAAACCTTCTCCTCAAAAAGGAAGAGGAGAACCCTGGCCCAGCAGTGGGAAATTTACAGGCTGTTGTTGTTGTTATTGTAGATATGATGTCATATAATACAATATTAATGGTATTAATTGTATCATATTGTGTATCATAATCATAATTGATTCATATGAACCATTCCTCAAGTCAAGTATATACACGACTTTACGTTTAACGGGAACAAATTAAAAAATAAAAATCCCAGTCCGGGAATAAATTACTCGGCCAATTATTTTTTTAATTTACCGCCCTCGGCGTTTTCATATTAATCTTTGAGTATTATTTATTTGAACGGCTTTTTTAATATTGTTATTAATTTACAACTAGTGAATGTAATATTTGGAAAATGATTATTAAATTTTCATATGAAAATGTTGAAATAAATTTAAATCAACAGCTTGTCAACTTTGTCGATTTGATGACGTTGCGTCATCAAATAGAATAAATCTTACAAATTTTGTAAAAGAAAAATTTTAACTGCACGGGTACTTCTTTCTGACCGGAAAAACGCATTACGCGTGTATGACCGGTGCCCAGCACTGCACTCGAGTACACTGGAATACTGAATTAAAAATCCAGCACGCGCCACAGGATCGCTTTACACCTACTAACGTGACACCCTGACGGTCAGTCTGTCTATGCGGGCCTCCGATTCCTTAGGAGAATTCCCGGGGTACAGAAAACCCTCTCAGATCCTGCAGCGCCTATTGAGGGGGTCTGTTGAGGTAAAAAAGTTAATTAAAAAAAAGTGATCGTTATGTTTTACGCTCGTTAGAGATATATAAAAGGATAAAGGGTACCTAGAACCTACCCCTACCCGTAATCACGCTCGGATGGAAAGCCATTTATACAGTTAATATTAACAGTTTACAAATTGATGTTTTGAATTACAATTAACCCGATACTTGATGTTAATCACTTAATGTAATTAATGCTTTAAATATTAACGGTAGTCACTGGATACGAATTAAATTCATTAGCAAATAATTTGTATCGAGTTATTTGTTGTTACAAGGCAATTACTCATAGATTTTTAAATTGTTCGGAAGAGGACGGGTAAATGGGCGGGTAAATGGAGTATATTAGTGATTCCTTAATTGCCCAAATCAATCATTGCGTATTCTTAAAAATAAGATCATCATCAAAGGTAGACGTTAGCGCCGTGATAAATATAAACCGATCCTTAACTCGCCACTGCACAACCAACTTTGGGAGTATGATTTGGGTCCAATGAGCACGATACCCAAATATATGTGCAAACTTATAATCTGGCGGTTAAAAATCCGATACGACCACAGACTCCAGGGGCTAAGTTTACGTGCTCTCAGAAACAAGGAAATGTAAAAATTTACAACTTCCAAACTGTAAATCTAATAAAATAAATTAAAAGTAACAGCCTGTAAGTTTCCCTCTGCTGCGATAAGGTCTCCTTTTCCAGTAATGCAGGTTTCCTCAAGATGTTTTCCTTCACCGCCGAGCACGAGATGAATTATTATAAACACAAATTAAGCACATAAATATGGTGGTGCTTGCCTGGGTTTGAACCCTCAATCATCGGTTAAGATGCACGTGTTCTAACTACTGGGCCATCTCAGCTCTAACTAAGGAAATAAAAAATATTATTTATTACATAAGTTACAAAATTTAAATAACGATACAGGTAACGAGAGTATAAAAAAAAGCTCCATCAAAATAAATAAAGGCTGTTTAGTCCGATAAGGCAGAGTAAATAAAGCCTCGTAATTGCTAATAGTCTGAATTGTTCGGAACTTTATTAATATGTCCCCGAGGTACTTCGGTGCTCCAGCGATATTAACAACTAATGAAACACTGCTTCCGAACAATATTTCTCAGCGATAACAAATATTTTATTGAATATTTGTGTTCGAAATTATCTCAATAACATATTTAATAGAAAATTAAATTCAAATCAAACATAAATTCAATATAAGATTTATATAAAATTAGGAGTGAAGGGTATTTGAAGTATGAATCTATTTACGTAATATGTTTCAATGTTTTATAAATTATGTGAATGTAACTCTGTCTGTCTGTCGCTCTTTCACGACCAAACCGCTGAACTGAATTTGATTAAATTTGGTATGAAGCAAACTTGAACTAAAAGAAAGGACATAGGGTACTTTTTTGCCAAACATGCGAACCACAACCCTGCGAAGCCGCGGGCGACTTCTAGTTTCTGAATATGTTAAGAAATTATGGCGTAAAATTGAATTCCAAGCCGTATTTAACTCAAGTGATAGTTTATAAATAAGAATTAACAACATTAAATGCTTAAATATATATATACAAATATGAACTAAAACTAGTTACTGTATAAATCTTGACCGCGTGGAATGGTGGCAAGAATGCTAGCAGCATTTCCCCGTTGAATCGCAATTCCGATCCTCTGGGCAAAAAACGAACCAGCCCTCCTGTCACCAGTGGAGGCAATGAGGCGAGGTGTTATACTTTTGATGAAGCTTTTTGCACCACTACTCCAAGGGCCAAGAACTTATAAAAAAAAAAGTAAAAAATAAAAAAGCCGTATTCGATGTTAAAAATGAATTTGTCAAATCCAGCAGCTTCTAAACATAATCTATTGAGAGCAAACTTTTGAGTTCTAAGGACGAGGATTCGTATACCGCCTTATATCATTATCAAGTATCTGCTCGTCGGTAGAGATACTTGGGAGATTTGTTAACTTGAAACTTTTAGATGTTCTTAGAACCTTGGCTATGGACTGTATTTAATTAATTTGACGACAAAGACCCGCTGAATTTCTTTCGCCGATTCATCTCAGGAAATGTGTTTCTTTTTCCGAACCGATAGTAGTGTTTAATTTGACCATCAATTAGTTAGTGTAATGCTTCTAAATTGAATAAATGAATTTGAGTTTGAGTTTGAGTTTGGACACAAGATATGCTATTAAGTTCACGCTGGCTGGTAAAGAATCTTGGACTTTTTATGTGACGAGATTTCCATTGTCCAAGGAATTCTAGGCAAAGTTAAGATCCTCTTAATAAAAATAACTTTTACGTATAGCGTGTTCTCTATGAGCTCAAAGAAATTACTCGTAATGATGATAAAATACCATAATAATGACGTGTTCTCTGTGTACAGCATTGGAAAACGTTGAAGCGAAAAAAATATGGATATATATATATATTATGTTATTCAATTTTATTTATTTATTTTTGTATCTTTTTCTTTCTATACTTAAAATTGAATACTTTTGATTTGTAACATCTATATAAAGAACTAAAGAAGAAGAAAATTGTTATAGTTAATCGAAAATAAGGCATCCACGACACAAGCTCGCTTAGTGTGGACGCCCCTGGAAATCGCGCCATGATATCACTTCAGCAAAATGTTATGGTTGTAATGTGTTCCCTGTCAACATTAAGTTATTGCTGGTAATAAAGTATTTTTCATTTTCATTTTCATATTCGTGTCTTATCTATCTATTCCAAATTAAATATTTAAGCAGCGTTCAATTTAAAAACATCCAAGCCACTGGAGTTACTTCACTAACGACCAAGTACTTACAGTCTCTAAATTAAAATTGATTTGACATTTGAAAGAAAAATACTTTTCATTGTTTGACTAATCACCCTTTAAATATTTTTTTTGATATAGGTACATAATAGATTAATGATCATTAAATATAACGGAAAACGTATCAATGATTTCTTAAATTAAATGGACGATGTGAGCTATTGTATGCTACGACTACGTGGAGTGAAGCAATATCCATAAATGTCAACGGCATCTGGCAAATTGTACTGGTGTTCAGTTAATGAGATGCAAATGGTTATTCCAATCGGTGGACCTTTCAGGATCGGCCATAACGGCCATTTATGAGATGGACACGTGTGGAATTACAAAATGTACACTTGAAATAAGGATACATTAATCGTGACTGCATAAGACAGTTATAAAATCAGTATTTGAAACACTGAAACGAATTTAAAATGACAGGTCACCTAAAGATCCAATACTATTTAATAAAAAAAATACATTGGTAAAGAAGGCATTTTATTTAATACACGATTATATAAATGATAAAATGGCGTGAAGCTAATGCTCGTACATATATAACTGTATTTAACTAACATGACTTTGTATTTTTTTAAATTGTAATAACATAACTAATTAGATTATTACCGGTTCTTCTCTGTAGAATCTGCATTCAGAACCGATTCCGGTAGCGTCACTTAGTATAGTTTGTTAAATGGCAGAAGTGCTTGTATATTTGAATAAAGTATATTTTAATTTTGAATGATTTATAACTAGCTGTGCCCGCGACCTTGTACGCGTTTGAATTTAACAAAAAAAAATTGTAGCCTAAGTTACTCCTTATTATATCAGTTATCAGCCAGTGAAAGTCAAAATCGGTCCAGCCGTTCCAGAGATGGCCAATCAATGAGTCGAGATGGCCCAGTGGTTAGAACGCGTGCATCTCAACCGATGATTGCGGGTTCAAACCAGGCGAGCACCGCTGATTCATGTGCTTAATTTGTCTTTATAATTCGTCTCGTGCTCAGCGGTGAAGGAAAACATCGTGAGGAAACCTGCATGTGACAAATTTCATAGAAATTCTGTCACATGTGTATTCCACCAATCCGCATTGGAACAGCGTGGTGGAATATGTTCCAAACCTTCCCATCAAAGGGAGAGGAGGCCTTTAGCCCAGCAGTGGGAATTTACAGGCTGTTGTTGTTGTTGTTTGTTGTTGTTCCAGAGATAGACAAATAATAGCGCTGAATAGTATTTGTTGATTACTGTCTGTGACGTACTAGAATAATTGAGACATCGTACCTTGACCTTGTAACCTTCCAGATCCCATTCAGCCAGGATCTAATAAATATTAAATAAACAAAAAGGTTCAACAATGATATTACATTTGCAAATTACTTTAAATTCGTAATAGTTGCTTTTTCAGCGTTGTTTCAATAATTAATGTCATTTAACTCCATTCATTGCTCATATATTCTCACGTTGAAAATTGTTAAATGGACATGACGTTATTGATTTACAATTTTGGCTAATACTCTATTGGGATAAGGTTCATTTTGATGTAAAACAATTTGCGTTTTTCGACGTTTTATATTTCAGATTTCAAAGCTAAATTAAAGGTAACAGGCGATTAAATATTCAAAACAAAAGGGCCGTTGGGGAAGACTCCCCAAGAGATGCTTTAAGTTTATTTAAAATTAACCTTATGACTTGGGTGTAAGACTCAATTTACCTTCGCAACTGAATGTGAGCTCAAGAAAGAAGAAGTTTAAAGGATCTATTATCTTAAATAGAAACAGATTTCGTTTGTAGGTAACGTGCTTACTGAGTCTTTACTTAATAGGAGGGAACTGATAAGAACATTTAGCCTGCGTAATTACATAAATACCAATAGCAACAGTCTCTTGCTATTTGACAGTAAGAGACAAGATTATGATGACAAAATATATGATAAGTATTAATATGAGTGTTAGTTTTTTTATGGAATGTGTTGGCGGACGAGCGTATGGCCCAATTGATTGATAGACAATGACACTGTAAGAAATATTAACTATTCCTTACATCGTCACTGCGCCACCAACCTTGGGAACTAAGATGTTATGTCCCTTGTGCCTGTATTTACACTGGCTCACTCACCTTCAAACCGGAACACTACAATACTGAGTAGTGTTGTTTGGCGGCAGAATAACTGATAAGTGGGTGGTACCTACCCAGACGAGCTTGCACAAAGCCCTACCACCAAGTACCGGTACAGTCAGTGCGACTAATATTTGAGATTTGTTATTCTAGAATGTGAAAATGATTTTCGATTCTTATTTTGCGTGTTCCCACTCGGTGGTTCAAATATTGTGAGAAATTCTATATATTAAATTAATTTTTAACATATTCTAGTCAATCAAGATTCAAAGGTACCAGTAAGTTTTTACTTAGTAATGGTATTAACTCAGTGGGTGTTTGCCTGATATTTGAATATTTCGCGCTTGCCGGTGAAGGAATATTCATGAGCAAACCTGAAGAATCTCCAACATATATGTTATTATGAGTTTTAAGACATTTTCTACTTCGCAAAACTACAAGTAAGTTTTCTTCGACGGTTTTTCCCAACCGATACGATTTGGGAACCTTCAAGAAAAGAGTATTAAGAAAAGAGTATACTCCTTCCTTAAAGGCCGGCGTCGCACCTATAAGCGCGTGTTGCAGATGTCCATGGGCGGTGGTAATCTCTTTCCATGCAGGTGAACCTCCTGCTCGCTGGCCCATACATAAAAAAAAATAATCAAAACTTGGAACAAGATCCTAACTTTTTTTAAAAAGAAGAGGAGGCCTCAAGACTCATCGTTCAAAAGGATGCCTTTACAATTAATTTAGAAACATCTTTACTATTCTTCCTGTGTAAATTTCATAGCGGACACACATTTTTTCGTAACTTATACTTAAATAAAGTTTCAAGTTTCAGTCCCATAATCGTGAAAGATCCAATCGTTACTGTAACCGCTGTAACTTTTTACGATAATACATAATAATATTCGTAGTCCAAATTGGGCGCATATAAAACCTCTTTAAGGGATCCAAGGGTACGGGTGGACCTTGTTCCGGAACTAACAATTCAGTCGGTAAGTCTTTATAAGGAAACGATTGATGATGACTAAGTTGGTAATCGAAGAAAAGTTTACGACATTTGTTGTAAATTTGGAATCCTTGGAAGTAAAAGACGACCTCAGTGGTCGAGTGGTGTGTACTGTTTTCATGGGTACGCCACTCCGAGGTCCCGGGTTCGATTCCCGGCCGAGTCGATGTAGATCATCATTACTTTCCTATGCTGTCATAGGTCTGGGTGTTTGTGTCGGTTGTTACTTCTGATTTTCCATAACACAAGAGCTGTAGCTACTTACATTGGGCTCGGAGTAATATATGTGACGTTGTCTCATATTTATTTATTTATTTATTTATTATAAGAAGCTCAAAACATCGCCATATAAAGTATTTTATTTTTGAATCGTCAAAATATTATAAACATATATACGTGAAAAAGCAACACATATTAAAAAAAAATAAGTTATCTAAACAAACGAGTGTCGTAGTAATGTGCAGTTTTATTAAGTTTGTAAAATCAGAGAACTTTTACGTCTAAATAATAATGAACATAATGGTTATTGAAATACATAGATATATGTTTGATAAAAACTTAATTTTTCCGAACCATACTAACTAATCTATATTAATATTATAATGTGAAAGTAACTTTGTCTGTCTGTCATTCTTTCATGACCAAACCGCTGAACCGAATTTGATGACTTTGAATATGAAGCAAATTTGAACTGCAAGAAAAGACATAGGCCTTTTTGCCTAACAGATGACGACACTAAAACGCGACCAAAACAGCGGGTGACTACTAGTCATACATATACTATAGCATAACAAGTAAGTATACGTTGCAATCGGACTTTACTTTTTCGTAGTTCATAAGATCCATGTTTTCTAGATAAATATAATGGGTTAGGTGATAATTAATCAAAACTTTATTTTTGAAATGTCTCTTTCTTAAAATTTGACGACCTCCGTGGTTGAGTGGTGTGTACACCGGTTTTCATGGGTACGCCACTCCGAAGTCCCGAGTTCGATTCCCGGCCGAATCAATGTAGATTATCATTAGTTTTCTATGTTGTCGTTACCGTCGTTACTTCTGATTGTCCATAACACAAGTGCTTACATTGGGATCAGAGTAATGTATGGGATGTTTTCTCATATTTATTTTATTTATTTATTTATTAAATTAGTAAATAGAAAAGCGTAGTTGCATTTCCAAGAGTACACGTGACCTCACAGATATTTCCCGTATCATCGCCCTCGAGGAGATTCCAGCTTCCGCGTCATTGCTATTCAATCCACTTACACCAATACAATTTATTGAGGCCGGAACTCATATCCTAGAAATAATGTTACCTGAAATACACTTCATGTATTTTATTTCCCAATAGGGTTAAAGTTTTTATATAGATAAGAAAAACACTCACCTCGAGCAATGTACAGGCAGTCCTTGGACTTACGACGTTTAGGTAATGCGCGACGTATATCGAAACTGCGTATAGTACGACACAACTTAGATGTCGCATCGGCAAAATTCGTAAAACCGATCACATCCGAATTAAGTACGCTATCCCAAATTATCAATATTTATTTCTTATGTGAATATGATCTTTACACAAACGTAATATCACATGACCTAATATATGATTTAATAACATTAAATGCTTAAATAAATACAAATATGAACAACGGGAGAAATGCTGCCAGCATTCTTGCCACCATTCCACGCGGTCTAACTAGTGATAGTTCCTAATATATTAGTCAATTTAACACGTCGATTTATAAGCACTTGCCTTCTCGGGTTGAACTGGCACGAGAGTCTATAGCGACGAATAGCGTCGAATGGTACGATAGGGAGCTGTTTCTATTGTTTGTATAAATAAACAGTAATCGGTTTGATTGAATTTGCCGATGCTACATCTAAGTTATGTCTTACTATAAGTACATATATAAATAAAAATTTTAACAAAAAGAAAAACCGACTTCAAACAAAACACTATTTTAAAACACATGAATATACACTAAAAAGTAATAAAATTATTGCGTATTCAACCTATTTTTTAGAGTCCTCCTAACTAAAATGAAATGAAAAATATTAGACTACTTAAAAGTCGATTTACGATTATATAAGATAGTTATAGTTATTGCTATATTCTTTATTTTTTTCTTATTTTTTTCTTTCTATGACACTGACCTTGCGAAAACTGAATTCTACGATGCTGGAATTTGAAACAATTGACGTATGCTTGAGGAATAGTGTCAAAACCTTGTTCGACGTACCTAACTTGAGACGAAGTAAGTCGAAGCGACGTTATTGGTAACTCGACGTATATCCGCTACGAGGTGATAGGGGTGACTATTTGCATTAATGTTAACCCCCATATGCATAATCCAAAAGTCACCCATTTTTGAGTTATCACAGTATCACGAGTTATCACGATAATAATAGAACAAGTAACCTTATTCTTCTTTCTTATTATAAAGAGATGTTTTATTTTTATAAAATTATCCATTCACGTCCCTATCGCTTGTTTCTAAACATTATTTTTGTTATGGTAAGGTTTATATTATTTACAAATAATATACATGACTTTTGGAGTGGAAAGAAAACTAATATTTGGAACATATCTACTATCAATATTGTATAATAGTACATGTTACAGACTCGTATAATATTTTTAATAGTTTTGCTTTTTTCTTTGTTATACTATTCGTACCCGCGACTTTTAATTTAACAAAAAGGTTATAAAAGTATTCCACATTACATCAACTATCTTCTAGTGGAGGTCCCATAAAATTCAATTTGAAACAAACGTTCAAACAGAGAGATGGACATAAATTGTAAAAATATTATTTTGCTATATTTACCGTACACATACAAATGTATTAAGTAAAAGACGATTATTTTATAAAAAACTGACACTCCAATTTTACTATATTTACAGATTTGAAATCGGACTGGCAAGAAGGCCACGTGATTGTCTGGTCACAAGTGCTAGCAGACATTAGTATGGCCAGAAATATTAATCATTTCTCATATTACCAAACCGCCTTGCATTAAGATGCACGCGTGGTCAACCACTGGGCCGGGCACTCAGGCAAGCACCACGGAATATTTGTTGTTGCTGTTGGTGAAATCAATTATAAGATTCGATATAAAATACTTAAGATGATTGATGAATAAATGTCGGCGTAACCAAGAGAGATTACCTTTCGTAATTTCTGATTATTTAAGAGCGCAGTCTGTAAGCGTGGGAATTTATTTTCGAACACACACATAGGTATTTTACAATAATACATTTGCATTTTTCGGTGTATCGTACGCATCCCCTGAAATACTTAGTTGCTTTTTGTCGATGCAACGAATAAATTATATTTTCATTGCGCATTCACAACGTAGGATTTATAAAAATACATTTAAATACGAGCAATGTAATTAGCTATGAGGTTGTCACTCGCAAAATCAATTTTAAATTGTTTGTTAGCAAAGGGTGCGGTCCGAGTGCAATAAGATGCCTAATATACCTAATGATTTATAGATTTTCAACTGCTTTTGTTGCTTCTAAATAAATTATTATTATTTTGAGAATATTTTAGACACATTAAATAATCACTTACTAATATTTAATAAATAAAAATAACGGAAGCATATATTAATTATATTGTTTTTTTTTTCATTTCACTAAAATCTATTAAATAAACACAAAAAATATTACAATTTGACAATTATTACGATAACAGCGATATGAAAAAAATATCTAAAACATTTTTTTTTATATAAATTACAATCAGAAGCAGAAAAACTAATAATACATTTACAAAAAAATAAAACAAATTTTTTGGTGTTATGGGGGATAAAAAATCTTTGTCTTGATTAAACAAGTCAATAACACAAGAAAATGTTTTTTATGAAATAATTCAATTAAAATTATTTTATATTAGGTATATAAAAATAAAGGGGTTGGGCCGTTGACGGGATCTGCTCATAAAAAGTACTAAGCATCAATACACAGAGGAATGTATATCAACATTTTTGCTTAGCACTATGTACTAACTAATGTATTAATAAAGCAGTTAAATATTTAAGAATTAAGCAGACTAACGTCATCAACATCATGAGCAATGGTATGAGTTACCGTTCGTTTTAAATTTGGAATTTAGAAAAAAAATTAGGCAACTGTGAGGCAGCAAATCCTCCACAAAACAGCAGCTCCAAAGCAGTAAAACTCTCCAGTTAAGTCAACCGAGAAATATAATAATACTTTGGAATATAATTTTAAAAATATATGACGATAGAATGACTTTGATTAAATGATAGAGCCGTGTAGTTTTTTCTGTATGATCTGTTAGACGAGCATGAATGAGTTACTACTGTGATCACAGGTATTCCGTTAATGTCTACTGCGACGTCTAGTAACACTAAATCAAATTCCTATGCAGCTTCTTCCATTCCATGTATAACATTAATCGTACAGGTTTTTAGATTTACAGGGTATTGCAAGATAAGCAGAAACCTGTTTTAATCCAGCATAACCAGTACCTTTCGACATAAAACCAGACACAGCAGTCTCATTAATATTCAGGTTTCCACAATTTTCATCCTCACAATTTTGCATTTCTAATTCGACATTACAAATTTTGCACATTAATATTTAAGATTTTACAGAGGTAAATTCAGAATGCAAATCCTTTTTTTTTCTTTTAAAAGTTGAAGATGCTTGAAATCATGTATCCAAATGCCGAATTGCGATTTGTGATTTTCTGTAATTGCTCGTAAAAGTGTACCTAAAGGGGCGCAACTTCATCTCAGTGCCCCAAGTCATCCACATCTGCATGTGGTGCACCCTGATCTACGAGGCGACCCTGGCGACCGATTGATGGTAGGATGAACATCTAAAACAGCGTAAATAAGTGATACAGACATAGTCACCTATGCGTGAACGCCCTGCGATTTCCAGCCCGAAAGCCAAGCTTGGTGAGTATAGCATTTACTCCAAAAGAAGGACCAAAATGTCCACGGCTCCACTATTCTACTATTCTTGATTACGGCGGTGGCCACAGTAACAGTAGGGCAGGCTCTGCCAAGAAACTCCGTGTTACGAACGGCCCCACAAACAAACTAACCCTACAACAACAACAGCCTGTAAATTCCCACTGCTGGGCTAAAGGCCTCCTCTCCCTTTGAGGAGAAGGTTTGGAACATATTCCACCACGCTGTTCTTCGGTTTCCTCACGATGTCAACCTTCACCGCAGAGCACGAGATAAATTATAAAGACAAATTAAGCTCATGAATCAGCGGTGCTTGCTGGGTTTGAACCCGCAATCATCGATTAAGATGCACGCGTTCTAATCACTGGGTCATCTCGACTCAACTAAACTTAGGTTTAGGTTTATCGTATTAACAAACGATTAGGTTTGATGAACATCTGGTGCAACTGGAAGAGAAACTGAAATATATAAAATAATACCTTTGAGGTATCTGCGAAATTCGAAGAGAGGGAGAGGACAAAATCACTTAGATTCGGGTCCTCTTATGAACTTCAGGGAGGGAAACCAACAATCTCAAGGCGGGACCGGGTTTCTGGTGCATAAGGACCTCATTAATAACTTCAATACAAATGGGATATTTACCATATTTTTTATGTTTCTTAGATGCAGCTCCATATTTGGACATTATCTACGAATGTCTTGTGCATGAGTCTCATGATAAAAATAGCCATGTTAATTTTAAATCTCATTAATAACGTTGTCGAAATCTCCAGTGAGTTGACAGGGGTTGCGTACTTCTTCAAAGTTGTACAGGTTACGCACCCAACAAGACACCTTCAGATGATGAAGAGGAAAATATGTACCAAGGCATATCAGGCAAAGCCCCGATGCAATGACCAAAAATTAGATAGATTTCATCATAAAGGACAAGCGACGGATACTAGGAGATGTCTCTTTGGTCACCGGGTTTAATACCGGAAGTGATCACCAACTCGTACGAGGCACTCTGGATATTCCTTTCAAGCTCGAACGTGCCTATTTGATGAAGTCCACGTTTAGACCTAACATGCTTCAAGCCGGAGATAGCAACCGATTCGCTGCCTTGGAAGCCTTAAACGACGTTGACCAGAAACTTGCACAAGTGGTAGGAATTCTGCGAGATGAAGGCAAGAAATTCCTTCAGCAGAGACTCTGCAGCTCATGCAGGAGCGACGAGGTAACCATCTACTTCATCAGATAGGGCTCAGACAAACTACAAAATCACGAGACTTGTGCAACATGATCTCCACAACTCGAATATCCATTCCAGCGAACGGGCGATCGAGCTACGCAATGCATCTTACAAATTTTTCGATATTTATGACCAAAAATAAAAATTAAAACAAAAATTGTTGCTGAGTTTTTGACTTTTTTGATCGACATTTTCATAACGATGACGACAATGATGACGATAACGACGAACGCGAAAATGATTAAGATATCTTTGTAGAGCACAAAAAAAGGTACAAAAAAGGTTCTCGTAAAAATTTTCGAATCTCATCGGATTGCCGAGTTATTGCCGGGAACAAATTTTACCATTTTTTCAAGATGGCGGCCTTAGCGCCCCGGAATTCATGGCCTTTCATTGTCATTTATCTGCCTTTTTTTTTGACGAAATGACTGCACTAATAAGCAATGATAAGTAAAACATTAACCGATTAGCAATCATACTTGTTCAGTTCATCTGATTCCTTGAAAAGTAAAAATTAACAATTGCGTCCCACGACACTCGGGCCCCACCCTTATGTTCGCTTGTCTATGTGTGCGTAGACGTTTCGCGTAATTATAATGTTCGGCTCGAAATAAAATTGACGTGCTCTCACCTTGAGCTCTGGGGAGGGACTGAAGATTTATTGACAGCGATGTCGAATAAAAAATCAAAACCGTCAAATGATTTTCTCCATACTAAAATGTATGGACGACGAATGCAAAAAAGTAAGTAATATTTAAATAAAAAATACTAAAATATTGTGTAATATAATAAAAATTTAATGTGGTACACTTATTATTTGCACTTTTGAGACCCTTTTTAAGCAAAAATACATGAATAAACTAGCAGCTAAATAGCTCAGTAAAGCTAAATAAAAAAGGTCGATTTCAGTGTTTGGAGTCATGTTGGCGATGAATATGCTAGGTTATTGATGTATATTCTAGATATATTAAGATGTAAAACTTGAGACATATCTATTAAGATACTGCATGTAATTTTTTATCCATATTCGATGCTCCAGTTTTCAGATATTTAAAAACTAGTAAGTGCTATTTTAGCGTTCCGTAAGGACGGCCCCCTTAAGAGTTACATTTCATCGTATAGTATAATTTTATTTTACAAAATCGGTCGCATTTACTAGTCTTGTTTAAGCTGGAAAGTTTTATTTTACAAATATAATGTACAAATGAAATGCTACGCTTCCCCCAGTGTCCCATATAACTTTGTAGATCAAACACAGAACAGTTAATTTTAATCTCCGAAGTAATTGGGAGTTACCCTTTTTGGTTATTAACAAATTTCCGCATCCCAATTAGGAAGATGAAGAGAGATAGATATATACAATTGTAAAATGATGAAAATGAAAGAGTGAATACGTGTTTTGTTTAGTGTTGCAAGTAGTAAAAATAAAAGAACGTTTATCACTAACTAGCGATCCGTCCCGGCTTCAACAACAAACAACAACAACAGCCTGTAAATTTCCACTGCTGGGCTAAAGGCCTCCTCTCCCTTTGAGGAAAAGGTTTGGAATATATTCCACCACGCTGTTCCAATGCGGGTTGGTGGAATACACATGTGGCCGAATTTCTATGAAATTTGTCACATGCAGGTCTCCTCACGATGTTTTCCTTCACCGTCGAGTACGAGATGAATTATAAAGACAAATTAAGCACATAAATCAGCGGTGCTTGCCTGGGTTTGAACGCGCAATCGTCGGTTAAGATGCACGCGTTCTAACCACTGGGCCATCTCGACTCATCTGTCTGTGTCCCGGCTTCGCACGGGTGCAATGCTGATACTACAGATTATTTTTTTTTAGTTTAGTACATATATTGTGTCTATATCAAATACAAAAACCTTCCCTTCTAATCACTCAATTTATTAAAAAAAAAAACCACATTCAAATCCGTTGCGTAATTTTAAAGAAATAAGCATACATATACAGACAGTGGTAAGCGACATTGTTATATACTATGTAATGATATAAAATAAAAATTCAATATTCAATTTAAATAGTTAGTTTATTTGCAACTATCATATTTAATCACATACAGTTTCAAATTGAAAAACACCAAAAACTTTAACATATTATGAAACACTATACACATTTTTGTGTTATACAATATCATTATTAACTATTTAGAAAGCTCAGACTTTAGATTTTAAGATAGAAAACGTTACATAGTAGTACGAAAACAACACTCACTTTATAAACTAATTATTATATTATATATAAATAGGTTGGGGGGAAATGTCTGTCGTATTTTAAATAAGCAGGTAATTTCTCTTGTAAATTAAAAAGTGACTGGTGAGTTATTGGGATTTTTACCTGAAAGATGGCAACAAGTTGTAAGAAATAACGGGGCAGATATAATTCATTAATATTAAATACATAATTTTTTAAATGAATTCAAATATTTTCTTTAAAATACGACAGAACTTTCCCTCCAACCTATTATTAAGTCTGTATAACTGTTACATGATTTATTATTTAAAGCATTATGATCATTTTTTCTATATATATATGAATAATACAAAACGCCGAACTTCAGTGATGTTAAATTTGAAAGACAGCCTACACAGTAGATTTCATTATGCACAAGTGCCTTCTTTATTCGAATGTCTTTGACAGGAGAGAAATCATGTATCATTATTTACGTACTTTCCGAGGTTGAGTTGAGTTAGAAAATGTGATGCCTTATTTTTTAGCTGTCTGATCCGATGCCCGAGCCTATCTGCGGCTTCTTATGATTCTTAAGCCTTATTGGTTTAACAAATCGATATGAATTACTAATAGAAGATAAGAGTGAAATTTATAAAAATTAATGTGTCACCATAAGTCGTTTTTCATATCTCACGAGTGAGACTCGAAGTAGGTCCGATAGGTCATATGAGATTATAAGAAACAGAGTGAAATAAACATTTCTGTATTAGTTTATATAATGGATAAACATGGATGTTTATTAAAGAATTTAATTACTATTTCATACATGTATACTTTGAATACATGTGTAATCAATCGTAACGTTTATAAGCTTAAAGATTATCATGATTTTTTTTATATTAACTTCATTTTTTTAATTCGGAACACTGAAAGAAGAAAGTATACATTGATAAGAAACACGATCTCTCTTTTATACTCTTAGGCTGATTTACAAAGCTGTCTCCAAAAATAATGTACCGATAGTTTGCTCCAGAAATATGATCATACATGGGTCGGGTTTTATAAAGACAGAACTCACAACACAACACTAAAATATACAAAAATAATATTATAATAGACTTATATGTAGAATATATGATCCAGAAAATACCAAAAGTAAAAAGTTGCGTTGTATGGAACAAAAACAAAACTATAATTATGTATTAGTAATCATAGGTATTTGTGTTTATATTCATATAATTGAATATAAATAATAACATACAATAATGCATAATTATGATACAATTATTTTAATCGATACATGTAATATATCTTCCAGATAATATTGCACATGGTTTTATAGATATACAGCATTCTACAAACAGTGGTTTGAAAATATTAGCATTAGGTAATTCATGAACTTTATTTTTAGAAATACAAGAATTTTATTCGTTAACCTAAAAAATTAACCTCAACATTTTGACGACTAATAATAAATTGAAACATATTAATGTAATTTATCTAAATTAAAAAGTAATAAAAATGTTTATAAGCGTTTGAATAAAACTCAACTTTTGATAATGATTTCTACATTTTATACGAATCAAATTCGAATGTAATAAATATATGTATATCAGTTTTTCTAAATAAGTTTTGTCAAAATATCGTCTACTTTTAAAATCATAAAATCATTTGTTTTTTTTTCTCAGTCTGTCTTTCTAATATTATCATAAATCTTGACTTATAGAGAAATGATAATAGAAAGTTCTTAAATTATTTATCTGTGCCAAGAAATTGACATATCATTTTATGAAGAATTTAAGAAAATATAGGTAATTTTATGGCACAGATAAAATCTAAAACAGATCATTCAATATAAAAAGTTCGTAGAAAGTTTTATATAGAAAAATATAGTTAGTTTACTAACAATAACATGAACTTACATACAACACTACTATTAATATTTAACCAAGCGTCATTTTGCTATAATTACGTAATACTGACAGTACGTCTAAATACACTTAGAAATCTATGTTTTTTTTTTTTTATAATAATATGTATTTTGTATTCTCTAACATCATTCAAAGATAAAAAATCATCCATGACAAGTAGGTATTATTAATTTAGAATTAAAAAAGAAAACAAATAATTCTCATTAAGTATAGAAGTAAATACAAATAATTTAGAAATTATAATTAACCCAAAAATAAATGTCAGTAAGGAAGACGTCGCTTAATCTTACGATCTTAGGAATTAAATTAATAAATAGGCTGAATAGTGCAATACTTTTACCTTCTAAGAAAAAATAATAAAATAAAAATAATATCTGTCATTCATATACTTCATGTAGTCACATTTTTTTTTATTTTTGAAAAGAGAGCAGCGATTTTCCTTTTGTAGTCTGCTTTCCATAAATTCTAATAAAACCTCGTGGTTAGAACGTTGACAAAAATTCTTTTGTAAAATCGTGTGATTATCAATGTTATTCAATTTTAAGTTTTTATATTTACAAATAATATTATAAAATGCCCATCGAAGTAGATAGTTGCTGTAATCATAAGCATCTATTGCTTGAAATGATAATCGTAGCGTACGAAATATTAAAATTCGTTGAGATATTGCTTTAGAAGAATAAAAATGATTGAAATACATCAATAATAAAAAAACCTGCGTCAAAACACTGATGTCAAACAGTCTTGATTAATCGTGGGCGGATTGAAGAGGCTATACATCCTACACGGTTTGCGCTTAGACTCCTTTTATACGAGTACCATTCAAAATCAACTTCTTAGAAAATTATGGTATGCTTTAAAGGTTCTTTCCGAGCTTCAAAGTCATGCTCACTTCGCAAATTGTTTATCTTAAAAGGATACTAATTGGGTAAGTGTCCTTTTGAGAGATATATTACAACATTTATTAAATTTGTAAGTATATACGTTTGCTCTCTAAAAGTAATAAGCAGTGTAAAGTCTCATAAGACAATGACGATTCAAAAGTTGTTGGCAATTAAAAATTTTTTTCAATATATTTGAAATATGGTAATAGTTATTTATTAACCTAAATACATTTCAAATAGAAATAGAAACAATAATAACCTCAATTAATCGCAATCTGAGAACTGTCATTTGAAATAAAAAAACAAACAGCAAAAATACTACTTTACAATATATTTTTTAAATGATATATATTTAGAAAAAAATACCTAATATTTTGAAGTCATAAATAGTTTTAGTCATCATTTAAACCAGCTATGACGTCAGAAGATAGCGTGGGCTACTCCTATTCTTATTTTATTCACTATGTTTGTCAAGCCTCTACCAGAAATAAAATAAATGACGTAATTGGAAGCCAACAGTAAAAAAAGAAGGAAAATATGAGGTCGAATTATTAATGTACTTAAACAACTACAATAGAATTTCTACAACAGTGTTAAATCCTATTACTTTGTCAACAATATTTAATATCGAAAAGGTCGTATTGACTTATGATTGATCCTATCAATTTATGTTCTCCTGGTACCCTTAGCTGGCCTTCGACCGTTTTCATTTTCATTTCAATAATTTGACAACTAACAAGACTTTCCTTCCAAGTACTAAGTAATTTATTAATTACAGTATTTTATCACCAATACTAAATTAAAAAAAAAAAAACTAAAATAGTTTCATGGTACTTTTAAAAATAGTTATACATATATAACTACAAACACCTGTGAACGATAACTCAATTAAATATAAAACTTATAAAATGACGGTAGATTATAATCTATCGATTAGGTTAGGTTAGAAAAATTAATTTCTATAGATTATAATCTAACGAAAAATAATACATTAAATTGTAGATTACGGTTGATAACTTTGGACAGTATTTAAGATGATAATCGAATCATTATCTAATATGTAAGAGTGTAGTACGAATTGTATAACACGTTTTTCTTTTCACAACAATGATTTCGTATTCTACACGGAAATACTATTTTTCTCACAGAAAAACTGATAAAGAATTTAAGGCATAAGAGACGTTTCAATTGATATAGTATATTAATCTATTTTAGTATGCATGAATAGTCATCAACACAAATAGTGTTTATTCAATTTCAATTAATTTGGTGGAAACTGTTTATAATTAATTCCGAACATTTACCCACAATTTTATGTTAATTTTTAAATGAAATTTTGTTAATCATTTTATCAGTGATAATTGTTAAGTACTCTTTTCGATCTTAATAGTTATTTATCAAATAAAGCAAGCTTATTCTGTGAAAGAAGTAAGTAAGATTATTGAGTGAAATGACAGTAAAATTTCAAAACAAAAGGTCGATTTTGAGTGCACACTTACAGTTCTACCAGGTTTATTAGGCTATACGCTGTGAAAAGTTTTTTATGAGACAGAATTGAAGTATCCGGTGATCGAGGGACCAGAAATACTGGGTACAAGAAAGCATCCTCTTTGTCCAAAAATCAGTTACATCATCTCAAGTTTTATCATCAGAACTATTTATTTAGAAAATCTTTTTAGTAAGTAATTTTGCTACCAAGAAAAAAATAAAAATAAGTAAGACATGGTTGTAAGAATGAAAGAAAACGAACATCATCTTAAAATTAGTTCTAAATATACATAAAAACCCTTTCAGGATTGTTTTTTTACATCTAAAGATCCCCAAAAGGATAATAGGCATAGAATTTCAACAAGATTCTTTCAATACATCAAATTTTATCCAACACATTCGCAATTGTAACATTATTCCTTTGTTCTTTTAGTCGCCGTTATTCTTCATTGCTCATACTCGTATTCCATTTTTAAAAACCATTTTCTAATAACAGTTGTTATATGGAACCTACCGAATCATTCCAAGATTTCTCTCAACAGTATAACATGAATAAACTTAAAACTTCATGGAAACATGTAGTATATACTAAGTTAGTGTTGATTCATAGACTCCACGATGGTTCAATTATTTTGTTCTCCATTCAATTTGTTGCTTACGACCATTCAGAACAAAATCTGTTTCAGCTGACCTATATCATGAAAAGAGATTTTATTGAATCTTGAGATTTTGTTCAATTTTCAAATATTTATCATAAAATGATACGTCTTTGCACTTTGCGTTTGTGTTGTAAAATGAGCTGGATACGATTTTACAAGACGTGTAAGTTTTCGCACGATTTTGACTTCGATATGTCGTTAATGCAGATCTTCTGGAGAAGTTCCCGAGCGATGCTGAGTGATATGTGTGTGCGGGAACTGGCCAGTTTCGACGGTTTGGCATCCTGTGTACAAAGAAAATAAATGATATTTAAGTCTTTTCTTATACAGGAAGAAAACTTTTTCCTTGAAATAAATATTTCTAAATTGTCTTCCTGAATAGTTGGTCGTAATTTTATTTATATTTTTTTACGTATAAGCTTATACTATTGGAGAAATTTTTATTTCAAAAGATTTTTTTCCATGGTTTTTGTGTGATTACCTTCTAATGAGTTCAACATAAAAAAAAACAACCTTATGAAGTATCTATTTGTCTATTACACGTAATTCACGAAACATATTTTATAATTTAATAAACTTTAAAATTCAACAAATGTAAAAAAAAAACAGGTACTTATAAATTAATTATAACAATTCATACATAAAATATTGTGTGTTAAATGTGTTAAAATCTCAACTCGAGCAAAATTTAATTTCCATCAGTGTGGTGACCTTGAAGACGTCGTGGGAGGAAACATTTACAAACAAAGGCTTACGTCGAGCTTTTGACAGAAGCTCTTTCGTTAATTTTAATGAAATTTGATCAAGTTTGATTTAATTAATCGAACAAATGGAACGCCTATTTATTCAGAGAATGCTTCTTATGAATTTCGTTAAATTAATTAAAAAACATTTAATAAAATTATGTCAAGTTTTGACTTAAAATTTAATAAAGAAAGTATAAACAAAATATTAAAATATTATTTTTAAAACTCCAATTGATAGGAGTGAGCTAGACGGCGCTTAAAATATTGTGGCAATTATTTTTCACTAAAATCAACACTGATAATATGGTGCATCGAGTTGAAGAGTCAACTGGTTCATTTAAAATTACAAGGAACATCTTAGATCCTACGTTAATCGGTACGTTGATGATGAGAAGAAAGTCATTTTGTTCTTTCTCTCTCTTTCTTACACCATTGATTTGACATTCAAAAGAAAAAGACACACCATTGCTTAAGCCGTATATTTCTTAAGTTTAATAAAAGAACATTTAATTAACGCGTCGTTTTTTGAAATTTCATCTTTTTTTATAGTATTGTTATACACAAAAGTACATATTTCACAAAGGTAAGTTAAATCCAAGGAGCATCCTTGGACCTACCTGAAGGACGTACAAGAGGTTGGTAGCTGTGGAAAAACAAAAGAATTCCTACTTTATATAATTAACTAGAAATGAAACCTCTTTTTTTAAATGTAATTTTTTACTGAAAAAATAACCTAGACGGGTGTTCCCCTTTTTACTATCTCATCCATGATTTGCATTTGCTAAAAGAACGCTGAAATATATTTTCAACGTCAAAAACACACTTTTTAGAACAGATTTATTACACTTGATATGAAAATATATAGACATATTTCTGAACGTTGGATGATAAACAAAAAGAACTAAACAACTTCAGTATTTATTTTTATTATTTATTTATTTTTCGGATAAAACTAAGTTAGTTTTAATCCGTAAATGATATTATACAAAAAATATTTTACTCAGATTTTCTACGACAGTTTCGTCTGACTCGATCTGACATCAAATGTAATTTAAAAAAGTTCAGTTGTCAACTGTTTTTTTTTTTAATTCTTGAACTTTATAATAAATCCATAAAATTTTTAAATTTAAACTTCCATGGGGATCTATATTATTAATTCAAAGCAAAGGTTTCTCATTTAAAATTTATTTATTGGTTATATATTTTTATTTTTACTGCCTTTCTGATCTTTACTCTTGAGAATGCCTTGGAATTGCCGAGACGCGGAAGGCTTAGGTGTATACGTGTCCGATGATTAACAAAAAATCCTTTAGTCGGCGTACGATACCTAGAATTGGTGACGTTTTCGCTATACTCTACTTTGCTGGAATTTATATTATATGTAGCTATAACATAGTTTTTTCAGCATTAAAATAATTTAGTTACTATAATATATTAGCTTAAACATATATATCAAAAAATTTACATAATTTCGGTTAAATAATACAAGTTCAACAGGCTTAACAGATTCAACTCAAAGCGTCATAACGAAAGGCAGTTAGAGATCCAATAAAGCCTTCTTATTCCTTCATACTTTTTTCCATATATTTTATAAAGTTACGTATTATTGACGTCATAATAGCTGAAAAAAATATGGTCACACTTTTTTATAAGTATAAGTGACCTATTTGCAAAATACATTGAAATATATTGAAAATAATTTATATTTTAAATATAATCACAATCCTTAATAATACAACAATATTTGACGTTAAAAAAGTTTAGTGAGTAAAAAAAAATTACGTAATTTTCTTCTAATTTCAAAAACTTTTATGTTTACCTGTTTTCCACTTTTCTTTGCATGTTTTTTATCACGGCTTTCTTTCAATCGTATCTGTTTCAGGATCCCAACGAGGAGCTCGTCCACGTTGTGCTGGATTCCAGATGATGTCTCAATGAACTTGCAGTCCTTTGTCGTCGCCATAGCTTTGCCCTCTGCAATAACAAGCCTAATATAATTACGCGCTAGACTGTGAAAAAATAATTTACCTTTCAAACGTTTTATTATTATTGTTATATCTTTAATATTAAATTTATATTTAGTCTCAAACAAAAAAGTCGTTTTCTCGTGTAACTTAATTTTGTTAAAATAATGTTTGAATTAGAAAGCGAGCTGAGATGGCTCAATGGTTAGAAACCAAATATAAATGCAAATCACTCACCATTTGTAGAAACTTGCCTGGCTCTCGCCAAGTCAGCCTTATTGCCGACGAGGACTACGGTTCGGTCCACTGTGAATTGCTCTCTGGCCAAGTAGGATAGAAGTTCTCCAGCTCTGATGAAGGAACTCTTGGCCACAACGGAGTATACGACCACGCACGCGTGAGGTTCATACGTTGATAGACAATTTTCAACCTAAGAGCAATAAAAATATTTTTGTACCTAATTATTGAAAAATATTAGCATGAAAGATTATTTTATATATATCTAGATATAATGTATGCTTTATTTTTATTTAATTATTATTTTTTATGTTATAGGTTGACGGACGAGCATATGGGTCACCTGATGGTAAGTGGTCACCATCACCCATAGACAGTGAAGCTGTAAAAAAGTATTAACTATTCCTTACATCGTCAATGTCCCACTAACCTTGGGAACTAAGATGTTACGACCCTTGTGCCTGTAGTTAATATGTTTAAATTATCTATAAAGAAGAGCAAAGTAAAGTAACAGCCTGTAAATTTCCCACTGCTGGAATAAGGCATCCTCTTCCATTAAGAAGAGGGGTTGGAACATATTATCTATATCAATCTTTAAATCACATTTTTTAATCGAACGAAAAATCTGACGTAATAATAAAATTATTCGATGATACAATAATAATAACAATATAATAGGGTTTATTGAAGAATATTAAATATCGTTATTGTGTAATTAATTTCGCGGATAATGGACATCATCATAAACAAATCTGTTTTGATTGGTGTTATGGAATCTTTTAAATTGTATGCAGTTATTTAAAATATCACTTTTGCTCTTTCGTAACGATATTACGACTTCATCAGATCTTATGTATGCAATAATATGCTTTTCTTACAGTTAAAATATAGGCTTTACAACTTTTTTTTGGTATACGTTTTAAGACACGAGAATAAAACAGAATTTATTGTTGGTATTTGTTTACGACTAAATGACGTAACGTGACACAAAAAAAAAAAAAAAAAAAAAATACAGACGAATTGATAACCTCCTCCTTTTGGAAGTCGGTTGATAAACCCAATGCCTATAATTTTTACTTTGATATTACGTTTTTTATTTCGTACGTATGCTGTTATTTAAGGATATTTAAGAGTATGTTCTTAATTTAAATTATGTGGAAACATTATTCAATTTTTTTATCAAAATATAACACGTGTAACTGTTACGAAAAAGGATTTACTTGAAATATTATATTTTAAATGTGAATATTTACTCTTTTACTTCTGTCATAAAAACCGCTGATTTAAATATACCCGGAAATGTAATGTTATATTAAAGTACAGTATATATTTTTTTAATTTCAGTAAAAATATAATATAAATAAAAAAAAAAATTATTGGAAAAAGCACATACATTACTCTGATCCAAATATAAGTAGCTAAAGCACTTGTGTTATGGGAAAGACACCTAGACCCAAGACAACATAGAAAGCTTATGAGCTTATTCATCGACTCAGCCGGGAATCGAACCTGAGATCTCGGATTGGCTACGATTGACCAAGGAGTTCTTCACAAATTTAAAATTTTTAATATTTCTACTATTTCTAGACCTAATAATCTGTTACATACAGATCCGATAAAGGTATGATATTTTTCATTTATAACACTATTTAGCTGGTAATATTACCCGTTACTTTTAAAATGTTAGAAAAAATATATGTCGGCGCGGAACCACGAATTTAAGAAAAACACGTGTCCAGAAATGATTATTTTAATAATTTAAAACTGTTTCATTGTTAAATGAATAATTTTTAGTGAATTTTGAAATGTTAAATTACTCTGAAAAATTTAATGTTTGTAAACAACTGTTATCTTGAGTGAATAAGTCTACCCACCTATTTTTGTTATAAAAGATCAAGCGACCGCCGGTTTCGACAGACTTGGTCGAGCCGTCGGAGCGATCGGACCGTCTCATATTGGAATAAATCAGAGAGGATTAATTCCTGAGTTTTATTTCATACCAGCGAGAATGGTTAAAGATCGAAACTCTGACACTCGTGACGTTAGCTATGCTGACGTCATGTATTTTTAAAAACGGGCTCGGACATGCTGCTCCGTTATCAGAAGCGGGATTGGAAAAAGCTCCGATCTCTGCTACGTCCTCATCAGCTTCGGTTCCACCTGTCACATAAGGATCGCTACAAGACAGAACCATATTGCGAAGTGATAAGAAGATCTCTAAGCACTTCACACTAACTGCCTGCAACTTCGGTGTAAGGGGGCCCATCTGTATGGCAGGACCGCAAGCCACGGATCCAATAAATCATTCATCAGCTCCAAGGCCGACTAGTGCGGGAGTACCCACTTCGTCAACACTTGAGGCGGCTACTTCCAACAATTAAGAACAATACGCTTCAAGGGCATCCTCATTTGCCATGCTGTTCATATGTGTGGAACATCTTAATTGAAAAATCAACAAGAGACCATGTGGATCACGGAGATCATGGATAACACGGGGAAATGAGACACACTAAGATAAACAACACGTCAGGAACCAGCCGAGCAAATGGCCAAGTGGAAAGAATTATTACTACCCTCAAAAACGAGTTAATAAAAATGAAGATCTGCGAGACCGAACAATGCATCTAGTATATGGAGTTGCACCACCCACTTTTTGCACAAAGAAAACATTGCATACCACCTGAACCTCTTAAACCTGATCGACATTAATAAAGAGTCCACGTAACCACCATTACTTGATGTGATTAATTAATTGTGTCTTTCGAGATTTGCAGGTTTCATAAGAATAACGACAGTGGAGAAGGTGGTCGGCAGAGGGCGCTCGTGATCAGCTTCGTCGTGCACCGCAGCCGGGCGACCAAGAAATGCGACTGGTGCAGAGCGCGCACCGTCCCGCAGAATGGCCGTGACAGTGGGAGTTGTCGTGCATATCACGAGCTGGTCAGTCAGTGCGAGTGGTCAGCATCGACGAGAACTAATCATCGCATAAAACTGTGAGGCAAAATTTACTTATCTTACCTCTTAAAATCTAAAGAAATAAAAAAGAGCAATAACAAAAAAGAAAAAAAAAATTTTGAATATTAATTACCATTGAGATTCCTCATGCAACCATAACTACACACGTACACTCTGGTTTGAGAGTGATACCTCTGAGCTAACCACGTGTTACCCTCGTACTACTCACGGATCCTTGATGTATCCAAAAGTGAACCATGAGATACCGTTGGGAGGCGTTGTGGAGCCGTGGTAGCCATTTATATACCGTAATCTGGAGAGTGATACCTCTGAGCTAACCACGTGTTACCCTTGAGCTACCCGCGGATCCTTGATGTATCCACAGAGAACCATGAGATACCGTAGGGAGACCTTGTGGACCGTGGTTAGACATGTATACACCACAGATCTACGAGAACCTTTAGTAGCCATGTATATACCATAGTCTGGAGAGTGATACCTCTGAGCTAACCACGTGTTACCCTCGAGCTACCCACGGATCCTTGATGTATCCACAGAGAACCATGAGATACCGTAGGGAGACCTTGTGGACCGTGGTATAGACATGTATACACCACAGATCTACGAGAACCTTTAACAGTTATTATGACACAGTTATGAGCATAGTATGCGTAAAATCTGCCCATATTTATTATAATGAAGGTGCATGAGAGATTTGTGTACTGTTTTACAAAACAATTATCAAAGGTCAACATGATGTGTTGCTTACAGATACCTGCTTCAAAAATGTTTTTTGATTCGCAGATTTCCAATCGCACAACTTAGGCAGGTGCAGAGCGCGCACCGCCTGTCAGAATGGCCGTGTCGGCGCGGAACCACGAATTTAAGAAAAACACGTGTCCAGAAATGATTATTTTAATAATTTAAAACTGTTTCATTGTTAAATGAATAATTTTTAGTGAATTTTGAAATGTTAAATTACTCTGAAAAATTTAATGTTTGTAAACAACTGTTATCTTGAGTGAATAAGTCTACCCACCTATTTTTGTTATAAAAGATCAAGCGACCGCCGGTTTCGACAGACTTGGTCGAGCCGTCGGAGCGATCGGACCGTCTCATATTGGAATAAATCAGAGAGGATTAATTCCTGAGTTTTATTTCATACCAGCGAGAATGGTTAAAGATCGAAACTCTGACACTCGTGACGTTAGCTATGCTGACGTCATGTATTTTTAAAAACGGGCTCGGACATGCTGCTCCGTTATATATTATTTTTATAAAACAAAACAATATTCTGTTAATTCAAGTTATAATTAACTTTTGCGTTGTCATGTAATAGTTTTCCATTAAATATATAGCTACCACTTGTTCAGAATATATATTAAAGAAATTTAGTGAGAAACTCAGTCCGTTAATCTTTTCCTTCAATTATTATTTATTTTAATATTAATATTGGTATATGTTTTGCAAGTAAATCATCGAATATTACATCCACGCATTTTTAGTATTATTTATATTTCTTGAAATATATGGCCCTAATTTTTTTTTTAGGGTTCCGTAGCTCTTATGGAAAAATGAAACCCCTTATAATACCAGTTCGTTGTCTGACTGTCTGTCTGTCCGTAACGGGAGTTTTACGAAAAATAGAAGTAAAAAATTTAAATGAATACTAAATATTGAGATATGATTAGTCCTTTATAGCTTTAAATCACCATATCAATCTTACTCGCAAAATAATAAGCTATTTGACTGGTTTTTAAAAATCCATTTTCTATTATTTAGTAGAGGTTAAGGAACCCAGTAAAAGTTGATTTTTTTTATTTCTAGTACATATTTGCCGAAAAATATCATATTAAAAATTCCATATTTAAATAACGCGCGAAAACGCTACATGGACAATATGGCGCTGCAATGGGGTCGGTGACGTCACTTTGCTGTATTTTAATCTGTGGTACATATAGTAGAAAAACAAGGCTTACAAGAAAGTGACTTCATCATAAGCCCGGCCAATCAGGAGCGTTTTGTGTCACGTGACAAACTTAAATAAATTAATAATTATTTTCAAGTTTCGTTAGTAAATAACCATTTTTAAACTCATAATATACACTGATTACAATAATTCACAATTTATTTTTCGCATTGTCAAATAGCCCATTGTGATAAGGAATCTGCATTTCACAGTTCGACTCGCACTTGCCGAGTCTTTTGTAACATTAAATTTATTGATAGTTTATAGGATGTAACCGATATTACCTATATATAAGTTTTAAAGTGATTACATTTAAGTTATAAGTAAGTAATAAGTTTTGTGTAGTTATTTATAAAGAAGTTTCTAGTTCAATGCCTCCGAGTTGCAGACGGTCGTTAGAAAGGGATAGCTAATTTATTATCCTTGGGTAAAAGCCTGTCCCGACGATGTGAGATTTTTGATTTATCCTATTATTGTAGAAATAGCTGTTTTTAATCTATATATGACAGAAAACTGGCGTATACTTTAGAACTAGCGCGCAATGGTAACTTTTGTCACGGTGACTTTTTTAGTCACTCTTGTCAATCCGTGAATATGTACAGATGCAGACACAAATGTCACGTCGTAATGTGCGCGCACCTCCATACATATTCACGGACTCGACAAGAGTGACGATACAGTCACCGTGACAAAAGTTACCAGTGCGCGCTAGTTCTTATGGTATAAAATAGACGAAAAAAGCCTTAAAGATTTTCCTATTTACTTAATAATATCCTACGTACCATTAACATCTGTTAAATGATATTAAACTAAGAATTAAATTGAATAGATTATGAAAGCTTAAATCATAAAACAGCAAAAATAAAAATCACATAAATCTATGTATAGTACGACACAACATAGATGTAGCATCGGCAAAATTCGTAAAACCGATCAAATTCGTATTAGGTATGCTATCTCAAATTATCAATATTTATTTCTTACGTGAATATGATCTTTTCACAAACGTAATAACTTGTAATATCGTATGACCTAATATATTCGTCAATTTGATTCGTCGTCATGGTTGAACTGACGCGAGAATCTATAGCCACGAATAGCGTCGAATAGCGCGAAAGGGAGCTTTTTCTTTCGGTTGTGTGAATCAGCAGTAATCGGTTTTATTGCATTATCCGATGCTACATCTAAGTTGTGTCGTACTGCATAATATTAAAAATCAATTATAATATTTAGACTTACTATCTTGTCAATCTGACAATTATAATAAAAAAATCGGTTTAAATTGAAGTGTTAATAGTCTATCATTATTTGTTTCCTTTATTAAATCACTTATATATTGAATATTTTTTTAAACATTTCATCACAGTTATGTATTTTTTTTTATAATTTGTTATTGGATTATTTGCATAATCGAGCTTCTTAGTTGCCAATTATGCCCTTTAAGTATCCGCAAAACGTTTTTGCTGTTGTCGAAGTCACATAATTAGTTTTTTTTGTATGAAACTTTATTTTAACCACAGCATTGGTTGCAAAAGATACTCATACATCATAGAGCTAAACCTTCCCCATGCTAATTTGATGATGATGACCTTCAATTAATTAACGCTAAACATATACGTACACGATATATGAACATATAAGCGATTTAGTATTTCTCGAAACAAGAAAACACTCGTGTGAAAGGTTAATGACCTATGACCTATTTATTAGAAAGACAAAGTTAACGACACATGACGTCACTCATAATCCGTAAGTTATAATGAAAACAATGACGCATTAGTGCCTTCGGATACTACTACCTTTATCGAGATAGATATTCTAAAGATAAATATATTTTCACATCAACTAACATATATTATTTATTTAATAATTTATATAATTAATTGCCAGGCGTTCGATTTCTGAAAAATTATATTTTGATTAGACAATGATTCTTAGTAACATATCTTATGTATGTTCTTTTATTTATTTTGAGAGCTGAGATGGCCCAGTGGTTAGAACGCGTGCATCTTAACCGATGATAGCGGATTCAAACCCAGACAAGTACCACTATATATATGTGCTTAATTTGTATTAATAATTCATCTAGAGCTCGGCGGTGAAGGAAAACACCGTGAGGAAACCTGCATGTGTCTAATTTCATCGAAATTCTGTGACATGTGCATTCCACCAACCCGCATTGGGACAGAGTGGTGGAATATGTTCCAAACCCTCTCTTTAATGGAAGAGGAGGCCTTATTCCCGAAGTGGGAAATTTACAGGCCTTTACTTTACTTACTTATTTATTTATTTCAGGAAGACAACAGCATATAATACGAAGTATAAACATTAAAAATACCTCATACAGACAATAGAGCGAATTACTGTTTTCCATTGAATTGTACAAACTTAATATTAGTCAAAAGAAGTAGCAACACACATTGTTGATAGATTACACGAAGAAGTTATAAAATATACATAAACGAATGTAAGACGTAATCTATAAATCTATATGTATGTATATACATACTTATCATCATCATCATCATCATTCTCCTGCCCTTATCCCAATTTTATTTGGGGTCGGCACAGCATGTCTTCTCCTTCCATACTTCTCTGTCAGACGTCATCTCACAAGTAACATTCTTTCTAGCCATATCGTCTTTCACACAATCCATCCATCGTATATATACATACTTATATATTTTAAATTGTTAATGTTTTATATAATTATGAATGAAGAACATGCTGTAATTTCTTACCGACATCTCAGTGCTGGGATGGTCAATGAATATGAGCTCTGATTCTTCCCCGTCCAACAGCACTGAAACGGATTTCTCGCCGAACTCGTCATCTGAAACAACAATATTATCAAAATACCGATGATCGAAACTTTGACAATGTTTTAATAATTACAAATCAATGAAAGACGTGTATGAAATGGGGGAGAAGTTACAATCATCACACAAAAGATGTCCTAAAACTAGTCGCTATAAGTCTACACTGACAATAATTTTTTATAGGTGGGTTTTATAAATCAAGCGTGGTATGATGCTTCATCTTTCGCTGCTTATGTTAGCTTTGATTTCACGTGTCAGTTTATAGTAACATTTACCAAACAATAAAATGCACTAATATGTGGTAAACGATGTTGGTTTTGTAATTTCTAAGTAGTTTTTAAGAACAAAATCTATTGAAATTAAACAAGCTATAACGGATTTGAATCGCGTATATTAATTATTTTTAACATCCCGACGTTTCGAGCACTGTAAGCGGTCGTGGTCACGGGTAGAATTTAAGACAACATTGTAACAAAATCTATGACGATTTTTATAGGCTCGTAACAAATAATTTGTCTAAATAACCAAGAGTTGATATGCCTTGGTGAGATCTACACCGAACATTTCAAATTCAAATCTACATATACAGACTGAGTATACCTATACTTCACTTATAAGGCGTAAGTAACCCTGTCTGTCTTGCAAAATTCAACTTTGTATGTTATCCTTCTTAACCCCTTACCTAAGAAACCCAATTGAAAATAATTTGTGAATTGAAAATTACATTGTGGATAAGATAAAATAGGCATATCCGGGTTTAGCGGAAAGGTTCTCGTCCAAACAGACACATTTAAGAATGTATTTTTTTTAATAGTTTTCCGCAAATATTTTTAAACATTTTTTGAAACATGGGACAACATCACATCCATTACTGATCCCAATGTAAGTAGCTAAAGCACTTGGGTTGTGGAAAATCATAAATAAGGACGGTACCACAAACACCCAGACCCAAGAAAATATAGAAAACTAATGAATTTTCTACATCGACTCGGCCAGGAATCGAACCCGGGACCTCGGAGTGGCGTACCCATGAAACCCGGTAAACACTACTCGACCACGGAGGTCGTCAAATTTATATGTATGTTTTTATTTCCAGCCAACACAAACAACATTTTCGTATAGCAAATTGATGACGAGGCTTTCTTCACTATGTATTTTGAATTAATTAATATCGTTCCGTTTTGAAATCGAACCATCGTCAATAGTTAGAACAACGTTTCCAACTAATTGATAGTTGCTCATTATTTACAAGTTAATACTAATCATTCGATCGTCCGCCCACTAATTACAAGATTGGAACAATTTTGAGCGTTTCATCGGAAATTATCAGAACGTAACACAGCTATAATTGGATGTAGTTTTAGTCGACTGAATATGGCTTTTGGGTGTTATATCGTTTGATAGTATATTCGAATGTAAGCTACACATATAATGGAATGTCAGTCTTTTGAAGTTTTTAAGCAATATTGAATCCTATTGCCTGTCTGATGTCTTTGATTCAATTGTGTTTACGAGTTTATTGCTGATTGTAATGTTTTGAAGATAGGAAATACTTTTACATACATAATTGTACTTTAGTCTAACTTAGTGATATTTGAATAGTTGGGTGGTAATCAAACGTTTTAACACTAAACATTAATTAGTGTGATACAGTTTAAATGATTAGCCAGTGTAACTACACGCATAACTTCTTAGTGCCGTAGTTTGGTGGTTTGGTTAATATTCCTAACAGCCGATTGCTTTGGTCGCTTACCATTTGCGAGCTAAATACATAATAATAAAGGAATGGCGGTAAAACTCCGTAAAGAAGACATTCTTATGAATATGTTACATTTTTTACAACTACTAGCGCCGCTCCGATTTTAAACGGGTACAATTTATTATAATATAGTTACCCGAACACACACATATATGTATATATTTAACGTCTTTTTCATCATTAAAGATAATTAAATCATTACTGAATTTGGTTTAGTTTTATATTCTGTGATTTTAAAAGCAAAGTATGAGAAAATAATTATGTACAAAAAGGTTTACATAAGATGAAGAACGATATAGTATAAAAAGTGGCAATTGTCTGCCCACACGCGCCCGCCGCTTACCCACATCATAAATTAACGCTCTCTGTTTTACCGACCGTTAATAATAACTGAAATATAAGGTAGAATTCAGTATTCCCAACGTTTCAATTATTTTGTATACCAACAGTTCAAAGTAAAATCTTTTGCAAGACATTTTTAAAAGGTAAACAATTCATACAACGCGAGTTCACAATGTGTCCTTATGGAAGTAATAAATAAATAAATCACAACACGCTTACAGTTTTTAATTCGTGAAAGTGTGCGCAAGGCACCATCTACCCTGAAATTGTCGGTACTGCTGTGTTCCGGTTTGGATTTTGAGTGTATGCCCAAAGGGCATAACATCTCAGGTATTGGTGGCAAATACGTATTTGAAGGAATGGTTATTATTTCTTACGGTTGGCGGCGGTAAGGGTTCGTCTATTATTTTATTGGAATAATGTATTTATTAAAAATAATAGTACACATTGTTATGGCCAGTATAGTACTCAAATTATAGACACTACAATAACTTTTTAAATAACTGTAACAATTATAGGCGAAGGTAATACGTACAGATATAACAAAACGATGAATATAATTATTTTCAAACATACAAAAAAACATTGAATAATAAAAAAAAACTATGCGATTTAAGTAAAAACTCTTTGGAACTATATTCTAACGTTTAATTTGAGGGCTGAATTTAAAAACAAACATTCAAAAGTTTTCGTTAACTACGTAGGCAGTCTAAGCTCGACATTCGACAGTAGCCGAGTGTTTTCTCTTAACCACTAATTGGGTATTCTAGTTGCTGCTAATGAGATACTTATAATATATGTATGTTTTCGTGTATAATATTACACATACGTAAAATTGTAGACGCCGACACATGCACGATTTAGTTAAAGTTGTATTACTTTGAACTCACGTTATTAAATATGATTTACTAGTTGTCGAGGTTTCTATCGCGTTGTAAGGAGTTGGTTGTCATGTGTTAGGAGAAAAGTTAGCCTATGTCCTTTCTCGGAGTTAAAGTTTGCTTCACACTAAATTTCATCAAATTCGGTTCAGTGGTTTAGTCATGAAAGAGCAACAGACAGGCAGACAGATAGAGTTACTTTCACGCTTATAATATTAATATAGATTGTATAAATTTATTCGTATAGTAATCGTAGACGGTATTATTATTAAAATTAAAACAAAGTCGTGAACTGTAAAGTGACACATTCTCATGACTGAGAAATTTCTCGCTTGTAAAAGTTTGGGAGTTTATTTCCCTCACACGATTCTATTTATTTAGTATACATCAAACACCTGCAGGTTTACTAAAGATATTTTCCTTTGCTGAGCACGTGATGAATTATAAAGACTTATAAAACAAGCACATGGAAAATCAACAATGTTTGTTAGGCTCGAACACGCAATCATCAGATAAGTTGAAATTTTTTGTAACTAAGTCATTTTGGCGTGATCTTATTGATGAGATGAGATGATATTACTGATAATAATATCCAGCTAAGTTAAATATCTAGTTACGCAATCATACCTTTTTATTTATAAATAATAATAATAATCTCAAAAATATACCATTCAAAATAGCCGCATGACGATTGAATTTGTCCACACGGTTTTGGGGAAACAAATTATTGTTAATGGTAGAGATTTACGCGCTGACAACAACAATACAACTCACATCGTGCTATATTGTATTTTCAAGAAAATTTATATATAGAATAAAGATCAAAACAAAAACCTTATATGGTAATATGTATATACTATTATATACACATGCCAATAAAGTTCCCAGGTGCCATGATTTTTTACAATTTACTGAAAAACCATGATAGAAATTTATCTTACCTATGCATGCTATACATACCTACATATATAAATCACTCCAGACATTGATAAAAATAGGTGAGCTGTTTGCAAATCTGTTCCGTAGCTTCTGAGTTTTCGTACATACAGACAAATGCGAGTTGTGTATATATGTTTATATAATTATTTTCTAAGCAAAGTTTTCAAGTCTACTCAATACTTTAAAAGAAAAATATATTATAAGTTTTCATCTCGACAGAAGTACTTTTACCTTCATTAGGTCGGAGTTCAATTCAAGAGTCCTAAAAACTTAGTTTTATCGAATAATGATGAATTCGTGTTTTTCTCAGAAATGCGTATCTCCAATATTTTACCGGTAGTAGCTGTGGGCTTATCTGGATAGATGGTATTAAAACTAAATGTACCTTTCATATAGACGATAGCAATCTTAATTAACGTTTATATTAAAAGTATCAAGATTAATAATGTATAAAATACCAGTAGTCGTCCGCGGCTACGCTCGTATTTTAGGATGTTGGTTTTTTGTTTTTTTTTATGAGATAGGTGGTTTGATCGTGAAAGAACGACAGACAGATAGACAAACAGAGTTACTTTCACATTTATAATATCAATATCTAGATTAATATATATTGACGACCTCCGTGGTCGAGTGTGAGCCACTCTGAAGTCTCGGGTTCGATTCCCGGCCGAGTCGATGTAGACGGTTTATTATTCTTCTATATCGTCTTGGGTCTGGGTGTTTGTGGTACCGTCGTTACTTCTGATTTTCCATAACGCAAGCGCTTTAGCTACTTACATTGGGATCAGAGTAATGTATGTGATGTTGTCCGATACTTATTTATTATTTATTTATGTGCTTTCTTTACTGCATCACTGTCAAAATAGTATGTTTAGTGGGAATCGTTGACTAAAAATATCATTGTCTTTTTCTAACCCGAATCAAACCTAAGGCTAATATGAAGTTTATGTGGTACGGTGTATGGTAGCAATGTGTGCGTAAGCTGACAATATAAGTCTCATAATCTGAACACAATTTATCGACGCGTTATGAAAACATAATTAACACATTGTACAGTTATGGTAAACGGTTCTGTTCCATTATGTTGTAAATATGCATAAAGATGCCAGCGCTGTTGGCTAACGTACATTTGCATTTAGCCAAAGAGACGTTTGACATGTATGAGAGGGACGATGCATGTGTGAGTGTGTGTTTATGTGTGGGTAGCTGATGGAAAGCAAATGCATATATATCTCTATCAAAACTAATACTGTAAATGATAAAAATGCTGGACCGATTTAGATAAAATTTGGTATGAAAATAGATTTAGTCTCGGGTAAGGGTATAGATTAATTTTTATCACAAATAGTATTCCCTTAAGGGTGCGAAAAGGAAATGGAAGTGTTTGTGTATTGGAGTAAAATGGGAGTTTATTATAATTATCATTTGATATCATATCCTAAGTTACTTACAAAAAAAGTCAAAGAATTTGTTGATTAGTAATTTAGATGTCTTGTTGTTTTTGTTACTAATAACCACCAACCAACTTGTTAATAATTTAATTACGCTCATTTATACTCTGTGTAAATCAAGACACAAGGGAAATAACGGTTTGGACGTGAGGACAGTATCGACTTAATTAAAAAAATACTAAAATAAATGTTTATGTCACTATATTATATACAAATGGAGACACATAGTACTATAACTTATAATAATACACGAGAATATTACATATAATACCTGAATTACACACAGAAAACATCAGATCAATACAATACAAATATAAAGGCAATCGGAATAAGTGACATTGAAATAAAGCATTAACATTCCACTGTAGTCTGTTTGTTTGTTTCAAATAAAAAATAATGCTGGCACACGAGAAATTAACCAAACAACGTAAACAAATAAATTAAAAAAAAAATATTACCACTCGAAAGATTAAATACAATTCATATATTGATGCGTCTGACACGAAACGTCATACGATATTATTTAAAAAAAATGGGTTTTTCATAAAACTAACGATACGTACGATAATCGGTAATAGTCAGGCCAAAATAAAACAGAGATTTAAAAAACGAACTCATGCAGAAAAAGAACTATTTAACATTACACAAAATCTACATGTGTGGGTTAAACACAAACATTCTAAAGGAAAGTGAACTTACCGCGTTTAGCTTCACCAGATAGCAAGTAAAAAGAAGTAATGTTATTTACAAAAGAGCAATAGCCAGCCAAATACAAGATACAACTAAACACTAAGAACATTATACATATTTATAATCTTTCAATTGTGTTATTTAATCTTACAATAGAACTTTTAAAATATTATATCATGCATTTAAAAAAAAATTATTTCATATTAAGCCTTTTACATTTAACTTATAACATAATTAGAAAGAAAAACTTTATATCTTATTTATAAAAATTCGTAAATAAAAATCTCGTACAGGCTACAAAGCTAATAGATCTATTAACTAAAAATGTTTCATACACTTTCTGCGTCGTCAAATTTAATTCAAGTTTTACTAAAGCATTAAAGTAGGTACTTAAAACTGTATGTCAATGTTTAATACGATTACCTCAATTTAAAAGAAAAAAAATCGAAACCTACAAATAAATTATAACTCATTCATTTTGTCTTATTTATAAACAGTTTAAAAAATAACAGTTATAGTGTAGTATTACTCGAAGGTTTTGATACTTAGTCTATATAATCATCAGTCATGTTGCCAAAACATACTATAACTTTGGTAAGCAGTTTTGAACCTTCATGAAACAGGATCATATTAAATGTAAAGCAACAACAGCTTTGTTATTTAGATTCTGCAAACAATCTGCCAAGAAATACAGTAGTTACTCTTTTCCACGTAATTGCTCTGTACCAGTTAGAAAGGTGAATAACCAGTGTAATTACTGGCACCAGGCTCGTAAACGGCGTAAGGAGTGATTTCTATTTCATCTGCGAGGGAGATCTCTCAGGTGGCCCATTTAGTCGTTTGGCTTCTAAGTAATAATAGAACCAGGATCGATTAACGTAGAATTGATTATAAATATCATTGGAAGAGATTCAATAGCAATATTTAAGTCTAGTTAAGTCTAGTTAATGAAAAATTCGCAGATTCCCTTGCGCTATTATCGTTTTCATTCCTAATACGAGTTTTAAACTCATAAGCGAAACTTTAAGGGGTTAAAATCAAAATCAAAATATACTTAATTCAAGTAGGCTTTTACAAGCACTTTTCAATCGTCATTTAACAACTATATTAAGTGTAGCTTTCACCGATTCGGAATGCAGATTGCACTTAGAAGGCAAGGACCCCGTAGTTACTCTTTATCGACATTTCAAAATACAATTACATATGTATAATACATCCTGCCTGGAAGTCTACAAGTATTAGCTCCTTGCTTTTTTATCAGCTACGTATATGTTCAATCTTGGTGATTTCTATAAAGGGGTTTAGCTTTTATTCTTTTTACTAACTTACGTGTCTAAATATGAATAACACAAAGCAAAGATAAACTACACGAAAGTTAACAATGTGGTTAGCTAAATTCCATTTATAAATAAATGTATTTTGTTTGTTATGTTCATGTAAATTGACGACGCTCTGAACATATGCTCGTAATATTGATGTCCCGCTCTCATACTTGTTTTGTTAACAGGTGTGAAAAAGATGTATGTATTTGTAGCCTAATGGAATTCAGCTTGAATACTAGTATAACAGTGATTTTATCACCTTACTAGTAAATTATTTATTTATTCATTTTTCAGAACATACAGCAAATATTTGATACCAAAATAAGTCTCACATAAACCACCATAGATACTGCTGTTACAATAAAACATGGAATCAGCCTAATAAGATAAACTAATTAACAGATAGTCAAATAATATAAAATTAGGGTTTTTTAAGTAAAGTAAAGTTAGTTAGTTAAATTAAAGTTAAGTAAAGTAAAGTTTTTTAAGTAAAAGTAAGAGTTTAATTAAATAATTAAAAAAAAACAAAAGACACCGAAATAATTTGTAGTGAAAAAAATTTAAGCTCAATTAACAAATATCACGGCCTGGTAAGTTATATAATGGCATTTTCGTTTGTTAAGTTCATAGATTAGTCTATGTTGAAACACAAAAAACATGTGAAATTACGTGCTTGTGATAATATTTAGTGCATAAAATCTTGAGTGCTTATGCATGTTTATGTAAATCTTTAAGATGACTATCACTATCGCTATCGCATACAAAACAGAGATTAGCTTACTATCACGGACTTTAGAGTTTGTTTACCTTTCGTCTCGTTTGAAAGTGCTGCTAGTCACGTCATGCATTAAAACGCTATCTTGTAATTTCAGGCATTGACTACGAGATTAAAAATTACTAACATATCCGGATTTTATGTTATACAGAAAGTCATATTCGTTAATCGTTTAGTATTAAGTAGTACTGAGTTCTTATATAAATTAATCTAGATTTATGCTTTTTTTATGACATAGTTGGCAAACGAGCAGGAGGCTCACCTGATGGAATGTGACTACCACCGCCCATGGACATCTGCAACACCAGGGGGCTTGCAGGTGCGTTGCCGGCCTTTAAGAAAGGAGTACGCTCTTTTCTTAAAGGTTTCCATGTGGTATCGCAAAACGTAAAGCTGGTTCCACAAAGTGGTTGTGCGAGGCAGAAAATGTGCTTCTTAGATTCTATTTGAATTTCCTATGTGAAGAATTTTACTAAAAGTCAAAACAATGTAGTTAATATGAAATTAAATAAAGTTGGCATTTTATTCATTCAAGATTTTATTTCGCTATTATTCGCTGGGTCTACAGAATTCCATTCAAAAATGTAATATGGTTTTATATGTAAGTACGGAACAAAATTAAGTTATATAAAAATCAGACGTAGCGCTGAGATAACACACAGATACTGTTATAGAATGTTTTCCTCGCATTTAAACCAGTTATAATTTTGTTGGTTTACGACAATCGAGTATCAAGTAAGAACGAGTGATCAAGTTGAAATAAAAATACTCGGATATTATAGTACTAAACTATTTAATATCTTTACATACGTTTTTTACTTGGTGGTAGGGCTTTGTGCAAGCCCGCCTGGGTAGGCACCACCCACTCATCAGATATTCTACCGCTAAACAACAGTACGCAGTATTGTTCTTTATTTTTGTTTGTGTTCCGGTTTGAAGGGTGAGTGAGCCAGTGTAACTACAGGCACAAGGGATATAGCATCTAAGTTCCCAAGGTTGGCGCATTGACAATATAAGGAAGAGTTAACATTTCTTACAGCGTCATTGTCTATGGGTGATGGTGACCACTTACTATCAGATGGCCCATATACTCGTTCGCCAACCTATTCCATAATTAAAAAGAATCAAAAATTTCTCTTTTTTTATTGTTTTTTGGTCTACCCATACTATTTCAACAATACCGTAAGTAATGGTTAACTATTGGTTAATATTTTCGTAAGTAGAGCTGACGGTTGTGTATTATGACTACATCAAAATGTTATGACAATGACACCATAATCATTAATTATCAGTTATTTTTAAAGTCAAAACTGATTAAATACAAGGTTGCTTTTATTGGCGATGATTTATAGTCACCCCTATCACCTCCTAACGGATATAAGTCGAGTTACCAATAACCCTGTACAAATACAAATTCGTTACCTTACGCACACAAAGACACATAAGACATAAGACCCCGCGGGCGTTTTCATTGGCCAAAATATTTGGTGACCCTTTTTTCAGCCAATTAAGAATTGAATTGACCTTCCCTAATCAAAAAAGTCAAATACAATGGAACTAATTCGCTCTTCGTATGCAATTAAGTAGATTTACAAATTTCAGACATTTTCCAAAAATACTAAGTAATCTTTATAATTAAGCTTGACAGAACAGAAAATTCAAGTGTGTACTCAGACCCACCTTGTATTGTTTTGGTCATAAACATCGCAGGAACATATATATTTTTAAGTCTTTCTAATTTTATATATGTGATGTTTGTATGGATGTTTATAACTCAAACACACTAGAACGTGTGAACAAATCTAATAATTCTACAAAGGATTTTTAATACAGATTTTTTTTTATTTTTGTCACAGATCTATGTAATACCACATAGGACTTTTTACCCATATTGCTTGCACCCTCGTGTTATTAATTAATCATAATCATTTACTTGTTTGATTGAAAATTTAAGCAAAAAGATCTTCATCAACATAATATAAAATAAAATTAAATTGAGTTTCAATGCAAAACTTATCATAATTTTATTAGAAACCTATATCAAGTATGTTTGTAAATTATACGCTTGTGTTTATAATTAATTTTCAAGCGCTACGTCAAACCTACGTGAGCTCTACAACTGCTACGTCAATGCTACGCAGGGTTGACAGAGTTTATAATTAAATGCAAATTGTGAATTTATCACATTTACTCGTTGGTTTGAAGTTTTTTATTTTTTTTAATTGTTATTAAAAACGCTTATTGATTATATATATATATTTATTTCAAGTATAAAAATGCACCAACTATCACTTACATTAAATAAAAGAAAAAGTAATAATAATTCATTAAATATTTAACCAATTGGCACCACCTACTTAATTGTTAACAATCTAGTTATTTACATAGGGCCAAATTTAGATAAATCTTTTATGAAAATTGTATATTTTGAACTGCGTATTCTTAGATGTGTGTATGCGTAGGTATACGCAAGTTTCCGTGAATCTTTTACCGATGTATAAAGGCATAGTAAATTTTGATATAACTTTTATTACATAGATTAAACAATTTAAAACAATAACGAAATTAAATTAATATGATTCGAATTGCTGGAGCAGTTAGAACGCGCGCAACCAATGGCTACGGATTTAACTAGGCAAACGCATTTGAATTTCCATACGCTTAATTTTGTATCTACTATTCATCTCGTACTCTGTGGTGAAGGAAAACACGTGAGGCAACCTGCATATGTATATTTTCAATTAGATTCGGCTAAATATATTTGTACCGACCCGCATTGGAGCAGCGTAGTGGAATTAGCGCCACCCTTCTCATCAAAGGGCCCTTTACTTTATTTTATACATGAATATTTCTTCTAAGAGCGCCGAATAGGAATTTAATTATAAACCAAATATTACAACTGGAACTTTTATTTATAATCCTATTTTAGTTTTGAGTGTAAATTGTAATTATATGCACAAGAGAAATTCCATCATAGCTGCAAGCGACGTGAGGAATGCCTTCCAGTATGCCCAGAGATATTGAATTTCAGAAAGCATACCTTACATTTCCAATGTGCCACTAACTCAGGGTATTAGGTTTTATATAATCTATAACCTGAATTACACTGGCTCACTCAAAAGAGCAATAATATTAATATAGAGGTTATACAATTTGCATTCGACAAATGTCTTCGCTTTTTCACTTTCGTCTACGTTATTCGATTCAATACGTCAATTACGTCATAAATCAAATACATATGTCATTTCCATACATTTCCAACCTTTCCTGGCTAAAAGTGAAATCGACAATCGCAATGTGATTTGACTAGGCCCCCTGATCGATGATTGATGCCTAAAAGAAAAAAGGTAACCGTGATATATATTTCAAAAAAGGAAATGTCAGAATCATTTCATTCAGCGTAACATATAAAACCTTACGAAGGTTCGAAATCCTTAAATACGATCTTGAAATTATAACGAAAATAACATCATTTTTAATTGTTGTGTATTTATGTAATTTAATATGTGTACTGCTTCCTAGGCGATTCGATTTTGAAAGTTCCAAAGTAGACCACAGTTTGATGAATAAGCTTGTAACACTTATTATAACTATCCAAAACAATGAAACATTATTATCTCAAACAATAGTTTGAGAAAGTAAACAGACGAACTATGAAACTTGAACAACAACTGATTCCATGTGAATTAGGTAACTAGTTAAATAGGTTATAATCATTAATATTTATATTTATATTGTTATAATAGTCTTACTTGTTTCATATGCTTTAGATAGACGGACGCCCAGCTGTAGGTAAGTGGTCACTAGTGGCTTAGACATATTGATAATGTGAGAACTATTAATCCTTCCGTACATTGCCAATGCGCCACTAAGCGTGGGGACTTAGAGGGTTGTTGTGCCTGTATTTATAATGGCTCACTCAACCGTCACGCTGGTACTCAAAACTACGAAGTATTGTTATTTAATGGTAGTACAAAAGTATGTGTAGTAAGTAAGTAATAATGGTAGTATAATAGTAATATAAATTTGCTTAGACCGTCATAAATCTAAATATAAAATTATCTATCGCAAATGATGAAGATTGCACAATTGAACACACGTACTCTATTTTCTTGGTTTCATAATCAACTGTGGCGGGAAACTGCTACTACTGAAGTATTCATCACAAGAAAAATGAGTTGTTTTTCAAGAAATAAGATTATAAACTGCCAACATCTCAACTTGGTCGCACTATATTTGCCGATAGAAAACCAATTAACTTTTATTTACTCTACTCGGACTTCTTCCAAACAACTCGTGTCGTCAAATCTACCATGTAAGCAAACTACTATACCAAGAAGGCTGTATTTAACACTAAACTTTTTTATATAACTGTCATTATTGTTGTAAAACATGAACAACCAAAAACAACCCAAAATTAATAACAGTATGCACATCTAGCCTTATCATTATTATTAGATCTACCAATTGTTGAATGCTCAATGATTTTCAAATAATACTCACACAGATATACACATCACTTTATATTATTCGTTATTAAACTGGTTACAATCTTACTTAAATATCTCAACCTTTTACAATTGAGCCACTTTCGTTCTTCAAAATTAATCATGTCCCTCTCTCTATTACCCTCCATCTTATTCCTTTCTAATTTATAATCTACCCACAAAGTTAAATATTATTATTTATAAGTGTTGCAATTATACAGAATAAAAATCGATTTAAAATTAAATCGCTAACACAATGGACAAAATTAATCAACTTACTTTAATAAAACTTATAATTAAAAATTAAATATCTAATTGATAATATATCGTAACAGTCACAATTATATGTAATAATTATAGTACAACTTATTTTAATATTAATAATCGTAATAAAGGCAGTAAACTATTTAAAATAACATAAGTTGCATCAGTGATCAAGCAATTTATTTTTGAGTAGTAAATTATCTTGAACCATATCTATTGTTATATAGTCCTTGTAACTTGGGCTACTGGATAGCTAGCCCAGCTAGCCATAGCTTCTTGTAAACATAAGGTATTAAATTAAGTTGTAATATCGTAAATGTTAGATTCTATGTACATAGCAACATTACTAATTTTATAAGTATTTTAAGTACGGATTACAAGATACATTATAATGTGGAGTTTTATTTATACCTATACTAATATTATAAAGAGTTAAATATGTTTGTTCGAATGTATAATTAAAAAGAAGAGAAACTGGTTGAAAGACTAAATTATATTTACAAGCAAAGTTTGAGCTCGTCGCTAATTAAATATGTGTCTATATTTTTAGACGTTTGTGTTTGTATATTTTTAAAATGTCTCTATTTTTTTTTAGTTCATTAGCTTTCAATCTGTGTAATTTAGTTAAAAGGGCCGGAAGTGTGCACCAGGAAGCCGGGGAAGCGCTCGCTATTTGATTTTCCCAATGAGCGCGAGCGGTGTTAAATGTCGTCAACAGGAACCCATTCTCAGAGAAAAAAAATAAAGTAACAGCCTGTAAATGCCCCACTGCTGGGATTAGGCCTCCTCTTCCATTAAGGAAAGGGTTTGGAACGTATTCCATCACGCTGTTCCAATGCGGATTGGTGGAATGCACATGTGGCAGAATTTCGATGAAATTAGACACATGCAGATTTCCTCACGATGTTTTCCTTCATTCTCATCCTTCATAAACACAATTAAGCACATATATATAGTGGTGCTTGCCTGGGTTTAAACCCGCAATCATCGGTTAAGATGCACGCGTTCTAACCACTGGGTCATCTCAGCTCTTAGCTCTTTCTCAGAGAAAATATGATGTTAATGTTGCTTATTATCAAGGTATTATGTCATACATTACACATCACACATGAACACTGTAAGGCATTTTTGTTTTATTATTGTGTTGCCATTCCCTTAGTAGTTTGTGTTAGTTATTGCGAAACATTTATATTAAACTTAAACTCAAATTGCTTTATTCAATATATAAGCATTACTAATTGATGGTCAAATTAAACAGTGCCGTAAATAGCCTTTTCTGCGCTCTGTGCGAGCTTTTTTAACTGCGCCCTATTTTACTGTCTCAATCACTAAAACTTGACCGCCGGTTCACTACTGCAAATGCGTTGCCCATTTACGAAAAACACTAAACACAAATACGCTCGTACGCTGCCAAATAAATGAGCGCGGTGTAAGTTTTTAATGATACTAGCATGTAAGTACGTTTGTATTGGAATCGAGTACTAGGGGCTCAGCAAATTCTTAACAAGAGCAAAACGAAAAAACAATAGTCCTGCCCAGTCTGTCTATTCTTGCGACCCCTACGCCCTGTGCCTGGGCAACTGTGGCACCGCCGTATTTACGACACTGAGTACCACCGGTTCGGAAAAGAAAACACTGAGAAGAAACGGAGACAAAAACTCAGCGGTTCTTCTTTTGTCTATTATTATAATATATATATATATATATATACACAATCGAATATGAAAAGAAATAGCCAGGAGGCGATCGTTTCATTCCCATTATTTATTTGACTGTATTAAAATTGCTCATAAATCGCTCATTAGTCAGCTAGAAATCTAATAGTAAATATATTTTGTTACATTAAATCAAACGAAAATTTACAGTTGTTAGGCAAATCAATAATTGTCGAATTGTGTTATTCAAAGTAAACTACGATTTAATCTCCTTAAATACAAGCCTCTAAGGCACTACATCAAAGATACAAATATCAACTGAAGCCGCAAAGAAGCTCAAACGCCAACAGAAACTTGGATAAAGTTACTCCACGCACCAAGAGTTATTTACTAAGTCAAGAAACTTGTACAAGTTGATGGATTATAAGATCTTTGTTATCGAGAATTGATAGTAATCTTTGATTATTATACGAATGTTTTAAGGGCCGGATTGTAGTTTTAAATATTGTTACTTATTATTAATAATATTTTGAGTATAAATATTTCAATCAAGATATATCTATTGATGTTAAGATTTATATAATTTTCATAAATTTAGATTATTAAATATCATTCGAGCTCTTATGGGGATCATCGGAAAATATACTAATATTATAAATGTAAAAGCAACTCTGTCGGTACATCTGTCGCTCTTTCACGACTAAACCAATGAACCGATTTTGATGTAATTTGGTGTGAAGAAAACTTTAACTCCAGGGAAGGAAATAGGCTTTTTTTGCCTGACACTGTATAAGATGCAACCTCCTAAAACGGGTTCGAAGCCGCGGGCGCCATAACAAAACCACTTCTCGCAAATCTGTACACTTAGATCTATTAAACAACGCAAGAGATTATGCTTTGGTTTTCATCATTAAATAGAATTGTTTAAGACGAAGGTATGTATGGCAAATGAATAAATATTCCAGTATAAAAAGCTAAAAGTTTCAACTGCAAACTTCTCTTCCTTTCCTCCGGTAAAAAACTTTTTATATTTGTTCTTCAAACAACTATTTAAATATACATATACATTTATATTATTATGTATTGTGACTAGTATGTATACTCTCAAATCATACAACAAATAAAATAAAAGCCGTTTTATTAAATGCTATCATTTATTACATAAATGTATGTGGTAATTTGTAATGGCCGATTGGAAACAATATCCATTAAACCAGATTGACAAGGGAATTAATTAGACTGTCTGATCTGACAATCCTACCAAAGCCGGCAGATCTTCAGATAGTTTTATTTCTCAAGTTAATGAATAAATGAATACAACCAAACCGAAATAAATAAACGTTGCTCTGAAAAGTACTTCTCTTTATTATTTTCTTAATTTCAAAACAGAATTTCGCTTCGACATTTTGCATCTATTTTACACTAGTTGTGCCCGTAAGTTCATGGGCGTTTGAATCTCACAAAAAAAGTTAATGTTGTAACCTAAGTTCCACCTTAGTACGTCAGCTATCTGCTAGTGAAAGGCCCATCAAAACCGGTCCAGCCACTCCAGAGATAAGTATATCAGAACATGAAGATCACACTTCTGACGTCAATGGTCTACATTCAAAGCAGAACGGAGTTCTTTAACGCGGTTTAAAGTAAAGTGAAGAGGCAGAACGTCACGCAAGGAAAAGGAAATGAATATACTCCAGGTAACTTTTCTATTATACACGGTTTTATATATAATATTTTCAACTTAAATATTTTTATTGTTTTATTTCACACGTGAATTTATTTAAAATTGACGACCTCCATGGTCGAGTGGTACATATACACCGGTTTTCATGGGTACGCCAATCTGAGGTCCCGGGTTCGATTCCCGGCCGAGTCGATGTAGATTACCATTAGTTTTCTATGTTGTCTTGGGTCTGTGTGTTTGTGGTACCGTCGTTACTTCTGATTTCCATAACACAAGTGCGTCAGCTACTTAAATTGGGATCAGAGTAATGTATGTGATGTTGTCTCATATTTATTTATTATTTATTTATTTATTAACTATATTGTCAGTGTCTTTTAATTACTTTTTATTAATTAATATCATAGCGTGAGCCAAGCGTTTCACATCTGGTATTTGAAATAAAGTTATTTTATTATAACTGGTTGTCGCCCGCATCTTTGCTCCCGTTATAGGGGTTGTTTGCGACGTGTTAGGCAAAAAAGTAGCCTATGTCCTTCCTTAGGCTTCAAGTTTACTTCATACCAAACTACATCAAATTCGCTTCATTGGTTTAGCCATAAAAGAGCAACAGACATACAGACATTCAGAGTTACTTTCACGTTTTTAATATTAGTATAGATTACGTTTATAATTTTGAGAGTATGTTAGTGCCCTAAATGTGGTTCTTGATAATGAGCAAAAATTTAATACTCTGAAAAAATTACCTTAACTACTACTAAATTACCTTGTACTAAAAATCTCAAAAAATCCATGCTATAGTTAGAAGTAAACAAGAAAACGAAGAAACACGAAAAGCGACTTCTTTATATACACCATCTAAAAATTCACGGGACTTTCACATTAATTATCTTATGCATAAGATACATTTTATAAAACCACATTCACAAGTATTTATGTACATCAACTTAAATTCCTCGTTTGATCTCTGCGGAATTGAAAAACGTGCTTAAGCGAATCGATCGAGGCGTACAGCATTATTTATTTCAAATGAAACTGACCTCATTCCCAAGAACGAAGTAATCTTGCTTCTTTTAAGAATTTGTTTTTTAAATCGGTTTTAAAGACGACTGCAACCAATGATTTCAATATATATACAATATAGGTGCAATCATTTATATTGAAATTATGATGCTCCCTAACAATAAAATGTAGGCACATTCAAATGTCACTTTAATAGACACTATTTTGATAAAGTATATAACAATACAAAAATATATTAACGTGTCTATACAATATGGCATATAAACTTCTGTATACCTTGCTAATATCAAACTGTGAAATATCTTATCCTAGTATTTTATTTAGTAAATTACTTATTTATTTGCCACTTATCTCTCTTACTATCTATCTATACCTATATTATGGCTCTCACAATCAACCCATTTTTAGAGAGTGAGAGGAAACATGAAAATAAAGACTCAATGTATTTTTATTTTGATAATAAATTGGAAGATGGACATATTGGCTTTATAACATTAGTAGTCCCTACCACCCATTCCAGGACATATTGTGCAAAAGTGTGTGTGCAAATACTAGCACATTCCTTGCTCTGAAAATCTGTTACGACGGCAAAATAGACATATCCTAATGGAGTTTATCATATATATTATGTATATCTACATTGTTCATGTATCATCATCATCATCATCACAGCTGTCCTGCTGCACATAGGCCTCCCCAGACCGCGCCATGTTGCTCGATCCTCTGCGTCCCTCAACCAGCTTCTACCTGTGGCTTTACTTGTTTGCTGAGGTAAAGGGTGTAAATGAAATTTCATATTCCAATCTACCTACTATTGAAAATTTTGTTGATGGAAAACTCATAAAAATTTTACTGACCCAAAATTTGAACTGTGAACCTTTAGGATCTACGGCGTTATAATCTATCCACGAAACGATTAATTGCAATTTCTACTGTCAATCATACGCCTGTTTATTTTTTTGATTGGATTGGAATAGCTTTTCATTAGCTAATTAATCTATAAAACAAATTCGAATTAGTGTAACCAAAACAATGAAAATAACGAGGTTAAAAGGATTATTATCTAATTTGAAACAGGCGTACACCCGGATTAGTTAACTCCTATGTAAACAATTTTCGTAACATGTTAAAACAAAAATGTTTACTGAAACAATGTATCAAATTGTTTGAACAATGAACGAATGTAAATATTTGTTGTTTTTGTTTCGTTAATAAATTAAACGGAGATTTTAATTTAGTGATGTTGTGAATTGAATTCAATATATATTTATTTACTAAAGGAAAATTAATTTAAAAAAATACAAGTTTTATTCTTTAAAATCTGTAAGGGCCGAGCAGATAGTCACCCTGGTAAGTGGCCACTATCGCTTATAGATATTGTAATAATTGTTAACTATTTCTTTAATTGTCAGTGCCCCACGAACATAATATGTCTGTATACGAGGGACATTATGTTCATTGCGCTAGCATAAAGGCCTACCACTAAGTATATGTTATGTGTAATGGAATATCAGTAATATAAACATTACTCTATCACAATTATGTGTAATTACAGAATTAAGTTACCAAATTTGAAAATATTTTTTAAATAAATAAATATAATCCCAAATTTATTTAATTTAAGCTTGAAACATTTACGAGTATGGTTCATTTATTTCAATAGTATATTAAACCACTGCTATTCAATCACATTTAACCGAAATTTTGCCAACTGTTTTGGTACTGGTGAAAAAACAAGCGACAAATACTAGTTATAAGTTTAAAATAATAATGACATAATCGGAAAAAAAATTACAAACACTTTACTGAAAAAATAATAGCATTATTCTGTAGACTAACTACTTCATTCGAGATGAAAGTTCCGTGACGAAGCGATTTTCTAATAGTGGTAGGCGTGATCAAGCACATTTAAGCCACGTTCAGAAGCCATGGCCTAATAATAGAGCACAGTGCTGCACGCTTACAAAAAAGACCTTTTATAATGCAAGGGACAGTTTTGATAAACGTATTACTGGATTGTATTTTGTTATGTATATTGCCACAAAATCTTAAATGCAGTTAGATTTTAATCTATCTCACGCAATAATTAAGAATAGATAACTCTTTAAAATTTCATTTTGTCGCGTTGAGAATTTGAATACGCCGTAGTACAATTTTATTTAACGTAAAATAATATATTTATTTAACGTACTTAATATACCACCGTAAAAAATAAAAAAATAAATTGCTTACCGCGGTCTGTTTATATCTATGCTTAGTTGTTTAAAATTAAGCAACGGATTTTGATGAGTTTTTATAATAGATGGAGTGATTCGAGATGAATATAGTAGAGAAACAAAATCTGTAGTATATTTAGTATCAGCATTGAACCTTTGCGAAGCCAGGGCGGGTCACTAGTTGTATATTACATTATTATTTTTCAAAAAGGAAATCTTATGCAAAATATATTGTCCTACTATACCGTACATCAGGTCGTTGATTACATAATTTTTAACTTTATTAATTCCTCACATTCTACACAATTATGAAAATTAAAAACAATAATTTTCTCACACTTATTACAATATCAATTCTTCTATCCAGAAATCCATAAATCGTAGAAGTCAACCAAGTTGCGACAAGCTTTTATCCGAGAATCATAAATTATTTATCGTCCTCTAACAAACGATGAAGGTAATATTTTAAAAAAAATTCTTGAAATTGCAGTAATTCTAATAACGAATATGAAGCCGCCAACGCAATGATCATAAATTCAAATTTCGAACGTATTCTATACGTTCGTTCATAAATTATAATTAATTAATTCAAAACATTTAATTACGGGTCTGACAAGACATTCGTAGATACCTATAGAACTATCGAATTCCACCAAATAAAAAATAAGGTATATATACCGTTTTTGTTAACTACAATAATAAAAATCCCCTGGCTGTGGTGGGTCTGGGTAACGAGAGGTCTGCGTGGTTTTTTTATTTAGTTCAGTTGCTTACTGGACGTTGGATGCGACACTAGCTTTGGAGTGGCTCTATTTGACTATCTGTGTATAGCGACTTTGTAGTTTTTGTGACTAATTGAAAGTATGTTTGCTATCTCATTTGCGCGATACCTACGTCGACAGAAAACGTGTGCTTTAATACATTTCAGATCTTATATCCTACATGTATATACTAAAATCAATGAGGCATGAAACTAAAGGATAGGGAAAAATGAAGAGAAAGATAGATAGATATAGGTATTGATATTATATTGAGATAGAGATTTAGTATTTTCATAGATCAGACCATTTCAATATTGGAATTTAAATGAAATTTTGAGCCTTGTCACTCATATTTTCTTATACATGTTACATAAATAAATAAATATTACAAAAAAAAAATTATTAATTTGAATAAGGTATGCCATATTATTGATATATATTATACTGGTTAAAATGTGGACTATATTTTATCAGAACTGAAAAGGTTTCTAGGAAAAAGCTAAAATCAAATGTAAAATTGAAGTATATCGAATACTACGTAATCAATCAATTTACTGTAATTGTTTCGCGTTATTAAAACAATAGATTTTCAGGTAAATTTGTTATTTTTCACAAAAATATTTAGAAAATCTGATCATGACGTATCGGTACGAGACTAATACCGTCTGTAATTAGCTACTGTTATTGGAACTTTTTGATGCATTATCTTTTATTTTTATTTAATGCCTAGTATTACAGCCAGTATTTAGTAACAATCAATACCCTTTTTTCTCGCAGTGGAAACCTTCAGGAAGTATCAGAGTTCTTGGAAGGGGTTTAGAATTGACACCAATGTGAGGGTTGTCTTCTGGATCGGAAAGGTTGCAAGTTTGGAATCGAATAAAATAAAGTTAAAAAGATATATACTTTTTAACGTTATGTTTGCTGATTATCTCAATGAAGATCGCATTTGGGCGTACCTAACTTGTCTTTACAATACTTGATGACCAAAATCAATCGATAAATTTATCAAAATATTCTGATTTATTTTTGATCTATTTTTAAATGTTATTAAACTAAATACCATACCAAAAACTATTTACAGTATAAAAAAGTAATCGATTGAATTCAATTAAAATGTTGCACCAGCAAACGACACGCCTTGGACTATAATGTTTTAGGACGCACCTTAACTGTTAAAGCATTAAAAAGTAGGAAATTTTAGTCGAGGTTCCATTTATGAGGTAGTTCGATATTATAAAACTATTTTACCATAACTAAAAATTAAAATTATAAAAATATGAGCTTTGTTATGTATATGCTATGATTGACATCGCCCTAGGACAGAATCGTTGGAAGTGTGACGTTCGTAGGACACGAAAATGATAAATATTGAAAGTTTGCTACACGTATAAAACGTGGGAATAATAACTGGATATAAAAAGACGATGCAACATCACGGACTGAACGGGAATCACAGCTGTACGAGAATTGTTAAGTAATTATGTGATCTCAAGATTCGGTAACGTTCTCTACCTCTGGATTGCTGACTTCACTGTTTGTGATTTTCTCTTATGATTTTTTAAAACGTAAAATATTTACGAATCGACCAATAACGAGATAAGTTAACATAGAGAAACTAGTATGAAATTCACTATATTCTAAGCTAGCTATGCTATATACTATCTTGCATCGAGGCATTCAATTCTGATTCTGATGGAAATAAAATAAAAAGATAAATTTCATACAAGGCAAATTAAACGGCAATATAAAATTATTTTCTTCTTCGATCTTGATTTTATTGGATTGATAAAAATTAATTTGAAATCGCACTCTACCACGGATTGGTATTTGTAACCAAAATTGTAACCTTTAATACGTGGTAAATAAATAGTATTGAATTCATATTGTAATAAAATATCCAGGATCATATGAGCCGAATAAATATGAAAAGAAAATCCTTTTGTCACATAAAGGCAATACATTCTTCATCGTGACTGGCAAATTGTCGCTGAAGTGATATTTTACGGATCCTTCGCGGAGTGGATGGAATAGCCGAAACTTATTGATATTGGCTGGGAGGAAATTGTTTCCTCAGAATGTTTTATGGAAACGCAATGAGATGGGATTTTATTATGAACGACTACACGATGTAACCGAAACGTTATTGAAACATATTCTAATTTTTTGCCATCGGGTGACTCCCCGAAAAAAAGACTAACTTACTTAAGACTTTCTATATAGTTTTTTTTATTATAGATGTTTAATTGAACCAGGCGACACTGATATTTTTTTTAAAAAAATACATACCATTTCATCCACCATTAATTCTACTTGCTTTATTATTGTTTTTATTATTCTTTTAGTGTTATTATTGTATAATAACATGTAACTTATTAATTTAAGTAATTACTAATATTGTAGTAGGTATAATTTCATTCGTACAATTGTTTTGCCTAATCCTAATGTTACTATTTGTTGATTTTTCTATCATGTTTTAATTTTATAGTCTGTTAATTCTTAATTCATTTATTTTGTAATTATGTATTTAAGGAGAGCAATGTCTATTTATTTGCGGGCGTTAATAATTCCACCACAGATCTCACTTTATATTATCTCGATTACACTATCGCTCGCTGCAAACACAGTGTGTTCATGAAGCAGTAGACCAGAGCTACTGTAAAACCCAAGAAAGAAATATCATATTTAATATGAAATAATTCGAAACAACATATATTAAAAATCTGAAATATTATAATCGTTCATTTCTTGTTCATGATGCAATATGGTACTTAAATAAATAAAATTATTGCTATATATTATATACTACTACACTACAGGACCTTAAATTATCCTTGCACTTTTATATATGCTGGTGGACTCACAAAACAAATACTAATTTCCACGAGCCACCGTATAACCTCTACATATTATATGTAGTTAGTGGTAAATGTAATGTTAATTTCAATAGTACTTTAGAGAAAATTCATTTTAATTTATTAATTACGACAGCTAACAAGAACTGTTTATTCTGGGTAAGATTTATTAGAATCAAAAATACTTCGAATTTTGTTTAACTTTAATTAATTGTTAACAGCACAATGATCTTTCTTCTTATTGTGTTTTTATGGACATTTGTTTAAGTACACGTGGTTGAGTTGAAATTCAAGAGGGATTTGAAAAAGCTTGAATAATGGAATATTACTTTATTGAAGATTATATTTATTATTAAATTAAATTGGGTTATTATTTGTTATATACATTATATATGGTATATTGGTTATTATATTATTAAATAAAATTGGGTTTAGTCTCCGTTGATTTCCATACAGGGTAAGTAGGAATTCAATTTTGTATTTAATTCATCAATGTAACTGATAGTCATAAAGATTACCTATTGTGTATTTTGCCGGTGGAAACTACATTCCCTACATAGGTAATATTAAATTAAATCATTTAACATTACGATTCGAATTTGCAAGCAAGGGGCAACTTGATGTGTTTATTTTGATTTTGATATATTTGGCCCAAATCTCGAAGAGGAAATCAAAACTGACACTGCAACTATTTCTTAGAAAACCTTATCACAATCGACAAGCGAATGACGTATGGATAGCCTATATGGTATAGTATAAGCTCATACAGAAAGTTCTCGTATTTATGGCATGTCAAGTTTAATTAAACGATCGCCTTTGCTTATTGCTATCATATTCAATATGTATTTAAATTATTTGACAAAAAAAGGATCTGATGAGTTGCTTTTGCCGGTTCTTCTCAGGTCAGGGGGTTTCTTTTTCCGAACCGGTGGTAGTCGTTTATTTGACCATCAATAAGTAAATGTAATGCTTCTTATTGAAAACGAAATTTGAGTTTATGTTTCTTGGGTTCTCGAAATACGCGACATAAAATCGAAACGACGCGACGTAAGTCAAGACATATTCGATTGCTCCGTTTTAGTCTTGCTTTATGACATTGACCTCGCGATAAGTGAATTCTCCTGTGCTGGAAATTCGAAACAGTTGATGTAAGCTTAAGAAATGGTGTTTTTTTTTTACATAAGTCATAGATAAATAAATAAATAAATATGAGACAACATCACATACATTACTCTGATCCCAATGTAAGTAGCTGAAACACTTGTGTTATGAAAATCAGAAGTAACGACGGTACCACAAACACCCAAACCCAAGACAACATAGAAAACTAATGGTAATCTACATCGACTCGGCCGGTAATCGAACCCGGGACCTCAGAGTGGCGTATCTATGAAAACCGGTATACACACCACTCGACCATGGAGAACGTCAAAACATTATTCGATGTCCTTAAAACGACGTAAATTAACTACCTGTACTAAAAATGTGACTGTATGTGTTACTACAAATTTACCACTGCTAGACGCAAACTTCTTACTTCTTACTGCTAGAATCAAAAGTCTTATCTGATGAGAGTGGTTGGTTCGAAAAACAAATTCATAGCTAATTTCTTATCTTACCATGCCACACGAATGTGGATTAATATATATGAGAATAATAAATTCATAACGGTTTAGGTACCGCTGTACATGAGATAAATTATAAACTGAAATTAGGTACATGAAAATAAATAAAATATATTTAACCAAATAGCCTGAAGGTTTGCAAAGTGGGCAGCAAAGCTGTGTAAAAGGTCAATGCCGTTGCTCTTCTACAAATATATTTATATATACATATATACTACTCCATTTTGACTCATCGTTAAGTTAATGATTTAAATTACTGTGTGATATTTCTTCAATTGTTTATCCTCGAAGCAGTGGCGATGCAAATTCAACCTTAGGCTAATGTCTATAAGGTTATTTTTTGTGTGAGGTACATTAAATCGATACAGGACCTTGTAAAACAGAATATCGGGTGACAGAGCTTAGCGTAATCGGGCGCGCGTAAATTATATTTCACTAAAAGCTGGAATGGAATTATTAAGGTGGAGTGAATTGTGTTTATTTTTATATATTTATATAATCTAATTTAATATTAGGATACAGAATTTGTAAATGTACATAAAGGGAAAGTGAAATGAAATAACATACATTAATTATATTAAATTAAACTACAACTGCGTAACTGTCTTATGTTTTACAATTTTAACGAGAACTATTGTAAAACGTCACATAATCATTCTATCACAGCAGTTCTACGAGAAGTTACTAACGGAACTTCAAAATGTAAATTCTACCAAGATGGAGCTAACTCACGTAGCTGTTACGCTGCAAGCGTAGCAATCGTAGATTGAACTATGCTGAGTAACTCCATTCTGATTGATACCGCAATACGTAGCATGTCAAGCAGTCTTCGATAGATAGTTATAAACATTAAATTACTGTACAGAATTCAATATATTCATTAATGGGTTGACAGTCTGGAAGTATTCAAATGCTGTATACATCCTGCTATCGGATTATGAGAGAGACTATTTCTTTAAAAGTGCTCTTGTATTTCAGGAATTACTTGCCGCCAAAGTAACTACAAGCCCCGGGTATTACCGACGCAGTTATAATCGCTTAACATTAGGTGATCCTCCTGCTCCTTTCGTCCTGTATTACGAGTTACGTTCTTGAGAATAGTTTCCGCTGCCGAAAATGGTCAGAAGGACATATGATGATGTCATCTGTTTCATATTAATGACAGTTAAAAATAATGGGTAAAATTTATTACATATAGCCAGTTTAACTCAAAATTTGTTAGCATTACTGCGTTTTATTCATAATTTTAATGTAAATGAGTGAAAAGTCAAAAGTCACGGCTAGTCTTGACATGCGAACTGGGCTGTCGCCTGTCATTGTCACATCTTCTAAAGACATGACAGCAAATGGAACATTTGACACTTTATAAACATGTCACAAGCGAGCGTCGGTGTTCTATTACCTTAACATTAATGTGCTCGAGGCACAAGTGAGCCTTTAATAAGAGTACATTTTAATTGAATGTCTAATTAATTATATTGAACTTAATTAGTGTCGCTATTTTTTTATATAAAACATCTATTATCACCTCAGGGGTGTTATCTATCCTGAAAAGACGTTTTTTGGCAAGTAAACCTTGACGTCATTCATTATGATGCTTTTGCATGACCTCTCTCCGCCTGTTTTCATTAGTGTGTGCGAATTACATGTGGAAAATTCATTGATATATAGTTGATAATGAAACACATTCAATGCATAAACGAGGGTATTTTTTAATTATTTTGGCTCGTATACAATCTTTAATGGAACCCACACTTTTAGTAGAAGATTTTTTACGTTTTGATTATACACATTTCTGTCAAGTTGGGTTATAATCCATGCCGGAAGGACCAATCTACCTCTTCATAGCGCACCTGAAAAACTAAAAAACTAAATGCTTCGTGTGCCTAAACATTATATCCGTGACGTAGATAGGCGTAGGCTGCTTGTCTGCTTTTAGAAAGGTAACGTATGTGTTCTATCTCTGACACACTCTCCAAACAGTAACGTGGAGAAGATGGACCACCACGGTACATTACGATGCTTGAATCACCAATAATGAATGTATTGTTGATCATAATTTAATATGTTAATTTGTAGTGACAACTCTAGCTGTGAATGATGAGTTGTTGAATGATGAGAGCCAATAATTGTGATGTACAGTATTAGCAAATATATCAAGTTGTAAAATTGTCATCTTGTAGAAGATAGTCTGAAGAAGATGTGTTGGCTTCCTATTTAATAAAATAAAATTATATTACTTTTTGTATGAGTCCATAAGCTAGTGTATAAACAGACCCAATACATTGGTGGTTACCAAACGGTGACTTGCATGGTACCATTCGTAAAATTATAACAAAGATAAATGTATCTAAAATAGCACAACGAACAACAATATCACGTTACATGAAACGTTTTAGAGCACGCTGTATAAGGTTATTACTGGCGGAGCTAATATTATTATTTTGATATTACCCAAACGTAATACTGTTAGGTAAAATTTACATGAGTCAATTTCATTTGATACTCTATATGTATATTGAATACGTGGATAATTATGCATTTTAAACATTCATTGTTTTATTTTATATCGAGAGAGATACGTATATCGTCAACATTTAATGGAATATACTTTATTTAAGCAAACTGTTATAAGAACGATGAGTAGAGATAGATGGCCCAGTGGTTAGAACGCGTGCATCTTAACCGATGATCGGGGGTCAAACCCAGGCAAGCACCGCTGATTCATGTGCTTAATTTGTCTTTATAATTCATCTCGTGCTCAGCGGTGAAGGATAACATCGTGAGGAAACTTGCATGTGACAAATTTCATAGAAATTCTGCCACACGTGTATTCCACCAACCCGCATTGGAACAGCATTGTGGAATATGTTCCAAACCTTCTCCTCAAAGGGAGAGGAGGCCTTTAGCCCAGCAGTGGGAATTTACAGGCTGCTGTTGTTGTTGTTTGTTGTTACAAGAACTATTGAATCCGAAAGTCAATTTACATTTTCAAAATAAAAAGGAGAAGGCTGAGTTTTATATTCTCTATCCGTATAGGTTGAAACAAATAACTTTAAATTGTCGACGAATATATCCTTTAAGCTTTTAGCGCCGATAACTTGAGCTCCGTCATAACATGAAAACTGTGATAATATAATTAGTAAAATACTTCTTACTGTATAGTTTATATAACGAGAGTAATATTTTTAAATACAAAACGGTTGACACAGACATACAAAAAACGTGCAGAATAGCCTTTCAAATAACTTATTAATTCATTTTTATATTTAAATATTTTAAAGTCTCAGTCAAAATCTCCTGACGTCAGGTCAAGTCCATTACTTTTTGGACTAGAATGTGTCAATGCGAGTACGGAACGAAAGGGACAAAAGTTTAAAACTAGGGCTAATAAAAATAAAATATGTGATCCGATTTGAATGGTTCATTTTAACTATTTACATAAGAGACATAACATCTTTTTCCCCATTCTTAGCAGCGCTTTGGCGATAGTAATCTTTCTTAAATTTCCAATATATTTTGGCGGTGACTATATCAAATTTAAAAGAAAAAATAGAAGAGAGAGTAGAATTAGGTGTGTTTAAGGAATAAAATTAATCAAATGATTTATTTAAAACTCGAAGATTTGTGAAATTTCTTAAGAATGGATTCTATGTTTGAAAATGTTCCAAGTAAAACCGTAACTAGAAACCCCGTTTATTATCAAAGAAGACCTTTTCATGCTCGAAAACGTTTCACCAAAAGAATGCTTAGTTATGACAGTGACAGTTACCTACGGTTACTTTGAAATTTTCTTTAATTATATCGCCAAGGTATAAAAATATATTTTATTTGTTATAAAAAATAATATTTTTGACACATGATGGAACTTCAAATTGTCTTTGATACTTAAGACTATTCGCTTTTTTCGAAGTAAAAACTTCTTTAGACGCGTTACCGAATGTCGGTTTTGAGAATATTTTCCTCTTTTCCTCTCCGACGTGATAACAGTGTATTTGTGAGTATAAATATAAGTTGCTCTTGGATTGAAAATATAATATAACATCATATACAACAACAACAACAACAGCCTGTAAGTGTCCCACTGCTGGGCTAAGGCCTTCTTTCCCTTTCAGGATATGGTTTGGAACATATTACACTACGCTGTTCCAATGCGAGTTCCATTGTTGGAATACACATGTCGCAGAATGTAATATCATATCATATACAACCTTATAATCGTCAAAACCATTGCTGCTCGATATGTGAAAACCAAAAATACGTATAACGATAATAATGTTACAAAAAAAATAATGATTCTTTAATAAAAATTAATTAATCAACTGTTTGGTGTTTGGTGTTTCTCATTTCTATTGAGAAAAGTGAAAACTTAACTACCACCTAACAGATGGTTCTTATACTGTGTTATAACAATTTCATCTAACATTTCAGAAGTGAGATATGAGACGACAATGTACAGTCGGAACTGACCACAAATTGAATAAACCTCTCCACCATTCGATATGTTAATTCAACATATAGTTCCTAGGAGGATCAACGTGACATTTTACACGTGGAAACGCCAACATGCCTTTTCAACGCGCTTGTTTAAAAAGCATTCAGTACACAAACCGCAACCTGTGAAATGGCGTAGTAATATGTAAATATTTGTTAACAATAAACCTCTTCATTAATATAAAACATTCAGTTTTTTGAACGAAATTCTTTTACAGTACAGTGAACTCGCAGACAAATTTATGTATAGAGAATGAGTTATGTTCCCTTCAGGCGATCAACCCCTCTCTTTCTTTCATTTTCTCTCTGTCTCTTTCTAATATGTGCGGTTTTATATAGCACTATTCATATTAGTGTTTTGTTATTTTTATTACATAATGTAATACAGCTAATTTAGCTTCGTCCCAATCAAGTGTAATAAGATACTTCTCTTTTGTTACCTGGTTTTGTCTGTGGAATCTATAACCCAAAGCGGTTGTAGCTTTACGTTTAATTTAATATTTTAATCTCATAAATTAAAAGTGTTATAAGTGTGCTTACAAAATTTACGAAGTAGATCCAGAGATTTTACAAAATATATTACTAGTACTAAAAATATGTATATCATTAATAGTAGTTATCTTTATAAGTAGTATGTTTACAATTATAGGCATGTTTTACATCGAAAGCATAGCGATAATAAATTGCCAGACGTGCGTCATGCATTCTAAGACCTATTAATTTGATTATAATATATTAATTATTTCAATTAAAGTCTAGTCTAGAAGCTGTGGTATTATTTAATACAACAATACTTTTTTACAGCAAAAAAAAAATTATTAAAAAACTGTCTAAAGCATGTCATTTACAAAGTTAATGAAAATAAGATACGTCATTTATAAAATGTGCTAGATTCAGGCTAAGTATAAATCTACGACGTGATCGTCCAACCATAAATTAACCTTTGATCATATCATGGTGTTGATCTCCACCTAAATTACACACGTCGAAGATGATTCCGAACTTTATGATTATATTTGTTCAAGTAATATAAGCCTGACTTTCGTTTGCACTGTAATACTTGAGTTTAATTTGATTGGTTAATAATATCAAGTAATAGACTCAGTATAAGTAGACTGACCAATAGGAGAATCTCTAAATCAAAATTGACCAATAGTATTAAGCCGGACTCTTTAATTTTGAGACTAGTGATGATGGTTGGAAAGTCATGTTTGTCAAATTTGACAGTTCCTTATTGAACGTCTTAATTCGGCTATTGGCATTTTAAACATCTAAAATTATATTTAAAAACTTACCAAGACTCGCGTCGTACGTATTCATGTACTCCGATGTCATGAATTGTGATACGAGGGCCGTCTTTCCGACACCCGCGTCACCAAGCAGGACCACCCGATATTTTGGTATCTATGAAAACAGGAAAAGCTATTTATAGTTGTATGTATGATGAACCTAACACAACATGTTATAAGGCTAGGCTACACTTACGTTACTTATTTGTGTTCTAATTTAGGAGCAGGTATATAGTTAAAGAAATATGTATTACCATTTATTATAATGAAAAATATAAACAAAAAGACCGCCAATATTTTGCTTCAATACTATTACAGAGAGACATATTAAGATGTATTTTTTGTATATTTACAGAGCGGAGGTGTTTTCCTTAAATTTATGCAAAATTTCATGATAATAGAATTAATAGATAAAAACGAAAAAAAATTCAAAATCGGATGTGATTTTAGTTATTAATAATATTCATTAATTTAGACTGCCTTGTTGGTGTGGTGGCTATAATAAAATCGCGCAGATCCCGGGGTCATAAGTAAAAACTCCAGGTCTAGTCGATGAAATGTCATTGGGTTTTGAGTTGGACTGAGTTGAGTCTGAAATGTCGAAGTGTTTACACTAGCGTACCTCGAAAATGAAAATAAGGCTGTCCCATCGGATTATAAAAGTGAGGGCATTAATAATGCATATAATGTCATGCGTAGTTGGCTGATCTTTTTTAAGATTAGCCAAAATACTTCAGGACGATATAATTAGTCAGGGATTACTTGATGTTTGTTTCAGAATTGTGTTGTAACATATTAAATGTTATTGTTATCTAATAATCATCTGCGACTAAAGAAAGAATATCAACTAACAATGTAACTCAACTCGCTGACCCACGCTCATTAATTTTAAGAGCGAACAAAACGATATTGTCTCGCTGAAAACCTTTGTAAAACTTTATTCCCCATATATATGAAATTATGTTTAACGACCTCCGCATACTACTCGATTAACTTTGTATGTCAGCTTGAATTTTCCGAACGAGTAATATGTTATGGACAATGAACAGGAATATCATTAAAAGTTATTATTACAGCGGAAATGCTTTTAGAAATTTTGACAGTTACTAGCATATTATCGAGAGTCGAGATGGCCCAGTGGTTAGAGCGCGTGCATCTTAGCCGATGATTGCGGGTTCAAACCCAGGTAATCACCTCTGTTTCTGAGTCTTTATAATTCATCTCGTGCTCAGCGGTGAAGGAAAACATCGTGAGGAAACCTGCATGTGACAAATTTCATAGAAATTCTGCCACATGTGTATTCCACCAACTCGCATTGGAGCGTGGTGGAAAATGTTCCAAACCTTCTCCTGAAAGGGAGAGGAGGCCTTTAGCCCAGCAGTGGGAATTTATAGGCTGTTGTTGTTGTTTGTTGTTGTTGTAGCATATTATCATACTCTATCGGAAGTGGGTTTACGAATAAGTTCTTTTATTTGCATTCGTCGTAATATTTTCACAAGAGTGATCTTTATTTGATGGATTTTATTAGAATTCTTTTTTTAAATTTCTCCACAGACTTAGTTAATAAGTTATAAAATTATATATCTATATTGATGATATCGGTTACTTTTGGATGCGTTCAATTTAAATAGATTTTTCTTGTTATTTTATATTGTATTCATTTAGCTGTTTGAATTCGTGTTCATTGATATTTGTTTACTGATCTTAGAAAAGTCTATAAAATCAATATCGGAATAAATCAGCCACAAGTTCGTTAACTTAAAACCTTTGAGGTAAATATTGAACATTACTAACAGATGTTTGCTTATAGAGTTTTGCATATATAGAATGATATGTTTATCAGCTAGTAAAATTATCATTCTATGTATAAAAATAAAAATTAGTACTTTTATGTCTGTCCTTTGTGCGTTCTTGAGTCATATTCTTGATTGTGATATAACTATTGTAGTGTTCTTCATACGTTCTTTACTTGGTGGTAGGGCTTTGTGCAAGCCCGTCTGAGTAGGTACCACCCACTCATCAGTTATTCTACCGCCAAATAACAGTACTCAGTATTGTTGTGTTTCGGTCTGAAGGGTGAGTGCACCCATCCAAACACAATATCCCTTGTGCCTGTAGTTAAGGATGGACGAGAGGACGATGTAAGGAATAGTTAATATTTCTTACAGCGTCATTGTCTATGGGTGATGGTGACTACTTACCATCAGATGACCCATATGCTCGTCCGCCAACCTATACAATAAAAATAAAAAAAAAATGTTCACGAAGGCACCAACTCTATGACAAATAATTATTCCCTATGTTCGTCCTGTAATTAAAAACGCTTTATAAAAATCCTCATTCTAACTGTGCGAAACTGGGACATCTAGGTCGAGTAGGTTTTACAATCCTTCCCTTTTTCAATAAACTCATGAACTCCTGGTATAAAAAATATTATAGATGAGTGATCGCTATCAGAACAGCACTTTTAATTGCCTATATTCGCTAAATAAAGTAAAAATAAAGAAGATACTGTTAGTGAATGTTAGTTAATTATTTAAGATTGGCTTCTTAAACTAGAACTATCAACATGGTCCAATTCTTAGTGCTTAAGATCTTTCTACAGATTAGATATATCAATAGTGTTAGCGAGTAGTCCTAGCTTTCACTATGATGTTATGTCATTGTATTATACCATTCATTATATCACATTATTATTAGTACATATTATAAATATAACAGGAACTATTACATTTACTTATTATTCACATAATTACTATTGTAATTAATTAATCAATAATTTGTACAACTTTAATGAATATTTTTAATTTTATTTTAAATATATAATAATATATATAATAATAATTTATTTTTGTATGGAATAACATTTCATACGGACATATAGCACTGCTTCGTTCTTTGAAAATGATTTAGCTGTCATAAGAAAAACAATTGGATGATTGTCAAGCATTGTAAAAAAAGATATAAAAGAGGGCATCATTGTAAAAACGGATTCATTACTATATCACGAATTACTGAAATTACAATAGTTTATTATCACACAGATTATTTTATTAACTTTATATGTTACCGGATCAAGGTCATCTTCGTCAGGCGTGTCTAAGCTGGCGGAGTCGACTGGTCGGTAGCCGGAGCAACACGAACCATCAAATGGTGATCTGTCGGATGCTCTGCAAATAATATATTTCAATATTGTATATTTAAAATTAGTACAACCTAATATGCGAAAAAAATTTGATCTTAAAAAAAATATACACAAAAGTACAAATGACCCACAAAGGTCAACATGGTTGAGATAAGGATTTGGAATTTGTTCCAACGTCACTGCAATCAGGTAAAAATCTATTTATCCAATTCTGATTAAAATAAGAAATATGCTTTATTATATTAGTGTTTTAAGAATACTTTTGATATTTAATTTGACAAAATATAGTAACTATCTTAAGATATTCGTCTTGGTGGAATCGTCAATAACCTAGATTTCTTTGATATCGCTAATAATTTACTAACGCATGAGATAAAAAATACCACTGAGCTTATTCCACCGGATCTCGATCTGTGGGAGATTTACCATGTTTATTATTTTTAGTTGGTGCATCTCGTATCAAATATATAATAAAAATAATCATGTTAATTTTAAAATCTTTTTACATCTATATATTTAGTAGGATTTTACCTTAGGCTTGGCTTTATATACAATAAATTCTATTTCTCCACGGTGTTTAGCTTCACCCAACAGTACGAAATGAATTACGTCACGAACTGCATGAATAAATTAGTAATACGTGTCCGGATTTAAAACTACTACGTTTAGATCCACTGCTATTCACTAAGACACGAACAAAGGATCTCTATAACCAATTACTACACATTCAACTGTTTCAAAGAAGCTGCTGGTCTTGACTACTAAAAGTGTTAGAAGCTTCTATGCGCGATACATTTTAGAACAAAAAGATTGTAATGTTGAATAAGATCTTATATAATTGTTTTTAATAATAATACAATATTTTTAACTGCCTATTTATCTAGTAAAAATATATATTCAAATAATTATGTAAAGACACTTATACAACACAGACCTTAAATTCTAAATTTAAAAATTATAAATAGCCGGTCATATTAACGTCAGAGTGACGTTCTTTTTTATTATTCGTTTAAACTAAAGTACTAAATAGGTACAATAGACTGGCAACATTTTAAAGCTAATTTTTTACTTTGTACTACCATTCTAATGCATATCATTATTTCGAAAGATTAAAATCTACTGAAATATTGATCCAATTCTATAAAAAATCACAGATACAAAATTACAATATTCCTAATTACTATACATTATATTTTTTATAGAAATAATGATTATTAATAAATTAATTGTCCGTGTAAAAAGTCGAGCCAAATCACTAGTGTATAATAAAAATTAAAGTCACGGTGTTAATTTGTCTGTGAAAAAAATATATAATTTTCAAGCTCTAATAAAGATATCATGGTAAAGATACTAGGACATCATCAATTACAAAGAGCTGTTACGTATATTTGTAAATAGAACGGCAACCAAATAGGTCGGCTGTGGTCACGCAACTTCGTAATCAAGTACGAAAATCAGATTAACGGTTCGAGCGTATTAAAGAAAATACGCAAGAAGTTTTTTAGATAGCCTTTTGTTTGACTTGTTTTCGGTGTTCTGACGGATTGAATTGGTTTTATTAAAGATAATTCTGTTTCGGTAAAATCTTAGTACATCTGATTCTTTTATTAGTCTAATCAAAATAAAAGTAACGGAACATTTTATATGTTAACATTTTATATGGCAAGTAATGGTAAGTGATAGTAAATGTCACCAGCCGTTGACATTGGTACCATAAATAGATGTATATTAACTATACGTTTCATCGTCAATTTTGGGAACTAAGATGTTATGTCCCGTGAGCTTAAGCCCGAATAAATGTTGTATTTATTCGGGCTCATTTACCCTTCAATTCAGAACATCGTCGTCATCAAAAATCTAACTTAACTATTACAGTGGTGAAGGAATAGCTGATAGTTTTAGTATGACTACAAAGTATGAAAATAAAATTAATAATATCTTTAATTTTTGTTCATAATTAATCTCTAGCCCGACGGTGAAGAAAATATCGTCAGAAATCTTATAAGTGTCTGATTAAAATCTGCAACGTGTGTGGCATCTGAAGCAGTGTAGTGGAATGAACTCCAACCCTCCATCTCTAGAGTAAATATTTACAGTCTAATTAATTTTAACTTTATATTATTTATTTTTGTCTGTGAATTCAAGTATCTAATTTATATAGTTATATCTAGTTGTCGCATGCGTTTTTGTTCGCATTTTAGTCGTTGATGTTTGGCATAAAAAGTAACATAATATGTCCTTCGTTGGAGTTCACACTTGCTTGATAGCAAGTTTCATCGAAATCAGTTCAGCAATTTGGCCGAGAATGAGCCACAGACAAACAGAGTTCCTTTTGCGTTTTATAACATTAGGGTTGAATTAAACAATAACTAAAGAAGGATCTAATCTGCGACTTTATATTGCAGGATGCATAGCATTATCCATTTGGCTTGTAAATTTAAAAATAGAATCAAAATAAAAAAATAAAGCTATACCTGCTATTGGTAGAATTAACGGATGTGTTGGAACGACTGCGACGGTTGCAAATTGAGTCACCACAGTTCACCACACCGCCTTTTGTCGTTATGGAGAATGTCCGGAGCCTGTACAGGTCGTCCGATAGTCTAGGGTTATAGGGCTTTTCAGGCAGCGAACATACTCTGGGTCTGGAGTGCTCGACAACTGGAAAAAAATATACCAATAAAACAAACATTCATCATAGAAAAATTCGGCACATTGTTTAGTAATGGAAATTATAATTGAATTATTGTAGCTATTATTTTTATTTGCATTTCATTGTTAATAACATATGATATTTTTTTATCTCTTTTACGAGACGGAACGAGCTGAGATGGCCCAGTGGTTAGAACACATGCATCTTAACCGATGACTGCGGGTTCAAACCCAGGCAAGCACTACTATATATGTGTGCTTAATTTGTGTTTATAATTCATCTCGTGCTCAGCAGTGAAGGAAAAATTCGACGAAATTCTGCCACATGTCCACCAACCCGCATTGGAACAGCATGGTGGAATATGTTCGAAACCCTCTCCTTAATGGAAGAGGAGGCCTTATTCCAGCAGTGAGAAATTTACAGGCTGTTAATTTTTTTTTTCTTTTTACTCGACGGAATGTGGTCAATATGTTACCTTAATTGTATATTTAATTAGATGTACCCGTCACTTCGTGTGCGCTTAAATAAAGCAAAACAGTTATTGGATAATTCGCAGATTTTACTACTCATTATTTTCGTATTAGGCAACTTTTGTGATATTAAGTCGTTTGTATTAAGGGCACCCGACGTAACGATGGACTGGTATACGCCGGAGCTGCGTGCGGTACTGGACATTATTTTTACTTTTCCGCCTAATTTTGTTTTGTTGTTTGTTTACCAGTGAAAATGCCGTTAAAATCGGTCCAGCCGTTCCAAAGATTAGCCGGAAAAAAGGTACGAACTGATGAAAGGACTAAAAATAAAATAATCCACCTATTAATATTAAACATCTTGTCCTATAATAAAATTGGGTCCCTGACTTCAGACTGAATTAAAGGTAGCACAAATACCGTGTTCATACTACCTTCTATAAGTAAACTATTCAAAAGTGGTTGAAAGATAACCAGCATAAAATACCTAAGTTGGTTTTGATGAAATATATAAAGAAATTACTTGGTGGTAGCGCTTTGTGCAAGCCCGTCTGGGTAGGTACCACCCACTCATCAGTTATTCTACCGCCAAATAACAGTACTCAGTATTGTTGTGTTCCGGTTTGAAGTGTGAGTGAGTCAGTGTTTCTTACAGCTTCATTGCCTATGGGTGATGGTGACCACTTACCATCAGGTGGCTTATATGCTCGTCCGCCAAACTACACAATAAAAAAAAGAAAGTCACCAAACAAAATACGACTTGCAAAATACGTGATGAATTTTCATGTGGATTAAATTATTAATATTTAGATTTTTAGCGAGCTTTAAATAAATCTCATCCGAATATATGAATGCTAGAGAGATACCGACGTTTTATCATTAAGTCGGATAAGCCGCTCTAAGACCCGAAATAAGCCGAACATTTAGATACTTTAAACCTAAACAAAGAATCGTTTGTAAATCTCTCCCGAAGGAAAAGAGGATTTCTATTGATATAAAAATATTTGTCTGAAATTTGCCGCTATATACCATATTAAGGGTACAGACGAAACTACTAATTAATACTCTATAACAACCGTTTATAGGAAACTTAAATGACACTTATCTTTTGGTATAATTGTAGGCACGCGGGCCGAGCGATACTATAGCGATACCATAACGATAACGATCACCAAAGTCATTAGTGCTGCAAGTTTTGACCGTTTCTCACAATCCACCACTAACATTAGGAACTAAGCTGTTACGCCCCTTGTGCCTGTAGTTACACTAACTTACTATTCAAACTGTGTTTCAATTGATTGCGTTTTCACAAAGCTTAAAATAGAATTCAAAGAAGACCATGACATCATATGTAAGAGATATATTTTTCGTGATGTAAACACCCAATAGCAGGTACGATTCTCGTTTTCCACTTTGTATCGCCTCCTTCATTTCTTGTCGTTATTATAATCCGTCAAAGTTTAAGAGGATGTTATTAACAACAAACGACTCGCAATTACAATGCCTTTTATATTTGTTCCAAACATTAGTTTCAATACATTCTATTATTTTACTGTACCAACATTCACGCAAGTGTAAATATTACTGCGTTTCAAATAGACTAAATAGGTACCGCTAGCTTTTTAGCGGATATTCGAGCGCCGGCGAGCCGTACATACACCCTCCTCACATCAGGTGGGGGAAACGTGAAAAGGCGGTTATCCGACGAAAAAAGAAGCTTAAATATGAACTGAGCAAAGTTTTAACACTATCGGATGAACGATGCACGAGTGCTTGAAATACGAACAAAAGCCCTTTAATGCCCAATTAATTACAAATAATTATGTTCTTTTTTTAAATTAGATCGTATTTAATATTGCAGCAATTTATTTTTAATTACTTTAAAATGAAATTATATTACTAGAAACTGATAGATTTTTATAAATATTTTTTATTAAATAGCGTACCGTACCTAGGAATACGTTTTTTTATTTTTTATTTGAACTGAAACATAATACCGACCGCTTAGAAGCATTATGAAAGACCCAACGAGAACAGATAGAACTAAGTTTTATCTCCAACTAGTAAAACACTTATATGGTTTCGTGAACACGGGTTACAATGAACTCAATGGATAGAAGCTTAATGCTCCAGTTCCTTTGCTAAAGTGGGTAAAACCAGTAATGCAATATAACAGAGCATCCGATAGCGCTGTAAAGCGCTAAATATTTATTTAAATTAAATTACATGTAAAGAGTCCTATAGAGTTGGCTTGTCAATAATTCGTTCGATTAAAATTCAAATTGTGTGTTATTTATTAATTGTATCAAAACTTTGAAAATCGAATAAAAAAGCAATATAAAATAGTTCCTGTAATATCAATTATTATCGTTAAAAAATCTACTTGCTTTCTTATATTAGCTAATTATTTTACTTTCTTGACATTTTCTTTTAGTTTTAGACCAATTATGTATCATATGATAATGTTTTCATTGTAAATAATCTTGTTATCTGTCAACTCGTCGTGTTTCTGTTAAAACCTTATGCGGTAACAACAACTACTATAAACAATAGAACATCAAAATGAAATATTAGCTAGACAAAATATTATGTGGTTGACATATTTGTGTATTTTTGCGTCATGGCATTGTAATTTCCAAATGGATTATGAATTTTAGATTTGATGGTTGGTGGTCACCAGCGCCTATATGTAATGGTGGTATAAAACGCCACCAACCTTGGATTACCATCCATCGATATTACGATAGATTTTATATATAGATATTTTTATTACCATAGATATTACGTCTTGTGCGTATATCACTGGCTCACTCAACCTTTAAGGCACCACACTAAGGAACTAAGAAAAAAATAGTTTGGGAGTATAGCTTATGAGTGGGCGAGAGCTACTTATTTGGCTTTGCTCAAAGCCCTTTCACAAAGTAGGTAAACTTTATTTTATTATTAAAGGAGAAAATAATAGCTTTGTGTTAAGAAATGTCTGAATCCCACTAAGAATATTTTCTATCTCAAATTGAGCTACTTCAATGGTTAAGTCACAAAATAATTATATTTATGGCTTTTCTTTATTGTGTACGCGAAAAACAAGTTAAAAATATAATCAACAAATAAAATTAGAAAGTGAAAAGCAAAACGACAATATAAATGTTTTTATTTATCAAATAATATTCTTTCACTATCGAATAGGGCATTGGCCTCTTCGAAAGCCCTTGACGACAAAATTATTGGATGGAATTCTAAGGTAAATATTTGTCCCCGGTACAGTGACGAGTTTTCGTTGTCAAGCGCTGTACTAATACGAATCTATACATGTATTTTTTTAATCCTTTTATGTCGAATTCGCAGTGCGTATATTTGTTGGTCCTTTTTTTAATACAAAAGTCAAGCTAGATAGAGTATCATTTTTTTCATCTTTGACATGAAATCAGTCTCTGTATTATCTGTGTGTAAGAAGTTTAGTTTTATTTTATGTTCTTACCTGGTAACTCCAGAAAGTTCGAGGTCCTCCTTTGACGACCGCGCATAGTATTTTGGAAATTGAGTGGCCCAATATCTTCTACTGAATCACAGTTGGACACCGTCGACTCTCGTGAACCTCGTCTACTCGCCAGATAAGCCAGTCCACCTTTCATCGACCCTCGACGCATCGGAGAACATGGTCTACTAATACTCGTAGAACGAGTTTGGGGAGTATCGTCAGTTAAATCTGTCAGATCAGATGTGGACTTTCTAATCCGAGAAGATGTTTCTGTGGCTTCATCATCAGCGTCGTTGACGACCGCAGATGGTGTGCCAGGCATTGCATCAATAGAATCATCCGTTTGGCTTGAGATTATGCTCGGCGATGTTACCAGCCGAGGGGAACTCACTGTGGAGGTAGAGCTATATAGTTTCCTCGTTCGATTAGGTGAAACGTAACCAGGGTTGGTATGAATATGCACTGGTGGAGGCTTCGGTGATCTAGACTTTTCACGGCGGCTGTGTTTCAGAGATGTGGTGTAATGAAGGCCGTGGTGGGATCGCTCGAAGTTGCATGGACTCGTGCGTTCAGGTGGCGGTTCGGCAACTTGCGGGAAGTGAAAGTGCCTTGGACTCACCGGACTCCTGTGCCCGTGAGCGATCGGACTCTTTGGGGGAACATGTTTATCATAACTGCAGCCAGATTGAGGAGTATAATACCCAGATGACGAAGTGCTGGAAGTAATGGATGGACTTTTTTGAGGGAAAATGAAATGTCGGGGACTTTTTGGAGTGAGAGGCTTCGGAGAGAGTGGGGGATATCCACTCGGGCTGTTCACTGCCATTATTAGATTTTCACCTTTAACGCCACGGCGTATGATTCATTTCCTCGAGATCTGAAAAGAAAATGAAAAATCTCATAAGCACAATATACCATAACATTTAATAAAAACTAATTTAAGAATTAAGATCGTAGGAAACTTAAAATCATAATCAAAATATTCTTTATTCAAGTAGGCTCATAAAAGCATCGTCATATTACATACAGGGTTGAATATTAAAGTAAAGCTACCACCAGTTAGGAAAGACGATTCTCCCTAGAAAAACTGTCCAAATTTAGTTACTCTTCTGCACCATTTAATTACAGTGTATGTTAGTAAAATACAATGAATGTCTATTCTGCCTAGTAACCAACAAATAAAAACACTCTGTTTTGCCACTAATATAATCTTATATACAGCTATATATTTTATATGATAAGACTTTTTTTTAAATGAGACTATTTAAAAATTGCCATTGTTGCAAAAAAATCAAACTCGATCGCTTATATCGCCAAAATTTTACTTATATGCAGAATAAAGGACAAGTGTCAATAGTATGGATGGCTCAGGGTAAGGAGAATCCAAAATCACGGTCTGAAACCAACTAGGGTTTCTCTACTACTTTTAGTTTATCTCGTGTTAGTACACTATTATATGTATGAATCTTAAATAAAAGTACGCAAATAAAGTTAACTTCTAGACTAACTTTTTTCTTTGCACTTAAATGCAATGCAATTGTAAAAGTTTCTTCTGAAACAATGTGATTAAGAGGTTTATCTCTTTTGACTATTAAACTTTATTCATTTTAAAAATTTGTTATTAAACTGTTTGAAAAAGATGCTTTTTCCACTGCAATTTTTTTCAAATATAAATGTAACACCATGTCCAAAAGAATAAGAGAAGTAATTTATAGTTTTACATAAGACACCAACTACACTCGACACCAAGATTTTTTTTTTAATATTTAAATTTCATACAAAAATTAGGACGTATGTTGAACACAGATGACACACGAATTTAATTTTATAAAAAAAAATTAATGCTTACTTTACTTTACTTTATACATTTCATTAAGTAAACTGTACCTATTTCGGGACATTAAGTAAAAGCCACACAAATATTACTGAATGTTGGAAATTTAATCAACTTGCATTAAATGTTGAATCGAACTTAAATATGATTCATAGCTCTGTATATCAGCCAAAAGGTAATATTTAAAATCACTCGCAAAAATTTCGAGTAAATTTCGTTAAGTTACGATCCCTAGTTGTTTGTTAATGAATTAAAAGCAACGTGAATTGTAAAGCCGAGTGCGGTACATTATATTTATCGAGATAATTCTGTCGTAGGGGCTTTCACACAAATTGACTACGTATTAAAACTTATATACGCAAGACATCTATAGAAATTAGATTGAAGAGACAGTCTGTGATTTTAAAATAATTAGCTTCTTCTTTTTTCGTCTGCCTTTTCGGGTTGATCTTCGGAAGGAATAAAGACAACTAATAACTTACTAAATGTGTGAGTGGGAATTATTATTAATATTATTATTTTAATGGCTTAAAGTTGAAAATTTTAGATATGCATTCATTCAATGAAATCAATAGATCGTTCATCGTTTATTATATCACAAATTTATAAAATGATACATAAACTCGCAGTTAGATCACATGCTGTCAATTAAGGTTGTCTTCACTTAATTTTATAAATACGGAAGTAACTTCTATAACTCTTCACACTTCAGCTACTGAACCGATTTAGATGAGATTTACTATGAAGATAGTTTAAGTCCCTGGGAAAGATATAAGCTTTTTTAATTCACCTCTCCATATTAGGTAACGGTTTGTATGAAGTTTTATAAATAAGTAAACCCTAGGTTTAGATAGTATAATATTAATGTAGAAAAATAATAAAAAAAAAAATATTTCATATAAAGTCGAACCCGTAGGTGAAACTCTAGTTAGATATTTCATTAATTTAAAAACCTTTTAAAAATGTATATCATGGAAAATAACACTTTAAAATTAATAATACTTTAAATGTACAAATGTTCTTAATATATTAAAAACGAATTCTCTTGCTTGTTTAGGGAATTAATAACATTAATATTTCTCTCTCTAATAGAGAGTAGGTAAGGCTTGCGCTAAATGTGGGTACAAAAATTATCAAAGGTTGACTTCTTAAAATATTTATATTAAACCTATAAAATACTCTATCATGTCTGTACACAAAGATCTTTAATAACATACTGGTGGATCTTCCGCGACATTTTGCATATATTCCAAAGACTTTTACTATTTAGTAAATTGCAATAAAAATCATCTTTAATTATCTGCACATTTACGACTGGACCTCTTCAAAATGAGACTATAATCGATTTTTATATGCAACTATCGTCCTATAACCACTGGACCAAAAAACGGGTTACGCTATGAATAGTCAAAGTCAAAGTCAAAGTCACATCCTGTAAATTTCCCACTGCTGAGATAAGGCCTCCTCTTCCATTAAGGAGAGGGTTTGGAACACATGGAATGCACATGTGGCAGAATTTCTATGAAATTAGACACATGCAGGTTTCCTCACGATGTTTTCCTTCACCGCCGAGCACGAGATGAATTATAAACACAAATAGATAGCGGTGCTTGCCTGGGTTTGAACCCGCAATCATCGGTTAAGATGCATGCGTTCTAACCACTGAGCCATCTCAGCTCTACGCTCTACGCTGTGAACATATAAAATTAATTAGTATAAGATATATATTATATAAATATATGTTATCTGTGTAGTTTTGCATCTGTCAACTCGACACACATCACAAAAGCGCGGAAAATAAGAAAAAAAAATGGGTTCGCGGTCAAAACGGTGTGCATGCACAGCGTGCTGTTGTTTAAATATAATATCTATTTAATCTAGTTTGTCAATCGACCTTACACGTGAACCTTACAATGTCTATAAATACCTTAACTTTACAATATCTATAATGATATATATTTATTAAACAGGATTATAAATAAACTGTTGTGTGACGTAAAAGTAAAAAAATGAAGGTAATTTAACATAAAATATCACGCCAACAGATTCAACGATAGGTAAAATAATTTGGTAAAAAACACATTACCTATATTTTTTTATATAAAAGATAACTTCAATTACTGAGAGTGGGACAACTTGCGTGGGTATTACTTAGTGTCCCGTTGTTATATTAAATATAGCTTCCCCTGCCGACCTTATTCAACTATATATAGAGTTTATTTTTACCTAAAAAATCATCACAAAATGATCGTATCGTTGATTAAGACTATGTACACATGTATATATACAACAACAACAGCCTGTAAATTCCCACTGCTGGGCTAAAGGCTTCCTCTCCCTTTGAGGAGAAGGTTTGGAACATATTCCACCACGCTGTTCCAATGCGGGTTGGTGGTATACACATGTAGCAGAATTTCCATGAAATTTGTCACATGCAGGTTTCCTCACGATGTTTTCCTTCACCGCTGAGCACGAGATGAATTATAAAGACAAATTAATCACACGAATCAGCGGTGCTTGCCTGGGTTTGAACCCGCAATCATCGGTTAAGATGCACGCGTTCTAACCACTGGGTCGTCTCGACTCTGTATCATGTATATATGGTATCACGTAACTAAAAGAGTAAAGAGTATGAGCGTGCAGAAGGGAGAAGAAGAAAACGACCTAAGAAGACATATGTAGATGGAGTGTATAAATAAATAAATAAATAAATAAATAAATAATAAAGGACAATGGAAGGCAAAGATATACTGCGCCGACCCCAAATAGACTGAAATACGGGCAAGGACACATATATGCCGAAATAAAATTAATTGGTCTAAATATATCCAACGTCAGGGGAGAGCAATGACGTATTCAGTAAATGGTTGCCCTTAATAGGAGAGAATAACCTCGCTCCGATATTCGATATTTTTTTCTATTCTGTTTCAATAATGTATTAGACTTTTTATCTGAATTGGTTGTTTGCCCTGAGTCTACGTTTGCCCATTCCCCACAAATTATTACTTGTGATAAAGTATATGAAAGATACTCGTGTTTAAATTTCTTCAGTTTCATATTAAAGTTTGGAGCAGTATATTTTGAGGAACAAACAAAAAGTTTTTAACCATTGGTGATTGGTTCTTTTTTCTTAGTGTCAACATCTAGACTCAGTTATATCAACTTACGATCACGTGGTTAATTTTCCAGCCCATTACTTTTAAAAAATGAATAAAAAATAGTATTCTTTTCTATTATTAAAGTTATTAATTTCGGGATATTTACCATGTTTTTTATTTTTGTTCGGTGGAGCTCGATATTTCGACATTGTCTACGAATGTCTTGTTCACGAGACTGAAGTGTGCGGGTAGATGCTGATAATGTTAGAGGTGTCCGTATCGAACTACCTCCTTTCTTGTACGTTTGCTACGTAAACACCGGTCACCACTACTATTGTCACTTTCACCCCTACCATTGTCACTAGTCGAATTTATTTTATGTACACTCGACACTCGATCCCGTGTTTTGCAGACGAAACTCACCGTATCAATTCGCGAATTTTTTATTTTATTTCTATTTTGCGGGGGTTTGCATAATTTTATTATTGGATTCCATACTCTCGACAGTTGAAACCCATCCTATCTATTGAAATTACTAAATTTAGTTATTTCAATGGCTTCTCGTACCAGTCGGGGTATGTAGTGGCGTTCTGTCGAGAGTATCTGAGTATTATGAAACTCGATCCAATGGTTCGACCCGGCTTCCAGAAGATGTTCCGCGATGGCTGATTTCTTGGTATCGTTGTTTTTTACCGCCTTGATGTGTTCGTTAATGCGACAAGATACCGTACGCTTCGTCTGTCCTACATAGGATTTACCACAACTACAGTCGATTTTATAAACTCCGGGTTTTTCCAGGGGAAAGCTACCTTTAGGCGAACGCAACATTTGCCCTATCTTCTTGAAAGGAGTGAAGATAGTCTTCACCGCATATCTACTCAGGGTTCTAGCTATCTTATCTGTCACTCCTTTAACATATGGCATAAACGCTGGTTGTCTTTCAACCCTGTACTGTCGCAGTAGCTTATTATTCCGTGCAGCTGTGTTTCTCGCTTTATATCCATTCCGCTGTAGGACCTCTTTAACGTGTGCTAGCTCAGATTGTATATGGTCTTTATCACAAAGGTCGTATGCGCGATTGGTCAATGATGTTACTACAGCGTTTAAGTGTCGAGGATGGTGGTGTGAAGTAGCATGGAGATATCGGTCGGTATGCGTTGCTTTCCTGTAGACAATATGGCTCAACGACCCATCCGTACGTACTCCAATTTTAACATCAAGGAATGCTATTTATCTATTCTTCTCCATTTCACAGGTGAATTTAATTTTGCTGTGGATGCTATTTAAATGATTTAAGCAATTCATTACACTATCGTTGTCTCCCTTTATGATGGCAAATACATCATCTACATACCTCTTCCACAGTTTAATTGTAGTTACAGCCTTCGCCGTTGACATGGCTATCTCCTCGAAATGTTCCATCCAGATGTTTGCGACTAGAGGAGTGACTGGACTACCCATTGCCACACCATCTATCTGCAAGTAGTACTCGCCTTGGTAAATAAAGTAACTCGTCTCTAGACAATGATGTAGCAATTTCATATATTCAGTCGGTATGTTATTTTGCTGTAATTTCACCTTTATGACATCCATACACTCAACGATAGGCACATTCGTGAACAATGACTCGACGTCAAAACTGACCATCAAGTCATCAGGCTCAACCGTAGTCGAACGCAAGATGTCAACAAATTGTCTGGAGTCCTTGACATGAGATTTTGTCTGGCCTGCTAACGGTTGTAGTACTTTACATACATGTTTTGCCAATTCATAGGTGGGCGAGCCAATCTGACTTACTATCGGCCTCAGCGGGACATTTGGCTTATGTATTTTCGGTAGTCCGTATAATTTAGGCGGTTGTATGTTTCTCGGCCGGAGTAAATATTTTGATGTCTCATGTCCAATAGCATCCCTACAGGTTTTAATTAGAGTGGTCGTAGCTCGGTTTGTTCTTGCCGTAGGGTTATAGGTGACTTTTCGATAAGTATTTTCATCACTCAGTAGGTGTTGTATTTTTCTGTCATAGTCTGTGACATCCATAACCACAGTAGCATTCCCTTTATCCGCTCTAAGTACGATAAGGCCTTCGTCTTCCCGTAGTTCTCGTAAAGCGGACAATTGATCCGACGTAACATTAGGTTTAGGGGGTTTTGATTTACGTAATATAAGGGCGGCATCTTGTCTTAATATGTCTGCCTCAAAAGTAGGTATATTATTACGCTGAATCACTTCCTCAACACTTCCAATCACGTCTTCATAAGGAATGCATTTTGGCGTAGGGGCAAAGTTCAAACCTTTTTCGAGTACCTCCCGAGCGCCTTGCGTCAACTCTTTCTTTGACAAATTTATCACCGTTCGAGTTTCATTCGAGTTTTTAGAGTTAAGGCTAGTTGGTTTTTGCCGTTTTACTAGTTTTTCGAATTTCTTCTCTTTCGTACGGTATCTTGTCGCATTAACGAACACATCAAGGCGGTAAAAAACAACGATACCAAGAAATCAGCCATCGCGGAACATCTTCTGGAAGCCGGGTCGAACCATTGGATCGAGTTTCATAATACTCAGATACTCTCGACAGAACGCCACTACATACCCCGACTGGTACGAGAAGCCATTGAAATAACTAAATTTAGTAATTTCAATAGATAGGATGGGTTTCAACTGTCGAGAGTATGGAATCCAATAATAAAATTATGCAAACCCCCGCAAAATAGAAATAAAATAAAAAATTCGCGAATTGATACGGTGAGTTTCGTCTGCAAAACACGGGATCGAGTGTCGAGTGTACATAAAATAAATTCGACTAGTGACAATGGTAGGGGTGAAAGTGACAATAGTAGTGGTGACCGGTGTTTACGTAGCAAACGTACAAGAAAGGAGGTAGTTCGATACGGACACCTCTAACATTATCAGCATCATATAATAAAAATAACCATGTTAATTTAAAATCCTATTCTTTTCTATTTTTATGAAAATAGAAAAAAATACAAAAATGCTAAAATCCATCATGTTATACACAAAATTATATGTATTGATAAAGTAAAAAAGATTAGACGTTAAAAATAAGTTATAACAGAATTCGTCTCTGAATCTTCTGCAGTCTATATAAGCTGTTATTTTTCTAAGGATCAAAGACATACACGTGTGATATATCACTGTATGTACTTTTACTTCACATGAATAATGGATTTGTTTGGTTCGATACTTAATGTCGTAAACCTGCCAAAATTAGAAATAGTAAATTCGAATTTATTTAGAAGCAATTTCTTACTTAAATTACTTCATACTATTTAATACTTTTAAATTATTAAAAATATATTTTTTTATTACATATACTATAATTATGATACTGAAATTATAATATGATTTATTTATAAATATCTATAATTTGCTTTATATATTTTTAGTATTTTTTTGTATTTATGTATTTGCTATATTTATTAAGTTGTATTTGTTATTATTTCATAATGTAAGTTTTTATACTGCACCACCATATTGCCGTCTTCCATACACATTATCCTTCTAGCCCAAAGGTTGTCTGGAAGAAATGGCTTATAAGCCATAAGACCGCCTTTTGCTTGGCCAATTTTGTTTTGAAGAAAATATATTTTCTACCTTTATGTATATTTGGTGTGCAATAAAGAGTTAAAGAAATACACAAATCGTCCATTATTATTCAAGTTAAATAGCAGTACTTTTCAAGAAATTATCATCAATTAATTTATGCTACAAAGAAAACATACAATAAAATAGATCGATATACAAGTTTCATCATTTGACTTATTACGTAAATCGCCTTTGAATAAAAGTTTTTACGAATTCTGGAATAGAAAACATGCGCCTGGATGTCATCAATATAATTGAGATAGTGTCACCGTTACTTTCGACAGAAACGTGCAAAGGGATCAGTGAAGGGAAACAGATATCTGAATTCAAACGCATTTAATTTACTGTACCCTTTTGAAAGCATATTGATATTAGCCAAGCGATAATGGGCCCTATAGATAACTGTTACAGTATTTCTGAAAGCGATTTTTCATTGGTGTAATAAATAGAAATTTAGTATACTTCCTTAAAATTAAGAACTATTTTTAAATGCTCCAATTTATTATGTACTCTTATAATCGATTTCGGTTACGGCGGTATTTTTAATGAAGACTGATCAACTACGCAGGACATATTATAGTGCAGAAATGTCTGAAAAAAATAAATTTTATTCAAGTAGGCTTTTACAAGCACTTTTGAATCGTCATTTTACAACCAAGTGGAGCTACCACCGGTTCGGAAAGTTGAATCTACCGAGAAGAACCGGCAAGAAACTCAGTAATTACTCTTATTTAACATTTAAAGAATATAAAGTCATGTTAGTTTAATACAATTATTTAAATTAATATATCCTGCTGATAGGTAAACAAATTCAACTCGACTGGAAAGATTTCAGAAACATGCTCTTTCTGAGTCGTGGGACAGACTACGGGCTGTTTTTATAAAAAATCTACTTTGATACTTTAATAATAATTAATCTTTTATACGCTGGCTGCAATATCGTTTATACGATCGTTGACCAAAATTTCCATTATTCCCTTATGTTATACTTTATTTACACAGTGGTTCACCTGGGTATAACGTAAGGCTTTAGTTGCACTGTTTTTTTTTTCTTAAACATTAAATTTACAAAATAAATAAGTAAAAAATAAAATGTAAAATGGTGCGTAGAAAATATTTACCTACAGTGTCTTATAATTAGTTAATGTTTTAAATAAAATATATCAGTTGGCAAAGGTGCAAGTATTTGCGGCATTTTTATAAAATCGAATTCACTTGGTGGTAGGGCTTTGTGCAAGCCCATCTGGGTAGGTACCACCCACTCATCAGTTTTTCTACCGTCAAATAACAGTACTCAGTATTGTTGTGTTCCGGTTTGAAGGGTGAGTGAGTCAGTGTAACTACAGGCACAAGGACATAACATCTTAGTTCCCAAGGTTGGTGACACGTTGACGATATAAGGAATAGTTAATATTTCTTACGGCGTCATTGTCTATGGGTGATGGTGACCACTTACCATCAGCATATACCATAAAAAAAAAACTTGTTTTTGTTGATGCTGAGAGATTTGTTCATGATCTAAAAAAGGAAAAGGAATCCCTAAAAGTACGAAGCTAATTCAAACGCCTCAATAATGATACCTTTTTTATTGTAAAAACATATTGATGTTTTTAAGCGACACAGGCGCTGTGTATTGTTGAGTATTGTTATCGTCGTTTTTTGTCTGGCAAACGCAGACAGCGCTTCCATAGCATAGACGAGATACTCAGCTCGGTGTCACCCACTTTAAACGTTACTACTCCGCCGCCTTGCGTCGTATCTTGTTGCCGTATCTTTCTTAATAAATGGGCTGTGCAAGGCATTTTTTAATTCTAGTATTTTTCTGAATTTTAAGTTAAAGGAAACAAACTCTTCATCGTTATGTTTTAAGGTTGCTCATAACTTATATATGAGACCTGTTATTGGTATATATAAATAAAATTTTATTTGTTAATAATTAATATATTTTTATGTTATTATTTTTACTTTAATCGTTAAGCTTTGAATCTTCCATAAGAATTATTTCTTTGTAACCTATTTTCGAGATATAGACGATCATTGAGAGTATTACATATTATTTGCTTTATAATAATATATTTTAATAAAAATACACAAAGAAACATTTTACTATGTACAAAGGGTTAGCTTAACGTTATTACATTCTCAACAAATCAATATTGTTCATCATTTCTTTCCAGTATTTATTTTTTCTAATAGTCTTGAAATATCCAGAGAAATTCTTCTTATAGGTACTGAGCAATTGAGTTCTTCTCATCTCCAGTAAATATCACACAGGCCTACTACAAGACTGGTATCATTATTATTATTTCAATAATATTATATTATTGTATATTTTTTGTTATAACGATGAACAGCATTTTCAAAAATCCCATATAAACATACTAATTATTATTCAGCTTCAAAATTGAAAAATTTTCATGTCAATCTTCATCGTGTAGTCAAGCTTTACTGAGTTTCATGATAGGTTATGACGGAGTTATTTTGCATTAACATTATTATGGATTTAGGTCAACAACACTCTTCGAAGTATTTGTTTATCTCTCTGCTCTTAGTAATGTCATATTAATTTTAGTGGACGTGGAATTGAATCTCAAACCATTTCTACGCTGGCTATGACTATTTTAACAATTTCTTAAATTATGTAACTCTAAAGGAAAGATTTTAGCTTTAAAATGTGTAAAAATTTTATGTAGTCTCGTTAATACATTAACTGATCAATAGTTAACTAATTGAAGGATATTTTATATTTGACGTTTATTTATTTTTTTATTTGATATTTACATCGACAAATTAATCAAATTAAAATATAAAAAATAATAACAAAGAATTGTCATGCTTGCTGTACAAAGCAGAAATAGTACAGTGTGTGTTTTTAAACGGACATGTTTAGCTTTATGTGGATGTGTCCGGATAAAAAACTACGTGCGAGGCTTGTCCGGATTTTCTTTTGGACACTCAGTCTCGTAGGCGGACACAAAGCAAGGTCGAATAGTATTATAAAAAAATGTTCCTCTTTTTAAAAAGTAAGTACAGTTGCAAAAAAAAAATATGTTGACTATTACGGATATACATTCAGTCTTATAAAATATCGAGCCAAGCGTTTGTGTTTTTAGGGCCTAGCAACCCAGGGGTAATTTTTTTTAAAACGTTTTTGATGATAGAAACGCTTATACTTGTTTACTTGAGGGTAGGGCTACCTTAGGTAGTCATATGTCATTAATTCCGCCGTGAAAAATTACAAGAGTTATATTGTTCCTATTCGATTTCAGTTTGAGTAACGCAATATAGCTACAGCCATTTAGAACATGATGTTTAAGTTCCTTGATTCGTAGACGTAGCAAGGAAAGATTAATAATGATTATACAATAGTCATAACATACAATTAACTGGAACATCCAATCGCCAACCTATATAAAATATAAACTACAATAAAATAAATATTGGAAAACATCACATACATTACTCTTATCCCAATGTTAGTAGCTAAAGCACTTGTGTAATGGAAAATCAGAAGTAACGACGGTACCACGAACACCCAGACCCAAAATAGAAATACTAATGAACTTTTTCTAAATCGTCTTGGCCGGGAATTGAACCTGAGACCTCAGAGTAGCGTACCCATGAAAACCAGTATATACACTATTCGACTACGGAGATCGTCGGGGTATAAAAAAATCAGATGTAATTTGATAATTTAGTTTTACATCTCCTATGTCTGTATGTACATATACTTTTTAAGCTATTATATTCTATCTTCCAATCAGTAAAAGCGATATATATTTACATACATTTGCATATAATTAATTATGTGCAAAATAAATATGCGAATGATATATTTTCCATCATTTATATTATTTGCAATATAAAAGTAGATATTACTTTCGACTTAGTCCTTAGATTCCGATAGAAATAAATGTTATTTGTACAAAGAAATAAAGTATGAAAAACAAGCTTATTAGTTTCCAACCTGAAATATTTACTAAGATATTCCTTTTTGTTCCGTCGCAAGGAGCTCAAATAAAAAGTTCCACCGTTTGAATATGGTCGGTCGAGGCGAACTTTGATATATACAAATGGGATTTAGTTGTGGAAAAATTCTAAAGTAGCCATTTTTTATTTTAAATTTTCTACAGCTGCAAACCCACACATGCAAATAATGCGAAACTACTTAATATTCATTATACAATATAGCTAGCAATACAACTAGATTTCTCTATGTATTTTCGCGTGATCAGTTCGTCATCATTACATAGTATAAAACAAAGTCGCTTACCGCTTTCTGTCCCTATGTATGCTTAGATTTTTAAAATTACGCAACGGGTTTAAATGCGGTTTTTTTAAGAAATAAAGTGATTCGAGAGGAAGGTTTTGTATATAATACATGGACAATATAGCAAAGAAACACTGACAATGTTTGAAGTTTCCAACGTGATGTCGTAATAAACAAATTCTGTAGTATATATAGTATCAGTATTGGACCCGTGCGTGCCGGGCCGGATCGCAAGTTGACTATATTAACAATCTTAAATATTTTAATCATAATTCCTGTTAGTATACCAGTGTTCGAAGAAAAGACCATTGTGGATATACAAGCTACGTGAAAATAAAACCTTACGTTTATTTTAATATTATTCATGCAAAATCTTAATTAATGTAAATCGAAACATAAAATGTATGTTGCACAAACCACGGGTTTAATGCTTATTTAAAGAATCCTTTAACAGTAACATTCAAAGGGCATGATAGAATGTTTGTGAGTTGTAAGTGCAAAATAAATACCAATACAACACGCGAAACCATACATGTAGTCTATTAAAAAACACAATTGCATGTATCTGATAATAAGTAAAAATGTACACAAATACTATTTATTGCTGAGTTACAGTTTGTGGAAATACTAACAACGAAGGTTAAGGCACCACGTATTATCTTGTGATCCATTTGTTCACCTGCAATCCCAAAATAAATAAATAAAATGTCTCCAATTAAACAATAGACTAATTTATAAAATTTACAGCCATTCAGCGTCTTTTTAAGTGTTGGCCTTTTATCCAACAATTCAGAGTAAACACTTCCATTATCATTTTACCTCATACCCCAAATTTCGCTTTTCGCTGTTTATTAAACCACAAATTGTAAAGAGCGGATCTAATTTGTCTTTCGAGCCCCACGCCGACACAAGCAGAAATCAACTTCAAAGAAAACCAAGCCAATATCAAAAGGCCTCTAGACCGGTCCATTATTGAAGGCGGATAGGTCGTAGGTCGGTGACGTAAAATTCATAATAATATCGGTATAATAAAATGAGTGGGCCAATGTTAGCTGGACTTTGAAGGCACTTTAATTTGAAACGTATGCTAATACTGTGATAGCAGTTTCATTATACGATGACTCTATTCAAAGACTTTTTTTATAAGCAATCTAGTTGAATATTAAGGCGGTAGGTTCATTGACACGCCAGATTTTTACTGTACTATGATCATACAAAGCTTAAGAGTATTGCATCAGTTGAATAAACTTTTGAAACACTTACTTGGTGGTAGGGCTTTGTGCAAGCCCGCTTGGGTAGGTACCAACCACTTATCAGATATTCTATCGCTAAACAACAAAAAGCAGTATTGTTGTGTTTCGGTTTGAAGGGTGAGTGAGCCAGTGTAACTTCAGGCACAAAGGACATAGCATCTTAGTTCCCAAGGTTGGTGGCGCATTAAAGATGTAAGGAATAGTTAATATTTCTTACAGCGTCATTGTCTATGGTTGATGGACCACTTACCATCAGGTGGCCCATATGCTCGTCCACCAACCTATTCCATAAAAACAATATTTAATGTGTTATTCAATTTAGTGTGCTGTGAATTTTATGAATGAATAGTTAGAACGATTACATTCAAGAGTTTCAAAGTATAAATATATATGTGTATATCCAACCATGTCCATATTTGATCATATCTACCTATAATTTATAAAGTATCATCATCAAAAGCAGCCCATATTCGTTGAGTATTGGACGTAATGCTCTCCAAAGGCAAATATTAAGCACAACTTTATAATAAAATACCTGCTCACATAAAAAATGTAAAGTCATTCAACGCATTTAAGACCAAACTGGCTAATTACATAAAAGCACAATCATTTTAAATAATAATAATAATACAATATCAATAACAATAATAAAATAATGCGTTGAATGGGTAGTTTTTTTAAGACGAGCACGAATGTTACTTTATTCTTTATGTGTATTCTCATGTAAAAATGTCTATAAACCTAAATTTATTAGCAGGTAAACAGAATTAAACAGAAGTTTTTAAAATATCAGTTAAATCCATATTATTGAAGTAAATCGTTATTAAACATAAAACCAATTATTCTTCTAATAGATATTTATTTATTAAAGTTGAACATGTAATCAACCGAAAACGTATGAAAATAATATTGTGAATAAATCTGAAAATCTCGAAATAGATTCTCGGAAAAGAACCTATATCCGTTAATTCAAAGTTGATCAGAGTGACGAGTAGAACGAGATTCGACGTGATCCAATCATCATTTCCATTAGGTACTCCATGGTATAACTATTTGGGACTAAGTATCTTTAGAAAACTAAAAAGATTAGCTTATATACATACTAGTGGTCGCACGCGGCTTAGCTCGCTTTTTTGGATGTTGATTTTCATGAATCAGGCAAAAAAGTAGCCTATGTCCTTTCTTGGAGATCACGTTTGCTTCATACCAAAATTTCATCAAATTCGGTTCAGCACTTTGGTCGTGAAAAAGCGACAAACAGACAGACAGATAGAGATACTTTCACATTTATAATATCGATATAAATTTAATTGATTGCTTAATGTATTGACAAATACTTTAAATATTTTCATTTTTGTCAAAATATTGTCTCACTTTTTTTTTAATTTGATATTCTTATTGTAGCAAGTATCGTACACGCCTGTAATGGTGTACCATACAGAATAAGTCTGATGTTCTTTTCAACCGACTTCCAAAAGGAGGAGGTTATCAATTCGTCTGTATTTTTTTTTTTTTTTATGTTTGGACCGATTTTGATAATTTTTTTTTGTTTGAAAGGTAGTGCTTCCCGTGGGGTCCCATTTTTTTTATTTTTTTTTCAGATGATGGTATCCATGTGAAAACGACATAAGTCTTAAATTTGCGTTATGTATATGCGCGACAAATAGGTGAATAACTGAAAATCACGTTAACCAATTTTGATAATTCTTTTTTTATTATAAAATATATACTTCAAGGGTAATTTGGTGAAAGTTTGGTAAGGTTCTGAGCACAGGATCCATGACAAAGTGACGGAACGGATGGGAACGGAACAATTCTGAGGAGCACGTTAGCGATACTCGGTCGAATCTTTTATTTATAGGTTATTTGGATATTTGAGTCACCTTCCGTAATGTGGTTATGTTTATGTAATTATCATAGTCGAATATTATAATCAACTAGCTACCCACCCCGGCTTCGCACGGGTGCAATACTGATACTAAATATACTACAGAATTTGTTTATATACGACATCACATCGCAAACTTCTAAAATTATCAGTGTTTCTTTACTACATTGTTCATGTATTATATACACAAACCTTCCCCTTGAATCACACTATCTTTTAAAAAAACCGCATCAAAATCCGTTGCGTAGATTTAAAGATATAGGGACAGAGAAAGCGACTTTGTTTTATACTATGTAGTGATGGAACTCCTATACGGCTCGCAGTTAGGGTGCGATATGGGGCAGAATTTCTTACTATCTTTAATCAAATTTTGTGTATGTGATGTGATGTCATATGATGTACGAAATATAGTTGGTCTTTTTCAAAGTTTTTTTGCTGAGTTCGATTACAGCTCTTTCGAGGGGTCCTTGTAGTTCACGCCGCGTGACGTATTAAATCCGCATTTTCGAAAGTCTATTTTTGCTTTCGCAAGTTTCCTTTGAAATTGTCCTCGAAGTAGTTTCTGACTCATATAAACGGAACGCTTAATCTATCCATATTAAAAAAAATTTGTTAGTCAACATCAGCTTCACTTAAAATCAAAAAATAAATAAATTTTTAACAAAAAGAAAAACCGACTTCAAACAAAACACTATTTTAAAACAAATGAATATGCACGAAAAAGTAATAAAAATAATTGCGTATTCAACATATTTTTTAGAGTCTTCCTAAGTTAAATGAAATGAAAAATATTAGACTACTTAAAAGTCGATTAACGATTATATCATGTAGTTATAGTTATTGGTATATTTGGAGCCGGTGTCAGCCAATAAAACCCTGCAGTAATAAATTTTTATTTTTATTAAGTACTATTTTATTGTGTGTATGCCGACGGTGTGTCTTTTGAATAAATAATTAAATAAATAAGTGTTGCCAGTCCATAAATATCCTGGTTAGAACTTCATGTTATCTTAAACAAAAAGTCTTGATTTTATTCCATCACGCTAATACATTACATGCATCGCAATTTTTTATCAGATATATGCGTATTTAAAATCTTATATAAAATTTTGTACATTTAAAGCAATTTTATATTATTTACTTTATATTAAATAAACACACACGAGCTAAAGAATAATAAAGGCTTATGACTGAGAAGTTTCTATTAAAGTTTGTTTCAACAAACAATTTTAAAGGCACGTCAAGCCAATGGCGTGAAACAGTCATACAATATTAAATATTAGCTGAGAAAATAACTCAGCATTTTTGTAAATAACGGTAATATATATAATATAATAATATGTAAATATATAATAATAATATATATATTTACATATTATTATATTATATATATATATATATTATTATATTATTATATTATATATATTTACATATTATATATATTATTATATAAATATATAATAATATATATAATATGTAAATATATATATATATAGTACGACACAACTTAGATGTAGCATCGGCAAAGTTCGTAAAACCGATTACATCCGAATTAAGTACGCTATCTCAAATTATCAATATTTATTTCTTATATAAATATGATTTTTACAGAAACGTAATAACTTGTAATATCATATGACCTAATAATATTCGTCAATTTGACACGTCAATTTACATGCACTTGCTTTCTCGGGTTGAACTGAAGCTAGAATCTAGCGACGAATAGTGTCGTATGGCGCGTTAGGGAGCTGTTTCTATTAGTTGTATAAATCGGCAGTAATCGGTTTTATTGAATTTGCCGATGCTACATCTACGTTGTGTCATTCCATACTAGGTACATATCTTCGACTTTTATGTGTTCGTTAGCTTGAAAAGGGTTCTTTATTTACAGTGAACACGATAGTACTAGTCTTATGCTATCGTGACGAGACAGAGTAAGGGTAGCCCTCGAGGAGTTAGGTGCTATTAACCCATCGTATACAAGCCATCTTGTTGTTATAGTCACTAGCTTATTAAACAACAATACTCAATGTCACAGGTTCGATCTTCAGGTTGTGTTAATGCAAAAAGTATTTCGTCATCAAGATATTTTGAGTAAAATTTTAATACTGGCTATCTTAAAATTATTAAGACTACTAATATCAAAACTATTTTCGGGATAAACTTGCTCAATGAAATGATGTGATCTAATGAATGACGCGACTAAATTTTTTTTAGTAGCAGATCATCATTATGTTAACTCGGGATATGCTTGAATATTTGGACCACGTAATGTACTCTACGTACTAGTGGTAGAGCTCTTTGTAGTCGATATGTCGGTACTCACTCATCATATTTTATACCGTCAAATAGCAATTCTTAGTATTATTATGATCCGATATGAAATATACCTACAGTTTCCATAAATGGTATCGCATTGGTTATCTATGAAATGACTAATATTTTATACTAACAGTTTATGGTCATTGGCAAATAGTAACAAAGTCGTGAACACAATCAGGTAATCCCGTTTACCTACCAATGCCATAAAGAAGCATCAAAAAGTAAGGGTTTGATTGGTAACATTTTGCAAAACTCAGCAGTTGCTCTAGGTCAGCGGTCGGCTACACGCGGGCCGCGAACCTCTTCATTGCGGCTCGTGACTGTTTTGTAAAAAAGTTGACAAATATGACAGGTAATATACAAGAAATAGTGTCTCAAATGCAACCTCTGATTCCACACTAAAATTTGTGTAAAATCTGTTTCCTATTAAGGTCGTTTGTAGTTTTTATTTCTTATTTTTCTAGCTATAAAACTCAAACATATAAACATAATGTAAGTATTATGTGTATGAATTAAATTCTCTATCTTTTTAAAAATATTAATAGCATTTTTCTTTTTTCTATAAAATATGACAATTAACACTAATTAATTATGGGTAAATTTTATGACTGCGGCCTACCTATAGTTTATTTTGCTACCTTGTGGCTCTTGCCTACCAAAAGGTTGCCGACCGCTGCTCTTGATGATTAAGTTACCAACTTTCATTTAATTTCTTAATTAGTTTTACCTCTAAGGATATTAAAGACTTCTATTATCATTTCTTTTAGAGTACCGTTTTTACAACAACGTTTACCAATCTTAATATACTTATTCATTATTCATAAAAATCGTTATAACAATACAATTTAAGAATTCCCGAATGATCGAGCGATATTGGATACAAATCTCTTATGCAAAGTGATTTCGAAGGCGACAGACACTGATTGATAATCTAACAATGATAACGATCATAAATTAATGAGAAATCATTCGAAACAATTTATTTATTACAAACTGCGTTCATAACTTCGCTTGATTGGAATTCATGAACAAATATATTGATTAATGAACCAAAATCTTCATTTAAGTTAACAACTTAATCGTACAGGTAAACTGTATTGTTATTTTATCTCATACTTGTCATATTAGTCGTAGTGGAAACAATAACAAAGCTACATTTAAGCCCTAACCAACGATTCTAGGTTGAATCTTGAACAAAACTACAAAAGTTATATAACATCCTGCCAATGCCACAATAATGGACTTTGTCTCCATTTGAGAAGTTGGTTTTTATTAAGACGCGTCACGAAAGGTCACGTCACGCCTTCTACCCAAATTTAATCTTAACCGGAAAGTCTGGGTAAATCATCATCAAACCTGGGCAAAACTAAAAATTGTGACGGTCAGTGCCCTACCTCTGGCCTTGTCTCCCCTTGAGAAGATTGTTTTATTAAGATGCGTCACGAAAGGTTAAGACGCCTTCTACCCAATTTTAATCTTAACCGGAAAGTCTGGGTAAATCATCATCAAACCTGGGCAAAACTAAAAATTGTGACGGTCAGTGCCCTACCTCTGGCCTTTTCTCCCCCTGAGAAGATTGTTTTATTAAGACGCGTCACGAAAGGTTAAGACGCCTTCTACCCAATTTTAATCTTAACCGGGAAGTCTAGGTAAATCATCATCAAACCTGGGCAAAACTAAAAGTTGTGACGGCCAGTGCCCCACCGCTGGCCTTGTCTTTCCTTGAGGAGATGGTTTATATTAAGACGCGTCACGTAAAGTCTTTGGTTAAAACCTCTGCCCATTGAGCCATCCCAGCTTGTCAAACCGGGAAAACAACATTGTATTTTCGTGTGAAATTATGAATTGATGCTTGCTCGGCTTGCCAGGTGTTCATCTCACACTCTCAATCAAAATTCACGTATTGCTTGTTCTGTTTTGACAACGTCCGTGGTCGAGTAGTGTATACACCGGTTATCATGGATTCGATTACCGGCCGATTCGATGTAGAAAAAGTTAATTAGTTTTCTATGTTGTCTTGGGTCTGGGTGTTTGTGGTCAAAATCAAAATAAACTTTATTCAAGTGGGCTTTACAAGCACTTTTGAATCGTCATTTAACAATTAAGTGAAGCTACCACCGGTTCGCAAACTAAGTAGTTACTCTTTTTCAACATTTAAAAAAATACAGTCATGTTAGTTAATACAATTATTTAAATTAAGTGCTTTCGCCACTTATATTGGGATCTGAGTAATGTCTGTGATGTTGTTCAATATTTATTTATTTTATTTTCACTTTCATTACAGCTAGGGTAATGATAAAATTAATATTAGTTTTGATGGGTAGTATGAATACCTATAATTCTTTTGCGCCATTGAAGTCATGGCGTCACACCGGTTATGTAATGAAGTATATGACGCATATTTTTTTGTACATTTAAGGCATTAGCTACAAATGTATTTTGAGGCTATTACAGCAACGACCTCACCCTATTTATCTAAAATTCCCAATTACAGTGTTGCGTGTCTCAAAGAAATTATTATATCAAAATTAAGGCTACGCTATTGAATTTCTTATGAGACATTAAAAGATTACATCCAGTAAAGTTAATCACAATTTGATATGCTTGAATAGCTTCAATAGCTTTGTACTAAATAATATATTCAATATAATCTTAATACACTTCATTAAAACAGGTTCAAAAGTGTCTCCAAAACCTCTGCAGTACTTTTGAATCATATCTTTATTAAATTAAACATAAATTCATCATCTATTCGAAGTATACCAATATTCTGAAATGTACTCAAGGTATGGCTACGGGCAATTTGTCTGAATAAGTAACACCCACATATTCTTCCCTAAAACATCTATGATGCGTTCCGGTTTGAAGGGTTAATAAGCCAGTTTATCTACATACATAAGGGACGTAATATTATGAATTGTTAATTTATGGTACACTACAAATATAAAATACAGAAATCTAAAAAAATATTTGTGGCTAATTATGGCGAATTAGCCATCTCTACCAGACAACCCAAATGTCGGAATATGTTATTTCCGAACATCTGTGGCATGTTAGCGATGTAAGGGATGGTTAATGGTTAAGGTTTTTGTCTATACTATGGTGAGTTACCATCATGTTTGCTCGTCTTCCAACCTATATCATAAAAATAATAATAAATAAATCTAAATCACTGACAAAGAATAATATAAATGTTTGACATACATACTACTAAATTATAACAATATTACCTAGGTACTATAAAGTTTACTTAAGTTTATTTAAGTTTAGTTTTTTTACTATTAGTTTTATATGTAGTTTTACTTTACTTTTACTTTTTACAAACGAATATATTATTTCAACATATACAAATTTAAAAAAAGAAGTCATTCTTTTTTTATTATTCTTTTTATTTAGAAATCCGTTTCGCCCAGCGTCAAGTGCTTGAAGAATTTTAAATTCTCCTCGTAAAATCACAAACCGTATAATAATGAAATACTTTGAGACCTACCTCAAAAGAATAATGTTTTAAACATACAAATCGGTCTAACCGTATTCTAGTCACCGGAAGATACTTAACATGCATAAACATATATATTTTCCCATTTTTGACGTGGGAAGTTATCCCTTGATTGACATCCGAGACTTCATTCATCTCACATGAATGCATGATGTAATGTATTTTTATGTGTAGCTACTGATTTCCCTGTCTGTTCTCGTTAGGCTCGCTCATTCGGCTTTGAGCTTATTTAATATTATAAAATTACTTCCAAGAGATCAATAAGAGGGCACTGGAATAAAGTTTATTTCAATTTACATGAAGTTTTTGTGAAAAATAATTTACCTATCTTCTTAATTTACCTTGTAATGAATGTAATATACCTACTTTATTGTAAACCACGAATACAAAGAAACGAAAATAAAGAAATCTTAGAATTAAAATAAAGAGTAAATAAAAATAAAACAAAATTAGTGGTAATGCAAAAATAAAAAATAATAATTTATCAAGTGCTTTGCAATAGGCAGACTAATGGCTAATTGGCCATCTCTTCCAAACAACCCAATCTGACAGAGATTTTAAAAACCATCGCGGTAAGCCGTGCAGTCAGAAAGTTACAAACAAATATTTATACACTAAAGTCTGTATACATAATATATAACTCTATTATACACGAATAAAGTTAAACCATAGCCCGACCTTGGAATTACGACGTTCTGAAATTAAGGAAATATTGTCGTTCATAATTCTTATCAACTATTCAATCACTTATCATGTATTACAATATAACACATGAATATGTGATGTACAGATAAAGAGCGACCTTGCCCTTAAAAATAATACCCTAAAATGTATTGTTAAGTAAGCTTTTCGCTTCTGAATAGTCGTGTAAAAAATACCGTATCGTAATATCAAACAACAATATTATCAACTGATAAAAATATTGATTTTATGGTCTTTAATCTACGTAGCAATCGAAAACATTTATGAGTCGTATTACCAATAATAACGAATCTCTACTACGCAATTTGTATGCACTTTCCGAACTTCCCTTTCCTCTTAAATATTTTACGCCATGACTTCAATGGCTTAAAAGAATTATAGATATTCATACTCCTCTTCAAAACTAATATTATTTTCATCAATACCCTAGCTTTAAATCAAGTTTAAATTAAATAAATAAATATTGAACAACATCACGTACATTTTTCTGATTCCAAGGTAACGCACTTATGTTATGGAAAATCAGAAGTAACAATGATACAACAAACACCCAAACCCAAGACAACAAAGAAAACAAATAAACTTTTTCTACATAGACTCAGTCGGGAATCAAACCCGGGGCCTCGGCAAATCGTTGAATTTGAGTTTGATGTTGAATTTGTTGATTAGGAGAATCGATAGCAATATACACTTTATTCAAGTAAACATTTTTGGATTGTCATTTTACAGTAATACATGAAACGCAAAACTACCATCGATTCAGATTATACCCATACATACATTTTAGCTTTTCCACTAATGGACTCGACAACATGTAACAACTATGTTATTTTGTCAGGGCCAACTGGAATGTATACGCTTGATGAGATTTCGTTTGCTTCGAAAAAGAACATCGTAACTGTCTTACGTTTATAATAATAATACAACAAAAATAGTATCGAATATTATTTATTTATATAATGATAATTATTTAATGTTTCATTTATATTTGAAACTCTGAGCATTTCATAAAATGACACGCACTAATATACGAGAAGCCACACACGTGGATTACATTCGATAACATCTTTTAACTTGGATCAATTAGGTTATTCTGTAACAAGAAACTCGAAACTCACCGCTGATCAGAAGCTTGAAATGTCTGACTGCGATATACAACAATGTTTTTAATAATTATAAAATTGACGTATCAAAATGGCGTATCATTATCAGACGGTCAATATTTCACGAATGAGATACGAATTATTACAGAATCCCACTACAGGAATGAAACACAGAATGCCTGATAATATGTGTTTCTTAAAAATTTACCCCATTTCCATCGAGCTTCTATTAATCACAATTTCAGAAATAAAGTACACATTGAATAGAGGCTGAAACTGAAATCGGTATGAAAATTCGCACGTGTGGAAATCTGACCTCATAAAATCCAATTACAGAACTCCGAGCTGGGGGCAAAATTGACGGCCGTTTCCAGTTTATCCTTTAATTGTTTTTGCCAGGTCTTGCAATCGTCACGATAAATTTTGAATGATAAATAAAAATATGAAGAACATGAAAATCATTAAGATACTATTTTCGATTTGTTGTAAATTGTTTTTATACGATAACAGAAAACATATTTTCGTCATGTAAAACAGCCTGCACGCAATTATCTCACTCGATATGCAAAAAACTAACTCGTCAACTAAGACGTTCGTAGTTTTGTAATACCCTTTAGCAAACAAGCGCTTTTTGATGATTATTTTTTTTTAATTTGACACTTTTATACACGGTAATATTTATTGTAAATCTACGTGCATTTCAGAAAACAGTCTGTACCTAAATGTCAAGAAATTCAGTAGAATTCACTTTAACGTAGTATCGTTAACTTTGCAGATACATAAACAAGTTACATGACCAGCGAGGCAGTTTAAATAATGATCATGAAATATCCCTAAATCTTTAGTCGCCGACCCCCGCTCACGTGACCCAAATAACTCCCAAAACATGGTCAATTAATCTCTGTCCCAACGTGTCGTCTGCCTTACAGTTTGACGAATAACTTCAATAAAACTGACCGGTTCGGATTAAGTCGCGAATTTATTACATAATTATATCGAATTAGGATGAAATGCCTGTCACGGTTCATTTGAAATTGAAACGAATTATGCTCCCAAATTGCTCAATTCGTTTGAATTATTTTCAGGAGTATATAAAACAAAATAATACTTCGTTGTGAGATTTGACCAAACAATCTGTGCCCTGTGTATGTATTTAACGTATTTGTAGCGGCTTTGTGTGAAATTGATTATGCTATGCTAGAAGATTGTGGGCATCATCATATCAATAATGGCTTCCAAGATGCGACAATACTCCCGGTTTTCTGTTATATACTACACATCATTTAAATATATATAGCGTATTTTCTTATGGCGCTATTGTTAGCGTGATTTTTAAAATGCTAATTTAATTTTGGTCCAATACTCTACGGAAACTATAGACGACCGATCATTCGACGACCTCCTTGGTCGAGTGGTATGTACACCGGTTTTCATGGGTACGCCACTCTGAAGTCCCGGGTTCGATTCCCAGCCGAGTCGATGTAGACGGTTTATTATTTATATCTTGGGTCTGGGTGTTTGTGGTACCGTCGCTACTTCTGATTTTCCATAACACAACTGCTTAAGCTACTTACATTGGGATCGGAGTAATGTATGTGATGTTGTCTCATATATATTTATTTATTTATTATTATTTATTAAAAATATGTACTGCAATTATAAAGAACATATAAATATCTACCAAAACTTTCTCGATACTGTTTGTCCGAATATTATCGTTATTCCACTATAACCACTTCCATCTTAAAGTTTAATAGAAATACCAACCAAAATAAGAAATTGTTATTTATATTTCTGTTTAAATCCTTATCCAAATAAATCATACCGTTTTCAATTTCACATCGGCTATTCCATTCAATAGATATAACGAATATAATAAGTCATAGAAAAAGAAAAACATATATCTAACTATATAACGGTGATCTAAGTCGAATTGTCAGCATAAAAAGATAATTTGGTTCTGCGTTTGAAAAACTATAAAAAGAAAATAACAATAAACATAAAAAAGGTAAAATCTAAAAAACTTATGTCCATCCTTGCGAAGACTTATATATTAAAAGGATTATGTATAAATAGCATTCTCCGCTTCCAATTTTATATATTATTATATTACATTTTAAATGCTGAATATATATATATATGTAATATAAAAAATATTTTACTTTAATAAGCAATGTAAAATACATCGAATATTGTATTTTCGATCCGAGCTAGCTTTACTGAGTAATACATATAGTAATACAGTTTCTAAAATTGCGTTTATAATTTATATCGTGGTTTTCGGTTTGTGAAATCTACATCGCATGAAATTCTAATGTAAAATTTATTTAGATATATATCCTATACTTATATTATAAATTCGAAAGTATCTATGTCTGTCTGACACAAATAACATATAAATAAAATTTTAACAAAAAGAAAAACCGACTTCAAACAAAACAGTATTTTAAAACAAATTAAAATGCACTAAAAAGTAATAAAAATAATTGCATATTTAACACATTTTTGAGAGTCCTCCTAGGTAAAATGAAATGAAAAATATTAGACTACTTAAAAGTCGATTTACGATTATATAACGTAGTTATAGTTATTGTTATATTTGGAGCCGGTGTCAGCCAACCCTATTTTTAAAACAACATTAACTACTGTTTTTTAATGTTTACTTGGTGATAGGCTTTGCTCGAGCTCGTCTGTATAGGCACCATCAGCATCACCATCATCACCATCATCAGGTATTCTACCGCCTAACAATAGTACTCATTATTTTTGTGTTCCAGTTTGAAGGGTTTTGAGTTCCAGTGGTGGACATAGCATAGTTCCCAAGATCGGTGACTGCAAACAATGCCTAAAATTTCATATAACGCTTTTCTATGGGCAGTGATGACCACTTACCATAAGTTAAGACCTGTTGACACTAATATGGAAATACCATATCATTTTCGTTAAGAAATTTGTTCAGAATTTTCTGTTTTCTATTGTTTTTGCTTTTGTCTTTATTCGTAAAGAGGAAACGAAAATAGCGACCTCTTTTGTTGGCAGAGGCCGCATTATACGAGGCATTAAATCCACCTTACATTGTCAATACCAATCCAGCCGTAATGTCTAAGTGGTTATATGGCTCGTTGCAGTAATGGCTCTGGCTCATGTTGCACCGATGTTTGTCGGTGAAATAATTGGCCTTCAGCTGTGTCTGTCATCATGTTCATCTAGTCTTACCTTAAAGCCCAAAATATATACATACTAAAATCACTGGCTTCGTATTTTTTCATATTTTAACAGATCATTGTTATGATATCAATATTTTTTGCTGTGTAGCTTTCAGGAATAATGTAGTTTTGAACCAGGATAAATAATAATATAATTAGGTTCCGAAGATATATGTAACAAATAAATGAACTTGATTATTTTATAATACTAGTACAAAATCATTGATGTAAATGTATGATGTACAAGTTCAAATGTAAATCACAATAAATCGGTGTGCCTTATCAACATACATAGACAGTGGATATAAGTAAACAGGATAAACAGTGTCATTATACGGACCTTTAGGTATGAAAGTTATCAGATTAAAAAAGCTAAAGTGCACCACTTATCCAGTATATGCCTTGCGTAGTTGTTTTGTATCCTTTAAGATTCTTGGCCGAAATTACTTAGAACTAATATTATAATTTTATTAATTTTATTTTTATCATTAATATGATATATTTGTTCAGCCCTACTTATAATTAAATGGAACTTTTAGACGTGTTTTTAAACAAAAAAATAAATAAAATAATAATAATCATAATCAAGATGCCTCCGAACGCATTTTCCTATTACATTGTATATTATAATACACAAAATAAAAGGTGATTGACACTTCATTCAAATGTATGTATAGAAAGAGTTTCCCAAACATCACTTATTCTGGTGCCAAGATTTCAACAAAACAAAAAAACTTTATAGTGATGGAAAGTGTTACGGGAAAAAAACATGCAGATCGAAATAACAATTCCCGAGTTCCTTTTACTCAAATCACTCGAGGAAGTGAAAAGTTCCCGTGGCCCAGTTCCGTCCGAAATTAACAAAGTTTCTAATAAACTAAAATTTCCGTTTGTTTTTTATTGAAAAAATATAATGATCTCATAAAATATTTTATAATTAAATATGTAGAAATAAGAACGAAGGGGACGAAAGGGACAAGGTCAAGGGACAAGGTCTCCTGGGTTGTCAGTTGGTATGGGGGTCCCATAAGGATCAATTCTTGGACCTTTTCTATTCCTCATATACATAAATGACTTGCCCTTTCTTGTTGGGAACAAACATGATATAGTATTGTTTGTTGATGATACCTCTTTGGTTTTTAAAATTAATAGGAAACAGGTTCAGTATGACGATGTAAACAATGCTATGTCCGATATAGTACATTGGTTTAGCGTGAATAATCTTAGACTGAATAATAAAAAACTAAAATTGTAAAATTTAGCACACCAAATGTACAAAATGTAAAACCCGATGTACTTATCAATGGGGAATCGATGTATCCAGTTGAAACAACTGAATTTCTTGGCCTGCCAAGTTACAGTGGCTCCCCCATATAAACGGATTGGCGGGTAGACTGAGTTCTGCGGCATTTGCGGTCATAAAAATTAGATTATTTACTGATGTTGATACGGCTCGACTAGTATATTTTAGTTACTTTCACAGTATAATGTCCTACAGTATTACGCTTTGGGGTAACGCAGCCGCTATCCAAACTATAATTGTGCTGCAGAAGAGAGCTATTCGCGCAATCTATGTATAACCTAGGAGTCAAGGAATCATTAAGGTATAGATTTAAAGAAATAAAGATATTGACTGTTGCTTCTCAATATATATTTTGTAATGTTTTGTATGTACGGAAAAATATTAATGTTTTTATGATAAAATGTGATTCTCATAACATTGGTACAACACAATCTTGTTACTCCTGTTACTCGACTGCCTAGAGTCAGTAACTCTTTTGTGGGGCAATGTATACGCTTCCACTACAGGATCCCAGAAAGCGTTCAAAATGCTTCTGTTGCCAAATTTAAAAAAAATTGTTAAGGAACGCTTGTGTGCAAGAGGTTACTATACAATTGGCGAGTTTATGTTTGATAGCACACCTTGGGAATGAAACGATCGCCTCCTGGCTTTTTCGAATCATATTACTATGTATCTTATTAATTTGACAAAAAAAAAATAACAAAAAAGAAAGACCCGCTGAGTTTCTTTCGCCGGTTCTTCTCAGGTCAGGGTGTTCCTTTTTCCGAACCGGAAAATGCTTCTATATTGAATAAAGGAATTTGAGTTTGAGTTTGAAGATGGCCCAATTGTTAGAACGCGTGCATCTTACTCTAATCTTAAGAGTTCAAACTTAGGCAAGCCACTGTATTTTTATGTGCTGAATTTGAGTTTTATAATTCATCTCGTACTCGGCGGTGTACCAATTTTTCAACGAGAAAATAAGCAATTTATTTAACGGCCAGTAATTAGTACATGCAAACATCATATCGAGTAGATTATTAACGTTCTTTCATTGATATTAGTTTATTTTTTTTATTTTTATAAAAAAAATTATTGGTATAAATAATGTAAGATATTATGTTTTACATAAAACAGTTCATTTTATTTTCATAATAGGAATATTATATATAATATAAGTATAGACTAGAATAGATTGATATGAACAAAATAATCGTATCCTGAATCAGCACTTCGCTACGAATTTCCGTATAAAACCGTTCCTGTTTGTATATAAAAATATAATAAAATTGAAACTGCAAATGGGCGGCTATGCTACATGGTCTATAAAAACGTTCATGGTAACTTTACTTGCAAAATATGCTCCCTAAGTCTCTAAATGGCCTTTCTACGGCTATAGTAAATAGCACTAGAAATAACCATAAAAGAAAAAACCACCTTATTCGGAAATAAACCCTGCGTTTATATGCCTGCCCTCGTTTGTTTAAATTTTATTTTTTATCTGTAACAATCAAACCAACACGACAATATATAGACAGAAAATCGTTCACCGACAATGAACATTCATGTGCAGATTTTGTGTTAATAATTCATCTAGTGCTCGGCGATGATGCAAACGTCTGTCTGACCAAGTCGTATTGGAACAGCGTGGTGGAATATGTTCCAAACCTTCTCCACAAAGGGAGAGGAGGTCTTAGCCCAGCAGTGTAAAATGTACAGACTGTTAACGCAATGTATGTATGTACATTTTAAACACTTTCCAGAGCACTTGGCTAAATTCGAATCCACGATCAGATATTTAGTTTAATTATTTTTTCCTCTAAGCAAATAAGTCGTCTTTGTAAACGTACATTAAACCATTGTTAAGAATACAAAAAACAAACACAGCATTAAAACGGTACAAGTAAATAACGTTTTCTTTAGCACGCGCCTATTTTTATGACTGACACGAGTTTTCCAATACTTTCAATAAAATGTAACGACTTCTGTAACAAGCTATTTGTTTTTACAGCCGGCGTTAAATTGAGGTCTTACTCGTTAATGTTGCAGAACGAATGTAAATTAATTACATTGGAACAGTTTTCATTCTAGATTTTATTTTTTAAACCGAAGAACTTATTCGCATAAATGCATTATGTGGTTATAGACTAGACAACGTGTTTTTGTGCAGAATCCCCTAATCCCCATACTTCTGTGATTCCATAGAACGCGAAAAAGTATACTGATATTTGGTAGAACCAACAAAATGTTCCATACTTACACCGGTAAGTTTTAAATTTTGTGTTACTATAATTATTAATTATATAGCTCGGCGGTGAAGGAAACCTGTATGTGTCTCATTTCAACGAATTTCTGCCGCATTGGAATCCACTAACCCGCATTGAAAGGTGGTGGAATATGCTCCTAACCTTCTCTTCAAACGGAGACTTAGCCCAGAAGTAGATATTCATAGGCAGGATATGTATTGTAGCAGGCGTACATTATTCTTATATTTAAATATAAAATAACTATATACATATGTATGTCATAACAATGACTATTTCATTATAGAACTACTAGTAGTCGCTCGCGGCTTCGCTCGCGTTTAAGGGTGTTGCTTGTCACGTGTCAGGCAAAAAAAGTAGGATATGTCTTTTCTTGGGAGTTCAAGAATGCTTCATACCAAATTTCATGAGATTCAATCTCAAACTCAAATAACTTTATTCAATATAGAAGCATTACACTTTCTTTTTGATGGTCAATTGAAACACTACCACCGGTTCGGAAAAGAAAATACCCTGACCTGAGAAGAACCGGCGAAAGAAACTCAGCGGGTTTTTGTTTTTTTGTTTGTCTCATATATTATATAAACAAATTTTTTCTTATGATTGATTCTATTTAGCGGTTTGGTCATGAAAGAGCGACAGATACACAGACAGAGTTACTTACACATTTATATAGATTTAAGTCGTTCATAGAATACGGTCAAGTTATTCATTTCAATCAACCAATCAACAAACTGCTAGGCGGTCCTAATAAAACTACGGGAGACGTAATTGATATAAAATGACGACAGTTCTATTTAATGCAGTTTTAATAGTGGTATAAAAACTCGCGTAATAAAACAATGGTGGTATTATGATAGGCAAATTATCGTAAAATTCTTAGTGTGTTCTCAAAGGCTAAACTTAAAACCACATATATTTATAGAAAAGTCTTTATAATAAATTAAGACATATATATATTAACCACTAAAATTTAAAAGTTAGTTTGATATTATTTTGTCAAGGTTCATAAAAAAATCGAAAAGTCATGTAATTATTATTCCTACTGATATTCATATGTATCTACTTAAATGCGTAGCGTTATACTGTTATGATAATAATCTCCTTTAGATATATTTATTCCAAGATCTTATCTATGAGATAGTAAAGAATTTTATGCAAAAATCAGTAAATATTGGTATGATATTAAAACAAATAAGGAGGTCGACGGGATGTCTTATTCAATTCGAATATATTTCGTTCAATTATTCGGACGCCATTGAAGTACAACATAACTATACTTCGCTTTTAAGGTCTACAATAACATTTAGATACTTAGAGTATCCACCAAATACCATACATTAACGCAATGGTTGGTCCTATCGATGGTTTATCTAGTCCAAACTACACCATAAAAAAGTAATATATAAACTAGCCTTTTCAGAACAATATATTGTACAAACAAAAACTAAAACAAACTGATCTCGCTGTGTTGATATATAGGCTCACCTTTTCAAATTACGAGGTACTTTTTCGAACCTAGAATCGTATTTTGGCACGTATGCAAGCATTGGGAGGATTAGGCTTACCGACTAATATGTTTTTGTTTTATTTATTCAGCATCGCAATTGATATTTTTATTTTTTACCGACGAATCGAACGTAGAGATTGAAGATATAAAGAGCGCGATCACTATTATACAATATATCCTAGGTTAATGACTTATTTATCGATAATGGCTTCTGAAATCGTTTAAAAGGTGATAATCACAAATAAAAAGAACCATAGCTTTAAATAGTTATCTGTTAAAACAAAGTAATAATCGAAAGAAATTGATTTAAAGTAAAACCTAATTTTTATGCCTTGGATGGACATCATACAATATAATTATATACTTACATATTTCAAACACGTGACTATTTATAGTTTACCACATTCATAGATATATTATTTAAATTCAATAAGCAAACTATATAACGCAATAAGAAACATATAACTCTCCTATTTCATCAAATAAATATATGTAAACTACCTTAAAAGCTATATACTAAAGAAAGAGAGAGAAAAACAAATCAATGATCGTACAAAACCAGTAAATCCAATACAGCTATTCGTATTCGCCAATTTCCACCGAGGCAAGGATCATCTTTCATTCAGCCCAGGCTGACCTTTAGCGGTCTTGCCGACCCGTACTGCAACCGCTTTCTTACAAATCGACGTATTTTGTTTTTCATTTTCTCCTTCATTCCTAACTTTATTTATTTATATTTACTTATACAAATTATTAAAAAAGTTAGCTTCGCAATATCAAAAGGCATATAAATGAACTAAAAAGAATTTGTTAAATAACCTCATCAATAAGCCGAGATGGCCGAGTAGTTAAAACACGTGCCGATCTTAACCGGTAATTGCGGGTTCAAACCCAGGCAAGCACCACTGAATATACATGTGCTTAATTTGTGTTTATAATTCATCTCGTGATTGTTGGTGAAGGAAAACATCGTGAGGAAACCTGCATGTGACTAATTTCAATGAAATTCTAGTAGGCTTATACAAGCACTTTTGAATCGTCATTTAACAATTAAGTGAAGCTACCACCAATTCGGAAAGTAGATTCTACCGAGAAGAACCGACAAGAAACTCAGTTTACTCTTTACTCTACAGTTACTGTACAGTTACTCTTTTAAACATTTAAATATACAGAAACATATAAAAATACAGATAAGACACGTTAATAAATCAAAAGAAGTATCGTGCCATGTTAACTTTATACATCAAATTATATTTTATGATAATGTTTATCTAAAAACCATCTCCAAAACGCTGAATATAATATTACAATTTTCATGCTAAAATATTCAGAGGTTTTTGCATAATTCCTGTTCATGAGAAACAGCGCTTTTTTATTTATGGATTAGAAACAATTGGCAAGTGACGTCTTATTAAAATTATATTTATAGAGTGTTAAATTATAATATTATGACGTAAAATAAAGCAATAGACAGCTTTTCTTGCGTTAATGTGAAATTATAAATTCTGATTCCGTATAAACAAAGAATATTTCAGACGGCATTACTGATAACCTAGTCAATTCGCATTAAGCCCTTTATGTGTATCTTTAAAAACATAAAATAATATAAATTAAAATGGAAAAAATAATATTTTTTTATATTAATTTTAGGATTTATTCTGCGATACTTCTGTCATAAATTGCCAAATTTTGAACGACTCGATTAACAAAAAATAATAAAGGATAAGACTGAAAGACTTTATGTTTAGGGCAGATCTTTTTGTATTTCATATAGAACATTAATTGATTAGTTCGAAATTAAAATTATTCAAAATACCTAAAGTTTAAGGTTTTTATATGTTTTTTTTTTTAATTAAACGAACGTATTGATATGAAAATTAATTTAATTTTTTTTATTTTTCACAGGCCAAACTTAATCGTTTAGTGACTACATAGTCATATATTGATAACAAAACGTTATTGAAGATATATATTCATATTGAGCTATCAAGCCCAGTGGTTTTAAGACATGAATCTTAACTGATAATTCTGAATACAAGCGCTATTTAGTTTGCACGCGCTCAATTGTTATTTATAAGTCATCACGTGCTCAGTGACGAAGGAAGACAGCGTGATGAAACCTACAAGTGACGATTGATAATCTGTCACGTCACCTACCCGCATTGGAGCAGCGGGGTTGAATAAACTCCAAACCTTTCCTCAAGAGGAAGAGGAGGCTTTTATCCAGCAGAAGTATATGTACAGAATGTTAGTTTACTTTACTATAATACACAGGTAATGTATTATTTTTATGCTTTATTTCGAACAATAAATTAAAACAAAAAAAGAAAAAACATTTTCTGCAATGATTTAAAATTTTGAAGGCAAAATAGTTTTAATAGGAATAAGTTAATTTGAAAACTTTAGGAAATGAGATAAGTCGATAAAAAGTTTGCCAAGTAATTGACACAAGCACCTCATTTTAATATTCGACTTTTATATTAAATTTAATAATCGAATCGTTTGCGAGCGAGAACCGATAATGAGTTTCGAAGTTTTACTTACTTTGTAAGATCGTCTAGTACCCACTTATCAGACATTCTACCGATAGACAAACAGACATTCGACAGACATCGCATTTATAATATAAGTGTAGATGATGTCAATCAGAATTGCTTGTAAAAGCCTACTTGATAAAAGTATATTTTGATTTTGATGCCCAAAAATTTCGCTTGCATGATTCTAAAACGCAAATCAAATTATTATTAATTAGTATGGAAAGGAAAATGTGATGATTCGTGGCTAATTATATAATTTAATTGAAAATTTCAAAGAATCACAAAACTTGACGTTAAAAATTTCGCTGAGTTTCTTTCGCGGCATCTTTTTAGGGTATTTTTTTTTCGATATGATCGCCAAGATTTGAGCTATTTATATATTCATCATAGTATTATATATAGAAACCAATACATTTTTCTTGAAATTGAATAATTAAATTTGAGCAGGTTTTGTAAAACTCTACCTCTAGCAAAAGAAACGTTATCTCCCATTTCAAGACATGTCCATAATTTCTTTCTAAATTGGTACAGCGATTTAAGCTTGAAGAAGTAACAGTAAGAGCTACCTTCGTATTTATATATATTAGTATAGAAATGTATATAATATGTTGTCAAGGTCGTTCCAAGTAATATAAACAATATTTCGAATAAAAATATAATGCTACATGTTATGTTAAGTCTTCAGGATAAAGCGAACAAGAACCTAATTTGAGTGCTCCAATGAAAAAACTTGACATAATAATAATAATTCAACGTGTATCGCAAGTGTGGCGTAAGATTTACCTCTGGCAACATATTCAACATTCTAAAACAATTAAAAATTAGCAAAGCATCCCGAGCATTCAAATCACGTAGAATCATTTACGTTTAATTATCGCTTAATATAAATTACTAAAGTAAACAGAGTAGGTAATTACGAATGCCCGATTTATTATTACAAGTAAGCGTTTATATATTTTTGTGTTATCATAGTTTATTAATCGTTTCACACACACTAAGACATCGTGTAGGCACGAACGTCGCACACTCGAATACGATTAGGGAATTGATCAATAGCTAGAACTGTAACAAACAAAATGTATACTAATATTATGAATGTGAAAGTAACTGTGTTTGTCAGTCGTTCTTTCACTACCAAACCGCTGAACTAAATTTGTTATGAAGCAAATTTAAACTCCAAGGCATAGACATAGGCTACTTTTTAGCCTACAACAACAACAACAGCCTGTAAATTCCCACTACTGGGCTAAAGGCCTCCTCTCCCTTTGAGGAGAAGGTTTGGAACATACTCCACCACGCTGTTCCAATGCGGGTTGGTGGAATACACATGTGGCAGAATTTCTATTAAATTTGTCACATGCAGGTTTCCTCACATTGTTTTCCTTCACCGCTCAGCACGAGATGAATTATAAAGACAAATTAAGCACATGAATCAGCGGTGCTTGCCTGGGTTTTAACCCGCAATCAAAGCCGAAGCCGACAGATAGTATTATATAAATTTAATAAATTCAAAATCAAAGCACACGTAAAATTCTACCTTATGGTTAAGTACATTAAAACTTTTCAAGCGATAAATTAAACGAAGATTAAGATACGATCTTTCATTTATTCTATTAGGAACTCAGATCAAATAACACGCTTCAATTGGTTTGTTTTAATCGCCATTTCTAAGATAAAATAATAGAGATATTACGGATTGCCCATTTAATTAGTGATACCATTGAGTAGTAGTTTATTTAGATACATATTACTTACAGAAGAGAAGCGTCTTTGTCATAACAAATGAAAATCAACAATAACATTAATTTCTTTAAGTGAATTTTAATTAGTAACAAATAACAACTTAATTTACCAATTTTCTACGACTACAGTGGAACTACAAGCACAACATCTTGGCACATCTTAGTTGGGTAATGTAGGGCTATAACATCTAGGTTGTGTTCCAGCTTGAAATGTGAAGAGACCAGTTCAACTACATATGCAAAGGACATAATATCTTAGTTCCGAAGATTTATGGCGTGGTGGTAGTTGGTGTAAGGGAGGTTTAATATTTTTTACAGCACTATGGTCCATGGGCGGTGGTAACCAATTTCCACGTGGCCTATTGCTCGTCCGACTACCTACATCACAAAATAAATAACGTAGAAATAGTATACCCACAAAGGTAAAACCTCGGCCTATGTGACAATCGATCGCATTCCTTTTTAATATATTAAAGCTGTAGCTTTAAGATATCAAATTTTACCAATTTTCTACGACTACAGTGGAACTACAAGCACAACATCTTGGCACATCTTAGTTGGGTAATGTAGGGCTATAACATCTAGGTTGTGTTCCAGCTTGAAATGTGAAGAGACCAGTTCAACTACATATGCAAAGGACATAATATCTTAGTTCCGAAGATTTATGGCGTGGTGGTAGTTGGTGTAAGGGAGGTTTAATATTTTTTACAGCACTATGGTCCATGGGCGGTGGTAACCAATTTCCACGTGGCCTATTGCTCGTCCGACTACCTACATCACAAAATAAATAACGTAGAAATAGTATACCCACAAAGGTAAAACCTCGGCCTATGTGACAATCGATCGCATTCCTTTTTAATATATTAAAGCTGTAGCTTTAAGATATCAAATTTTTATCATCCAATGCATCAATGCATTACAATGCATTGATGCATTGGATGATAAAAATTTGATATCTTTATCGATTGTATAAAACCAACAAATTGACTAACCCATAGTAACATATAATAAGGACTATTATTATTTTTGTTAATTTAAATAATTCGAAAAGAAAGATAGAGAACAAAAATAAATATTAAAACTTCCGTTATTTAGAAATGTAAGAGCCATGACTACACAGTGGTTGCAAGACGTGAACCTTACCCGATAATTCTTAGTTCACATCCAGGGTCACACATAATTAATTTCCTGTTTACTAAAACCCATAGTAGCACTTGTATCCATTAAACTATTGGACCAGCGTATTGGAATAAGGTCCAAAGCTTAACCTCTAAGGGGAGAGGAGTGCTTTGCCCAACAGTGGGACGTAAACAGGTTGTTACTTTGAATAGGTATAATAAAAAAGACATGACAAGAACATGTAAATATCTTAAAATTTTACAAGATCGTGGCCTGATTAATTTATATTTATATAAAGATTAATCATGTATCGTACTCAAAGGATTTTTCAGCCGGATAGCCTCCAGCGTAGCTTGGAGGAGCAGCGAAGGACAAATATACGAAGAAAATATGTTCTTTCCTCCTTAGGGGAAAGCGCGAACATAGCACACTACTAAGGGAACATGATTTATATTTGTATAATCTTTAACTGTAACTTCCCCAATTGGTTCAAAGATGGTCAATACAGGTTTATTAAAGCAAAAAAGTATATTTGACAGATACTAAGAAGTATACATAGTATACATGTATATGTATGGAGGTGCGCGCACATTACGACGTGACATTTGTATCTGCATCTGTACATATTCACGGACTTGACAAGAGTGACGAAACAGTCACCGTGACAAAAGTTACCAGTGCGCGCTAGTTCTAACGCGCTCAAGTGTCATTTCTCTTTTGAGATGAAAAGCAAAGCCGCGGACAACAACTAGTTTATAAAGTTATGGCTGCAAATCATGTGTTACGCTTACGCCGGTAGCAGAGTAATCGGAGCGCAGGATGCTAACCGAGCGTCACTGGTGCGTTTGCCAAAACAATAGAATTGATAAATAGCAATTTTATTCAGATTCACTGAACTAATGTAGCGAGCAGCCATTCATTGAACTTTATTAAAAGTTGAATAACTATGTTTGATCGATCCACACCACTGTTCTACCTCCACTTTGACTTCGCCAAGTATTCCTTATTATACTGTATAGACTTCAAAAGGTTTTAGTAATGAATAAATAATAAAAATACACCTCGACCAACTACATATACATACATCGCCTAACTGTCTTTCTTAAAAATTATAAAATCTACAAATCGTATCTCGATAACATAGCTACGCGTCCCGACTTTGCGTAATATCGTAATGTATATCAATGTACATATTGTTCTACGAAATGCACGCTAATAACCCTTCTAGTCAAAATTCCTTTCCGATATCTTCGCAATCATAATGATATGGCGCCAATTTTCAACAAACTTTAATGAATGATACAATAAATAATATGATAATCATTACCCAAAAAACACATGTACATGGTAAAGAACCGCATGGTAAACAAGCGTATGTATCTGTTAGCCAGTATTTTGTTCACATTCAGACAGACAGACAGAGGTGGCGGCAGGACCATAATAATATATATTTAAATAAACTTAAGAAAAATAAAATGACAGGTAAAATAAAATTATAATTCCGCCTTTAAATTTCCATTGCGACATCGTTGAATGAAAAAAATGTATTGAATGTCCAATTATTGGGCGTTCGATAAGGAAAATGGATACTTTTGTGACGTTTAATCGGTCATCTGAATATTTTACGAGTACATTCACATTCGAGTTATTGCATTCGAATCCAGAGATTCGTATCATCGCTTCGAACAGATGACTTTACACTGAAATGATATATGAATATTCAAATGTTTGCCTGAAATACGTGTAACCTTCTTTAGATAACAGTATTTTAAAACTATTTGTTTGTGTGTTCGTGTTAATTACAAGAACTACTGATTTAACTAATACACAGAATTATTAACGAGGAAGATTTAGGTGTGTTATTTAGAAATATTATATCAATAAAAATATTTTAAAAAATGTTAAACTTAATAATTTTGTTATTTTAAAATTGTTATTAATAAATATTACTTTTGTTTAATTATTTATTAATGTATTGTATTTTAAAGTTTGTAAAGTATAGATGTATTATATGATTATTTTGTTGTTTTTTTTCTTTACCTTTATTTAAGTATCCCACACGTGATTTTAATTGAGATACAAATGACATATTTTATCTAGGCACACTTCATTATAATATGGAAGGCATCTTCTACCACGTTGCAAGACGTAAAATTCGGGGAATTAACATTAAATATGCGAACTTATTCAAGAGAATATGTCCGAAACGAAGACTAATCATGATAGTTAAATCCGATCTAACAAACCGACTGTTATCAATCCAAGATGATTTAAGGGGTTGAGGCTGAATCGTTTTATATCAAACCTTTCTCTTTGGATATTTCGTCAAAGTATTCCTTTCACAAATTTGTTGTTTAATTTTATAATTGTACTATAACAGATTTTTAAGAAAACATTGTTTTACCCACACTATATGAGCTACTCGAAACATAAGTGTTGAAGTAAAAGTAAAGGCAATTATTTAATTTTAACAATTTATTTTATGTGTAAGTAATGACTGCATAATATATATATATATATATATAGACGTCAGAGGAGAGAACATAGATTACAAATATTCGATAAATAGAAAATTTTAATAATAAATTTTTAATATTACTATCAACTAAAATATCTTTACATAATACTTCTGACAAATATATTTATTATTACGCAATCTACGTCGAAAAAATAATTTAATATTATGTTATTTATATTGAATGCCATTTTATATTACCGACACAAAATTAAAGTTGTATACATTAATAACTGGTAATGGGTTTACTGGATTAAAACGGTAGCAGTCCGAGATTTTTCCTCGCAACTTTTTACATCGAAAAATAAAAAGCTTAGAAGCAGTATGTGCTTAACAACAGCGAAACATTAGCGAACTTAACGACACTGGGAAGCACGAGCGAATGCACTTCGAGTGTTCCTAATCGAACTGTGTTCTTTTTTTAAATTCAATATAGGAAAACAGAGTCGAGATGGCCCAGTGGTTAGAACGCATGCATCTTAACCGATGATTGCGGGTTCAAACCCAGGCAAGCACATTGGGTATTAATTGCAAATTTACATAGGCACTAAAAATGTAACGCTAGCCATAGGAACTAAGCTATAACTAAGCTGTATTTCTTTGTAACAAAACTACACTATAATATTTGGCTTGATGTTACTAAATATCAATATATATATATAATATATAGGCTGAGATGGCCCAGTGGTTAGAACGCGTGCATCATAATCGATGATTTCGGGTTCAAACCCAGGCAAGCACCGCTATATATATAGTGCATGTTTCTAATTTCATCGAAATTCTGCCACATGTGCATTCCACCAGCCCGCATTGGAATAGCGTGGTGGAATATCTTCCAAACCCTCTCCTTAACGGAAGAGGAGGCCTTAGCCCAGCAGTGGGTAATATACAGGCTGTTACTTTACTTTACTAAATAATAAAAAATCTTATTTTTTATTATTTAGAAACATTAAGCCAACATAGCACCCATATACCCACTCTAAATTAAAACTAAGATTTTCTATAACAAACATTCGTAAGGAGTTGTAAACAACTTTTTTTTTTTTTTAAAGTATATATGTACATGTAAACGGTATACCGCAGAGCTAAAAATGTATGTTGTTGAATAAATCAAAATGTGAACGAATCCCCACGAACAAAGTCTTGTCTGCGGCTTACGTACCTTTATGTATGTTGAGAAACGCTATCTACTGTACAGTCATCCCTGATAACATCTTCAAGTTGCCATCTAATCAGTAAAATGTCTATATTCATGTATGTTCAGAATAAACGCAATTCAATTAATAACAGAAATATATCATACGGTCAAATATTTTTCTCACAATTTCAAATTAAACTATAGACTATTTTATAAATTAAAATTGTATGGAACTATTCACTCAAGAAAGCGCGCCTCTCAGCATTAAATTATTATGTTGCGTGTGTGTGTGAAACAAGTATAAGTAAAAGTAAAAGTAAAGAAAAGAAAAAGTCAGTAATAGGCTAAAACATATATACAAATAAGGTTATATTTGTTAAAGTTATTTTAATTATAAATTAATTAATAACAAGTGAAAACTCAACAATTATGTTATTTATGAAAAGACAGTTGTTATTTTGACTAAATGATAATAATTTGCATTTGAATGTAAAAGTCGTTGTTCGCTAATTTGTCACAGATTCCATGTGTAATATTTAATTTTAGTTATTTATTTATTTAATTGTCCTTGATAACGAGTTGTTTTCTTTGACAAAATTAGTTAATACATTTGTAAATAAAAAATAGAGTAGGTAAATTAAATTTACCTTTATTCGTAGCTGATTGTATATACTGGCCATGTACAATTGTAGAGCTGCCTACGCTCCAGCCTATATTCTTTCTCGTGTAGGTGGTCTTACACGCAGGACTCGGCTTATGGTCTATTGAGTTATAAATAAAATACCAACTCTACATATAATTTTACGCAAATTCTGTTTATTCTGCTGACTATTAAAAATATAATATAAATAAAAAGTTTATCGTAAAATAATCGAGCGTCAAAAGTCTTTTTAAGTCATCTATAATAAGGTGGTATTAATAATATACATCCTTTAAGATCTTATAAATAATTACAATAAAAAAAAATAAAGCTAACTTTACTTAAAATCTTAAGTTAAGGATTTTCACATTCGCCCATTAACATTGCAAGCATTAACATTGTACGAAATAAAACCCCTCCCTTGACTTGTCACTACCTCAATTCACCTTCGAAAATAAGATGTTACGTCTTGTACCTGTAGGGCCTTTTTTATTTATTGAATTATACCCTTTTTACATTATTATTTATTACATTTTGGAGTTTCATTATATACCTTAATACTAAACATCAGCAGATCTTCGCTAGACTTCCACTGGCTATCTATGCCTGAAGATACCTTGGTTCACTCACCTTTCAAATCAGAACACAACATTTTTTTTATGGTAAAGCATATGGGCCACCTGATGATAAGTGGTCACCATCACCCATAGACAATTACACTGTAAGAAGTATTAACTATTCTTTACATCGTCAATGTGCCACCAAACTTGGGAACTAAGATGTTATGTCCCTTGTGCCTGTAGTTACACTGGCTCACTCACCCTTCAAACCGGAACACAACAATACTGAGTACTGTTATTTAGCGGAAGAATCTACCCAGACGGGCTAGCACAGCCCTACCACGAAGTATACATATTACCTTAAGTACCTAGTCAGACCGCGTAGCAAGCTCTGCTAGAAAGCTAGATGTAAGTAATGTATAGAAAACTCTATCTAAATAATGATTACTTTTGAGACGTCATTAGCGTTCGTAACATTACTTTATCTTGTTCATATTTTTCTGAGACATTAACTTCGTTTATTCACATCTATTTGCTCAAAAAAATATGAAGTATAATTTGTAAATATAAAGAAACACAAAGGCGATTCGGGACATAAATATAAATTGGTAAAGACCTTTTCTTCTCTTTTTGACAGCCGTTACATTTACTTTAGTTCGGTAGCTAATAAGGTGCTTTAATGATATCAATGTATAACATTGAAATGAAAATAGTAACAAAGTTTGTTCGAAATATTCAAATGCAAGTTAGAGCCCCTACAAGTTAAATTACGCGTATTAGTATGATCGAGTGACGCTCTTGCTTACAAGATTTCTTAGTTTATAACACACGTCTAATAATTGAAACCAGACAAATATATAAATAATATTTTATTAAATAATAATTTAACGTGGAGGGACGTGACTTGATTAAATATATCTATACCATGTAGGAATTTGCGGTATACACGTATAAAACCGCGGGAAAGATGTATGATGTACGATGCGGTTTTGATACATATATATACATACATAGCTAATCAACGTTAAATAAAATTGTATAAGAAGTCTAGAAGAAGAAGAAAGATACTTTGGCTCGTTAAGCATCACAACAACAGCCTGTAAATTTCCCACTGCTGTGCTAAGGCCTCCTTTCCCTTTTTGAGGAGAAGGTTTTGGAACAAATTCCACCATGCTGTTCTAATGCGGGTTGGTGTAATTTCTATGAAATTAGACACATGCAGGTTTCCTCACGATTTTTCCTTCACCGCCGAGCTAGAGATGAAAACAAATCAAGCACATGAAAATTCAGCGATACTTGCCTAGATTCTAACCACTCCATCTTTGCTAATAGCCAAGCTGTTAAGCCAAAGTATCGTTTTTAAAAAGTAGTCTTTATGTTTATTTGAGTATCACTAAAAATTCACTGAATATATTAACAATTATTTGAACTTATGTCAGAGTAAGTTAATTTGAAGTAATATATAGAACTGTACAGTTACCTTTTTTAGTCTCACTACCTAAATGTCCTTGAACAGCTATAAAATCACATTAAGACAGGGTCAAGCAGCGGTATCGCTTAACACGGAAAGCAGTACGAAGCCGTTATAAATACGTATAATAATTGTTATTCTAAATACCGGTATTTCTAAATGATATTAACAAATACTTTACTACTAATATTAACCTAAGTGGGATCAGTATTATAAAGTTAAATAATTTATTTAAAACTTTATTGCCCAGTAAATATCAAATCAACAAGTCAACCTTATGAATTGCAAGAACGGACCTTTGTGTGTTTGCAAATGGAAATATTAAAAAAAAACATTTACACACACATACAAAAATCTATAATTGATATGAAACAAAGTAACACCGGAGATAAGAACCAGTTATAACACATTAAACTGTCGCCTATCAATCTGTTCATGGCTCGTAATGTGCGTGGGTCGACGATGCACGTATTGATTTTCACCAATAGAGATAGCGGCGGTCTGATTTTGAGATAAATGAAAATGTTCGCAGGATCGAACCTCGATTGGCGCTTTTTGTTCTCGTTGCATTATCAAAAGCAATTAATACATGCTTTTGTATTATTTCAATCACTTCAAATGAACATTTAAAAACAATGCGTTTTATTACGAATTCAGTAATATATATTAATATTATAAATGTGAAAAAAATCTGTTTGTCTGCCGCTTCATCCTTCACGACTATGATTTTGATGAAATTTGGTATGAAGCAAATTTGAACCCTAAGGTCCTTACTAAGGGTTCAAATTTGCTTAGGCTACTTTTTGCCTAACACATGACAACCAACACCTTAAAACGCGAGCGAAGCCGCGGCAACTAGTAGTTTTATATAAGTATTCATATTTTATTATAATTTATTAGTTCGGTTTAAATTGAATGAAATTATAAGTCTATAAACGAAATAAATAAAATAAAACATTATTTATTAATTACCTTACGAAAATAACTTATTAACTACGTATTTATAATATTTTTGCCGCGATTTATAATTATTTTTAAAAGATTAAATAAGTTTCTGTATCATTAAAATATCGATAAATATTTAATACAAAGTATCGTTCATTATTGTAAATATTGCGCGCGAAAATCCGAATCCGGATTTATTTCCTTACTTATAATTAATTAATTCCTTATTTACTTATAATTAAGGAATTAATTAAGGTAAATCCAGATTGGGATACCTTATTTGAATTATTGAGAAACATTCAATCTCGAAAACATTCGGATGAAACTTTTGTTTAACAGAAATTATAAAATGTCATGACTTTAATTATTTCTAACATTGCGTTATTTGTTTAAGTTGTAATTGAAGCTATACCTACTAACCTTTTGTTATGTATGTATAACTACTGTATAATACACACAAGTTCCAATAATAATTGCAACTCGGTGGTGAAAACACCGTCCAGAGAACTGCATGTAATTTTTTTATATTTCAATAATATTCTGCCACATGTGCACACCGGCTCCAAATATAACAATATCTGTAACTACGTTATAAATTCGTGAATCGACTTTTAAGTAGTCTAATATTTTTCATTTCATTTTACTTAGGAGGACTCTAAAAATTATGTTGAATACGCAATTATTTTTATTACTTTTTAGTGCATATTCATTTGTTTTAAAATAGTGTTTTGTTTGAAGTCGGATTTTCTTTTTGTTAAAATTTTTATTTATTTAAAATATATAAAACTTTATTTTAATTTATTTGACTGTAAACTATATATAATGAAATGCTCCGGACCGATCCCGCTTGTCTTGACCTTTGGTTACAATATTGAAGCTCCAATCCTATTAACGGTCAAACAATAACGTCAAAACATCCAAGATCCCATTTGAAATGTTCTCTGCGATATAAAGTTCGATAAAAGCATCATTTTAGCTGACCTTTCCTAAACGTGCTGTAGAATGTACTCTGAAATTGAAGTACCAAGTCTCGGAAAAGTTAACTGAAAATATTTTCAGGGTTATATAAAAAATCTTACGCGAACGCGTGCATCCTAACCGATGTTATTATACTAGTAGTACTTAATTTGTGTTTATAATTCATCTCGTTCTGGGCGATGAAGGAAAATATTGTAAGGAAACCTGCATGTGTCAAATTTCATAGAAATTGTGTGTGTATTCCACCAACCCGCATTTGAACTTACGCTTGGTGGAATATGTTGCAAAACCTTCACCTCAACAGGGAGGACTTAGCCCAGCAGTGGGAAATTAACAGCCTATTGTTGTTGTTGTTTGTTGTTAGATGTAGATAGATAAGAAAATATTTCAAGGTCATCTATTGACCGGAAAATTAACGCTTCCTCTGATGTAAATTGAGTTTCATGGTTTCTGTAGGCGATATTGGATTCGTGACTGACTTTAAAGTCGATTTACGTTTGGTTTATCTCGAATCTGATAAAGTGAACATATATTTATCCCTACAATTAGAATGAAAGAGAAACAGCTATTCTACTTATTGTATAACTAATTACAATGTTATTTTAGAATATATCTAAGAAATATTAATTCATGAAAAATAAGCATCACTAAAAATATCATTGTCATTAGAAATTATTATTGTTGATTATATTATAGCCGATAATAATTAGGCTGATTATGTTTAAAAAAGAGGTTGAACTATTAATAGAAACTTTTTACTTTTTGAATATTAGTTGGCTATAATAAAAAAAATGTTTGAATATTTTTTAATTAAAATAGGTAACATTCAATCTATACGTTAATTCGATTTCTTGTGGCTTCTTGCTTGATGAAGCTTGATTACCGAATTATAAGTAAGTATACATGTGGCTGTACCCTACGCCTTGTTTGGTTTGGTCGGTTTCATTAAAAGGTAGCATTTCAACCACCTAATCAATTCAGGCGTACACTACATACATATGCAATAAGGCAAATATTTTAATTACTTAAAATTATTTGCGACTTTTTAATACGCTGGTAGTAGTTTGTATATTATTATCTCTTTCGTTTTGTATATATTAAAATAAAAATGGCTGTCTAAATTGTATAAAACTGAAATTATTTTTTTCCGACATTCTCCTCTAGAATTTTTTTCATAATAATTATCATCAAACAATTAGAAAAAAACATAAATACCTTGCAATTTAGTACGTAACGTGGTCCATGTCCGCTGGTCAATATCATCGTATACAAATGCTTCGTTTCAATTCATTTTAACACAATAAATAAACTATTTTTTTTTAATATTTCTTAGTATCAGACGAACGACAGTCGAATTATGATAAGTAGTTTAATAATTGTGCAGAAACGAATGAACAGACATAATATCTGAAGATAGTATTATAAATTCACGGTACTTATAAATGACATTTTAACAGTTAGTTCTGAGTTATCTACCCTAAAAAACTATAAATATTATTAAATGTTATACATTGTTAGTATGAGTTGCCATATCTGTTCAGGGCCATAAACATTAGTAGTGAAAGAGAATATAGGTAAAACCTATTACGATAACAATGCGCTCATGATTGCGAGCGATGCGTGGTTTAATGTGGTCCTCATTCCTAAAATTAGAAATGCTTAATAGAATTTAATTTTAGCTCATATTTTGCATTAGCGGCAGATTTAATAACATAAGTTGGGGATGTGCCACAATTTCGTTGAAGGTACTTTCCGCTGGGGATTTAAGCAGATGATAAAAATGTATCACTATTTTACCGACTTAATAATAATTCCTTTGATTTTTTATTATCTGTGATTACATGCAAAAGTGACAATTACTCATTATTTCAGCCCTTGACGCATTTACGATACAAGAAATGATTTATACAACCCATAATGCCAGTATCTATGAGTGACCGCTTAGCCTAAAATAGCCTTATTTTTTTTTTTCAAAAATTTGTGCATACCAGTCTGAGTAAACACCACGCTCTGAATTTCATATTCTATCGACAAGCAACTATACTCTAGTAGTATTTTATTACATGATCAAGGGACATAAAATCGTATATCCAAGGTTGGTAGAGGAATTGTATGGTAAGTAATGGTCAATATTTCTTTAGAACCCAATGCATATGTGCCACTTACTATCAGGTGGCCTATAAATAAAATAGAATCCTATAAAAAACTGGTATGTGCAAGAGTACTTGCACTTTTAGCTTAACTTTTGAGTATCCTCGAAATGACTAAGCTTTTTTAAACCGTATATCTTTCACCTTAGGGCTATTTTCCTTTGTTTATCATTGACGTACATTCTGTTCGTTCGGAAATACGATTGAATCGAAATAGAATAATTGACTGTTTAATGCAATGTCGTGAAAATAGTTTACTTGTGGTTATTGATTGAAATGCGACGATTTGATTGAACAATGTTATTGAGGATATGATGAAATATAAATACATGTCTGATTATTGATAAACTTTTATAAACTTTAATATATACGAAAAGAGTGATTTTTGGATTAATAAGCGAGTTTAATTCACTTGTTCTTGGTATGATTACCAAAAGAAAACAACAACAACAACAGCCTGTAAATTCCCACTGCTGGGCTAAAGGCCTCCTCTCCATTTTAGAAGAAGGTTTGGAACACATTCCACCACGCTGTTCCAATGCAGGTTGGTGGAATACTATATAACATGTAACAGATTTTTTATGAAATTTGTCACATGCATCCTCACGATGTTTTCCTTCACCGCTGAGCACGAGATGAATTATAAAGACAAATTAAGCACATGAATCAGCGGTGCTTGCCTGGGTTTGAACCCGCATTCATCGGTTAAGATGCACGCGTTCTAACCACTGGCCCATATCGGCATTAAAAAAATATTACACTCATTTAATGAACTTCCAAATATTTTTGACAGTACTGGTTTACAACTAATCTCGTATTTGAAAATGAATAAAGACTGTAATTTTCCTGAAAAAGGGGAGGCCTTGCCTGAGGCCCAGCGATGGGATTTTAACAAACTGATCAATTTATCTTTTTTAGTATACAATTCTAATTGTTATTTGGAACTTCTCAGCTGCAACTGGTATAATAAAACATTTCCTAATTCAAATGTATGTCAAGTTTATAAATGGAATAAATTAATAAATTTACTAGTTAATAAATTCATTTTCTACGTCTTAAAATATTTTAAGATCACCATCCTCTTGCCCTTATCCCAATTTTATTTGATGTCTGCGTAGCATGCCTTCTCCCATACTTCTCTGTCTGACGTCATCCCACAAGTAACATTATTTCCAACCATATTATCTTTCATAAAATGCATCCATCGTTTCTTTGGTCGAAATCACATTTTAACGATAAATATTATCAAATATTACTATTATTGTTCGAGTTTAAATTTTTGTGGTCACATAAATATAATATATTAATGTAATGTATAAATATGGTTTGTTAAGCATCATAGACTCATATTTCGTTTCGTTAAATGGGATTATGTTTACCAGAACATGAAAGTGATATGAGTTATTGTAATAAATAAATTGCCAAATATTTACAATACACTGAAGTATTATATTTTAATATATTTAGAATAATCTCCTTACAGCTTATAATCGTTATTATTAGCTACGCTAATCAAATCCCATCTACAAGGAATAACAGAAAATGCTTAAATGAGTCTCGGAAATCTAGAGCAATTTCAATGTTAGAAATTGTATTATTTTTCTAGCTGGCAGTCGAACTAATTGAATTTGCGAAAATAAAATACAGTCTGTATTATTGTATTACAGCGTTAGTAATAGGAATAACATATAATGCTGCAATATTAAATAAAAAAGAGGTCATACAATAATATTTTCTATTTCTCTTACGTAACTATACAAATGATTCTAGAAATCATTACTACTTGAATACATAAATGTAATAAAGCATTTAATGTTATTAATTCCTATGTTAATACATAAATAATAATAATTAAATCCTGTATCAATCTGTATCAACACACTGACTTGACTTCCATCACTTGATTGACGGTGGAAAATGAACAACTTTGACAGTGAATTGACGCGTTATCATTGCTCGAGATCTTGGCTAAAGATGTATTACGGATTCGTGAAAAAATGGCGTCTTTATGTCAGTCGATATGGCCCAGCGGTTAGAACGCGTGCATCTTAACCGATGATTGCGGGTTCAAACCCAGGCAAGCACCCCCGATTCATGTGCTTAATTTGTCTTTATAATTCATCTCGTGCTCAGCGGTGAAGGAAAACATCGTGAGGAAACCTGCATGTGACAAATTTCAAAGAAATTCTGCCACATGTGTATTCCACCAACCCGCATTAGAACAGTGTGGTGGAATATGTTCCAAAAACATTCTCCTCAAAGGGAGACGAGGCCTTTAGCCCAGCTGTGGGAATTTACAGGCTGTTGTTGTTGTTATGTCAGTTAAGTTGTTATCGGAAGTTCAGAATTAAAATTAAAGTGGATTTAGTTAAGTGGAATCGTACGTAAATAAATGCTAAACTGCACCGAGCAAGATCTGTTTGTATTGAATAATATAGTAGAGCTATTAACAAATCACACGGAATAATGTGACCATATTTAATCCCCGGCTTCGCACGTGTGCAATGCTGATACTAAATATACCTACTACAGATTTTTCTTGTTGCTTTACTTTATTGTCCATGTATTATATACCAAGAACCTTGCTCTCGAAAAGCTGAGATGATCCAGTGGTTAGAACGCGTGCAACTTAATCGATGATTTCGGGTTCAAAACCAGGCAAGCACCTCTGTATACATGTGCTTAATTTGTGTTTACAACTCATCTTGTGCTCGGCGGTGAAGGAAAACATCTCGAGGAAACCTGCATGTGTCTAATTTCATCGAAATTCTGCCACATGTGTATTCCCTATGTTCCAAACCTAAGCGGGAAATTTACGGCCGGTTACTTTACTTGTTTTTGCTTTCGAATCACTCTATCTACTTAAAAAAAACCCGCATCAAAATCCGTAATTTCAAAGATATAAGCATACGTAGGGACAGACAGCAGTGACTTTTCCTTTATACTATGTTATGGAGATACACATTTTTTATATAAAATAAAAGAATTATAAAAACAATTAACTATAAAAGAGCGTAATAATCTCTTACAGCGAAAGTCTCTTTCACGTCTATTTTCGTCGATGAAACGAGTCATAATCACATTTACATAATTTCATGAGAAAAAATACAGAAAATTACAACATTAATAATCCTACATTGAATTTAGTGAATTCCTGTGCAACTCTGTGTATTAAATTCTATCAAGTGTATTTTTTTATGGAATAGGTTTTCGGACGACAATATGGGCCACCTGATGGTAAGTGGTCAGTGGTCTTCAAACCGGAACACAACAATACTGCGTACTGTTGTTTAGCGGTAGAATATCTGATGAGTGGGTGGTACCTACCCAGGCGGGCTTGCACAAAGCCGTGGTAGGCTTTGTGCAAGCCAAGTAAGTATCATAAAATTCCTATAATCGTGCTATATATAATAATAATTCATTATTTTTCCTATTTATATAAGTATTACTACGTAATTACAACCTCATATTATACTGGATTTTCTGGAAACAAGAGATTAACTTTTCTATGTAACACAAATTTTAAATACATAAGTAAGTGAATGGTACGAAAAGATAAAAAATAGTTTTTGGAATTATTTTTAAATCCATAGAGTAACAGTCTATAAATAACACACAGGCTGGGTTAAGTCCTGTTATCCTTTTGAGGAGGCCTTAACGTTTAGTCTTAATCTACAATGCCATTCTAATGCGAGTTACTATATATATATACATTTTCGATGCAAATTTCTTTATAATTTTTCACCTTCAAGCACGATGTCAAATATATATTGAAAAACCTGATCTCACTAGTAATAACAATCACTGGACCACCTCTGCTCTTTCCTTAATCACAAAAACAACAACAACTTGTAAATTTCCCACTGCTGGGCTATTCCACCACGCTGTCCTAATGCGGATTGGTGGAAGAATAAACATAATCACAATAAATTTCAGGAAAATTTTGTATTTCTTCGTCGTTTAGATTTTATATGATTGGCCCCTTACTTACGATCTTTTTCTTATCTCAGATCTAAAATAACTTTAATTGATAATTCTGACTGTATGATTAATTATATTATTTTATCTTCTTAAATTTTTTTTAATCCTAACTTTATCCAAACAAATTCGAGACGGTTAGCTATTGTACCAATAAACGTCAAACAATTCGGTACTGTCTATCGACTACTAACAACAGTTACTAGTAAATATTGATCATGATGTTCAGTATTCGGCTAACCTAATGAATTGGCCTACATTCTCGTGGAATGTTTGTCTGCCAATCCCGTAAAGTGATGAGCAAATTGTTACAATTCCGGTTGCTTTTCGTGTATTGAAGGGGCTAATTAAAAATTTTAATGTCAATGACCTGTTACTTGAACCGCTTCACTGTGTAAGGTGAGTCATTAGTATTTGCTATCTTAAATTTCGCCTACTATCCGTAATTAGTAGGCTTGTAACCTAACGATCTGTAAGTAGCGAGCTAATGGCATCTCCTCGTGTCGTACCGGCTTAAAATAGACGGGTTACTAAAACAAACGAATGTAGGAAAACAATGGAGGTACGACGTTTGTGAAGATCTTAAGTAGGTAAAAACGAAGAGCGAGCTTCACGATTTTAACTATTTTAAACACAAATCACAAAAAAAGAAACTATACTAATATTATAAATGTGACAGTAACTCTGTTTGTCTGCCTGTCTTATTCTCTTTCACTACCAAACCATTGAACCAAATTTGATGAAATTTATTATAAAGCAAATTTGAACTCTAAGGAAGGACATAGCTTTTTCATTAGCTTTTTTTGTCTGAGATATGACAAGGAAAACCCTTAAACGTAAACGAAGCCGCGGGCGACAACTAGTATATTTATAATTTGTCGTAGTAACTCCTGTTTTAAGGCACCTCGTATACTTGTAGCTCTTTCTAAGACCTGTCTCTGAATAATTCCAAAACTCAATTTGAAGTCTTTTACTAAAAATCTTGGTCTTGTTCGTTGTGAACAAATGAAGCAATAAATTTCGTTAAGTCTGTTCCGTTAAGTTCTAATCTTTATACCATGTTGAAATATTTACCTTTTACCTTTTTTAGTGGATTTTATTGTTCGGTCTTCATACTTTAAGCCAACAAACGAAAGTCTGGCGGTGCCGGATTTAAATCCAACTAACTAGGTGCATTTACGTCGTATATATGAGAGATAGCCCTCTGCGGTATGAGAGGACGCCAAATTGTTTAATAAAATATGATGTATTATATTATATTAGATTGTACCTGTTTAAAAAAACGTCATGTAATATGTTCATTGTTTTTATTTTTAATAAAATTATATTTATAATTTAGCGTCTAAGTGCTGTTACGACTCAACTTTGTAGATTCTAGGGTAGTTTCTATGTAGTATGTACTGTTAGTAATTTTTACTTATTAAAAACTGTGAATACAAATTCAATCAAAAACACATAAAATTCTTTATTGAATATAAAAAAAATATTTGTCTTTTAAATGGGCTAGAAATAATGAATGAAGATTTTTTTTATCTTAGTTCACGTGTTACATGTGTGAACTTGTAATTATAATGGTTTATTAATATAATAACGATACAAATTAAAATCAATAAAATATATTTTTATATATTTAGTAAGACAGTTTTTTTTTCAGAATAGTATAAGAAACGCTTTAATTACGGATGTAGGTAAATATCGTTTGCGAAAATTAATTTAAAGGTTTCTATTAAAAAATTGAAGTCCCAAAATACGTTCATTTGAATTTTTACATTCTAACAAGATTCAAAAATGTTTCTAAGAGCTTAATTCAATAAAGATTATTTTAATATTTGATAACAAGACTTCATTAACGTATTGCTATTCGTAACTTAAAAATCATTGGAAAGTATACGCGTTGAACTTTCATAAAATAGAAGAACAGTTTCAATTTAACTTCGAGGCATTATTTCTTCCAGAAATAACACTTCAGTCAATATTCTAAGAATTATTCCTGGAATATTGTTGCAAAATCATATAACCAACAAAATCAAAATATACTTTATTCAAGTAGGCTTTTACAAGTACTTTTGAATCGTAATTTAACAGAATTTATTAAATGAAGCTACCGGTTCGGAACGCAGAATTCTCGTCAGCAAAAGTTGACTTTTTAATATTACGTCATTAAAACAGGCTTGATAGACAGTAAGAGCTCATAAATATTTATTCCAGAAGGCTGTTCCACAACGGTTGATATACCTACCTACTTGTTGTTGAATTGCTCCTTACATAAGAAACACTGAAACGAGCTTGCGGCTCACCTGATGGAAAGTGAGTATCACCGCCCATGGACATCTGCAACGTCGGGGGCTTGCAGGTGCGTTGATGGCCTTTAAATATATAATATATATTTATATGTGAACTTTCATTCCACATCCCACTCGTCAAATGTGAAATGTAAATAACCACCTAACAATGAAACGCTATTATGATGCTTGTAAACTTTAAATATCATAACATTTGTAGTCAATATCGCATAACAATTTCTGATATTTCACGATCATGTTCTTCTGTTAGTTTCCTGTTAAGTCGTACAGGATAACTTTACTGGTTTCATCGAGGTGTTTTCCTTTATCGATAATCTTGAAGTTAGCTGTAAATACAAATGAAACTCGCTTTTACTAAGACCGGAAATGGAACCTCAAACTTCGATTAATAAATACGTGTTTTATTCATTTTATCTCGACTAAGATTTTATTCGGAAAATTAATCTAATTTCAGTCTAATAAAAGTTCACAAGTTATATGCTACGTCGTAAACAAAAATTTATCACTACATTTTATAATACAAAGTCTCCGGCCGCATCTGTCCGTCCGTATGTTCGTGATAAGCTCCAAAATTACTGAACGGATTTTCATGCGGTTTTCACTAATAGTCAGAGAAATTCATAATGAAGGTTTAGGTATATAATTTATTAAGGTTTTTGTGTAAATAAGTTGAAATAGATCAACTTTTTTCAAACCTGTCGGAAAAACGAATCAAAAATAGATTAAGAAATATTAAAAAAACTCATGTCTGTATATCTGATCTGAGAATCATTCGAGTCATTAAATCGACATCTAGTTTACCTTCAGGCCCTTGAGACCGATTTAAATTCCTGGATAGATCGTACCGAACACGTACACAGCATGACACGAGGAATGAAACGATAACGACTTCATCAAATACCCTTTGCTGGAACTTATACAAGTAAACATTCTATATTCACGTTCCCAGAACAAGATATGAAGGTACAGGTCTATTCACACACACCACACTAATCTATGTTAATAATATAAATGTGAAAGTGACTCTGTCTGGCTGTTGCTCTTTTACGACCAAACCTATAACAAAAAGATCAACAACACTCTGTAAATTTCCCACTGTTGGGTTAAAGCCTTCCTTTGAGGAGAAGGTATGGAACATATTCCACAACGCTGTTCCAATGCAGGCTTGTGGAATATACATGTGACAGAGGATGATTTAAAGTTGAGCTTTTGGGAGTAAATAAATTTATATCTATGTGAGAATTTCGTGATTCATTTACTTCTGATTTATGACCTCTTTCATTTGATGTTAGAAAAAAATACATCCCATGTAAAATTTAAAAGTAACAAACCTGTAAATAGCCCACTGTTGGGCTAAAGCGCCTTTAAATTATTACATGAATTTTGGACATCAATGGTGCTTGCCCGGGTCTCACCTATTGTAATCATATACCATCTCATTTCATTTATATTAAGTAATCTCATATTAGGCAGAATTACGGTTTATATATACATCACAATATTTATAACAAAATTATAAATCAATAATACCACATAAAGTTCATATTTTTAATCCCACTAATATGTATATTCACATGTTTGTTCTTCAATCATACGAATACAGTTTAACATATTTAGAATTAATATAGCTAGTACCCTGACGATATAGTTATCCTACATAGTAACCAAACTCTTAACTTCCCCTACTAACTTTGCCAGCATGGTAAAGCCGCGGGTGGAAGCCAGTTATTTTTAAAACTTTCAACGCCTTGAAATACATTCCTATTTCTTTAATTGTATAATAATAATTTCTTCAAATTCTGGAATATGAAATGGTTGTGATTTATTTCCAAAAAGGTTCCAATTAAAATGTTTTATTACAGAAACTCCTTGTTAACATTTTATATTCTATCTGTAATTAATTAATCTAGATTGATATTAAAAATTAATCATTTTGGTCAAATTTTGGTTTCTCTATAATTTGTAGATTAATTATATTTAATAATTATTTGCGTCATTTATATTTAATAATTATTTTATTATCATTTTATATTCATATGAAATAACTATTTTATAAATTAATTATTTAAGCACAATATATATTTATTATAATAAACTACATTATATTTAATAATAATTCATGTTATTATCAAAACATATTTCAGCTGAAACACGCTTAACCATTTGCCAAATTTTTCGTCTCGTGTCTATATGAGTAATCCCGGCCTAATAGTAACGTGTTCATGAACCGATCAATATCGTGAACAATGCACAATATCAGGCGTATGTAAACATAAACGATTATTTTATAATACATCGTTCATTCATTCGTTCGTTCATTTCGTGTTTCAAATTGAACCGCTTCCCAATTACTTCTTCTCAATTTGAGATACTAAGCAACAGGTATACGCGTGACCTTGAACGAAATGATCACTCACTTACCGTGAAATAAACGCACGCTTTCACGCTAACCACGTCACACGAAACTGAAATGTGCCGACAGATATTTCACACAGAAAAACAGGTTTTATCACATAAATCGTTAGGGGAGCGAGCGACGCGTCCGCCCTCTGCCGCGTCTCAGAGACTACTGGAACTTGGGAGTTTGTAGGATGTTATTATGAGATTCAAGGGAAAAGAATCCTTTTCAGCCTAATCGGTGTCGGCGGTGTAAATCGAACGTGACGGGATTTTTTTACTGAGTGCCATTGAAATAAAGTTCAATTTTGTATATACTTTCAGGTGATGAAATTCATGCGTGATCCTCATCCCGCTACATATCAGATACGAATGGTAATAACAGTAAAACCGCAGCTAAATAAATAAACTTATAGATTTACGGATTATGTGGAGAAATTACACTTTGCGCTTTTATTTGTAGCGTACCTTAGCGTTTGATCGAATGCGGCTTCTTCGGGGAGTTTGCTGAGAAAAGTAACCAATACGAACGTAGAATATTTTATTAGTTGAGAATATATAAGATAACATTCATTTTTGTTAAATAACTGTAAAAATAGACGCTCACAAACTATTGTTTTTTTTTATTATTAAATATAGGTAGACTGACATATGGATCTCCTTACATTAAGTGGTCATCATCGTCCATAGATATTGGTACCGTCAGAAATATTCTTACATAACCTCACCGTAACCATCCCCTAAATTACCCATGCACCGTCAATCTTGGGAAATAAATTGTTACATAAATAATATATATAGAACAATAAGAATATCGCGGCTTAGTAGAATTTATTCATGGTGTTTGGTACCCAAATGGGCCAAAGTCTTTCCAACTGAATATATGTTACACATGAAATACGACAAATATTAAAGTCTTTATTTATATTTAAAGATTAATAACGCATGCTGACTTAAAATTGTAAACAAGTAATTTTATCAGTACCGGAAATCTGTATAAGAAAAAGTAACAACGCAATTTTTTACGTGAAGATGTAAAGAAGCAATTTAGAAACAAGAATTTTAGGATATCTCTAACACCGCAACAAGCTGTCGACTTGCGTACATCGTAAAATAACATTAATTAAAAAAAAAATTGACATTCCTGCCTGCTTGTAATAAAATAACAAAAGTATAACCATGTTATTAACATCAGCCTGTAAATTTCCCACCACTGGTCTAAGGCCTTCACTCCCGTTGAGGAAAATTTAGAAGCTTATGCCTCCTTTGTAGATAGGGGATTCACATGTGGCAGAATTTCGTTGAATTTAGACACGTGCAGGTTTCCTGGCCTTTTTATTTCTTTTGCCACTGAGATCGATATTTATTATAAATACCAATTAAGCACATGCAAATTCTATGGTGCTTACCTGGGTTTTAACCCACAATCATCGGTTAAGATGTACGCTTTCTAACCACTGGGCCATCTCAGCTCTTTATGCTTATAATTTTATAATTATGAATTAATTAAATACATATTTACTTCATGTGGTTATTATAAAACGATTTTTTTTTAAATTTCATTTCGTTTATTATGCGTCCATAAAATAAATAAAATAACATACAATATAACTACCTATGTCTATTAGCTATTCCCGTTCTTTGCACGGCTATAATGAGAGTCTACATTCTACAACTAGGAATATATATCTTTGAGATTGAATGGAAACATTAAAAAGAAGATTTTTTTCGATATCCGACTACGAAAGTTAATATTCGCCGCTTTTCTCTACTTTAATACGCCTATATTACCTTACATTACATACATTACATATTTACATTTTTTTTAATTACTGTTTATTGAGGTGGTATATAAAGTTAATCAAAATCGAAAAGGAATAATTAAAGCTGAGTGAATCAACAGTTTTATTTTCTAACGATAATAAAGGCACGCTCGATATGCGCAACATTTGTTAATAATAATGTATAGTACGACACAACTTCGATGTAGCATCGGCAAAATTCGTAAAACCGACCACAACCGATTTAAGTACGCTATCCCAAGCTTTCAATATTTATTTCTTATGTGAACATGATATTTACATAAACGTAATAACTTGTAATATCATATAACCGAATATATTCGTCATTTTGACATGTCGATTTACATACATTTGCTTTCTCAGGTTGCATTGACGCGACTCTATAGCGACGTATAGCGTCGAATGGCGCAATAGCTATTTCTATTGGTTGTCCTAATCCACAGTATTCGGTTTTATTGAATTTGCTGATGCTACATCTAAGTTGTGTCTTACTAAATGTACGTACTTACTATCTAATAAATAATGTCTATGCTTTATCATAATGTTCAAGCGGCCAATCTCGAGAGACAATCTCGAGAGACACACACGCAGGACATTTTAAAGTGCAAATGTATTTGTGCACATAATAGTGTATATGTGTATATATAGTGCGATGAGACGATTGACTAGAAAGTGTTTAGGCGCTGAACCAACAGTGTTTAAGTGCTTTCCGAGGCACGGACGTCGACAAAATTGCACTTCGTCTGGTCTTTTTTATGCTATAGCTTGGCGGATGACCATATGGACCACTTTTAAGTAAGAAGTCACCACCACCACGTTGGTGCTGTTAGAAATATTGACCATTCCATCGTCAATACACCACCAATCTTGGGAACGGAATCAAATTATTAAAATAATAAATCGACTCGTTTGAAAGATCCAAGCTTTCATAGGAACAGGCAGCGGTAAGCGTCTTAGTTTTATACTGAGTAATGATAATTACAATGATGATGATAAACTATTTAACCAGAGTGATGATCCCAAAGACCTGAGTTCAAACCCCAGTTAGGTGGATAAAAGTCAAATTTTTTCCGCAGTAGACCTTTTAGTCGGTGGTAGCCGGTAGAGTGTTGTGCAGGCCCGCCTGAGTATATAATACCCAGTCATCAGATATTCTACCACCAAACAACAGTACTCAGTATTGTGTTCCGGATTGAAGAGTTAGTAAGCCAGATTGACTGCAGATACACGGGACATAACATCTTAGCTCCCAAGATTGGTACATTGGAAATATCTAAGGCACGTGGTGACAACTTACTATCAGCTGGACCATTTGCAAATAAAACATTTTTTACCACAATCCGATTATAATTTCATACAATATCATTAATATTCTAATTACGCCTAGATTGAACTTTACTGTACCTAACTTGTTTTGACATCAATTGCCATGTACTGAATAAATAATTTAAATTGTGGTAATTTTCCCAATATCAAAATATGAATAATTTATTTGTGATAGGACTTTGACTTTTGTCACCGAGTTTGCAAGGTACTATCTACCTTGTAAATTTGGCTTTAAACGTTGAATTTGAGAAATAATTAAAAGAGTCATCGCATCAGGTTTACATGTCAAATTGGCCATACTCGGACATTGAAGATTGATTGGACACAGAAGCCTTATGCCATTTTCAATCGGCACAAAATATTTTCAACAACTAGCTTCATAAAGTATGCCAGTGCAGCATGATAGCCAGGTGACATCCTATCTTACAGCTTCACATGATCAATGGTGAGAACCATCAGATGGCTCATTGGCCGCCCAACTATTCTATAACAAAAATGAAACGAGATGACCGCTTCTACATAGTAAGCCGGCTTGTATTTAACCGGTAAAATATGGGGCAGCAGTGTTAACTGACGTTATCACGTATTGAGTTAAATGTCTGCTACAAAACTATTCATTATATGACATATGTATAACAATTGTATAAATATTTAAAAGCAGATAAAGTGAGCTGAGCTGATAAGAGGAGGGAACCTATATTCAATTGCCTTAGAACAAATGATTACTCCCTTTAAAAAAAAAATCCAAATACTATTTCATATTGTGCTGTGAAAAGATGAATTGCCTTAAATATTTTATTGAGTTTTTCGATAAAACATTTTACAATAACGGCTGCCCCTCTAGATAAATGGGATAATGATTGCCTCCTCTCCTTCCCTGTCGCTTTAATCGACGCCTACATTATTTATTGTTCTATAAATTGTTTATTTAGGAAAATTTAAATATATACTTTGGTATACAAATAATCTATATAAATATCATAAATGTGAAAGTAACTTTGTATCTTGCTTTTTCACGACCAAACCGCTGAGTCGAATTTGATGAAATATGGTGGGCTACCTTTTTGCCTAACACGTGTCAACCAACACTATAAATGCGAGCAAAGCACACTTATATGATTATATAAATTTAATTACCAATGAGAATATGTAAGTAATTAATGCAGCTATTTTATAATATTAGTCCCTGCTGGTAAGTGGTCACCATCCGTAGACATAGATGCTTTATCAAATATTTACCATTAAATAAGATAAACACTGACTCACTCACCCTTCAAACCAGAACTCAATTATTCCAAATATTGCTATTTCGGGGTAGAAATATAAATTATCTTTATGTACAGATCATACTAATTTAAAAAATTTTTGTTTCTCTATATTTCGTAGATAAGTTCTATCTATCTTTATTCAAATTTTGCAGTATTTGCACAGCCTTACATTTTAATCTATACTTATAATACATCTGTAGGGATGTCAATTCTGTACATGAAATATTTTTCCAAAATAACTATCAGGGGATGATCAGGGGTCGATACTGAGGCCAAAAATGCAATCAGTAAAATTTTTGTCTGTCTGTCCGTATAACCGTTATAGAAACAAAAACTACTCGACGGATTTTAACGAAACTTGGTACAATTATTTTTCATACTCCTGAGCTGGTTATAGTATACTTTTCATCACACTACAGTCAATAGGAGTAGAGCAGTGAAGGGAAATGTCGGGAAAACGGGAAAATTTACTCCATATTTTAAGCTTCCGTCGCGTGTTCAACCTTAATGGTTAAAGCTACATAGAAATTGTGTATTATGGAAATGTTATCCTTAAAATTATATAAAAAATATCACATGACAGCCTTTGTCTATCTTTTACGGTTGACTCACAATAACACGTGTCACTCCCAATAGCTTAGTAGTTCGAAGCTTTCTGATTATATTCCTGCTTTTATATTTTATTATTTTTTTTTACTCTCAATCATCCCAAATTAAAAAAGTTAACAGTATTAACTATTCCATAAAAAAGAAGCATAGAAATCGCTATAGAAACACCAAAGTTTACATGAATTACGCTAATAATAAAGATATCGCACGTGAATACTAAATCTATACTACTACTATATAAATCTCTAGAGTCTACCTATATACTTATTTTTGTCGTAATTGGTCATAAGTATTCTTTTTATGATTGACTGACATAATTTTTACCATTTTTGTATTATTTGTCTGTCTGTATGTTCTGCTACAACTCGAGAACAGATGCATCGATCTTTATAAATATATATTGGTATACAGGAATAACATGTGATTGCGCAAATGATAGGCTATCTATATACAAAAGTAAATGTGTTTGTATGTGCGTCATCGATAAACTCAGAAACTATTTGGTCGATCATTAAGATCAAATGAATAAAGAGATTATGCTTTCTCCATTGATGTAACTCGCCACCTAGTAGCGCTGCGATATAAATATATCTACACCGTTCAACCGATTGTCATGAAAAAGAGTACGTACAAGTATTTTGTCACGGAGAAAGTAATTATTTCATCCGTATCATTAAAAATAACCAACAGATGGCCATTACGACTATTACGATGAATTTATATTTCGATCAACCGATAAGTATAAAATATGAAATAAAAAATGCAAATCATTGATCATCATTGAATAAAATAATTTATATAAATAGAAACTACCATGACATTGAAGAAACAAAAGATCGGAACATCAACAATATATGCGCAGCGTCATCCAAAAGAGCTACGGAAACAACATAGCAACAAGAAATAGAAACAAATAGAATCCGAATTTCTACTTTGAGAGTTGCCAAAACAGTTAGTCAACGTAATGATCAAGTTCCAGATCTTCGAACAAGAAACTTTATCAAGACATACTGAAAAACCTGACGAGCGAGCCCAACGACTGGATGATCAACGATTAAAAAAGACTAAGTCAAGAACTAGAACCAATCTCAATAAATCCCGATATGATCATTGGTTCAATGAATATAGTATGCCCGTATTGTCACGCTATGATGTTTAAAATAAACTGCTGATACAGTGCTACTCCCCTGACAAAATGAATTAACCACAACTGGTTGAACCACCAGAATCTCTTCTTATCTACGTTACGGGAACTACTGAGGAGTCTGAATATTTCCTTCAACATATTAGAAATTACAATTCTTGCTTTGAAATTGATAGATTTATGTAGAAAAAAGCAAACAAAATGTAACGATGTCAAAGGATTTTATTATCGTACTGACTTATTCTAGACCATTCTAGTTTACAAGTAAACTCGTTTGACACACAAACGAAAAAGGAACAAAAATCTATATAGCCAGTAAAACATTATTAAAGACCTATTTATTCATAAGTCATTTTGTAAGACCTTATGACATCGTTTATATTAGACAGATCTAATACTACCCCTTAAACCGATGTCATAAGAACTAACTATAAATAGTTACCTATCAGTTACAGTTATAATCAACATACATGTATTATAAAACTTAAATACAATATCAACAAAAAAACATAAAACAAAGACCTAAACATGTATTAACTAGCTTCAACATAGTTATGTAAACATTAACCTTTCACAAACTGATCATGTTTCTCTTTTGTCAGAGGTTTTGTCAACAAATCAGCAATCATCAAGTCTGTTGGCAAATACTTAACATTAACAAGGTTTTTCTTAATGTTATCTCGAATAAAATGATGCCTTATATCAATGTGTTTAGTTCTACTATGATACATACAATTAGAAGTTAATTTTTGCGCAGATTGATTATCATTATATAATATTACTTTACATTTAATATCCAACAACTCACGAAGAAAACCTATTATAAAAAGTGCCCTTTACAACTGTCAGAAATTGCCATGTATTCAGCCTCAGTGCTGGAAAGAGCAACAGTCTTTTGTTTTCGACTTTCCCAAGAAATCAATGAATTACCAAGCTTAAAAATAAAACCAGTGAAAGATCTACGATCAAGTTCATTCCCACCCTAAACAGCATCTACATGACCAATTACATCTAAACCACTCTTCTGAAAGACTAACCTATAGTTCATCGTACCTTTAAGATAGCGAAGAACGCGCTTCAAAGCTTTCCAGTGAGTTTCAGCGTGACACTCATTGAATTGACTGAGCATACTCACTGCATGAGCGATATCTGGTCGGGTGCACACTGCTATGTACATGAGACAGCCAAGCAAATTTCTGTAATGAGAATTTTCACTTTTATTAACACATTTTGGTAATTTGATTCCTTTTTGTAGTGGAGTTTTAGCTGGTTTGCAATCCGTCATTTTGAACTTATCTAAAATTCTTTTTATGTATCCCACTTGATCGAGCGTAATTTTATTCTTACTTTTAATTACTCTCATCCCAAGGATATGGTGCGCAGGTCCAAGATCCTTCATTTCAAATGTATCCATAAGTTCACGTTTCACTTTATCCTTTAAAGTTGAATTGCTAGAAAACAATAAAATGTCATCGACATACAGTGCAATTATTATCATGTCACTTTTAGTTTTCTTGTAAAATACACATGGTTCTGAAGATATCCTTTTGAAGTACATTTTCTGTAACAGTACTTCATTTATCTTCTCATACCACATTTTGGAAGCTTGTTTTAATCCATAAATAGCTTTATTTAATTTATACACAAAATCTTCCTTACCTTTTTCTATGAAACCTTGTGGTTGTTCCATAAACACAGTTTCATTTAGATCTCCATTCAAAAATGCAGTTTTAACGTCAAGATGATCAATGTCCAGGTTAAATTCAGCAGCAATAGCGAGTAGAGTCCTAATAGTTGAGTGTCTTACCACCGGCGAAAAAGTCTCCGTATAGTCGATTCCATACTTCTGTGAATAACCTTTTGCTACGAGTCGTGCTTTGTAACTCAAAAGTTCACCATTCAGGCCTCTTTTCATTTTAAAAACCCATTTGCACTTAATTGGTTTCTGGTTCTTTGGTTTCTCAACTAAAGTCCAACATTTGTTGTGATTAAATGATTTATACTCATCTGACATAGCTTTAGTCCACTCAGTTGCTTCGTTTCCTGCCAAAGCTTCCTGAACTGTTTCTGGTTCATTATCATCATTGCACAAATTTTTAACTAACAGAACAGACATTTCAGCTTCATCGAGATCTTCATATTCTGATGAATTTGATGTAATCTCATCCAGTGTTGAGCATCCTGGAACGTATGTAGGATCCGCAGAACTATTCGATTCTATAGTGGTGTCTATCTCACTATCTGAATCATTCACTGTAGTTGCTACCGGCCGTTTTCTTAGTCGGTCATTAGAAAACTGTGGTCTTATGGAGGATGGTTCAGACTGGCTTGGCTCAGGCCGTTCGCCTTGGTGTGAGTGCTTGTCACCATCCAGGGTTGATTCTGGATCATGCAAAATACGAACAGGAATCACATCATTTTGAGGAAACTCAATTTACTCTTAAAGTTAAAATTATCATCATGTGATTTATTATTGTGAAATTTATTTTCCAAGAAAATTACATCTCTTGCTTTGACACACTTATATGATCTATCTGGATCTAACAGTCGATAACCTTTGGTATCCTCACAGTACCCAACAAAAATATGCTGCTTTGATTTCGAATCAAGTTTGTTTCTATTCGGGGTAACAGCATACGCAATACTGGTCGACCAGGCCGGCATCCCGGTCGACCAGGACGACCTCCGTGGTCGAGTGGTGTGTACAGCGGTTTTCATGGGTACGCTACTCCGAGGTCTCGGGTTCGATTCCCGGCCGAGTTGATGTAAAAAATTCATTAGTTTTCTATGTTGTCTCGGGTCTGGGTGTTTGTGGTACCTTCGTTACTGATTTTCCATAACACAAGTGCTATGGCTACTTACATTGGGATCAGAGTAATGTATGTGATATTGTCCAATATATATATAATATATATATATATATATATATATATATATAGCATATATCTGCATTTCTCAACAATGGTCCTGTTCGCTCTTTCTGCCACACCATTTTGCTGTGGAGAATATGGAACCGTTGTGTGATGCTTGATGCCCCATTCTTTCAGATAAGCCTGTAATTTAGAATTAACAAATTCACCACCATTGTCACTGCGAAGAATTTTAATTTTGTGGTTAGTTTCATTTTCCACAGAAACTTTAAAATTCTTAAAGTGTTCAAAAACTTTATCTTTATTTTTCAAAAAATAAACAAATGTTTTTCTACTAAAATCATCTATAAATGTTAGAAAATATTTTGCACCACCAATAGACTTCGTTGGCATTGGTCCACATAAGTCTGTGTGTACCAGTCCTAATAACTGTGTAGCTCGGGTATATGACTTTTTAGGAAAAGGAGCACGGGTTTGCTTCCCTTCGATACATGCCACACAAGGATTAAAAACATTTGAATTATATTTAATACCTGTGACCATACCTTTCTTCATCAGTGTCATACTCCTGGAGTTCAAGTGGCCAAGTCGACGATGCCATATTTCCTGCGACTCCTCTTCTACTTTACCTTTTGAGCTTGATTAAGAAATCGTTACAGTCTCCTCACTAGACTGTAAATCTTTGTTAACTGTACTGTAAGAAATAAAATTGTTATTAACTACCCCCCCACACAAAGGCTGATCAATGGTATTAAGTTGATATACACCATTCCTAAGAGTGGCAGTGGCTAAAACTTTATCTTTATTAGATACAATACATTTATCATTACTAAATGTTACAGTATAACCTTTATTTACTAAACAACTAACAGAAAGTAAGTTTCCTAAAAGATTAGGCACATAATTAACGTCTCTAATGGTTCTCGTACAGTCTTGCAATTTGACACAAACATGGCCTTGTCCTGCTGTCGATAATTTATCACCATTTGCAACACTAACTTGTGATGTATTTTCTTCTTTAAAATCACAAAAAAGTTTTCGGTTATTACACATATGGTGTGATGCACCGCTGTCCACATACCAAACATTACGCTTGATGCCGACGGAGAATGCCGTCAAGAGAGCCACTGATGGTTGATCCTTATTAGACTTCTTGTTTTTTTCTGGCTTCTTATTAAAATTCTTAGGGCAGTCCTTAATAAAATGTCCCATCTTCTTGCATTTAAAGCATTTTGGTGCTTTTCTGGTTGTTGCGAAAGCCATGGTACCTTCAGTATTATTCTTGCGGTCATATTCTTGCAATAATTTACCTTTGACCATATCACTCGACAACTTTAAATTTGAATTTTCAAGTGCCATAATGAGTGGATCATAATTACTTGGTAATCCACTGAGCATGATGACGGCCAAGAATTCATCATCCAGAGATGAATCGATGTCATGCAATTGCTGAGATAGTTCCTGCAGTCGACCAAGGTAGCTTTCCATGCTATTGTACTCCGACAACTTAGTACTGAACAACGTTCTTAATAGACCTAGTCTTCGGCACAGCCCTTTATCTTCATAGGCTTTGCTCAGGTTGTTCCACGCCTCACGTGCATCCTTTGCGTTCCTGACGTGGGGAAATGCACTCGTGTGAACAGACAAACATATTCTCGCTAGTGCCTTCTGCGATTTTTTAATATCTGCATCGCTACGTACTTTTTCTTTATGCTCGCCATCGATAGTGTCCCAGAGGTCTTCATGGATTAGTATCATCTTCATACAAAACTTCCATGTTGAATGATTTTCAATTCCTTTGAGTTTTTCGATGCTTTGCATTTGTGAATTATTTCCAGACATTTTTTCCGCATTCATACGAAGAAGTTATAATTAATTTTTCTTCTAATTTCTGCGTCCTGGGCCCATAACCTGATAGATTTATATAGAAAAAAGCAAACAAAATGTAACGATGTCAAAGGATTTTATTATCGTACTGACTTATTCTAGACCATTCTAGTTTACAAGTAAACTCGTTTGACATACAAACGAAAAAGGAACAAAAATCTATATAGCCAGTAAAACATTATTAAAGACCTATTTATTCATAAGTCATTTTGTAAGACCTTATGACATCGTTTATATTAGACAGATCTAATAGAAATAACATCATTTGCAGCAACAAACATTGTACAATACAATAATTTCGCATCTACATTTAAAGTGTATCATATGATTGGTTCACTTCTTTCAGTATCTAAATAAAAACCAGTTTCTGGACATTTATCCCATGGACAACGTAGAAAAAGATTGATCTTCGATGCATGTTCAGTACCACAAGTAATCGAGAAATCATCGCTAAATTTAGGATTATGCTTTATGAAAATAAATGTTTAATAAAAGATTTTAAAACTGCTCTAGAAGGTGAAACAACAAATGATTCAAAGTCATTATCAATGCAGATAGAATGCCATTGAATGCAGAGCATGAAAGGCGTTTTACTGCTGCCGTAGCTCCTAAAGTCACAGCTGTAGTTGTCGGTACAAAAATTACAAAACGAGGTTTTGTTATCACTAAGCGACAAAAAAACAATCAAGGTGTCGCTGAAACACATCAATCGTATGACAATTATTACGATTATCCAATTATGTTTATGCGAACAGATGATGGATATAATCTCGGACTGTATCAAAATATTCTCACGACAGGCTCTGTGACATCGAAGAGTTAGTTGTATGGATTTTTTTGCGTATCGTATAATGATTAGAGATAATCAAACTAACCATATTCTGAAGTGTCGTCAACTGTTTTAACAATTCATTGTCGAAATGTACGCTATGGTCGAGAACGAACGATTAAACTACATTCGATATAACCAATCAAAACTCCTCTGAGACAAAGAGTACATTTATTTACGAGATACAATATCGAATGATAAATTTTCTGCTGATATTGGATAAAGATCTTCGTACAGTGGAAGTCCAAGACATATGCACGAATATACTCAGGATGCTTTGACGTACGTTCGCAAGTATTGACAAGGTTGTAAATGTAATAACATTGATATTCGATAGAACCGGATAAAAGAGTACGTGTTGGTTTGATGCAAACTTTTACTGACTATATGTAGAAATTAAATTAAAAATTTCATCGTACCTATAAAACATCGTATAATTTTATAGGTGTTATGACCAATCTGCAGCCTATCGAGAACATCATTGAAGAAGATGAAATAGATGACGAATATTTTTTTTTTTTAAGAATTTGACTAGATCTCGTATGTTTTTTTCTCTTATTTGTTCCTTTATTATTTGAACATTGTTGATGATCAGTAATTAATTACAAATTGAAAAATTAAATTGTTTTTTCTGCGACTAATGCCCAGCAAAGCGGGCGGGTATAGCTAGTTACAAATAAAGCTTTGATATTGCGCTTGAACTTTTCCAGTAGTTGCATGTACAAATTTTACAAATGTTTTCGACCAGTCTAGTGTATTACAATATATCCTGCTAGGCGAGGTTCCCTGGTGAAGAGCCGTGATGCCAACAATTGGTCAAAACATTCATATATACACTATAGTCATACCTGCCCTTCGCTCGAAAAGTCACTGAACTGATGTTTTTTTTCAGCTACGTTGTCATACCGCAGGCAAAATAAACATACATTGTGAGGTCCGAAATTTGCTTTGTGTGTGATAGCGCTGTAGAAAATCGCATGTATAACTGCCGGAAAATAAATGTACATATTGAATTGATATAGACTTTTATATTATTATTTTTTTATATTCATATTGGCTTGATAACCAAACACACTCTCTCGTAGGAAACGTTTACAGAGATATAAAGCCTTTAGAGCCTCAAATTTCCCGTGATGAGAAAGCAATATAATAATTTACTTGGTGGTAGGGTTTTGTGCAAGCCCGTCTGGGTAGGTACTACCCACTCATCAGTTATTCTACCGCCAATTAACAGTACTCAGTATTGTTGTGTTCCGGTCTGAAGGGTGAGTGAGCCAGTGTAACTACAGGCACAAGGGACATAACATCTTAGTTCCCAAGGTTGGTGGCACATTGACGATGTAAGAAATTGTTAATATTTCTTCCAGCGTCATTGTCTATGGGCGATGGTGACCACTTACCATCAGGTGGCCCATATGACCGTCCGCCAACCTATACCATTAAAAAAAATGAAATTATAATCAATCAATTCAAAAAATATAACCGATTGAATTATTGTTTTTAAATGGTTAATAAAACAAAGCATTATTTTTTTCATAAAGCCCTTTTATAGTCTTCATTTCAATTAATAATTCCTTTGCTATATTCAAAATAGTATTAATAAAAAGCAATGCTTGAAAATCGAACATTTATATTGTTCACGGAATACTCTATTTATGACTGGAACAGATTATAAAGAGTTTTTAATTAAAAAACTTCAACGTATTTTTCATGTCTTCGGATTAAAAAAATCACATGCGAATGAGTTTATAAGTTAATTAAAACAATATAATTAATAAAAAATAACGCCGTTTTTACATTTATTAAGCACAGATAAAACATATTTCTTTTATATTTATTTTATCTGTAACGAAACAATGGTGTCTTGTATTTTTTTTTTTAATTATAAGAATACGATGACGTGACATTTTTCAATTCAAATTAAATTTTAACTTTATAAGATTGCTAATTCTTATCAATTAAAGCTGAAAACAGCCAAAAGTTTAAGAACTAACATAATTAAAATTATGTCAATCAAGATTAATATAGTAAACCCTTTCTCAACCTACGGTTTAGTTTAAGGCTTAGGCTAAGAGGTGAGATTAAGCGGTTTACCATTTGATTTGATAGTATAACAACAACATATTACTCGTCAAAACAAAAAATGTCACATCGAAATTGATTAATAATTAAAGTAAATTAAACAAAAGAGTATTGTTGAATAAATGAATGCTTTCTTCTTTGTATATAATAATATCAAATCACACTTTTTTTTATTTTACTTTATTCAAGTAGGCTTTAACAAGCACTTTTGAATCGTCATTTTACAATTAAGTGAAACTACCACCGGTTCGGAAAGTAGATTCTACCTAGAATAACCGGCAAGAAATGTAGTAGTTACTCTTTCTCAACATTTAAAAAATACAAAGTCATGTTAGTTAATACAATTATTTAAATTAATACATCCTGCTTGGAAGTCAACAGGTTTTAACTTCACGCTTTTTTATCATCTATAAAATCTTGTATCGAATATTTTTTTACCACAAGTAAAAAAGTAAAGTTACAAGTATTGTAAGTATTATATTATCGCTTACAAGTATTGTATACGAGACATGCTTTCAGGCGCTGAGGGCGATGAAAAAGAGGGGACTAAGAAAGGATATATTATACCATCGCAACATACGAGTAAGTTTCACCAAATGAACACCAACAGACACATAAAGGCAATGCACTCATTTGCTCAATTCTCTTATACATCTAAGCGTAATAGTATATAGAGTAAATAATGTCTAAACCAACACGATCATAGTGAAACACTATATTTATATTATACATGCGATTGTCATGATTTTTTTTAAATATACTTATATAATTTTTATTGAAATAATAATATTTAATTGATTTTAAATACGTTTTTAATTGAAATAACATTTATTAGTATAATTATTGATTCGGTTATCGACACCGTATTGTGGGACTCCCGTCACTTCCTCTCGTGGTGTGGTGCGGCGACTGGTTCTGCCTGGCACGAGAAAAACAAAAGACGGTGGATTTTGAACGGCCAGGACAGAAGAAAGCTGCATTCGTGGATTGGCCATAAAAGGATATAATTATATACAATAAGGATAAATAATATATGTATCGATTGGTAAATTAATATAGTGAAATAAATTAATGTTGTGTTAGTAGTTTTATTACACAATAGTAACCTGTCTGACGGTGTGAAGCAAGCTTGAACTCCGAGTTAACATAGGCTACTTTTTATGCGTAACATTTGTCGAATAACTATAAAACGCAATACACGGGTGACTAGTTAAAAAATAAATAAAATATGTATATGAATTATTAAGCAATACAAAATATATTTTATTAATAACCAGTATTAACTGTTAGTGTTCATACTATTATTATTATATTAATTTCATATAAATGATATAAAGAGGAATAGTCGACGTGTTTCCATTATGGAGCGCTGAAATCACCGTCAAATTAAATGCGTGGAAGTTGATCAATAATAATAATGAATTTGTGAATAATGCAAGAGTAACATCACGTTATAACGTCATGGAGAATCATCTTCCTCCATCACTTCTAAGCGTAGGAGCATTGTGTGCATGGCACTCATTGCTTTATAATACTTATATTTACAAAAAATACGAATAATATATCAGCGTTAAGAATTTCAACATAAGTCCGCTTTTGAAACATTTATTTTTAACTTAATTTGAAACTTGTTTACAACAAAATTACCTTTGGAAATATTTCTATTTAAATTATATAATGGACCAAGAATTTATGTCAGAACATTTTTATTAATTTAGTATCAAGGCACGTGTAAGTTTCTAAAAGATACTTATCACGAAAGTCCCGACGTTCCGTAAGTAACCGACTCAAAGAAATTATGTAATTGAATTTGTTTGAAATAAACGACTACGAAATCCGATAAACAACGATAACTTTTAACTTGGTGGTAATGCTTTGTACGTTGTCTGAATAAATACACCATCACATATACCACACTATAAAAGACCTTCCCTACCTATGTTAAATTAAAAAAAAAATAAACAAAATTGGACTGTTGTATAAATATTGGTAATAGGTGTTATTTATTTATGTTTTCTAACAAAAGATTTAAATTTACTAATTAACAAAAACATACGCAGGAATTTAGTATAGAAACCAGGGATATTATGGATCTCTGGAACCGTAATCGCATCTAACGAATATCCGAAGTAGAAATCTGTTCGTAACCATAACCGAAACCAATAAAAAAATGTTTTTTTTTTTTGCATAATGTTACTCGAAAGACTAGCACTACATATACGTAATAATCAACAAATAAAGTCAAACAGTCAAGTATTTTTTCCTTTTACAATTTCTATATAATCTAATATCCGGAACAAATGAATAATACGTATAACATCCTGATAAAAATTAACACTTTGCACAACAATTTTGTTATGAGTAAGATGTGAAAAATATGGGTTATAAAATTATGTAATATTCATCGACATTTCTATCGATAATGGCTTATCGATATTTGTTAAAAGTTTTCGATTACATATATATCGAGTGGATACAAACCGTCTAGAGGATTCTCGGTTCACCTAAATAAGGATTACCCTCAATCTCAACGTCTTACGAACTTAAGGCCCTTAAGGATATTCCTACATTAGTCAAAACAGGCTTCGAGCTGACTTATCAGTCGGAACATTCTCTATGAAATTGTGATTTTATTCCGTATTTGTTGTTATAAAGTATCTTGGGCATAAAATCAGGTCAGGTCACGTTTACCATGAAAATGCATTATCAACGGAACTGAGAGAATATTGAATATATCAATCCGTAGGATCAGAGAAACTTGGAACCCTTGCAACCTAAGCAAACTGCAAGCTGGATATAACCTTCGAAGTAATAATAACATTGGGGAAAAGTTAAGCCACTTAAATGATTGATTCTAATTTTTGGAAAATATGATTAATAATACTTTTCTAAAACAATTGTTACAAAACATCGAGTTTAACGAAGAAATCGAAAAGATTAATGAAATTGCATCAGAAGACTAAAAGCTACTATCAACATAATATACTTAGCAATAAGTGAACTTAAAATTCTGAAAAACAAAATACAGGCAGGCACTTCAAAAACTGTCTTAAAAAAAAAACAATACATGCATCAAGATCAAGGGAGATTATATATTGTATTGAGATTGTATATCTGTGGAGATTTTTTTAAGCAATAACGTATTCTATTTTTACACGAAGGCGTCTAGTGAGCTAGTACTTTAAGGATTTTAGTGTGCCACATACAACTTAGAGTCAGTCATAGACAGCATCAACTAACAAACAGGATTTATTTGTATTATCAATAATTCGTCAATTTAACGTAGAATGGTGATTTGCTGTGTTGTTTTTCCTGTGCAATTGGAGAGGCACGAAAATGGGCTGATTGATTGATGATTGGAGATTTGTACTACGTATTTAACGAAAACGAACCTCAAAACTCATATTTATCGTAGAATATCGCAAACAAACAGCTCTTATTATAATGTTCCATATTTGAATCGAATGAATCGATTCGAATCTTCAAGGATTAATGGTTTAATTTTTCTCGTTTAGTTCTCGTTAAAAACCTCAACGGGTAGTTTTTACTCTGTGAAGTTATCTTGCGTTTAAAATTCGATTTACCAAGTTATCTCGGTAGCGGTTGATTATCAAGTTTGACTGACCGCCAGGAAATTAAATTTTAAATGCGACTAATGACTTGACTTCAACGGCTTACTTCGTTTAAAATTCATTCGTGGAAGATGAAAACGTAAATTGAAAAAGAATATTATACTAGAGGCTCTTACTTCAGATAGATATAATGGTTGGTAAATTTATGACTAAATTGGTTTTTAATTTTGATGTTGATGATTATGTTTTCCAAAAATTTCAAGCATATTTTGACCACCCATTGTTTTTGTACAAAGTACACATACTTACTCTTGACTTAACTATTCCAAATAATCTGTAGGACTGTCTACGAATTTGGGCGAAAATTTTAGTGTCTATAGTCTGTGACAATCAAAAAAAACTTTAAAAATTGATGAAGGTTATATATAAATTACAATTTTGTCCTTTGCTTAAATGAAAGCACTTCGTTAAATGATACATATACTCTCCCTATTTTTGCTTTAAGCGTGCGTTTTCAGTAATTACACGTTAGGCTATTGTTATCGTAGTACACAATGGTAAAAGTGATTTACTTAAGGTGCTGTATAAACTCTTAGCATAACCTATACACGTCACGTCGATTTTCTACAAAATAAGGACCGTTAATAAATTACATTGTGTCAAGGTCACGCTATCTCTTTTCCTCATAGGTTTTATTGTATCTGTTGTCTCGGTATCAATTCAAATCTTCATCTTGTTTTTATATTGTTAATAAAACTGCAATAGGAAGTTAACGACGACAAGGGTTCCACTACTGGTTAAATACCTTCTTTTAAAAAAGGAGGTTTGAAATTTATTCAGTTGAATAAACTTGGTGTCGAAATTTGGTGACATATATATCATACATATTATACATGACAACAACGGGTGTTTAACACATTTAGTATAGCCTATTTCAATCGGAGAATGAATGAGAACGAACCTTCAACTTACACAATATTCATTTTTTTTATGAAATTGCCAGGCGATCGAACAAATGGATCAGGTGATGGTTAGTGATCGATATCGAACAGTTCTATTATCTTTATTTTTAATACGACACTATTTGAATTGACTACTTAATCCAATTTAATTTTACTGCATAAGTTCCAATAAAAACTTTACTGATATATTCAGTTAGAGTTATTAGAGTTATTCAGTCGACCAATTTTTTTCGTGAATTCATAATATATCCATAAATTATTCTAGATTTTGACCAAGGTTTTCAGGTTTTTTTTTGGTTTTATTTCTGTATATGGAATAGGTCATACAGATATACAGTCAGGGTAAGAAAACGTTCGTCACCTTAAGATCTATTTTCGTGTGCTCAGTATGAGCAAGTGTAATCTGCTTTACCGATCGAGAAAATATGACACGGGCAGACATATTTTGACTATTCAGTATAAGATATCATATCTAATTACACCATTAAAAAGATTTTATGTTGATATAAAACTAGACGTAGTCCACAGATGTTACACTATTTTGAACCAAGTTATATATATGCTATGTAAATTTAATTTTACATGCAGTTATCAGTTTAGAGCTTTATTTTTAAAAGGTACTAAGAGTTTACGATTTGATAAAGGAATTAATTTGAAAACTGACGAAGGTTTTCTTACTCTGACTGTACCTATCCTTTCAGATAGACACAAAAAGTGATAAAGCTAGAAAAGGCTGATCGATTAGTTGTCACTAAGATAAATCGCAGTCCGGAAGAACGTTAACGGTAACTTTTTGTAGAGAAAACCGAATCGAAGCGATCTATCATACTCGTACGTTCTGCGAAGACATTGTACAGTGTAGCACCGATATAATGATCGTGTAATTTCTCATAATAATTAAACGTAGCCATAGCACTATTATAAATAGCCGTGATAATTTAATGAGTGCGACTTTTTTAACAGAAGATTACGGGTTCAATTCTCGATATGAACCACTAAGTAAATTTGCTTGATTTGTGTTCGTAACTCATAACCAGCTCGGCGGTTAAAAGCCACAATACCACGTACACTCTATATGGAAAGAAGCTTCTGGTGGTAAAAAATGCCATATATATCCAACAACCACAGCAGCAGCGTGTAGGAATAAACTCTAAAAATTCCTCGACGGAGATGCCCACGAGTAGGACTATTACAGGCTTTTTATACCTCCAAACCCTTCTGCTTTATAAGGGTTAAGCAGGTTTATTAAAGTCCGTTACTTTACCTCCAAACCACATTTTGTCCCTAATATTACATATTACGTTTTGACTTTTCACAAACGAGTTTAACATTTCATTTTACAGAATAGGTCCACAAATCTTCGTTTATTAGTAAAGTTCATTAACCGACAACATTTGTTCCAAAGAGATTAATATTTATTAGCGGACTAAATGGGTTAATATGTAAAATGGATTAGACGACCATGGATGTAAAACAGGAAAATAACCATTAATATTCTTGAAAATAAGGTCTTCTACACACGATGTACATATTTGAGGGAAATGTTGATTTTATATTAATATATTTATGAATAATTATATACTTTGATGACCTCCGTGGTCGAGTAGTGTGTACACCGGTTTTAATGGGTACGCCACTACGAGGTCCTGGTTTTAATTCCCGGCTGAGTCGGTGTAGAAAATTTAAAAGTTTTCTATATTGTCTTGAGTCTGGGTATTTGTGGTACCGTCGTTACTTTCGTTTCGTTACTTTAGCTAATTACATTTGGATCAGAGTAATGTATGTGATGTTGTCCAATATTTATAAAATATATATATTTGCTGTTCCTATTGTTTCTATTAACGTTTCTATTAAAATTATTAATTATTTATTGTTATTCGGGTTGCTATGGAAAACATTCTTCTTAGCAATAGACTAACAAACAATCGAACGTTTTTTTATGACGTAGATGATATTTTCTATTTTATAGAACTAAGAGAAAATATTTGCTACATTTTTTTAGGACTCCATAATGCAACTCTTTCATGTTGGTAAATGGATTTTCCTTTTTCCACGCTTACTAAGTCCTGATGCTAATGGAAGATGTGCATTACCACTATTAAGAATCAGCCAGTGATTTTTCCGACTCTATATGACTTAGGAACCGTCAAGAAAAAACACCTACTCCTTTCTTTAAGGCCAGTAATGCAAATGTAAACCTTCAGATGTTGCAGGTTAGCTTTAATTCCTAAGCTATAATTGACCCCTATCTATTTTTACTCTACCGGAAACAACGCGGCTTTTACTAGCTCACCTGCACGATTTAACACACGTTAAATATTTTCTCTCCTCGTAGTTTTTACCGTGATGCTATGATGACTATATATTATAACCCTTTTTAATAAATTGGCTGTCTAACTCTAAAACATTTATCTCTTTAAATATCATATTATTTCTATGATTACTCAGTAATAAATGTTCTGAGACGCTGATATATTGTGACGTTTATATATTTATTTGTTATTTGTGGAATCAAGATGGTTCATTAGTTGTAACACGTAAATCTCAACTGAAGATTGCTAATTAATTTAGAATAGTAGTTTATTAATTGTGAATTATTCTTATTACAACAAAAATTGGTACATAATCAATTATTTTATTAATTATCAAATCTATATACAACTACTAGAAAATTTAGATCTTAGTCCCTTAATTAAATTGCCGGCACATTAACGACGTATGGCATGGTCAACATTTATTTTAGTGTCCATTGTCCGTGTATCAGCTATAGTGACCACTAATCATCGATTAGCCAATTTACTCAAATGACAATATATTTTGTTCGATTAAGCTTTTACAAGCACTTTTGAACCATTATTTAACAAATTATATTAAGTGAAGCTAACACCGGTTCGTTATGTTGATTCTACACAAAACAACCAGCAGGAAAAAAAATAAATTAAAATAATTACCTTTTTCAAAATTTAAAAATACAAAGTAATGTTAGTCAAATACAATACATAATACAATATATATGTAGGTAATATAACCTATCTGGCATGTAAAAAGTATTAGCTCCACGCTTTTTAGTATATAATCTTAATAATAATATAAAATGCCCTCGTTAAAATCTATTTTTTTGGAATCATTTAAATTTATGAAACGGCAACGTTAAAAATAACTGCGGATTTTTATTACAGGATCACATGTAAAGATTTGTTGACATTGTAACTATTTTAAAATAAATGTCTAAATGAGACCAGGTATTTAAGATTAATGAATCTTATTAAAGTATGAATTAAAGCATCTTGCAGTCTTACATTCGAACAATTAATTATAGTTCCTTACGACTAAGTACCCCGTAATATGTCATGTCTAACACTGGTAGTATCAAGGGTGGCTTATTAAAGCCTTACATGGGAACATAATAGATTCACAGCTGCATAGCGGAGATACATATTTGATATTCAATGTACATTCTTGGGTCGTTTCACTATTCATACTGATGAGATATTTTCTATAGACGAGATTTTATATCTTCCATCATTAAAAAGAATTTTAGTTAGTCTATTTGTGAAATACAGAATTGCAGCGCAATGCTTATTCGCTATAAATTTATTTTAAATTTCGAATTATATTATGATGAGCTGAGATGGCCCAGTGGTTAGAACGCGTGCATCTTAACCGATGATTGCGGGTTCAAACCCAGGCAAGCACCGCTGATTCATTTGCTTAATTTGTGTTTATAATTCATCTGGTGCTCGGCGGTGAAGGAAAACATCGTGAGGAAACCTGCATGTGTTTAATTTCATCGAAATTCTGCCGCATCTGCATTCGACCTCTCCGTAATGGAAGAGGAGGCCTTATTTCAGCCATGGAAAATGTACAGGCTGTTACTTTACTTAAATTTACTTTAAATAATATATGCGTATATAGATTGCAAATCAAATACAACCGAACTTTAACCTATAACTTTTTACAGCGCTAACGATTTGTTTTCACGTGTCACTTTGCCGTGACAGGGTTCTAGGAAAAATCGAATGCATCAAAGTAACCAACTCAACATGTTCGTGGCGCCGATATTAAATGTACATTCACGAAAAATTGTTCATCCCGTTCACGCTCATCGTAGCGAGCTTAAAACCCTTTGATAGTCTCACTGAAACGAATGACGTGCTCGAATGTCTAAAAAAATCACCGGAACACCGCATTTTATAATACAGGTTACAACCGGATTTAACTAGATTTGTATTTTAAATCCAAAAAAATGTCCAATTTTTCCGTAGGCTTTGCCAGCATTTTATATCGAGACAAATTATAGTTTTCGTATTTCTAAGAGATTTACCAGATTAACTCTTCTGATTTACTGTCAATGTATATCATTACTAGTGGTCGTCCGCGGTTTCGCTCGCGTTTAGGGGGTTGCCTTGCGTCAGGCAAAAGAGTAGCCTATGTCCTTTTTGGAGTTCAAGTTTGCTTAATAGCAAATTACATCAAATTCCGTTCATTAATTACAGACCTTACCTCTTGGTGGTAGGGCTTTGTGCAAGCCCGTCTGGGTAGGTACCACCCACTCATCAGTTATTCTACCGCCAAATAACAGTACTTAGTATTGTTGTGTTCCGGTTTGAAGGGTGAGTGAGCCAGTGTAACTACAGGCACAAGGGACATAACATCTTAGTTCCCAAGGTTGGTGGCACATTGACGATGTAAGGAATAGTTAATATTTCTTACAGCGTCATTGTCTATGGGTTATGGTGACCACTTACCATCACGTGGCCCATATGCTCGTCTGCCAACCTATACCATAAAATAAAATAAATAAATAAAATAAGACGAAGACAAACAAAGTTACATTCACATTTATATTATTAATCTCGATCTTAGTTCATAATCTCGTTGTAATATATTGGTTTAAAAGTTTAGAAAAACATTCATTTTTATTAAAATAAACTTAACAATTATTAGAGGGAACCATTAGGGTGAGTAATGCTGACTGTTATTTGTATCTCGTGCTCAATCGTCACGAATACCCTTGAACATACTTACGTTTAAATTTTAATTTTGGCTGACATGTCTTTTTACCGAGCAGGACTTCAAAATTCAACTCCCAAAAGTATTACGGGAGGGTTCAATGTTCAAAATCCCAGCCCTTGATTACAAATCCTATTGGAACTTCGTAACCAGATTTTTATATTATAAAGTCACTTACTATATTTCCGACATTGTTTATCCATCAACGAAAATTTATAATATGGTTAATTATAAATAACAAGTAATGTAACAAACTTTGACCCAAAAAAATCATGGAAATATAAAATTCTGAGTAGTGAACTCGTACAAATAACGGAGGTTTGAAAAACACGAATATCTGTTGGTATTGCGATGTGTCTGAAACACTTTCCGGCCGTATTGGATTTTTCATCCAATCATAATAAGAAAAAAGAGATTTAATGTATGTTTGCATACATACTTGTACGCACACACACTCGTTCTCAGTTGATTAGTCTACATTGATAATAGATCAAATTAGTGAGCTGGATATCACTTCCAATTATAATATTCTATGGTATAGTTATAGTCGATGTGATAAAAATACACTAGTGGGTTCGTACTTACAAATACCTTCGAATCATCCGTCAGATGTCTCAAAAGTATTGAGACTATCAATAACAAATAAATAATCCAACACTTGCTAAGTATAACTGATGTAGAACAAATAAAAAAAAATCAAGTAATATCTTTCTTTACTTTTTTGTTTAAAATTAATCTGAAAATTGAGCTTACTTATTCAGAAAATAAGCTTGTTTTGAAATTACACCTAAAATAAATTAATCTACCAGAGCCTCATAACGTGTAGGAGATGCTACGAAAATTTGGTATGTAAACGAGGGCTAACATCGTTCCACGTATTTAAACGACTAAAGCAACAGGTATTATAGATCGTGTACTAAACTAAACTCTATCTTCATTACTTTACGGCTTAAATTGATTAAAATCATAAAATTCAAACTCTACATTTACAAAATTTAGTCATTCCGTTTTTCAGAGATAATTCCTTGTTAAAATATTCAATTCCTTTGTCAGCGTACTTTGAGAATTTGCGGAGAGAATTCATTGATATAATATTTACATATTATTATAATGTAGTATACTGTTGTATAAGATACATACATATATACAATTTAATAGTATGAGAAGAGATTACTGACGAGGATATAGTCTAGAGGTCTTGAATACGTGACTCGTTTGTCTAATAGAAGTACAAGTGTATGACAAAGGGTATGATATATTCTATCGGTATGATAAATAGCATGACGTTAAATATAAGAGGTTGCAACTTCAAGGAGAAGAAATGGACCACCTGACGGAAAATGGACACCGCTGCCCATAGACAACATTCATCATATCACCATTGCGCTACTAATCTTGGGAAATATGGTGTTTTTTTTATTGATATAGATTGGCGGACGAGCGACGAGCGAACGGCGATTTGGGCCACCTGATTCTATCACCTGGTCACTATCACCCATAGACAATGACGCTGTAAGAAATATTAACTATTCCTTACATCGTCAATGTGCCACCAACCTTGGGAACTAAGATGTTATGTCCCTTGTGCCTGCAGTTACACTGGTATTATGTCCATGATCATTCGGGTCATAATGGACGTGAAATTCTATCAGCTGACCCGCGCCTTCGAGGTTTTAAGCATCGGGAACACTGGAGAGTGTCGTTGCACAATCATCTCTACGAGGATCGGTTTACGTACAAATATGTCGTCGATGCTGGTATTGGATGACATGAGAGAAAAGTGAAAAACTTAAAAACCTACCAAGTTATAAAGCTTTTTATTAATATGATATTTCCTACTACTGGTATTCCATTATTAACTATAGTTGTAATCAATTTTGAGAGAAATGCATATGATAAAGTCAAAATGTATTCATAGAAGTTGTCTATATAAACAGAAATGAATTCAAGCGAAAATTGTCTATTTTATATCCTTACGAACATAACAATTGTAATGCTCGGCATTCGTAAAAGGTTATCTCCGTGGTTTTTGACCCAATTCCATGACCTCAAGTGAAGAGTGAAGACGTGTTTATATGCGAATCGAAAGAAATAAGAAATATAAAATTTTTTAAAACGAAAAATTCTACAATTATACGTATACTTTTTTTTTATAAAATTTCATACGTAACCATTATAGTATATCAAAGTTGACCTGGACTCTGACCCAGGGTCCGGTACAGAGTAAAAAAAGCAGTACGTTATTGATCTTTCCGGCCAGAATTTCTCAGTAGCGGACTAAGGTTTTAAAGTTGACAGTGATAACAGTAAGCCTCAAAAAGCATGTTAAGTCAGTGGTCTGGCGAATAATCTCTTTGCTACAGTATTTCATTTTCCTCCCATCTGATAATGAGAGTGAAATAATAATGATGCAACTGTGTGCGATATTTAATTATTATACATACTATTAATTTAATTCATGAGTGTGCGCGCTACTGAATCTATACATATGTATAATAAAATTGGAGTGCAAGTTTGTCGTATTGAAATAGCCCTTTTTTACTCGATGCATATGTATGTATACACGGTATGTATACCAGAATAATATTTCTTACAATTTTTGTCTGTCTGCCTGTCTTATTGTTCCGGCTAATCTTTGGAAGGACTGCACCAATTTTGACGGAACTTTCACTGGCAGATAACTGATGTAATAAGGAGGAACTTAGGCTACAATATTTTTTTTTTTGTTAAATTCAAATTCAGCTAGTTTTGATTTTATGTAATTGAAATTCAGATGTTCGGTGCTACGGAAATACAATAAGGGACACTAATTATTATAATCAGATCTAATTAAAATGTTTCATGTACTTATCATTCCTTTACAATTTATTAATGTTATGAATTATAAACTATTAATTTAATTGGATGTTTTTTTTTATTTAATTTACAACATCCACAGGCTCGAAGATGCCCCGTGCCTTTTTTTACATCTTATATTAAATTACATTTTGGCGTTTTATATTTTATACTAAACATCAGCAGATCTTCGCTGGAAATCATTCTTGTCGTCTTCTTGGGTGACGTGGCCCACACTCATATATTTATTTATTTATTTATTTTAAATAATATATACAAAATCTATAATAAATAATATATAATAAAATTATGTAGCAGTCGTACCCGTGACCACGAACGCTGTAAAGTGCTCGAAACGTCGCGATGTCCAAAATAATTAATATACGCTATTAAAATCCGTAATAACTAGTTTTATTTAAATGTGTAATAATCGCGAAAATTTAAGACAACATTATATGTAGCAGTATATGTGTAATTCATATTACTACAATCCAGCGGTTCCTGGTCCGCGCTTGATCAGAGAGAGCACGGCCTCGGCGACTCTGATGTCGCGTTTATGTATAGATGTTAGGCGTCGAAGACCTAATTGATGCTGTAGATAGACGAATCCAGGTAGACGCGGTGTACACCGACTTCAGTAAGGCCTTCGATACCGTAAATCATGCTATTCTATTAGACAAATTAAAATCTTACGGGATATCGAATCCTTTGCTTAGTTGGTTTGATTCTTATCTGAAAAATCGCAATGCTAGAGTAGTGGTAAATGGTTATACTTCCAATTCCTTTCAGGTTTTGTCTGGTATCCCACAGGGTTCTCATCTAGGACCACAATTGTTTACAATTTTTATCAACGATATTGGTGAATGTTTTAAACACTCACAAATATATCTTTTCGCAGATGATTTAAAAGCTACGGCTAGGATAAAGGATTCTTCCGACTCTATTATGTTTCAAAATGATTTAGATAGACTAGCAGAATGGTGCATATAAAACAAAATGGCTTTAAATGTAGCAAAATGCAAACATATTAAATTCACAAAAAACAAATATAAAAAACCGACAGTATATTATATAAATGGGGAAGAACTTAAAGAAGTAGACATTATTCGAGACTTGGGTATAAATTTCGATCAAAAACTTAAATTTGATAAACATATCGAAATCTTAGTCCTGAAGGCATCGAAAATACTAGGATTTTTAATAAGAGAATCTAAGAACTTCAAGCAGCCAGCTACAAAAATTGTTATGTACAATGCATTGGTTAGAAGTAATCTAGAATACTGCAGCGTAGTTTGGTCTCCTAGATACAAAAATCGTATCGATAGACTTGAGTCCATCCAGAAAAAAATCATTAGATATTTAACTTATAGTTGCAAGCTTAGCAAAGTACTCAAATCTTACGATGAACGTATTGAATATTTCAAACTCGCTCCATTGTCGAAACGTAGAAGTCTTTTTCAATTAATATTTTTAAGTAGAATCGTTGCTGGGTCGATTATTAATTCAGACCTATTACAAAAACTTACTTTTAATGTTCCCACCAGATTACCTAGGTCAAATAATTTGCACTTGTTTAATAAACCAAAGCATCACACAAACCTTAAACTACATAGTCCAATTTCACAAATGTATGATGCTTATGATGAATATCAACACAGTGTCGATCTAAATGTTACGTCCATTGCGTCCATGAAAAATATCGTACTGGGCAACAAAAATGAAGTCTAAGTTGATACATCCTGTCCCATATATGTATATATTTATTACATCGTTTTTTTTTTTGTTTTTTTACTTCCTTTTAATTAAGATTGAAATAATTTTCTAATTAGGTTAAGATGTTGATTGTTTTCTTTTAGTGCATGTTGTGTTCTTCTATAAGTAATTGTGATACTTAGAACAGAATGTTATTTTTGTTATATTTTATTATTATAAACAGTATACAAATTGTTGAAGAACCAAATAAAATAAATAAAAAATAAAAAAAAAAATGTCTTGAGGCTAGGATGGTCCTTTCCGAAGCACCCGCCGCTCGGCCGGTGAATCTGCCGATAGCGTCGTCACCATCGTCCGTGTAGTAGACACAGGTGTTAGTGTGTCCAGTAATTGCCACAACTGCGTGAGGAACACTTTCGTGAATACGGAGCCTCACATTTTTCGACTGGACTATGATAACGTCGCCGTAGGTCTGTCCCTGAGATTCATGGATGATCATGACGCCTGATCCTTCTCCTTTTCCATATCCCTGGTCCATCAGGAGTTTCTTTTCCTCCTGCGTATGGACCAGATATTTAAACCATTTACCATTTAAACCATTTATTTTGCTACACACATACATTACATAGATTATACAGGATATACAGGCGTATGCGACGTCTAGGGGGTTTCGGTGCGTACAGGATAACTCGCGGGTGATGTTTGTTTGGCCGGTCGTGCCGGCTAAGCCTGACAACAATTGGGTGTTTATAATGAGATGGTAAAATAACACAATTCAGAGACGATTTATCGTTCAAATTAATCTGATATTTTTTGACAGATACCTTCGATAGTTAGAATCTGAAAACAGCTAACTTGCAGTTGTAACATCATTCCTTAATCTTATGCTATATATCTATATCCTATACTATTAAAATCGAAAATAAGACAATGAAGATTGAAAACTGGGAAAAACCCTGCATTTAAAGATATCCAACATCCAGTAAATGTTGTAAATAAATCATTATATAATATACTAGCTGTGCCCGCGACCTTGTAAGCATTTGAATGATTTTACTCCTTATTATATCAGTTATCTGCCGGTGCAATTCCCGTCAAAACCAGTCCAGCCGTTCCAAAGATTAGCCGGAACAAACAGACAGACAGACAGATAGACAAGAATTATATTATATTATAAAAATGTTATTTTGGTATATGTAACGTGTATACATACATGTATCGAGTAAAAAAAGGGCTGTTTTAATATTACAAACAGACACTCCAATTTTATTACATGTAATAGATGTTACAGCAGAAACGTTCCATATTCAAAAGTAATTAGATAAATTTAATTTAATAAATATATTTTAATTTTAGAACTTAAAAATGTTCATACATCGAAATAAATCTTCATATTTTTTAAAAATATTAAAGAACATTTGAACGTACTCATAAGAGAAAGACGTGGGTTGGTGAAAAAGATTAAAACGAGATAAGCTCAGCTCAGCTAGAAGAACGCATCGTTAAGCCGTGCTTCTAGTACTATAGTATATGAATATGCCGAACACTTAAAAAGTGCACTTAAATTCTGTTACAAACAGGGAGTAAAGTAATCTTGAATCGTTCTTTCTATTCGGTTAAGTCAGAATCGCTCTTTACAAAAACCAATAACTGGCTAGAAATAAGTGGGTATAAAATAAATATTGAAACTGGACTAATGATTAAAGGTGATGTTCCGAGTTTTGACACGAAACCTTCATTAGTATTTGCGTGTTTTAACGGCTAGGCCTTTTCAGCTCACAAGCAAAGGACGATATATCACAAATAATCGATATCTTACTCGTTCCAATAGGTTGCTTTAATGTTTGATATAGAAAGATAGCCTAGCAAATAGACCAACAATACCAATTTGATAACCATCGAATCACATTGGCAAAGTAAGAAATAGGCTATTTGACAATGCAAAAAATAAATTACGAATTATTGTAATTAGTTTATATTATGAGTTTAAAAACGGTTATTTACTAAAGAAAGTTGAAAATAATACTTAATTTATTCAAAAATCCATAACTAAAAATGCATTTTTTCAAACGTTCGTCACGTGACACAAAACGCACCTGATTGGCCGGGCCAATGATGAAGTCACTTTCTTGTAAACTTTGCTTTTCTACTATATGTACCACAGATTAAAATGCAGGAAAGTGACGTCACAGACCCCATTGCAGCGCCATATTGTCCAAGTAGCGTTTTTGCGTGCTATTTAAATATGGATATTTTGAATATGTTTTTTTTCGGAAAATATGTACTAGAAATAAAAAACACAACTTTTACTGGGTTCCTTAACCTCTACTAAATAATATAAACTGGATTTTAAAAACCAGTCAAATAGCCTATTACAGCAATTCGTATGATATTAATAAAAGTAAGATAGGAAAGTAATTAAAAGTATTTAAAAGAAAAAAATCCTGAAATAATTAAAAATTGAAGTATTTACTAGTGGGGGTATACAAAAAAAAAACGCAACAAAAAAGGAAAGCAAAAAAACAAGAATATTAGTAAGAGACGATTGTAATTGTGTCCTAAATAGTTATAAGTGTACCATTCAGCTTCCTAATTGGTTTTTGAAAAACCCAACGCTGATTTTCAATGATACCCAAAACGGCACCGACCTGTCTTTTACATTTCTTTTTATTATATACTTTGTAGCAAACGTTTATTGATGTTTCGGAATAAGATAATTAATGGTGATTAATACCTAAACTTATATAAATATCCAACATCCAGTAAATGTTGTAAATAAATCATTGTACATATAATATACTAGCTGTGCCCGCGACCTTTTACACGTTTGAATTTAACAAAAAAAAACATGATTGCAGTCTAAGTTACTCCTTATTATATCAGTTATCTGATAGTGAAAGTCCCGTCAAAATCGGACCAGTCGTTCCAGAGATTAGCTGGAACAAACAGACAAAAATTTAGTATATTTACCGTGTATACACATGCATTGAGCAAAAAGCGTTATTTTACGTAATATTACAGACACTCCAATTTTATTATATGTAAAGACGTTTTTTATGATTACTTTAATATCTCATTTCCAATTGAATTATCAAAAATCCTTTACGAGCGGAATTCCATTGGAATTTGACTTTTATTCATTTCGCATGTCAACATACCAACTCCGGGGTTGTAAAACATTAATGTGCGTCCTGTCCCGGCTGTCACAACCCTCTTCAGGAATCAACTTGTGTATTCGCATATGTTTTGAATTTTAAAAAGATAGATGTCAACTTTGACGTGAAAAGACATCTTGACAGATGTAGACTATTTGGCGGGAAATTTCAGAAATATTTAATTAATTAATAAATGTATATACGCGCTAGACATGAGTAGGGCTTTGATTAGGAGTACTTTAATATGATACCTACGGACCTCTTTAATTGGGCGAGTAAGAATAATACTTGATAGATGTATCCATTATTCTTCTGAAGAAGCCCTAAGACTATGCATAAGAAATTAAAGTGGTGATGATTTCTGGCAACACACCTGCATGCCCCATGTTGCAGTCCAAGGGCGGTGGTAGTCACTTCTGCCCATTTACCAGCTATATCATAAAAATGAACTGTAGAGATATGTGTCATTTATGTGCACTATGTTTTTCAAGTATTCTTAACCAACTTTGTTTAACCCAAGTTCGTAGCTTCCCAATAATGCTATATATTTTGCCAAGATGTACATGTAATATTAGGTAGCTGTGTATTGAAAGCCCATTTGTTACCTTACGTTATATTATTATATGTATTTATTATCCCATATGGGTAAAGACAAGCTATGAACCTTCTTGTTCATATTTTAATATTATGTTTACATTTTGTCGTTAAGAATATATTTTGTTTTTCATACAAATTTCAGAAGTAAGGAAATTCGTTTAGGTTTTCCTCTAAACTTGGAGTGAAGTCCTATAACTTGGGTATTTTTAATTTATTTCAGGCGTGGCTGTTTCAAACAAAATTGACGTGCCTTGCTCTCAAAAAAAGTAACTTCCCACTACACCTCCTCAATGATCTCCTCTCGTTTTGACAAAGGTTGAATCTCGTTCCACTAAACCGTACCAATACGAATTGGTGAACTAAATCAATCACATGATAATACTGTACTATTGATTAGGTCCCAACAATCCTCAGTTAAGATTTACATATTTGAACCACGAAACCATCTCTCTTTGTTATGTTTATGTTTTAATACCAATCTATTGATACGCCTTCTTTCATCCTATTATTATTTTTCTCCCTAAAAGTCTGCCGCCAGACAAGAATTATTTTATTTAATCCTTGCATGATTGGATCACCGAACTCATAGTTTAAATATATATTAAATTAATACTTGTTTATTTTCGTGGAATAGGTTAGGAAAAATATTGTTCAATTGGAGAAATCCTAATGTATCTTTGTAAAAAGGTTTTACTTTAATTATTATCAGTTGTACGCAACCTTACAAAAAGGTAAAACTTTTAAAGTGTACAATCGAAAAGGTGCTCAAGATTGACCCGCTCTGACCTTTTTAAAGGTTACTTTTTAGCGTAGATGTGGCGTGCCCTTTTTACAATAATCTCCAAGTAAATTCCTATCGAACAGTAAAAATTGGTGTGTAATATTATTCAAAAACAATCACTAGAATATTACCCTTATGAAGAAGATAAATATATTTACAGTATCGCCTTCCTATATTGAAAATATAAATCATTTTTCCTACAAATCGTAAAGTTATTTAAGAGGCGGATCTTGGCTGTGCGTTGGTAGTCCGTCAGAACAATTATTATTTAGGAGAAACAATGTAACAAAAAGTATTGTTGTTTGGCGGTGCCATAAATCATAATTGACAAATGTCTTGCAAAAAGACCAACCACCGGCAAAATATTGTTTCATAAAATAATAATAAAAGTCAGAAATCGTTTGAAGTCCTTAGATCGTCAAACTAAATTGTATTCACGCGTCTACTAATTTTAATTTAACACAAACAAGAGGCACAAAGGTGCGATTATAATTAAACACAAACGTGACGTATAAATAATTATAATCGGTGAGGTTAATGAACTGCGTCACAGAATAAATATTTTACGTTAAAGCATAACTATTACTAAGAGAATAGGATAATTCTTATAATAGAAAAATATTTATTCTGTAACGTAGTCCATAATGCTTCATCACTAATTTGTCTACTAATGGCCTTCTCCGTCAACAATTTCATTCTAACTCACTTACTTGAGTATGTCTATGTTTGTCTTCAGATTTGATATTTCACTAACAATTTGAAATTTCTCGTTTAATTATAATTAACTTGAGCTGTCAAAGGTTGAAAATCAATTTGTTGAAATCGGATTTCTCATTTGATAGGGAATGTGGACAGGCTGGCTGTAAATGAATTTAAATCCTTTGGATTTCAAGCTATATTAAATATTTATAAAATAATATCAATTAAGGATTAATAATAATGACGGGAAAGACTATCAAAACTCATATGTATAACGATGAAGATATCCTTCGCCACGGAGAAAAATTCAACAACAACAACAGCAACAACAACAGCCTGTAAATTCCCACTGCTGGGCTATAGGCCTCCTCTCCCTTTGAGGAGAAGGCTTGGAACATATACCACCACGCTGTTCCAATGCGGGTTGGTGTAATACACATGTGGCAGAATTTCTATGAAATTTGTCACATGCAGGTTTCCTCACGATATTTTCAACTTTGCCGTTTCGTAAATTCAAATCGTTTATAAAAAATACATTGCTTAAAAGGCATATTATTCGATACAAGATTTAATAGATGATAAAAAAGTGTGGAGTTGTTGACTTCCAAGCAGTATATTAATTTAAATAATTGTATTTAACTAACTTGACTTTGTATTTTTTAAATCTTGAAAAAGAGTAACTACTGATTTTCTTGCCGGTTCTTCTCCATAGAATCTAATTTCTGAACCGGTGGTAGCTTCACTTAATTGTAAAATGACGATTCAAAAGTGCTTGTAAAAGCTTTCTTGAAAAAAGTTTATTTTGATTTTTGATTATTAGATTTATATTTTATTTAAATAAATATCATCTAGCATGCACACTCACCGTCTTTAGCGCGCGTCATATGCTTTTTAACAGCTGACAATTTTTGTTTTTTCAACATTACAAACAGCGATTGACCTCACTAGCCATACAGAATCTAATCTCAAAACTAATTATAATCAAAGTATTTAATTATCTGACGCTTCGACATACATATATATACTATATCTGCATTATTAATAGGAATTAAGCACATGGAGCAGTGCTGGCCCAGATCAATAGAACCCGCATTCTTCGTTTGATTAATTTATCCATGTTTCCTATTCAATGCTCCATTATCAGTAGTAATAGATTATCATTATATTACATACATATAACCTAAACCATAATCACTACATAGTATAAAACAAAGTCGCTTTCTCTGTCCCTATATCCCTATGTAGGCTTAAATCTTTAAAACTGTGCAAAGGATTTTGATACAATTTTTTAATAGATAGAGTGATTCATGAGGAATGTTTACATGTATGAAACATGTATAATACGATAGATTATAAAAACGTTGATCATTTTAGAAGTTTTCGGGTCGCTATTTAACGATAAAATGTTGACCAAGTATTACTTGGTGGAAGGTCTTCATGAAAACTCCTAAGGGTAACATCCACTGATCAGGCTTTGTACAACCGAAGAGCAATACATAGTATTGGTGTATTCTAGTTTGAAGGGTAAGTGAACCAGTGTGATTGCATCGCGATTTCTGGTAATGAATCCGCCTTTTTCAAGGAGACGTTTTGGAGCTACTCTTGCATGTTTCAGAAGCACTTGAAAATCCAATAGAATCAATGAATTCTCATGTGCTTTATTTACCCAGTTATAAGTCAAAATTATCTTGGTTAATTCCACGTTTTCTAACTATTGGACCATCTTATCTCATTTCACCCTCGAATAAAACCTATCATAAAATTAATGATCTTACATAGAAATAGTAACATACAAAAGGGAATTGACTATATTCTAGTTTTTAAGATTCACGTGGATACGAATTTTTGTAAGTATGGATCCTCAAAACGATTTTTATAAAAAGATGATTAACGATCAACCTTTTCTCGACCCCAATTTGGGCAAAATGTACATTCAAGAAAACGTTCGGATGAAACTTCATTTATTATAATTCAAAGTTTTTCGTACAATAATTCAGATTTAGACAGACCCTAATCGGAAAAAAAATTATGTATTGGAGAAAGTTTGAACAATGTTCAACAAAAAGAACATATATTGAGAAATCGCCGGAGTAATTTTATTATAATTTTGTTGTTATATTTTAAGGAAATTCTTAAAAGTTTGAATGTGAAATACTATTACGTAAAATGTCACATTTTCTGTTTGAATCATACAAATAGGTCAAGTGCAAGACTTACATGAAGAGGATTACGTACTACTTCTATTTTACACGATCTTTTCCAGAGATATATTACAAACTGACGACCTCCGTGGTCGAGTGGTGTGAACATCGGTTTTCATGGTTACGCCGCCCCGGGTTCGATTCTAGTCCTAGTCAATGTAGATTATCATTAGTGCTCTATGTTGTCTTGGGTCTGGGTGTTTGTGGTACCGTCGTTGCTTCTGATTTTCTTTAAGACAAGTGCTTTAGCTACTTACATTGGGATCAGAGTAATGTATGCGATGTTGTCTCATATTTATATTAAAACAAACTAGCTGTACCCGTGACATCGTCCGTATTTGTATTTAACAAAAAAATTATTGTTGTCACTCCTTATTAAATTAGATATCTGCCAGTCCCGTCATTCATCGGTCCAGTCGTTCCAGACATTAGCAGGAACAAACAGACAGAAAAAAATAAAAAAAATTATATTTAGCTTTATGTACCGTGTATATTAATATTACAAGCAGGCACACCAATTTTGTTATATGTAATAGATACAAATCATTCCTATTTTAAAATTTTTATTATAAAAATTTCAATTGTATTTTCTCAGGTTTGAATCACCAATTATAATTTTACTTTGGTCTAGCTCTCATTTTCCAAGTGTCAGGAGTCTGATAAGTTACTTCCTTACAAAAGTAAAGCGACGTTTATCATACGGAGATGATTTCGAAAATTATAATACAATTCGTTACATCATAACAATTCACTCTCGAAGAATATTCTTGACATTTCGAAATCGAGTTCTTTCGTTTGTCACGTGTTCAAAAGAAATATTTCCTCCCCAAAAAAAAAATACAAGATGTTGAATTTTTATTCGCACAAAAGCCGTTATGACACCGAGTACACTTCAGTTATCAACCCTCATTCTCGAACAACGGACTCCAAGAGAACGACTCTGATTTGTGGGAATTTTATTCTGAGATACCGATGGAATTTCAAAGTTTATTATATACGATCTGCAATGGTATTCCCTTAGAAATCACTACGTTATTTATGAAATCTTAAGATCTGCCTTATGGGTATTTTTTTAATTAAATAAATGGCAAAACGATGAATGACTGTGTGAAAGGCGATATGGTTAGAAAGAATACTACTTTTGAGATGACATGCTGCGCTATCCCCAAATAAAATTGGGATAAGTGTAGGAGGATGATGATGGCTTTTGAAGCAAACAACGGCTATCCACCTGATGGAAAATTACTACCAACAACCAAGGGCACCTGTAACATCAACTTTGCACGTAGGTACTGGCCTTTAATTTAGATGCGTGTAACGTTTCAATTATATAATTAATAGAGTTAATGCATTTTATATTTATTGATTAGACCACTAGGTTACTTCAAGGTCGTATTTTGCGTTGAGTTTCGATTTTATCCACAGAATATCTCTACTATTGTTACCGCGTTCTATTTGCATTGATACTCGACTGGATTTACTTAGAATTCTGCCGCATAATTTGTTGCAATATGACCTGCCGTATTTTTACTCGAAAAATTTCACCGGACATTTCAGCAAATATTTATTAAGCCTGGTGAAGTTTTAATAAATATTGAATTTATTTATTTGTGATAAAAATCTGAAGCTACATAAATATTAGATAAAGGCAGGTTAAAAAAAGAAAATATTGCAATTTTGGATTATTTATTATTTTATATTTAACAGTCAGTAAAAATATGAATACCTACAAAGCGACAAATAAAACATTAATCAAAATATATATACATTTTCAGTACGATGTTTATGGCAGTGTTAGTACAATATGCTACAAAGAAATTACAAAGACTTACTACACAGACGTTTATTTCGAATGATTACTGCGTAAAAACTGCAAACTGCAGCTGTTTTTAATTTACATGAAATAAAAACACGAAATAAAAACATCCTGCTGTTTCTTTATTTAAAATTAAATATTCTGTGAAAGAGCAGCCTTATTAATAGTGACATAACTTTTGTCATGAAGAATATTTATATTCAGACTTAAAGATTAGTTAGTGAATGCTTACCAAGAGGCAAATACCATATAACTTCATAAATAATATCATCAAAAGTATAACACCTCATTGCCTCCACTGGTGACAGGAGGGCTGGTTCGTTTTTTGCCCAGAGGATCGGAATTGCGATTCAACGGGGAAATGCTGCTAGCATCATGCTATCAAGATTTATACAGTAACTAATTTTAGTTCATATTTACATATATTTAAGTATTTAATGTTATTAATTCTTATGTTAATAAATGTTATACCAAGAACGAGGTAGATATATTTACCTACTATAATAAACTATATACGCTCCACCGTCTTACATCAAATTTTAGATTTTTTTATTTTTTACATTATAATGCGGTCCAATAAAATGAACGATCTAATTTAAATGGTAAATTGAGATTTCATTTATTCCTCACATTCACTGCGATCAACCATGGGAACTAAGATACACTGGTTCCATGACCCTTTCACAATACTAAATGTTGCTTAGCAACCATTGTTGTTTATAAATATTCTTATATATAATTACTAGTAGTCACCTTGTAGGGTGTTGATTGTCAAGTGTTAGGCAAGAAAGTAGCCTAATTCCTTTCTTGAAGTTCAAGTTTGCTTCCTACCACATTTCATCAAAATCGGTTCAGCGGTTTGGTTATGAAAAAGCGACAAACAGACAGGGTCCCGCCAGTAAAGTTCTCAATTTAGATATATTTAACGTGTATATCAACTAATTTACTCCTAACCTGTAACGGACCATATAGCTAAAACTTCTCGGATCTCCATCCATTGTTGTAAGCCTAATGAAAATCGGTTCAGTACTTTTCGAATTCATCCCATCCGAGGATTTGTTTTTTTTTTAATACTTAATGAAAGTATTTTATAAAGAAGAAAAAATATACTCTTAAATTAAAAAAAAGTCTTATAAAAAGCCAACTCGTACAATTCCTTCTTGCTCGTGTTGCATTTTACAAGAAATCATGGACGTCGTTTCTTTGTTAGTTTTTACTTATTGCGCTTCTGAAAGCAACCAAGCCACTTAATGAAACCCGTGAATGAGCAAAGCGGAAAAACAAGACGTTACTTAAAGCGAACATTGCGAGCGAATTATAAGCGACGAGATGAAAAACAAGGAAAATAGTTGTATATAAATGTTAAGAGACTTTAATAAATGAATGAGAGTCTTTTTATAATGAGTCGGCAACTAATTAATACTTTTCATGTAAAGCTAGCTGCGCCCCGCGAGTTAACCTGCTTGAACAGCAGTTTTGTTCAAAGATAATAAACATTTTGTAAAACTTGTCATTTCAGGTTCATTTTGTGTTTATGTTTTAATTTATGTACAGTCATAAATTGAAACATAAACTCATTTATGCATAAAGGCAATTTTGAAATAATTGGCGACCTCTGTGGTCGAGTGGTGTGTACACCGGTTTTCATTGGCACGCCACTCCGGTGTTTGTGGTACCGTCGTTGCTTCTGATTTTCTTTAAGACAAGTGCTTTAGCTACTTACATTGGGATCAGAGTAATGTATGTGATGTTGTCTCATATTTATTTATTTAATTATCTGATACTTTTATTACCTAATTATTATTTAATTTGGTTGTTTTCTGCTTTGGAGAGTGAGTAATCCTGTGTATATAGCCATTGTATATAAGGTACATGTTACAAAGGATATAAGATCTTAATTCTCAAGGTTGAAAATGGTTAATATTTTACCGCTGTACCTGTTGGCATTTTCGCCAATGTTTGGTGACAAATTTCCATCAAGTTGCCCAACTGCCGTCCGGCTAATGATTTCATAAAATAAAAATTGAAAACAAAAAATATTTCTCTTTTGTTTCATTTTACTTCATTAATATTGTATTTTTAGCACTTATTTAATTTACATAACTAAACTATCATTGGATTTTCGTATAATCCACTTATTATTTATGAGCTGAATTTGATGCGTTACCCGTGCGAAATTGATACAACTTTACCTATCGCACATAAACCATTAAAACCCCGATGGACGAATTAAGTAACAATGTTAAAAGTAGCAATGTTCTTCCTCAACACTCAAAAGTTAAACTCTCCATACCAGATGTACGAAGAAGCAACAGGCAGAGCTACTTTCAAATTTATAATATTAGTATACACAAACATGATAAACCTCTGGCGTGTTTTATTGTATTATATATTGGATATTCAAACGAAGTTCGTATGTAAATATTTCTCGAATATAATATCGAAGTTCTGTTTATTTTGTTCCGGATATTTAGTTTATCATGTCTCAATCTCCTCTCGTTCAATCCACTTGATATTATTCGAAATTGCAATCGAGTTTCGAATATGACGATGGGATTTCTGAGCTCGATGCCATTTTATAAGCACTCGATAACATTTGAAATGTCAGGAGTAATGTATTTGATACTATGGACTTTATTTTATATTTATTATTTTAACACGAGCACGAATACGAAGGCAAAGGTTGTTTATTTGAATTAAGTTTATGTTACGTGTTTAACACTTTTCTATTGTTTCCAAATAACTTCTTGATGTGTCTAGGCTACACTCTCTCTAGATCTATAAAGTTAAGCTTTTCCTTAACCCTAATAATTCAACAGTCTTTAAAATCTATATATTCTTCTATGTTTACTTGGCTTTGGATAAGCCAGGCAGTCCCTACATATCATAGTCGAACAGCTACCACCCAACAATACTAATTATTATGGGTGTGATCCGGTTTAAAGGGTTAATAAGGCAGCGTAATACAGGCACGCGATGTGAAACATATTAGTTTTCTCCAACGCCCATAGACATTAGCACCAATGTCTATACGTGGTGGCTCAATTATTTAATTTATTTATAAAAATAATAATAGTTGAAAGTACTGTTTCTCTGGAATTATATAAACGGTAAATGTTAGTTTTTCCAGAGCAATCCCATCTGAAAATTTTTGTGCTAAACAGGATTGTTTTTAAAACACACACTACTTTCAAAAGTATGGATAGGATGAGCGATTCAACAATTAGTTCTGTCTTTGCGACTATTATTAACCCGTTGAAGAAACTTCCTTTTTCTGCTCTTAACAAAAACCAATTTCTTTTGATAGTGCTCCATAAAGTAAATCTTTGAAGATTGTTCATCTTCTAATTCAACTAAAACATCTAAACTGAAAACGAGATGAAATGTGCTGTGACGTCAAAGGACCTTATCACTAAAGCCCCGTTTCCGCTCCGGTGACTTATGACGTCAGATCGGATCAAGCCTTTCAATTCTTCAACAGAAATATCGTAACTATAAAACAATCACCTACATTTCTAAAATATACAAAGATAATAATAAAATTCATTCAGCATCCTATATGCCAAGGTATATAATTAGGTATATATAAAAGTAAAAATAAATTAATTTAAGATAGACTCACCAAAGGTACCATCTTATGTAGATTTGCATACATATGTATAGGTAGGTTGTCTTTACTTCATGAGTACACGTTACCCCCAAATTGCTGATATAGTCGCTTATGCTGTACTTTTCCTATATTTAGAGATATCTTTTAGGTATTTGATATAATGGGTCTCGAATTCTCAAAGCAGAAAGAAAAAGTCATCTACAATTTCGAGTATCCACAGCCACTGAAAATGATCCTATATACCCTAGGGTGATATAGAGCCCGGAATAGTCTAAGGGTAGCCAGGAAAGCCAGTAGCAGGTAGGAAAGTACAAATGTTTACGTAATATTATTATAACACTTACGATCCCTTGGTCAATAGCTTTCTACCATTAAAAAAAATTGACAAGTTGGTGTGGTACCAATCCAAAACTGTACAAAGGTTAAGGTATGTACTAACTAGGTAAATTCTAGTAAGTGCATAGTATATATTATTTATTTCGAAGTATATTCGCATAACGCTGAGCCAGACTTACATTACGTAATTACGAGAGGTAATTTATTTTATATAGAGACATAAACTACAGCTAACGTATTAAGAACAATAATAAACTATAGATCCTCAGTCAGGTAATCCTTTTACGGCGTACTTGCTTTAATATTACCTTCTGTATACATCATTAAGGTAAATATAGTGTCGTAATATGCAATATTAATATAAGACCTGAGTCTAGACTACAATATAAGTTTTAACCCTAATGAGTTTCTTGACACTCTAAATCAATTAATGTTGGAGATTAAACATGTCACATTGAAAAAAATATCAGTTAAGCATTTTCATTTAAGAAGCAACTTCTTTGTGTGTAGTATTAATTATGATATTACATATCAGATATTAGGTATAGCCTATATAGAAATGTTTATAGATTGTATTAATTTTTGTTGTAGACTTAAAAAGTTATTCTTATTTGTGTTCTGTAATGAAAATATGGGTTTAGTATCTTGTAGAGATTATAAAAACTACCCGTTCTTATCTATAGTTGCCGCAAAACCGCTTATTTTACATATAATATTAGTTAACATACATAATTAAAGCTGAACTGCTAAAAAATATTTTTTTAACACCAATTCATATATATTAAAGGCTCACTTCTATACTTGTATATTTATATTATTATTATATATGTGTACTCGTATATTATAATCTGCTAAAGAGCGGGTATAAAAAGAAATTACTAATCTTTCTTTAATGTCGCTATTTATTTGATAATATATTTTTTACGATTAAGTATATGCGTATTAGTAACTTTACTAAAAAAACCAATTTCATAGCTCGCTTTCGTAGCTACAATTCAAAATCGTTTTATAAAACACGACTTGACTTCAGAAACATTTTTCCTCGTAACGATTTCTCTTTTAACGTTGGAAACATTTCCAATCGAAATAATGAAGCGAAGTAAAAACGAGGAACATACGGCTTATAGCTGCTTGTATGTTGTAGTGACACTCGCTAGCTAATGAGCGTAACGGAGTTATGTTCTAAGCAACAGGTGCTCCCCTTTGTCCCCCACCACCCACCTGGGCACGAGAACTTCGAACTTTGCATATTATCAACGATAAGTGAAGTTAATACATTTAATAAATTCTCTTATTATTACGGGTTGACTTCTTTTGTCATTCTTTTAATCGGATCAATGGGCTATTTGACAATGCGAAAAATAAATTGTGAATTATTGTAATCAATGTAGATTATGAGTTTAGAAATGGTTATTTACTAACGAAACTTGAAAATAATACTTAATTTATTCAAAAATCAATAAATAAAAATTTATATTTTCAAATGTTTGTCACGTGACACAAAACGCTCCTGATTGGACGCTTATGATGAAGTCACTTTCTTGTAAACCTTGCTTTTCTACTATATGTACCACAGATTAAAATACAGCAAAGTGACGTCACCGACCCCATTGCAGCGCCATATTGTCCAAGAAGCGTTTTCGCGCGTTATTTAAATATGGAATTTTTAATATGATATTTTTCGGCAAATATGTACTAGAAATAAAAAAATCAACTTTTATTGGGTTCCCAAACCTCTACTAAATACTATAAAAATGGATTTTACCAGTCAAATAGCCTATTTGCCAGAACAAGTATTGAATTGAGTACCGTTTGCACCAAAACCAGTGGTCTTGTTTATATGTTTATATATGTAGATAGTGTCGATGTATAAAAAAACTAAATCAAACAATTGAAGCCTCAAAAGCGCATTGATCTACATGCCGCCTAGTTATGTAAAAGTCGCAGGATCGATCTTGACCCCTTAGGGTGTCGTACCAACACCTAATACAAGTGATAATCTCATAAGGGGTAAATAGGAATATTAATAATATCTTGAAGAATTTTAGGGCGTTGCTAGTATTCTTTTAAAAATACATTGTTGGAATAAACAAGCAACACCTGCGTCAAGTCACACAACTTCCCTTAAAAAAAGGCTGGAGAATTGCGGCTGACACATTGGGACCGCCATTATGATTATTACGTTGTAATGTGATTATTGATGGTTATTTGTGTTGTTTACTTGATGGTTTTCTTTTGTGGTAGGTTGATTGTTATTGTAAATTAAAGATAATTGTTTTAGAGGTTAGCCTACTTCATACTTCTGGTTCTATTAAAATATATTAACATGGTGTTCGTGACAGCTACGGTTGACACTAGGCAAACGTCAAACAATTTTTGTCCCTTTCTCGCGATCTCAATTTAAACAGCTTAAATATACATAAAAGTAATCTAATATTTATATTTTTCCAACTGTTTTATTGACTTTCTCTAATAATTGAACGATATTTAATCATTTTTTAACGTTAATCGATAAAAGGTAAGAATTAATAATGAATATGCAGCACGGTTTAGGTTTAATCTTGAGTCATCGTGTGCAACAATTTCATCCGAGAATATTAATGTGTTCTCCGGATTAAAAAAATGTATACCGATATTAAACGCCACGCTAGTGCCACAGATTAGCTTATATTCAGATATAAAGATTAAATTTAATAATAAACGTATTTATAAAATTATCGACCTGTCATTAAGGCATCTGTGATAATTATTATTTACTACCGCCCCGGCTTCGCACGGTTGCAATGCTGATACTAAATATACTGTAGACAGTCTTACAATGCTCACAGTTTTTCTTGCATTCTCTACTATATTGCATGAATTACTTATTAGCATTTAGTATACGAGCTGAGATGGCTCAATGATTAGAACGCGTGTATCTTAACCGATGATTGCGGGTTCAAACCCAGACAAGCACCACTAAATATATGTGCTTAATTTGTGTTATAATTCATCTCGTGCTCGCTGGTGAAGGAAAACATCGTGAGGAAACCTGCATGTGTCTAATTTCATCGAAATTCTGCCACATGTGCATTCCACCAAGCAGCATTGGAACAGAGTGGTGGAATATGTTCAAAACCCTCTCCTTAATGGAAGAGGAGGATTTACCTCAGCAGTGAGAAATGTACAGGCTGTTATTTTACTTTTTTATGTATTATACGTATAAACTTTCCTCTTGAATCAGTCTATCTATTAAAAAAAAAACACTGTAATTTCAAAAATCTAAGCATATTACATAGCGACAGACAGAGGTAAGCGACTTTGTTTTATACTATGCAATGATGATAAAATATCAAGAATAAACATTACAGCTTATTGACGCCAAGTTCATTATTCTAGTGGTTACATCTAAAGTGATCTTAATATAGTCGAGTGATAGCGGGCGATAGTACAACTCCGTCACAGTATTACTTGTGGAAATTGTGTTATAGGCATACGGAACCCTACGGTATACATTTTGTATATACAAGCTATGACTCTATATAGAATGCTCTAAATAAGTTTATGCTTACAAATAAGACACAGGCACTTATTTCTATAAGAACGAGTGATTAGAACTGAAATACAAAAACAAAACGAATATAACTATAATTATTATTATTGTAAATAGTATAAAGCAAAGTCGCTTTCCACTTTTGTCTAAATTTCCGCTCTCTTCTTCCAAAACATTCAACGGATTTTGATACAATTTTCACTAATGAAAATAACGTTAAACGAGTAAGGTTCGTTAATTAATTTTTTTAAAAAATTCTGAACGATGACTATGTTTTAACCAAAAATGTGTTTTCATCAAGCTTGACATGACTAATGATGACTATTTTGTCTGGATATATCTCTTAAGATATATATCCAAACAAAATAATAAAAAACTGTGATAAGTAAGAGCAGAGATGGCCCAGTGGTTAGGACGCGTGCATCTTAAGCGATGATTGTGGGTTCAAACTCAGGCAAGCACTGCTGATTCATGTGCTTAATTTGTCTTTATAATTCATCTCGTGCTCAGCGGTGAAGGAAAACATCGTGAGGAAACCTGCATGGGAAAAATTTCATAGAAATTCTGCCACATGTGTATTCCACCAAACCGGATTGGAACAGCGTGGTGGAATATGTTCCAAACCTTCTCCTTAAAGGGAGAGGAGGCCTTTAGCCCAGCAGTGGGAATTTACAGGCTGTTGTTGTTGTGGAAAGTACCCTCGATACCCTATTTTTACACACGTTTTCGCGATTGTATCTATTAAAGATTAGTAAGAAGAAGACATCCTCATTCTGATTTATATGTTACTCAATTATAACAAAACATTAAAATATAGAATAAAATATTTCAAGATACAGCCGATTCCAAATTACGTGCAACCAAAAAAGTCGTTTGCCGCGAAACGGGTGGGTGTAATTACCTGTAACAATAAATTTTTGTCCTTGGCAACCCCAACTTTGGAGCCGTGTCACAACTTCCCTTAAAAAAAAAGTATAAGTATCGGTATAGTAGTAGATCAAAATTTTGATCTGTTTCACAATAAAATTACGACTCGAAGCTTTGTCAATATTTTCCATCTATGACATACTTATACTTTTTTTTAATAAATTAGCTACCATCGTCATTTAGAGTATAAAACTAAATAGCTTGTTGCAGTCTGTCCCTATGTATTCGTATGTCTTTTATTTTTTATAAGCTTTTTGACATGTCTTTGTATATAACACATGGACAATATAGTAAAGAAACCGTTAATTTTAGAGGTTTCTATTGTGATGTCGTAAATAAATAAATTATATAGTATAATGTATCAGTATTGCACCCTTGCCAAGCCGGGGTGGATCGCGAGTTAATTAATAAACGTTATTAAACACGCCTACTTATTGTTAAGTAAATTTCTCTTTTTGTCTATTAATAAATTACAACCCACTAGTTATATTTCTTTTATGTGAATAAAAAGGTAGGCGGACGTGCAAATGAACCACGTGATGGTAAGTGGTCACCACCGCCTAATACATCACATAAATGGGCCATCAACCTTACAAGCTAAGATCTTATGTCACTTGTATTTGTAGTTACACAGGCTCACGCTCCTTTCAAACCGGAACACAACAATGTTAAATATTCCTATTTGGTGGTAGAATATGTGATTGAGTGGTACCTTCCCAACAAAACTTGGTTTGCAAAAAGCTCTACCACCAAGACCTACCTATTAAAAACTGAATTTCCTGTTACTATTTTTCAAATACAATTTCTATAATATTTTTCTCGCTTCCACCGAGCGTGGGCAATATGAGCCAACGCCTACGGAATCATTTTGCATTATAAGTGATAAATTTATTTAACGTTGCGTTTTCACAGCTACATCTTAGTATCTTTACTGGCCTTATTTAAATATATAATACAACTGTAATTGATTAACAAAATTAATTTTAAGCTTAACTTTAAATTTTCACAGGCGTAATACTAACTAACTTCCCAATATTGTTGGATAATGGAGATGTAATGGTTGGTGAATATTACTCATAATCGTCTTTATTTGGTGATGACCACTTACCATGAGATGCATATGTGTGCATGTCTGTTCGTACCGCCTATACAACGACTAAACCGATTTTGACGGGACTTTCACTAGCGGTTGTTGTAAGGAGTAACTCACACCATTTTTTTTTGTTAAATTCAATGAAATCGCGTACACAGCCAGAGTAAAGTATTTACAGATTGGTTCTGAAGAATCTACTTTCCGAACCGGTGGTAGCTTCACTAAAATGGTTGTTAAATGAAGATTCAATAGTTCTTATGAAAGCCTAATCAAATAAAGTATGTTTTGATTTGAACACGTTATACGATACAGCAGCCACAAATTCCTACCGTGAAGATTAAAGTCAGTGTGTACCTGCGTACGTCGCAATTTATTTGGCTATGTACATGCTGTCTATTAGCTAACTATATTACTGGAGTGACACTACACTGGGCCTGACAGACGGCTCGTAAACATGGTCGGGCCACGAATATAGCGAATGGATACATTATTTTTTAAGTTATGCCTTTCGCACTGCTAGGTTTATACTCTCCCTGTATCCTTTATTGCCCCGCGCTGTAATAGGTATACTCTCCATGTGTCCTTTATTGCATTACCTCGTCTGTCCTAGTCAGTATCTTCGTTTCAATAGCATACCATACCATACACATTCCAGTCAGTCGTCGCCCATCCACCATCCGAGACGGTTCCGTTCATAATTAAAATTCTGTTTCTAGTTAAAATAAAGTGTAAAATCCGAAAGACAAGTTTAAAAAAAAAAACGAAACAAATGAATGTTAAAACAGAACGTCATAAAGATTATTTATACTTAGTACAAGATATTTCTATAAGTTTATGTAATAGGTATAGCTTATTTATTGTAATTTTTTTTTTTTTTTATGGCATAGGAGGCAAACGAGCAGGAGGCTCACCTGATGGAAAGTGACTACCACCGCCCATGGACACCTGCAACACCAGGGGACTTGCAGGTGCGTTGCCGGCCTTTCAAAAAGGAGTAGGCTCTTTTCTTAAAGGTTCCCATGTCGTATCGGTTCGGAAAAACCGCCGGCGAAAGCTGGTTCCACAAAGTGGTTGTGCGAGGCAGAAAATGTCTGAGAAATCGCGCTGTTGTGGATTTTCGGACATCAAGGTGGTGCGGGTGAAACTTAGAATTTTGGCGAGATGTCCGAAGGTGAAATTCAGCAGCCGGGATTAATCCGAACAATTCCTCGGAACATTCCCCGTGAAAAATTCGGTAGAAGATGCAGAGTGATCCGACATCTCTACGCAAAGCCAAAGGATCAAGGAGATCGGAAAGAGCTTGATCGTCGATAACTCGAGCCGCTCTACGTTGGATGCGGTCAAATGGAAGGAGCTGGTACTGGGGAGCACCCGCCCAGAGGTGAGAGCAGTACTCCATGTGAGGCCGAATTTGCGCCTTGTAAAGTTTAAGGCGATGGGCCAACGTGAAGTACTGTCTCGCCTTGCTGAGCACGCCCAGCTTTTTTGAAGCCAATTTGGCTTTGCCTTCCAATTGACCGCGGAACTGAACGAGGCTCGAAATATCAACGCCAAGTATTCCGATACTACCTGTAGCGGCTATCGGAATGTTCTCAAATCGTGGAGATACGACAAATGGTGTTTTTTTAGCGGTTAACGCGCAAACTTGCGTCTTTTTGGGGTTGAAATGGACTAGATTTAGCCGGCCCCAATTCGAGACTTCGTTTAATGAAGACTCGATTTCAGACACAAGTTTGTTCCGGTTCTCTTCGACGTTTTCCCGAGAAATATTAGCGCGGCCGGTGTATAAGGTGTCAACGGTACTGTCGTCTGCATAGCAATGAATGTTCCCGATTTGCAACAAATCATTGATATGCAGAAGAAACAGAGTGGGTGATAGAACGCAGCCTTGTGGAACACCAGCATTGACGAATTTTAAGTCAGAGCATGCACCGTCGACAACGACCTTGATGCTCCGATCTGCCAAAAAGCTGGTAATCCAATTGCATAATTTCCCGGGAAGCCCATAGGAAGGAAGCTTCAAAAGAAGCGCTTTGTGCCATACACGATCGGAGGCCTTCGCTATGTCCAAGCTGGCTGCTAATGCCTCCCCCTTGCTCTCAACTGCTTCAGCCCACCTGTGAGTAAGGTAAACTAGAAGATCACCGGCTGACCGACCCCGACAGAAACCGTACTGGCGGTCGCTAATCAGCTGGTTCTCCTCTAGATACCGCAGGAGCTGGCAGTTTATAAGGGACTCCATTATCTTGGAGAGCAAGGAGGTGATGGCTATAGGCCTATAATTGGACGGGTCTGAGCGGTTGCCTTTTTTAGGGATCGGATGCACCAAAGCTGTCTTCCAGGAATTCGGGACGACGCCTAATGTGTAGGATTGCCGGAAAAGACGCGTTAAGACCGGTGCCAACTCGGGAGCACATGTCCGTAGCACGATTGGAGGGATACCATCGGGTCCGCTCGACTTATGAATGTCCAAGGAAAGAAGTGCTTTACGAACTGCACTTTGCCGGAATTTAACCTCCGGCATCGTGGTATCACATCGCGGAATTGTTGGTGGAGATTTTCCTTGGTCATCCAGAGTCGAGTTCGACGCGAAGAGAGAGCCTAAAAGATCAGCTTTCTCTTTCGCGGTATGGGCCAATGACTCACCGTCTCTGTGCAGAGATGGAAAAGATGGCTGACAGAAATTCCCTAAGACAGCCTTAGTGAGAGACCAGAACGCTCGTGTTCCTGAAGGGAGACGCATCAGTCTCTCGCCAATTCTGCCAATGTACTCCGTCTTCGCCCTAGCAATCACGTTTTTGAGGGACCTAGAGGCAGAGTTGTATTCCTTTTTAAATGCGCTGGTATTTACATCACGAGACGCAGATGCATTAGCCCAGGTTTGATAGCGTTCCCACTTTCGGCGTGATGCCGTTTTGCAGAAGCGACCAAACCAAGGCTGGGACTTGCCACCGATGGGTACTGCAGAGTAAGGAATGAATAGTTCCATACCCTGAAGCACCACATCGGCAACAGAGTCAGCAGCAGCGTTCGGATCATCCAGCGAGAAACAAATCCGCCCCCATGGGTAAGATGCAAAAAAAGACCGCATCCCATCCCAATCTGCTGACTTGTAGAGCCATACTCGGCGGCACCCAACAAAGCGAGGCCGTGAGTACCGCACAACCGGCACTGTACTCCGGACGAGACAGTGGTCAGACGAGCCCAGAGGGGGATCGACGATAACCTGATAGCCATCCGGATGTGAAGTCAGCAGAAGGTCCAACAGGGAAGGTGTATGATCCTCCACATCCGGTATTCGCGTTGGCGAGTTGACCAGTTGTGTCAGATCATATGCTAGAGCGAAGTCCAGAAGAGATCTACCCGCATGATCGGTGGTGCGTGAGCCGAGCCATTCTGCGTAGTGAGCATTAAAGTCACCCAGAATAATAATCTCTGCGGATGGAATCTGCTGAAGCACGGAATCTGTAGCCATTTGGACGTGCTCAACCAGTCGGTCGGTTTCGGCATTACCGCTATGGGACCTATAAAGGCACGCATAGATTCGCGGATGGTCATCGCAGTCTACACGCAGCCAGATAATCGATAGGTCCTGTCCTTCAAGGCTGCCGAGGCGTCGAGAACAGATATCATCTCTGACGTAAACGCATACCCCAGCTCGTGGTATAAAGGAATGTTCCAATTTGTACCCAGGGTACGAGAGAAAAGTCGTATCGGCAGGAGAAGATATCTGGGTCTCGGTTAGAAAGAGCAAGGCCGGCTTCGCCGTTTCCAGATGGTAGTGAACGGCGTTGAGGTTGGAGTTGAGTCCCCTTATGTTGCAGAAGTCCACAGCGAGGGTGGTAGGGGTTGCCTTATGATGCCTGCTCCGCTTGCCCCGAACAGTGGCGAGCGCAAAATTGCCCCCCCCCCAGAATTCGGAGGGCAGCCTGGGCATCCCTGCTCAGGTGGTGTATGTCCTGAGCATGGATGCCCAGAAAGGGATTCTCCACCGCTGTCGCTGATGGTACCCTCCTGGGGTAATTTAACCGAATTCTGCACAACCATCAAGTTTTGGGGGGGAGGGGGATTGGGCCTCCGGAACTCTCACTTACCGGACGAAACGCGGTAGCATAACTACCACTTTACGCCGATTTTAAGTGAGAGAGTGGTACTTCCCCGGGCGTGCCGGCCCATTCGGCTGTAACCCGAAGGTATACAGCGTGGCACTACCACTTGCGTAGTAGTAAGTATTATGTTATACTGAAATATCCTTACAGGAATATGTATATATATAGCAATTGTCCGATATGTCATAATGTGATGTGTGATTGAACATAAAAAATGCCTTAATTAAAGTCGCGTTTACAGCGTTTGTTGTCATGTGTTATAAAAAAAAGCAGCCCACGTCCTTTCTTGGAGTTCAACTTTGCTTCATATCAAATTTCATCGAATTCGGTTCAGTGGTTGGTCGTGAAACAGCGACAGACAGACAGACAGAGGTACTTTCACAATTATAGCTAGAGAGCTTGAGACTCTCTTCGGGATGTTTTTAACAAAGTAGGAATACTCACTGTTGCGTCGCAATATATTTACAATAATTTTATTTATATTCACAGTAACATTGATCACTTTGATAAAATCAGTGATAATCATTGTATATGCACTAGAAGTACCTATGAATAAGCTTATAACGTCAAGTTTCCGACTCCGCAGAGTCAATAAATCTTTCTTGGGGCAAGGTATCCGTTTTTACAATAAAACTCCGCAGACATTTTTAACTTTGCCGTTTCGTAAATTCAAATCCTTTATAAAAAATACATTGGTAAAAAAGGTGTATTACTCGATACAAGACTTTGTAGATGATAATAAAGCGTGGAATTATACCTGTTGACTTCCACGCAGGATATATTAATTTAAATAATTATATTAACTAACATGACTTTGTATATTTTAAATGTTGAAAAAGAGTAACTACTGATTTTCTTGCCGGTTCTTCTCGATTGAATCTACTTTCCGAAGCGGTGGTAGCTACACTTAATTGTTAATTGACGATTCAAAAGTGCTTGTAATAGCCTTATTAATATAGATTGTTGAAATGATTACGATATGTTTAGACCGTTTAGTAGCCCAACCGCTCAATACACATCGCATATAAGTGGTATAGAATGTGGCTACAGGCTGTCTGTCAATAGTTTGAAATGACACGAAGCGATATTTTTATTCATGCTGCTGTTATTTATGATGATAACGTATAACTTCCTTTGCATTAAATTTTCATGATGTATTTATTTCGAAATATGTACGGCGCTACTGTAATGTCATAGTCTTGATATTTATACATTTTTTTAAATATATTTTAGTCAGTTTCAAGTCACATATAAAACTAACAGCATATCCGGACTTCGTGCTGAGAGATGGGGTCGTGCTGACCGAAAAACCTACCTAACCTAATAACTTTATATTTGTCTAAGGCTAAAATTGAAACTCAAACTAGGACTGCAAAGTCATATTTAAGTAGATATGAATTAACAAAACATAAGCTAATTGATAAAAAGGCTAACTTGAGTCATGAGTCTTATGCTGATGAGATATTAGGGAGTGGATCCCAAGATTTGTCCTGTGCCGTTTATGCCGAATGGCACAAAATGAAATTAAGTAGAAAACCCGGACACGCGTTTCCATCGTTAATTTTATATGATAATGTTTAACTAAAAATCTTATCACAAGCACGCTAAATGTAATCCTACAATATTTCAAAATATTCAGCGATTTTTAATAAGAAGGTCAATAGTGGTAGCGTAATTAATTTGCCAACGCAGTATCTGTGTGTTTACAATACGTACTGAATTGTTTGGAAAGCTGGAGAGCATTATAATTAATCAGCATATTAAAGATTATAGAATATGCGTTGAATACTACTGATGCTGTGTTTATAACGCTAGAATTTTAACAATGTTTTGTGGATTCAAACCTACCATCACTGAATTTTCATTTGTTCAGTGCTAAATGACAATCTATTTTATTCGTAACCACAAATAAAGAGAGCAGTGAGCAGCAGTGGGGACTTAAAGGGTTGTTATTATATACAATCAAAAATGAAACCAAAATACATGTGACATAGTTTTATTTTTTCAAATGAACATGTCTAAAAACAAAATAGAATCAATGAAGTTATATTTGAAAGTGAACGAAGTTATTGTTTTAAGTAAAATTTATTAAAATTTCTGTTAGTTAAAACTGAGAGCTATACACAATAGCTAAGTAATTGATATAATGACTAAATAGACATGTGTATATACATAGTACAATTCCTTTAAAAACAAGTACTAAGAGTACTTTCTGAATCAATAAAATATTTGTATTTACCTACTTTTCGCATTTCAAAAATGAAAGTGCCAATAACACAATAAGAACAGTTTTAAAGCAAAATGCATTATATTTATATACTAATTATAATTATTATATATTAATAAGAAATATTTTATATATATAAGATAATTAAAAAAAAAGATAATAAAATCGCGAATGGTGACTATATTTGTATTCTAATACAAAAAAACAGTTAATAATAGTTCATAACATAAAGAAACTAAAAATAATAATAACGTCATCTACTTATGAAATAATTCAAAGATTAAGAACTTACTTATACTGTTCGCCATATAATCGATTAATAGTATTTAAAAATAGCTTAATTTAGTCAATTAACTATCTAGCTTTTTCTAATTTACAATTATTTCTTTAATCAAATTAAAATATAGTTCATTCCCCATAGATAAAACATATTGTAATAATTTTTATTTGCAATAAGTAGTCATGATGCCCAAATGATTTTAAAATACAAGTTAGTAATCAATATCATGAGAAATCGCAGTGAATCTGAATTACGAATTGTGCAATGTATTCGAAAAGTGTTTATATAAAGTGTTCTACAAAATGTACTAATAAGTTCATAGTCTTGTTATTGTTTATACTATATACTGACTAGAGCTACAGAGTGCAGCGGCATAGACTACACATTTCCAGGTGAAGACATATTGGATACATCTAACCTCCCATAGTCTTACAATACGTGATTGATGGAAAACTCTATGCTATTATATCCCATTAATAAAATGGGACACGGAAAAGTAACGAGACAGTCAGTGGCGGCGCAAGATCGAATCATAATGTGGGACAAGATACAGTTTGCGAGGCCCTTGTTTTTTTTACAGTTCTTGGGATCAGAGTACTGTAAAATGTTATGTTGTACTTTTTCAAATTTCGAACGCGAGACCCTTTTCACTGCGAAGCCGTGGGCGGCGGCCCACATCGTCCTCGCCTTACACTGCCACTGGAGACACTATATTACTCAACGCGAAAAGGAATAAGACACGAATTGAAAGTAGCTGTCAATTGCCAAGCGTCTGCCGTGACTATGTCTCCAATCCAGGTATAAGCCATAATTATATATTGTAAATATTATCCAATTGTAATCAAGTGTTTTTACATGTTTGAAAATGAAACCACCAATGGGATCAAGATCGTTTACAACAGCGAATTTCCTATTCGATAATTAAATTGAATTCATGCTCTCTGGACAAAGATTATTGGTGGATTGTTTAAACTTTACAATGTTCGAAATTCATAACACAATAACTATATAAATTTTTTAAAGGATTTATATCATACAAAATGCCTGACTAACATTGGTGTTGCTCCAGCCTTGTCCAAACTGGCGTTTGTAAATAGAAGATATGATATCGAGTAAAAATTCTATACATTTGTTATTTATATACTGTCATAGTTGAAATATAAAACAATTTCCTAGACCTTATCTAAGAGGACCTGTGTCTGCACACTGGCAAATAGGTAGGTATAAGTAGTAATACCCTTAAAAAACCTATACGACTGTTTATTCACACTATAGTAAAATATTGGCTAATATTGAGTAGGTAATATTCATTTTTCAAATAGACTTTCCGAAACTGCAAATAGAAATGTCAATAATTAAAATTTAGTGTGATATAACTTCCTTATTACGTCACTTTTCCATTACGCGATTGCTATTCTATCTGTATTGCCTCATATAAGGCACTATAACTTTTCTTTTCTGGTTAACGTTTTTTTATTATATAGTTCTATCTTTATAAAAGTCATGTGACAGCATTCGTGGTTTGAAATTCAAAATGACGACCAGATTGCCCCGTAACTATAGGAGCTTCAAGAGTTCAGTTATGACTTTCATTAATTGAGAGTTATCACCGCGATTTGATTTATCTATATTTATTTACCGATTCGGCGAATATGTATTGAGTGACCTTGATGTCTTGGCCGCAAATCGCAATAGGCTATTCGACAATGCGAAAAATAAAGTGTCAATTATTGTAATCAGTGTATATTATAAGTTTAAAAATGGTTATTTATCAATAAAAGTTGAAAATAATACTTAATTTATTCAAAAATCCATAATTAAAAATTCATTTTTTTTAAACGTTTGTCACGTGGAGTCGCAGACAAACCTTCGCGCGAGATAGTTGTGTGCACTTTATTATTTCAATAATTGTCATCGGTTCTATTGTGTTTTTGTTTACGTCGTATTAGCAACAACCGCTACGGGCCTAAGCGCCGATCCGGTTTTGCGATAAGCGAAGTCAACAATAATGCGACTTGTTTACGTTAACGATGGATGTTACTAATGAAGTTTTAAATAATAATGATGACTGCGACAAGTTAAGTTTATCGGATCGTAGTATGAATGAAGAACATATAGAGGATACAAACATCGCAGATCAAGTTTTCATCTTAAAAAGAAGGGAAGAAGGTGAACCAATAAGGGCGAGTAAGCGCGACAGAGAAGAGACTAAGGATAACGAACAGGAAGAATGTGAGAATGGGGAGGAGTGGATAACAGTTAATAAAAGAAAAGAAAAAAAAATGAAGGCTGAAAAGATGGAAATATATATCTCATGTAACGATAAATTGCCCAAGCAATTTGAATTAGCACGCACATTCAAAAATCTAAAAATACTAGAAATTAATAAAATAAAATACTTATCTCCATATAAGATTAAAGTAGAATGTGAAACTGAAAATTGTATGTTAAAGTTAATAAATTGTCAGGAACTAATAGAAAAGGGATGGAAATTTCAGAAAGCTTTCGAAGTTAACTTCTCTTATGGCGTTATTAAAAATGTAGACGGTGATTTATCGGAGGAGGAGATTCTAAGCAACATTGATTGCGCCGACCCTGCAATTTTGACTTCTGTACGTCGACTTTCACGGCTTAACGAAGATGGAAAATGGGTCCCGAGTGAGACAGTACGTTTGTGCTTCAAAAAATCTTATTTACCTCCCTTTGTGTCAGTATATGGTCTAAAAATTAAAGTAGAACCATTTGTGTTCCCAGTTTCACAATGTTCTAAATGTTGGAAATTTGGACACACATCAAAAAGATGTCCTACTGATAAAATAGTATGCCCTAAATGTGGCGAGGAACACGAAAATTGCACTACAATGGACTATAAATGTGTGAACTGTGGAGGTCAACACATGGCGTTAAACAAAACTTGCCCTATTTTCACAAAAGAAAAAAAAATCCGACAACTTATGTCTGATTTTAACGTTACCTATAGGAAAGCTCGTACTATGTATGTTTCCGATCCACCTCCTCAAGAAAAAAGAAACGATAATCCTGATACTATTAATAATTTTTTTAATGGTGATGATAAATTTCCGAAAATAGATTTTCCTGCAGTAGAACACTCTATGAATACGAATTCTTGGTCTTTTGAAGAACCTTTGGATGTTCCTTCTTATTCGAGCGTATTAAAAAAGAATAAAGTTTTGAATTCAACGAATAAATCAACTTCACTTAGAACCCGTAAGGGTAAAATGGCAGCCAAAGAAAATACGGAAGAGTATTTGTCGGATCTGAATATTGATACAATATCAGAGGATGGAAAGGATAAGAAATCTGAAAAAGCAACTAGAGATGTTACTTTGTGGGAGCTCTTAATGAGATTAAAAGAAATTATATTTTTGAAACGTGGATCTTTAAAATCAAAGGTTCAGGATATTATCAAATGCTGCGTTGAGTGGTTGATGTTGATCGTGGTAGAAAATATTGCGGAATGGCCAGTGCTAACGAAGATTTTAGAATTTCTGAATTCAAATATATGTAATGAGTAAAAATTTAAAAATCAATTTAAATATTATCCAGTGGAATGCGCAAAGTCTTAGACCAAAGTTGTTAACATTTGATAACTTATTAATACAAGAGAAAGTCCACATTGCTTCTATTAGTGAAACCTGGTTAGAACCAGATAGTTATTTAAATATTAAAGATTATACTATATTCCGTTGTGACCGTGACGATTCTTTTGGCGGAGTTGCCGTACTACTTCATAAATCAGTTAAAGGTAAGAAGAGGAGTGTGGGAATTAACAATACAAATATACAAATTTTATGTGTTGAACTATACAATTGCGGAAAAATAAAAAATTTAATATCTGTGTATTGTCCTCCATCCGTCACGACACGAACTCAAGATTGGGAACAAATATTTTCTATCGCTCATAAAAATACAATTATTGTTGGTGATTTTAACGCACACCATACGAATTGGTCTCGGAAAACTGATATTAGGGGAACTCAAATTTTTGATGCATTAACTAATACCCAATTTGTTTCATTAAACGACTGTACACCGACACGTATTAAATTGGTTCAGGGCGTGGTTTGTCAATATTCTCCGGACATTGTATTTGCATCTGCCGATATTGCGCTAATATTTGAATATAAAGTCTTAAAAGAGACTTTGGGTAGTGATCACTGTATCATTAGAATTTCTACTCATCTTGAATCTACCCTAAAGCCCATAATAAAACGAAATTTCAAGAAAGCTGATTGGGATTCATATACAGATCTGTTGAACAAAATGTTTTATAATTTCACTTTACCTGACAATCTACAAAGGGCGTACGACATGTTCACTGATTATATGAATATCTCAGCAGATTTATATATTCCTAATTTTAATATAAATCAGAATCCTTCCTCAAATTTTACTCCAAGGCCTTTTTGGCATTCCAATTTATCTAAAGTTGTGGCTGAACGCCGTTTGGCCCTATCCATTTTTAGACGAAATCCCACACCTTTAAACTTGAATAGGTTAAAAGACAGAATACGTCATGCACAAAGCCAGTTTCGAATTTCTAAGGATTTAAGTTGGCATGAATTTTGTTCGTCCCTGTCACACTCCACATCTATAAACGAAACACATCGTAAAATGCGCTGGATAAGAGGTATTAAGTCTCCATCTACTTATATTGACAAAGATACTACTTATAAAGTATTACGCTGCCTATGCCCAGACTTCGTAAAGTGGAATAAACCCATTTTTAAGTCTAACAATTCAGACTTAGATTCTGCTATAACATTGGCTGAATTAATGCATAGTATGCAAAGAAAGGATTCAACTCCAGGCTATGATAACATTTCCTACAGTATGATACAAAACCTACCAATTAATGGTAAATTAATTTTATTAGATCTTTTCAACAAATTTTACCGATCAGGCTTTGTCCCTCATCAATGGAAAGAAGTAAAAGTGGTAGCCATACCTAAGCCTGGTAGGGATCCTAACAGCTTATCCTCACTTAGACCCATATCAATGATGTCTTGTGTCTGTAAAATTTTTCACATAATTTTATGTAATAGACTAGAATGGTTTTGTGAGAAAAATCGCTTTATTTCAAATAATACTACCGGTTTTAGAAAAGCACATTCAACATATAACAATTTGGGAAATTTAGTAAACAATATTTTAATTGGATTTTCTAAAAAACAGTGTACTATTGCGTGTTTTGTTGATATCGATAATGCCTACAACAAATTAGATATTACAGCGTTGCTTTGCATGATGGATCGGATGGGAGTTGGCTTAAATTTATGCTCGTACTTGTGGAATGTCTTAAATGACCGGAAAATAATTATTCAGTTAGGCGATATAAATATTTCTAGATATTCGAGTTGTGGTATAGCACAAGGAGATCCACTGTCGCCTCTTTTATTTAATATAGCGACAGCCGATATTTGTAAAACTCTATTAGAAGTTAACATTAGTCAGTATGCCGATGACTTTGTCCTGTATACTACCAATAACGACGTATCTATTGCTAAACTTAAATTACAAAACTCTATAAATAAATTTAATGACATGGTGACTCTATTGGGACTTCAGATTTCTACAGCTAAATCTAAAATTTGTGTATTCAAAAGATATCATAAGACCGAATTGATTCAAGTAAAAATAAATAATCATATGTTGCAAGTGGTTCCCAATATAAAATATCTTGGAGTTTGGTTGGATAAATCTCTCAAATGGACTAGACATATCAAAGAAATTCATGAAAAAGTTATGAAATATACTAACACATTTAAAATCTTAGTTGGACCAGGTTGGGGAATTCATCCATCTCTATTGAGACATCTGTATATTTCACTCATACGAAGTCGATTGGATTATGCATGCTTTCTGTATGATAATTGCAGTAATGCTCAACAAAAGAAACTAGATAAATCTCAAAATGTATGTATGCGTCTCATTGGCGGGTTTATAAAATCCACCCCTATCCACGTTATGCAAAGCGAACTTAATTTACCTCCATTATTTGTTCGAAGACGTTTTTTAGCTGAAAAGTTTTGGTTAAAATGTAAATCGATTAAAAACAATAAAACTATGAATATATTAACTGAATTATTTAAACTATGTCAGAATAACCAGTATTGGCAAAATAAAAAATTGCCTCTTCTTGTTTATGTTCACGGTCGCCTCGAGAATATTTCAATTCATAGAAGCAAGGAGCTAGAAATATTTTCCTTTAAAACTTGGGTAAGCAATGTGGATTTATCTCAGCACATTAAAGTTGAAATAGACGATATAGATGAGCCTAAGCATAAGTATCATCAGTCGGAAATACTTGAAAAATGTGAAAGATTTTTATCTACGACTTATGGGAAATTTTATAAAATTTATACAGATGGGTCTAAAGATGCTCAGGGGGTAGGTGCGGCGTTTTTTGATTTTCAGACTAAAGAGAGCATTCGATTAAAAATTAAATATCAAATTATGTCTATCATGTACTTAGAGCTGATAGCTATTTTGGAGTCACTGTCTTATATTAATTCTATTGACTCAAATGATTTTGTAATATTGTCTGATTCCAAAAGTGCATTACAGCATTTGGCTCGATGCACCTCGACTTATCGAGGTACACCGATAGCCTTTAATATAATGAATTGTATTCTTAAATTAAAAAATAATAATAAGAACATAGTCCTGCAGTGGATACCTGCTCATATTGGCCTTCCTGGAAATGAGATTGTTGACGAACTGGCCAAACAAGCATCTGTCGAAGGAATATTAGTTGAATACAAGCCTTACTTTACAGACATTCTACATGATACTAAAGATCGATGCAAGCATCTATGGAAAGAGTTTTTTGACGAACGTTCTCTATCTAAAGGCATCTGGTACAAAACAATCCAACCAGAACCTTCGGGGTATACTTGGATTGATGGAGCCAATATGAGCAGGTGTGACATTGTAACAGCCCTTCGACTGCGGTCCGGACACATGCCTTTGAATAAGTTCGCGTATATGATGGGTAAGACTACATCACCAAATTGTGGCGAATGTGGAATAGTGGAAGATGTTGTACACGTAATGAGTGAATGTGTTCGGATCGAGGCTGAAAGATTAGAATTTTTACATAAATATAACTTTGCATATGAAGTAGGTTATTACAATAGTGTCCTCGCCGCTCCGTCTTCGGGCGCAGCCAAAGCATTACTTAGAATAATATACAAATGTATTAAGCGTAGATAGATTAACAACCTGTTAATGTGTTTGTTTTAGTATGTAGTTTGTTTTTCTTTTATCTTTTATAAATTGGTTAAACAATATTGAAACTGTAGAACTATGAGGGTGACATTTTCTAATTAGAAAAAACCCTCCTTAAAAAAATAAAAAAAAAAAAAAAAAAAAAAAAACGTTTGTCACGTGACACAAAACGCTCCTGATCGGCCGAAATTATGATGAACTATGAAGTGACTTTCTTGTAAACTTTGCTTTTCAACTATATGTACCACAGATTAAAATACAGGAAAGTGACGTCACCGACCCTATTGCAGCGCCATATTGTCCAAGTAGCGTTTTCGCAAGCTATTTAGAATTTTTAATATGATATTTTTCGGCAAATTTGTAATAGAAATAAAAAACAAACAACTTTTACTGGGTTCCTTAACCTCTACTAAATAATATAAAATGGATTTTGAAAACCAGTCGAATAGCCTATTGACACTAAAATTCTTGTCGCTGATCGACTGTTTATTACAAAATAAAACATCAATATATTAATACAATCATCTGTTTACCACAAATATTAACTGTTAGAAATTTAGTCGTGTAGCGAATTTTGATTTATACTTCATTAAAAAAAAGTATTTTTATTTTTTTATTTATTGAAACTTTAGCTGTAATGTTATTAAAATACAATTATTGTAATATAGCGAACCTTTGGAATTATACTATCGGATTTGTAATTTTTTTTATAAAAATCGTATAAAAAACTATTTATAACGAATTTAATCTATGGTTTCGTTCTATTTTTAAAATATACAATTCATTGGAGTCCATTATAATTTACTTTTCTTATGCAATTTTCAAACAACACGTGCTCTGCTTAAGAACACAATACTTTAAACATATAGCGCTCTCTCTGCTCTGTTATTGTTTGAAATTCACTTGAATCTTCAAAAAACATCTACAACTTTTGTTACATACACTTGTTGACAACTTCAGGTTTAAAAGAGACTTGTCAACAAAGAATTTCGATAAAACAACTTGCCATTATTTATGGAGATGCAAATTTACACTGAAAGAGTGCAACTAAGCAATTCGCCATTTTAAATAATAGAATATTAAAAAAAAATCAAATGCGTAAATATGTGAATTTTGTCATTTCTATTTTCAGTCGTTAGAACATAAATAAAACCAGAATAAATTCGTTATAAATAGCTCTTTATTTATTATCTGTGGCGAATTAAAAAAAGGGTTTTTCGTGAAAGTCCTTTTATAATCTACAACTTAATCCTAAGAGTGTTTTTCAACTCAAACACCAGGTATAAGTCCAGGTTTTCTCCCGGGCCAGGCTTCCTTTGCGTATTTCTTCTTCTTGGGTTCACTTGATGGCCCTGATTCTTCTGACGCTGAAAGAGTATCAATATTTATTATAATCACAAACCGTTTTGACACCTGTCACACCTATTTATATTGTCTTGTTGATATCCACCATGAATCATATGATTCAATTAAAAAAAAACTTTATATTTATGGAATTTATGGTTCCCCCTATATTTGATACATATATTGCATTACATTATAAGTTTAAAAAAATATATATCTAAAAATAATATAATATTACATAAAAAATTATATCTAACGGAGCAAGCATGCCCGAGCGCGTTTTTAAAAATACATGACGTCAGCATAGCTGACGTCACGGGTGTCAGAGTTTCGATCTTTAACCATCTTCGGTGGTATGAAATAAAACTCAGGAAATAATCCTCTCTGATTTATTCCAATATGAGACGGTCCGATCGCTCCGACGGCTCGACCAAGTCTGTCGAAACCGGCGGTCGCTTGATCTTTTATAACAAAAATAGGTGGGTAGACTTATTCACTCAAGATAACAGTTGTTTACAAACATTAAATTTTTCAGAGTAATTTAACATTTCAAAATTCACTAAAAATTATTCATTTAACAATGAAATAGTTTTAAATTATTAAAATAATCATTTCTGGACACGTGTTTTTTCTTAAATTCGTGGTTCCGCGCCGACACGGCCATTCTGACAGGCGGTGCGCGCTCTGCACCTGCCTAAGTTGTGCGATTGGAAATCTGCGAATCAAAAAACATTTTTGAAGCAGGTATCTGTAAGCAACACATCATGTTGACCTTTGATAATTGTTTTGTAAAACAGTACACAAAGAAATCTCTCATGCACCTTTATTATAATAAATGTGGGTAGATTTTACGCATACTATGCTCATAACTGTTAAAGGTTCTCGTAGATCTGTGGTGTATACATGTCTATACCACGGTCCACAAGGTCTCCCTACGGTATCTCATGGTTCTCTGTGGATACATCAAGGATCCGTGGGTAGCTCGAGGGTAACACGTGGTTAGCTCAGAGGTATCACTCTCCAGACTATGGTATATACATGGCTACTAAAGGTTCTCGTAGATCTGTGGTGTATACATGTCTAACCACGGTCCACAAGGTCTCCCTACGGTATCTCATGGTTCTCTGTGGATACATCAAGGATCCGCGGGTAGCTCGAGGGTAACACGTGGTTAGCTCAGAGGTATCACTCTCCAGATTACGGTATATAAATGGCTACCACGGCTCCACAACGCCTCCCAACGGTATCTCATGGTTCACTTTTGGATACATCAAGGATCCGTGAGTAGTACGAGGGTAACACGTGGTTAGCTCAGAGGTATCACTCTCAAACCAGAGTGTACGTGTCTAGTTATGGTTGCATGAGGAATCTCAATGGTAATTAATATTCAAATTTTTTTTTTTTTTTGTTTTTGCTCTCTTCTTTATTTCTTTTTCTTTTTAGATTTTAAGAGGTAAGATAAGTAAATTTTGCCTCACAGTTTTATGCGATGATTAGTTCTCGTCGATGTTGACCACTCGGACTGACTGACCACCTCGTGATATGGACGACAACTCCCACTGTCACGGCCATTCTGCGGGACGGTGCGCGCTCTGCACCGGTCGCGTTTCTGGTTGTGGTGCTCGGCGAAGCTGATCACGAGCGCCCTCTGCCAAGCTGATCACGAACGCCCTCTGCCGACCACCTTCTCCGCTGTCTTAATTTTTATGAAACCTGTAAATCTCGAAAGACACACTTAATTAGTCATATCATGTAATAGTGGTTACGTGGACTCTTAGTCTTTATGTTGAAAATAATTAATTTTAGTTTTCTGAGAATAAAAAGATGACTGTTATATTTCGAACAAGGGTCATTCGTTGCTGTAGTTGTGTTATTAGTGACATTCTGCGGGATGGTGCGTGCTCTGCACCAGTCGCATTTCTTGGTCGCCCGGCTGCGGTGCACGACGAAGCTGATCACGAGCGCCCTCTGCCGACCACCTTCGCGATGCGATGCGTTCTTATGAAACCTGTAAATCTCGAAAGACACAATTAATTAATCACATCAAGTAATGGTGGTTACGTGGACTCATTAATCTTTATGCTGAAAATAATTAATTTTAGTTTTCTGAGAATAGAAGCGATGACTGTTTTATTCCGCACAAGAGTCTCTTGTTGCTGTTGTGTGTTGTTAGTGCTGCAAAGTCCTCTGGTTATTAATGTCCATCAGGTTTAAGAAATTCAGGTGGTATGTGATGTTTTCTTTGTGTAATAAGAGAGTGGTGCAACTCCATATACTAGATGCACTGTTCAGTCTCGTAGTTCTTAATAATAATCAAGAACTAATCTTAACTCGTTTTTGAGGGTAGTAATAACTTTTTCCACTTAGCCATTTGCTCGGCTGTTTCCTGACGTGTTGTTTATCTTAGTGTCTCATTTCCCCGCGATATCCATGATCTCCGTGATCCACATGGTCACTTGTTGATTTTTCAATTAAGATGTTCCACACATATGAACAGTATGGCAAATGAGGATGCCCTTGAAGCGTATTGTTCTTAATTGTAGGAAGTAGCCGCCTCAAGTGTTGACGAAGTGGGTACTCCCGCACTAGTCGGCTTTGGAGCTGATGAATGATTTATTGGATCCGTGGCTTGCGGTTCTGCCACATAGATGGGCCCCATTACACCGAAGTTGCTAGTAGATGTACCAAGCAGTAAGTGTGCAGTGCTTAGAGATCTTCTTATCACTTCGCAATATGGTTCTGTCTTGTAGCGATCCTTCTATGACAGGTGGAACCGAAGCTGATGAGGACGTGGCAGAGATCGGAGCTTGTTCCGATCCCGCTTCTGATAACGGAGCAAGCATGCCCGAGCGCGTTTTTAAAAATACATGACGTCAGCATAGCTGACGTCACGGGTGTCAGAGTTTCGATCTTTAACCATCTTCGGTGGTATGAAATAAAACTCAGGAAATAATCCTCTCTGATTTATTCCAATATGAGACGGTCCGATCGCTCCGACGGCTCGACCAAGTCTGTCGAAACCGGCGGTCGCTTGATCTTTTATAACAAAAATAGGTGGGTAGACTTATTCACTCAAGATAACAGTTGTTTACAAACATTAAATTTTTCAGAGTAATTTAACATTTCAAAATTCACTAAAAATTATTCATTTAACAATGAAATAGTTTTAAATTATTAAAATAATCATTTCTGGACACGTGTTTTTCTTAAATTCGTGGTTCCGCGCCGACATATCATATCTCAGAGGAATTTCGACTAATTTCTTTAATACAATTTCATTAAGTAATTAGTAATTTTACGAAATCTTAACCCAGGAAGAATAGAAGATGTAAGCTATATAAATTAGCAATTTTGGACCCAAAAATATATTTAGATCTTTTGCTTTGCTATAGGAAATAGTCAACTTTGCAAATAATACCTTCGCGGCCGTACATAAGTTCTTTTGCCATTTCTTACATCGCCTATGAACTACAGAGCATGAGAACTATGATGTCATGTCCTTTGTGCCTATAATTATTGTTCACTTACTCTTCAAACCAGAACATGACAATACAAATTATTGCAGCTTGCCGGTATAATTTATTATGGACCTGTACAGAGGGGCTTGCACAAAGTCCTAGGACCAAGTACAAAGCCTTACCGCCAAAAATTTAATCATACCTGCATTTGGCAGTGGCGGATGAACATTTAAATGTGGCTCTGGTCCTTCTAACTCCACATCGGGTGCAGGATTCGGTAACAGCAGACCCAACCTTGATAAACAAAACAGTTTGTTAATACATGACCACACATATATTCTCTGGAAAATACAGGTATTTAAGAACTGTCAACTTTGATCTATTGACAATAGAACTATACATTAACCACTTATACTGGGTAGCTCGGTGACATATTCTTTATTCACAGTCACAAGATGAAATTTATGGATATATTATATTGAAGTATGTATGATAAATTGTACTTAATAAAGTCATAAATTCATATAATTACTAGGGTGTGTATACTTTAATTAATTATAGTAATTGTATACTTTAATTAATTATAGTAATTATTGAAACAAAAGTACCTTGCACCAATTAGACTCAGATGAGAACTTGGAGCTGGAAGGTCTGAATAGAGATTATTGCTTCTTGATATTTCTTGCAGTCTCAATGAATGGTGGTGGTGATCTGAAACGAAACAACACAATACAATTTATTCAATTTGTTTTTATATTAATTTATGTTTACTGGCGACATTGTACGGAGATAATTGTATATTACACTCAATCAATCAATCAATAGTCATGTTGTTTTTAAAAACTATATAAATTCTTATTTAATTTTTAACAAACATTAATTAAGTAAGTATGGATGAAATTTGCAGTAAAACTGTACCATATCCATATCAATTGTATTAATGGATACAAGAAATATTCCTTAAATTGAAAAAACAATCTTAACTCACTTTCATCAGCAGTTTGTAATTTAAGCTTCCTGGGTGGTGCATTTGCATTCGGTACTATAGTGGATCGCACTAAGTTTCTAAATCTACCCACAGTCGGATCAATGTCTTCTGGATTAATGATGTCCACCTCCTCATTGAATGAAACATTACGTTTCTGCTTCTTTGGTACACCACCTGGCATAGACGCTGATCTTTTTGTACCAGTCGGTGGCTGAAACGAAAAAGGTTTAATAAAGAATTGGTATTACAAAGATATAAACCTTTGGTAATGTAAATAATATTTCATCTTATCCCCATTATCCATTATAAAACTAAATAATCAGTTTTCTAAGGAAGAAACCAATCTTTATTCGTTTGTTAAATATCAACTTAGGATAAGACAGTTACATCCTTATTGAATTATTATTAATTTGTTTAGTTAGTCAAAGTTTCGCATTCAACCTCAATTAATGAACACTGGCAGAATAGGTTTAGTCAAAGCATTTGCCATACATATAATACTTGTATTATTTTTTATTGACTAAAGAATTCTCGACATTTCATTTAGAATATTTAAAATTAAGACTTTTATCATTACCTTAATAACATCACTGCCATCATCAGTAGAAATACCCAGCATAGAAATTCTTCTGTTGTGTGCTGTGTTGAATTCTGTTAGATTCTGTAATAAATAAGTTTCAGAAACAAGAAGTAATTAGAAAAGTAATAAATTATGTATTAGGTCTATACACACTATCAATTTTTCATTTCTTATAAAGAAACTATTTGTGAAAACTCACATCTAACTCTGTCTGTGTCTCTGGTAATCCAAGTAGTGCACCCTCCATCTCTGAGTTAGGTAAATCCTCCATGATACCCCTAGAGTTTCCTGTCGGTCTTTCCCTGAATTATGAAAATAATAAAATTACAGAAGGTCAAATGTTTCATACATAACAGTTTATGTTCAAAAATAGAAGAACAAGACAATAAATTCTATATTAACCCAAAGAAGAGAATAAACAGAATAAATTATAAAACTTGTTGTGAAACACTACTATTAAATATATCAATATCATCACTTCTTGTCTGCACTTAGTGTCAAACTGTCAAAAATGTGTTTAACTATATAATTGTACACACAAGCATCCTCAATGTTTGAAAAAAGGTTATACCATACCCCAAAAATAGGTTAACAACAAGGAAATAATGATAATGGAAAAAATATCAAAAGAACACTAACTTTTTAAGCTGAATATAAAAACCATATTTTTAAATCTAACATCAAATTACTGCAAATTGATATTTTAAACTATTACCTAATAACATAGTTTCTTGTGGAAGCCCCAAAGTGAAATGTTGAGTCAATTGGTAGTTGAGTTGGTTTGTGGGCTTCCAAACGCATCTGTCCAATATAAGTGCCATGAGCTGAAATCAAAATAAAAAAATTTAAGTCTACATTAATAATCAAAGAAAAACAACAATAAATTTAATATAATAAATATTTTTTTCATACAGTCTAATAATTGAAATAATTGACTGAGTTAATTGATAAAAGCTAGTCCACATACATCAGAATACTAGATATATTTTATTACAGTTTTTAAAACACTTATAGTAATTCTCTTAATTTTAAAATAAACTTAAGATATGTAACATAAAAATATAATTTTATTTGTATCTTGAATACTTACTGCTGCCCAAATCAACCAAAAACGCTCTGTTCAAATGTTTATGATACACAAATGCTGCATGCACTCTCGAACAACTTGCATGGTCTATACAAAAGTCATTCATTTGTGGGTTCCTACCAAACAGGTAGCATTTCTTCTCATCTAACATCAATTTCTGTATTAATTTATCTCCTTTTAAAACATCCAAGTGGAGACCCGTTGGTGGTTTTCCGGCCCTATTAACCGAATAATAAAACAGTTTTGAGATAACAATGCACAGAATTTTTATCTAATTATAGACAGTAATGATTTATTCTATTTTTAAAAATATTTTCTTTAATGTTATTCGTGTATAAACAGCGTAAATAAAGCGTGATATCTATGATAATAAGATAGTCAAGACAGTATCGAATGGCGGCATGGTAAACTAAATAAATTACCGCGAAGCGATAGGTAACCTACCAGTTAGGCACTTCGTAATGATTAGCCATGTTTATTGCTAGCTTAGGTGTTTATTATAAATGCTATATTTATATTTTGATGTATAAATTCATTGCAAATATAGAAATAACGAATAACATGGTATTGAGCATTAAGATCACAACTGGTTCCTAGACCCTGTCAAGCTGACAGCTTTAATGTCAGTATTTTATCTGTTTATCAAAATATTTCTTCAGACTAACAATGGCGAAGAGCACGTCGTAAGTTCTAGATAAAAACAAAATCTGTTATATAAAAGCGATAACTTTTAAAATCATGCATTTTTTCTCATATGTAAAAGATTACGTAGTATAAAAATTTAAAAAGACATAATTTAAGTAGTTGATTTAATATTTTAGCACACTACAAGTAATATGGATATTTCGTTCGACGAAATACGAATATAAACATAATAATTTATACAAATTTTTCAGAGCATACGAAGAAATTTTTCAATCATCAATTATCTATTTTATAATAAAATCAATAAAATCGATAATGAAAGAACCTTCTAGAAGAAATATTATTTTCATTTTAATAAAATAATACTTCTTCATAAATAAATCTCTATCTACTGATACTCTAATTTATTAAAAAAGTGCTGGATAGAGGTCTCTCTCTCTATCATTAACTAGTTGTTTTGTGAGAAGGTTGGTAATTGGTATAACTGATCAATTGATTGTCACGGTCAAATCGCTCGTCTTTTAGCGCTACCTTTTGCAGCTCATTTTTCCTACCACTTCATTTTTAAGGCTCTCTCTCTCTCTCGTTGGCTATATTTTGACATAATGTATATGAATATACATTATGTATCTCTATTCAAATATTTCAGTTCGATAAAAACATTTATACTAATATTATAAATGCGAAAGTAACTGTATGTCTGTCTATTGCCTTTCACATTTAAACCATTGAACTTTTTGTTTAAAGGATCCATCTAATATTAGTAAATTTGGTTTCATGGTTTCAGCTTCTTTTTACTAAACAAAATACTGCAAAAAGGTCTGTTTATGATCTTGGAATTCGAGACTGTCGTCTTACGTATTTGAACTCTGGCTCTCGATGCACCAGAAAGAGAATAAAGAAGGACGCGATACTTAAACAAATATTTGTAAACTAACATTCTAAATTACCATTGTTTATCGGACTTAAATGTTTTGGATTTCATTGGATTTACCCTTAGTGTACTTTTTTGTGTTGAGTATACACCATGAACAGATTTTTTTATCAATATTGTAACATTACAATTTGCAAGGTTAGGTTCGCATTTGCGGTATAAGGATGCTTGAAATTTCTTACGGCGATAAAATCTATGTTTAGCGGTGACTTACCATCAGATGGGCAAAGCTATTTAGAAAATAATTAATAATAATAAACATCACATTATAGTGATTTGAAATTTACGGCTTATATTGTAAATATAGGTAAATGAAGATATATCTATTTTTAATTAGTTTAATACTATTTACATTATAATTATTATAAAAATACTAGCTTCTCACTACCGACGCCATTTGTAATCACTTCAAGATCAATTTCATGACATTACAATAAAACATATCAAGTTTGAGTAACACCGTATAAAGTTATTTCAATACAATCACACAACAGTCTGTGACCACCACTAGAAGAAGAACACGTTCACAGCGTGGTTCCGTCTCGCCCGCGCCTGGCCGGTGCGGTTTCCCCACCACGGGCGTTGTGTGTGTCAGAAGAAATGGTGGTATGAATGTGTATGCGAATGTCACATCCGTCGGCGCTTGGCTGGCGTGGTGGCTGGTGGCGTCGATGTGTTCGCTCGGCGACGCCCGCGTCGGGAGCCGCTGTCCTCGTCGATGAGTGGGGAATCCCAGGCTGTTGAAAAACAGACATTTTAAATTGATCGTACATAATTTATATTTTTTTTTTTTTCAAAATATACTTTATTTAAGTAGGTTATGTAGGGTAGGTACAAGTTATTTTGATATCATTCAGTCGTGTAACAACTACAAATGGCAAATTTAAAAATTTCAGGAATTTTATTACAGAAAGAAACAAATACTTTGCCTTAAGAAGGATTTATTAGCTTTGTGAAGTCTTCGAAAAATTGGTGTTACAAGCTTATCCTCACTTCTTGTGCATATACAATGATTATCACGGATTAATCGTAAGTAAATAAGCAAAATTTAATTGATATCTAAATATTACATGTAATTGTTATGTTTATAAGATAAGATAAAATAATGATTACCTGCAACAGAGCTAACTTTAGATTTAGGCGGCTTATCCCTTTGTGATGTTGATTTTCGGCTAGACGAATTTTCTCTTGGTCCTGATGCATTTGAATCTCTTGAGTCTCTCCTTCGATCTTTAAATTTGAAATGTTTTAGCTTACAAACGAGTCACGAAAATTATACCATATTTTCACATAATAGACACAATTAAATTATTAACAATGAACTTTGTAATCTTTATTATTTCACGCATTTTATTAATACTTTTGAAATGGGAGGTTAAATTACTTTGGCCAGCCAGAGATTAGTGTAAGTGGCTTGTAGAAATTCGAACAGTCATATATCCTCTTGAAGGGCAACTTAAATATTCTGACATTATTTCATCCATTTGGTTTAAACCGATATTTATCTTTTCTAAAATCGTTAAAGCAATAAATCGTAATGATAATTCTGATGATTAGTATCCTCGAAAGTAATCTACAATAGAATTTACTCAAAATTTTAGTTCTTATTATCCTTAGTATGTTTCTAATGAAACTAAATATTTAGTTTGATTTCAGGTACAATCTATGAATGAACACCAAATTTTTGGTGCCGGTACAATGAATAAAAATAAAACTATTTGTATACTTCGCCCATTATTAAAATAATCTTAAAACGATGACACTTCACCAGAAGATTGCTTGTCAAGGACTTTGTGAATTTGAATAAGAAACTTAATGGATTCGAGTTATACAGGGAGGGTACACATTTATTTTATCACATATGCCATTAATAATAATATAGTAATATCTATACATTACAGAGTTTTGGCAATGTAAATGTAATCACATTTCCATTAGGCCTTGAGGCAGTAGGATATTGTGGCTTAAAAACTTACCAATAATTTCTGAAGGCAGAAAAAAAGATTAGCAATCCCTTGCAGATATCATTTTTAGAATCAAAAGTAACCCATGCATTGGGTTAATAGTGCAAAGGTTCAAGTGCAAGTCGCAAGTTTGATGCCTTGACTTTGACAAGAAAAGTAATAAAAAACCAAAACCATTTTTGTCCTTGAAAACCTGCCCTTACCTTTACTGCTTCCAATTGCAGAGTTAATTTTTGTTGAAATAAATAATATGTTTGTTTTATTATATTTCATATGAGATATATATATATATTACCATATTCCTTTTCTGATTTGATACTCGGTGTGTCTGTAGATGCATGAGAGCTGCCGCTTTCCTTCCTTGTCTTCGTAGCAAGGGCACCTATGCTATCCTTACGACCTTAACAATAATGTAGAATAAGATAGAAAATTAAATCATAAACAAAACTAATATTAATAAATAACTACAAAATATATGTAATAAAATCAGTTTACATCTTTGAAGCTCATTTCATTTCTTCTAAATCATGGGTATTTATTTTGTTATTCATTTTAAATAATCTTGATAATAAAGTTTAATATTTATTGTCAGATCAAATTTCCTTCAAGTCAGTATAAGCTTATCACCAACTGATATATTGTTGTTATTGTTTTGTTCTAAATATTATTTTAAATATCAGTTATAACAAATATTAAGTATATCTGAGGTATGATAAATGTATTTTATGTGGTAAATATTATAAGTAATAAACAATTTTTAACATTTTCAATAACATTTTTTTTATCTTAATACTGCATAGAACTTTAATGATCATATTGATTATGTTTATTTTTTATTTACATTTACATGCAGATGGGCAAATGGACTATATGATGGTAAGTGGTCACCACTACACATAAATATAGCTTCTGTAAGAAATATTAACAATTCCACAAATTTGCAATAGACTACCAATTTGAGAAATAAGAAGTTAACTGATAGTTGGGATATAGATAAAACAAAAATAAAGCAACTAAAAACCCACAAGAGAAAATTTCTGTTGTTGACTTAACAAACTATATATTGAAAAACTATATCATAATATGTGTAATCAGAATACTAAAATTGAGCTCCAAATATAAATGTTATATTACCTTTAGGTGTACCATCCTTAGAAGCAGTTCCCCTGGAATTACTTCTAGGTGTTGATGTTTTTGGTGATGGACTTCGGCCGTCTAAACAGAACATAATTTCATTGATACACTGTCAATTTTTTTAATGTACTTTGAAAAATTTTATATGATTAAATAATTGAAAACTGCGAATATATTTACAGTTACCTTCGCTGTCATCAGCTAAAATATTTTCTTTACATTTTTGTTTCATCATAGCCCCGAACTCACTCTCCGGTAAACTAAATGGTACTTCATGATTAGGAAATGGTATCGGTTCCGTTTCATCCAACATCGTCATATCATATAACGTATCTAAATGTCTCCAGATATCATGTGTTGATATCTCCTTTGTTATTGAGTTAGACAATTTCTCCCAAATACAAGCCATTTGAAAATGTTTGTTTATGCCAACCGGCTTGTGATTCGCCATCGCGTAGAATAACTGAATCTCCATATCGACATCCCATTCAACTGTGTCCCCAGTTTTAACGTCCGCCTCTTCCTCACTAGACACCATTTTAAGATTTTTTAATTTGACTTAGTTCAAAATGATTTTCAAATCACTATCAAAATTTATTTAATGTTTTCGTTTTTGCTTTTCCTACTGCGTAGATTTGACAAGTGACATAAATCATTTTCGTAAACGTATTGTTTATTTGGATGTGGATACGAGTATTTTAAGTTCTAGATCCTTCTGATTGATATTCCAAAAGAGATATTTATATTTGTATTTTTAAAATATTGCTTTTTGATTCTTTCTGCTCGCTTGTATAAAAGCCTACAAATCAAACTGTACTGAAAATGTAATATTATATTGGGGACTTTATACATTTATTTAAAGTTCTAACATTGTGCAAAATTTATTCTTGGCTTCATTATCTTAGATTTTCTGAAATGGTTAAAGCACCAATATAAATAAAAATATAATATGAATTTGAAAAGACAGTAGAGCTAAATTTCGAAAATTTTTGAATTTAAAATACAATGTTTCGTCGTCAAGCTTTATTCTTTTGTCACTGTCATTTCACAATTGTCAAATCCATTCAGCATTGAGCATTTGCATTTTGCCAAATAATATTTAGCATTTTCTTAAGAGATTTTCCCTGATACTTTTCCACGTGTTTGTGTAATTCGTTTTTCCTTCTATTATTATAATATGGGTGTTGATATTGAAACACTTTCGCCTGGAAATGGTAAAATATTTGGATTTGCTTTGTACTATTTATTTTAAGGTACATAGAATTTAAGCCGGATCATTTTTTTAGGCTCGACTTATCCAAAACCCGGTCAAACAGTTGTCGTCCATTACACTGGAACATTGCAAAATGGCAAAAAGTTCGATTCTTCCAGAGATCGTGGCCAACCATTCAAATTCACCCTAGGAAAAGGGGATGTGATTAAGGGTTGGGATCAAGGATTGGCTAAAGTAAGTATTATCGAATATAACATTTCAATGAGGATACTTCTATATCAAATTTAAATTTAACCAGTTGTAGACCATCATTAATTCTAAATTAATAAATAACATATGTCTGTTCAGTCTTACCATTAATATGTTTCATACCTGGTAGTTTTTTCTTTATGATCAATCCTTTACATTTTAAACAAACAAAAATTTGCTAAAATTAAAAAGCCAAACTTTGGGAAATGTGTAAATTGCATATACACTTATGTAGTATTGATGTAATATGTATTATTGTTTGTTAACTATACATTTTTTTTTTTAGATGTCAGTGGGTGAAAGAGCTAAACTGACCTGTTCCCCTGACTTTGCTTATGGATCTAGAGGTCACCCTGGAGTCATTCCACCCAATGCTACACTTGTGTTTGATGTTGAATTATTACGAGTTGAATGAATCTCTTGCCATAACTATTAAATTAAATTATTATTATAGTATTATAAATTATTTATTAAAAAAAGAACACAAATTATATTATTTGTTTAGTTTAAAGCTGTGTATATTTGGTTGGTGACTTAGGTTTTTATCATCATAGTTTATTATTGTTAATTATCAATTTAATATCATTTTTGTATAATTGTGTTTTAACTACTTTTCAGTAAATTTATAATTTAAATTGATATAAGTTTAAAATAGTGTTCTTTAATTTGTTTGTCATAATATTCATTTAATGTTTATGTAAGTATAGTATTAGGAAAACAACCTGGTACTAAGAAACCAAAATTAGAAAGAAATAATTGGGAGTTATGACATTTATCAGCATTAATGTATTTAATATAAGATATATCTCAAATGAATAATAGCTGCCTGTAACGCTTTTGCATTTACCTAAAAATTATAAAAAAACACTCATAAAATGTATAACATTGATATTTTAATTAGTGTGATTTGATTTATATAGAATTTTCTAAAAACATTTGTAATAAGTATATGTAGTGTATTGTTTAATTATTTTTGTATGAAAATAAATAATTTCTGCATAATTTTTGCATTTAACAAATTTTATAATATAATAATAGTGTCGCCTTTTGTTAAAACCATATTAAATATTGTTAACTGCTGTTCTCATAATATTCTTTATAACTTTGCTACCATCTAAAATCTAAACTATGTTATTAAAAGTTTTTTTTTTATTAAATAAATAGTTAAAATAATTATAATTTATTCTTTAGAAATTCCACTACCAAGTTTAAAAATAAAATATGTTTGAACATTTAAATGTTTATTGTTTTTTTTTATTTAACAGCCAATATATCCTCTTAATCACATTAACTTAATATATTATACATATCATCATTGCTCCTGCAAAAGAAGCTATGTGTTTTTTAATATTTTCAATTGCTGTGCTGCTTTAATTGTTATTTTAATATGTGAAAATTTTGATGTATGAATATCGCATAGCTAAATTTGTAAACTTTTAAATTATAAAAGTAATGACAAAACTATTTTCACAGTTCATGCATAGTGAAAGATTAATTAAAAACACAATCTTCTAACCACCTTGGGTTAGAAGATTGTGTTTTTAATTAATCTGTTTAAGTAGTCTGGAAGAAATGGCTAATAAGCCATAAGGCCATCTTGTAAAACACCAGCCATTAGCTTATGAGTTTGTATATTCTGTAATCGTTTGTGATTGTAATTGTGGTGTACGAAAAAGTGTTAAATAAATAAAATGGTGTAACAATCGAAAAATTTAAAATAACACAGCAACTTAGCAGAAGCAACAAGGATATAAAATTTTAATAAATTGTATTATCACATTATCTTAGATAAAAACTTCAGTTATATTACCTACCCTTACCCTTTATACTTATACACTAACTAAAGGGATTATTTTAATTTTGATAGGATTATTATTTGGAAGATTTTATCTAATGCTTTGCTTTTACAAAATTTGTTTTGCCAATACAGTCATTGCAAAACAATTATAGTAAATGTATACATATAATTTGGATTAACAGCTTTTTGAACACTCATCAGTAAGCTTAACTTATTGTTATAATAGAATTTGGCATAGACTCTACTTATACAGCCTTCAGGAATAGACAATATGTTCCCATACTAAGTACTTTATTAACTAGTTATACATTCTTAACTAACTTTCTTTTTCAATTTCACACTCGCAAGTGTTTTACTAACATGACCTTTACATACTGCCCGGACGATAGTTCATCAATGGTACAACTGTGTTCTTTGCAAAGGGAGTTCGACATAAAGGACAGCTTTCAAGAGCTCCATAACAACAATTCATACAGAATATATGACCGCATATTAATGCACATGGTTGAATTATCTCTTCTAAACATGCTATGCATGATTTATTGCTATCTACTTCGTTTGAGAATTCTTTCATATCATCCATATGTTTCTTAGCTTGATAAAAACTCTGGCCACAGGAAATGAATGCATGTAACAAAGTCACAACACCTAACAACCTTAAGTGAGCGTAATATGCTGCTGCCGCTGGTCTCACATGGACATAGTTAATTCCAGTTACAGTTTTACCTATTTGCAATGGTCCCCCAGTAATATAAGATAATGCTCTATGTATACTTTCAACTTGAGGTACTATGTTATTCAATGCTTTTAAAACAACTAAAATTATATTCTGTGCTTCGGGTCTTAATGTCGTATTATGTTCAATTTGTTTCTCTATATTACTTAGCAATCTCCTTGTTAAATTTTCACCAAATGCTGAAAGTAAAATGCTTAGAAGCCGGCTGCTGAACGATGGCAGTTTATGGTAAGTTTCATCTACCTGGACTATTCCAGAATATTCTTCTCCGAGAGTTTGCAAATCTTTGAGTGTTGTAAACGACTTGTATAGTAGTGAAGATATAGGAACAGCTTTAGATGCATGTTGTGGTGGAACAAGTCTTGCTATTGAGCCAGCAAGTTGTTTTTCATACAGATCGTCCTTTTGCCAAGCACGAAGAACTTCAGCAGGTTGTGCTTCCGGTAAGGCCATTGTTTGACTTCGAATTCTATGACTTTTATTTATTATTTATAACTATTTTAATTTAAGGTTTCATAATTCATATCAAAAGTCAAAGTCGGATAAGATAAATATAAACAGAGAACATGCAACATTATATCAACATTAAAGACATTGTGGCATAATTTATAACATAAATTAAAATATTAAATGCAATTTATAAAATTATTTATTAATATTAAATGACTTAGAACAACGTAAAATTTTCAACACTTATAAATTTATAATTTTAATATTTATATTTTAAATCAATCACACTATCCGTGTGGCATGTATCTATCATATTAGTTATCTGTCGAAAATGCATTTGAATAATATTTCTTAATCTGTTTTCTTTAACCAATTACATCTCAGTATTTTGTAAATAAAGCTTTTCAACCAATTAAAACTGCTTTGAGATGATCGTGTTCCGATGTATTTTTGGTGGACCAATAGTAAAAATTGTGTAACATAAAAACAGTTGAAGTTAAAACTTTCAACTTGCTATTGCCGGAGTTTTTAGCATTTTAATTATTTTATATATGTTTTACCTACTGATTTATAAACTTTAGTCCTTATTTAGTTCGTGAAAACAACGTATTCAAGTTTTTTAGTAATCAGTGCTTGAATTAATTCCATTATGATGGAAGTTGACGGTGTTGAAGGTTGGAACAACAATCCTCCCGATGGAGTTAAATTTGCTAATTTAAAAGCTTTTGTAAATGCAGCTCGTGAGTTTGAAGCTACACACAGTGAATCTGCAGTTAATATGATGACTCGATACTTAGGTGTAAGTACTTCTATTTCAATATAATTTATGTAAATAACATCAACACCGAAACAACGAGTGGCTGGAAATAAATATGTATGGAACAAATTTAGTTGCAAGCTTATCGGGCTATCTGTTAAATGAAATTAAATATATTTATAGCTCATCGCTTCGTCCTGTGACCTATCGATATTTTCTCCGGGACGTAGTGAGGTATGCGCTTTCTTCAGCTCGCTGTGGCGAGTGATGTGCGATGGTCGAGGGCCGCACTGGGCAGGTGTCGCGGTTCTTGCAAGAGCGTCCGTCGAACCCAGTGCTAGACATGCACTCACACATACTTACAAGTAAGTTTTCCTTTATTGAGTCAAGAAAAGTAAACAGATATGTTTGTCTTAATGTTTTCCAAAGATAAATGTTAACTTAATTTTTCAGATTTATGCCAATCCTGTCTCGTTTGTTATCAGATACAATATCAAATGAAAAGAAAATTAAACTTCTGTCTGTGATGCAGGTAAAATTGCAAACAATCTATACTAATATTATAAATGCGAAAGTAATTTCTCTCTCTCTCTAGCCAAACTACTGAACCGAAATTTATGAAACTTTGTATAGAGAAAGCTTGAAGCTCAAGGAAGGAAATATGATAATTTTTTATCTTTATATTTAAAATCTGACTAACAACTCCTAAGACTTTAACTAGTATTTTATGTTTTATTTGCATACAAAATTTATTTATAATTTATTTTGTTATCTCTGGCATTACCCATTTAACCTATAGAAATTATAAATTAATTTCTTTGTGTATTCATTTATAGGACATCTCATATGGTATAAAAATTAGTTGGCAAGAATCATACCTAACCAGCCTCATGAAGCAGCTTACTGATTGGATTTTACAACCAATGTCTGAACCTCAGCATCGGACAGTTGGTCACAAGTCATTGACAGTCTTAGTAAATGTTTGTTATGGAAATTTACCTGCGATTTATGCACTAATGAGAACTGTTGATACAAAGGATTTTGTTGTGCATTTAATAAGCTTGAAGGTCAGTATTTGTTTATAAGTATTGAGACTACATCATTATATTATGAATAAGTTATTATAAAAAAAAAAACTATCTACTATGTATATAAAAGTAAAATACCCGTCCCTGATTACTTGTGAAATCTCATAAATAATAACATCTACAAAATTGAAATTTGCCAGAAAGGTTTCTTATGGAGTGTAGACATCTGCTAAAAACAAGTTAGATTCAGTCTGAATGCTAGAATTTATGCTGCTTACTATCTAATGGTTACTGGTTTACTCTTATTCCAGGATGGTGGTTATGGAGGTGTTGAAGTATGTCGACTACTGTTATGTTTATCCAGTGGTACAAGGGGCTCATCTGCAATTCGACAGTCAGATATACATAGCTATCTTTGCTGTACTATGCGAACATTCAATAAGGCAATTGTGTAGGTATTCAAAATTAATTAAAAACCAATATTGGTCTAACAAGACAAAACTAAACTTTTATAATGCTCTATTATGATCTCCTACATAACAAGTTTATTACTTAAATTAATTAATGCCTCTATAAATACTAATTAAATATTAATTTAATATTCCATTTCCAGTGATAGAGATGCAACTCAGCTTCTACATGCATACACATTTATAAATGATCTGTGCACTGATAAGAATCTACGAAGCTATGTTCTATCATATAGTCATTTTAATAATTCTCTTCAAGAATCACTAACGGTATGTGTGAGTTTTATTCTTAATTTACCTAAAATATAAACAATTAGATTTTTCAATCTAATCCAAATTCACTTGCATTAATTATTAAAGAATACTTAAATGATAGGTGATCGTAAAAACAAATTAGTTTATGGACTAAATCCAACTATAGAAAAATCATACAGCAATTTGTGAAACAAAAAAAAACACAATAAGTTTTTTATGGTTCAAAATGTAGTCTTTGGTATCTGTGGCCACTTAAGTTTATACCAATGAGGTAGTGATTGTATGTAAACATTGTATGTATCTCAGTGTAGTAGAGTTCAGTGGATAGTCTTGGTTGAATGCCACATTACTCTTAAATTCTTAACTGAAATTGTTGTAACATGACTTTTTTTAATAACTTTTTAATTCTTTATACTTTGTTCAGACAGTGGAAGTGAGATGCATTCTTTCACAAACAATCTCATTAATGTTTGGTTTATTTAATTTACTTTTAGAAAATAGACGAGTTGTGTAAAACAGCCCCTGATGACATGGGTGAACCAGAAAATGCTATGAGCTGCTTACAAAATGTGTTGAAATTTCTAGCAGTTTTGGTAAATTTAGGTAAGTCTAAACAAAAGAGTATATTATTCTTGTGTTGCTTATTATTCAGATTGCTGTTATATTATAAGGATACATTACTCATTTGTTTTACAAGCATGAGTTAATTTAAATTAAACCATAGCAATTAATAAATTATTATATTGTAATCATAAGGTAGACTAACTATGTCAAAATGAACAACATCTTCTGCCTAGAGAAATATTTTTTTTAATTTATTGGCTTAGTAAATATGAGAGACAGCATTACGTTAACCATTAGTACAAAAGTACTACGAAATTTTCTGCATAGTATGCATAGATTCTGCATATTAGCATACTCAAACACTTCATACATGAAGATATAAATAATATAGCTTTAATGATCTGCTAAAAAGTACATTGTTTATATAGAAGGGTAAACTCACTGTTTAGTATTTTCCATTTAAAATAGAAGTATATATTTACAGTTATGATGTATGTGTATGGTCCCCTTCGTTTACTATATGTTTGATTGTTTAATAATAAATATATTTTTAATTTTTAGATCTATACTCACTGAGATGTCATCACTGTCAACTGGTTTGCCTGTGTATGAAATCGAGTCGAATTTGTCTCCCAGAGTCATTGGAATTGTTTGCAACCATCATTGCTCAATACAAAGGTAATATTACTATAAAAAAGCGGCCAAGTGCAAGTCGGACTCGCCTATGAAGGGTTCCGTAGTAGCAACGATTTATGTTTACGGTTTACGTTTACGAAATTCAACTTTTTATTTTTAAATTTGATTGAGTAATTAATTATTATAAATATAATTCATACACCCCAATTTACCTTAATTGGGGTGTATGAATTATGACATATTAAAATAAAACTACTTGCTAGATTTCGTTCAAACCTATTTTCGGTAGAAGTTTGCATGGTAAAATGTGCATTTGGTCATTATCATGCACATGGCAGTTTCGGAAAAAAGTGGCTGTGACATACGGACGGACAGACAGATAGAGTTCCGTTTTTTAGATTCGGAATTCTAAAAAGGCATATTAAATTTTTAAATTTGGAATCCATTTTGAATGATTTCAGTTTTATTTAGATTAATGATATAAAACATACATTACATTACAGATGAAGGTGCTTTACCACATGAGCTAATAGGAGTTATTACTGATGGTTTGCCCTCTCTTCTGGTGCCACCGTCTCTAGAACCAGGGAAAGTTGGATTTCAATGGGTAAATTATTACAAAATATAATTTAAATATGAGCAATTTATGCCAAATTAATTTTCTTGCATTTATTGGCTAGTTAATATGCCACTGGTGTGCTAAGGATAAATTTAAATTGTAAGGGGAATATATGTAATAATATTTGAATTCTACACATATGTGTTGGAGAGCTGGTTCTGTAAACACTTCTTTCTCAAGCTTGATTGAATACATGATTAAAAATAGATTATCAGACTATTCAATATTTTATAGACACTTTCAAAATAAAGCACCGTATTGCTCATTGTATATGGTTATAAATAATGCTCATCAATTTTTTTATTTCCAGTTGCAAGTTGTTGGGGCTTTATGCGAGTCGAGCGAAACCCAAGAACGCGTTTTACAAGAGGTCACCCCGGATTCCTTCGAAGACACATTGTACAGCGTGTTACAGTATACTTCACAGGTAAATAAAAACATGAAAAGTTGAAAACTTTTTTTATAAGAATTTCCGAGTGCTATTTATTTGTCAATAATTTGAAGGATTTTTTTTGTAATGCTTAGCAAACAAGAATAAATGTAATAAGTTTTTGTTAGTTCTTTAATATATTTATTCATCTTTTATTAGAATGGTCCTGTGGGTATGGAAACGGCTCAAAAAAGTGTGGTGCTGGCATGTCGGAGCGGACTATCTTTAGCTCCACTCTCGAAGCAGTGGGAGGCCGCCTTCAATAGGATGTTAGCGCATCATCAAGTAAGTAAACAATTCTTAACTGTATATGGTTTCCTGGTACCTCTTTATTAAATATCATAAGTTTTAGTAAATCTTATTTGTATGGTACATGGTAGGTGGTAATAGTAGTGTAGGGCTTTGTGTCAGTCTGCTCAGATTGCTACCACCCACTCAAATATTATATTTCTACGTATATTGTGTCCCAGTATAAATTCAGGCTTACCACTAAGCCATTTGTTCTCCTTATTAATTAACTCATATATAATACTTTAATTTAAAAGATTTTCAACCGACTTCCAAAAGGAGGAGGTTATCAATTCGTCTGTATTTTTTTTTTTTTTTATGTTTGTTACCTCATAACTTTTCACTGGGTGGACCGATTTTGATAATTTTTTTTTTTGTTTGAAAGGTAGTGCTTCCCGTGGGGTCCCATTTTTTTTAATTTTTTGCCGATGATGGTATCCATATGAAAACGACATAAGTCTTAAATTTGCATTATGTATATGCGCGACAAATAGGTGAATAACTGAAAATCACGTTAACCAATTTTGATAATTCTTTTTTTATTATAAAATATATACTTCAAGGGTAATTTGGTGAAAGTTTGGTAAGGTTCTGAGCACAGGATCCATGACAAAGTAACGGAACGGAAGGGAACGGAACAATTCTGAGGAGCACGTTAGCGATACTCAGTCGAATCTTTTATTTATAGGTTATTTGGATATTTGAGTCACCTTCCGTAATGTGGTTATGTTTATGTAATTATCATAGTCGAATATTATAATCAACTAGCTACCCAGCCCGGCTTCGCACGGGTGCAATACTGATACTAAATATACTACAGAATTTGTTTATTTACGACATCACATCGCAAACTTCTAAAATTATCAGTGTTTCTTTACTATATTGTTCATGTATTATATACACAAACCTTCCCCTTGAATCACACTATCTTTTAAAAAAAACCGCATCAAAATCCGTTGCGTAGATTTAAAGATATAGGGACAGAGAAAGCGACTTTGTTTTATACTATGTAGTGATGGAACTCCTATACGGCTCGCAGTTAGGGTGCGATATGGGGCAGAATTTCTTACTATATTTAATCAAATTTTGTGTATGTGATGTGATGTCATATGATGTACGAAATATAGTTGGTCTTTTTCAAAGTTTTTTTGCTGAGTTCGATTACAGCTCTTTCGAGGGATCCTTGTAGTTTACGCCGCGTGACGTATTAAATCCGCATTTTCGAAAGTCTATTTTTGCTTTATTCGCAAGTTTCCTTTGAAATTGTTCTCGAAGTAGTTTCTGACTTATATAAACGGAACGCTTAATCTATCCATATTAAAAAAAAAATAGTTAGTCAACATCAGCTTCACTTAAAATCAAAAAATAAATAAAAATTTTAACAAAAAAGAAAAACCGACTTCAAACAAAACACTATTTTAAAACAAATGAATATGCACGAAAAAGTAATAAAAATAATTGCGTATTCAACATATTTTTTAGAGTCTTCCTAAGTTAAATGAAATGAAAAATATTAGAGAACTTAAAAGTCGATTAACGATTATATCATGTAGTTATAATTATTGTTATATTTGGAGTCGGTGTCAGCCAATAAAACCCTACAGTATATCTATCAAAAAACAATACGACAATACTTTAACAAATATGTTTTTTACAAATTACCTTTTACACAATAAGATACTGGATCAATCAAGGGGCTCGTATCGCTTCTTTCTTTTGATTGTTGGGGCAAGGGCACCGTGGCTGACACCGGCTCCAAATATACCAATAATTATAACTACATGATATAATCGTTAATCGACTTTTAAGTTCTCTAATATTTTTCATTTCATTTAACTTAGGAAGACTCTAAAAAATATGTTGAATACGCAATTATTTTTATTACTTTTTCGTGCATATTCATTTGTTTTAAAATAGTGTTTTGTTTGAAGTCGGTTTTTCTTTTTTGTTAAAATTTTTATGTAAATATTAACTGCGGTTTAAGTCGCATAAAACTTAAAAAACTTTACCTATAGTTCAAAAACCGCTACTCCCAATTTTACCGTTTCGAAGGATGAAATAATGAAAGTAGCCATGTTCTTCCCAGTCTCTCAAACTATCTCCTTACCAAATTTAATCTCAAATCAGTTCAGTGGTTCAAACGTCATGAGGTAACAGACAGAGTTACTTACGCATGTATAATATTAGTATAGATAACATAATATCTAATTTGAATACTGAAGTGAGTAGTGAACTTTCAACTGCTTATGGTTTCCTAGTAGGTATTTATTATAATAAATATAAATTATGTATGTTTTATTTACCTTGTTTTTAATTTAATTGCAAGCAGTCTTTGTAATGAGGAATCATCTAAGTAAGTAATTCCTAGTTTCTTATGATCTCCTATTACTTTTTTTTTGTAATAAAACTCATTCATACCTCTTTAACATTGAACCAGTAATATAGAATTGCAAAGTAATAGAGGTGCTGTGATGATTTTTTTAACTAATATTGGGGGTAGTATGTATTAAATTAAAATAAAAATAACTAATTAATGATTTAATAAATAAATGAAATGCCCTCTATCTTCGCTATAGTCTATTTCAATAGTAGTAGATAATAAAAGAACTATGACATTGATGAAAGCTTTGTTGCAGGTTCGCAAGCTCCTATGTATGGCGCTCACGGGTAGCAACGGATCGCGTCGAAGACAGATCATGCAACTTGTGAAACATCATTATTTCCCATCGGATCAAATGAATCAGGTAAATATTCATTTGTAATGGTACATTTAAACTGCTTGTAGCGTTATAAAAAGTGGTAGAGGGTTCATAAATTAGGACATGTAAATTGTGCTAAGACGTATTGTCTTCTGAAAGCATGTATTGTCGTTGGTCCTGTGTTTGATTTATTCGCAAGAATGTCGAATGTTGCTCCAGTGGCCTATAAAATTCAAGGAATAAAGAGTGTGCATATGTGTTTCACTATTCATCATTCAAAATTATCGAAATTAGCAAGGAGACTAGTCTGGTGATACTTAATGCTGAGTGCGTCCGATCCGATCGCATCCGAATTAAGTACGCTCTCCCAAATTATCAACAATTATTTCTCACGCGAATATGATCTTTGCACAAACGTAGTAACTTGTAATATCATATGACCTAATATATTCGTCAATTTGACGTGTCGATTTACATGCACTTGTTTTCTCTGACGCGTGAATCTACAGCGACGAATAGCGTCGAGTGGCGCGATAGGGAGCTATTTCTATTGGTTGTGTAAATCGGCAGTAATCGATTTTATTTGTATTCCATTGCATTTTCCGATTCTACATCTAATTTGTGTCTTACTATACATTGGGATCAGAGTAATGTATGTGATGTTGTCTCATATTTATTTATTTATATTGTAATTGAATTTTTTCAGATATTCGGCGAGAGTCTCCAGAGCGTGCCGGAGGCGGAGTCGGAGCCCTGGGCGGCGGGCGGCGCGGGCGGTGCGGGGGGGGCGGCGCCCGAGCGCGTGTCGGCCTCGCAGGAGCTCGCGCTCGACCACCTCGTGGCGCGCCTCGGAGAGGCCCTGCAGGCCGGGAAGGCGAGTGCCAATCGGATGCCAGTCATTTGCTTGGCATTTCACTTCCTTAGTGGAATAATAAATATCCTCCCCGAAGCAGGTTCAAACCTGAGTTAACCTTTGTTAGATAGAATGCTGACATATGTGCTGGAGCAGCGACTTGAAATAATCTTTACTCTTTGCAATAACTACAATAAAAATAATTATTTTATATCGTTTTGAAACCACTATGATATTACTAATAAATAAATAAATCTTCGTAAAATATATATTCAGTAATTCGTTATCACACATAATGACCGATTTGATATTTAAATGTAAAAAACATAAATGTATAAAGTGTTTATGGTATTTGTTAATAGATATCAGATATCGCGACGTCGAGTGTGATGGAGCTGTACGGCTACAAGATGACGTGTCTGGAGCAGCGGCTACATTCGCATTCAGTGGCGTTGCAGGTGAGGACCAATTCAGAATTATGAATTACTAGTCGCCCGCGATTTCGCTCGCTTTTTATGGTATTGATTGATATGTTTTATACAAAAAAAGTAGCCTATGTCCTTTCTTGGAGTTTAAGTTTGCTTGATACCAAATTTCATCAAATTGGGTTTAGCGGTTTGGTCGTGAAAGAATGACAGACATACACTCTCAGAGTGTACGACAATACATACAATTATATTGTCATTGTAACATTCTAGAATTAATATTTTGTTATATTTTTTCCAGGGCGCAACAGAACACATGGCGTCCTTACAACATGCGCTCGCGTTGCTGCAAGCGACTAACTCCGCTCAGCAAGATGTGCTATATACGACACAGATGCAAAATGAAAAGTAAGTTTCTGGTCTGGACAAAAAAAATGTTTGGTCGAAATGTTTTTTGTAGGCGTAATTTCATACCCTTTGTTCGTAACGTAAATTTTTATATGAATGTTAAATTTCCTCAACTAAGTATTAAAATAAAAAGAAAAATTTAATGTCATCATGGTAGTCAACAAAAAATATTTCTGGCATTTGAAAAATTATTAATGAGAATAAAATTTATGAATAAATTTTAAAAACCTGTAATAAATAAAAATATAAATATTATATCAATAAAAATAGAAGTGTGTGGATACGTAACCTGCATTTCAACATGACACATGTAAGCATCGGTGGTTCAGTGGTAGAATGCTCGCCTGCCACGCGGGCGGCCCGGGTTCGATTCCCGGCCGATGCATGACTTTTTATTTTTTAACTTTAATTTTATTACTTGTGTATATGATACTTATTTTAAATTTCCATTATTAAAAATATTGAAATATTTCATAGATATGATAACGTAACGTAACATATTTATTAATTGCTTTATCTTGATTGGTGTGTGAACGAATTAATTGCTTTATAATGTATGTGGTGTATACTGTATGTTTCCCAATTATAATAAAAAAAAAAAAATGTGTGTATTTTTTAAAATGTGTATTATTTAGAATATGTAATATATGAGTCCGGATAGAATTATTATTCGTAAAATAATAAAAAGTATAAATGTCAATAATGGCTTTTACGTATATGTATTTTAATAGGTTTGTCCGCGTGATACACACATGAGACTAAAGTGAAACAATTATCCTTTCCCCTATGATGATAAATAATATTATTGATATTAATGTTAAACATTAAATGTAAAAAAATTAAAACAAATTATTTATATATATTTAATTATAATATATGCGTCGTATAAGGTTTATAGGTTCCCGTTGAGACTTCCGACGCGACCCGAGTATAATCTGGTAGCGGACAACTGTTACACCCGCGTTAGTTTAAGTGTAAATAATACTTAAAAGTGACATATTTATTTATTTCCAGACACAAAAAGTCAATAGAAGATCTTCACAAGCAACTAGAGGACGCTGAAACGACGCTGCGAGGCTTCAGAGCGAAGTTGGCTGCGGAGAGGTTGGATAAAGAGAATCAAAAGGAAATATTACAAAAGGAATTCAGATCACAAATAACTGTACGTACTATTTTTATTTCATGTAATTTCAACTAGTGTCTAGAGTCGAGATGGCCCAGTGGTTAGAACTCGTGCATCTTAACCGATGATTGCGGGTTCAAGCCCAGGCGAGCAACGCTGATTCATGTGCTTGATTTGTCTTTATAATTCATCTCGTACTCGGCGGTTAAGGAAAACATCGCCAGGAAACCTGCATGTGTCACATTTCATAGAAATTCTGCCACACGTGTATTCCATCAACCCGCATAGGAACAGCGTGGTGGAAACTAGATATTTTCGGAGTAATTTTGATGATTTTCTTTTTTGCAGAATATAGAAAACGAAATGAAAGTGAGGGAAAGAGAAGCAGAAGAACGACTTAAACAACTGGAATCGGATAATAGAACGTTACAGAAGAAGTTGGAACAGCAGGTAATTATTTGATTTAGCGATATATATATGACACCGTACATTTATAAAATTAGTTAGATTACAATCTGACGAGATAGATTAGGTCATTACAGACCTTGAGTAGTTATGGATTTGTTTAAAAGTTGCGTTTTATACATCGACTTTGTGTATGACATTATTCAAGTCCTCGTGATCCTAATGCAGTAACAGTTGTCCTCTATCAGTGATATCGCGTCAATTCGACGTCAAATGTTGTTTACTTCGCTTTTGACCTCTTGTGATTGGAATATACTATTTACTTGGTGGTAGGGTTTTGTGGAAGCCCGTCTGGGTAGGTACCAACCACTTATCAGTTATTCTACCGCCAAATAACAGTACTCATTATTGTTGTGTTCCGGTCTGAAGGGTGAGTGAGCCAGTAGAACTACAGGCACAAGGGACATAACATCTTAGTTCCCAAGATTGGTGGCACATTGACGAATATTTCTTACAGCGTCATTGTCTATGGGTGATGGTGACCACTTACCATCAGGTGGCTCATATGTTCGTCCGCCAACATATACCATAAAAAAAAACTATAGATTTGTGTATCTTTACTTTCTGCGATTGGAGTATACTATATATATTTATACTATATATATTTGACGACCTCCATGGTCGAGTTGTGTGTACACCGGTTTTCATGGGTACGCCGCCATTAGTTTTCTATGTTGTCTTGGGTCTGGGTGTCTGTGGTACCATCGTTACTTCCGATTTCCATAACACAGGTGCTTCAGCTACTTACATTGGGATCAGAGTAATGTATGTGATGTTGTCTCATATTTATTATTTATTTATTTATATATATATATATATATATATATATATATATATATATATATATATATATATATATATGAATATAAAGCCTTATTCTAATAATACTAGAGTATTATTATTATATTGGTTAGAACCAATCATAATGTGAACGAATTGTTTTCAGACGAATAAAAACAGCGAACTAGCAGGTGTATTGATAAAGTTTGAGGAGCGTGTCAAGCAGCGTGACAAGAAGTTGGAGGAGGCGGCCGCTGCCGACAGCGCCCTGAGGAGAGAGATGGAACAACGGGACAATGTCAGTTCACTTAACGTGTCATTGTTTTGTTTGCCTACTTGGTCCTGATTGCTTTATATCGAATCCCGCATTGGAACCAATAGAAGTGTTATGTGTATGAGTTTAAGGGTTGAAATGGAGTGATAGAATATTGGTATATAGTACATTTTAATTCTGTGGTTTCATAAGAGTTACAGCTGACTGTCTCATTGTTGACAAAGGGCAATTTTTACGTTCTTATAACAATGTGTTCCGTCGATAAAGAATACTGACTATCATATATGATGTTAACGTTTTTGAGAATATTAATTTTATAATCATAGTCATAGCATGAAGTGTTTATATTAAATCCACAGATGATAAAACAGTTAGAGAAAACGGTGGTTGAACGTGAGAATCGATTGTATCAAGTGACGACGCAGCTGGAAGAAATGAAGAGGGTGCAAGAGATGGTAGCTAAGCTTATGAGCAAAAGTTCTTCCACAGCGGCCAGCTAGCGCTACTACAGGTAATAAATGTTATGTGAAAACACTTCAAGATATCTCGCTACATTATCGGCATGAATTCAGATATATAATCTAATTTGTCTTTTTTTTGCTGCCTGTACTCGTACGTCAGTCATCTCACGCACACTTAGACGTCTTTTAAGTTAGAGCGTCACTCATACTAATGCACAGTTCTACTCATAATAAAACTATAGGGCGCGTCATCTTGAGTAAACAGATCAATATAAGTTATTGATTTGAGTCTTGTATGAGATTATTGAAAACATTCTAATAATTTTTTTTGAATAGTTTAAATAGGTTAATTAAAATATATTCATTTATTATAATGACCCAAATCGAGAAATATGATATTAATGTTTCCAGTCCGTACTGGTTCACATAATGTTGTCTTAAATTTTCGCGATGATTACACATTTAAATAAAACTATTTATAACGGATGAATCGCGTATATTAATTATTTTTTATTTTTAAACATCCCGACGTTTCGAGCACTTTGCAGTGTTCGTGGTCACGGGCAGACATAATTAATAAATGATTAATAAACGGATGAATCGCGTATATTAAAAATAATTAATATACGCGATTCATCCGTTATAAATAGTTTTATTTAAATGTGTAATCATCGCGAAAATTTAAGACAACATTATGTGAACCAGTACGGACTGGAAACATCAAATCAAATATGATATTAGTTTATTTTTTAACTGACTTCAATAAAAGGTTTCCAATTTCCTCTTTGTTTTGGATGTTTTCAGTTAAAAGTTTGGACGGCAAGGCTCTTGAACCTGTGCTTTAACTATTTCCGATTATGTTGTATTATGAGTGGGCTTGTGTTGTCGTTCTCACACTAAAAATTTTCTTGCGAAGATCGATAGACAAGACGATGCAACATTTTAAATAGTAATTAATTTAAGCTTCTTTTTTGTTTCAGTTCATAGAGAAGTATATGAAATCTAAACGAAGTTTTTTTCTTCTAATTATGTCAATGAAAACTATAGCTTATATGTACAAAGGACCTAGGATAGAAATATTCACTGAGAAAGTAATGATAAAATATTTTAATTTGGTTGATATAAATTGTGTGATAAAACAAAAGTTGAAGTGACAAGAAAAAATATAACGAAAATGATATCAAACCTTCTTTAACAATTTATAAAAACAATGACTTGGCCTTATTATTCTTAATTAAACATCTCCCATTAATAGATAAGTTTTTTTTACAATACACATATAATATTGCTTTTTTAATTGCTTTTTAAATTTTATTATGATTAAAATTAAAAATATATTCATAGACTATAAATAGATTATTTGTAGTGACTTTGTGATTGTCAGTAGTCGTTATATATTTGGTCTTAGTTCTAAAATTGTACAAAAATTTATCAATATAAGTAGTAGTTGGTTCTCTGTGAGTATCAATGTATTTCAAAGAATATATGTAAGGAATTTCTTGACAATTTAGTTAAATCGATTGAATTGAAAATTGTGCTTTGGAATTAATTCACGATGGGTTTGTTTATGATATTTTACCTAATTATGTCTGTTCAATTTATTTTTAATTAATTTAATATTTTCTTTTACCTAATATTTTGTTCAAATGGATTTCAAAACTAAGTTGTGTAATGGAAAAAATATGATACTACTAAATTGTTCAAATGTCGCCATTTAATATTTAAAAATATTCGAAGTCATTTTTTTTATCACAGATTATATATATTTTTATGATAAATATTATTTTTTGACACTTAACTTTTGGGTATGTATTTTTATTTCATATTGTGTATATGAAAATGATAGAATTGTGGATGTAATAATTTAGTTTAATTTGTAATATAAATTTGATATTAGTGACGAATAAACGTGCTGAATTGAATACTGTTATTATTTACCTAATCTTGTATAAACACAATTACAAGCAGCAGTACATTTATAAGTGCTAAATTTGTGTTTATTGATCTTGTACTTAGTGGTGAAGGAAAACCACCAAACCATCAATAACCATCTTCGGCGGTATGAAATACAACTCAGGAAATAATCCTCTTTGATTTATTCCAATATGAGGCGGTCCGATCGCTCCGACGGCTCGACCAAGCCTGTCAATACCGGCGGGCGCTTGATCTTTTATAACAAAAATAGGTGGGTAGACTTATTCACTCAACATAACAGCTGTTTACCAACACTAAAATATTTCAGACTAATTTAACATTTCACAATTCACTAAAAATTATTAATTTAACAATGAAACAGTTTTAAATTAAAATAATCATTTCTGGACACGTGTTTTTCTTAAATTCGTGGTTTCGCGCCGACATACATTATTCAAAAATAACAACACATACACCGTTGAATGAATCATGAATTAAACGAAAAATGAATTATGATATTAAATAAATAGTTTATTCAAGATTCCGTCCGTGACATGTTGTCTATCGTAGCAATATGACGAAATATTTGAATATGAGAAAGAATCGTTTATTAATAAATAATAATCTGTAATTACAAATAATCTACTATATAGAGCGCTCACTTAGCGCTCAATTATTGACAGATATTCGATTGTTTTTTTTTTTTTTATGAAAATAAAAATAATATTTTTACTAACACTGCTTTGTAGTTACTTTCACTTATATTTTTGTTAGATTTGAGGATTAGTATTTAGTAGGCTTGTAAAGAAAATTTTATTTAATTTATCAATCGTTAACAGTAATCGCCCGTGATAGTAAAACTCCACGCATTAAATCATGCATTTATTTATATATTCTCTAGTTTATTTTAAAAAAAAATTAATAATGTTTTGTCCTAAATTATAAATTAGACTTTCAAACCCTAAAACAACCGATTCTATTAAAATACAAGGGCAGCCAGTGCCGGTCAAGTATAAGCTCCGTAGGGAAACAAATGTCAGTTTCGCGATATATTTGGATGACCTTGAACTTTACTCAACGCGTGATAACTTTTAGTACGGTTAGGAAAACAATATTTTAATATATTTTCCTGATTTATTTTAATGAAGAAAAATATTTGAATGGTAATTGATCATTATCAATTAATAATATTTAAATATGTTTGATGAAACAATAAAACGATTATTTATCTATCTGTTTTTAAAATTCATCAGTCATTTATAATTTGTGTAACATGTTTGGTTTTATTTTTGAATTTTTGTAACCAAATAAAAATTCAGTGTTTTTTTTAAACCTAATATTTTTAAGGCAGCTCGAAATCGATGAAATTCTGTCAACATTGTATCGCATTATAGTCTTTTGGAATTAGATCGAAAACTTTCCTCAAATTTTCCCCTGATTTTACTCGAAAAAGGAATTTTATGGGCTATTCATTTTTAGCGAGCGTGAAATCACTTCAAAGTAAGTGCTTCTTTTAGTAACCAGAATGTGAACTTATAATATTTTACTGTCTTTACAAATCCAGACGTTTCTGTATTTTTATGAAATCCATTAGCTGGTTTATTCTCAGTGTATGTCACGGACGCGACGCTACAATTCATTGGGTCGACCTTTTCCAGTGAGGTCTGTGGGAACACATTCAGTTAAGTATTGCTATTTTTTTAATACTTTAACTACGCAGCGGCTACAGACATTCACCTCAGGAATTAATAAAAATCGGTATACAGTTATACTGCTTATATCTAATTAGAACAAATAATTTCAAACTTTGTTTTGGTTTTATTTATTGCGGGAAGTGAGAAAAAGAAAGAATCTGAAGTCAACTTGACTGGTAGCTTCACTTAATTGTAAAATGACGATTTAAGTGCTTGTAAAGGCCTACTCGAATAAAGTTTATTTTGATTTTGACACTATATTGCAATTGATATTATATCATTGTTCAAAACAAAACAGCCATAAAAATATTTCTGCGCGGTGATAGGATGGATGTTTGATGCTCACACAGATAAAAGTTAACAGAACGAACGAACATTTTCTTTCATTTTTTTTAAATTTTACCAAAATACATAAATCGTCATAAAATCAAAGAGTGAAGCGAAGTTAACTGGGTACTAAACTATCAACAAAACAAAAATATAAAAAGCTTTCTCTTCGTTCCTACGAAGATTCGTTTTAACCATCAATTTAAAATCTCCTCCTGACTTATTAAGCAGCTGTGCTGGAGATCATTATCGTAGTTGTATTATACTCAGACTTTAGGGATTCAACAGGCGAAGAACCGACTTCTTTTTTGTGCTATCAGGGCTATTTCTGTTTTTTTTTTTTTTAGCAGAACAACCTCACATAGCTTTTAGTATCATTTGTTATCATCTGGGTTTGAACTGGAGAATGTGTTCCTCAACCTTATTAGCTAACCACTGAATCATTGACTTAGTTAAACAAAACGATGTACAGTCAGGTGAAAAAAAAACCTTCTTCACTTTTCAAATTCATTCCTTTATCACGTCTTAAACTGTTAGTACCTCTTGAAACTAAAGCACTAAACTGATAACTGTATATAAAATTAAACTTTCACAGTATGATAACTCGGTTCAAAATAGTGTAACATATTTGACTCCTTCAATTTTTAAAACACAAATTCTTTTGAATAATTAGACATTCCATATTTAAATTAGATGTGATATCTTCTACTAAATTGTCAACATATGTCTGTCAGTGTCATATAACTATGCTCAATCGGTAAAGTAGATTATCGTTCATACTGAGCACACGAAAATAGACCTTAAGGTGACGAACCTTTTCTTACCCCGACTGTACTTACTAAAATACTATACTATTCTGAATTTGATTTACTTTGAAGTAAGAGATAAATAAAACATTTGATTTATGTAGTAAGTATGTGTTTATTGAATCTCACAATACAATAGTAACTATACTTAGTGAGTTAAGTGAAGTATTCACAGTAACGATAACAATAAATAAAATTTTATAGTAATAACAGCTTAGAGATAAAAGGAGTTAATAGTTAACGCGAAATTATACATTAACATTAATTATAATACAATCAAACAACTAATTTAGATAGATAGATTTTTATAAGCTCTTTTAAACAAATATTCACACCTTATCGTTTATTAATTATATAAAATAATATGTTGAACTAATCTGCGTAATATGAAGATATAAAAATCGAGTCGATTTGAAATTGTGAGATTTTATTGTTGATCAGTTTACGTCCGATTACTATATATATAAGGAACGGTTCGTTTTGCTAATAGAATTGTCTGCGAGGCAATTCAGAAGCTATTAGCTTAATACGTACGGCGTTATCAGACTACGAATAACGCATTGTGACATAAATGCAAGATAATGACAAATACCTAATATAATTTTAACTAAATTTAATTATAGATGTTTACTATCCGTAAGTAATACGAATGGTTTTTGAATATAGTAGCCGGACTTCATCAAGTATACTAAACATATTAATGGTTTTACAACGATGAGGCAACGTCAGGTTGCTTGAATACATTCTAGAAGATTGAAGAAGTTTGTGGACCAGGTAAGTTCTATTCCGTATTTCCTTTGTCAGTGGCATCACAAAAAAAAAATTTGAACCATTCATCATTCATTTAAAACGTTGGTTTGATTTAATTACTTCCGTAAAATAATAAAATAAAATTCAAGTTAGTGAATATTTTCACATAAATTTTCGACTAAACTAAACATTTTTGTATATATTTTAAACACGAACTAAGTCTATAATAAAAATTATAGTAATTATTTTTTTCATTATTCAGTAAGTACGACAGAAAAAATAATGACCACGACATTTTTTCTAACTATTAAAAAAATATTGGATGAAAATAATTTTATTATAAATAGAAAATGCATCTTATGAATTATGTCAAATAAAATACTTTACAAGCTTTTAAATTAAGTACCAAAAACATTTATAAAGGCATGTTTCACAATCATTGTTCCATGATTTTCTTTTTAATATTTTACTTTTTAATTTCAACATTTATATCGCATTTCATTTTAACTTATTTACAAGTTAAGAGGAAAACCTCTTGCATTTTATTGCATAGCAATGCAATTCTTGAATATCATGGATTAGCAATAAATACTATTATTTAATATAAAATAAATATTACGAAAAAATAAAAAATATATATTTTATACTTCGTTTGTTTTCGTTCATAAAATAGATCTGTTATTGTGTCGAATTGACGTCACGACAGAATTGGTAGGGGATAAAATGGCATAACTTATTACTATAGACTAATTTCGTAAATCGGATTGCATATCCTTTAATACTCAGTGCGTTGAGTGTTCCGATTAAAAACTGACCATTAAACGAAAATTAAATATGCGATATATTTAATTTTCGTTTTATGTTAATTTTATGAAACGTGAGTGACAGGTATAGGCGCCATTTTGTTCTGTGCTGTCATTGTAATTATTGTGAGATACGGTTAAACCTGAATAAATTTTGAACGTGTCAACATATTGAGTAAGAGAGTGTTGAAATTAGATTGCCTGTTTTGGACTTTGAAAATTTACATTCTTAAATATTTGTTATTAATAAGTAACATTTTTGTTATCGTGTTGAAAGCATAGCTACGTTGTCTGGCCAATACTGATAACTGATTACAAGGAAATAGATTCGAAGTCCTTATACAATAATTAATGTAATCAACTAACAATATTTTCGTTTTAAAGTACTTTATGTTGTAAATAATAATATACATTTTACATGTTATCGTTTCACAAAGTGATACGGTACTCATAAATGTAATTTATTAGAATTTGAAGTAAACACAAAGTACAGTTTGTTGTTTTGAATTAATTTGAAAAATAATTAACAGAAGACTCTTATTCGACTAAAATTACCATTAAAGCGAATATGAAAGGTGATTTTATATTAAATTCTTACCCTAAATATAATAATTATAATGAAAATTACGAGAAACATCGACACTTTGGCACTTAGGTCTTTCTCACTTTACGTTTTGTCTTAAATATTTTCAAAAAAAAAAAAAAAAATTATGATCGAATCATAATATTAGAATTTAAAAAAAAAGTAACATAAAAAATATGTTGGATTATTTTGTGTATGTAATAAATATCTAATTTATGAACTTAATTTTCGAAATGTAATAATAGTCGTACAGATTCATTAAAAAGGTTGCGTTTCGTTTCTTAAATAACTCAATTTATTGTTATAAGAAAATTTGTTTCATCGCAGGAACCTAACCTAATCTGAAATATTAATTACACGAAGAATTGAAGTTATATTACGCATTTAAACATTATCTACTTTTGCCGTTCATCCCGTGATAAGGATTGCGTTCGGAAATTATGATAAATAACAAAATATTTTGATTACCATAAAAAATGACGTAAAAAATTAATTATCAATGCATGAATATTCTCTTATAATACTATTTACGTGTAAATTGGTGTTATAAAGAAAACTGGAATTATTCATTGTTTTATATAATTTAATTTATTCAAAAATCTTAGTTTTTCAAAACGGTGCCTACGGAAGAAATGTGATTACTTAAGGATATTTATTAAGAAGAGGTATTTTCACTATAATTTATTGCTATTAAAGTTATTTTCGCCTTAAATTTCACGATTCGAACGTGACTAGTATTTATTAAAGCACTAATGACTTTTACTAAGTTCAAATCTAATATTTTAAAATTTTATTTCATTAATAAAATATTTTAATACTATTGGTCTTTACTAAAGTTTAACTTGACGCTATAAATTGTTAATGTTTAAATTAATTTTCTAGAAACATGCAAAATTTGGAAACGAGACTGAGCAAATTTCAACGATCGAATTTTAATCTATATAAAATACGTGTCATACAAAAATGTAGAAAAAAATATTACGAAGACATTTTTTAAACCGACATATAAATTTACGTTATAAAAAAAAACTTATTCCTCTCGAAAAGGATTTAAGTTCAATCCAAGATATTCCTTTAGTTGAATACTTTTATGTCATTGCTTTATTGAAATTTAAAAAAAAAAATTGTATTGTCTTCGCAAAAATTTTCTATATTTTTGAAAGATACACTAGAAGGCATTACTTTAATCTAGATTATTTAAAATTTCGTAATAAATATCTGTACAATTATTTGTCATTTAGAAATTACACTTTACCTTTTCGTAATGACGCTACCGATATTATAATTGTTTCGATTTATTTGAATATAGTTTAAATTTAATATTTAATTACGTTCCGTTTTTGGAAAAACGAAGGAATTATTTTGAAAAATTTAAGAAATTTCAGAAATTTATGTTGTTATTTCACTTAATATCTATTGTTCGAATGTTTTTATCACAACAACACTTTAACACCTCTATTCAGTTCAATTTGAATAATTATTTAAAAGCACAATGTCGCGTTATGAACATCTTTCTTTAGAAATTTAAACATTTCATAACTTTTAAATGTTTCATAATTTGTTAAATTAAATATCATTATTATAACAAATTCATATTTGGATCATTTAACACTGGGGCAGTATACGTCTCCAGACGTCATAACAATTTCTTTGTTACTGAGTCTAGTGTACAATACACTAGACACTCTCAAAGGATTAATGTAAATTTAAACCATATTACAATACAGACTTTGTTTTGTTGTTTTTATACACTCAATATTACAAATCAAATATGTACCTTGTAAATACAAATGGGTAACGTAAAACTAACTGCCGTTTCTGACTACAGTGACGATCTTAAAGAACTATCGCCTACCATAACAACTTAAGTACTAAGATCACAAAACTCATTGACTAAAGAGCAACTATCAATTCCTTTATTAGTCACTAAACAATTCTGATTTATATAACAATTTGCAAATTCCCATGAAAATTATACATTAACAGACCTCAGGTTTTGATCACGATATCAAACGAGGCAACTCAATTGAAGATAAAGTAATAAATAAAAGCAAAATGATTCGCGTTTTCTTTTACAGTGATAGTATAGCATAGTGACGTCACTTTGATAATAAAGTGTGTTAGAGGTAAGATCGTGACCAAAACCCGAATATAATATTTAAAATGAAGGTAGATACAATATACATCGCAAACATTTCAAGTCACATTTTAGTTGTAGACAGAATTTGCGTTATCCCGCAAAATAATATTATCATTTGTTGTTATAAAAATAGATATTACCAAATTGCGGAATAAAGCAATACATTGTTATTTTTAAATTTAAAAACACTAAAACGATTTTTCGACGATTAAAAATGCGAATATAATACACGCGATTTAATTTCTAAACTAAAGCTTAAAGTAAAATTTTAATTATTTAAAAAAAGAACTACGTTTCTATTTGAATATTTGTGTATTCATTCCCATGATAACTTTAATTTTTTTTTGTGTAATTTGAAATGACAGGTCTTTTCCGAAGTTTCATCGATTAAGAATAAAAGAAATACTGGGCCGCAATTAGTGTACCCATAAATTTAATAGATGATTAAAACAAAAAGAGGCTCAATGATCATTAGGCCGTTCCGGCCCACAGACCCTTTCATTTTTTTTAATTAACAAGATTAATTACACTCTAAAAAAATAAAACCCATCATAATTTATTTGCCAGTTCATGTCTGAGATTGATGAAAATTTTTAGAATTAAAAAAAGTAATGATATCTGGAAGTAATAACGGAAACAATTTATATATAATAGATTTAAGTTATCATATTAATTTGTTTCTATTTAGGTAGAATAATTTAGTGTTCCGTATTTCATAATTACGTAAATATTTAAAAAATATTGCAACAGTTACAATTTTAACAACATCTTATCTTGAATCTGATAAACAGGATTTTTTAAATATTTACGGCGTTTGTGACTTCGAACTGTGTTTTAATTATTTCGGAAGAGTTTTTTGTCGTCAAACAGTTTGGTACAGATACGAAATAGATTATATTTCATAAATATTGTTTGTTATGAAAGAGATTTTTTAATAAAATAATAGAAAAAAATTAAACGGATATTTTTTTCATATTGCAACACCATTCGCGTTTTCATACGTCATTATTCCATTGATCACAATTGTTTGCATATATTTAACTGTTTCTTGTGCGTTTCTATTTATCAACCACACACACACGTATGCAACACCTCCCACATACATTCGCATAAGGGTTCGTTAATTAAAAGCTTTTAATAGAATTCAACCATACAATTTACACAATCACAATTATTTATAACTACGTATCACATGCATGTTTGATGTGTATGAAATAGTCCATTTGGCAGTAAATATCGAATGGGATATGGAAATAATTGTACTACAGATTTTAATAAACTCTTCTCTGGCGGTTTCTACTTCATTGTAATTACCTGTAAAAAAAAAAACAAAATTACATTTCAAATTTCGAATAGACCGTCAGCCGGGAAACGGTTCGGAAATCGTCACCGGTACAGACTTAAGACTGTATATTACAACCAAAAAGTTTTTATATCTTTATTTTTGTTAACGAAATACTAACATGTCAATTTTCTCTTTTATCTTTTATTTCAAATACAAAACCTATTGTTTGTTAAACAGACCCAAGAGACATAACTCGGATACCGGATGATTGGAATTGTGCCAATAAAAAAAGGCAATGTTGATTTTTCTTTGCCTCTGTCTATGAACAAAGGTACTACTACTATAATACATACAATCCGATAGGCCATTCTGTGATTAGATTCCAATTTTAAAAACATTATAGAACTAATGTTGCCTTAAATTTTCGCGATTATTACACATTTAAATAAAACTAGTTATAACGGATTGTAATCCGGAAATTCCGGAACGTTCCGGAACGTTACTCAAGATACCAATTGAGAAATCGTTGGCGGTAGTTGCAAATAATATTTCTTTGCTCTTCAAATAGACAAATGCCACCTTAGTCTACCCGTGACCACGAACGCTGTAAAGTGCTCGAAACGTCGGGATATCCAAAATAATTAATATACGCGATTATTTAAATTATAGAACTAGCGACCCGCCCTTGCTTCGCACGGGTGAAATTATACGACATGACAACATTCTCAAATGACTCTTATCTATTAAAAAGAACCGCATCAAAATCCGTTGCGTAGTTTTAAAGATTCAAGCATACGTAGAGATATAGGGACAGAAAAAGTGTCTTTGTTTTATACTATGTAATGATAAAAAGATAGATATACCAAGAGTACAACTCCTCATCCCTCCACGAGTCTCAGTCGAGGTTACCGCCGTTTCGCAGTCCCGCCTTCGTCTCTGGCGGGACTTGTTTCTTGAAACAGTCGTCCAGGAACGAGGACATTGTGCGGAATAGGTGCTTCTTGACGCCCTCTAGGCTGTGACCTTCGTCTGGGTAAATCTAGAGAAGACAACTTACGTCAAAAAAGGTTTCAATTTTATTACAAACTGAGAAGTGGATTGTCTTGTGCTTGCCAAAATAGTAACCTAAAAAATGTCCTTCCTTGGAGTTTAAGGTTACTTCAAAGCAAATTTCCCCAAATTCAGTTTGTTTGGTCGTGAAAGAGCGACAGACAGACAAACTGACATACAGAGTTATTTTCACATTTATAATATTAGTATAGATTAATGCTTTAACTAATATGAAATTAAGCGAATGTTACTTTGTTGGTTAGTTACGTCTTAACTACAGAACTTATTACAATTTTTTGTAATGAGATGTAAATGGGTTCAGAAAGGTACCTAACAGTTGACTTTTACACGGGAATAAATCTGCGGGTGAAAACTAGTCGTTTTGCAAACTGTTCCTCTAGTCTTTATGCGAAAATATATATTTTATAGGTGTCGTAAATTAATGTAATAAAATGTCTTATAAGTAAATTAAGTAATGTATTTAATTATTAGTGATTGAACATATTATTAGGGGTATCATTTTTAGCATTGCCGTTACAGGCACATTGTACCTATAACTTTTAAATTTATATTGAAGAAGTTATATGAAGAGGTTATTTTTAAAGTATTCTGATTCTACACTTACCTGTTGTCTAAACGTGCTTCCCTGGTCAGACAGCGCTCTCGCTAGCGCCATAGTCTGCTGCACGTGAACGTTGTCATCAGCAGTTCCGTGTACTAGGAGCAGCATTTTATCTTGAAGTGCTGCAGCCTGCTTGGTGACGTCAGCATCGGCGTAGCCTCGGTAATTACCGGTTGCGTTCGGGAAGCCCATGTAGCGTTCTGAATAAGCTGACGCTGTTAAAAATATTTCGTGAGTTAGTTTTTAATTACATCACAATATGAGTGAGATCGTTTATTGATGTGTTTTAACTTATTGTTATCAGAAATTGAATATAAACTACTTGGTAAATGCTTTGTCCTTCAGTTCGAGTCAGTCTGGGTATGTATCACCCACTATTCTACCGCTGAAGAGCAGTTATCAGTGTTGTTATGTTCCGGTTTGATTCGTAGTTGCCTAACCTAACCTAACCAAGTCAATGCACTAGTTATGTAAGGAATGGTTAATATTTCTTACGGCAATAATTTGTTTTGAGACAAAATCACATACATTACTGTGATCCCAATGTAAGTAGCTAAAGCACTTGTGTTATGGAAAATCAGAAGTAACGACGGTACCACAAACACCCAGACCCAAGACAACATAGAAAAGTAATGGCAATCTACATTGACTCGGCCGGGAATCGAACCCGGGACCTCGGAGTGGCGTACCCATGACAACCAGTGTACACACCACTCGACCACGGAAGTTGTCAACCTCAGGAAGAGGTTTTTGTTAACCTCAGGTGGTCCATTTGCCTGTACGCCTACCAATAGCTTAAAATAAAAATAATATAAATATTTAAGTAATTTTGGAGCAAGCAACTGGTATGATCAAAGATTACATGATTGTCGTCATCATCAGTCAATCGTATCTTAAAGCTTGACATTGGCCACTCAGAAGGTACGTCAAGCAGTCTCCGCTTTCCACAACCCGTTTCTTTCCAGCCATTTTCTAAACGGATATTTTGAACCTAAGAAAATTAAATCAATCATCATACTCCTGCCCTTATCCCAATTTTATTTGGGGTCGGCGCAGCATGTCTTCTCCTTCCATACTTCTCTGTCAGACGTCATCTCACAAGTAACATTCTTTCTAACCACATCGTCTTTCACACAATCCCTCCACCGTTTCCTTGGTCGTCCTCTACTTCTATATCCATTCACATCCATGCTCAAGGCCTTCCTTACAATATGTTCCTCTAAGCTAAAAAAAGACGATAAATTTAAACTTGTTTTCCATTTTTACCATAGTATCGCCACCTAATGATGGGCGTGATTGCGACCCCGCAATGGAAAACTCGCAGAGGACTAGCAAGCGCCAGCGCCGCGAGGAACCCGCCGTGCGCGCGCCCCCACACCGCCACGCGCCGCGCGTCGATAAAGTGCAGCGAGTCGCGGAGATATCTATAACACACAATATATATAATATTATTTACATACTAGCTATACCCGCCCGCTTCGCTGGGCATTAGTCGTAGAAAAATATTTTTTTTATTTTTAATTTTGTAATAAATTACTGATAGAATGTACAAATAATCAAGAAACATGCGAGCTCTAATCAAATACTTAAAAATTATTTCATTTAATATTCGTCAATGATGTTCTGGATGGGCTGCAGATTGGTCATAACACCCATAAACTTATTTATCAAGATCATATCTTCTTTTTTTGAATCCGGAAACAGATCTGAGAATGTTTTTGTTGGTGTAATCTCGATGTAAAGTTGGTACGATGAAAATTTTAATTAAATTTCTATAGTCTAGAAAAGTTTGTATCACACCAAAAACGTCCCCTATTACCCGGTTCTATCAAACATCGATTATATAACATTTACAACCTTGTCATCTGTATGTATCTCGTAAATAAATGTACCCTTTGGCTCGAAGTTTTGTTTGGATGCATCGAATGTAATTTAATCGTTCGTTCTCGACCATAGCGTACATGTAAACAATAAATTGTTAAAACAGTTGACGATACTTCAGAATATGGTTAGATTAATTATCTCTAATTATACGATACGCATAAAAATCTAACCCTTCGATGTCACAGAGCCAGTCGTGAGATTATTTTGATACAGTCCGAGATGATATCCATCTTCTGCTCGCATAATCATAATTGGATAATCGTAATAATTGTCATACGATTGATATTTTTCAGCGACACCTTGATTGTTTTTGTGTCGCTTAGTGACAACAATACCTCGTTATGTAATTTCTGTACCGACAATTACAGCTGTGACTTCAGGAGCTATGGAAGCTTTAATACGTCTTTTATGCTCTGCGTTCTATCTGCATTGATAATTACTTTGAATCATTTGTTTTTTCACTTTCTAGAGCAGTTTTAGGCATAATCCTAAATTTAGCGATTATTTCTCGATTAGTTGTACATACATCGAAGATCAATTTTTTTCTACGTTGTCCGTGAAATAAATGTCCAGAGATTGGGGATTTTATTTAGATACTGGAAGAAGTGAACCAATCATATGATACACTTTAAACGTAGACGCGAAATTATTGTATTGTACAATATTTGTTGCTCCAAAAGATGTCATTTAAAAGCATGAATTGTAATTTCTAATATACTGAAGGAAATATTTAGACTCCTTAATAGTTCCCGTCACGTAGGTAAGAGGAGGTTCTGGTGATTCAACCAGTTGTGGTAAATACATTTTACCAGTGGAGTAGCATATACCATCAGTTTATTTAGCGTGACAATATGGGCATACTATATTCATTGAACCAATGATCACATCGGGATTCATCTTGTTATCATAACCTATATAGTAATTGAAGGCTGATTTATTAAGATTGGTTCTAGTTCTTGACTTAGTCTATTTTATTCGTTCATCATCCAGTCATTGGGCTTGTCAGGTTTATCAGTATCTCTCGATAAAGATGCTTGTTCGAAGATCTGGAACTTGATCATTTCGTTGACTAACCGTTTTGGCAGCTCTTAAAGTAGAAATTCGGATTCTATTTGTTTCTAAACGTATTTCTTGTTAGTGTGTGGTTTCCGTAGCTCTTTTGGATGACGCTACGCATATATTGTTGATATTCCGATCTTCTATTTCTTCAATGGCATGGTGGTTTCAATTTATATAAATAAGTTGTTTTTTTTTTTGTTATGTGTCTTACGTTTACATTTTATACTAAAGATTCATTGTTATTGGAGTTATGAGTATACTTACCAATAATGATTATTGTTTACTTTCTTATAATCAGAACAGCTAATCACTTCTTCCCATATATGTCATTTATAATAATTATCTCATTTTAAAATGACAATTATTATTGTTGTGATTATTTTATGTTTATTGGCATATGACGGAAATTAAGTTAGTTGTTATGCTTTTTGAATAGATTTTCATTTTTTATTTCATATTTTATAATTATCGGTTGATCGGAATATAAGTGCATCGTGATACACGTAAGGGCCATCTGTTGGTTATTTTTAATGATACGGATGAAATAATTACTTTCTCCATAAAACAATAGATAAACATACCAATTTTCATAATGATCGATCAAATAGTTTCTGAGTTTATCGATGACACACATACAAAAACATCCTTTTGGCTATCTATATATGCTTTTGTATGTATAGATCGCCTACGATTTGCGCAAGTACATGTTTTTCCTGTATGCCAATTTTTATAAAGATACAGACACACAAAAATTTCAAAAATGGTAAAAATTAAGTCAGTCAAAGAACACAGACGAATGACATGACGAATTACAACAAAAATAAGTGTACAGACAGACTCTAGACATTTATATAATAGTATAGATTTAGTACTGACGTGCGATAGCTTTATCATAAGCGTATTTTATGTATAACTTTGGTGTTTCTATACCGATTTCTATGATTTTTTTTATGGAATAGTTAATACTGTTAACTTTTGTAATTTGGGATGATTGAGAGTGTTATAATCGTAGGAATAGACAAATATAATCAGAAAGCTTCGAACTACTACGCTATTGGGAGTGACACGTGTTATTGTGAGTCAACCATAAAAGATAGACATAGGCTGTCATGGGATATTTTTTGTATAATTTTAAGGAGAACATTTTCGTACTACATTATTTCTGTGTAGCTTTAACCATTAAGGCTAAACACGCGACGGAAGCTCAAAATATGGGGTAACTTCTCACGTTTTTCAGACATTTCCCTTCACTGCTCTGCTCCTATGGAATTAAACGTGATGAAAAGTATACTATAACCAGCTCAGGAGTATGAAATATAATTGCACCAAGTTTCGTTAAAATCCGTCGAGTAGTTTTTGTTTCTATAACGGTTATATGGACAGACAGACAGCCAGACAAAAATTTTACTGATTGCATTTTTGCTATCAGTATCGACCCCTGATCACCCCCTGATAGTTATTTTGTAAAAATATTTCATGTACAGAATTGACATCTCTACAGATTTATTATAAGTATAGATGTAATCTATCCTAATATTATTAATGTGAAATAACTCGGTCTATCTGTCTCTTTGTTGCTCTTTCACTACCAAACCGCTATAAATTCCACAAACCCGCATTGGAACAGCGTGGTAGAATATGTTCCAAACCCTCTCCTTAACTGAAGAGAAGGCCTTATTGCAGCAGTGGGAAATTTACGGGCTGTTACTTTACTTTTTTTTAATATTTAATCAGATATATTTTTATTTTGAAACATTTAAAATTTGTAGCGAGCAGCGAAGTGGAAGATTTAAACAGCGTCCAACCCCATTAGTAAACTCTTTGTTAGTTCGACAAGTTTCGTACCAGTTGAACCGTATTTCTAACAATAGACAGTTTATTCAAAACACAGTTCGCTACTTTATAAATTTAATTAAAACTTATACGGTGATCATTTATGGTGGAATATGTTCCAAACCCTCTCCTTAATGGAAAAGGAAGCCTTATCCCAGCAGTGGAAAATTTACAGGATGTTACTTTACTTACATAGGCTACTTTTTTGCCTAACACATGACAACCAAACCCCTATAACAGGAGAGAAGCCGGGACAATAGATAGTATAATAAAAAAAAAAGTTTTCCAAAACAAAACATTAATTATAATATAGACTTCAATAGTGCGCGTCTAATGCTATTTTACCTAATTAGTTGTTTTGGTGTCAGTGATTCAAGGTTGGAGATAATTTTACTTTTATTGGCAAATATATGTCACTGTTACAAGAACGAAGTTTCGTTTTATCTAAGAACAGATTTATACCCTTAATGTGTTTTTACCTTCCATTATACATAAAAGTAAATTAACGTCTTCATATATATTTTGTGAATATTAAATGCTTTTCGTTTTTAAAGAATAAGTTTCTTATGTTATAGGACTGGCAAATGGGCAATGTGATGATGCTAAAAATATATTAATCTTTCTTCATATTAACATTACGCCACCAAACAATCATAGATTATATGTCCCTTGTTTTTACTGGCATACTGATCTGATTTATCGAAAGATAATTGAATTTATACCTAATGTATTATATTAAAAATGAATAGTAGTAACGAATGTAATATAATCAACACAAATTGAAAAATCTTACATAAAAATTATTTTTTTACATAGTATATATTTTTATTAGTTTATTTGAGATTTATTTTTCAAAATTATTTTGGGTAAAATTGAACAAAATGTATAATATATGCAGCAAACATGAAATTGTTTTAAAATGTATTGATACGTACTCAGCAACTTCCAACTGATCTTTTAGTTCAACAGTTCCCAGACGTCTGTGCAGCGTGTGATGTGCTGCAAGACCTCGTCCGCCAGCACCTCTTGCGTCCACTGAAGCCAGTATAGCCCCAGCGCCTGCGGCTAATGAGCCCCAGTCAAGGGACCACTGCTCTGTTACCAGCTGAGTTCCTGGTGCACCGTTTCTGAACACATATTAATATAATAAGGTTCTTTATTGCGTTTATGATCATGAGAAATCTTAATAATGACATATTTTCAGAAAAGAACCTTAATTAAATTCAAAATGTAAATCGTTGATTATTATCTATCTCTCATCTGAAGGACTATTCTGTAACAAGAAACTCGAATCTCACCGTAAACATCTCACCAATAACATAATTTAACATTTATAATGGTTATGATTATGTATTATAATACAATGATTATAAAATTTGTTAGGCACACAGTATACAACGACGTATCATCGTAAGTCAATATTACACGAGCGCTATACGAATTGTATTTTAAGAGCATTGCACTCTTGGACGGGAAATATGTGAAATTTAAGTAACATTAATTATAAAAGCATATACAGATATTGAATTGTCCAGTTTTTTGTGAACGAATTACTCTTCAAATCCAATATCCGTAATAGGTTACGTTATAATCAAAATAATTTACGGACTAAGCAGATATCAAAAATTTCCTAGAATGTATTGATTAAAGCTTATTATATAAACATACATTAAAATATATAAACTACTAAAAAGAAACACGATAATAAAATGCTTTAGTGCTACCGATGATTATAATCTCAGTGGTTAATTATCACTTAATAAATAAATTACTATCACTAAAATAGATAGACAGGTAAATAAAGACTTACACTTTCATAACCAATGGATATTTAGTTACTTCATCCTCACGCAAGCCGGGGGGAAGGAGGAGACGAACTCGGGCTGCCTGACCACTTGACAGCTGCACCGAGAACGTCCTCGGTGTCGGCAATGCTATGACTGATAGCTTTTCCTTTAGAAAAAAAAATATATGACGAAAACGACCAGACACACACATTCACATTAGCAGTATATACTGTATATTTCCTACTGCTGGGCTAAGGCTCCCTTTGAGGTGGATAAAATTTGTGGAGCACATTCCACCACGCTACTCCAATGCGGTTGGTGGAACGAATAGACAATTAAAGCTTAATTCTCCATAATGATCTATAATAAAATGTATCTATATTTTAAGAAGAAATTAATTTTATAAATAGAATTCCGGTAAGATTCAATTACTTTAAAAATAATATTTTTAATAAAATAAATAAAAGCAGACTTAATTAGTTTTGCCTTTCTATACGGTTTGAATAATAACAATATCCAATACTATTGCAATTAGAAAGGACCACCATGGAGGTTTTATATAAAGACAATACGTCCAACGCAAAAAGGATAAACAAAAATCAGATAATAAGTAAAAAAGGACCTAATGTTCATAGACATTAGGTATTTATTTCATAGAGTTAATAAGATAACACGAAGATCAATAACAAATCAGACAAATTGAAAGATCAAGTTGTTATATTACGAATCGAATGAAAAAGCTATTTACGAGTTCAAATAAGAATATCAAAATACAAAACCATAAAGCGTCGGTCTGTCGACGCTTTTTAAATTGTTCCATCAGTAAAACGTATGCACAAAGGGAATAAAATCTAGAATCAGAATGCATATCGATCAAGCTGTGAACACATTGTGGACATAACGGCAATTTTTGTTGATATTTCAAATTGTTGAATATATTTTATAGATATATAAAAATATATAGATGGAATAAAGTGTAAGATTTATAAGATTTTGTTTTTAATATTTATTTGTATTGTGGACATATTGTTTTTTTTTTTCTTTAACGAGGCTGATAAGTAAATGGTCTTATAGTCAGTGATTATAATCCCTAACATACACTGAAGGATAAAATAGAGTTTAATGAGAAATTAGGTGTAATATCAATCGTACTTGGCGTTGTAATTGCTGATATATCCTTCAAACTGGAACACAACTATTCTAAATATACGTAAACTATTCTAAAAATAAGTATATAACTATATAGGCAAAAGAAATATGGTATTAAGCTTAAGCAGCTTCGATATCGAATTATATTTTATATATATTAAAAGTAATATGTACACACTCCCATATAAACACAAATCACGCACACAAATATACACTTACTGTCCTAACATTACATTGTTTTAATAAGTTTTATATCAATAATATAAATATTTGTTTAAGAAAATGAGAAGCGAATTTGTCTCTTTAATATAACAATCATAATCTTTGTAGAATAAAATAAATGTATATACATTTTTAAATTTAAGAAACCTTACCTTCACTAATGTGTTATTTTCCAGGTGCATCAGAAGACGAGGCTCTGGTAGCGAGATCTTGTGTAAGCTAGACGTTGGCACACCTGGGCCCAGGCATTCAAGTACGAAGTATGTCGAAGACGGACTGAAGTGAGCGTCGTGGTAGAGGCACGGAAGATTCTGAGGTATATTTTCTACAAATAAGGTTCAATGTTAAATAATGTAAGTCATACTATAAATATGTCCTTGTAAGCTGGCTAGATAATATAAAGCAATAAAAAACTGATGAGTTAGCTCGGTAGTTTCAATTGGAACTTATAATAATTATAAAATTTATAAATAACACAAAGCTTGCTATTTCTTTAAAATTATTGCAAGTGCGTTTTACTGGAACTGGAATAACAAATTCCTTTAAGATTTAAATAATATGTAATTTGTCGTGCGTAATATCTAGAAGTTAAATACTTAATAAAAATACAATAAGTTACAATCTTTATGTACCTTAATAACTTTTTCCTTATCATTCACTTTGCTCTGATTAAAAAAAAAACTGTGCATTGACATATTATGAAACATTTAAGCAGTGAAAATATTCGTCTTCGCGTGACATTGTCGAAATAATCTGTAAGGTCTCGGCATAAATAAAAGTCACAAAATATTCGTCTGTAATTTCAAACAATAATTTTGCGTCGTTTGTATTTCAAATATTGGGAATGACGTATTAGAGCAAAAAAACTTTAAGCCCGTTGTTGTCTCCACTGATTACAAAAGGAACTTTTTTTGCACATCTGAGATGATTTGTACAACTATTTTTTGAGATGTGGACATTTCTTTACAGTTAATGAAAATATTATTTCAATCTATCCTAATATTCTAAATGCGAAAGTCACTCTGTCTGTATTTATGTTTATCTGGTGTTATTATACGTTCAAACCACTGAAATTATATACTATAAAATGGAATAGTGTAAAGTTAGCTCCACCTGCTAGGACATAGAATACTTTTATGCCTAACACTTAAAAATCAATCCCTAAAACACGAATGATGCTGCAGGTAACAACTAGAGTAATTCAGAAAAATGTTTTTTCTAATACAATACTTGTTAAAAACAACATAGAATTTCCTCAATAAATTCGACGTCTGAGTCTGTAGCGTGTCAAACTTCGGTGTGACAACTTTATTAAATAGAACTTCGGTTACGTGACAGATTCACTGCACTGATACAATATCGTCCTGCACCTGTTGGCGTGTTATAAATGCAATTCTGATCTACGCCAAAGTTGCTTGAAGTTCAGAACCAGTGGCAGTTCATGACGATTGTTTAACGCAACTGAAATGACGTGTATTTAGCGACATTATTAGTTATTTTGATAGGAGTTTTTAATGTATTGCTAATCAGTCTTATTTACCTTCTAATTACATTATATACAAATCGACCTTATACTCTTCGGATTGGTAGGTAAGGAGGCAAGTGGGTTCCCTGAGTGTTAATCTTTTCCTATGGGTCTATGAAATCTATCTTTCTATGAAACGCAAATGAGGCCCCAATAATAAGACTTATTTTCGATGCCCTGGTTATTGGTCACAAGGTGGGAAGCCACTGGTTGCTATCTTGTTTGAGAGAGTTAAGTAAGAGCTAAACGTTGAATAAATACACCAGGTCATTTAACAACGGAATACGACAGTTAAAAAAATCTGCTCTTTTCCCATCAACAGAGGCAGTGACTTTGAATATGTCATATAAATTGTGTTAAGAAGTTGCGAATTTATTTGACTTACCAGGTTGTTTTTTCTTCTTCTTTTTCGATGGAGCTGGTGATGTGGCTGGAAGTTCCTCGTCCCAATCGTTGTCCCAAGTGCTGTCGCCTGATGACGCGAGGTTTCCGTAAAATTCTAGATTGATTGCAGGCGATGGCTATTGAAAAGAGGAAAAAGAAAGAAAGAGAAAAGATTATTTGTCTGCACTCGTGACTCCCTTCGAGCAACTATACGTATTGTTATTTAAATTTAATATGCATTTAGAATCTAAGTTTTTGTAAATAATAGAACACACATTTATTACTAGAACATACATTAAGTACTGTTTTAACTAATTATGTTTTATATTTACAATTAAAATATTCGTATCGTTAAATAATTATTAGAAATTACAAAAACTGTTATTTAAGAATATCAATAAATATAGTGAAAAATAAAAGGGGATCAATTCTACATTAATTTATATACAATCTTTTGGGTAATGAAAAGAAAAGGGGAAGCACATAGCGGAAGTCAATGAAATATTGAAATTTTGAATTATCAATGGTCTTAAGACTTTTTTAGTTAATACAAAAAACTTTTTGAAATTCAATGATTGGGCTACTATTGGAATTCATAAAAGTAGGCAACGAATGTACGAGCTTTATAATGAAAGGACGTACAATCATAGTGCCACTTTTGCCAACTATGTAAGTAACTATTCAAAATTATTTAGAAAAGTGTGCTTTTTGGCTAAGTCTTTAACTATAAAAAATAAAATTAATAATGCACATAACAAAATAAAAATGACCTGGAAAATTATTAATTGTGAAACTGGTAGAAGTGGTAATCGGAGCTCCGAATTAAACTTAAATTATAATAATAAAGTCATAAATAGTGAACGGGAAGTTGCTTCAGTTTTTGAACAATTTTTTGCTGACATACTAGTTTCTACAACTAGGTTACTTATTTCTTCTCCAGCTGTTGCCGAATCATTGATGAAAGAAAATGTACGAGAATGCAAATCAAAATTTAATTTTACCTCTGTAAACACCAATATCATAATTTTTGCATTTAAATCATTAGACATTAAGAAAACTGCTGATCTATGGGGCATTTCTGTAAAGGTGATAAACTTAATTATTGATGTGATTGCACCTTATCTTGCAATAATGTTCAATGATTGTGTTCAACGTGGTATATTTCCTGACCTGATGAAACATAGTAAAGTCATTCCAATATTTAAATCTGGTAGCTCTTCAGATCCTAATAACTATAGGCCTATCTCAATATTACCTACCCTCAGCAAAATATTTGAAAAAAATATTTTAAATCAATTATTAGCATATTTCAATAGACACAATCTGCTTCACAGAAAACAATTTGGATTCATGAGTTGAGCGACCCCTCGGTCGCTCAACTACCGACGCAGGTATCGAACTTATAAAAAATTTCTATGAGGCCTGGGAGGGGTCGCAGGATGCCTTAGGGATTTTCTGCGACTTATCCAAAACCTTTGATTGTGTTCAGCATGAAACTCTGGTCAGGAAATTATATCACTATAGATTAGAGAATGTGCACTCGACCTTCTGACTTCCTATCTTAACAATAGAATTCAGAGGGTTGACGTTAAATGGACAAGGTCTCCTGGGGTCTCAGTTGGTATGGGGGTCCCACAAGGATCAATTCTTGGACCTTTTCTATTCCTCATATACATAAATGACTTGCCCTTTCTTGTTGGGAACAAACATGATATAGTATTGTTTGCTGATGATAAATGCTGATGATTTTTAAAATTAATAGGAAACAGGTTCAGTATGACGATGTAAACAATGCTATGTCCGATATAGTACATTGGTTTAGCGTAAATAATCTTAGACTGAATAATAAAAAAACTAAAATTGTAAAATGTAGCACACCAAATGTGCAAAATGTAAAACCCGGTGTACTTATCAATGGGGAATCAATGGATCCAGTTGAAACAACTGAATTTCTTGGCCTTACTCTTGATGCCAAGTTACAGTGGCTCCCCCATATAAACGGATTGGCGGGTAGACTGAGTTCTGCGGCATTTGCGGTCAAAAAAATTAGATTATTTACTGATGTTGATACGGCTCGACTAGTATATTTTAGTTACTTTCACAGTATAATGTCCTACGGTATTATGCTTTGGCGGTAACGCAGCCGCTATCCAAACTATATTTGTGCTGCAGAAGAGGGCTATTCGCGCAATCTATAACCTAGGAGCCAAGGAATCATTAAGGTATAGATTTAAAGAAATTAAGATATTGACTGTTGCTTCTCAATACATATTTTGTAATGTTTTGTATGTACGGAAAAATATTAATGTTTTTATGAGAAAATGTGATTCTAATAACATTGGTACAAGAAACAAACACAATCTTGTTACTCCTTTTACTCGACTGCATAGAGTCAGTAACTCTTTTGTGGGGCAATGTATACGCTTCTACAACAGGATCTCAGAAAGCGTTCAAAATGCTTCTGTTGCCAAATTTAAAAAATTGTTAAGAAACGCTTGTGTGCAAAACGTTACTATACAATTAGCGATTTATGTTTGATAGCACACCTTGGGAATGAAACGATCGCCTCCTGGCTATTTCTAATCATATACTACTATGTATCTTATTAATTTGACAAAAAAAAAAATAACAAAAAAAAGACCCGCTGAGTTTCTTTCGCCGGTTCTACTCAGGTCAGGGTGTTCCTTTTTCCGAACCGGTGGTAGTGTTTATTTGACAATCAATAAGTAAGTGTAATGCTTCTATATTGAATAAAGTAATTTGAGTTTGAGTTTGAGTTTTTTAGATTTATTCTAGGTCTTCTTATTGTGAGTAATTAATATTTGCCACATCAAAAGGGCAGTTTAAGAAATATTAATCAGTACGGTACTCAAACGGTTTCATTTAATTAAATGTCTCTTGAGCCCGAAAAAATACTATTGTTATAATATAATCAGCTTTCAGAGCAGGGACAACTCTGCTTACACATATAACGGTTATAATAAATTTCCGATACTGTATAGTCGAAAATATAGAAAAGGTTTCATTTCGATTCGATATGGACTTGACTGCAAAAAGATCGTTGGGTTAGTAGATAAATAAAATTTAAACAAAAAGAAAAACCGACTTCAAACAAAACACTATTTCAAAACAAATTATACGCATTCAAAAAAATATTTAGAGTTCACCTAAATAAAATGAAATGAAAAATAGTAGACTAATTAAAAGTCGATTTACGACTATATAATGTAGTGGCAGTTATTTTTATGTGTTAACAGACATAAAAAATACAGACGAATTGATAGGCTCCTCCTTTTTGAAGTCTTTTAAAAAGGAAAACAGCTGAAGAGAAGCGATAACGCTTTTATTCGATTGCAATTAAATGACAATTTTTTAGTACACACATATGTATATACTACATTTTTATTTGTGACTTTAAAGTTACAACTGCGAAGATAGCAACAATGACGTCTTACCGGTTACATTACTCTAGGTTATTTGACTAAGAGACACAAAGACGAAGATGAAACTTTATAAAATATGTACCTGTGAATTACAAGTGACACAATATGGTAATTTCTGAGGCGTGCCGGGCCGAGGCGCCTCTGACGACACTCTATACAAGTGCTGCTGCCCTGGTTTACCTTCTGGTATGCCTAAATAATATCTGAAAATAAGATAAGTGTTTAGTAATTGTACTTTTTAAATTTTGTCATCGATATCGTCTATATATAAATAAACAAGTAAACATTTATATTGTTTTTAATTAAACCTATGTATTTGTAATGTTTTACTCATAATATATAAATAGGAATACTATAAGAACTACCTCTTTGGTGTAAGGTTTATTTTGTGTGGATTCAGATTATGAGATTCTAGGTTAAAAATTGTTCTTATAAAGTTTTGTTTTATTTTCAGTATCAAATCGTTGAATATATTATTATGGTTACACTCTATGATAAAGAAAGCAGAAGGAAATGTTCAGTATATGTGCTTGCGTCATTGTGAATTTTCAGCACACTTAACTTGAGTTATTGAGTACGCTTTGTCCACATTCGATGGGCTATATGTATATATATCTCTTGTATCTATCTAATGGACTTAGCTTTAAATAATTATAAAATATTTTTTTGTTCCTGATTACGCCTGTAGCTTTCATTACATAATTTACTCAGTATGATTTTTAACATCTGTTATTAAGTTTTCAAATAATATTTTTGTTTCAAGAAAATATTAAATAAATAAAAGTTAATTTTATCCAAACGAGCAATACAAAAATCAGACGTAAAACGGCAAGATGTTACGCATTAAATTAACTGGAAGATTGTATCGTAATTTAATGTAAATATCTTTCAGAAATGGAGGGTTAATATTTATCATTCGAGAAAAAGCGAGCCAAGAGAGACATAGCTATTACGACTACCTGGTCTTACGTCATAGATATGGAAACAATATTAAAGGATGTTCATTAATTTTTATATTATTTTTTTGGCTTCGAATTATTTTAAAAAACAATACAATCAAGAATAATAACGGTAATTTTTACAAACATTTATTAAAGCGGTTCCTGTTTCTATTCTCAGTCAAAAGATTACAAGTACCCGGGATGAAATAAGCTTACCAACAGTATAAGGTTTTGAATATTTAATAATTATTAACAGACCCTCTATGTACGAAGTAAAATGACAATATATTTTAAAAAAAGGTGGCATTATTTACCCCTTGTCTGTTGTGGAGTAAGTTTGACTCAATACATTCATTCATTTTATTTAAATTACTTTATTATTAATTATATTTTTTTTTTTACTAAAACTTTACCCCTAGATAATTTCAATAGCGAAAACACTTTTTCGAAACTAAATTTTCTTCTAATTGGAATGAATAAAGTCTAGTAACACTACATATTTATTACAGAAAAAGTACTAGGCAATCATAACTTACATGTGTTGGTTCGCGTGGTCCCACGCCAATAGTTTAACTACATCAAAGCTTCCATGTGTGAGTGGTAACGCTCTTGGTCCGTGTGCATTGTGTTCGGCGCGCACTACGTGTCGGAAGAGTCCGGCGGGCCCATCACGCACTGGAGCCAATGTTACAAGGGCGCCGCCACCTGACGACCATAATGGTGCTGGAGCAGATTCGACCCATGCTTCTGTACCCGAAAATACTCGGTAGACCTATTGATTAAAAAATCTATTAACGAAATTTGAATAAATATTATATGAGAAATAATTAATTAACTAATGGGTTTTCTGTTTGTTTTAGGTACATATACGTAGCTATTGAAATAGTTGGGCACCATTTAGAGAAAATTGAACTTAATAAATTTACTAGTAGATAAATATTAATGAAAAAAAAAATAAAACTTTAATAAAATAAAGTTGTATTTTTTATTTTATACGTTGATGATCAATATGACTTGGTACAAATAACATTAAGCTACCAGGAGCACATAAACTTCACTAACCTCTTGACAATACCACATAGGGCTCTTACACACTGACACCACGGACAAGTTTTGTACACGAGTCAGCCACACTACGCACACCTCTGTAAGAGATACCCATTGCGCGCTTGTGAAATAGTAGTCCCTGGGAAAACATAAGGAAACAGATATGTATAATAAATATCTACATTCACTTGCTGTCTGTGTTCTATTTAATATAAATGTGGCTTTTTACATAATATTAAAAAGCGCAACAAAAATGTTTTCAAAAAGTTTGTCGTTTTAACTCCTAGTACTATTTCGTTTGTTAAATAGTCAATGTGAATCTATAATGTTGCACGATGCCACATAAATTATTATATGTTTTTAAATAATCATAATAACTATTATTTTTTAGCTTACGTGATTGTAGCAAAAATAAATAAAGCGATAATTAACTTCAGTTCGATATGAAAATGTTTTGAAAGTTACATTTAAAAAGAGAACTATAAAAAGTTACTCTTTCCTCGCATTCGATAAAAAAAAAACAAAATTTTCACAGAGTTTTTCCTCGAAATTTTTGAGAGTATTTTTTAAATACGAAGTATTCTTTTATTTGGGATCTCTCGATGTCGCGTAAAGTTGGAAAACATTTTTAGAAGGTATTTTCAGTGTCGAAATATTTTTTACTTCATTTACTAACTCTACTTAATATTCGCAATCCGACCTTTTTTTTTGTTTTAACATTGTTGTTACTCCAACAAGTGAAACTTTTATTTTACTTGTTAGATCCGTCAATATTCGTGATATTATTATTATGAAATAATGGCTCTTACTTCATTTCTCCCACTCATTTCATCACTTAAGTTATCTATCAAGTGATGCTTGAATTAATTCGGAATAACAATGTTTCAATCATCAATATTGGGTGATTTTGATTCAGTTCAACCAGTGATTTAGACAGTGGTTTATCGTGCTTAAAAAGAATCTAAAACTAAGATTAATCTCGGATTAAATCTCCTTGGTTCCGGATTAGTTTGACGTTATTTTTCCAACAAGACTAATACTTTTATAAGTCGTTATTTATACAAAAATGATGACAGTATAAGTTTTAATTAAATTTATAAAGTAGCGAACTGTGTTTTGAATAAACTGTCTATTGTTAGAAATACGGTTCAACTGGTACGAAACTTGTCGAACTAACAAAGAGTTTACTAATGGGGTTGGACGCTGTTTAAATCTTCCACTTCGCTGCTCGCTACAAATTTTAAATATTTCAAATAAAAAATATATCTGATTAAATATTTATTTTGTTGAAATATTTTTTTATGGTATAGGTTGGCGGACGAGCATATGGGTCACCTGATTGTAAGTGGTCACCATCACCCATAGACAATGACGCTGTAAGAAATATTAACTTCCTTACACCGTCAATGTGCCACCAACCTTGGGAACTAAGATGCTATGTCCCTTGTGCCTGTAGTTACACTGGCTCACTCACCCTTCAAACCGGAACACAACAATACTGAGTAATGTTATTTGGCGGTAGATTAACTGGTGAGTGGGTGGTACCTACCCAGACCTACTTGCACAAAGCCCTACCACCAGTGAAAAATTATAATAATGAAAAATTTACGGGTGACTGTGCCATCTCTGGGTCATCTCAGTTTACATAATAATTATATATCATATTTTTTCCTAATAAAGGTACACATATATAGTATAGAAGTATTTCAGTTATTTATTCTCTCTATCTATCTATTTATTAAAAGTAATTATGCATATATTTCAGCAATCAATCAGCAAATCCAATTTAATTTATGAAAATCAGGACTGCTAATTCAGTACAATAAATCTTTGAATTATTAATAAGTGCGTGTTGCAATAATCTATAGCTTATGAATGTGATTTCATTCTCATTATTATTTCCAGATCAGAATTATTATATTGCAAATATGTACAATACATAATATATATTTTATTTTTAAGTTACTTAATTAATTATTGGCTCACTTTAGAAGTTAGGAAGTCTCGTATGCCTCAACGGTCAAAGGTAATGACACTTATGACGTCATGCTCCTTATCTTGCTATATATTCGCCTGCTATAAACTTTGTTTATTATCTAATAATATAAATTATAAATATGTTTCTATTTTACCGTAATATCACTCAAAAATCATTCATTTCGTTATTTTATTGGCGTTCGTCCAGGCCATATTTTTTATGTAGATATACATTAAAATTGGAGTGTCTGTTTGTAATATTAAAATAGCTCTTTTTTACTCAAAGCATATGTATATTTTATATATACAAGGTACATATACCAAAATTAACATTCTTGCTCTGAGTCTGAGTCTGTTTGTTCCGGCTAATCTCTGACACGGCTAAACCGATTTCGGACTTTCACTGGTAGATAAGTGATATATAATTGGGAGTAACTTAGGCTACAATTTTTATTTGCTATATTCAAAGGCGTACAAGGTCGCGGGCACAGCTAGTTTAGTTACATAATCTTTAATTTGATTAGTCTACTAACATGTCACCGATGAAATAGTTGTAACATATGTACATTCAAATATGACAAAGTTGTTTCAGCCAAGTCGATCATGAAAGATGCAACTTTATCGAAACATGGAATACAATGATATATGGTTTAAAAACCTCACATGAATTTCCTTGTGAAGCGACATTTTATCCGAAGAGGATTCATTACAGTGAAAATTCTAAATAAAAGGATTTATCATTATACATTTTTTATTTCGTTCGAACAAGGTTCTTCTTTCACTACTGGGAAAGTCTCAAGTAACACTATTTGTTACAGAATAAGTACTAGGCAAACATAACTTATGGGTTCGAATGATTCTCGGGATTCTACGATCATTTTAATGTTTGTAGCTAGCATTCTTGCCATCATTCCACGCGGTCAAGATCAATACGGTAACTAGTTTTAGTTCATATTTGTATATATTTAAACATTTAATGTCATGAATTCTTTTGTAATGTTTTATTTATAAATTAACTTATCGTTTTGGTGTAATATTCGTTCTATTATCAATTAATATTCGATTAAAACGTCCTTATAATTGATAGAGCTCTAGTTGGATACTAATGCCAGTCATTAGGGGTAACAAACCGTGCATTAAAGAGATTAATGCACCGAATCTGGTGAAATATTTGTATCAATGTTAAGGCTATTTATCTTCGTAAAGTTTGTTTCGTAGCGAGATGTTCTCTTTGTTTAAGAGGAAAATAATGATATGTCAATTGAGTTGTTGACTATACTTTGAAAATGTTGTACTATTTTTATTGAAGATGTATTTATAAAAACGGTTTCATTTAAATGAAAATAATTATGGATCTAATTGAACAAAATACTGTCGATTTTTGTAGTGATATGAGAATGCATTTTATTTTCTATTTGAGATGAGGAAACGAAAATAAAAAATGTCCGGATTGACTCTCCGAATACCTCCGGATTGAATCTCGTTAAGCGCGTCGAACCGGTGAGCTATTGAAGTTTTAACTTAAAAATCTTGTTAATGAAGTGTTATCAAATGAATTGAGATCAGGTCAGCCGGTCATAACAATTACATGGACCAGAATATCCTATAAGCGTATTATTAACCTTGTGCCCAGCACAAGGGCAAAACTACTACTATATTTTTATTTTTTTTCTCGCTGGAAAAACTCTACGCGCTTCCCCCACGTGATGTAAAGTGGGGGGATGTATGGGACTCCCCAGTTTCCTGAACGCCAAATGCGCCCAGATCCACCGGTTTTAATCACTAAAAAACCAGCGGTACCCTCTCCGTCTTTCGGCGGGCGCCACGGGTTAGCTTACGCATGCAACCGTGACGAAAACTACTACTACCACCTAAGGAAGCTATTTGCTTTAATACGCGAAGTTAATTGTAGCTCAGAAGTAAGAGATGATAGAGTACTAACCCTTCTTCGAGAATAATTTTCGGTGGAGTAAGATGTCTTGTTCTGATGTGCTTCGGGTCTGCTATATCCGCTACGGTCAGCTTCACGATCGGGTTGTTTGTGCCTGGTTTAGGGTACCTCACGCTTCTGATCTCCGGGTACGTCTAAAACAAATAATTAATAAATCTATTTATAAAAAGAGCTTTATATTTTTTTGAGAGCTTTTAATATATTTTTAAATTTCTAAATTATATTAATATAAATTTATAATAATTTTGATTAAAGCTTATAATAATTAATTCGTATTTTAGAACCTTCTTAGTGACAAAATATCAACGGTTTTAGAGTTACATTATATTTATCTTCTTCTTTCGAATATTATAAAGTATTGTTGTTAGAAAGAGACGTTCCGTCGTGTAACATCATCTATGATATCATCTGTGGTGTCTAATTAGCACCAGGAGACCGATTTGCCATTTCTGCGACGCCCAACCACCAAGTCCACGTGATGTAAAAAATACATATATCACAAGTAAAATAATAAGTTCCAAAATCTTTGTTGATCTTAGAAAAACGCTTTCATGGCTCTTTGCAATGGAGATAGTTTTTTTGATTAAAACCTATTGAAAAACCCTTTTCTTTCTCCGAATAATCATATGCTAATGATGTATAACCAGGATATCGCTATGTAAAGTGTATAAACTTTAATATATAATGTATGTATAGTACGACACAACTTAGATGTAGCATCGGCAAAATTTGTCAAACCGATCACATCCGAATTAAGTACGCTATCCCAAATTATCAATATTTATTTCTTATGTGAATATGATCTTTACACAAACGTAATAACTTGTAATATCATATGATCTATCATATTCGTCAATTTGACACGTGGATTATTTGCTTTCTCGGGTTGAACTGACGCGAGAATCTATAGCGACGAACAGTGTCGAACGGCGCGATAGGGAGTTATTTCTATTGGTTGTGTAAATCGGCAGTAATCGGTTTTATTGAATTTGTCGATGTTACATCTATGTTGTGTCGTACTATATAATACAAATCAATTTATTTTGTCCGTATCGTGTATTTTACAATAAGCAAGTCTCGCTCGGTAATCACGCGACCATCTACAAATATACAACGGGTACATTTATCATAAAAATTCAATTATGTTTCATCGCGTGCGGTAAACGAGGAAATTCAAAGAAAACAACGTGAATTGATTATACACGAGATATTTATTTATCTGGCGCATAAAGTTTTATGAATCTTGGTTTGATTACCTGTTTAGTGATTTTGCTTTGACTCATTCAAAGTTTAACAGATTATATATAAGTTTTTCTTCTCTTACGTTCCGACAAAGCCTACTCCAATTCGCGGTTATATCGTCATCGTGTATAAGGCTTATGATCTACTTCGCGACAACCAGCTATCGCTTCCTTTGGCGCCCGGAAGGCCTAGTTTTGGGTAGGTATTATAAGTTATTCATAACATTGATAAAATTGCTAATATCTCTCAAGTATCACGAATGCGCTTCATATTTGTTTGACAACTTGGTGGTGGGGCTTTGTGCAAGCCCGTCTGGGTAGGTACCACCCACTCATCAGTTATTCTACCGCTAAACAACAGTACTCAGTATTGTTGTGTTCCAGTTTGAAGGGTGAGTGAGCCAGTGTAACTACAGGCACATGGAACATAACATCTTAGTTCCCAAGGTTGGTGGCACAGTGATGATGTAAAGAATAGTTAATATTTTTTACAGCTTCATTGTCTATGGGTGATGGTCACCACTTACCATCAGGTGGCCCATATGCTCGTCCGTCAACATATACCATAAAAAACAAGTAATTTGATGTTCTGGGTCTTAGGAGGTTTTGATATTTTTCAGCAGATTTCTTCAATTTGTTTTAGGAATATGTCATATTGTCATAAGGCGACATGGTGGTGGAATGTAAAGAATGATTAATATTTTTTACCGCGCCATTGTCGATGGCAGTCCAACTCCCGATATCATAATAAAAAAAACACCGTTAAAGGCAAGTATATTTTTTTAATGTCATATTTGTATAACATAAAAAAAAATCATTGCATTTCTGTTAAGGAATATTGAAGTATAATGTCAAGTTTTAACGAGAAGGTATCGTTTGTCAAATATGCCGTGACTAGAGACGGCATAAAGAATGAATTTCGCTAATGTAAGTTTCGCGTTCTTGTATTATATTTGTTATATTATCATTACCTTTATTAATTTGTTTGCCGTTTTATATTATTGATTATCTTAAAACTGCCGTATCATTTTATAATAGCTCCAGAAATTAATTTTATAATAACTAACGGAACGAAAACATTACAAAGAGAAATATGTGTTAGATTGCTTATAATCGTGATATCAATAATGTAACTTTCCTTTTCTAAAGAAAAGAGTAAAATGAACCATCAACTTCCAAGCCTGATTTATTTTAATTTTAGTATAGGTAACAGTAAGAGTGACGATGAAATTAAAATTTAAATGTTTTTTTGTTGTATTTAAGACACAAAAAAAGGAAAACTCCGCCAGTTCGGAAAATGAAATACCTAGACTAGAAAGACAGACTAGTCGAAGAAACTCAATGAATTTCTGGCAACTTTTTAAATGTTTACATGTAAATATTTTAATATAAGAAAGAAAAGGCCAAGATCCCATCGCTTATTACCCAATATTGTTATCTTGAACGCAATAGATACTCATTAAGCAATAATAAAAAAAAATTAAATCGTTAAACAATTGACAAAATTGTTAACTCTCATCATTTTTAGGCCCAATAATTAGTTTTCTAAGCTGTTTTGCCTAGCTGTAATCGTTTCAGATCCTCGATGCTTGGCAAAATCCATACATCATCATACATCAATTTTTTTCATAATATATAACAAACATACCAAACATCAACGTTTTACGGTATTACTATGTTTATTAAATATCTCTTACATACATTTTATTTATACATTTTCATAGCAACAAAGTATAGTAGGTACATTTTGGCCTTAATCTTCTGAATTTTGTAGCATAATACGGGGAGTTTACTTTGCAAAATTAAATTGGCTCGCTATCCATGTAATGGCTGAGGCGTATAAGTGTATGCTCACATCGTCCATATAATAAACGAAATATAAAACTTATTTGGTCCTTCAAATATACAGAGAAAGAAAGGTTTTTCCGTCGTGTAAGATAGGAAAAACAAATATTTTACGACCTTAGCTTAATAACTAATTCATCCATCCAGTATCGAATAATTGAAATGTGCTTAAATGAATCACATTTTTATATATTTACTTACTTACTTTTTTCTAAGAAGATGTTTTATGAAAAAAGAATAGTCTAGTTATTTTGTACTTGTAATTTCTTGATCGTAATTTGGTATTGTTTTTTTTTTTATTATTTAAGACGTCAACAGGACCTGAAAGAATGTATCTCGAACCGACTTTCTAATTTTAAATTTCGATTTTTTTTTATTAATAAAGTTATCGTTTTTGTACATTTTTATGTTGTTAGATAAAAAAAATATTGTGACATATTTTGTATCATTAAAAATGTTGTCAGCTTGCGTTATGTCCAGAATAAACTTTTCCCATTATTATTCCTAACAAACATTATATCTAACAGTATACCTATACCAGCATCACATATACCATCGATATGGCCAAGTAGAAAAATAGTAATTAAATAATAGCCTATTTGACAATGCGAAAAATAAATTGTAAATTATTGTAATCAGTGTGTATTAAGTGTTTAAAAGTGGTTATTTACTAACGAAACTTGAAAATAATACTTAATTTATTCAAAAATCAATAAATACAAAAGCATTTTTTCAAACGTTTGTCACGTGACACAAAACGCTCCTGATTGGCCGGGCTGAAGTCACTTTGTTGTAAACCTTGCTTTTCTACTATATTGACCGACCCCATTACAGCGTCATATTGTCCAAGTAGCGTTTTCGCGCGTTATTTAAATATGGAATTTTTAATATGATATTTTTCGGCAAATATGTACCAGAAATAAAAAAAATCTACTTTTACTGGGTACCTTAACCTCTACTAAATAATATAAAATGGATTTTAAAAACCAGTCAAATAGCCTATATCCTTATATTTACCTTAGCTGGATCATCCGTATCCAACGCAGCGCCATACCAAGGGTACTTCTGCTCGTGGACTAAACTATCGTTGAAGGTGGCGTACAGAACCATGTGGCCATCAGCTGACATCCATAACGCTGACCTTGAGTGGAGGATTTCGACTGTAAAAAGTAAATTGTATATAAGACCTCATTAAGAAATTAGGGAAGGGATAGGATTATGATAATTGGTTTGTAAGGCCAGTGAATAGATTACGTGGATTAAAATTAAATTTGCTGGAATGAATTAAGCATTTAAACAAGATTATCTTGTAAAAGTAAAGTAACAGTCTGTTAATGAGAACATTTTAATTTAGTAGCTAATAACTCAGAGACCTATATTGAAATAAAACACCTATTCTCAAATGTGACTTTTCCTTTGTGAGTTTGAGATTGCGAGTTAATTCATTGTGTAATGGTACATAATATGATATTACGTACATTTTTTGAGAATTAAGCACATGAAAACTTAGTGATGCTTACTTGTGCTTGAAACCGCAAACCTTCGATTGAGATTCACGTGTTTTAATAACTGCACCAATTAAGATCACTATACGTGTAGTATGATGATGGACGACATTGAGAAGTCTGCATGTGTCCAATTAAATTCCGCCACAAGTGTATCCACTAAATCATAATAGGATGGTATTTTTTCTAAATGTTACCTTTGTATCTAAAAGTGTCTATTTCTGACTATTCTTGTAAAGTAAAGTAAAGTAACAGCCTGTACATTTCCCACTACTGAGATAAGGCCTCCTCTTCCATTAAAGAGAGGGTTTGGAATATATTCCACCACGCTGTTCCAATACAGGTTGGTGGAATGCACATGTGACGGAATTTCGATGAAATTAGTCACGGTTGTAGGTTTCCTCACGATGTTTTCCTTCACCGCCGAGCACGAGATGAATTATAAACACAAATTAAGCACATATATATATAGTGGTGCTTGTCTGGGTTTGAACCAGCAATCATCGGTTAAGAAGCACGCGTTCTAACCACTGGCCATGTTTACATCAAAATATTTGAATGTACTTAATTAAAGATGCTTCAAAAATAACTTAAGTCGTAAATAAAAGGTAGGTATGTATTACATGGTACGTTTTATTAAAAACTCCGTTCGGTTTCCTTTCAAAGTAAATCAATGATCCTGTCTACATACTTAAAGTTCATGGATCGCTTGTTTTAAAATGCGGGAAAAGCGTTTCAAATTAATGGAAAGAGCACTAGCTTTGCTACCTAGCCTCACCAAATTCTTCGTACAAACGCAAATATATTGGACTTGAGCTGCATGGTATAGTAAATTGAATTTTATCGTTAGGTTTTTAGAGTCCATTTTTCAATGACATAGGTATGAACCTTGCCTTTTCAGAGACATTGATTAATTTTTCATGGCTGTAGAATTGTGAGCCATTACTTCTTTTGTTCGTACTCGGTCAGAAGGGAAGTTATTGAATGAAATTGTAGGAGTATTTACTGGAGAGCCATACATATTTTTTGTTTGATTTTCGTATAGTTAATTTCGGTAACGTGTGACCACTTAAGCATTCAGCGTAACTACACTAAATCAGTCGTATTCGTATGTTAATATTAAATAAAATTTCTCAAATAATGAGCTATTTATTACAATATCATGCTCCTACTTTTAGACTTCGAGCTGTTCCTTATAATTTTTTAACGGGTAAACTTTTAATCTACCCAATAGATCAACGAGGCAGTTAGTACGCGCATAAGAAAACAACTTCCTAATTCCTTCCTTATCACCCTTATTTCAATTTACTAATAACAATTTACTTACGAAACATAAAATATTCAGTAAAAAGCTCATTATAATCACCTAACTATCGACGAAAATATCGATTTACATAAAAAAGCAAGAATTGTCAACTTCAATGTTTGGAGTCGGTTAAACAATCTGTTTCGTTAAACATGACTGTCATCTCTTTTTATCACAATTGATTTGATACGAAAGAGGAAGATAGCATTGTTTTATGAATCACCCCTTAAATAATATTTATGGACAAAGTAGCTTACTGAGTAATCTTAATCATATGGTATGAAATCAGAGAGTTTCGCGTCGTTGTTTAAAACTTATTAATTATATTAATTCGAGTTTTAAGTCTTAACATTATGAAGTTGGCTAAATCGACATGAAAAGACCCTTTAACGGATAAATTTATTTATTCAACCTCGTAAGCATTCTGAGCCCAAGTAAATATAAACAAATGTTAGTGTTAGGGTTTAATATTTAAATCAGCTGGTTTATTGGATTTGATGGCTACTATAAAATGTAAAACTTATTTGATTGATTACATTCAGTAATTAAAAAAAAAAAAACAATATTAGAAAATTCTATTAAAAATTCTTTGGATAGTACTATTTGGAACACGTTTGAAACTGTACGATGGTTACTTTTTCAATAGTTAATGAAGCAACTTCGTTCATTACATTACATTGTATGTTTGTTTTAATTATCAAAAAAGTGTGCACGTAAATTTTTAGTTTGAATCACCTTTGACTGACTAAAAATTGATATCTAAACATTGATACTCTTTTAAATAAATGATAAATATTGGACAACTTCAATACATTACTCTGATCTCAATGTAAGTAACTAAAGCGCTTGTGTTGTGGAAAATCAGAAGTAACGACGGTACCACAAACACTCAGCCCCAAGACAACATAGAAAACTAATGAACTTTTTCTGCATAGAATCGGCCGCCAATCGAACCCGGGACCTCGGAGTGGCATACCCATGAAAAGCCGTGTACACACTACTCGACCATAGAGGTCGTCAATATAAATATAATTAGATAACAATTTTTTGTTTGTTTGTAGGAGTTAATCTACGGTACTAATGAACCAATTCTAAAAGTGTTTTACTAGTGGAAAGCTATATTATTCCTGAGTGCTATGGGGTATGCATTATATAATTTTCTTTATTGATATATTATTATGTCCTAATTCGTGCCGGGTAACTGTAACTGATAACACTGAAGAAACATAAACGTTATTACAGAATAGGTAACTTGTACATCTATATCTATATACATATATATATATATATATCTAATATATAAAAGCGAAATACTACTTATTGATTAAGGTTCTTTATAGAGTGCAGACGATATCCGCTAATACGAGGATTTTAAGAAATTCCACGCATAAGAGGATGAAACGGAGATTTGAAGTGTTTTATAAATCTCGCGCTAGTAAAGCCGTAGGTTCATCTAGCAGACTTTATGAGTTTGAATTCACAGACAGACATTTATTTATTATAATATTTATATAGTCAATATGGACTACGTGTTTTTTAATTAGACGTATGTAAGCAGACTCAATTACCGCCCATTGGATTGAAATTTACGCAATATTAACCAACCCTTATTACAGTGCTCAGCAAACTTGGAAATAAGTATGTACCTTGTGCCTGCAATGAGCCATTTAACATTCAGACATGGTTCTTTTCGGATTTCATGGGTATTGCTGTTTGGCGGTTGCATGTGGGTTAAACACTTACACCAAAGCTAACAGAAAGTTATAACATCCTAAAGTACATGTATAAATTTATATTTAATAACTAAAAGATAAGTATAGTTTATTTCAATTGTTTAATCAATTAACACATTTTTAGACTCAATTTTAGAGTCGAGTTGAAATTATTTTTTATATTTATGTCTAAAATATACACCATGTGTAACGTCCACTCCTGTAGTCGCGAGCTGAAGCTCATTCAAAGTATAAATAGATCACGACTGACGTCAAATAAACGCAGCAATGCACGCAGACATGCGTTATGTACCGGGCCAATAATGAACGGACCTACTTATAGAGGGTGATTCTTTTTTTAGCTCTTTTTGTTTCTGTTATACCACTATTGAAATACAATCCACTTAAAGCCTTTAATACTTTGTTACATCTTAACTTGGAGACAGAATTAAGAAATTTCGTTGGTCATTCCACAAGGTAGGATTTTTTGTCCTTTTTTATTCATAAGGTATGTTAGTGATCTCGCTTATTTGTTTAACGGTTTGTGAAATGATCACGTTTCCGTAGGTATTTGCTAAACTATCCACTCTCATTCCGACTTCGTTGACATAGTATATTACAAAACAATGCAACATATTACCTACACACTATTTATCCGGAAACTATAAAGTATCATAATAGGTAAATAATCCCGCGTGTCTATAAAAATAATTATTGTGATACATGTGATACTTGAAACAAAAAAAAACCTCGAAACAAATTAACCATTACATTTTAAAACTTAATCTACAAAGAGTTTCAGCTCAAGCTTTAATTTAACAATTCCTTTCCTGCCAAGTGGAAACACTTCGCTAATCAGTGCGCTTAATCTCTTAACGAAACATCTGATAGCAGAAAGCGATTTAAAAGTTTAAAATACTTGTAATATTATCGCGGAAAACATTTAGCTATCAAAACTGTAAGATTAGCAATTTCTTAAAATGGGATGTTTTAAATTACATTATTAATATCATTGAGTTCATGTTACATCTTAAGAGAGACGAGATCGCTGACCTAATAGACACAGTTTCACATACAATTATGTATTATTTTTTACAGTTAAAATGAAATTAATATATGTTTTCTTTATTTAATAGGACAGAAAATTCGATTTCAGACTTCATTTAACTATCGCCATTTAACGCTTTATTAATACACATAAAGTTGAATATGTATACACATATTATATAAGTAAAATTATAATATGGATACAGGCATCATGGAATGTTGACGCATTGACGATACAAATTTTTTTTTGTGTATTGTGCAAACAGGCAGGATGGGAAGTGTCTACTACAGCCGATGGACATCTGCAACACCAGTGTTGCGGCCGTCCTTTGAGAATTCAGTATAGTTCGATCGGAAAAAGCTCTTTCGAAAGCAGGTTCCAAACAGTGGTTGTGTGAACACAAACTGAGCAAATGACGCTCATTATCATAATACAATAAATTTGGAAAGAATATATCTAATCTAGGCTAAGACCTCCTATTTTTTGAGCTTTGCAACCTAGACCACTACTCTGCGGATATCTTATACGGCTTGGTATAATAAAGTGTCAGAATTTCAATAAATAAAAGAATGTTTCCTCATTGTATTTTTCTTCACCGCTGAGTAGAGAAATTAAAGACGTAAATTAAGCACATAAAAGAATGAATATCATCATAATCCCATAATCATCACTGGGTCATCTTAGCTCATAGATAGAAATACATTTGTAAAATCATTGATACCATTAGTATTACATTAATAAAATAAAAAGAACAATCAATGTTGTACAAAAATCGATACTATATTGAAAAGGTCTTTCGTGCGAAACTACGAAAATATATACAAACATTGAGTTCGGGTAAATTCAATATAATTACATTCAGCTCACGTAGCGCTTGACGGAGGTTCAAAACAGCGCGATTAGGTCTGGCCAGTAGGAGATAGGTTTTTCTGGGATAGATTATTCAATTATGTATTGCAAACGTTCTTATTTTGTATGCTGTCCGCGTTAAATTGATATTTCTTTTCCTTTCGAGTCTTTTATTTCTTATATGAACTATATTATTCAGTCTTGTCAATTAGAGTGATTATTTTCTAGCTTTGAAAAGTAAGTAAGTAACAACAGTAAATTTCCCATTGGTGGGATAAGGCCTCGTTTTCCATTAAGGAGAGGGTTTGGAACATATTCCACCACGCTGTTCCAATGCGGGTTGGTGGAATGCACATGTGGCAGAATTTCGATGAAATTAGACACATGCAGGTTTCCTCACGATGTTATCCTTCACCGACGAGCACGAGATGAATTATAAACACAAATTAACCACATATATATAGTGGTGCATGCCTGGGTTTGAACCCGCAATCATCGGTTAAGATGCACGCGTTCTAACCACTGGGCCATCTCAGCTCTAACTTGGCTGAAGTAATATTGGCTTATACGTCAGGGAGTAATAGTCAAATCAGTCAGTCAGTCTTTGGCTTAACGTTGTTGATAGAAACGATTCATATATTTAGTATCTACACATATTATTAGTCACGTCAGCCATTTATTTATTTGTCTTAATTCGTTTTTCCTACTTGGGTGTGCTGAAAGAAATCTCATATTATAAGCCTGCTTTTAATACTATTTATCTTTTATTTTCTTTTGAAATTTAAATCTAATTCACAAGTAAGGGTATTAAATGATAAATGTTATTCTAGATATACTTATATAGCATATACGTGTGTATGTGTATTTTTTTACATAATTTTTATGTGTTTTTTTTAAATCAGAATAAGAACTCGGTTACTATTTTCCGGTCATCACTAATAACAATAATACATTTATTAAGAGACCTTCTTTCACCTATTTCAAGATTCAAATATCATCGTTATACACTGAATTATGCACTCTGTAACTCTCTAACATATTCGTATGTGAAAAGTAAAATTTTTAAATGTTAAAAAAGAGTAAGCACTGTATTTCTTGCCGGTTCTTCTCGGTAGAATCTACTTTCCGAACCGGTGATAGCTTCACTTAATTGTAAAATGACGATTCAAAAGTGCTTGTAAAAGCCTACTTCAATAAAGTTTATTTTGATTTGATTTTGATTTGAAAAAAAATATTTGTAAGCTTCGGGCTTATCTTCTGCTTTACAATGAAAAATATAAGAAACAAAAAATTCCAAAAGCAATTATAAGATAATACTGAAACATACTGTATAATTCAAGTCGTACAATAATAGCGCTAATATTTATATGCATTCGCTCAGGGCATTCACATTGCGATCGCTATTCTATGACTGTACAATTACACGCATGATTTGTTACTAATGCATCTTATATTGTAATTGCATAATATAATATTAATAAACTCATTTATGAAATACATTCACGGGCTACAGACTTATACATTGGATAGAGATTACGTTGAATATTATTTTTTTCTTTGGGATCTGTTTTGGGTTAAATTACTTTTGTGTTTATTTGTAATACTTTTAATGGTTGTATAGTATTCTGCAAGACCATCTGGGTATTCTATTTTGACGACCTCCGAGGACGAGTAATGTATACACTGATATTCATGTGTACGCCAGTCCGAGGTTCGATTCCCGGCCGATTCGATATAAATTCGTCATATTTAATGTTAGGTAGGTTTCTAAATTCTCTTAACGAATCAAATACTTCATAGAAATTTCTGACTAATTAACAAAAACCTAAATGAGTCGAGATGGCCCAGTGGTTAGAACGCGTGCATCTTAACCGATGATTGCGGGTTCAAACCCAGGCAAGCACCGCTGATTCATGTGCTTAATTTGTCTTTATAATTCATCTCGTGCTCAGCGGTGAAGGAAAACATCGTGAGGAAACCTGCATGTGACAAATTTCATAGAAATTCTGCCACATGTGCATTCCACCAACCCGCATTGGAACAGCGTGGTGGAATATGTTCCAAACCTTCTCCTCAAAGGGAGAGGAGGCCTTTAGCCCAGCAATGGGTATTTACAGGCTGTTGTTGTTGTTGTTGTTGTTGTAACAAAAACCAGAAAAGAAGAATTTATGAATTAGATCTTTAGGTCAGAATGTAGAGAAAGTTCATTAGTTTTCTATGATGCCTTGGGTGTGGGTGTTCGTAGTACTGTCGTTACTTCTGATTTTCCATAACACAAGTGCTTTTGTTACTTACATTGGCATCAGAGTAATGTGTGTGATGTTGTCCAAAATTTATAATATTATAATTCTTATGTAAATAAGTGTACATTAATGAATACCAAAGTTTTTGTACTGCGGTAGTTATTGAATAATACCTTTGTATATTTATTCTAGCCAAACACATAACTAACGAACCAACCAATTCGTTTTGTTAGCGTCCTCTCCTGCAGCAACACAATATCGCAAGTCTGTTTACAGATGAAGATAAATCACTGCGGGGTGTCGATAACGAAAGCTTGTTTACTCGTGCAATATACGCTATGTGTTACTGTAAATAGGCGTCGCAATACAAACAGCGATGACTGGGAGATAAAGTTTGCTTTGAAAATTAAAACATTTTAACAATTCCAATATTTGCTCAAAACTGTGCTAGTTCAGTGTTTAGAATAACATATCTAAACCAAAAGTCAGCCGATTCAAATCTAGATTAATAATCATGACGACATCAATTATAGATTAATGAAAGTTTCGAGACGAGCCAACATATGTAGAGCACAATTATATATTCATTTATGAAAACAATGTAAACCTACGATCTACTAATGAAGATAGAGTAGCCACTCGTCGTACATATATTGTACCACCAAACAGTAATGATTAGTATAGTTGAGTTCCAGTTTGAAGGGCGAGCCAGTGTAACTACAGGTATAAGGGACTACCTTAATTTCTAGGTGGCGCATTGAAGATTTAAGGAATGACTAAAATTTCTTACGGCGCTAATGTACCTATAGGTGTTCCACAGTGCGTTCGCTACTTTATAAAAAAAACAATGATAAAAAAACGAGATAGTTTGCATGCAGGACATCACCGCTGAGCACCCGCATGTGTCGAATGTAATTATGCCAGATGTATATCAATAAACCCACCATTGAAGTATGGAATAAGCGCCTCAAATATAACTGATACTGGATGAGACTGAATTCCGGTTTAAAATGCTTTATAAAGTATGTTACATGTAATAAAGGCATTCGTTTATTGTGGTAGTTCTCGCACATAACATGGAGTTTATTTAAATCATTATAAATCTTTGTAACGTACCATTAATTAATATTTTATAATAATTGTATTTACTAATTGATATGATTTTTCAATATATAAATTAATAAACCTTCTATATTTATTATTAATAGTGTAAGCTTGTAAGATTTTTGTACCAGTGATTATCGGACAATAACTGCACATAGAAAATCGGTTATAGTCTCACTTGGAATAGCTACAGCCATAGATGTGTACAGAAATTAGAGAGCGGAAAAAAAATGACCGGTAAGAGAGCAGTCCTAGGGCCTTTTAAAAAAAATAATGAAAATCTTAGTATAGACAAAGTTTTGAATTAACGAGGGAAAATATTAGTCTACTATTAACGTTTACGCTTCTCAGTAAGTATCAAGGGATAGTATTCTAGGATTTGGAATAAAATTCGAAAAGGTAGCTATATAGTTCAAAATTCTTGTCAATAATCCCTCAGACCGCATTTGATTGGTGAAGCATTTTGCTCTGTTCTCAATGCAATAAACTATTCTATTCTTGGAAGCAATGAGTAGTTATGTATAGTTTAACAGCTCTACCGTTATCATTTCCGCTAATAGTTAAAACTCAGTAAAACAATTGCAACGCAGTCCTTAAAACTGTAAAAGCTTGATTTAATAGTCGCTATTACGGAGTCCATTAATCTTAGTATACGACCAATAAAACATTGTTTGTTCGTCATTTCCATTCATGTTCTAAAACCGATGTTCTTACTTGACGTCATTCTTCATTTCCAAGTTAGTATGTCAAAATTAAATTACAATCCGTTTAACAAATTCGTTTCTCGTAAAGAGTAAAATGCTTGGAAATTACACAGAACAATATATCACGTGATCAACAACAACAACAGCCTGTAAATGTCCTACTGTTGGGGTAAGGCCTCCTCTCCCTTTTAGTAGAGGGTTTGGAACATATTCCAGAACGCTGTTCCAATGCGGGCAGAATTTCGATGAAATTAGACAATGCATGTGTTTCCTTTCCACGATTTTTTTCTTCACCGCCGAGCACGGGATGATTAATGGCACATGAATATTCAGGGGTTTTGCCTGGTTTAAGGTTTAGATTAAGATGCACGCGTTCTAACCACTGGGCCCTCAAGGCTCAAAATATTTGTAAAAGTGTTTCGTCTGGATATTATTGCAACTTTCTTTGGGCTTATTTATTGTAACGAAGATTTTGGATGTCACATGGACATCACTAAAAAGAAGCAAATTAAATCACACTGATAATTAATAGCCAACTTTTTCAAGCAATGAAAATTATTGCCGAAAACGTTAATATCGTAATCCTTATTCACATTACAATTTTTTTTTCTTTTTTAATTACCGTTTATTAATATGCAACTATGTATTGTATCGAAGATTTTCGATTTTACATAGATATCACTAAAAAGGAACAAAATATATCACTTCGATAATAGACAACCTTTTCTAAGCCTACAATGAAAATGATTGCCGAATACATTCGTACCGTAATCCTTATTCACAATAATACTTTGTTTTGTTTTTAAAATTACCATCGGCTTCAACTGTCACATCGAATAAGCCCGCAGGCTCAACTCGGCCAGTTTTTATTTGATCTTAATCACGGCTAAATTGGATTTCGATAGAAGGTAAATTGTAAACATTATGAAATGTATTTTTGTTGGCATTTTCGTTGCAAATTGATTTCTAAAATAAAAAGGGAGTTTGTCACAATTGATTATAACGAAACATTTGCGTTATGGTTATAATAAGATTTTACTATATGTATCTTGAATAAAGCTATATATGGTCTCATGTGCTTTCAATCAAAACGATTTGACTGATTTCGTTAAAACTTTTGGTTTCTAATGATCTATTCTACAGATGTTAATAATTTATATTTTTAATCTATCATCGCACTTAGTATATTCATACGAATAATTGTAAACATGTGATTGTTTTTGTACTTTAATACTTTTTAAACAGTTCAGTAAATAAGTAGATGATCTAGGTAAAAGAAAAATAAATACCAATATAAATATACAATCCGAAAGAAACTATCCCTGTTTTTGGAGAGGATGAAATGTGATACACTTGTGTTCATAGTACTAAAATTTATTACAATTAGAATCACACTTCGAGTAAAAATAAATTAAAAACGAACACGCCATCCAATATCTGGACCGTTTTCTAGTATAACACCTGAGTCTTTGACGCTGTCGCTTATTGGATCAAGGATATATAATAAGATTCTCATTTACTTGATTGACAATTAATTGGAGAAGAATATTTAAGAATATTGATTTCATTTTAAGTTTTGCTACTAGCATATGATCTTTTATTTAGTAGAAATTCACTATTATTATCCTGGGCATGCCTCCTTTCTTTTTGTTTTCAAAATAAAGTTTATTCAAGGAGGCCTTCACAAGCTCCCTTGAATCGTCATTCTACAATTAAGTGAAGCTACCACCGGTTCGGAAAGTAGATTTTACCGAGAAGAACCGTCAAGAAACTCAGTAGTTACTCTTTTTTAACATTTAAAAAATACAAAGTCATTCGAAAGATTTTGAGATTATTTTTACAGGTTGTCAGTATTATAGAAGATATATATGGCTGAAATTCATCAAAAACAACCAGGAAGGTTTTCTTGTTCTAATTTTTATTTTACCAATGAACTTAGCAGTGTTCGGATTTGAAATTCAATTTATATTATGAATTGAAAATTAAATTTCCAATATAAAAAAAACATATAAATTATAGTATCACAATAAAAAGCCTTAAGTCAAATCAGATAAGCTCTTTGACTAAGATTAATTGTTAAACGTCCTTACACATCATGATTGAAGAAGCGAATTATACAGCTGATGAACAAGGAGCATGGTCTTATGTACAATAATTTATTTAAACTGTCTATATGCTCATTTATCAATGTCATATCATCATAATATGTCTTCCTTTCCATATATAGTGGTCTGGAAAATGGGCTACCTGATGGTAAGTAGAGTGGTAACCATTGGAGCCGTAAGATATCTTAACAATTGCTTACATAGTCAATGGGCTGCCCAACTTGTGTAACTGATGTATAGACGTATTGCGTTGGCGCCTGTAGTTTCATACATGCTTATTCACCCTTTAAGCCGGATAACAACACTGAATATGGCTGATTAGTGGTAAATAATTATTAAGTGGTTGGAGTATAAGTATACAGGCGGACTTGCACCAAGTTACCAGCAAGTAATACATAAAATAGAAATTAAATGGTACGTTTAGTATTGTTATAAGGAAAAAATTCAATATAATGTTTTCATGTTATCTATAATTTATTATAAATATAATATTTATTTATTGAAATAAGGTAGCGATCCATAAATTACATTTTAGTAATATTTCTCGAATCTAAATCACCCGTCAAACGCAGAAACGTTGGGGCGTGGTTTGATTACTTTGAGCCGATAAATCGCCAGTATAGATTCTAATCGTGTTAGGAAGTATAAGCTTAACTTATTTTTATTTTTCAATATAGATTTGCATGGGTGCCTAGTTAGTCTAGTTGCGACCTAAAAGGGATGCTGGTATCAAATCCTATACCGGTCTAGTAAAAAGATATCAAATTTATATATTAAGGTACATTTTGTTACTACAAAATATACCTCCGTATATTTAGAAAATCCGTTAAACAATTATTCTGTCTTGTGACATAGGAACTCTTTTTATATTGGTCGTATAAGCAATTTATTGTATGAGGTGGGACAAAGAACACGCGGTTCAAAATTTGACTAAATCATTTCAGTTTTAGAAACGATGCATTGCGATCTAAGATTGCATGACATCAACTAAAATCAATATTGAGAGTAAGTAACTTCTCGGAGCAGGAGGCCGCAGAGTGGGGCCCTATAAAGTGGGGATATGAAGAGAAACCAAACCTGGTTGAAGGCGTCGATTGTATACGTATCATCTCTGTATCGTCAGCGATGGTGGTATTAGAAAGGTTCTTTGTACACCGAGAATATATCTAGTGGTAGTGACCATGCCTAGGTGGCTAACAGTTGGAGTGACACGATGGTATGCAAGAGATCCTCGTGACGCCACTTGAAAAGACGTAGTGTATGCCGCTGGTTTTTACCGTAAGCGACGTCATTATGCTCCACATAAACTCAATTCAAGTAGGCTATTTACTGAACGCCTAATATTTATAAGGTTTATCAGTGAAAAATAGGGTAAATAAAGGCTAAATCAATCCATACAATATAACCCAACAAATAAAACCCATGCAATTGGTTATAATTAAGGTTTTACCGGAACTTGCATTATTCACTTTGATTTTTATTCTTTTCGAGCTATACGGACGCTTTCAGAGGCTTTCTTTGTGTGAAGTAACATGAGTGATAGTGGAAGATATGACGACTGCCTCGCTGACGTAATTCCTTTTAAACACAGTTTAGGAATATCTGATTCATCACATACGAAAAGTGTTTGTATGTGTGTGTATATAATTATAATATTTAACACACACACACACACATTAGCTATAATAATCAATTTATTATAGCTAATGTGTGTGCATTTTTCAGTGCATTTTTCAGTTCATTCGCATTACTTAATATTTAAAAAATATTTTTACTAAAAACTCCTTTTTGACTAAAGTATTTTTTTTTAAATAAATGTTTAGATTGAGCTAAAAAACATTTAGCTGTATAATAATATTATATTTAAGTACCAGGAAAAGTTTCAGCTAATGTACGATGTAACGATCATTCTACTCGTGGAATAATTTTAAACTTCTTTATCCTCACAAGAAAACTTTCGGCTCTAAGTGTTTTCTGATCTAGATCTAGATTTTGCAAGATTAATGATGGTAAGCTTAAATGGATTGTCTAGACCAGTAGACGAAAATCTAATCAAGTACTTGTATATTCAATTGAGGTTAGGTTTTATTTAGGTCAGTTTTCCCTTAGAATGGTAGTTTGAGTACGTTCATAGTATTTATTATATAATATGTACAATACACAATACCTTCGACCAAATACAATGTTGAGACGGACCGTTGGTCCTTCTCAGGTCTGAGGTATTTCTTTTCGCACCAATTATTTTTCGTAAGAATCAAAAATAAAGTATTTTGAAATATTTTTTTTAAATATTTAATAGCTATTAACATTATCTAGTAAGTTTATCAAAACATATTATAAAACAAAGTCACCCGTCCGGGTCTATCTGTCTGAATGTTCGCGTTAAACTCCAAAACTACTGAACGGATTTCCATGCGGTTTTCATTAATAGACAGAGGTATACATAAGGAAGGTTTAAGTATATAATTTATTAAGGTTTTGTGTAAAAAAATTGAAATAGGATGTCAATTGTTAAACATGTAATAAAAAAGTAACAAAAAAATATAAAAAAAGAACTTATTACCCGTGCGAATCCGGAACGGGCCGCTAGTAAAATATATAATGTACTTTACAATGTTAAATTATACATAAATAACGCTAGTAATGTTCGATGAGTTGTAAAACTAGTAACAGTAAATTAATCAATATTGATAGTTTGAAAAATACCTACTTTTCCCCTATTCTTATTCAAAAAAATATTGATACAACTCTACATAAAGAAAAAAAAACAGTTGTCAAGAGAGAAAAAGATGCTTAGCTGTTTTTCCCTATTTATTTACCCGTCCTGTCTTTTCAAAGCTAGAGTGACTACATAAATCGTTTACATTGACAAAAATACATTTCTATTTAAAAGCAAATACAGATATAACGTTATTAGTTGCTTTCATATGAATGTATGTTTTATATTAAAAGCAGCTCACCATATAATACTTCCGTATTAGTCGCGCTCGTAATTTTATTGAGTAATGTTGTATTGTTAAAACCATAAGCCGTTTGTTAGTGGAAAAGCTCACTGTAAGCCTGTATAGGTACTGGTACCAGACATTTAACATATTAGTTTGTTTGTATGCAAAATATTATTGAGTATAATATCATTACATTGTATTGCTTTGGGTACTAGGGAAACAGACACAGGCGGAACCTAGATCAAATTTATATCAACAACTACGATCGGTGTAAAGCTTTCGGTGATTTTATTATTGATCATTCATTTTAATCGGTATATTTCAATAGTAATTGGAGCTGCAATGGCTCAGCGGTTAGAGCCATGAATCTTCCCCGATGATTGCGGTTACAAGTCAGGTTAATCAACATTGAGTTTTCCAGGGCTTAATAAGTGTTTATAATTTATCTCAAGCTAGGCGGTAAAAAATAATATCACGAAGCACGCATTAGACCGGCGTTGAAGACTGAACTCTCAACCTTCCCCGTTCTGAATTGAGACATTTACAGGCCATTTCTTGTTTTTTATTCTAGAACGTTTCAGAAAGTTATATATTAATTTGTATCGAGCTTTGTAGAATAACGATAAACTTTTTTCTTTATGAAATTCACAAAATCAATAACTTGGGTTGTATTACATTCTGTGCAAGTTAATATAGTAATTTGAAAACAGCTCCTATAGCTTCGGCTTCTAAATGATCGAATGCACTTGTGGTCCAGTGAAGCGACATCGTGTGCGATCTCATCGTTAAATCATCCTGCTTGGTCGAACAAGTGTGGTCGCGATCTTATAGTGACGTATCATACGTTACCGATCTTCGCTTCGCTGGGAATTTGTGTGAAAACCGTTGGAGTAATTGAGAATTGGATTGATATTAACTGTTGCTAGGAATAATTCATTATTATTAGTTATGTAATATTACTTCTATTAAAAGTATTAAGAAAATTGGCGTTATTAATCCGAGATTGTGAGTCTTTCGAATCTTTACGGTAGTTTTCTGAAAAAGCTATGTTCTTATTGTCTTTTGTATACCTCAGTTCAGGTAACTTAACAGAGCAGTATAGAGATTTCTTTGAAAACCTACCTTACCTTAGCTATTATGTGTGACAACGGCTGGAGAAACAAACACATAAATTACGAACGGTTAAACTTACGTAAATATTCACCTATTATTATTATGCTGTCTTATTACGAACGTCTTAGAGTCTAAGTTCAGGCTATCAAAATAGTTTGAAGCATTATTCATTAAAAAAGAAAAGTTAAAATGCACGAATCTAAATCAAAGATTGCAGTTAACCTGGGCGAGCAACGCTGAATTTTCATATACAAAATTTGTGTTTGTGATTCATCTCGTGCTCGGTTAACATCGAAAACCAGCCAAGCTCTTTGAATTTAATAAAATGCCCGTACTAGTTTAAAATGAAAAATGCTTTAATAAAAAGTGCAAAATAAATCTATTGTTACATAAGAGCTCTGACCTATATATTATGTTTAGTCTGTATTTATATACAAGAATTTGTTTGTTCTTTTGAAATTTGTACAGTAGAAAAAAAAGTATAAAAATTAAACAAAAATATCTTTTGGATTAAATTTCGAGTTCCTTCATACAAAATGTTTTATTGAAACGCTACTCTTTATATTGTAAGTCTATTTAATACTAGCCTCTGTTACTGAAATATTCAGAATTTCATTCATTTGAATTTCGACTCTAGTTGTATCGAAATAAGTTACATTTTCCCGGATTCCGTTTATCAAGCAATATGGCCATTATTCACAGCTATTCGGAAAACTCGGGGGTAAATCGGTATCAATGAGGACGAGAGTACACGGCTAAAGAGGGTAGAGATGGAGTACCTCTTGTGGCGATATTGGAAGCTCATTTGGAAATTCTGATTTACGCATGCGTGTATTTCATTAAAGGTTTTTTTAAAAGAAATATTGGTATTCATTAGTTAGGGATTATTTTTTCAGTAATATTTTTTTTTAATATTGCCTTGGAACTGAAATGGTTCAGAGGGTAGAAAATATATATCTTAATAAAAGAAAGTAAGTTCAGATCCAGATAAAATTACTGATTTATCACGTTATTAATTTGTTTTTATATTTCTATGCAAAGCCGTTGAAGGTTTTAAGTGTAGTATTTCTTAATTTAAAAATGTTAATTGAGCTAATCTTAGATGCCAGTCATGTTTAGTTTTTCGAATTGGATTTAAATATAAACTCAATCTCTTTGAAACTCATTCATAGTCGTTAAAAAGAAGCAAAACTAACAGTGAATGCCTCATTGTCGTGCTATGGCTCTGCTTTTTCAGGAGTAACCTCGACGCTGCCTCGTCGCATAAAAAGATAAGTTAAGAAAAATTCACGTGAATTAAGCACATGGAAATTAAGTAAAAGAGATTTTTTAATTAATTAGAACAAAAACCGAAATATTGTAAACTGAATCAATATAAATCTATCAATAATTTTGTTTTGTATAAAATTTGTACCTTCATACAGCCAATCCGGTACTCCATTAAAGATCCTCCCAGGTATGCCCGTGTCTGTGACTCTATACCCGGTAGAAGACCTCGGTGCTGGACGGTAGAAGATGTCGTAGTCTTTTACAGTGATGAGGCCATGACCCTTAGGGGTCCACATGGCAAGGAGAAGGAGCGGACCTTCGCTGATAACTCCTCCTCCGATGTCATCCGGTAACGGCGTTAGGGGGTAGGATTCCCTAAAGGATAAAAAACAAAATATTTAAATAACTTCGAATCAATTTATCACATAAATATTATATGTAATTACATGAAAATAAGTTAAGATTACAGGCTGCCCAAATAGGCATAATATATATAAAATGTTTGCCTTATTTTTCGGTCATAGAACCTAGCTCTGTAAGAAATGTTGACCATTATTTACACCCACCCAAATAAGATGCTTCGTTCCTTGTGTAATTACATTATGACTCACCATTGAAACCAGAACATGGCAATACAAACACATTTGTCAGGAAAAATGTGGTATCCGTACATGTAGGTTACCTTACGAATGAAAACTAAACATTAGATAAATATAATGCAATAATCACACAAAATCTCAATACCGTGTTATAGACAGCTTTAATGAAGTAATTGGGATTTATGTTTAAAAGAGATTAAAGTTATACAATTTTTGTTTTTATTCTGTCTGTGTTAAAAGTTTTCAATATTCCGACCTAATCAATATTTAAAAAACTATTTATTTTCCATCAACGTATCTAAACTGTATGTAAATGTAGTCTGGGGCTAACTGGTTTTGTTACGGTTTGTTTAACGAACGTGCTGAAATATGAATATACAACCACATTAGTTTTTATGGTAGCCTGGTACCTGAGATTACAAAGGCACTTGATGAGAATTTTTTAGGTACAAAAAAAATATTTTTACAACACATACTTATAAAAAAAAATGATGAAGTAAATAAATGACCTAAAGATATTATAACATTTGACATACAAATTAATTCGTTTTAATAATAATATCATATTCGTAAATAGTGGGTGCAACTTCGAAGCGCAGTTAATATTGTATATCAATTTTATATCTCACTTTCAATTTAGGTTCATGTGTATTCTCTATAAAATAAAAAGAATTGAATGCTAACTCCACGCCAATTAAATTTATATATAATCTTAACATAACAATTGCATTTTTTTTTGTTTCTTTATTTTTTGTTTTTTTTTTGTCTGTTTATTTTATTTAGAGGGTTTATTCTATAAAGTAGAATATGCCACCCCGATAGTAGCTATTAGAAAAATTACATTCTACGTTTACACCCTTTTTGAACCATATTGTATAGCATCTTAGCCTCAGCTGAATTTGGTGAGGCCAAGATATTGTTACAAGATGCAAAATCAAAACAATATGGTAAAGCAGCTTCAATTTGCTTCCTCTCTGCTTCGTTCCGTACGCATTCCAACGATATGTGATATACATCTTCTATAGTTCCGCACTCGCTACAGTTAGGAGATGGAACCTTCTTCATGAGGAAAGCAAAACTATTCAGAGGGATGTGTCCGGATCGAAGCCTTAATGAAGTTATTACGTCACTCCTGCTCATAAACAATTGCATTTTATGCCGTCCATGTGATGATGGACTGATGAGTAAGACATTCCGAAACATACATGCCACCTTACGGTTCCTTTCAACTCTGAACATATATAAACGCAAATAAGGCTTACCTGGATACTAAGGGATACTAAGCCAAGACCTTAAGAACCACGTATCCACACATATCTTATACAAGCGGCCTTATTGGAATTATATCGCCGAACAATATTGCTTTTGAGTATTGTCCAGTATGCAGAGCGAATATTCGAGTTTAATTACTGATTAATGACACAATGATATGGATTATATCTTGACCACATTGCTACGAGGATGTATATACGTTGGAATTGGCATGTGCACACTTGACTGTTTGCCTACAGATGGCCCGATGCTAATATAAAGTGGTTTCAGTGCGAATTGTTCAGTTTAAATAGCATTCATAATACCTTATGGCATAAATTACAAATTATATTCCACTCGGTGGTAGTAGGGCTTTTGTGAGCCTTATACCACGACCACATTGTGTATGACTGATGAGTGAGTGATACCTACCATCTGGGTAGGCGTACTCTGCCGCCAAAAAGCAATACTTAGTATTGTTGTTTACTTGTTGGTAGCATATATGAGCCAGGCACATGGGAAATAACATCTAGGCTCCCAAGATTGGCGGCACATTGATGTGACGTAAGAATTGGTTACTATTTATTGCAGTATCATCAAGTGGCCCATATTTCTAGTCTATTCAATTCTAAAACGAAAGTAATACAAATATCCTTTAACTATTACTGATTCAATTTAAAATTCAAACATTCCTTATATATACATTTGCACCAATGTTGGTAGTCAAACAGATCGGCACGAGCCAACTAGAAAAATAAAGCGTTGTATTCAATTCGATAATAAAATTCCGCAGACATTTTTAACTTTGCCGTTTCGTAATTCAAATCGTTTGTAAAAAATACAGTGGTAAAAAAAAGTATATTATTCGATACAAGATTTTATAGATGATAAAAATTGCGTGGAGTTAATACCTGTGGACTTCCAAGCAGGATATATTAATTTAAATAATTGTATTAACTAACATGACTCTGTATTTTTTAAATGTTGAAAAAGAGTAACTACTGAGTTTCTTGCGTGTTCTTCACAGTATAATCTACTTTCCGAACCGGTGGTAGCTTCACTTAATTGTAAAATGACGATTCAAAAGTGCTTTATTCTGATTTTGATTTGATTTTGCTACTGTTCATTTTGATTTTGATCAATTACACATTATTAATTAAATTAAGTAAATATTATCATCTCTATTTAACACATGTGAATTGAAAGACTTGTTACTAAAAATACACGTCTAAAGCTGTGGTTCGCAGGTTAACAAATTTCTAAACGAGATCGCTATCAGATTATAGCCTGTTCCAAACGGAATGTATACTAAATATTACAAAGTACGATTGCCCTGAATTAATTAATTTATATACATTGTCACATAATGAAAGGATTATTTCGATACCCAAACACCTAAATCTGTTTAGGCATTTATAACCTATAAGCTTAACCCTGGTAATAAATAAATATAAATAAATAAATAAATATTGGACAGAATCACATACATTATTCTGATCCCAATGTAAGTAGCTAAAGTACTTTGTGTTATGGAAAATCAGACGTAACGACGGTACCACAAACACCCAGACCCAAGACAAGATAGAAAATAAATGTTTTTTTTTCTACATCGGCTCGGCCAGGAATCGAACCTCGATATCGGAGTGGCGTATCCATGAAAACCTTTTTGGGGCAGTCTAAAAACCTTAGACTAGCCATTTCCTAATGGCTTTATAAGCAATAAGCACTGAAATAGTTCTTGATTTATTGAACTACATAATTATATTGAATTTTACTATAATTCCAAAATTCTGATAACAACTTCGCCGACGGTGCCACTGAATATTCAAGATCTCGACCGCTGATCGTATCAATTCAATGTCAAAGTTGTCTATTCATCTTTACTACTCCTATGATTGGTTTCGGTTGACTATTAGAAGCTACTGTAATGTTTCTGCTAGAGCAGCATACCTATATACTGTATCTATTCGTTCGTCTAGAAATTGAGTTTTCTATTGTTTTCAATTGTTTTAAGTAAGACACCAACCTGCTATTATCCTACTGCTGGCTTAAGTTACTTTTGAGAAGAAGATTAGAAGCATATCCCATTACGCTACTCCAATGCGGACTGGTGACACATTTGGCAGTTTTTCAGCCGACAGATGCAACTTTCCTCGCGTTATTTTTTTTCAACGCAAAGCATAATTAAGAGTTGAAGAGTTACAAGTCAATTCATCTATATTTTATGCACGTGTATATTAATGAACTCGTAAAGGATGGACCGATATTGATGTCATTTTTCTGCGTGTATAGTGTGGTCGTTGGATGGCTTGAATTGGATCCAGTTGGTGCAATAGGAATGACAGTAAAACTCTTATTTTCCTGCAAGAAGCTGAGACTTGCAGCTAGTATATATACATACATACATACTTATATATTATTGAACTTTTGGACTCTCTAATCGTGTACATTTGATCTATCTTTCCTTCATTTGGATCTGTTTGCTTATTCGACTTTATACTTTCAAAGGACGAAAAAGTTTGTAATTGAATTCAAACAGTTCATACTCGTTATCCAAAGTTCACGATATGGTCGTACTAACGATTCAGAAACGTGGCGCGAATGCAGCTCATTTCGACTGCACTGCGTAGTGTTTACATTCATAAATCTTTAATCGAGGCAACTGGGAAATAGCTAGCGTATTTGAAAGCGAATAAATAGGCGCCCTAATTTTGTACCTTTCATTTAAAATTGCAAGCACGGAGTTCAAGTTGATTTTACGTCATTTTTCATTGCAAAGGATAAGACGTACATTTTTTTTATTACTCTAAATTTTAGCTTTAAGACGTATGATACTCGATCTACGCGTACGGTGAAAAAAATGTATTTAATATTATATTAATATTCATTTTATGTGACTGAATGATTTTGCATTCGACCTTCGACGGTTTACCAAACATGATAATTTATAACTTTGTGGTTATATTCATTTAATGGTTTAGTTATGTATCACGCAGAAGGGCCTGCACAACGCAAATTCTTCTAATTACTGTAGTTTTACATTAAATGTATATAAGCTGTATAAAAAAAAAGTAGTTGCCATCCGACATTTTAAATTTGTTTAATATTGCGACGACGCCATTTTGAAATCAAAGAGCGGGAAGCATCAGTTACCATTATTAATATGATTTTTATTGTTTATTTAATGTTCATAACGCTTTAACACATATTGATTATATTGTAACATTATACTCATAGATGAGTTATAATTATAATTCATTAAATTTCATAATCATTGATTGTAAACAATAACTATTTTAGATACGATTGACCAAATGAAATATGAGTTATTTATGAGTTCTATTATTTGCATTAATAAGCAACGACTGATTTTAGACGAGATAGACTAGAAGTTAAATCGCGAATCTTTAATACGCTAGTCATCAAATCCTGGCTAATAGCACTGAACTATCTTGTTTGTATAATATATGTATATCATTCGTATTAAAATCTTGTGCCCGTGCCGAAAATAACATCGTGAGAAAATCTGCATGTGTCGGATTAAAATCCTTCACAATCTTCAGGTGGAACCTTTTTTTTATGCCAGTAAACTAAAAACATAATAAAAGCAGAAAAAAATTATTACAATATCTAATGTAATAATAATAAGAAAAAATACTATGAAATTTAAAAATTAAAGATCTAGATCTTTTTTTCTAACACCAATTTCCTCCAGTTAGCAACTGATTCTGTATGGATAAACTTTTTTTTATCGGAGCGGCAACAGATTATTTATTTCTCAATTGTTTTCACGTTTCATGGAAAGGAACACTGGAGATTAAAAGGTACGATATTAACTCTACTTTATACATGAATAATACGTAGATATTATTTTAGAAATACCATCAAGTATCTAATTGATCCTTCGTACTAATAGAAAATCAAAATATCTTTTCACGAGTGGGTATCTTAGCTTCTTGGAAAACATTTTTTTTTTATTTAAATTAATTTATTGCACAACACATGGAAGTATATAGGAAATACATAATAATTAGATATTATCTTATCGCTTATAGCGATATCTCTCAGACAACCTTTGGTGACAGGAGCTTAGAACGAAAACAGGTAAGTGAAGAAAAAGATAAAGATTTATAATATAATCATATTTATACTAGGGTATAATAATAAACGACACATAAATACATTCCACATATAAATATAATACACATATATCAAAATATATACACACAATTACAAAAAACATATGTACAAATGAATGAAATAATGTACTATTTGTTAATCAAATAGCTGCATCTATGTAACAATGTAAATTATTTCGACTGTAATACGATTCTCTGGTTCGCTTGTTCCATAAATCTTGAAACGCTTGCATGCTTGTTCATTTTGTACTTCTACAGTACTTCTAAGAAACCGTTTGGTATCTAACGCGATGAAAACCGACTTATGTTCAAGAGTGCTTTCTCAAAGTGATATAATTATGTTAGTCAATGTCAAATATAATTTTCTAAGATTTATTGTTTATATTCTATATTTCGAGTTTTTTCTTTTTTTTTATATAATTTCCGGGTAGGCATACAACTCTACTCTACCTGATGATAAGTGGAAATGGAGTATATAGGTTCTTTGTGATTTTGTATTTCTTTCAATATTTATTTGCTAGTTTAAAATAATATATATAATAACTTTTAAAATAATACGACACTTTCGTATCGTTTTATTCTAACTTTACATTACATAATTAGTAATCTTGGAAATAATATAATTGCAAACTTACGTTATACACATTCCATTTATATACACACACATATATACACACAGACACATACGTACTTACTACCGAGTAAAGTATAATAAGTTTTTCTTCAATATAAGCGAACATAAGATGTGGTGGAAAGTTAGCAGTTAAGGGGAATGATAAATAATATATGCGGTGACTGCAACGAATTTCGATGAGTAACTTATGACATTTTAATAATTAAGACAATGATGTATTTAAGGATAAATTATATTATACAAGAACCTTTGATTTTATAGTTTTATAAAGAAGCACACATACGTAAGAATATATAATTAAAAAGGTAAAAGAGGATTTAAGAAATGATTACATTGAAAGACTTCTTGCATTGAAAAATATAGTCCTTTTTTCAAAAAGGGACACGGAAAACATAAATCAAAGGAAAAAATATGAACCGACAGCGACGCAGGAAGTGGAAAATTTCTTATTTCATACAAATTTCCGTGGGAATTGCCTTATTCATCGCTTAATTTTATTATTCTATAAGTTTGTATGGTAGAATTTATTACAGCTGTGTGAAATTAAAAATCGAAATTGTGGCGAAATTCCTTTGTTGGTGTGTGTAAACTTTATAAGTGTGTGTAACTGTTGTAATTTTTGTCATTGTGATGAGGTTAATTGAATGGAGATCTTAGTGTGTGTGGTGTTCCAGTAAGGTTTATTACATTGCTAAGCAACTTACAACATATGCAAATTGCCTGCGCTTCTGTGTGTATACATTTATATTTCTATTAAAAGTTTATTAGTGTGTTTCAGATGACTGTTGATGATAATTGTATTTCTTCGTAATTATACACAATTGCAAGAGTGTAATTTCATTTGTCTGTGTGAGTTTTCTTTTCTTATATTTTATGTTATATGTGTCATAAGTAATGTGATTTAGTGTGATATAAAATTACTTTTTAAACTAAAAGAGTTTCGGAAAAAAACATAAATTTCAACGAAAAACTAAGTCGGGCACACGACGTGCCAAGTTTTGATTAAGTTGCGATGTTGGTGCATGTCCGCACAATGTGCAGTTTGACTCGCTTGCGGGACGAATGTTTTAACTTTGTCGCTTTCATTTATAAAATTCAACATTTTAATAATAAACAGTTTCGGCAAGAATATCGCATTTTATATTATCGAGTACATTCAACTACAAAATATATATATCTACACATGTAGCTGAGATGGCCCAGTGGTTAGAACGTATGCATCTTAACCGATGATTGCGGGTTCAAACCCAGGAAAGCACCACTATATGTTTGTGTATCTCTTTCACGAAGAAAAACATCGTGAAGAAACCTGCATGTGACAAATTTCATAGAAATTCTGCCACATGTGCATTCCACCAACCCGCAATGGAACAGCGTGGTGGATGGAATATGTTCCAATCCCTCTCCTTAATGGAAGAGGAGGCCTTAACTCAGCAGTGGGAAATGTACAGGCTGTTAATTACTTTACTTTATATGTATCTATAGTGAACGATCAAGTCAGCAAATTTTGTTATAAATATGTATCTATATTAATATTATAAATGTGAAAGTAACCCTGTCTATCTGTCTGTCACTTTTTTAGGACCAAACTGCTCAACCGAATTTGATGGAATTTGATATGAAGCAAACTTGAACTTCAAGAATGGATATTTTTTGCCTGACAACCAAGACGGTAAAAAGAGATCGAAGCCGCGGGCGACTACTAGTTATAATATATTAATTTTTGAAGAATTAATTGAAAGATAACAACAGCGTGTTTTATTATAAATATAATATACGTTAGGTTACTATATTATAATAATAAATATGAGACAACATCACATACATTACTCCGATCCCAATGCAAGTAACTAAAGCACTTGTGTTATGGAAATCAGACGTAACGACGGTACCACAAACAAACCCAAGACAACATAGAAAACTAATGATAATCTACATCGGCCGGTAATCGAACCCGGGACCTCAGAGTGGCGTACCCATGTAAACCGGCGTACAAGCCACTCGACCACGGAGGTCGTCAAATTAAGCAATACCTTTAATCTTATGAGTAGATTTGACTCGATTTAATGGTTCAATATGAGAATACATATAATATCCGACAAATAGATGATTCGTATACACGTATTTCGTTCTCTTACACGAATTATATTTAAGAAAAAAAAATTATATTTGCATTCGTTTCTTCGAAAATAAATGCATTAATTCATTAATATTTAAAATATGCAAAAGCTTTCTCGCATTTCGTGAAAAAGAGACTGAGAATTTAATAAGTGTCATTTTTAATAAAGTAAAAATGTTAAGTAAAAATGAAAATACTTTTATTTTCACTCCGCAATACTTTATTGCGTCACGAGTCTCTGCAGGCGACGTGCAGCCGTGTCCCATTTAAGATTTTAGGCCGCTTGTTAACGTATGCCATAAAAAATTATGGTAGATTGTTCTTGATTACGTTTCATGCACAAGTTACCTACCATTTTCTCGTTGGTGAAAAGCTTGAGAGTAATTAAAATGGTCGCTTTAAAAATACAAACATATTTCTGTTACGTCTTATTAAGGTGTATTTTTTTTTTCAAGTATGGAACACAGATTTTCTTCCAGTTTATTTTAGTCTAATTCCGCACCGATCTACGAAAGTTGTGTGGTGCAAAAAACTAATTTTTAGGACATTTAGAAACTGGTTCTTGATATGAAGAAACATACGCTAATATATAATAAATAAAAATTAATAATATGACATAAAATATGGTTTAATAGTTTGTATGATGATTGTGAATCTATATTAATATAATAAATGTGACAAACGCATGACAACCAACACCCTAGAAATCAAGAGAAGCCGCGTCCGCAAAGTAGTAATTTTATATACGGTATTTCGTGGTTACGTAACTCCTCACATTTAACTGTGTCATAACGCGAGCCTGTTAATGTCAAGCTGTGTTGTTTCTGTATATATATTTCCTTATTACAATGTGTAATATTAATCTAATGTCGTTTAACGACAACTTTTTTCTACTGCTTGTAACTTTTCAGCCACACTAATAAATCAGCACATAAAACTTCTACCAGAAATGCCGCTCTCCGCCCGCTAGGATAATATATTAGTATATACAGCTACGGTACTATTTACTACATTTATATTAATAATTATTATTTATAAAATAGATTGCCTTTGTTAGGTACGTTTTGTTATATCAAATAAATCAGAAAACATTATTAAAACGTAATCAAATATGTCGTCCTATATTACATTGTTATGTTGTTGATATAAAAATGTAATAACTACAATTTCAAAGGAATATACATATATTATGAGTGTTGGGTGATACTGGGAACATTTCCTATTCCGTTATATGTCGAGCAAGTTCGTTTAATATTATAAAAAACTGTTAATTCATAGAATGTTGAACCTTTTTATAATAATCAATTGTGCCATTAAAAATATATGAATTCGCTCGTGTTTCCGCCATTTTCTTTTCAAGTTTGTTTTGATTATCTCGATTTTTGACGATGATGAATCTAGTGGCTACGTGTTGAATAAAATGTAGATGCTAAACCCGACTATTACCTAAATAAAAATAAACATTTAACGCAAAATACACAAACCAATGTTAACAACGAAACGAAAATACTAGATATATTTTTTTATTTATTTCGAATAAAATAACACGTGATTTCAATTCAATTAATTTCGTACGATAAAATCTTCAGAGATTTATACGGGGTTCGTAATCTCTTAATGAATAAAGGTAATTAGGTTGTCGAAACTCCTAATTAATACTGAGCTTCTAAAACCCGGTTAAATTGCTTTCCATATTTAAATACTTTTATTTTGTAATAGTTTCTTCCTAAGTTTTTGTTATTTATCTAAAGTTTTGTTTAGTGTACGACTATATATTTTCTTCAAATTCAAATTACTTTATACATTTTTTCATATTTATTGTCATCGTCAGAATATTGTCATAAAAAATAATCAAAGGCAGCGGTTTAGACCATGCATGTGTTCAATAAAATTTAAATGAAGAAATGTACAAGTAATTAGTCTTGTCATTTTCTTCAATTTAATGTATAGAATTTAACTTGAACTGCTATATTTGAAAAGTAATAATTCTTTTAAATGAAATGCTAATTAAAAGTTTGAGATAAATTGTTTTGGATTCCAAAATTGAATTTGGTTGGTATTTAGTATTTCTAAGAATATTCTGCCAGTCGTATAACTTGTACGACTTCATAAGATGAAAGTTAAATGAAATAAAATAAAATAGTCTTTTACATATTTTGTATTATATAAAATTAATCATCATGATGAAAATTCTGAGAGAATCAGTGATAAAGATTCTAAAATAAAAAATAGAAATATCTGACCCCATAATGTCAATATATTCTTTTTGTGCCAAAGTATTGGTGTCTTCACTAAAATTCTGCAGACATTGTTAACTTTGCTTCTTAACAAATTAAAATTTTATATTATTTATACACGACATAAAAGGTGAAACCCCTTATTCGTTAATTTTAACAAAACATTACGTTTCATTGCAATTACAATTTAATAAGTAAATTATTTCTAAGACTGTGACTGTAAAGGCCGGGTCTTCTCAGTAGACTCTACATATGTAACTATTCAAGTAATTCCAATAACAAATGAATCTTATAACATGAATATGATTTTAATTCAAATCGTAACGTGAAAGACAATAGGTGAATAGGACCTTAAGGGTGCGAACTAACCATAAATATCAACTTATCCGGTGAGCTAATGGCAAATTATTATATATGAGACAGTATCATAATACAGATGTGTGTAACTAAAGTAAATGGATACTCAAGCGAGACACTAAGGGTGTATAAATTATTATTATTTTGAGTTTACCTTCTTCCTTAATACCTAATAACAGTATTATCTATGCTATATAGTTAACGGTATAGGCAAACTACCGCCACATAGTAATACTTGCATTACAGCAGTGTTGTATAGACAGATAGATATAAAAAAATAATATACCTTATTTACATACAAAGGTTAGGATATGTTCATATCATCTTTACATAGTATAAAACAAAGTCGCTTTTTCGGTCCCTATGTCCCTTTGTACGCTTAAATCTTTAAAACTATGCAACGGATTTTGATGCGGTTTTTTTTTAATAAGGATTTGTATATGATACATAGACAATATAGTTAAGTAACACTGATAATTTTAAAAGTTTCTAATGTGATGTCGTAAATAAACAAATTCTGTAGTATATTTAGTATAAGCATTGCACCCGTGAGAAGCCGGGTCGGGTCGCTAGTTATTGTAATGAGACTTTTTTTTTAATTTATTTATATGAAATGTTGTTAGCTTCATCTAAACCTCTATATTATACTAGTTGTCGCCTACGGCTTCGCTCTCATTTCAGTGGTTGGTTGTCATGGGATAGACAAATACTATGTCCTTTCTTGGAGATCAAGTTTGCTGCATACCAAATTTCATCAAAGTCGGTTAGTTTGAAAGAGCGACAGAGAGAGTTACTTTCACATTTATAATATTAGTATAGAAGTATAGATTACTTATATCACCATCAACATATGTGTATGTATATGTTGTATGGTATACATTAAACTAAATCAGTACTGTTCATCATGTCTGGTTTTTACCACACAAACATTTTCACAACACGTTGCCAAATTTCGTTTCCATTTTTTTTTATGGTATAAGTTGGCGGACGAGCATATGGACCACCTATGGTATGTGGTCACTATCACCCATAGACAAGGACGCTGTAAGAAATATTAACTAATCCTTTCATTGTCAATGTGCCACTAACCTTGGGAACTCAGATGTTATGTCCCTTGTGCCTGTAGTTACACTGGCTCACTCAACCTTCAAACCGGAACACAACAATACTAAATATTGTTATTTGGCGGTAGAATAACTGATGAGTGTGTGGTACCTACCCAGACGGGCTTGCACAAAGCCCTACCACCATTTATAGTTACGTTGCTCTATGTTAAAAATATTCGAAGGGATAATTATAACGGTTCAGATGAATTCTATTTTTAACGGACCCTTTCAGACCTACACTAAATAGAAAGGCCGCGGGTAAGGTTCAGCGAAATTATAAATTATTCATAATTAAACTTAATCCTTAGCAAAGGATTATGGTCTGTGGGGATGTCTGTGTGGTCTATATTCCCAGTAATAGCATTGGGTTTATTTTCACGACGAGATTTAAAAATTGTAATATGTTTCTTTATATTCAGAGACGTAATGGTCGAATGGATGTAACATAGGACACCTCTCAATTATAACCAACTAGCGCCGCTCCGGCTTCGCACGGGTGCAATTGTAATACTAAATATTTTTTTTTTTTTTTTTTTTTTATTTTTATTTATTTATTTATTCAAAACACATTACAATTGTATAGACATTGACATCTGATTGCAATGCATAAAGGTACAAGGTATATGCAAATAGAATCTACTGTCCCTGAGCTAGGTATAAACCTGTATTTCAGGCGACAGTACTCTCCTGTTACAAAGGATTCATTTTACCAAGTTGACAAAAGTGAAATAGCGAAAAAAAAGTCTACACAATATAATATATGCCAAACGTATCGTTAGCTTTAACTTAGAATATAACTAGTAACTAGTATAGTAAAATAAAATTAGTAGTAGGTATGTGTAAAATTGAGCATGCGTATATTTGAGATGTGTGTATGTGTGTGTGTGTGTGTGTGTGTGTGTGTGTATGTGTGTGTGTGTGTGTGTGTGTGTGTGTGTGTGTGTAGAGGGGGGGAGTGTGCATGTTTGTGGGTGGGTGTATTTGAGTCTACTAGGAACCTAAGACTTCAAGCAGCTTTTCAGTTTCGTCGTAAGATTTTACTAGCAACCATTCTTTTAATACTTTTTTACACTTATTTCTATTAAGATGATATATATTTATAAGTTTGTTAATTTTATTGTATAATCTGGAGCTAATAATATAATAATGCCTTCCTGCAAGTTTACTTCTGTGCTTTTCTATCTGGAATATTATATCTACTCTCCTTTTATCACGATTATCAACATAAGTTAGGGTATTGTGTTTGCGTAAAACAGTTTCATAAATAGCTAGCTGTCGAACGGATAACACCTTGCAATCATTATATAGTTCGTTTGTCGGAAATCTATAGGATCTATTAGTCATCACTTTCAATATTGACCTTTGAGCTCTTTCTAGCTGTAACAAGGATGTTTTATTGCTTCCTCCCCATACTGTAATACAATACATAAGTAAAGATTGAACTATAGCATAATATACCATGAAGATAGTAGATCTTTCCGCGGAAGCTCTGAGATTTTTGAATATATATACTAGTTTTCTTATTTTGGTAGTTAGATTAGTTATGTGTAATTTCCAAGACAAAGTGTTATCAATTTGTAGTCCAAGATATTTTATATTAGAAGCATACTCTACAGTAGGGCAAGAACAGTTGATAGAATTTAGTGAGTCACAGTTGTGTGCTTTTAAAATACATTTATGAGCATCAGGTAGAGAAGAACTAGATGACGAAAAGGTGAGGAATTTACTTTTGTTGATGTTTAAGCTCAATAAATTCGCACACAACCATTCTGATACCAGTTTAAGAGCATGCTCAGCATTGCTGAAAGTATTTTCCCAGGTATCCCCTGTGATAAGCAAAACTGTATCATCAGCATAGGTTATAATTTTGCAGTTAGGAATACAAAGTCGACATAGATTATTTATGTATACGAGAAATAACGTGGGACCAAGAATGCTACCCTGGGGGACACCATAGGTAAGAGGCATTTCATCGCTTCGAAATTCATTTATTTTAATTATCTGAGTACGATTAGACAAATAATCTTTGAAAATATCCAGCGCAAAACCCCGGATTCCCATTTTATCTAGTTTTGAAAGTAGCAGGGGAATAGAAACAGTGTCAAAAGCTTTCGATAAGTCCAAAAATATGCCGATACATTTTAATTTCTGGTCTATTGACCTAGTAACAAATTCCGTTAAGTCAAGTGCAGCGTCTTCGGTACATTTACCTTTTCGAAAGCCATATTGATTCGGTGATAAGAGATTATGTGATTCTAAATAATTAACTAATCTTTTATTAATAATTTTCTCTAATATTTTCGATAGGGCCGAAAGCATTGATATAGGCCTGTAATTGTTGACACTGTTTCTATCGCCTTGCTTATAGATAGGAATAACTAATGCCTTTTTAAAGCAATTAGGAAATACACCTTTAGTAAGACAGAGGTTACAGATTTTAGAGATTACTGGAGCCAATGCAGTACGACTAGATTTTAAAATGGAAATCGGGATCCCATCCCAACCAACTGCACTATTTTTTAAATTTATAATAATGGTTTCTACTTCTTTCGGATCAACCGGTAAAAAAGCAAAAGAGTTCACAGGAGAGGAGGTAAGATGTGTGTCTTTCATCAAGGGAAAATTTGGTTGAGCTTGTATCTGAGTCGCAAGTTTACTTCCTATCTCAACAAAATATTTATTAATATAATTAAGAGAAGTTTTAGGGTTTGACTGGAGTTGTAAAAGTTCTATTGGGGGAGATGGTGATTGAGCTATATTTGTTACTTTTTTAATAACCTGCCAAGTTTGTTTTGTATTCTTTTTAGCTTTTCTAAATTCATTATTTTCGTAATTGAGTTTGAGTCGCTTTAAAAGATTATTGCAAAATTTTTTATATCTATAATACGTTGTTCTTAAAATTTCATTATCAGGTGATTTTTTATACTTTCTGTGAAGCCGGTCTCGATGTCTAATGCATCTAAGAAGCCCTGGAGTGATCCAGGGCTTAATAACTATTTTCCTCCTTGGCGTACGAACAGTTTTAGTATTTGTCTCAATAACGTTACTCAGGGTATCGACTAAAGTGTTTGCTGCAATATTAGGGTCCTGAGAATGTATTAAATCATTAAAATTTATTTCATCTATGCACTTTTTGACGCATGTATAGTCAGTGCAATAGCGATTTTTTGGAATATGCTGTCTAGGAATTTTAAAGTCAAGGCAAACGAGAACTGGAGAATGGTCAGTAACAGATGGATCTAATACAAGAGTCGTACATTTAAGTTGAGCTTTTATTAGTACATGGTCAATACAGCTTTTGTCATGGGTAGGAAGGTAATGAGTTGGCAAGAATCCATGACTGCTAATGAGATCTAAGTATTCATGCGAACGATTGTCTTTACTTAATGGAGCAATATTTATATTTATGTCACCAACAACAACAAGATTTTTATGGTTGTTCGTATTAGAAAATAAGGTAGTAAGACTGTTCATGAAATTGTCGATTCGATTAAAAGAGGGGGACCTATATATAGCTATGAGACAGAATTGATCATTAAAATTACATATTAAAGAACTTGCGTCAGTTAAATTTGGATGAGATATAGTATATTTGAGTTCGTTTCTAACATACAGAATGACCCCGTCACTACGATTAATATGATTTTTCGAAGAGTGAGCCGTATAACCACTTATAGTAGGTATTTGATCAACATTCTTAAGCCAACACTCAGTCAAGACAATGATATCTAGCTGTACGTTAATGCGTTTCAATAGGACTAGAAGTCCATCGTAATTTGAGTTGATGCTGCGTATATTCATTTGAAATATTTTAAAGGAGTTCGTATTTTCAGTAATGTAATTAGTACACATTTCGGCTTCACATAGACAAGCAGTCATGTTTCCTAAATTTTGGAGATCAGAGTTAATATTGTTCCAATCAAAATCCAGGACTATAAATTAAAAATTGCAATTTAACGTAAAGTTAGTTAACAGCTATTAAAACTTGGCACCAGAATAATTTTCTAACTGAGGTTGACAAAAGATTATTATACCTAGTAAAAAGTCCACAATTTATTACATTAATAGAAACAAAATTGTACTTCATATTCAATTCAATCAATCTACTGAAAAGAGTGAAAAAGTGGTGCGTAAAAAATATTGATAAATTCAATAGGCTGCTATAAGTCATAGTTAAGTTGCAAAAATGTTCGTGTGTGTGATATTGTGTGTTAAAATGTGTCGGTATTTGTATAAAACAGTGTAATGTAATATAGTGTATAAGAGTATAAAAGTGTAGATATATTATTTCATTTTTAGAAGAGTATGATTTTCTTGGAATTAAAATAAAAGTTATAAATGACATAAAATTAACATAAACCGTAGCATTAAAACACATGCGTAAATTAGAAGAACAGTAACGATTTACAATATTGTGATAGTTTGAAGTTATCGAAAAAATATTATTTTCTAGTCATACAGCAATTGACTTTAATTTTGAGAGGTCTTCTTCCGAGTCGATGCGATGCTGCGGGGCACCCTCTTGTTTACGTAGGTATATAGATCCGCGGGAAGTCCAACAAAAGGAATACTCGTGTGTTTTTGCAAAATCTCGCGCCAAGAAAAAAAGTCTTTTATTTTTTCTGGTTAATAGCTCCGATATATAGATTGGTCGCGAGGGCCCAGCCATGTTGATGTTCATTGAATTAAATCTCCGACCGTTGTTCACTTTATTATATTTTTTAAAATGCGAAAGGAGATCTTCTTTTATTAACACACTTGTAAATTCTACAACAATCGGTTTATGGGCCTCGGTTTTTGAGTATGAGCGATATATATCCTTGATGTTCGAGGATTGAATATTCAGTGATAGTTTAGAGCTCACGTATACAAATATACAGCAGAATTGGATTATGTACGACACCACATTAGGAACTTCTAAAATGATTAGTATTTCTTTACTATATTGTCTATGTATTTTATACAAAAACCTTCCTCTCCAATTATTCTATCTATTTAAAAAAAACTGCATCAAAATTCGTTGCGTAATTTTAAAGATCTAAGCACACATAGGGACATCCAGCGGTAAGTGACTTTGTTGTATACTATGTAATGATGATGATAGTAGGTTCAATTCGGTGCATCACTGAGAGAAAGTGTTTATATGTGCTTATAATTCATATAGTGGTTAGTGGTTGGTTAGAACGCCTGCATCTTAACCGATGAGTGCGGGTTCAAACCCAGGCAAGCACCGCTGTTTCATGTGCTTAATTTGTCTTTATAATTCATCTCGTGCTCAGCGGTGAAGGAAAACATCGTGAGGAAACCTGCATGTGACAAATTTCATAGAAATTCTGCCACATGTGTATTCCACCAACCCGCATTGGAACAGCGTGGTGGAATATGATCCAAACCTTCTCCTCAAAAGGAGAGGAGGCCTTTAGCCCAGCAGTGGGAATTTACAGGCTGTTGTTGTCATATAGTGGTATTATCGGTTGTGAAGAAAATATTGAAGAAACTTATATTATGTTTGTTGAAATGAAATTTAGTCATACGTGTCCACACACTGATGTTGGAGAAGCGTGGTGCTATAGTTGTTATTTTTTACTATCCTTTTATGTTTTTTGTTTAAAATAAACATATCGGACGAAAATAGGCCGATTTTTTACGTCTCATTATGCCTTGACATGGGTTCCGTTCGATCCCAAAACTACAGGGTCGGTTTTACGATTATCCAACACAAAAATCCGGTCAAATTCACAACACTTGTTATCTGCAAGATGTGTGATAAGGGAATTGACCGCGGGACACGCCATCTCTCTTGTTAGTGAAGAAAAAACTTCTTTAGACTTTAAGCAATTGGGTGATCTCTGTAGGTGCGCATCTAAATATTTATTTGTCAATTGACAACCCATATTCATTAATTATTTTAGGTTACACCTCTCTGAATATAAAATTAAAAGTTCCTAAGTAGAATCCTGGAGGCAGTTCATAAATACATTTTAAAAGTAATACATATTGCATATACCAATTTTAGGCATTACATTCTTAAGGTGAGTAAATACAAGAGAATTTTGGCTACGCTTATTCAATTGTACGATGTCGTAATATCTTCAATACATTATGGTAATTAATAAAACAACAAAAAAAGGATTGGGTCACTTGATGGTAAGTGGTCACCACTGATCACGTATATTAAAGTCTTAAAATGTAACCATTATCAACAATACGATACAATTTAAGTTTTAAATAACTAATTAATTTTAATTTTATAAATGGCAACTCGTAACTAATTATATCGAGAATTATGTTCGAAATTCAAATGTTTTCGATGACGTATATTTTAATTAAGTTTAGGACTTAGAATCGACGGCTTCTACTGCAAAATTCATAATTATTTGGAAAGTTTATCCGTCCGCAGTTCACACGAGCGTGTACTAGGCTTTGTTCTCGTGGAATTTTGGACAACTGTCTCTTATGTCAGTGTCATCTATATCTAATAGCGAAAAGCAGAAGAGTTTGTTTGTAATCCGTTATATCTAGATTCACCTGCTGGAATTAAATAATGTTTTTTTAAATTGATAATCTTTTATGTATGTCACTAGAAATAGAGGAAGTCTATACACTCACACAAACATTTTAAATTGAAATTTCAAACACACACACGCACACACACACGAGGTTCAATTGTCTAGAATCTAGATTACATCTTGTATCATTAACTTAATTCAGTCGGACACTTGATACTCGGATCTCTTAAGAGAGTGCGAGTACTAACGATGTGCTATTAAGTGCTTCATTGATCCCTGTATCGCAGGCTAAGTGTGATTACTTCATCTCAATGGTTAGATCAGTGTCTTTAGAATTAGATCTTCAAAGTGTTTAATTATATAAACAGTTTAAACAACAAAGTTTATCTCTAATCGTTTTAATTACTCTACGTTGACTGGTCTTGATAATTATTAATTATTTGGGGATAACAGTAGTACAGTACAGTAACAGCCTATGATTCCCATTGCTGGAGTAAGCTCTTTCTCCTTTTGAGGATGAGATTTGGAGCATGTTCCATCTCGTTGCTCCCATGCGGGTTGGTGGATACATAAGTTGCAGAATTTCGTTGGAAATGCAGGTTTCCTCACGATGTTTTCCTTGACCAACCAGCACAGGATGAATTATATTATCCTAATCACGGATAGAAGAGATATAAGAATGAATCGTTTTGCTTATGAATACAATAACCATCTTATCGGTAGTGTATTTTTTTTTAAATATTTGTAGTATTATATACTCCTCGTAGGCTTAAATACTTATAACTATAGTTTAAAGTATATTTTTCTTTAGTTGAGTTATAATCTCTGTGTTTAAGACTTGAATTGATTCCCTGACAGGTATAATCCAATTTGTATAGCCATGACGACATAGATAGAGACTTAATAGATGGAAAAATACTTACGTGGTAAGTATATCATAGACGGTGTAGCGGGCGAGGAAGGAGTACTGGTGGATTTTGCGCGGCGCATGCGCAAGTAGGAGGAATCGTCGATCAGCTGACAGCGAGAACGAAGCTGGTTCTAGAACCCTCTGGAAAAGAAAAGTTATGTCAATAATATTGTACAGGTTTTCTCGTATTTTCATTAGTATCTAAATTTAGAATACTAATTGTGTAGCAATTTAATTAGAGTCAAGTGCATTGTTTTTGTAAACTATTCCCGATTTCAATCGCGTACCATCTGCTGTGCTTTGTTGTTACGATGCCAAGAATCTTTACGCAAGTCTCGACAAAGGGTAAAGTTTTAACTAAATCGTATGAATTTCGTTTAAGAACGACTTTGAAACAAAGAAATAATAGCTAATAGATACATATATCTTATTGATGTATGCATCCTAACTACATAAAAGGTGACTTGTTTTTTTTAATATGAACAGAGTATATACACGCGAAGGCTTATCACCAGACTGATGTAATGATAACGTAAGTCATATTTCCAATATATTACTTTTTATCCCGGAAGTATTTCATAGTTTATATAATTTCAGTTTTACGAAAATTTAATGACTTACTAAAAAGGTAAACATATGATTAATCATTTGCTACACAATAAATAAAGTTTTACATGACAGTATGACGTCATATTAAAATCAGCGATTGTAAAACTTTGATGATCAACATAAATTATAAATATCCTCGGTATATAGGTTGTGCTTGTACTCATTTAAATGTACGTAGAAAGTTCTAAATTATATAGCGCGGAATAAATAATTATTTCTGAGTTTATAACTTCAACTAGAATTTTATCAATTTTTCATCAAAAATCGGCATGCAATTCTCGCAACCTTTTGTATATCATATAGTGTATCATTTGGAATATGTTCCAAACCCAAATGTTGTCGTTGTTAATGGAAGAGGAGGCCTTATCTCAGCAGTGGGAAATATACAGGCTGTTACTTTACTTTACTTACTACTATATAGTGTAGAATAATCGAACAATAACATGATGGGTTTTATTTAGTTCCAAAGTTCATTTTCGGTTTCTATATAAAACTCGTACATTTAAATAAAATACTCGAATATTTAATTAAAATTAACTTGATTTTAAAATGTTTTTTACTAGTTTAAGTTTCCACGTTTTAGCATAACATAGAGTAGATTTTTTTCCTTAGATACGAGATCGTATTGAACAGAGATATATTTTTGTTAAACGTTCCTTTGTCTTTTTTTGTTTGATGTAGTAATACTTCAATTTAAGGTATTAATCATATTCCTATTTATCCCTTCATTTAATCTTAAATATTATACTAGCAGTAAGAACGACAATAGCTCAAACGGTATCGGATTCTGCAACCTTTCATCAGGATAGGCCCGTAAACCATTGTGCAATTGACGCTTAATCATAATTTCCCTTTAAATCCATAAATAAATGAATAGACAACAAATTTGAAAAGTACATGCCATATTACTATTCAATTAAGTTTTGGATATTAGATTAAAATCAAATTTCATGCTGAAACTAAATTAGCGTGTTCACTGTCACGCGAAATTGTTATCAGAACGTCAAATTAGAATGTTTCGATAAGCTTAAATCCAGACAATGGAATTCATAATTACGACTATAACAATCGGTAATGCAAAGTTTCGTGTTGAAATCAGGTCACAGATAATGCGAAGATGAATAAAACTATTATAATTATGCTTTTACGCGCCATACAAATTATAAATAAGGTTGTCAGTAAAGAGGTTTTATATTCATTTAAATTTATATTTTAAATGTGGTATTTATTTGTATTTTCAATACCCCTGGGTATTGAAAATACAAATAAATACGTACTTAGTTCTTTTTTGTTTTCCGTCTGAGCAGGTTTACTAAATTATAACGAAATGGGCACAAATGCCAGTCGTTACTCTTTATATTGAATTATATTTTAGTCGATTGATGAGATTTTTTCAATTTATATTCTTAATAATGTTCTCTGATTTGATGTTATTCTATAAAAATATATTAAAGATTTTATTCTTTTGATAAAAACCTATTCCTTGAAACACTTACAAAATTTCATGCACCATAAAAGGGAACAATCAAGAGAAATGTTATTACAATTGTTTTGCATAAAAAGATGGAAAATTTCTAGAAATTACACTACGCTTGAGAGTTCATTTTAAGCTTATATTTACCTATCCCTTTCTAACCTTTCAGATAGTTTTATTTTCTATCCCTATCCAGCGCACTTGTTGATGGACATCAATAAAGCTGCCAATAGCTGACTGGGGGACAGATTGACTGTTCGTTATTCATAACTCCTTGACAGGTAGCCAGATGCTTTAGATGTGTTATTTATTGAACGAAACGGGGATCTCATTATACTGGTACTTTTATTATGGTTTTCTTCGGGTATCTTCTACTCTCTGTTAAGTCAGTAAAATATAAAACTTCTACCAGAAGATACAACAGGTTTCGAAAAAGTTAACCTTATATTTTAGTAGATTTACCCGCTTTTAATTTTGACTATTAAAATGAATTTTGTATAGTATATAATAAATAATAACCTACAAAATTCAAAAGCAAGCGGGTGAGACTGCGAGCGTAAGTTAGTATGTATTTAATAACTGGTTCCGATTCGCAAGATAACTTTTCATTATTTCCATATTACCTCTGGCCGTGAATTTTTATATGAAATTTTATTTATGTATGTATTTTTATATTAGTTCATTTATGGTATATAATCGTTTTTGATGTATAACTTTCTTTCTTGCGACCTGCGGGAACGATTTCGCGAAAAGGGAAGGAAGGGTGTAACAGGAAGCGGGTTTCGCACGTTTTTTTAATTTGACCAATGAGCGCGCGAGGCTATAGTTGACTTTCAGATAGGATATTAACTTCGATATTAAACCATCTAATATTAATGTTGTTTATATGAAGGCGAGATGTTAGGCGTGTCATATTATATTTATTTACAGATATTCTACCGCTAAACAACAGTACGCAGTATTGTTGTGTTCCGGTGTGAAGGGTGAGTGAGCCAGTGTAAGTACAGGCACAAGGGACATAGCATCTTAGTTCCCAAGGTTGGTGGCGCATTGACGATGTAAGGAATGATTGATGAAAGAAAAGAAAAGGTCATTGTCTATGGGTGATGGTGACTACTTACCATCAGGTGACCCATGTGCTGTTACATAAAAAAATTGTTAAATGTTTACTGTAGGAGAACTTTAAATATTTGATTGATAGTTAAAGATTTATTAAAGATATGTTTTAGAATTCATTCTACCACACTGATCTAATGCTCTATTGGGGGTCAACGGTAAACTTGTGTCAGACCCATCACATAGATTTCCTCACGATGAATGGTTGAGCACGAGATGAATGACTAGTATATAAAATCGTACTTTTTATTCTAGTTAGAACTTGTGTTCTTTGTTTCTGATTATCTATCGATCGACTGACCAGATGGTCAGTCGATCGACAAAGATTTGTAATAGTGGAAAAAAAACGAAAAGCTGTCGATAATAATTGGCAATAAGAAATAAATTACTTTTTACGATAAATTCATTATAATTTCAATATATTTTTTGAAACAGTTTTTCTCTTGTTGTTGTCTTAATTATAATCGGATTTAGGCAATTGGTTGGGTTATTTTGTTAGTTTATAATTTTCGTGTTAGTATTCACAGCGTTCAAAGAGATTATATCAGCTCTGTATAAATAATTTCTGTTCTTCAAAGTTTTCAGTGTAAGTCGTAAATCCTGATGAAATCGTCTTATCTTAATCGTTAGTAGTTTAAACTTCGCGTGGGATATATTAATGCGGGGGTCGATACACACTTGTACGTCGTCGATCGATTCGAATGATGATGACGATGATGATGAATGATATTTATAGTTAAAATACAATTGAAACTATTTTAAAAATACCTACTTTATGACTGGCATAGATTTCATTCTTATACAATTTATTCAATCCAAGTCAAAATCAAAACATACATTTTTCAAGTTGGCTTTTAAAACCACTTTTGAGTCGTCATTTAACTAACTATAATAATTGAAGCCACCATCGTTTTGGAATAACGATTCTACCAAAAAGAACCTGTAAGAAATTCATAATTTACTCTTTTTTAACATTCCAAAATAAATACAAAGTAATGTTAGTTAATTACATATGTATATATAATTAATACATCCTGCCCGGATGTCAAGAAGTATTAGTTCACTTTTTTGTCATCTTGTGTTGAATGACATGCCTTCTTTGTCATTGTACTTTTAGAAATGATTTGAATTTATGAATCCGCAAAGTTAAAAGTATCTGCGGAATTTTATTATAGAAACGGATATCTTGCGCCAAGGAGAATTTATTGACTTTGCGGAGTCTAAAGGGGTAAAAAATAAAATCATGAATATCTATGTATATATGTTTTTATAAATAGATAACCTTTTTTTACCCTTTTTGTCAACCGTCTTTTTTTTGGTTCCTCGACGAGCTTAAGCTTTTTTGTTTTTTGTTCTGAGCTTAAGTTACCAATTAAAACATAAAATTAAAATATTCGAAATTTGAAAACCCATGTGCGCTCACCTCAAATTTTCAATTCTGTTTATATTAAAATGTATAAAATATGTTTAATAAAATTCAATCAAACTATACGGTAAAAGTAATTATTTTAATTATATTTACACCTATGTATGTACGCGTTAATTAATTTGCAGGGAAAAAGCTGGTTCATACACTCAGAGAATTGGATTTGCGATTCAACGGGGAAATGCTGCTAGCATTCCATCCAACATTCCACGCGGTTATGATTTTTAAAGTAGCTATTTTAATTGTGTTTTGTATAAAGTCATTTAAATGTGCAATGTATACAATTTCTATAATTACAAATTTAAAAGCAAAGGACCAGCCTCGTAATTTCCCACAGCGTATTCTTTTATAAGTTCTTTTTGACGTGAAACTTTCGAGCTTATTTGACTACTATAACTCTATTGCATATTGGAATATGTGCTAGTTTTTCATTGATACATAATTACTCAAAGTAATTTCATTCATTTTTATAGAAAATCCGTTGTACTTGCCTTGGTTTGAACCCGTATATGAATACGGATTACGGATACGGTTAAAATTCACACATTCTAGCTACTGAGCATTCGAGTGTCATGGTCAATAAATGTATTATAGATTAATTTAGTAATCTGGGAGTTAATATGTCTAAAGATTAATGGAAAACAAAAGCTTTCGACCGAAAATTAATGGGCTCAGGCCGAAAGCGAATAATGAGTATTTTCGTTTAGATTGATGATGAAAATATTATTACGAAGTACTTTTACTACATGAGCTACCCTTTTGACTTGTTTTGTTCTAAAGCTTTCAAAGCTTTCATCTTTTAAAGAAACAATGGGATCGGTTATTCGATTAGTGGCCAATTTTAATTTTTACATACGTTTTAATTAATGATTTTATTAGCGAAATATATCATCGTCAATATAACTGAAGTTTACTATTATTATAAATGTTACGAGCTTCTATTTGTGTGTTTGGACACGTTAATTACGTTTATTTGAAATGTATAAATAAATTTAAGAGATCATTTAATGATATTATATAAATTTTTCGCAGTGACTTTTAATGTATTGCTTACATCCTTATCCGTAAATCATTATATAAAATATTTTTTAAATGTTCTATGTTGTCAGTTGTCGATGTGACCATACCGTGTTGAGAAAAGCGGTCCTAAATGTTTCAACAATAATCAAATTTATAACATAAATCAATAATAACCTTTCTGAGAAACTTGTTCAAAAGCGGACATTTATTCATTTCAAAGGCTGTCCCTAGCCGATCGTAGAGGTAACTGCGGCAGCATCCGAGTTCCACAGATCGTGTATTTTCAATTATTTCCAAATGTTCATTTTCTGCTATATAGTTTTAGTGTATTTTTATTTTTAACCAGGTAATAAACATAATTTATATAATACAAAGCATAACAATATAATTATAGGTTATATTTTACAAATGTCAAATAATTTTCGCACTTGGAAATATGTAGATTATAGAATATACAGATGTTATATTAAAAGTAAAACCAGTTACTTTGCAGGGTTATTCCGGAAATTAGTTTTCCAATTCCAAACTTATTTTCATTGGTAAAAAGCTATATTATTTCTGTGTTCAATAGTGTAGTATATATGTATCGTTTAATTTTCTATGATAATAAGTTGCATCCGTGTAAAATTGGGCTAGTGGTTACAAAAATCTATAATGTCATAATGTTCGTTCAAATACGGATATATTAAGACATTTTAATACTGTAAAAACGTGCATGTAAACACTTCGATATTGTTCTTGACAGTCATATGATGGGACGGCAAATTTGACAAGTACAGAAAAAGCTGAAATGCAAGAGCTACGGTTTGAAATACTTTCAGGGTTACAAAAATATACAGTACAATTTCGAATTCCGCATTACTTCATACTTTCATTTTGGACAGAGAAACCTAATAATGCATTACTGTACCAGAGTTTGAACTCAGGGCCGTAACTTATATACTAACAACTTATATAAAACTGTTCTACTAATCGTCTAGAAGTTTCGCTCGGTCCCTAACCATAACAGACATATCGGTATACGGAACGTGTGCTTAATGGAAATAGATTGACAATCAAATGAGCTGTCTGTGGGTAAATGTTCGGACTGACACAGCTGCGAGGATTTGACAAGCATTTCAGATTAACTGTGCTTTGCCAATCACGTGAACTAAAATGGCATTTGCCTTCTGTTATAATTACTGTACTTATGTTATTATCTACACTAATCTACTAAGTAGAGTTCTGGTATTTTCTTCTTCGATCTCATTAATCTTAAGATTAATGAGATCGAAGTACCTATAATACGAGTTTGACGGTCAATTATTAAGTTATCCATAACATACATAAGTTATCTATACATATCCGATCTGTGTGACCCAAGTGAAAAATTAAGTGAACTAAAATCGGTACCATGAGTTTTTATGCTTCATCGACTTTGAAGTCGAAAGAACGTGTGGTTTTCAATATTTTGTTGGTACGAGTTACATTTTTGACAGATTTACACGTGTAAATTTGTGTTTTTGTAAACGGAATTTGGAGTTTCAACTCAATGGATTGAAGTCCGATTTTAAAATATATTTTTCGCGTCAGATAGATTATTTATTGATGTAAATTATTGACAATCACGCATGTTTCAACGAGGACCACGTTTAAATTAGAACCTGCGAGAAGCAACTGGTATTCTTGTACATCCAGAATATTATTACATCCTGGGATAAATAGACTATATTATCATTCTTCAGGTTATTCAACTGTTAATTCAATTTATACATTGACAATTGAAATCTAAATATATACTTTGCCAAAGTAGAGCAAGTGCAATCACTTTTGAATTTCAATTCACAAGATTGAATCAAATCTAACATTGATTCAGAATGTAACTTATAACAGCTGAACCATCGAGAATTACAGTAGTTGCTCTCGTTTATTGTAGTTGCGCTTGCGTGGCATTATTTCAGTCAGAACTGACACCTCGATAATCTGGTTTCCATGAAATGGGAGGTTATTTTAATGCGTCTGTACTTAATCTTTAAAAATACTGCATTATAAATCCGGCTTACATTGTAAATGCGAGATGACATATACCCGTTGTGACATTTATTATAATCTTAAAACGAAAATTTGTCATCAAAATTCAATAGAAAATAAGACACGTGTCCCTTTAGTCTTGCATCTCTTCGCCTATAGGAAAAGATGAATCTAAGAATATTGAGTATAATTGAACGGCATCGAAACATAATGTCACACTCGTAATATCAACCCAATTCAATCAAGGGACTAAGCGTCTAAGAAGAAGTACCTACTTATGTGGATCTCAATTGGTAAGAATAAGTTAACTCAATAATAGCAGAAGTATCGGTGATCGAAGCTACTAATATCATAAATGTGGGTATAACTTTCTTGGTTTATTATTTTTTTCAGCTCGGTAATAATGGATTGACTGAATTTTTTACACGAAGATTTATAGTCCGAAGATTGACATAGGCCACATTTTTTTCTGAATAATTCAAGGAAACCAAGCGACTTAAAATTATTCGAAAAAATCGAAATATTTTGTTTCACATGAAGTATTAATTTATATGTAAAATGGCAATACGATTCATTCTTAAAAGTCGTTTCTACGTGACTTGCATATATTTGTTACAATATACTAAACAATTATTTTAAACATAGTATTATTACTACGCACAATAGCCAGTTCTTTGATCAATTCTTATACGCTATTTTATTAACTCATTCATATTTTTTCACAAATATGTGACACATTGTTTTTACATTGTAAATCGTTTTTCGCTCGTATATGTCAAACTCTATTGTTGTTTTTTTCGTTACAAATATTTTTTCATGAACATGTTCCAAATTCCCTTTTCGTGTACCAAAAAAATTGCTCATATCTCCGTGTGTGCTACGTGTATTCGTTTCAGTCCGATGACTTCAAATATCCTACAAAAAGACACGCGGAATAAAGATTTAAATTTTTTTGTAAAACATTTTCATGATATATTTGACGACCTCCACGGTCGAGTGGTGTGTACACCGGTTTTCATGGGTACGCCACTCTAAGGTCCCGGGTTCGATTCCCGGCCGAGTCGATGTAGATTACCATTAGTTTTCTATGTTGTCTTGGGTCTGGGTGTTTGTGGTACCGTCGTTACTTCTGATTTCCATAACACAAGTGCTTCAGCTACTTACATTGGGTTCAGAGTAATGTATGTGATGTTGTCTCATATTTAAATAAAAAAAAAAAAAAAAAGCTATCAAAACTAACTTCCGTTATTAAATTCGTGGTACCTTATTAAAATTCGTGATATGCGACGGATTTGTGTAAATAACAATATTATAAAAAACGAAGACAATCAACGACCAGATATTGGAGATAGCAGTATCAAAGAGCATAGCTTTAAACATAATTATTTAAAAAATTCCAAGTCATTTGCACTGTTTTATTTGCATCCATTTCATTTATTATAGATGATTCCCTAAATCCGAGACAAATTTGCTGGATATTTTTCTTATTAAGCCTTAATATATACTTAACTTACATAAGATTCATTGACATTATTAAATTGATTATAATCATATTTATTTAGTGTAAGCTCGCAATTTAAAAATGTTAATTAGCCAAAAAATCGAAAGAATAGTTAGACCTATTCTGTAAGAATAAAGTGGAGATTGATTGGTGAGTATTAAGTGAGGGACATAGCATACGAGCGTCATACATCAGGATGTAATATTATGCAACATTAATTATAATAATTACAAAAAGTACAGGATATATGTATCAAAATGGCGTATCAGCGTAATTTGGTCAACATTTCTTTTGCCTTGGAAAGTCAATACACCCGTTGAAACCGCCCCTTCACAATTGTCGGTGATTCAATTTACTGTGTCATCGGATTCTCATACTGATTCACAAGATATTGCGCACATATTTATGACCTGTAGTATGACCTGTGCAGATTAATTCCTTGTTAATGGCCTATATATCTGACATCATTATCATAACCATTTATATAGTCTAGAAAACGCATTCGCAATTTGTGATAGTAATTTTGAATCTATAAAATAAGTCTTACGTAGAAGTGTGAATAGTCCCCTTTATCCTGTCGAAGCTTAGTGTTGGAATTAATTAATTCAAGGAAAAGATTTATCACCGACAGTAAGGAGGTCAACAGATGCCAATATAATGCCCAGCCCGCCTTTGACCTTCTTTTAATACTTATAAATGTTTGATTTCCATTTATATGTATGGCATTAAACTTCAAATCACATTATGGAGAGGAAATTATGTTACGTATCTTTTTAACTATACTAATTATGTTAATTTAATCTAACTCTATCCATTTTTACGTTTAAGATTACATAATATCTAATAACTTAGTGATGTTCTGCATGTCGCTCTATGACATTCATGTTTATGTAATACTAGCGATCCGCCCGGGCTTCGCACGTATACAATGCTGATACTAAATATACTACAGAATTTGTTTATTTATGACATCATATAGAAATTTCTAAATATATTAGTGTTATTGTACTACAAACCGCCGCCAAATAACAGTACTTAGTATTGTTGTGTTCCGCTTTGAAGGGTGAATGAGCCAGTGTAACTACAAGCACAAGGGACATAACATCTTAGTTCCCAAGGTTGGTGGCACATTGACGGTGTAAGGAATAGTTAATTTCTTACAGCGTCATTGTCTATGGGTGATGGTGACCACTTACCATCAAGTGGCCCATATGCTCGTCTCCACGCCACCCTATACAATAAAAAAACATTTTCCATGTATTATTTACAAAACCTACCTCTCTAATCACTCTATCTATTAAGAAAAACGGCATCAAAATCCGTTGCGTAATTTTAATGATCTAAGCATACTTGGAGACAGACGGCGGTAAGCGACTATGTTTTATACTATGTAATGATAGCAAATTAATATATGAAATATTTATGAATAAATGCGTGGACCTCGATTCGTGGATTCGATTCTCCAATATTAAATCCAATACAGTTATGTGTATTTTAATAGCAAACTATTAGGAAAGGCCCTTATTTCAAGACACAGATGTTTATTCATACTGTATAAATATTTTGTCCATTATTGTACCTCGTGTGTTATTTGTTTTATCTGTAGTGTGTCTGTGTCTAAGTAGTTCATTTAAAGACATATTTATTTTGTTATTTAGTATTTGTAAATAGTCGTAAATTGATATAAAAGACCGCTGAATTTCTTTCATCAGTTCTTCTCAGGTCAATCAATAAGTAATTGTAATTCTTCCATAATATTAAATTAAGTGCTGTCGAAACACTTGGCCCTTGGAGTAGCGGTGCAAAAAGCTTCATCAAAAGTCTAACACCTCGCTTCATTGTCTCCACTGGTGACAGGAGGGCCGGTTCGTTTTTTGCCCAGAGGATCGGAATTACGATTCAACGGGGAAATGCTGCTAGCATTCTTGCCACCATTCCACGCGGTCAAGATTTATACAATAACTAGTTTTAGTTCATATTTGTATATAATACCTGTTGACTTCCAGGCAGGATGTATTAATTTAAATAATTGTATTAACTAACATGACTGTATTTTTTTAAATGTTGAAAAAGAGTAACTACTGAGTTTCTTGCCGGTTCTTCTCGGTAGAATCTACTTTCCGAACCGGTGGTAGCTTCACTTAATTGTTAAATGACGATTCAAAAGTGCTTGTAAAAGCCCTCTTGAATAAAGTATACTTTGATTTTTTTTTTTAAATTTATATTTAAGCATTTAATGTTATTAATTCTTATGTTAATAAATAATAAAGAAGTTTGATTTATTTGACTTGAAACATAGTTAAATAGAGATAATAACTGCAATTTGTCAGTGACAATACTTGTAAAAATTGATTTAATAATAGGTATTATAAATTGTATCAATCTGTAATATTAATCCTTTGGTTACATAAGTTGTGTATCGGTTACAAAAACTTTTTCTCTTTTTTCAGATACCAATTTCCCGATTTTAGAAAGAGATAGAGGGATGTGAGTTTTTAGTGATGATTTTATATGAATTTACCAATTTTTTCTGATATTACGGCACATAATACGTGACCAGTGACAGGAATTCAGCTTACAAGGGAATCAAGTTTCTACTTTCTTTGGATATTTTTACTTGGTGGTAGGGCTTTGTGCAAACCCGCCTGGGTAGGTACCACCCACTCATCAGATATTCTACCGCCAAATAACAGTACTCAGTATTGTTGTGTTCCGGTTTGAAGGGTGAGTGAGCCAGTGTAACTACGGGCACAAAGGACATAACATCTTAGTTCCCAAGGTTGGTGGCACATTGACGATGTAAGGAATAGTTAATATTTCTTACAGCGTCATTGTCTATGGGTGATGGTGACCACTTACCATCAGGTGGCCCATATGCTCATCCGCCAACCTATACCATAAAAAAAAATATTCATGCAAATCGATTTGATTTTGAAAGTTCAAATTCCACTTATTATAACCTTATTTTATTATTAAGTTATAAACCGCAACGAAAAAATGTCTTCCTTTTGCTTCTTTAATCTTTTGTCTAATTTATTTTAATAATGTCATAGGGAACGTAATTTGTTGAACATTTTATGCAAATACTTCGACCTTATTGAACTAAGGGCAAAGTGGCCTTTGAAACTTTCGCTAAGATTTTTAAATAAAGTGATTTTCTAAGAAATTTCCTAAGAATTCTATTCATTATTAATTCCTACTAACCTTAATATATCATTTTTTTATGCTCATTTGACGAAGTCAATTAATTAATCGAAGTCTTTAAAAAGCTATTCATCCTTTGACTACATATACATAACATACCTTTATGTATATATTATTTACTGTTAGAGTTCGTCAACCCTAAAACATGTGTGTATATTGTACCTTATTCTAAAAATTAATAAACAATTTAATATATTTTCGTTTAGTATTCGTTCCTGTACAATCTAGTATTTATATTCAAATTTGTTTTTTTTTTATATATAGATTTAATCAAAATTTTGTTTTAATAATTAATAAATAAAGAAGTTATTTTATATAATTCGATTATATCTGGATGTATTAGTTTGATGTGTTAAAGACTATATAACATCACGCTATGACAGACGTGGCCGGAGTAACATAAGTAACAAATAACATGGGTAAAATCGCGCTGACAACTTATATAAGCATTATCATAATAATATAATAATCCTTATGTTATAATGAAAGCATATAAGTAAGTTATTATATATAATTCAATTATTTACTCATACTTACGAATGTAGTATTAGGCATGAGTGTTTTCGAAGTTTGGTTCGCCGCAAACATGAGAGCGATCCCGCCCCACGAGTCTTGGTACACGAACTCGTCTCCTGAAACAATTTAATGACTTATTAATAATAATATTAAATTTATTACTATGATAAATTAATAAAAACCAGCATTACCATAAATAATGTATGGATATAAAATATATATGTAAGTAAGTAGAATTCTTTTAATTAATGTACCATTTTTTTTCACTTAGCCAGAAAACTACTTTATACTTCGTTTTACTCTACAAACAAAAAATACAGAATTCATAGGACTAAATACAAAGAAATAAATACAATTAAAATAGAAGTCATACTTTAAAGAAACATATATACAAATATTTGATGTATTGCAAAACGGGTGGACTTATGTGTAATTAGCCATTTCTTCCAGGTAACCGAAGGCGAAAGAGATTTTTAAAAACGTCTAACTGCTACTAATACTTGTATTTAATACATATACATTTACATATTATAAATATCTATTAAACATTAATGAATATTTTGATATAATAAAATGCTAATAAGAAAAATCAGTAATACGACATATACACTTGTGGATTTGCAATTATTTCTATGACGAAAGAGAATTTGTTGGATGAAAAATTTTAAATTGTTAAATGTTCCGGCTTACTCTTCCGTTATTTATTGGGAATCGCTCGACATATTTCGGGACCTCGGTGACCCGATTTTGACGCGTCCGTTCCACGATGTCGGGAAACCGTAGCTTCCCGAAACATGTCGACAATTCTGTGCACTTATTTAAGTATAATCTTATATATGACGGCGCCACTGTATTTTAAGAGCGTCGAGAAACCAAAAATAATGATAACGGCAATGTGCCGTTATATACATATAGCGAAGTATGAAAAAGTTTAATTAGATTATTTTTTATCGTACTTGCTGGCGACGTCAGTATCACGTTGCTAACCGGCAACAGCAACAGACAGCCAAAAAAAGTCATATTCCTATGGGATATCTAAATAGAAAGATTCCGAACTTGAAAGACTTTATTACATTTCGAATATAATTATGTCTGATAACGAGCTGATGCCTGACTCCACTTTATATGTATATTTGCTTTGTTATCGATTAAACGATATTAAAGTTTAAAGTTAAGTGTGAAGTTTCGTCTTTGCTATTATTATTGGTGTTGTTACAGTTATTAAATAAAGAAAAGTAAATATTTGTTCCACCTGGTTTTGCCATAACAATACAAACAATAAAGAAATATAAATATTGAATAACATTACATACATTACTCTAATCTCAATGTAAGTAGCTAAATTTTTATTATTGAAAATCTGAAGTAACGACGGCACATCAAACATCCAAACCCAAGACCACATAGAAATCTAATGAACTTTTTCTTTTTCAAACCCGGGACTTCGAAGTGGTCCGTATCCATGAAAACCGGCGTACACTCGACCACAGAGGTCGTTTAAACAAATATTGTGTTGCTGCTTGACGATTTATGAAGAACGAGTGGTACGTAACTAGACGGGCCTTCACAAAGCCCTAACAAATAATATAGAAAGCTGAAAAGCCGACCAAGATCAGTCCATTTAATCATAAAAATATCTTGAAAAATGCGAAAGCAATATTCAATCCTAAATATTAAAAGGGAATTCTTCCTAAGCCTATTTTTCCAAGGGCTGTGATTTTTGAATAAAATATCTAAGACAATTATTGGAAAAGCTTCTAGTCAGACTGTTTGCTTAATAAAATCTTTTTTATACGTAAAATCTTTAGATATTTCGTAACTTGTTTTTCAACCTTTAATATATTCGTGATTTCGGATATAATATTATCAGTTAATGAAAGAATTTCAATCATAATAAATGATTGTATAATTATACATACAGTAACCGTGGCATTTATTTATAAATGACAATGTATTATTCTTTTTTTTTTCGGTAAATTGACTTTAACTATAACTTAAATATATTACCTACTAGCTATACCCGCCCGCTTCGCTGGGCATTAGTCGTAGAAAAATATTTTTTTAATTTTAAATTTGGTAATTAATTACTGATAGAATGTACAAATAATCAAGAAACATGCGAGCTCTAATCAAATACTTAAAAATTATTTCATTTAATATTCGTCAATGATGTTCTCGATAGGCTGCAGATTGGTCGTAACACCCATAAACTTATTTATCAAGATGATATCTTCTTTTTTTGAATCCGGAAACAGATATGATTTATGGGAATGTTTTTGTGGTGTAACCTCGATGTAAAGTTGGTACGATGAAAATTTTAATTAAATTTCTATAGTCTAGAAAAGTTTGTATCACACAAAAACGTCCTCTATTATCCGGTTCTATCAAATATCGATGTTATTACATTTACAACCTTGTCATCTGTATGTATCACGTAAATAAATGTACCCTTTGGCTTGAAGTTTTGATTGGTTGCATCGAATGTAATTTAATCGTTCGTTCTCGAGCATAGCGTACATGTCAACAATGAATTGTTAAAACAGTTGACGATACTTCAGAATATGGTTAGATTAATTATCTCTAATAATACGATACGCATAAAAATCTAACTCTTCGATGTCATAGAGCCAGTCGTGAGATTATTTTGATACAGTCCGAGATGATATCCATCTTCTGCTCGCAGTATCATAATTGGATAATCGTAATAATTGTCATACGATTGATATTTTTCAGCGACACCTTGATTGTTTTTGTGTCGCTTAGTGATAACAATACCTCGTTATGTAATTTCTGTACCGACAATTACAGCTGTGACTTCAGGAGCTATGGAAGCTTTAATACGCCTTTTATGCTCTATGTTCTATCTGCATTGATAATTACTTTGAATCATTTGTTTTTTCACTTTCTAGAGCAGTTTTAGGCATAATCCTAAATTTAGCGATTATTTCTCGATTAGTTGTGGTACTATACATGCATTGCAGATCATTTTTTTTCTACGTTGTCCGTGAAATAAATGTCCAGAGATTGGGGATTTTATTTAGATACTGGAAGAAGTGAACCAATCATTTGATCACTTTAAGCGTAGACGCGAAATTATTGTATTGTACAATATTTGTTGCTCCAAAAGATGTCATTTAAAAGCATGAATTGTAATTTCTAATATACTGAAGGAAATATTTAGACTCCTTAATAGTTCCCGTCACGTAGGTAAGAAGAGGTTCTGGTGATTCAACCAGTTGTGGTAAATACATTTTACCAGTGGAGTAGCATATACCATCAGTTTATTTAGCGTGACAATATGGGCATACTATATTCATTGAACCAATGATCACATCGGGATTCATCTTGTTATCATAACCTATATAGTAATTGAAGGCTAATTGATTTATTGAGATTGGTTCTAGTTCTTGACTTAGTCTATTTTAATCGTTCATCATCCAGTCATTGGGCTTGTCAGGTTTATCAGTATCTCTCGATAAAGATGCTTGTTCGAAGATCTGGAACTTGATCATTTCGTTGACTAACTGTTTTGGCAGCTCTTAAGTAGAAATTCGGATTCTATTTGTTTCTAAACGTATTTCTTGTCGGTGTGTTGTTTCCGTAGCTCTTTTGGATGACGCTACGCATATATTGTTGATATTCCGATCTTCTATTTATTCAATGGCATGGTGGTTTCAATTTATATAAATAAGTTTTTTGGTTATGTGTCTTACGTTTACATTTTATATTAAAGATTCATTGTTATTGGAGTTATGAGTATACTTACCAATAACGATTATTGTTTACTTTCTTATAATCAGAACAGCTAATCACTTCTTCCCATATATGTAATTTATAATAATTATCTCATTTTAAAATTACAATTATTATTGTTGTGATTATTTTATGTTTATTGGATATGACGGAAATTAAGTTAGTTGTTATGCTTTTTGAATAGATTTTCATTTTTTATTTCATATTTTATAATTATCGGTTGATCGGAATATAAGTGCATCGTGATACACGTAAGGGCCATCTGTTGGTTATTTTTAATGATACGGATGAAATAATTACTTTCTTCATAACACAATAGATAAACATACCAATTTTCATAATGATCGATCAAATAGTTTCTGAGTTTATCGATGACACACATATAAAACATCCTTTTGGATATCTATATATACTTTTGTATGTATAGATCGCCTATGATTTGCGCAAGTACATGTTTTTCCTGTATGCCAATTTTTATAAAGATACAGACACACAAAAAATTCAAAAATGGTAAAAATTAAGTCAGTCAAAGAACACAGTTATGACGAAGTACGACAAAAATAAGTGTACAGACAGACTCTAGAGATTTATATAATAGTATATAGATTTAGTACTGACGTGCGATAGCTTTATTATTAGCGTATTTTATGTATAACTTTGGTGTTTCTATACCGATTTCTATGATTTTTTTTTTATGAAATAGTTAATACTGTTAACTTTCGTAATTTGGGATGATTGAGAGTGTATTAATCGTAGAAATAGACAAATATAATCAGAAAGCTTCGAACTACTACGCTATTGGGAGTGACACGTGTTATTGTGAGTCAACCATAAAAGATAGACATAGGCTGTCATGGGATATTTTTTGTATAATTTTAAGGAGAACATTTTCGTAGTACATGATTTCTGTGTAGCTTTAACCATTAAGGCTAAACACGCGACGGAAGCTCAAAATATGGGGTAACTTCTCCCATTTTTCAGACATTTCCCTTCACTGCTCTGCTCCTATGGACTTTAACGTGATGAAAAGTATACTATAACCAGCTCAGGAGTATGAAAAATAATTGCACCAAGTTTCGTTAAAATCCGTCGAGTAGTTTTTGTTTCTATAACGGTTATATGGACAGACAGACAGACAGACAAAAATTTTACTGATTGCATTTTTGCCATCAGTATCGACCCCTGATCACCCCCTGATAGTTATTTTGTAAAAATATTTCATGTACAGAATTGACATCTCTACAGATTTATTATAAGTATAGATTTCGTATTTTTTTTTTATAAAAAACAAAATATTTTAATATGAAAAAACGATAAACATTATATTTATAAAAATGATTGTTTTGTTTCCAATTTGTAAATGTTGTGTTCAATTTCTAATACCAGAATGAATAAATATTTTATCAGTTTGTAACACTTTTGCACATTATATATTTTTGCACATGTTTACGCTTGAAAGCACAAACATGAGCATGATGTGCAACACCAGCATGTTTCACTGGTAACATAACAATAAAATAATTGTTAGATTTTCATATTCCATGCAAATTGATAATAAATAAAATTTTAACAAAAAGACAAACCAAAACACTATTTTAAAACATATAAAAATGCACTAAAGAGTAATAAAAATAATTGTACATATTTAAAATATTTTTAGAGTCCTAGGTAAAATGAAATGAAAAATATTAGACTACTTAAAAGTCGATTTACGATTATATAACTAGTTATAGTTATTGTTATATTTGGAGCCGGTGTGAGCCAAGACAACCCTATAGTATATCTTGAAGTCGGTTGAAAACTATGATATTTCTACTACTAATAGATAAATATCTTTATTTATTATACGAAACTATTTTAATGAGTATCAATTTATATACCTACTCTGATAACTGAATAATTGCAAACCGTTATTTTTGCACAAATCAATAAAATACCACAGATTATAAATCTTGAGCGATAATGCCATGCCAGTTGAAGGTCAAGATTGTTTATTTATCTTTACTTATTTCGCCATTAAAATCGGATTTACTCGTTAATCCGCGCCACCAACGCGCGAATCCGGGTATACCCACGCAGACGCGTTCTATATTTAAATAAAATGCTAAAAATAATCATTATTGATGAGAAAACGTAAAAGCATTTATTTGAAAACGCAAATATGTATTCGTTCGAATATTAATGTACGCAACAATGAAACCATTCGGACGAAATCAACAATTACTACCTTCCGACGTCGCGATGGGGGCGTTGTTACACCGAAATTAAAAGTAAACGAGATGAGGAAATAATATGTAAATAAGAAGGGAAAATTAATTAATTTCCAGGTAAAATTGAACAATTTATTTTGACCCGTATAAAGAGCAATGACGGGAAGGAAAAATATATTATTTTTGTTTTTCCCTTTTTCCGTAAATAAAACAGATTCACGAGCCTAAGCAGAGTGTATCAAGCCTTTGAAAAATAACGCATCATATTATGATGACAAGAATGTTGTTGTGCTTCGGTGATTGTTGACAATAACGACTTTGAAGTAAGTTTGATTTGCAATCGCTCATATTGAATGGTTTCAGAACGTCTATGGGTTTGTCTACATATATCAGTTGATAAGTTGGGATGATGTGCTTTTGGTAATTTCATGTCTTTTACTTCGTGAATGGACGAATGAATTGAATAACGAACATGCATACTCTTTCTGGGAAGAGCTCCACACATCCTAACCATTCGTTTTACGGTACTACGTCGATTTGTAGCTGGCTTAGATCGGCTAGATATCTTCCGATAAAATTTTTGGGACAACAAATTTCTTCTTGTTGTCTATAAATAATTGTGGTTGAATGTTTTTAGCGTTTCCATTAAGAGGCGTTAATTTTGTGTCAAATTTGCGTGTTTGTAAAGTTGTGAGTGATCACGAAGCCTCAGAATAGAGATTTGTCTGTAGTTTCTTTGTCAAATTATTAAGTAGTTTTTTATACCAATTAAGCTATCCTCAATGACGAGGTAGTGTTAAGCAGTGTATGCGTGATCTGGAATGATGTTATCGATGTTTAGATATGTTTATCATACGTTCCAGTTTTAGTTAATCCGGTTGAAACCAGCTTTTTACTCCAAAGTATGTGAAAACCGAGATTGCGTAGCTGTTTATGGCTTCAAAGAATTACGTGAGTAAGGTTCTTAAAAATTAAGTCGAATTTTAAATTTCTTCATCAAGTCATAAATCTGTCTCTACTCTATTTGTTTTGAATGGTGAAAGTCTGATATTAATATTTGTTGTGTTCATACGAATGTTCTATTAGCTCACCAGTGTCTAGTATGTATGAATATTGACATTTATAATTATTATTATTACATGTAGGGTTTTCAAATTTTTTAAAGAGTTTTCAGATGTATCTGGAATTAAATCACAGCAACGGAAAATAGCAATGCTCCGAAATGATTGTTAGTATGAAGTATGGGGTAAGGTTTTGTTACAAGTATAAAGAGTACTTAAATGAATTGCTTTTGTTATATACGATTAGCTTCATAACGGCCCTGGAGAACATGGTATTAACATATTTTATTATAGTTTGTTTATTATAGTTTGTTTATCGTAGTTCGTAATTATATATATAAAGTTATTAAATTTATTTTGTATTAATGTATTTAAAAAACGAAAAGTTCCTTAAAATAATAGCTTACTCAATGAGTATGTCTCTTACACATTTTTGAGTTGAATTTAATAAGTTATTTTTTGAGATGCAAGTTATGTTAAATACAAATATAAGTTACGTAATTATAATCTGAGAACCCTCGCGTTTGCGTCGTTGGCTAAGAATTAATCAAGGTACTGTAGATTGAGCTTTGCGTCAAATCATATTGATACTATTTTTGCATATTGTAATTGAATTTCGATCTCGAGCTAGCTCGACTGAACCGAACCTCAAATTAACATACAACTAACTACGGAACCAATCAATATTACAAATAATTTACTACCTTCACTTCTGGTATGAGCTGAAATGTCTTTACTTATTTTACTTAATAATAATTACGTGTTAAAGAAATAAAACTTAGAAACGTCGAAATCGACTTTGTATTCGTTATAGTAATTATGTCGATGATATAAATAGAAAACACTATTTACTTAACCGAGTTTTACGAAAACAATACATTAAAAAGGTTTCTTTCGACCAACCCGAAAAACTAAAAATAATTTATTTATATATTGAGATACAGGTACTAAGATAATATAAATTCAAATGGAAAGTGAAAATTATTCCTCTATAGTAATAAATTAAACATAAACACCATTGTATTCGGTGAAACCGGACCTGGGCGAACAAACTTCGCACAGCTCCAATAAAATTAGTTATGACTATATTGTGTGAATAATTGTCTTTTGGATAAAGTTGAGAAGCAATACCTTATCTAAATATAAACATTGATCCAAATTATTGGAGCCACATACGAGATAGACGAAATCAATTTAAATATATTGTGAATTGGTATTATAATAGCATCATCATCATCCTCCTGCCCTTATCTCTCCTCATTATATTTATCTCATCCCTCCGCGTAATATGGTATTCTAATCGTTTATCATATTAATTACAATATTGAAATCATTGATTACGACTGACCCTGTTTTTATAAAATAAAATAATATCGCGATGTATTCTATAACACAGACCTACTTATTATTACATATGACATGTTTTTCAACGTCTAGAACTATTATTAATAAGCAATTTTACTATAGAAACGAAAATATGACTTTGGGGAGTAGAAATTTGCTGTTACATTATAATTCCTTTGACTCTTTGCCATTTACAATATTGAGCCTAATTCATTGTGACGCATCTGTAAATGTGTCTTCTTTGTTACTATCATCCCGAGGGATGTCTCGCTCCAAGATTATTAATAATATTTAATATCGCTTAAGCTCATTCTCCAAATGGCAAAACGTAAAAAGTAATATTTCTTTAAAAACCAAGGATAAAAATATATTTTTACTAGCTGTGTCTGTTCTTCGTGCGCATTTGATTTTAACAAAAAGTTATTTTTTAGTACGCAGATTACTATAACTTATTAATTCTGTATTGAGCAGCTTTTGTTATATTAAGTTGTTGGTGGCAAGCAATCGACGTGACAACAGTGTGTGGTAGTGTCCGTGAGAGTTGCGCGCTGTACAGGACAGTATTTGGACATTGCAGCGTGACTTTATTATTGATTTATTTGACTCGACATTGCAGTAATGATTTAATGTTATTTGACATTAATAAATTTATTCATAGATTTAAGTGGACAGAGGATACTATGTACCTACCAATGAAATCGAAAAGACAAATTGGTAACCTAATTGCCTACAATATCAAAAATTATTTTACAAGTAATGTTACCAAAGATCATATGTATAATAAAAATAATAATTTAATTTACATTAACACCGACAAAATTAAAAATACTCAAATTAATAGTTTAAACTAAATAAAACGACAACATCTGCGCCCTCTTACTTAAATATTATACATCAAAATATACAGGGCATAGGTGGCAAAGATCATGAAATAGAATTATTTTCGGAGTGTTATAAAATTCATGTATTTTGTTTCACAGAACATTGGGTAAAAAAAATTGACATATTTAATATTTCAAATATTAAACTGTCAAGTGCGTTCGTAAGAGGGAGTGCTATTCGTGGTGGCTCATTAATATTAGTACGGAATGATATCGTTTGTAAATCTCGAAAAGATTTTGTGGCCCTCTCTATCGAACGTACTATCGAACTATCCTGCGTGGAATTTCCACAGTACATTATAGTCTGCGTGTACCGGCCCCCATCGGAAGATTATTATTTGTTTGAAACCACTATGGAGGACATTCTTAAAAAGCTATGTAAAACTAATAAATATATAATTGTATGTGGGGACTTTAACGTCGACTTACTTAAAGAAACTACGTTATGTGTTCGGTTGGTCGCCTTGTTTATGTCATTTAATTTAACCCATAGAGTTAATGAACCGACGCGAATAACCGACGATACTTCTACGTGTATTGATAATGTGTTTTGTGGCTGTGAATATATGACGTATCAATTATAAATAATTTAACTTCTGACCATTGAGGTCAGAAGTTTTCATTAAAACACAAAGAAATAAATCATTTAAAAAAAATTACATACAGGCTAATAACGGCTAATAAATTACATTGTTTTAAAGATATTGTGTCGTATAAATTGTCTAATCTAGATCTTACGACACAGGATCCAAATGAGCTTTATAATTCATTTTTTGAAGTAATACTAAAATAATTTAACAATATATTTATAATGAAATCATGTTATAGTAACACAAAATTAAAGTTTAGTGACTGGGCTACTGTTGGTATTTATAAAAGTAAAAATAAATTATACGACTTATATGATATGAGGTGGTGGAATCGAAGAGTAGCCTTTTAAGAATACGTCATTAAATTCCGAAAATTTTAAAACAGTATGCATTTCTGCTAAGTCCTTATATTTAAAGAAAAAAATCCTGAATTCTGATAATAGAATTAAAGACACATGGGATGTTATTAGTAGTGTTAGTGGAAAACCCAAAAAGGAAATGATACCAATAGAATTGAACACAGGTAGTAGATACACGAGTTCTGAATTAGAGGTTGCTAATTTATTTGAAATATTTTTTGATAAAGTACCCCATAAAATAACATTTCATTTAAAATCATCTACATCAAATGCAGCTAGGTTATTAAATAATAGTGTTTCTAAATGCGTCATTGATTTTTCATTTTAAACGGTTTCTGCAATAGATGTCATAAAAGTATTTAAAACTGTAAATACTAAAAAAACTAAAGACATATGGGGCATATCGGTAAATTTTTTTAATAACATCATATACGATATTGCTCCGTATATAGCAGTAATTTTTAACAAGAGTTTGGACACGGGTTCATTTCCTAACTTGTTAAAATGTAGTAAAGTTTTACCACTTTTTAAAACTGGAAACAGAAGCGGTAATTACAGGTCTATTTCAATACTCCCGTCCTTAAGTAAAATTTTCGAAAAAAATATTTTAAATCAACTTCTCGTCCATTTCGGTACAAATGCTATTTTTCATGGTGAGTAATTCGGTTTTAGAAGAGGTCGCTCGACAACTGATGCGGGGATTGCGCTTCTCTATTGGAGTATTCTGTGATTAATCTAAAGCATTCGATTGTGTAGAACACGAAACGCTTCTTTATAAGCTCAAATATTACGGTGTTAAAGGTAAAGCTCTTGATCTCATCGCTTCAAATTTAAGTCAAAGAATCTAGCAAGTTTTCATTAATGGAATAAAGTCTTCTGGATCTACGTTAAAAATGGGGGTTCCACAAGGTTCAATTTTGGGTCCCTTTTTATTCCTAGTATATATAAATGATCTTCCTCTCTATATTAAGGGTATTTATGATATATATATATATATATATATATATATTCTTTATTGCACTAAAAAGACATTACAGAAAATAATAAAATAGAAAAAACATGAGCAAAGGCGGACTTATCTCTAAAAGAGATCTCTTCCAGTCAACCTATGGAGGTGAGTGATAAGAGTCAATCAGCGGGCAATGTAGTGCAGACTAAAATAAGATAGATTTGATATATTTATATATAATGGATAGCAAATAAAAATATACTTCTATATAGTGTTGTTTGCTGACGATACTTCGCTGATTTTTAAGGTTGACAGGAAAAAAAATGACTACGACGATGTGAACGGTGCATTATCGCAGAAACACAATTGGTTTACGGAAAATAATTTAGTTTTGAATGCTCAAAAAACAAAATGTGTAGTTTTTACCCTACCTAATGTTAGCAAGCAAAATTATAATATATCTTTAAATGGTGACCGTCTTGAAGTAGCTTATACTACGGTGTTTTTAGGAATAGAATTGGATTCCAGACTTCAGTGGACTTCTCATTTATCGTCCCTAACAGGAAGACTCAGCTCCGCAAAATAGGCGGTTAGAAAAGTTAGACAACTAACTGATATTGATACCGCTCGTTTAGTTTATTTTGGTTATTTTCACAGTATTATGTCATATGGCATATTACTTTGGGGTAACGCTGCAGATATTGAATCTGTCTTTATTTTACAAAAGAGAGTCATCCGGTTTATTTATAATCTTGGAGCTAGAGACTCTCTTCGGAATGTTTTTAACAAAGTGGGAATACTCACTGTTGCGTCGCAATATATTTACAACAATATTATGTATATTCACAGTAACATTGATCACTTTGATAAAATCAGTGATAATCATTGTATGTGCACTAGGAGTAAGGATAAGCTTATAACGCCAAGTTTCCGACTCCGCAAAGTCAATAAATCTTTCTTGGGGCAAGGTATCCGTTTCTATAATAAAATTCCGCAGACATTTTTAACTTTGCCGTGTAGTAAATTCAAATCGTTTGTAAAAAATACATTGGTAGAAAAAGCATATTATTCGATACAAGATTTTATAGATGATAAAAAAGCGTGGAGTTAATACCTGTTGACTTCCAAGCAGGATACATTAATTGAAATAATTGTATTTAATTAACATGACGTTGTATTTTTTTAAATATTAAAAAAGAGTAACTACTGAGTTTCTTGCCGGTTCTTCTCGGTAGAATCTACTTTCCGAACCGGTGGTAGCTTCACTTAATTGTAAAATGACGATTCAAAAGTGCTTATAAAAGCCTACTTAAATAAAGTTTATTTTGATTTTGATTTCAATATAATTCTAAAATATACATAACCAAAGATACTTATTACATCAGCTATCTGTCAGTGTGAGTCCCGTCAAAATCTGTCCATCCGATATAGAGATTCAAAAGTTATTTATTTTTTTCACACACAGATATTTGAAGAACGATTTCTTACACATACGTATGATATGCTGGTGTATATCACATAATGTAGACCAATATTGAAAATAAAGTATAAGGAGCCGGAAGCCTCTAGTTAAATATCAACATTCCAATACATACACATATACGTACATATGTTGCTCTTGTGACGCTATTGTTTCGGATTGCTTAAGCAAGCAAAATTTCCCTCTTACTTTCCCGTGCCTAATAGTATTAAAAGCGCAAGTCATTACGCCACGGTGTTACTGATGAAATAAATACGTAACTTCGCATAATTATACTAATGGAACCTGTGACACGACAGTTCGGAGATGTCGAAGTCAAACAAGTTAGGAGTAAAGTTTGAACGTTCATACAGTTATCGTACTTAAGTGTTTTGTACATAGAGCATAATATTCCACGTTGCATTTTGTTAATTGTTTACAGTACGGACGGGTGATGTTTGTTTATGTGAATGCGATTTTAGCTCTTATTTCATTAGAAAAACCGAATGCAAAAATAATCGTTGCTTTTAACCAATTTTTATTACGATTGTAAGGTATTATACCAAGATAAAAAAATATTGCTAAATTGTAATTTATAAAAAAAATATGATATAAAAAACTGGAAAAGTTGCCAAATTTCTTTCATTTCTTCATCGATATCCAGCAGAGATAGACTTATGAAGGAAAAGAGAAGCAGGATTTGGAGAGAATAATTTCTCCATGATCCGTGGCGTAGCTATCGTAGGGCCAAGTGGTGCATAGCACCAGGGCCCCGGAGTTTTGGAGTCCTCTAAAATAAACCTTAAGCTTCTGAAGCTAGAAAAATACGACCCTGCGCACAAGATTTCTTATTTGGTATCTATAATTTTAAAAGGTCGAATTTTAAATTCGTCGAAATGACCCAGTGGTTAAAACGCGTGCATCTTAACCGATGATTGCGGGCTTAAACCCAGGCAAACACCGCTGATTCATGTGCTTAATTTGTCTTTATAATTCATCTCGTGCTCAGCGGTGAAGAAAAACATCGCGAGTAAACCTGCATGTGACAAATTTCATGGAAATTCTGCCACATGTGTAATCCACCAACCCGCATTGGAACAGCGTGGTGGAATATGTTCCAAACCTTCTCCTCAAAGGGAGAGGAGGCCTTTAGCCCAGCAGTGAGAATTAACAGGCTGTTGTTGTTGTTGGATGGGAAAGAGGGGGTGAGAGCCTAATTCTTTTCCATGCATCGTGGCCCTTCCTCGTATAGCTACGCCACTGACCGTGATACAATTGATAGAAAGCACTCAACGCCGCCTTCTCTCGACACAGTTGTAGAATTTCGAGGGTGTTTGTGCGGATCATACGTCGCTGAAACCGATCCAAGGCCACCGTACGTGGGGGTACACTATGTATGGATGTTTGTATGACATACTCTAGAAGACTACCAGTAGATCGTCTATGTCCTCCGACTTTGAGCTAGGGATCCATTCGGATACTTATGAATCGGTGGTAGTGAAGTTTAGCGGAAATTGTTTTGCACAGAATTTGTCAGATGCCAAAAGCTTCGGGAGCTCGTAGGATACAAGACATGGTCATAGCTAATCTGCACACAATTCTTACAGGATTGGAATTCTTTATTGTAGTGTACTTTCAATGATTAGTTGAATATTATATAAAATATGAATATACTTTCTTGAAGTTGAGTCTTACAAATAATATTGAATGCATGTTTTAACAAAATACAATATCAATTATTATTTATACTGCATGAAAATAAACGAATATTAACTAAACACTCTATGTCATGATACTTATGTTTTGTAATATGAGCTACAAATTTACTAAAAACCAAGCTACAAATATTTATGTAATTATAATGTAGAAGCGAATTTTATTTTATTACAAATCAAATTGTTATGTTCCCTTTCTATCTATTGTACGCAATAATTCTGAGTTGGCTATATTTCTTTATCTCATCATACTCAACGAATATTATATAATTAGATATTAATTGTTTTGAGGCGTTATTTAAAAACGTCCCATTAAAATACGCTTTTAATAGTAACTATTCATCCTTTGGAACTCAAAAGTAATTGTTTTCTGAGGGACACTAACGCTTACTCTAATAAGGGAAGCGTACACATTAGGCGCATAATTGTTTAATCCGACGGGAACCAATGACAGAGCGCCACGTGGAATCGGCTGCTTCCAAATTTAAAAACAGGCCTCTAAACCAACGAATCAGACAGCTAATTTTATAATTACATTTCTAAATTAATCATTGCTTATCTAATAATGCTATTGGCAGTATTTAAATGGTTATCATCTCTTCGAAAACCATATCGGTTGACTTGTCACTTTATTTGCCATTAGCGAGGCATTGTTTCGATAATCAATTTTGATTTAATCAACGATTAAATTGTCGATTCGCTATTTCACGTTGCAAATTCATTTAGGTATTGGTCGTTGCTCTTTTACAATTGCAATTTTAATTAACTTTTCCTGATATATTTGCATGAGAATTATTTACATTTATAATGATATGGCCAAGTGGTTAGAACTCGTGAACCTTAACGGACCTCTGCGGGTTTCATTCCAGGGAATTCATCTCAAAGTATCAATCGCGAGGAATCCATGGATTCAATGAAAATCTTCCACATATCTATTTACCTAATAAATAAATAGAGGAATAAACTTCAATACTATCACAAACAATCCTCAAAATTGCCTTAATCTTTCAAAGGAACATACCTTTGAAGGCTATAACTAACTCAGATTCATATACAATGCAGACGCATATAAGTATAAATTACAGTTAAAATACGTTGACCATAGTTTTATTATCTCCATTGATGACAGTGGGGCTGGATCTTTTCTCGGTCAGAGAACAGGAATTGGGTTACAACGCTACCCTCTCCCATTCCTGACATTTATACAGTGGCTTCTTTATTTTATTTTGATCCTTGATTTTATTATACTAATTGAAATTATAAACTAAGTATTTATAAATTATATAATTTTATCACGGAGGTGATTAAGACGTAAGCTATTACATTATTTATTTTATGTAAGTGTGACACAGTCACTCGTACAGTTAGTTTTTGTATAAACTTCAGCTGTAGGTTAAATATTTGGTTAAGAACATTCACACAAGTATAATTAGCATACGTTTCTTTTCAAATATAAAGAAGTATTTTTTCCTGCATCAACATTTTCTCATTTATAAGTTCTAGTTGTTGCCCGTGGGGTCGCTTGCATTTTACAGATTTCAGAAGTTCGGTTCAGTGTTTTGTTCGTGGAAGACCAACAGACAGACAGAATTACTGTCGAATATATTATATATTTATAGACAACATTTCTGTAGAGAATAGACTGTCATGTTATTTGTTTTTGAATTATTAGGAATTGGTTGAAAAAGGCTTGCTTGAAAATACAACTTGAATTTTGGCTATGGTGACCAATAAGAATAATATTAAAGTCGACAAAATTGTGCACAAGGTTCAACTTTATTCCCTTGAATATACTCTAATGGGACGAAAATCAAGTGATTAATTCAAAGAAGGTAAAAGATAAATCAATGAAAGACCAACCCCTTTACTTGATTTGTGTCTCTGCACCATTGTTAAGAAAAATATTCCTAAAAAAAAAACTTAAAATCTAGTCTGTATCGAAATCTAAGACCTCATGATCTTATAGGCTTATTGTGTTACTAAAACTGAAATAAAGTTGTTCAACATTGTCATCAATTCACATTTTTTACAAAATCCGTACGCTTTACAATGTAAGCTGTAATAGTCGCTTGTTTTTACGTTCGTTTTGTATACGCAAGCCAAAATTGAAATGATCCAGAAATATTTCCGATTTTTTCAGGGACGTTGTCGAATGTAGCTCAACGAAAAATGCGAACTGTTTACAAAAAAGCTATGTAGGCTTGTTGTTTGTTGTCTCTAGTTTTTGATTCATAAATTTATTAATTCTTCGTTCCTGACTCTCAGACACGTTCCTAAGATTATGCTTTGTCATTCTAATAATATTTATACATAATTTAAAACTTAGTATACTCCTAGGTGTCTATCTGAACCCAATAAACCAAAAACTTTTATATGGGTACATTACATACGGTGTTTACTAACAGAAGAACTATGAAATGAGCCGTTGAAAATAAATATGATACAAATTGATTTGGAATTGGCAAATGATGTTTCGATGAAATACCCACCGAAATGATTTCCCACTTAAAATAATCAACTTTAGAAGCCAATAAATTACTATAAAATAGTGTTCCCAAATGTAGCGTTGAACTTCCATTTGAACGAGCTTCTGCATCAGCTATTATAAAGGTGCTTAAATGTCTTAACATAAAAATAACTAATGACCTGATGAATGAATGAACTAATGAATGATAATGGTATGGGCTTAGTTTCGTTCACTTCATCAATATTATTATTTAAGATATTGCTCCGGATAAAAGTGGAAAGAAAAGTATAATTACAGGCCTTTTTCTATACGTTCGTCATGGAGTCATGGAGATATATGAAAAAAATATGTTAAATTAACTCCTGGTTCCCTTTGATGTAGATAAATATAAACAATTCGGTTTTCCTAGGGACACGAAAACGTCACACGAAACGCTTTTGTACAAATTAAAACATTATGGTGTTGATGGTAAAGCTCTTGATCTCATTCTTCATATTTAAATCAAAAAAATAAAAAGGTAAATGAATGGTAAAACGTCTTCTGGGATTATAGTACAAATGGGCGTTCCACAGAGATCAATTTTCGTTCCTTTACTGTTTTTTATTATATTAATGAATTTTCTTTTTATGTTAAATATATTTGCGAAATTGTATTCTATGCTGACGATACCAAAATACTTTTTAAATTTTACAGAAAATAACCTTATTATGACGATGTAAACAATACATAAATGGTATATTACGATTTAAAGAAAATTTCTTTCTTTATTCAAGTAGACTTAGTTTAGTTTTATTAAAGTTTTGTTCAAATTGGCTAAAATATGACGGTGACTGTTGATTATGTCCTGTTTTTTAAAGTGGTGTCAAGACGGGTAATCAGTTCTTGTAATTCAGAAATATATTATATCTGTAGTACAATAAATGGTAACATACTTTAAACGTCATACTCGGCAATGTCCATCCTTCTTAAGAGATTTTGATGTTTATTCCACCTCGCTGCTCCACTGTAGTTTGTTGGATTCACATGTGACAGGATATCAGAGACACGTGAAGGATTTCTCACGATTTATATACAGCATGATTATTTATACAAGGATTGAGAATTTGAAAACACAGTCATGATTGACTGGATTTAAACTGGCGATCTTCGTTCATTATATGTTTGATGAGAAAGAAAGTAAAGAACTTATGGTTTGGTGGAATCCAGATTCTAAGACGGTAGCATTATACTTGATATATTTTTAAGCTGTCTGTTCAAAATGAAATAGTATGTTGAATCAATTATCTACAGTATTGAGTTATCGCAGCTTTTACTACGTTCAAATTAAAAATTGTAATTAAAAAGTTGATTCGCATTTAAGTAAGTTCCTAAATGTGTAATATATGGACTGTCTTCCTATAGGAAATCTGTGATAAGAGTTAGGTTACATATTATTAGTCTTATTGCACTGATCGAGTTTATACATCGTAGATCACGGTTCTAAGGGGAATAGCTGTTTTATTGGTAGCCGGTTTCCACATTCTTGACCATCAATCAAAATCCCAGGGGAACGTCGAACGTATGGTTATAAATGGTTCCACTGAATTGGTTTTTAGATTTAATCTTCACTATACTGTTATTCGTCTAAATTAAATAGTTTTGTTTCATTTGATAGATTTAATTTATAATAAAAGTAAGTAATATGACATATTATGATTGAAATATGGTCTAATTTTTCAACATAATATAAATAAACGAAAAAGTCTTAATTGTCAGACAGCACACCTTAAAATCCTATTAATCCATTCAAGATTAGAGTAGCACTTGGTTGTAGGGTTTTGTGCAAGCCCGCCTGGGTAGGTACCACCCACTCATCAGATATTCTACCGCTACACAACAGTACGCATTATTGTTGTGTTCCGGTTAGAAGGGTGAGTGAGCCAGTGTAACTACAGGCACAAGAGACATAGCATCTTAGTTCCCAAGGTTGGTGGCACAATGACGATGTAAGGAATAGTTAATATTTCTTACAGCGTCATTGTCTAAGGGTGATGGTGACCACTTACCATCAGGTGGTCCACATGAGGCTCATATGAGGCACAAGCCAGATAAAATTTTTTATCTGGCTTTGTGCCTCATTTAAAAATTCAAGTATCGATAAAAGGGGTTTTCACAAGGATCAACTTTAGGTTATTTTTTATTCTCAATTCATAGAAATGAAACTGTCTCAGTACAATTCGCATTCTTATAAATGAAAAATGGTTTTTATATATGCATTTATTTGTGTTAGTCGGATTGATGCCAATTAGAAAAGGCTTAGTTTTCTTCTATTGTGAACGCTTTCTAGTGCTAATCCTTCACAGGTTGATTGATAGTAACGTAGTCTGTTTTAATATAATTGTACAATTATTTTCATTGTAATTATGTTTAATCATGTGATAAACTGCATATTAAATTGGTAAACTTAAATGTATAATTACTATATAAAGGTAATTTAAAGAGGTTGTTCAATGTAAATCTTTAATTAAGCACTACAGGGATACTAAGTATAATATGCGACTTTTGATATGTTTTTCTAAATGATTTTTATATACTGAAAAAAAAACATACGAGTTTCTTGCTTAACCGTGACCGTGGGATATAAATGTAAGTAAAGTAAAATAACAGCCTGTAAATTACCCACTGCTGTTCTAAGGCCTCCTCTTCCATTAAGGAGAAGGTTTGGAACATATTCCACCACCCTGTTCCAATGCGGGTTCGTGGAATGCACATGTGGCAGAATTTCGATGAAATTAGACACATGCAGGTTTTCTCACGATGTTTTCCTTCAACGCCGAGCACGAGATGAATTATAAACACAAGTTAAGCACATATATATAGTGATGCTTGCCTGGGTTTGCACCCGCAATCATCGGTTTAGATGCACGCGTTCTAACCACTGGGCCATCTCGGCTCTACGTGAAATGGTGTTTTTACTATAGTATTAACAGCACACCTTGATGAAAATTGTATAAAATTAACCTGTCAAAAAGAATAACTACTGACTATTTTCTGAGTTTGTCTTTTACACTGCAAACGGATAACTTTGAGTTTAATTTTGTTAAATGAAAATTCAAAAGTGCTTGCAAAGCCTTTCTTGATTACATCATATTTCGATTAAGATACGAAAAGGCTTAATAACCAGATGGTCCATTCATAATAACTAGTATTCTGCCTATGGTTATATGAAATGTTATAATAGGGGATTAAAAAGGGTTCAGTAATTACAATGATTCATTCACCCTTTTCATATGAACAATGACACAAAGGATTGCCGGTTTATCGGGTGGCACTTATTGTAAGAGTCTCGTATGAAGATCAGGTCAATTGTAAATTTACATAGATACCCTCTATTTTAAGATAAAACGCCAAGTTTCTTCATTCCGATAATAATTCTAGTATCATTCAATTATGAATTTATTGTTTTGTATTTGTATGTACATACAATTTATGTTAAATGATCTGAATAAATTGAAATATCATATTCAAAACTCATCTCAGAACCTGATCGTTGAAGTTATATGTGAGATTAAAATAATAATAAGAACATTTCAAGGATACTCGATGTCAATTTTTTTTGAGTGAAATATACGAAGGAAACTTCTGTTAGAACAGGCATTTTTGTGTTACTGTTTATAAAATGTACTAAAACCGCAATTCAGTATAATAAAGTTATAGCCTGTAATTATCCCACAGCTGGGCAAAAACCTCTTGTCGTATTGAGGTGAAGGTTTGGAGCTAATTTGACTGCGCTTCTCCGATGCGAATTGATGGATACACAATACACAGGTACTAAAGTTGGAATGGAATGAGACACAAGCAGATTTCTACACGGTGTTTCTCTACACATTCAAGCACGAGGTGACTTATGAATAAGATAAGCATATGGTAATTCAGTGGTGCTGGCACCATCCAGTTAAATATATATTTAATTTCATCTGGGCTCGGCGGCATTCATCTCCTAGACATTTTATTACATGATCTCTATTCAAAAGTTAGTCTGTTTGCTTTTGGTTGGTTTTGCTTTGCTTCTGTTTGGTTTGTGGTTGAGGAGTGTGTACACGGTTTTCAAGGGTACGCCACTTCAAGGTCCGATTCGATTCCCGACCTGGTCGATGTAGAATATGTTCATTAGTTTTCTATGTTGTCTTGGATTTGGGTGTTTGTGGTACCGTCGTTACTTCTGACTTTCCATAACACAAGTGCTTTAACACAACACTGGGATCAGAGTATGGTATGTGACGTTGTCCAATATTTATTTATGTTTTATATTTATTTAATATTACGACATAAAAAATGTAACAAAATTATAATCATGCTCATAATATGTCAGGGCGAGAAGCGATTGCTTAATGTCTTTTTTTTTGTAGTATTATCTGTTGGTCTATAAGTAATAGTGCGATGTCTGGTTTAGTGCCAAAAAAGATATTACACTAAATCTGAACCAGATAACTGGTAACGTGGTCGAGTTAATAAATCATTTATTTTTCTTTCATATTTCCTCTACTGCCGAAAATTATTTGTATAATAATAAAAAAAAAAAAAAGTTGTATTACATTATATATGAAAGCGTTAGCGACAGCTAAGCAGTACGATCGTCCTTTTCTGTGTTCGGTGGTACGGGTTCCATCGCAATGAATCAAAATAACTGTTAGTTTAGTAAAAAAAAGTTTATAACGAATTACAAATTACTTTTAAATAGGTAAACCGAAAGTCTTACAGTCCGACAGTGGATCAGTCAGATCAGTCTTACAGTCGCCATACTCTCCAACACGACTCTGTCCACGTGACTTTAACATCAAATGACGTCACCGTATTTACCCGTTACTATTACAATCAAATAAATGACTTTTAAACAAAATGATTGGCTTTTCACGGGATAAAAATACAATGACGGCTATGGATCTTATATATACATGAAAACTTAACATGAACATTTCGGAGTAACGAAGTACTACATACATACTCTTCTTCTAACTCCAACTTCCAAGTTCTGGTCTGGAATGATAATTGGTCTTAGAAAAAGGTATATATTGGCTTGATTTGAGGATTAATGGCGAGATCTAGGGGTCTGGTTTAATAAGCTACATGGCAACAGCCAACATTGGAGCACTAAGGCCAACCACGCTTCATATACTAGCACCATATTACCAATAAATTTTCAATTATATTGTCATCTATTTTTGAAACATAGATTCCAATAATAGTCATTTTTTATAGACACGTGATAGTACAATGATTCACAGTTCAAAATTATATTCGTCATAAAACGTAACGATCTAGCCTACAGATGTGTTTAACACGTTCGATATTATTGGCAAATGGCCATATACCATTATACGTTAAAGTTTTACAGCTGTATGCACTAATAACTTTTGTCAATAAAAATATTTTACTTCAAATTGTCATCGAAAAACAAGATAAACTTTATTTATTTTGAATCGTCATATAACAACTGTATTAAGTGAAGCTATCACCGGTTCGGAAAGTAGATTCTACTGAGAAGAACCGACAAAAAACTCATTAATTACTCTTTTTCAAAATATAGATGTGTCATTGGACACTACGTCAATTACAGACACAATGTAATTTTTTTAAAAGAACACTAACAATGTCCCAATTTAATTAAGGAATTACTAATATACCTGTTTACCCCTCAATTTAAGCCTATCGCTTGTCTTAGAATTGAGGATGACAGGAGCCCAAGCGGTCAGGATTGATCCTTTTACATCACTAGCCGCCCCGTAAACCATTGCGCCATTGATGCTTACAATAAATTGACGACGAAAATTGTTACTGAAAACACCGCGTGAATATGTAATATAAGTTTTAATAATATTATATAAAAACGTAAATAAGTAAAAGAAACAGAGAGAAGGAGGTCGCTTGACGGAATGAAACGTTTTTTTCTTTACGTGACGACTTTTGCCAATTCACTCGACTGTAAGCTGCGTAAAAGACTTTCGTTCCAAAAAACAAAAATATCTGGCGTTGGTAAATTTTTCACACATGTTTTCAAGTTTATAATAATATAATTTTAAAGTAATAAAAATAAAACCAATCTTCAAGTTGTATGATTATGGTGCATGCATTGATAGTCAAGTCGGTATCTTTATATTTGTATTTCATTAAATTTTAAATAAAAGAACAATATGAGACGTAAAATTTATATTTTTCAAAGTAATTTTCAGCGAAAATTGTTTTAGATTTTTATAGTATGAATAAAATGGCAACAAGCTCTATAAATATTTTAATAATTATATTGTTGTATGTATGTGTTATAACGTTGTAGGAATTCAGCTTTTTTTTATGCTGGTTTTAAATTTTGGTTAAAAAAATAAAAAATTGCGGCGTATAAACATATAGTAAATTTGACTTAAAAATGATAATTATTATTGAATTTGTATAATTACTACTTATTGTAACTTCTTGCTCTGATATTCAAATAAATTATTCCTAAGCATGTTTACAAATAATACTGCATCGTATAGAAATGACCTATGCGACAAAACCAAACTAAGATAGCTTTTATGATTTATTGCGACGAAATAAATTTCATCGGAATAATTATAATTTTGTTTATATTTAATATTATTGAAACAATATTAAAAGAAAAGTAGAAGAGAAGAGAAGTGAAGAGATAAGAACTTGAGAAAGAAATTGTCACCGACAAAAGTTGGTGATTAAATGTTATTTTAAAACTAACTTCCTTGTTTATTTGTTCTGTTCTGTATTCTGCCATATTTTAAACCAAAATTATTTCCATATTTCGAGTACATTTATATAAAAAAGAATGACCGAATTGTAAAATGACGATATGCGCGCATATAAATGCCGATTTAAATGTTACTTTTTATCATAAACAAATCTCGTATCAATGATCGTAAACAAATCAAAACAAAATATACTTTATATTAGTAATTTTTACTACATTTTTGTAATCATTATGTGGGATTATATTAAATGCCTTTAATACCGGAAATATTCATTTTACTGGAAAGAATAAGTAAAATAGTAATTACGCTTTCATCAAAAAGATACAAATTATCAATCAGTTGTGAATCAATAATAATCATCAGAGATTTTTTCATAGATTTTAAATCTTCATCAATCAATCAACCACTGGTTAGTCTAACGTCGAATGATTTAAATCGAAGCTTTAAATAAACAAGGCAATAATAAATATACAAATTGATATTGATTTATAAATCTTTGTTTATTACAACATTAAACGGCCGGTGGAACAAACTTTCATGTCTATAAAATGTTCATTATTGCCTTTTGCATGACTTTACGATTTGTTATTGTTAAGACTGAGTTATAGTCACGTTCGAGGACGATGAATAATAAAACGTCAGATTTTTTCTTATTTTTTGCAAACTGGTGGTAGCTTAATTGAATAATCTTACAAATTAATAGCGTAGGCCGATTGTTGTCTCAGTGAGTCTCAGTGACGATATCTGCACAAATCAGTTCGAGTTTCATTTCTGAGAACATTTATACCACCGATAAACGTTGCTTCGGTTCAAGATAGCTTCTCCGTATGCCATAGTCAATATTCGGAAGGCATCCGCACACTTAATTTCGTTTTTCACACAAAATTTGATACAGGTTCTTTGATCCATTTTTTTTAATACGTAAAAATCGAAGACGCTCCAAAACACGTGCAAGCAAAGCTGTCAACAATTAAGTGAACATTCAAAATGGCCGAGCTTGTCGGCATCAGTGAGATACATGAGTACGAAACCTACGAAAATTCAAAATTCGCGATGCTTTTTGAATACACCTCGTACTTATGGACGCGCGCTTAAATTTGTATCTCTTTATAGTATGAATTTGATAGATAACTATTATTTGGTTTTAATTGTAATCTCCGATTCGATTAAATGAATGAAACTCTAAAGTATTCATTAGAAACATCTAAAATTTAGTGTCATTGTCCATGTATTATATACAAAAACCTTTCTCTCGAAAAACTCTATATATTAAAAGAAAACCGCATCAAAATCCGTTGCATTATTTTAAAGATCTAAGCATAGATAGAATAGACACCTGTAAGCGAATTCTTTTTAAACTATGTAATAATGACAACAAACCATCTGAACGATACTCTTAAATATTGTTCAGATCCATCTATCATCAGTCTAAGATACCGCACTGTATCGGAGTTGAATTGAATTTCTTTATAATTTAATTATCTTATTTAATTTGCAGTTTCAAATTTCGAACCCAACATACAATAGCTGCGAGAATACTCCGACTAATATTGAAACATCTCATAATTATAATTTCATATAAATTTGATTAATAGCCCTTTGTAACAAAAATGATTTTAGCGTTCAAATAAAATTTATCCCAGATACTAGGCTTGAATGGAATATTAATTTAGACTCGATTTCCATTTGGATTTCACAATCATTTATTGTTTCAGCTGAAAAATCTAAATTTATTTCTGTGAAATAATAATCGTTTTTGTTTATTTAATTTTATTTCGATCTATGTGGATTGATTGCTACTTTTTTTCTCGTCAAATTATCGCTCAATACAAAAAAGTTTATCAGTTTTTCGTGAATTATAGTAGCGACTATTATATCAATTTATTTTTTGTGGATTATTATCATAATAAGTTATTTTTAACTAAATCTATTTAAAAAATCTTACTCCATACAATAATATGTTTTGATTTTTAGCAGATATGAGTAGGTACTGAGTTTCTAGCTGGTTCTATTCGTCCTGATATAACTTTAAATTTAATTCAAAACAATAATCAGACGATGTAAAAGTTATTTTATTAGTCTACTGAAAAAAGATTGATTTTATAGATCTTGATTAAAAAAAAAAACTCCCTTATAAAGTGATGCGCTTACCGACAAACTCAATTTCATTTTTATTTATGTAGATTAAAATATCTTTATATGAATGCGTGAAACTTTGTAACTTTTTTTGCGAAAAATTCTCGTACAGCATACGATATTTGGCAAAGTTACAGTTTATATGGGTAGGGAACGCAAAAAGCCAATATTTTGAATATAATACTAGCAGACTCGAACTTTGCTCACAGTGGATATGATAATGCTTAGACGAAAACCTTCTCTGAAACATGCTCGATATAATAGTACATATTACATATTAAACTATACGACAATGTTTTTTTTTTTTTTTAATAATAATAGCAATATCGAAAATTAATTAAGAAATTATTAATAATTCTATTTACCCCTCCTTTTAAGTTTATCGCTTGTGTTAGGAGTGGGTACGACAATAGCCCAAAGGCTCACGATCGATCCTGAGACTTTTACAACGCGAGGCGTACTGATGTATTTATGAGATAAAGTATTAAAAAATCATTACACACAAGAATACATGCATATTTGACATGATACATTCATAGTTTCCGTTTATTCTGACAATCACACAACACACGTTATGTTAAAGTTAAAAAATTATGACGTGATTTTGTCATTTGTGATTTTTTATTGAAAAAATAATGTATAACCGTTGATCCTTATTTTTATATCTTTGCAATAAATACAAGCTATATTTATGTTAGCAATGAATGACAGTATAATTAACTATATAGCAAGAGTTTTAATTAAAACGTGTTTGCCACCAATTTTGGAGACTAAGGTGTTATGTCCCTTGTGCCAGTAGTTACACTGACTTACTTACGTCATTCAAACTGGAACACAACAAAACTAAATACTTCAGTTTGGCGGTAAAACAAAATCCTACCCCCAAGAATTTTTTTTTTTCATTAAATATAACTAATCTATTTACAATGAAACGAGTACAGAATTACTTTGTATCCGTTCAATTAGAATTAAGATTCAACTCGAATGTTCAATTATAATTGAAAAATTAGAATACAATCGGTATCACAAATCTTAATTAAATCGCAAGCCTTCCATTTCAGATCTCCAGTCCGATTTAATACAATTATTATATTAAATTTCATAATATTTTAGGATATTTGAATGGAAATGTCATTAAGTTAAGTATTTATTTTATATTGTTCCTTTTTAAGATAATTGTTTAAAGTAAAAGTTAATTGTTTTCTCGAAAGTAAACATCATTTCGCACGCGTTCAGACCACTGGGACATCTCAGCATGGTCGTCAGGTGTTAGGCATAAAAGTAGCTAACGTTCTATTTTATGCTTGCTCGTGAAAGAGCATCAGACAGGCAGAAAGGCAGACAGAATTACTTTCGCATTTATAACTAACTGTGCCCGCGCCCTTGTACGCTTTTGAATTTAACAAAAAAAAATATTGTAGGCTAAGTTAATCCTTATTATATTAGTTATCTGCCAGTGAAAGTCCCGTCAAAATCGAGAGATTAGCCGGAACAAACAGACTGACAGACAGACCGACAAAAATTGTAAAAAATGTTATTTTGGTATATGTAGCGTGTATAAATACATATGCATTGAGTAAAAAAGGGATATTTTAATATTACCAATAGACACTGCAATTTTATTATATGTATAGATATTAGTATATATGGTCGTTGGTTCTGAGAGAAATATAAACATTTATTACTATATCTACCATTTACAAGTCATCAATCATCAGACCTACTCGTTGGAAATTATAGTGACACATTTGGTCATCAAATTAAAACTTAAAAAATTTACCTATTGAAATATACTACTTTCATATATTTAATGTAGACGGTAAGGCAAATGCACCTGATGGTAAGTGGACATCACCGCTTGTAGACACATGTGTCGTGAAATATTAAGCATTGCTTTTGTAACCAATATTGGTAACTGGGATTTTATGTTAGATTTACTACTGAGTTTCTTGTCGGTTTAACGACCTCCGTTGTCGAGTGGTGTGTACACCGGTTTTCATGTGTACCACTCCGAGGTCCCGGGTTCGACTCCCGGCCGAGTCATGTAGATTACCATTAGTTTTCTATATTGTCTTGGGTCTGGGTGTTTGTGGTACCGTCGTTACTTCTGATTTTCCATAACACAAGTGCTGTAGCTACTTACATTGGGATCAGAGTAATGTATGTGATGTTGTCTTATTTATTTTTCTTGGTAGAATCTACACTCCGAAACGGTGGTAGCTTATTTTTAATTACTTTACATTTAATTCAACATTGTAACATGACGATTCAAAGATTCTTTTACGAACCTACTTATATAATTTATTTGATTTTGAGTCTATGAATGGATTTTAAAATAAGTTTTTTTATAATTTCTATGTTATATGTATACATTGAAGAATCTAGCTCGGAATACCTTATCTAACTCTGGAGAAATCATAAAAATCCACTAGTTTCCTAATAAAATCGATAATATGCCGTTAAAAATTCCAAGAGCTCTTACAGCTATCACAAATAGTTCAACGTCCAACAGATGCCCCGAATGGGTTGGACGCGGTTTGATACACTTTTATTACGCGAATTTATGAGAGAGATCTCTTGTTCGAGATATAAAAACAAAGGAACAGTTGGAGAATTGGGATTGTATATCATGTTAAATTTGACTCTATGAAATGTTTATGAGTTTGTTACTTTAATACTTGTTAAAGATTTCCTTACTTCAGGATGTGATAGGGTGATATATTAATGGTATATTTTCTTCTTTACCAATCAAATTCATGAATAAAAATCTATGTATAGTATATAATATATCTATGTAAGGAATCTATGTATAACCTATACGTCCACTATACAAACGATTAATAGTCCTCCTTCAGTACCAATAACATTATCAGTTGCCAACAAGAATACTGTAATGTTTGTCTAGAGCCTAGATAAGGCCAAAGTCCTTCGTTCAAATTAAGTTGGGTCGATTAAAAATGATATAGTTTTTCCATCGATAGTAACAGCTAGAAAAAATGTCACTTGGAAATATTTACATTCTCGTGCCTTGGAACGCACGTGAAGCTGTTGGTAACGCTTGAAGTGTTTATCGAATTTGCTGTTCCTGATATGAGAGTCAGAGCACAGGAAGTGCAACTGTGTTTGCGCACTTGTACACTTTAATATCACCCGCGTAGTAGGCTGGTAATACTTAAAATTTATTAAAATTGTGCAGAATGACAGCACCAACATAAGTTGACCCGAGCGCATACCTTTTTTTTTTAAATAATAGATTATAACTAGAATTCATGTTATACAAGCTTTTATTTAAAAATGTTTCTTTACTTAGTTCGAATCTTGTAAGCTGTATTAGAACAATATCTTCTTAGCCCCGGAGTTCAAATATTACATGTTGGTTCAGTTCCGTAGACACTGCATTTTATTGGTTACAGTGACCTATTTCTATATTCAGCATTTACTCTAGAGGAAGGATCTACACAACGGTACATATTAACATGAAATTATAGAATCTTGTTTTCAAAATGTTGTTTTATAATTAATTTATTAATAATAATAACATTAAAATTATTAATAATGAAGATGGATAAAGCTGGTATATATTCCAAATATATATTACATGCGATCTAAAAAAATAAGCGCTTATTTATCCAATGCGATCATGACAAATATTTAAATTGACTGACCTGATGTCAGGGCATTATTGATATAACTTGTCTATGTAGTTTGTGTATTTATTTTTAAATTTATACATTTTAAACATATTACAAATAAGAGTAATACGGTTCTTTCGAATTTGATCATTCAAATTAGAATGTAAAATCAAAATATACTTTATCCAATTAGGTCGGTAATAAATTATAGTCTTATAATTTCATTTGAACCGTCATTTTACAAAATTAAATTTAAAGTTCGCAGAACAGATTCTACTGAGAAAAAATCGGAATGAAACTACGGTTTTTTTGCTCCTACCAAATTACATAAGTATGTTTTAATACGATATTAGATACTATAACATAGTTATTTTTATTACTACAAGTACTGTAAACGGGATATTTACCATGATTTTTATTTTTATTTGGTGGAGTTCGATATTTCGATATTTTTTCTACGAATACGATATTGTAACAAATTTCAGGTACAGAACATATCTTTTAAAATGTATTATCCTTAACAATTAAAGGTAAATATAATGGCATAATAAAACTTCGAGAGAATGTCCATAGAAGGAGCCATTATCACAAAAACCTATATACGAAGTAATAAAACTAACTTTACCCGCGCCCCAGCCATCTGTACCAGCTGCGCCTTCACTCATACTCAGATGATTTCTGATAACTTATAGTTTCAGTTGAACTTAAGACATTTCGTGATGTTGAAAGCATTGCTGATGAGGTTCTCAGTAAAATAATCTTACTAAAATATTTTTATAACTTTCCATCCGATCAGCAAATTAATTCCATTTAATAACTACAGATATAAATTTATTTGCTGTTTTTTACTCAGTTCAAAATGGAAAAGTTGCAGTTTTCTTTCATTTTTATGGGTATCGACCCTGTGGTAAGAACACGTATACTAACCTAAGACTGCGACCTCAAACTCAGTGCATTTTCCGATTAAATTATTTTCATGTTCATAGAAAAAATCTCTTCACCATAAATTTCAGTAAAATAAGACAATATGTTTATCTCCGACGTGTGATCTAAGTACTCCTCTAAAGATTAACGATAGCAAATTAATGGTTTGTTTTTCCACTTCTAATCAACTGTGTAAATGTTTACAAGTACACATGAAACAATTAAACCAAGCCTATGTTCTCAGCGATTTGCTAGCGTTCGCTATTGTCCCTGTATCTGGTCAATGGGCACGAATGCTGGATAAGTGTATGGACTAAAATAGCCTGTAACATAATGTGAATTAAATGTCAATTAAACTTTGTATTGGATAACACATATTAACTTTTAACATTAATAAAAATATTTTGTAGTGTTACTTAGTGGTTAATGATTGATAGTTATTGTTTTTAGGAGACTCCAGATAATGTCCATTAGATTAGTCCATTACAGTATATTAATAACATAAGAACAATAAGTATACCTACTGCCAATGCTTACCCTCCTGCTTCTCTGGAAGAAGTTGGGATTAGGTATCTTGGTGATGGTGAATTTGCCTTTCTTAAGAATTGTGTGGATGAAATAATAGTATGTCAGTTCGAAGGCTTAGGTTAGGTTAAGCAAGTGTTACTACAGGCACAATATCCATCTTAAATCCCAAGATTGGTAGCGCATTTGCGATATAACTGTTTGTACAGCGATAATGTCTTGAAGTAGTGATGCCCACTTACCATTAGGTAAGTCAATTACCCGTCCGGATAAAATAAAAAAATAAAAATCAAACTTTTGACTTTAGTGTTCTACTATCGACATACTTTTATTATCTGACTATTCGTATATCATTGAACTACAGAGTCCTGTGCATGTCCTTCTACCTCGAACTGTAATGTGGATCTGGTATATTAAATTTATTCTCGAACAATAGTCTAGAGAACATTTTAAATAAACGAGACGCTTTAGGAATTTAATAAACACAGCGACCGTCGCTAAGCATTCTAAGCAAACTTCAACAACTCACTATTAATTTTCTTTCGTTCCGACTTTATAATGGAAGCCAACAGAGGTATCCCATTGGAAGAAAATAATGTTTAGGGATTTAATCACCAATAAAAATATATTTACTTAAATTTTATTGGTTAAAATCCAGCTACTAAGTCTCGAATACCATTTTGGATTATAGACTAATGAACGATACAAAGCTTTTATGAATCCTACTTCTTACAATTTCTAACGTGCTCACCAGATATTTGTTTTATTGTATTTTTTAGTGAAAAGACAAGCGTGAGCGTAATGACAGCTGAAGTCAAATGAAGATTAGGTAGAAATTATGCTTTCACACTCCTGTCAGTAATAGAATTTAAAAATGTATCCATTTCCTAGTACCTATTTTTTGAGTATCAGTGAGGCTTAAAATTAGCGCCTTGCTGACTTTCTCCCATAGTGTTCGCATTAATTCAAGGGTATACATATATAGCCTTACATTGTCCAATGGCTTAAATAAACTGGAAAATGTTGGGTTTTCTTATAAACACTCGTACTGTAGATTTAGCCTATTTTGCTAAACGTTGGCAAACTTGAACCCTATGGACCCATGTGCTTGATTATTCATTAAGCATTCAAGCCGAAATGTTGGAACACAAAATATTATCGTTAGGCGATAATGCCGTTTGTCTATGAATGGTATTTCCAATACAAAGTGTATCTGTTGTCCTATAACTGACGAGTTGGTTGTATTTATGCAGTGCAGCATAATGTACCTACTACTAATTTTTGCCCGCAGCGTCGCCGTTGTGAAAGATATGGACTACTACCATAGTGATACAGATTGTAATATTTTTCTCGCTGGGAAATCGCGTTTCGCATTTCTCCCACATAAAGTGAAAAGGTATATGGGACTCCTAGTGCGACCCTAATACACTGGAATAACCACTAAAAAATCAGCGGTACCTTCTCCGTCTTTCTTCTTCTCATCTCATTCGATTTAGATTGTCTTAATTTATGAGACAAAATATAATAATAATAACAAAACACACCGTTAGGTACTTGCATAACTTATTTAAAAAATAAACATTTTTTTTTCTGTAGAATTATTAAAAATAATCTTAGTAGAAATGCTCCCATCTATATAATTGTCACACTATATAGGACAGTCATCTTAGTAGTTTCTCAAATAAACACTCGATCTTTGTAGTTGGGTATCTCAAATTCTGAGATACTTACCTAATATCGACTGAGATGACTAGATTAATATGTTTAAAAAAGCGTAACCTATTTACACAATGTCATATGAGAACTAACTTTTATTAAAAAACAGACGTTTTTATACTAAGAACATTCATTTTCCTAACTTTGAAGACAGTTTTATTAGGAAACGAAAGATAAAATTAAATTAGTGCGTTGAAAGTACTTTTCAACTTCAATGGTTTGTTTGATTTATTATTAAAGAGAATATTGCTTTATTTCATTAGGTTTTGTCTTTTAATAATTATGATGGTAAAAAGAAACATTTGAATTGTCATACCTTTATATTATACACTTTTTGGTCGCATCTTATGTATGTTTTAGCTAAATTAATTCCGATCTTTTTGTAGTTTAGGTTATAAATAAAAAATAAAAAGTTCATTAATGACATTTAGTAGAGTAGATTATCAGTAAGTGAACAGATATGGCCCAGTGGTTAGAATGCGTGCATCTAAACCGATGATTGCGGGTTCAAACCTAGGCAAGCACCACTATATATATGTGCTTAATTTGTGTTTGTAATTCATCTCGTGTTCGGCGGTGAAGGAAAACATCGTGAGGAAACCTGCATGTGTCTAATGTCATGAAATTCTGCAACATGTGCATTTCAACAACCCGCATTGGAACAGCGTGGTGGAATATGCTCCCAAACCCTCTCCTTAATGGAAGAAGAAGGCTACAGGCTGTTACTTTACATTTTTTACTTTTACTTATGTATCAAGACTATTTATACATAGCTATATAATTAACATTCTGAACAACTAGCTGAATCGATCGAATCGTAAGGATGCACCTGATAACACCAATATGTATGAATTAAACAATTAGAAACTACTCGCAAGCATTCATATTATGAATCTTCCCAATTCAATATATAAAGCAAATATCAAATCTTGCCATCGCGATGTAGAAAGATTCGAAAATCTTACGTAACGCCATCTAGTAACCAGAAGCAGCAATAAACTTGCAAACCAGTTTACAATTCCAATTACATAAATTTTGTTTATCTGAGACTAAACGAACAGTTTATTTGTCATTGTCATAACAGCGTATCATAACCAACACCACGTGGATGAAACCGCAAGTGTCTAGTCAGTCTATTCTAAAAATACCATGTTTATCTAATTTGGCAGCGCGCCAGGCGACTGGATCATTTGAATTGCGGTTCACAACAATTACGGGACGCATTCGCGCTGATAATAAAACCGAAGTGCAATTCAACCGATATCGAAAGCAATAATGATTTGAAGATAGCTTTAATGTAAGTTCATAGCGCTGTTGCGTGTTCAATGTTAATTGGACCAGTTTCGAAATATAAATAAAAGTTATAGAACATAGTAGATTTTAATTAGTTTTTCATTTTGAAAAGAGGTTCTATATTAATAGAGGTTCTATATTCACTTAGCGGTAGGTCTTTGAGCAAGTCAGTCTGGGTAGGTACCACCAACTCATCAGTTATTATACCACTAAATAACAGTACTCAGTATTGTTGTGGTTCAGTTTGGAAGGTGAGGGAGCCAGTGTAACTACAGGCACAAGGGACATAACACCTTAGTTCCCAAGGTTGATGGCACATTGAACATGTAAGGAATAGTTAATATTTCTCACAGCGTCATTGTCTATAGGTGATGGTGACCACTTACCATCAGGTGGCCCATATACTCGACCGCCAATCGATACCATATAAAAAAAAATATTTAGCCAATCGCAGTGCACGATTGGACATACGTCAGTGCATGTTTATTCATCAGGTGATAAGTCCGTCCGCTACAAGACTGTTTTTATTATGCTGTTTTCTTGTTGTCTGTTTATTTTTTTTGGTAAACTAAATTACTCCTTAAATTGCAACTACAGGGAATCAAATTGCAATTCAAATATTGTGATTGTTTTTAACAAAATTATTTCAGGAGAATCTGACGAACCCTTTTGTCTACTGTCAGAGAAACACGGCGCTGTGGTGTAAGCTGCTGTGGCGGCAACTATGGTAAATTTTCGTCTCTAATTCCACATTGTATCTTTCTTGGTTGTATTTTTATAATATTGTATATTCACTCTTATCAGAACATATTACATATGATTTTTCCTGTACCTTATCTGAATACTCTTGAAAGGAGTTGTCTGGACAAGTCATTGACCTAAATCAAAACATTCTTAATTCACATAATATTAAAAGCAAAGTCACAAGTACGTAATAAAAAGTTACATAATGAAATACAAATGTAACGAAATTGTATACAGTAATATTTCGTGTTTAAAGCCAGTCCAATTATAATTACGTAATTTAAAATTCAAAGGCTCGCGGTATTCACACAAGATTGAAGAGCCACTTAAACATCTTGGCGGCTCGCTTCAAATATAAGCATTTCTGAACGTCAAGTTCTTTCAGCCTTGGTATCAACATACGTGCTTTTTTCTAAAAAAAAAATAGCAATTCAGTTTTCAACAGAAATACAAAAATATACGTATTCATAAATGGTACGAAAAAGGTCAAAATATGAGTCAGATATGTTCAAATGAAATCAAAACACACTTTAATCATGTAGTGCATGAAGTATTAAATCGTCATTTTAAATGTAATGAAAATTTATCATCGTTTCGTCATGAAGATTTTACTAAAAACAACCAATTTTTTTGAATCTTAAATGTGTATGTTCGAGTTTGAGTGTGAGCTGGCTTTTAGATGTGGTTGTTTTGTGTGAGTGCGTTTGTGTGTGTGTGTGTGTGTCAATTAATACATTGTATTAATCTAAAAAGTAATCTATATTTATCAGTATATGTATGTAATTTAAATTAGTTAATTTGTGTAAATACACTTGCGCAAATTTAGTTCACTTTCATAATGCTCATAAATTAACAGTTATTTAGAGAAGACTAATATTACATTGCGCGTGTTCAGGCACTATTTACGTAGTCGTCTGCTTTGCTCTGAGTAGTATTTTAATGATTTGACAGCAAAGATGATCTATTTTTCGAAACCTTCATCAACTATACTTATTGTTGTGTATATTGAGAGCGAACTCGAAACTCATCGATCTTGAAATGTCATAAAATGATATGCAAGGTTGGCTATAATAATAATTACAAAAAGCAAAGAGTATGGCTATTATTTTCAAACTATAGGACCTACTACATGGACAGGTGTATTTTGTCGAATCGGTTTTTTACTGGAGACTCGAATTCGTCTGGTCTCCTTCGTGCAACAACATACGTCATCGCCAAAAAAAGTATACAAACCTCTAAAACGGACGGCTGTGTGAATGTAGCGTTAGCTTTTCAATATTTTACGATATACGTATAGAGTTTTATTTGATTCTGACTTTGACTTTTTACTGCAAGATATAAATGTGTGAGAATTCATTTTGTTTCTCACTGACATGAATTTTTGACAGCTGCTTTACGGTGTACGCCGTTATGATACGTGTATCCTATATATTTTAGAATTAATATAGTCAATGTCACATTTTAACATTTGACACTCGTTTTCTGCTGTGAGATTCGACTTTATTCTTACGGAATGCCTCTACAGTTTTATTAAAAACATCTAAAAGTTACAAAATTGTTAATCATAAATAATTATAAATGTCTGAACGTCTTTAAAATTATGAAATGAAAATTCTTTGAATGTTAGTAATAAAAAAATAACATTCCCAAAATCGCTCTAAACGCGTTCGCCCGCGCAATATTATAAAGATGTGACGATGAATGGCGTGCCAACTAACATAATGGAAGACAGAATTGAGGCTATCACTCGCAACATCATAATTATATAATACCAGTCAACGTAATATTGGATTGCGTTATATCAAGCATTTATATAATTGCCTTTTATTATAATATATATTATTAATACTAGAAGTGAGAGATTATCTTCGTAATTTATTTTTGAAAATAGAATATCAACGGGCTATCAGCTTAGGCTATAGACATTTATTAAGAGAGTAACGACTGAGATCTCGCTTGTATTTCAAGGTACATTGCAACATTTCTTCCCTGTGCTATCTTTACATTTTATTATTTGGTTACAGACATGTATTAACTAACCCGCATTGGAACAGCGTGGTGGAATAACCCAGCATTGGGAAATGTACAGTAGGTAAGTTACTTTATGTATGAACTTATATGAAGAATATTTTGGTTTTAATTACATGGATGTGAGTCCACTAATCTACATTAGATCAAAGTGTTGTAATGAGCTCTAAAAGGAGAATATGCTATAACACGGGGAAAATTGTGGGGAACAAATTGTAAAGCTTTTAAATTTTGTTATAGATGAAGTAACGTCTGACCTACTGAGGATTTATGGAAAGGAAAATCTATTTCATGCATAAGAAAACACACATAATATTAAACCCAGGCAGCAGATACAAATATGTTCTACGAATATGCAAAGGTTGAATAATGGCAGTGTTCGCTGCACAAATAATAATATTTTTAATGGAAAACAATATTCCTGTATTTCTTATATTACCTTTTGAATTATTTGACCAATCAGAAAACGAACAGATATATTTAAAGCTTTAGCTAATTTTGTATTTTACCATTTGGACATACATGTTTTTGTTCTTTTTGTCGGTCAAATTAAGAATTATCGAAATTGTAAGAATACAATTTATTTCAAAAAATCAATGATGACAGCGGATACTCAAATTGTTATATACAACCATAGAGATTGAAAAAGTTAAACACGCCTGTAACAGCATAATATGTAAATGTAATTAACAGAAATTCCTCACCATATTTTTCTTCAACATAAGATAAATTACGCATCCCTTACCTAACGCCGCGGGCCTGAGGACCAAAAATGTTTTGTACCTTTTGCCTGTAGTAACACTGGCTTACTCACAAATGACTAAATGGTACTTATTCAGATATGCTTCACAAAGTCCAGCTACCACATGCTTCTAAGCAACTGAATCCACCCGACTTTTCATACAATGTTTCCAACAGAGCATATAAAATAGGTAAATTATTTTATTTTCTATTTAGTACAAACATTTCTCATAAACACGCAACGCCAATCATAACATCACTAATCTGACGGAAGTTCCGTTGACCCAACAAAAAACGATAATGGCCCATAACTGTTTTTACGATTTAGCGATTACGTTTTGGCCCTTCGATCCTGATACCGTCACCCACCTATGACATTTGGGGCTATTTTACGAAGTTAATGACCCCATTTATCAAATTCGATTAGCAGCTACATTTTAGATTGTAACGAAACGAAAAATGATACATTAATTAATCTTTGCTGCGCTGTCGGCGTATAATTTATGTAAATCGCTCTGGAGAATACGGTTCGTGGAGATAGGAAAGAAATACAGTTTTTTTAATTACATGTAAATCGGTTATAGTTTTAAGCATTGACAGATCATACAATATTGATCTCATATACGGCAACGAGTCTCCTATGTCAGGACGGATGCTCCCGAAATTACTCAAACAATCTTTTACCCGGCGACGTCAAGAAAGGTAGAATGGCTCTTAGAATTATCAAAACCAGGTAAAATATATAAGTTAAACATAACACCTTATGTTAAAGATATTCTTGGTGGTAGAATTTTGTATGAGAAGTCTGGGTAAGATAAAATCTACTTATTAAGTATTCTACCGCAAAATAGCAATAGTATTGATGCGTTCCATTAAAATTTGAGTGAGTAATATAGTTACACTACACAAGAGACATTGCCCCCAAAGTTGGTGACAAATTGGCGATTTACAGGGTAGTTGACATTTCATAGTACAGGGCCAATGTTTATCGTAGTATTTATTCATATAAAATACATAGAGTTTCTATTTTATGGGAATATATAGTAAATAATAGTGAGTAAAACAAATAAAATAAACTTAGTATCTAGATTCAATGTCCACAAACGAAGTCGAAGCAAAACTTCTTCAATATAATGGACACGGAAAGACAGAATACAATCGTCTCCACTGAAAGCTATTACCGTCTCATTTTAACTTTTCCTTTCATATTTTAGTTCGTTTCCATCCTTCTATAATATTTGATTGTGCCTTTGTTTGAAACGATCAATCATAAATGTTTTTACCTTCATTTATCTTTGTGAGTAACGAAACGGTGATGCTCTTTTTTAAATCTTTCATATTTTGACATCACTCGTGTGTGTGCTGTGTCAAATGTAAAACGACTCTAAATTTAACAGTAAAAGGTTTTCAGTGCCTTTAAATCAAAGCTGATTTTTTCCTTTCAAAAAGTTTATTTATTTTTTTTTTAAAATAACTGTAAAAGTTAATGCCTTACCTAAAAACTCGCTTAAAATATGGATTCCAAATTTAAAATGAACATTTAAATATTATGTAATAATTGTGTTTCGTTTTTGCGACGTTAAGAAAAAGTAAATAAAAATCGTGCATAAAACAACAAAGTAAACGAGTCGTCCCAGTGATGACATGCCTTCTAGCACTCTAGATATAGGCGACCTAGATACCTAGGCGCGTTAATTACCTCGACTCGGTCATGTCTCCTAGGATGATCTCCGTATATCATATTTAGGTTATGTAACTACTTTCGTCAAGGTAAAAATACTGATTTTATGCTTCATACAAAATGAACTTTCCAACGTAACTTCACACGGATACATTTTAGTTTTTATGTAAATATTTTTATACCATTATATATGTATGTATTTATATAATAACATTGTATGCATATATTTGGCTAGTCAATCTTTTCAAGTGTCGGTCTTTGTGGAAGCTCTTTGTGGGTAGGTATCATCCACTCGTCAGATGTTCTACCAAACAGAACTCGGTATTGTTCCGGCTGGAAAGCTGAATGAGCCGGTAAGTTAGTTCCAAGGATTGGTGGGATATTGGCGGTGTATAGGACTTTTTTTTTTTTTATTTAATACGTCAATATCTATAGCGGTTGTGACCACTAACTATCAGGTTGCCCATTTGCTGGTCCACATGCCTATATAATAAATGAAAATGAGGAATTCAAATTGAACAAGATATATTACAGATTTATAAATTTATTCGATAAGCATTTGTTAGTTTATTTGATAATAATACTTCAATTACCAATAGATGTACTATTAAAATAAAGTGACTACATTTACAATCAGGTGCGCCTCCTGCTCGTTTGCCACCTATGCCATAAAATCAAATAAATAAATAAATTAATCGCATTTGTAATTACGGGGTAATTAAAACCTGTTAAGTTTTACGAATTTTATGAAGATTTTACATTAGAGTTGCTTAGCACTGTACATAGAAACTAGTGTTCTTTGAACATCTAAAATTTATATCCAATGGAATAACAAAAAGCAATACTTGGAATTCTGTTGAGGTTTGAAGGGTGAGCCAGTTTAATTACAGGCACAAGGGACATAACATCCTAGGTTACAAAGTTGGTGACGCATTGGTCATTTAAGGAACAGTGGACATATAATGATTATTACAGTAGAAAAGTCTTTGAACTGTGATAATTTACTATCAGGTGGCACATACCTCGACTTGTTTTTCATAAAAGAAAGAATAACTGCTCAGTAACTTGCCGGTTAATCTAGGTAGAATCTACTTTCCGAACACGTTAGCTTTAAATTTTATATAACAGCGTACACTGACGTTTTAAAAGTGCTTTTGTTTTATTTGATCATGAGGTCTACACAGATCTTGGCTCGATGAGAAATATAATCGGCATTCTCGTTATTAAAAATGAACGCAGCTGTTTGTCGAAAGAATAAAGTAAATCTTATTACTCATTCATCTACAAATCAAACGACGTTTGAAATTACGTAATGCAAACGAAACACTATATTTCCCGATTCCTCTTTGATCGTTTGAAAAAACAAACTCGCGAACCATTAGCATTGGTAAATAAGACGAACGATGTGAACATGCGAGGAACCGTTAAATGGCGCCGAGTATTTGAAAAAAGAACTGGGGAGATTCATAATACAATTATACTGCTAGTATAAATGGGAAAGTTTTTTTTTTTTTTAATTTTAAACAAAGTAAAGTAACGGATGGACGAAGGCCTTCTGTCGTATGGAAAAAACGTTTCGGATCTTGTTCCAACAAGCTGCTACAATACAGGTTTGTTTATGGTTTCCTTCAAACCCACCACGAGTTATATCATATCATAAATACAATTATGATCATTTGAAAACTCTATATCTATTAAAGACTTGATAATAATAAACACGGATGTTAAAAAATATTTTTTTTACTTTAATTTGCTGCTATTTAATGAGCCAAGTCTCAAACATATTTACTGTATTTCAGTCAACTACAGTGAGCCAGTATTACTTATGCGAGCACAAATGAGTATCACTCAATTTTTCCAGTAACGATTGCAATACATATTCACCAGCTTACTGTATTCCGATGTCTAAGAATTTCCAGCGACTATTATTGTATTAATTTAGATTTTGTTGTAATTGGTCGTGGTCAAGTAATTTTAATTACTAGGCCAATTTTGTGTACACTGAAATATTTGTAACTGATTGTTACAAAGCTACGATAAGAATTTGTAACACTCAATACGCAAATATCGTACTTTTGTCACATACGAGCGCAATTCTTAAAAAGGACAAAATAAACTTCGCAGTGTCACTATCTAAGAAAATCCTGAAAAATATTGTTAGTAGACTAGACTGTGGGGTCGTAAATCACTGGTCCATACCAAGGTGAGGGATAAGGGATCGCAACATCGAAATGGCCATCTGAAACAGAGACATTGTTTGTGAAGCTGACTAAATCCGAATGTTCTTTATTCGGATCTTACTTCGCGTAAAACTCGTCTACGAGGATCCTAAAATGCATGAGAAATGAGATAGAATAATAATCTAAGTTGAAGTTGGAGTTTTTGGAACGAAGATTTACGTTCAGTATAAAAAAATGGCTGTCATCAATTATTGAATAAATATAATCGAGCCAGTGAGTGAACCGTGAAAGAAAAACACAGAGTTTCTTTCGCGATTATTATATTAAAAAAGTTGAAAATTATGTAAGTCGTATATGTCTGCAATAGTAATAATACTTATGTATACACATAATAATATTACGTGCTTAAATATCATATTATATTACATATTTTCAATTTATTATATATATTTTATATTATTATATAAATATATATAATTTATTGAATTATGAATTAAAAATGGTAACTGTATAAATCTTGACCGCGTGGAATGGTTGCAAGAATGCTAGCAGTACTTCCCCGTTGTATCGCAATTCCAAACCTCTAGGCTGAAAACGAACCAGCCCTTCTGTCATTATTTAATTATTATTGTGATATATTAATAAATGTAACTCTCAAATAATGAAACATACTTACAAGAGCCAAATAATTACGATCGAGGTAGTTAAATACACAAAGATATATAGTTACTGGTCTTATTACGAAAATATTTTGTAATTTCAGGTATCCGTCCCAGCAGAATAATCATTATTTCCCCTGTTATTATTAACATAAGCCCGTTTTCACTAATCAAAGAGTCGTTGTATTCGGATACAGTAGGATTTATTATTATTACGTTCTTATATATATTTGTCATATTAATCTAACAGAGTTTCAATATTACAATATTAAATGTTCTATTTGTATTGTATCATCTCATATTATGGTTTGTATCAAAATAAGATTAGATAGAAGAGCAAATCTGCTAAAGTAGTTAGAATGTGTTAAAATAAGCCGATGGTCTCGAGTTCGAATACTTCTAAATTGCTTATTCTTTCATAAGTTTTTCTGTTTAAATGTAATCGATGTTGTCTGTATAATGATCTGGTTTATATGTATGCGCTGAGATGGCCCAGTGGTTAGAACGCGTGCATCTTAACCGATGATTGCGGGTTCAAACCCAGGCAAGCACCACTATATATATGTGCTTAATTGTGTTTATAATTCATCTCGTGCTCGGCGGTGAAGGAAAACATCGTGAGGAAACCTGCATGTGTCTAATTTCATCGAAATTCTGTCACATGTGCATTCCACCAACCCGCATTGGAACAGCGTGGTGGAATATGTTCCAATCTCTCTCCTTAATGGAAGAGGAGGCCTTATCTCAGCAGTGGGAAATTTACAGGCTGTTACTTTACTTTTACTTTACTTTATATGTATGTGGAGGTTTGAGATTTTTTCCTATCTCTGACACATAGAAATGTAAATATTTTTAATCTCAAAAATATGACCTACTGCAATAATTTTGAACGTAAAAGTTGTGTAAGCATTTCTTTTTATTTTAAATATTATATAACTTAAAAATCTAACACATTTAAGTAGTAATATATATTCAATATATGTTACTTATTTACTTAAACAGGGAAACGTTGCTCATATATTAGGCTAAACAATTTCCTTTCGCTTCTGTTCAGTGAAGATTGCTATGAGCAAGTCTTGACAGCGTGGAATTCATTATCTAGGTTCGCTTTAATTAAATAATGGATTCGGATTATGTTTAACATTTAATAGAATATTCTATAAAAATATATTCTATAAATTATTTTATAAATATGACAAAATGAGGTCATTTTAAAAGTAAAAATGTTGAATTATATTCAGCTAAACAAGATGCAAATTAAATGTATCTTATTAAAACTACGTTAAGGTTTGAAATTATAATTCTCTATATATAAAAGCGAAATGCCACTAAATTATTAATGACTAAATCTAAGAAGCTATAATACCTACTTACTTGAAATTTTGCAGGGTATTTTAGGATGTGGACATCCGTTAAGAACGGATTACATGAATCTCCACCCCTGAGAGAATAAAAACGGGTTTGGAAGATTGTGTTTTGAAAAAATCCTCGCGGGTAAAATCGCAGTTTCTGCTAGTTAATTCACAGAAAAGAGAGAAGTTAAGTAATCCAATTGAGGGTTTAAGCCAACGCAAGCACCCCGATTTCCATTGTCATATGAAAATGACATTCATATACATCGGCGTTGAAAATTTCTTATTTTCCGTTTTTAAAAAGTTTTTCGCCAAACAGTGTAAATATTTACAAGTTACTTATTTGTGTTCATACTATGCGATATTACATACTATATTTCATAGACCATGTTTTCAATTTAATAATGAAAAGTTTTGTCATGTATTTAAATATATTGGCTAAGCGTTTATACGTGAATTTCATATTACACTGTTGCTTGGATGCTAAATACAAGTGGGCGGGGAATTGATGAGCTTACGGTGTTTATATTTATTAATATTAACAAGTATTTCGTTAGTCTTATGATACATAATTGATAGGATGGTTTACTAAACATTTTATATATATTTTTTACTAACTATATAAATTATTTGTAGACAAAATTAACATCCAGTTTAACTTGAGATGGCCCAGTGGTTAGAACGGGTGCATCTAAACCGATGATTGAGGGTTTAAAGCCAGGTAAGCACCACTATATATATGTGTGCTGGTGAAGGAAAACATCGTGACGAAACCTGCATGTGTCTAATTTCATCGAAATTCTGACATATGTGCATTTCACCAACTCGCATTGGAACAGCGTGGTGGAATATGTTTCAAACCCTCTCCTTAATTGATGAGGAGGCCTTATCTCAGCAGTGGGAAATGTACAGGCTGGCTGTTACTTTACTTAACTTTTTACTTTACTTTACTAACTTGAGATTAACTCATTTAACTTTAGTCTGAACGATCATTGGTCGGTTGCAGTCAATGACGTAACAGACGACCAATGAGCGTTTAGTTTTAAGGCAAACGAATTAATCTGAATTTATAAAGAACTAGCTGTGCCTCCGAATTCGTGCGAGTTTGAATTTAACAAAAATATGTTGTAGCCTAAGTTAGGCTTTATCACAGCTATCTGTCAGTGAAAGTTGAAATCGGTCCAGTCGTTCCAGAGATTAGCCGGAATATAATAGACTGGCAAAAAGGTAAAAAATGTTTCATACATGGACCGTGTATACATATGCATTTAGTAAAAAGCTGTTGTTTTAATGTTACAAACAGACAGAACGAATTTATTATATGTAAAGATTTAAGAAACTGGCATTTAATATACGAAACCGTGACCAAATTTTACCTGTATTAATCAATTGTTAAAACAAAAGAATATTATAAAATCCTGGTAACTGATAACTTTCATGGGCGAAAAATGACAGTCTTTTATTATTTAACAGAAACACCGTATCCATTTATGTATATTATGTATTTATTTAACTTTGTATGGTATGATTGTTTACAAGTCCGCCTGGGTAGGTAATACCCATTCATCCGTGTGTTCCGGATTGAAGAGTTAGTGATCCAGGGTAAAAGCGCCGATGTCTATGGGCAGTGATGAAAACATATCACTAGATGGTTATCATAAAAAATATTATATTCCTTCATAATAAAATTTATATTACAAATCATTATAACTTTCCATTTAAAGTGAAACGTGTTCGAATAAAATGAAAATTGAAAATATACAATTTTAAATTCAATACGGTAGCCGTTATTGGAGTATAAGCAATTCTCGAATACACTAGAGATCTAGAAAGAGGCCGAAACTCGGAGAGAGCGAGACAATATTCTTACAAATGAATTTTCTGTGTTCACTCGGAGGAAGCATCTACTTTATCTTACTGGTGTTTCTGAGATTTGATGTTTACAGACCGCAGTTGATTTTGGGGCAATAAAATATCTGTATATAACTTCTTCTTCTTCTTTTCGTGTATTATGATGATGATGATTTTTAAGATGAGCGGGCAGAATGACCGATCACGAGATAATCGCGAAAAACTCTTTGTTGCATTCGACCCTGGATAACTGTCTTAGCGGCACATGGATCAATGAGGTCTTTTGGATTTTGTTTACCACAAGAGGAAGGTTCATCCCAAAATCCAACTTTCCTATTTTTCCGAAGTTCAGTCTTTATTTAGTCCTTATTCACGGGACTATTGACAAATTGGTCGAGATAGAACTTCACACTATATAATTTAAACGAAGGTTTAAAACTTCTGATGTACGTACATTAGTACACGCACCGGTTTTAATAATTAAATAATAATATAATAACTGTTATTAAGATCTGAAGTGAAGGACTACATTATTGATGTCAAAAGGTTTTAATACCATATTTAATATTAAAGTGAGTATAGTATTATCTTGACCGCTTATGCAACAATAGAGAGGTGAAAACACGTAAACCTTAACAGTAGATTTTTGTTTTAAATTCTGAAAATACGTTATTAATGAAAACTTTATGAAGAATGATGAATTAATTCGATTTTTTTGTACTGTATTTATTTTCTCTTTCTTTGTACTGTCATTTTGTATTTAAGCATAATGTTTTAACAAAATAAAAAGTCTAATAAATATAAACACTGATTGGGAAGTTACTAGCCCCTAAGATACGGGGTTTTCTAGTATAGGGGTATAGAGCCTCTGATGAATGTAATTTGATGTAATTAACATATACATATACATATATTTGATTGATTTGAATTAATTAATATACTATATATGAAAATGATTACTAAAGGAGTAAGGAACCGTTGAGCTTTAAATATTTTAAAAGCCCAGCTTTCTAGCAAAGAATCAATATATTATTTTTCGTTAGAAGTTCCGTTGAAGTCTGAATAGGTCTCCTTTAAAAATTTTGTATTGCAGTTCATTGCTTTTATAGTCACTCGGGCATTTTATGACTGGTCTTTATATTTTAAGAAAGATTTTTAATAAATATGTTTCTTTGCAACTCTACATTTTTTTCGCCGTTTATGACTTAACATATTTAAAATTAAACAAATGATCTCAAAGTTAACATTTAGCTAAACGACACCTTTAATTGGATATTTATTAATTCTACGTCGAAGAAATATACTTAATGATGGACAAAGAAAAAACAACCGCCAGTATAGAAAAAGCAATACAAACCTATGAATGAATAGATTTGAGATAAAATAGATAGATAACTATGAATACATGGTTATTATATCGTAAATTCGACATGTCCGATAAAAGAATAACAAAAATAATTCTCGTATATTCAGCGTTTCATCCAAACATCAACTAATCTTTATTGAAAAGTATAGTTTCAATCGTAGATATTACAAGCTACAAGCCACAGGTCACGGGCTTACGAGATCAATTCTTTGAGCTTTCTAACTTGTTTCAGTCAAGCGAGTGGTTTAAAATCTTCTTATCGAAGTTAAAACAACCTTAACAAACAAGAGATTTGGTATTATATACATTTATTTACTAACTCAGTGAACAAACAATATACGTATAATTAATATGTCATACAAATATGAAAATAATTTCTAAATAAATTGAATAGTATGCAGCTTTATGAAATTTTGGGTGTATTATTATAATTATGTCGTTAAATTCTAAGACCAATATAACAGTACAAAAAATATGCAAAAGAAAAATTGTATATTAATCTTTACTATACTTTATTTACTTACCAGATATCCACGTTCCATTCCACCGGATAGGCACCAGTTCATCCGTAAGTAAGTCTTGTATCTTCAGCCGTCTGCCTTTCACCCTTGGCCCCTCATCAGGTGGTGTTAAAAGCACCACCGATGTGACTATCAGCGCAAGAACGGCGACAATCACCAGCAGCGCGATGAGTATACCCCGCCAGTTTCGTTGATTGGGACTACCTACCACCAGCTTCTGGAACAAGGATGTTCAGATCAAATATTGCACCATTTCCTTACGACTTATTGAATATTTTTACAGACATGGTTGCAATTTTCTAAGAAGACTAGCCATATATCTAGAAAAATTATACGAGAGTGTATACAAACACATCTAAGTAAAAAAATAATGCATGAGTGTGTATACAAACACATCTATGTAGAAAAATAATGGTGCACTTGTGTGTGTGCAAACACAAGTGTATTCTATAATCACTCTCGTAATCCGATGGCACGGAAAATCTGACTCGACCGGAAAATAATCAGGCACAGGACAGCTTACCGCGCTTTCCGGGTGTAAGCACTGCTTACTGATTCCGAGCTACTGAGAATATTTCAATAGGCTACCCTGTATAGACTTACACGTTGGTCTGATCCGGGTTTTCATCCAAACTTCATTAATTCGATTTGATAGAGTGTAAATAAAACAAATGAGTCAATTTTACTGCCTTTGTGTGCGTAACACTCCCCACACATCATCCTACTGTACTAGTGTGCGTGTTGCCACAATTTTGTTTCCATGACAGCTTATCTAAGCATATAAATAAACAAAGAAAGCAGAAACTAAATATTTCGAGCAAAAGTCGGTTTTAACAAGAAAAAACTGGTTAAATAAAGTCAGTAAAGATAAACTCGTCCACGAGGATTTGTTCGTACAATTGCGAACGACTACAGTTTTATCTTAATGTAATGTACTTATGTAATATAGTTTCTTTGTATCTGTCCAAGCGGAAATAACTTTTAGCCCATTGAAATTTAGAAAGTAATTGTCAGCACGATCCAGTGTAAACCGGTTCTAATAAATCCATACATGTCGAGTTCACAACGGATATGCAGGAAACTGCCTATCTATCATGACCCGTAACAATGCTTGACTGTATGGCGTTATAAATCGATTTAAGCGTAACAAGATAAATGGTCGTTTTAAGCGAAGGGATTGAAGGATCTGAAATTTCAATATTTATATAAGGAGGTAATGTATTGATATTTTTAGACGTCATAATATTTATGGAGGTTAACATTTCGCCGTATTTGTATGTATCTCCCATAGTAATCCGATACGAAATTTGACCGGTTGTAAATGTAATTTCACTTCCACGGGTGTAATTAAATGTTAACAATATGGGTAAAAACAAAATATCACATTTTGTATATATTATCATCACCAATTGTAAAACGGTTCTTACATTTATTTTTTATTAAAAATACTACGCCTGTTTGCATCTAAAATTTGCCAAATTTATTATTTAAAAATGTGCACATAATACATAAAACGCTAATGCGAGACATAATATATATAAAAATTGATATTTTAGGCAAAAGTCTCATCTTGGGTGCCTTAATTACTTTAAATTAACTTGGATAAAAGCTGTCTCATGAAGAACCGCGAAGGCCCAGTAAATCTTAACAGATGATTGCGGGCTTACATCCGGGAGAGCGCGGCTTAATTTTGATGTGTTTAATTTGTTTTTAAAATCCATCTTATGGTTGGTAAAGAAGGGCCTAAGTGATTATCACCCTCATAAGATTTATTATGGTTCAGTTTGAAGGCGAGTGAGCCAGTGTAACTTTTGGCACAAGGAACATTGCATCTTAGCTTTCAGGACTGGTGGTGAATTGTTTATCTAAGAAGTAATATTTCTTATCATGTCACTTATTATCAAGTTGTCTAGTTTTAAATGGTGTATGTAGAAGATAACCTTACCCTAGACAGCAAAACATTTTCCTTCAAATTGAAGAAGCTGTAGCTTCGTTTTATCCACTTTTACTTTTGAAAGTGATGCCATTCTACATATTGTTACACACAATCAGACTCACGTAGTAAAACGCGATAACGCCTAATAACAACCAGAATATGACATCTCCAAGTATTCTAACATGGCCGTATCAGAATATGACACCCCAAAGACTATTGCGCTCCTCAGCTCAGCCGTTACCCGACATTAAGGTTGTTTCGCGATAACGATACGCACCAAATCTTAGACCGCCAACATACCGAAAGAAGAATATTTAAAACTTCAATAATAGTCTTGATTTACATACACATATTAGGTATATATATATATATATATATATATATATATATATATATATATATATATATATATATATATATAATTACATAATATAAAAAGAAGTAGCTTTCTCTGTCCATGTGTATGCTTAAATATTTAAAAGTTCACAGCGGATTTCGATGTGGATTTTTTTAATAGATAGAGTAATTCGAGAAGAAGGTTTTTATATATAATATATGGATTTAAAAAAAAAACACTTATAATTTTAGATATATCTAGTGTGATATCAATGTTGTTTTTAATGACTTTTATGCGAAGCCGAGGCGGGTTGCTAGTATATAAAGACAGTTGCGTAATAACAACAACAAAACAACAACAACAGCCTGTAAATTCCCACTGCTGGGCTAAAGGCCTCCTCTTTGAGGAGAAGGTGTGGAACATATTCCACCACGCTGTTCCAATGCGAGTTGGTGGAATACACATGTGGCAGAATTTCTATGAAATTTGTCACATGCAGGTTTCTCCACGATGTTTTCCTTCACCGCCGAGCACGAGATGAATTATAAAGACAAATTAAGCACATGAATCAGCGGTGCTTCCCAGGGTTTGAACCCGCAATCATCGGTTAAGATGCACGCGTTCTAATACGTGATATTATATCGGTAACAATTCTTAAAATTAAACAAATTTTATAATATTAAAAACTATGTAGTAAGAATAGCATAATAACGAAAAATCTTAAGTCATTAAAAACAGAATTTTTGTGAGCGTAATATTCGCTATATATATTCTTATATTTAAACTCTATTTGTAATAAAAATCTTTGGGACTAAATATAATATCCTAACAGTAAGTTTGATTATATGTAGATCTATTCATATAGGAAGCCACGCCCTCTAAACACTAAGTTCTCGGCGTACATTACATGAGTGCCACTCGTTCTTACAAGGTGTTTTAGAGTGCATAAGATATTGACACAAAATAAACTAACTATAAAAGAGAGGCGAGATGGCCCAGTGGTTAAAACGCGTGCATCTTAAGGGATGATTACGAGTTAAAACCCATGTAAGCACCATTGAATATTCATGTGTTTGTGTTTATAATTATTCTCGTTCTCGGCGGTGCAGGAAAACATTGTGAGGAAACCCGCATGTGTCATGTTTCATAGAAATTCTGCCACATGTGTATTCCTCTAACCCGCATTGGAACAGCGTAGTGGTATATGTCCCAAACCTTCTCCTCAAAAGGGAGAGGAGTTTTTTAGCCCAGCAATGGGACATTTATACGCTGTTATTTTGTTGGTATTGTTGTGTTAAACTAAAAACAATAACGTTTAATTATGATAATTAAACGTGAAGTTACCCGTATCTATAAATGAACAGATCAATAAATAATATTATAATCAATTAAATAATCTGCTGTCAAATACAATAATGACATTACAAGCTGAAATTCTAAATTTAAATTCGTTGAAATCATTAACAATTCTTTAGTCTGTGGTCTTCCTTACGTGTCCTATGTTCGCATACTTTACGCGTTGTAATTTCAGAGGATACTTTGCATCTTGTATATCCTTACAGCTAGTTTAATGGGGCAATTTATTTTTATTGAATTTATGTAAGCACTTGAGAATTATTTTTATATATTTTGCAATACACGAGGCTATATTCTTAGATGTTACACATGCTTTTTGTATAGTGCTAGTGATATACTTTCAATTCAGTTTTTGAAGCTATTCTTTTGTTTATTTAGCGGTGTACTGTTGCAATATACGTCAATTTTTGCCAAAGATTCAAACTTCCAAACATCACTATGTTTTCATGAGCTTAATATGTGTTTGTTATTCATACCGTAAGACTTAGTTACATCTATCTATATTGTATTAGATTGTGATACGTGTATTCATCAATCTTCGTTGAATTCTCATGGTCCTTGTCTCAGCATGGGACATTTAAAGGGTGTTTGTTATTTTTTTCTTTTATATTTTATCCAATATATTTTTATAGATAGCAAACTAAATTCCGCCCACGGCTTTGCCTCGGGACAGACTTGAGGCACCCTATATGATTATCTGTATACTAGTATAATATGCAAAGGTCCATGATGATCGGTTGAACAGTTGAAAAGTGTAACCAAAACGAAATCCTTTCGAAGACGAAGACCTTTCTCGTTTATAATATTAGGATTATACAACCATGTCATAATAATGCGTTACATAAGAATACGTTATACGACGCCGCCATTAAGGGCAACCCTTGAAGTAATAGATCATTTGATACAAAACGTATTATTGTAGGGTCATGATGGCGAAATCAGGATTTTGATATGTATTCAAATGTTACTTGCTTGCTGGGCAGCTAAAGTAGAAAGAAAAAAATGTATTAAAAACCTTAAGATATATCTAAAAAGATTAAGATTAAATTTAACAAACTTTAATTCTTATAAAATATTTATATACATTTAATTTATTTGAATCCGTAGGTAACTGACCTACTGAGAATACCTAATTTAAACAACACATTAAACATTAATTATATCGCTAAAGCAGCGCCAATTTTGGTAAATAAAATATGAATTCCCTTGTAAACGTAGCACCTAACGCTTTCTCATTCCTTCTTTCGGGCATCCCGAGACGCATACGCATCTTGTTTTATACCAGCTCTTACAACTAATTGCATAAAGTATATGTCAGCGCGAAACCACGAATTTAAGAAAAAGACGTGCCCAGAATTGATTATTTTAATAGTTTAAAACTGTTTGATTGTTAAATTAATAATTTTTAGTGAATTTTGAAATTAATGCTGACGTCATGTTTTTTAAAAATGGGCTCAGACATGCTGCTTCGTTATATATATACAGGATTATTGGTAATTCGACGCACATCCGCTAGGAGGTAATAGGGGACTATTTGCAATATTTTGTTTTTATAAATTAGAAGAAAAAGATAGGTTTGTATTGCTATTTTTTTTTAAATAAAATTTTGATGTTGCATTTTTGACAAATTTTGAAAAAAAACTAAAAAACGTGATAACTCAAAAATGGCTCATTCTTCGATTATGCGTAAGGGGGTTAAAATTGTTGCAAATAGTCACCCCTATCACCTCATAGCGGATGTACGTCGAATTACCAATAACCCTGTATAATAATTGGTCATATCTTTGTATTTCTACTTACATGCAGATTTATTTCTAACTAAAAAAACAACTAAAAAAAATATACATAAAGATGATACTTAGTAGGAACATAATGTCATTACATATGTAACTGCGATTTTCATTTTTCCTCCCTTTTACTATTAGGCTGTTATAGTGACAAGCGCGAGACTTAAAGTTATGAAACATATTCATTATCTTTATTTATATATAATAGCTAGTATGAGTAAATTGTTAATGGTATGGGGTCATCCTTACCGAACGACAGCTGCAGGAAATATTAACCATTCAATACCGTCACCAATGCGTCACCAGTCTTGGAAGCTAAGATGTTATGTTCTTTTACCTGTAGTTGATTTACCACTATTCAAATCGGAAAACAACAATAAGTATTTATGAGGGTGGTACCTATCCAGACGGGCTTGCACAAAGCCCTGCCATCAAGTAAACTTTCTTAAACAACGTCGATTATTCATACAAAATTGTTCCTTGTGTCGGGAGCAAATTACCAAAGGGTTGGTGTACGGTAATTGATCATACGCGGCACAAAACCGAATATTACATAAACGTGACGTTGCGAAATACAACGACATTATATTTCAATTTCCTTGAAAGGACCCTAATGTCCTTGAACGGGTAATCACTTCTGTGTGTACTCTGATATATAGACGTACATACGCCTTATGTGTGTGTGAAGATACAGTGTTGCCATCGCAGACCGCCCGACAGATATAATAAAAATTCATGAATAAATATAGTAGGTGTACTATTTAAAAATGGAATAAAGTTAAATAACAGCCTGTAAATTTCCCACAGTTTGGAACATGACGGTTTGGAACAAATTCCACCACACTGTTCCAATGCGGGTTTGTGGAATGCACTTGTGGCAGAATTACGATGAAATTAGACACATGCAGGTTTACCCACGATGTTTTCCTTCACCGCCGAGCATGAGATGAATTATAAACCCAAATTAAGCACATATATATAGTGGTACTTGCCTGGGTTTGAACCCGCAATCATAGGTTAAGATGTACGCGCTCTAACCACTGGGCCATCTTGGCTCTCAAAAATGTAATAGAATTTTGTTAATAAAAAAAAAATAAGTAGGTATATCGGCGGCAGTGATGGAGGGGTGGTCATGATGGCTTATGAGAGCATCACGCAGTTTACCATCCCGTCATATGTTTCGGTCTTAACCTCAAACCAAACCAATTTTTATTCACATAAAACATAATCAATATCAAACATAGTCATCCAAAAATTTAAGATAAATAATAAAATACATTATAATTACAAACCACGAATCGTATTATAATCAACATCAATCACTAATGTTTTGTTTCGACACAATAACTACAGAATTATTCAATCATAAATATTCCTGACCTTAATCACCCCAAACGGCAGCTCAAATAACTGTTTTTGTCGTTTAAATGATCAATAGTTCGATGGAGAAATTTTCGAATTAATTAATTCGGTTATAAAATTCAACGTCTATCGAAAATAGTGCAATTATACAATGAATCTCAATTAAGATTGCATAACAGCGTTAATATTCATTTGAAATAGCTGATTACTAAATAAACATTAATAAGGGTAGTTCAAATTACTAAGTACATTTGTATCTTGATCTTAATCATATTACCACAAAAATAAATAAATTGTCATGTATATGTATGAGTAAAGACCTCCTTATATATAGTGGCTCAAAATAAGGCCCCATTTCCCGAGCTCCTTAGTTTTCCAGGTTTGCATAATAATGAGTTTTTTTTTTATCGAAAAATTCTATATATTCAGTAATAACCCGAAGTCTGTGAGTTGTGAAGTATCTTCACTCTATGCCTCACAAAGCACGTAAATCCTTTGGTTCTGTGCTTAAACTCGAATCGTATTGGATTCGCCGTTCCTTTGGATTTTGGGAGTGGGGGAATAGATAGTGCACCTCTGTTTTCGTACAAAGTTGAGCGCTGTAATATTTCCCGCATAGTTGGCTGGTCTCAAGAGATTGGTCGTTATAAACGAAATCGGAAGAACTATATACTTATACAAATAGACAGAGATAAAACTGCTTCCTTTTCTCCTGTCTGTCGACCGTATTTTGTTTTAATATTTTGAAAATAGATTAAAGTGTGAAATAACGTTTAATTTGATATACACTTATTTAAGCATCAAGGATCTCATCAACCGGAATTTCATCATCAATTAAGGAATGTGTAGAATACGACCGTTGTTGTCTGTTACAAATCACTGTGCAAACATTATTTATTTTAAAAAAATAAAAAATAAGCACTAAAATATTCGAGTCACATCCGATCCTTCTCATAATACAAACTCATTTGAACATGCTTTCAAATAATATGCAGCAAAATTAATTAGTCTTTGTGTTTAAATGCCTTCGCAAATTTTTCAATGACCGAACACCCACAGGCTTATGTTTAAATTAAAAGCTTTAGTGCATAACTTGGTGAAACGTTTTTGCAATATCATTTACACTTTTGGCACTGTTTCTCCTAGGCGCAAACGAGCCTAATTAGGTAAGGCTCACAAAGCTTTCTCGACCGTTTTAGTTGTGATAGATATCAACATGCAACCTATATTTAGTCAGGACAAAAGTTAAATTACAGAGCCAATCCAATTTATCGCTTACGATATACCATAATAAAATGCTTTGAGTTCGATAAAAATGTATTACTATATTATTACATGTAAGTATGTATGTATCATACTGAGATGCATGAGCTGAGACGACCCAGTGGTTAGAACGCGTGCATCTTAACCGATGATTGCGTGTTCAAAACCAGCCAAGCACCGCTGATTCATGTGCTTAATTTGTGTTTATAATTCATCTCGTGCTCGGCGGTGAAGGAAAACATCGTGAGGAAACTGCATGTGTCTAATTTCATCGAAATTCTGCCACATGTGCATTCCCCCAACCCGCATTGGAACAGCGTGGTGGAATATGTTCCAAGCCCTCTCCTTAATGGAAGAGGAGACCTTATCCCAGCAGTGGGAAATTTACAGGCTGTTACTATATATCATGTGTCAATATGGCTCTCAATCGGCATATTTTCCAATAACTTAAACAATCTTCGTCACATTTTATACAATTTACAGAAAATGTAAATCAATAAAATATATCTAAAACTTCAATTGGTGATAAACGTATAAAAATCTGTTTGCTGGGTATGTTATTCGATAACCTTTATTTTTGATATGAAACATGTATTGGCACGCCTTGGGTTATTTATTGTATTTATTGCCGTGACGGCAAATGGCGGGACGCTCTTATGCCATCTTATCCCCTATACGCTTTCTACGGCCTTTAGTGTAACTGGCGTTATACATACTTCCTTGGTATATGTTGTTATAATAATAACACGAAATTCTGTGTCTCTTTGTTGCGATTTTTTTTTATATGTTGGATTTCATTTGTTATAAATACTCTTTCGTCACATCCGGACTTGAAGACCTCATTTATTTAAGTTATCGTTATTTTAATTAAACATAACATTACAGTCGTAATTGTATATTCTGATTGAATTACTTTGAATGACAATAAAGAACAGAATAGGTTTTATATTAAGTAACGTATAAATTATACAATATTCTTTTGAAATATTACGGACATATAAAAATTATAATGACATTATTTTTATGTTTCAATGTTTATGTAAATATTTCAATTGATATGTTTTTATAACAGAAATTAAAAAAAAAATGTGTTTCAATTTAAACATATAAAATGCTCGTTATATTAAAGTTTCGAAAAACACCTGTGGCTGTCGAACGGGTTTAGTGGAATTACGTCATAAAGTACATTTAGGGTGCTTTACAAAAATAGTAAAACTCGATGTCGCCTAAGTGTATTTACACAGAGGGATTTTTCGTTGTAAAAATAATACATGATAAGAAAGGTATATCTAGATTTGATATATAAATATTGAATAAAACGTTTATATTCAATAACAACAAAACAACAACAACAGCCTGTAAATTCCCACTGCTGGGCTAAAGGCCTCCTCTCCCTTTGAGGAGAAGGTTTGGAACATATTCCAACACGCTGTTCCAATGCGGATTGGTGGAATACACATGTGGCAGAATTTCTATGAAATTGGTCACATGCAGGTTTCCTCACGATGTTTACCTTCACCGCTCAGCACGAGATGAATTAGAAAGACAAATTAGCACATGATTCAGCGGTGCTTGCCTGGGTTTGAACCCGCAATCATCGGTTAAGATGCCGCGTTCTAACCACTGGGCCATCTCGGCTCATATAATAAAATCGCCAGTGATATTAGCCAAGCAAGGTATCCAAGATGTCATGTACCATATGCCCGTTAATACATGATTTACAATGAATTATTTTTTAATGACGATATACACATATAGCACACATACATAAGACTTACAGCGCGATTAAAATAACTATTAACGCCATCTATTAACAACAAATCGTCTCACACAATCGTAATATATCTTTGAAAGAAACCATTGCGTGTTTTACATGTCTTCTCAGTGTCTATATATCTTTCAGCATAGAATGTCATCCGAACATTACCGCTCCTGTATCTGTCACGACATCTACAAGGAAACGAGAGAAGATGGCACAAATTAAGATAGGCAGCCGTTAACTTACAAGTGGCCATTAACACGGATAAGCTGAGACGACTTAACAAGTTTATATTGCGTTTGCTTACAGTAATGTTCATATTATGCAAGAGTTGTTAACTATCTAAATAATAAAATTTTATATTTAAATAAAAGTAATGAAAATCAAAATTCAATAGCTTATTGTTAAATTAAAAAATAATATTACTGCCGCCTCTATAAAATGTTTAACTCTTCAGTCAACTAATTTTACTGAAAATTTGTAAGATATGTTTAGGATATTCACTACCCTTGCAATATATATTTTCTAATAAGAATCAAGGAAGCGGTTGCTCATAGTAATCGAAGCACTATGACTTATGACATTGGTTCTGCATTTCTAGTTCAGTTTCATTCATCGCCATATCACGAGTGATGTTTACATTTGGGACTAAAACTTATAATAGAATAGACTTTATTATATAAATATTAAAGGTTTTTGGGAACTATGAACTATTTTTTAACGTTTTTATTAATAATTTATGTATCCTCTTTCATATGCCGCATGACAAATATTTTTGAGCACTGCATAGAAGTTGTTTCTGTCTTATAATTAGCTTTCGATATGTTTTTGAAACGATTAGTTTATGACCAGATATTATTATTAATTCATGACCAGGTATAGTAAAAGCATTCGTCAAAAAAATAAAATTTGTTTATTTTTTAATGTTATTATGAATAATTTCGAACACGATGTTATTGACTTTAAGCTAATTTCATCCGACGTATAATTGGATAATGAACTCATATAATTACGGTCGTTTTAATACGATTACTCATTTTACTTTTTATTATTGCATATTATAAACAGTAGATTTATATAATCTATAGTCAAAGACGTTAATAAATTAGATTCATTTGAAAGAGAAATGTATAATTGTTATTGTATTCTAAATCTCCTTCGTTTTAAGTAAACTTATTATGTGTGTGTATTATTTACTGTATTTTGTGTTATGAAAAAAAAATTAAAAGATTATTTCTACAAATTTTTGTTGTATTTTATTTTATATTTTAGCGATGTTATCTTACAAATAAATAGTCCTTTCTTGCTTTTTTTAATTTCTTAATACTTCGGACATAAATATAAGACTCTTATATGCTTTATATGGATTCGTAGTTTCCATTTGATTTGTTGTTTCAGTCGTATCGCTGTTGACACAAATACCTCAAATGTGAACGAAAACATCCTTTGTTTAGGCGTGACAGAGCTATGAAAGTTTCAGATATGACATAAAAATATTTTTTAGTCTGATATTAGGAAACAGCGTTGTGGTTTTTACTAGTAATATGTATATTGTATACATTACGTGGCTTAATTTAATATTTAATAAATTAAGTGAAATTCATTTAGAGATACTTATAGCGTAAATTTAAACAAGGTTGCATATAAAAAAATCTTTAAGCCGCACATTAATATAGGGACTTAAAGATTAGCTTCCTTAAAGTAATCAATTTCAGAAAAACAGTAATATTTCACTGCGTGCATTCCACGGATTAGTCTCAGAAAAGTAGTGTGTTCATATTTTTGTAGTGTGTGTTTCAAACAGAGTGCTAAGAAGCTACATGTTGATTTAATGATATTGAAGGTAATACGCGTTAAAGAAGCCTATCAGAAAAAACAAAACAAACAACGGATACATATTATCATTCCGAAACATTTTGTACACAAAAACTGTTGATATGACTATTACTGACATTACTGACGAATTAAACTTTGTTCAGTCGAAAAACTGAAGTATTGTCTTTACATTGTTAGCTCTGCGCACAGTTAGAGCAGCCTCAATCAGAATTCAGTAAGAACCGAAAGATGTGGCGTTTCGTTTTGTTATTCATCGTGACGCTCACACAAGCTCAGGGCAAGCAAGAGAGTGAAAATACGGACGAATCAGGTTTATATGGTACTTTTTATATATTTGTGTCACACAAAATAGGTACTATGTAAAGCTTTGTTTATTACTTACTTTTAATTTTATTGTTTAAAGATTGTATCTTCTTATATTCTTCTGAAGTTTTATATATATATTAAATAAATTCTTAACAAAGGGCAGCATTTTAAAATAACACTTAGGAGCATTTTTTTGTAATAATATCCATAGTAAATTCTATTACATGTCATAATTGTTAGGTTGTATAATTTAAATAAATATTTTCATTTCTATGTATTTTTAGCTCTATATCATGTTTTATCACCACTTACGTAATCTTTGTTCAAATGTGCCTTACCTACGAAAAACAGGGAAGGGAATAATAAACATTGTCTTATTTCTAACGAGATATAATTATTTTAACCCAAGCATTAAGATAAGGAGAAGTTCTATGTGCTTTCATAAATATTAATATCTCACCAGTGTGATCATTACCTGTAATACATACACGCCACGTTAGACTACGCACACTTCTAACTAAACCATATAAAGGAAATACAAATGATTATTATTTGGTATACCTAACAATTAAATAGACCTGTAAAATATGTGATATTCAGCATTACCAATAGCCCTTCCAAAACAAAACAGCTTCATAAGGGCCTGGTCCTATATTAGCTTAGATTTCCTTGGTTAGTTGGATATAGAGGAAGGGGACGATAGATGAAACAATGGTTGGATCGTGTGAAAGATGATATGGCTGAAAATAATGTTACATGTTACTTGTGAGATAGAGAACGTCAGAAAGGTAAGTGTTGAAGAAAAAGACTTGCTGCGCCGCCCCGAAGTAAATTCAGATATGGTCAGGAGGCTGAAGTTTTAACTTGGTTAGTACGCGTGATTCTAAAAACTGATGGTTCAAAGAGCAATCATCAATGAGTGCTTATTTTTAAAATTAATCTCAGCAGAAAATATAAACATCGCGAGAAAAACTTTCTTGTAGATAAAATTGCGACTTGGAACTTTCTCCTTAAAAGAAGCCTCAAGGTTAGCGGTGGAACATTTACGTAAAATAATTACGTGACTGTGTTATGTATGTTCTGTTTGTTTCATACTGTGTAATTATTTATGTGTATAAATTATGTAAAAGGCTTATGGTTAATGAATTTCTTACGCCTGGAGTATTCGGCCAAAGCTGATCATATCATTAGTGTTTAAACCCAAAGTATACTTTACGCCCGAGATTACAAGCCGTAATGAACTTGTAAATGTTTTATCAACTGAGTTTTACGGCTAGATTCATTTGAAAGATATTCGGTGAAAATTACTTAAGTGAAAATGAAAACTATTGAAAATCACGTTAACGTCTTTCTGTTATAATTTATACTTATTTTGTAATTGGTTTAGAAATCTAATTAAATTAAGATATTATAAATAATAATCAATGACTAAAAAAATTCTAAGAGATTTTATTAAACAAAATTGGTCAAAAATGTTATAATTCATTAATTGAATCAGTAGTAATCACAAACGCCCCCATGTTTTAATGTCAAAGACTCAGTAATATTTCGACAGGCCAAAGGTAAAGGTAAGTAGTTATTTAAAAAGTTGCTTACACCTTCAACGCCATCAACAAGATTTAAGATCCTAATTTTCATGTTCCTTTTATTCCAAAACCGAATAAGCCTCAAACCGGATATTGTAATACAGGGTTTTAGCGTTCGATGGTAGTAAAGGGATCTTCAGTATTTCCAACCTGCCAAGACGAATCGGCCCAAAGCCTTTATAATAATTTGTTTAATACATTTTTTTAAAGAAAAATTTTATTTTTTTATGCTAGGTTGGTCATCACCGCCCATAAACAATAGCGCTGTAAGAAATATAAACCATTCCTTATATCGCTCACTCAACCTTCAAACGGGAACACAGCGATACTAAGTACTGTTGTTTGGCGGTTGAATATATTATGAGTGGGTGGTAAATGCCCAGTACATGTGATACATCCTTACCAAAATTAAGACTATCAATCTTTTAAACTATTATTGTGTGTATTTATAACCATAAATATATAAATAATTCCGCAGGTGAAGGAGATTTAGGCCGAGATTACAACGTCACAGGGAATTACACGCAAGTTAACCTAGGTGAGCTGACATTGATTCTAAGTGAATAAATGAAAACGGAGAGTATTTTATGTATATGTTTTATTTCAAATATAAAAATACAATTACTAATATTTTTACATCGAAAGATATTTATTTTGGGCATTAGGCATAATTATGTTTTATTTTTATAATTAAAAATGTTATATTTAAATTGAATAAATGCAATACTATTTATTTATCTAGCTCTATGTATAAACAATTGAAATTTGAGATAGAGATATGAATACAGATAATATTTATTCAGATCGAATAAGGCCAGTATACCGGTTAGATTTTATATCTTTCAATCTACATATATATGTATATTATACCAGCCGAAGGTGCGGCGTGTCCCGAGCGAAATTTAAAAACAAAACTTTACCTATAGTAGACAAACCGTCATCCCCAATTTGATCTCTTGAGGGGTAAATTAAAAATAGCCTATCTCCTTCCCCGGGACTTAAAATATATCAACGTGTTATTAATATAGTTATCACTTGGTGTGGGTGTATTATTTTTATTTTTATTTGTTTTATACATTTTATATTATCAGCGGTGAAAAGGATACAGACATACTTATATGTATAGTTAGTTTCTCATTTATAACATTAGTATATGTAATGTCCGTTCTAGACTAGAGTAGACCTTTGTTTTTTTTAATGTTTACTATCGTTTATAAACATTGGCGCTATAGTAAATGTTAAGCTTTCTTTACACCGCCAAAGCGACACTAAACTGGGAAGCTAAGATGTTATATTCCTTGTACTTGTGTTACACTAGCTCACTTCAAACCCTTCAAATTGGTACACATTAATATATTATTGCCATTTGGCGATAGCATACCTGTTAAGTGGGTGGTACCTAATTATGTAGGCTTGCACAAAGCTTTACCAGCAAATGAAAGAGTAGATCTAAAGTATACTTTGTCAGTCAAATTTTATTAATGTTAATGACTCTTTCTTTGTTTTTAATGTCGTATTTGAAGATATTTAATTTATAGATAAGTAAACAATATGCATTTTAATATAATGATATCTCAAGTACAATAAAAAAGCTCTATAAATTTGCGCAGATTAACACAGAATGATTTAGAGTGATACGTCCTAGATGCCTTCAATGTGAACTGAACTTCAGTAATGTCAAGTGGTCACTTGACAAATAAAACAGTGATCAGCCTTTTTTTAAATCGATAGATGACAGAGAAGACAGCAGCGAGCGTGTAGGAGCGGCGATAACCCAAATATTCAGACATCCGTATGCAGCGGCGTTACTGAAAAACGACAGTTATGTGTGCAGCGCTGTCATACTTAATACGTACTGGTTACTCACGCTATCCAAATGCTTTGAAACGTAAGTAAATTCTCTGTTATTTTAATTTAAAAATCGATTACCTTTCAAATCTTTCATCATTACCAGGAATAACTGTTGGAGTTTTGATATGATTAGAGCTTCCCAGCATGTTGCTTTTGTGTGAAGAATTTTTCAACAGAAAATACCAATAAATTTTTATGGGCCCGAACTGGGGTTCGATCCAAAACTTCATGATCTGTATACTTATATCAAGCCAATAAAACAACAAGAAAGTATATACATAAACATGTAAAGACTCGACTTGGAAATACATTAATTATACTCAGATATAACACACATACATATGGTAATACGAATTTACAATTTTAATCCTACAACAAAAAGCGATCTCGAAACAGATGGAGCTCTGTGTATAATTTAACCACGCAATTGAACTTTTTGTCTTTGAACCCTTAAACATCCCTAAAGTTTTAGTGGAAATGTTTGCGAATGTCAGTGGAGCGAAATAATTCTCGGAGTTTTACAATTATGTAAGGTTTAGTAAATAAGTGGTTCGCAATTCATATGATATATATGTTTTCGTTCATTTTTTTATACGTATACTTCATTAATTTGGTTCTGAACCCTGAAAAAGTATTATTTGAAGTAAGTTTTATTAAATAACAGGCTTATTTTACGCTGACATTTAGTGTACGTTACTAGAAGTTAATTAATTTATGTGCAAATTTCAGCACGAACTAGCATTGATTTATAATTATAATGTAATAAAAATCAACCCGCAATATATTGTATATAGTTTTCTATAGGAAAAATGTCCTTGTCAAACGAGAATACCAGAAAATCTTTCTTTTCTAATACTATTACTATTGTCCCAAATTAAGTGGAAGCACTGAGTGAATCAAATTTATATAATATTGGTAGGCAGAGGTCACCAGGGTAAGGGTTCGCCTCCGCCCATAGACATCGGCGCTAAAAGGAATATTAACCATTCATTGCGTCGCCAATGCACCACCAAGCTTCGGATCTTAGACGCTATGTCGCGTACCTACCCTCACTCATCTTCTCCTCCCGCCACGATAGGTGTCGAAGGGATTGAGTTCAGAGTACCCTGGGAATTGTCCTTAGGAGTTGGAAGTATTTTTAGCCGGGTATTCCGATGTACTAGGGCGCGCTAGGCATACTGAGCGAAGGGGGTGATGTGGGCCCCCACATTAGTATATGCAATATATCATCATCATCATCATCATCATCAGCCTATTTTTGTCCACTGCTGGACATAGGCCTCTCCCAGTGCACGCCACTGTGGTCTTTCTCCGGCTACTCGCATCCAGCTCTTGCCTGCCGCCTTGCGTATATCGTCACTCCACAATAAATGCAATATATGGTAAATGCATAATGCGTTTTTCCGATGATAAAAAGGAGAGAAAACGCTCAATCACCCTTGTAAATGGAACACAACAATACTAATTATTATTCCTATTTGATTGAACATCTGATACGTGGACGAATAAACCGGGCGGGTTTGCAAGGCCCTACCCTACCAACTAAATTATTTTTCTGGACCTAGCGATTTTCTCATTGTTCTACCATTGGCTTCAAAGAAATAATTACAATAGTTACACCTATATATTGCTATTTAAATAAATTATGAACCAATATTAATGATCATAAATTAAATAGTATTTGAAATGACATTAAATCCAGAATTCATAGGAAACGCGTTAATGAAAGTAATACTTAAAAGTTTAACTTTTAATAACGCGCTTAAAACCAAAATTTTAAATTAGAAATAGTTGTGATTTTATTATTATACAATCAAAATGTAAAGTAAATAGCCACACAGGCGGGGTAAAGCCTACTTTTGAGGATAAAAAATTCGGCTTGATTATAATACAATTTTAAATTCAATTTTAGTAAGAGTCGACGCATATAAGAAAAAATAAAAGGGTGAAACTAACATATTCCTAAAAGGGTTCTTTTACGACAATATCGTTGAAAGCTATTATACGCCTACAATAAAATACCCTCCTATGTCTACAAATCGTAAGGGTTGACTTACGTTTGTCGTCATGAAATAAGGGATAACTGTTCGGTGCTGTGTATCCTTATAATTAATTTTAATATAAAACTAAATATAATAATAGTAACAGCATATTAATTTCCCCCTACTGGGCTAAGAACTTTTCTTACTTTGGGGAGCAGGTAAGGAGCATATTCCACCACGTTGTGCCAGTTCAGGTTGGTGAAATCACATGTGGCAGAATTTCGTTGAAATTAGACACATACAGGTTTCCTCACAATGTTTTCTTTCACCGCTGAACTCGCGATGAAGTATAAATACATATTAAGCACATGGTACTTGTCTGGATTTCAACCCGTAATCTTCGGTTAAGATGTACGTGTCTAGCCACTGGGCCATCTCGGCTCTCAAATCTGGAGCACAACAGTTATACTATGTTACGATAGTAATCTATATATAGAAACTAGTTAATATCGTAAGTCCTGACTAAGGGAATTTTAAAAGCGTACCAATACGACCGAGCATTTAAGTACCTCAATGGGAAGATCCTTCTAGCAAAAGCCTTCTCAAAAGAGGATTGGTAGCGCCAATCCCCTTTGTGCAAGCAACCGTTATTTTTCATCCAGGGAGGCGAATGGATCAATTTAAATAATTATCGATTCCTTTTTTTTGAAATTTGTAACAAGAAACATTCTATTTTTAAATCAAAACCATTAAGAGCATGGAATTCAAAAATAAAAGCGGACATATTATAACTAGTTACCTATATAAGTTATATAACCTATTAATTATTTGAACATGCTATATATGTCTATATAGTTTTATATGTTATTATTTTTTATTCGATTACTTTTTTTTTTACAAAGGTTTTAAAATATAAAAGTAATTGCTAAGATACATGTAAATATAGTTCATAGGTATTACAGTTTTAGACATCAACCTAACCAATGTAATTAGAGACAGAACGATTAACAAATGTGCAAATTAATTATAGCATGGAATAAAATGGCTTGGGAAAATAGCTGACATTACATAAAGATTTAGCAATTCATTCAAAAATAACCGATTATTGTGAGGTATCACATTTATATAATTTATAAATTTGATTATAAAAAAATGTAACTGTTATTGGCGTTAACGTCAGTTGTTTTTAAAAACAATCTTACGCAAACGCTTTGATATAAATTAAGATAAATAACGACGGGAAAAGGCAAATAGGTAAGCTGTTTTTAATTACAACTTCTAGCTCGTAAAGTTCATTCATTTCTTACACAAATACAGGCAGTTCGCTTCGTTTAATGTCTCAGACGTTCATGAATATTGATGACTCGTTTTCAAATATGATAATTTTCAGAAGAAAAATATTAGTATGAATAAAAAAAAGTTTCAATTCGACGAACAAATGACTTACTGGTAGCTGGATATCAATGTTAATATTAATGAGCTCTGCTACTAGCATGCTACTTATGAGCAATGCTAGTTTTGAACAACAGTATTGTATTCGCATGCTTATTTCCTCATCATATCACAAGTTTTCAATGAAAGATCACATGTTCAAGTGCTTTTTTGTATTGGAACATCTTCAATTTTCTAAAACTGTAATATAAAACTAAAAACGAAAATATACCAGTCCAGAGTTACCAAATATTGTGACCAACTTTCCAACTTTGACTTTCATCTCCAACACCAACATACTTCTGAATAAAATTACATTCAAACGCTGCTTTTCGCCCAATATGTGTATTTACGTTAACTTTTTCGAATAAGTAAACATGAAGAGGAGTTTGTTTGGCTTAGGTAGTTTGCGCAAAACTCAGATCGTACATTTGTAAATACGTTACATGTTATAATTTAAACTGTACGATCAAGCTAGATCAATGGAAAGGTCCATTGATCTAGCTTGATCATTGAAGAATAAAGTAGGTTAAGTATAACTAAAGACATTTTGTATCTTATAGATTTTTTTTTTTGTAAAAATATATATTTGTGGGTTTTTGCGTATTGCTTTACTTTTACTCAGCCAGCGTTCAAAGACTTTTTTTAGCATTCCGTATTTAACCGTAACTGATTGTCGTCAAGTGAAAGTCAATTGTTAATTTAAAATAACAGGTACAATTTATGTCTCCCTGTGTACACTTTAGTAATAAGGAAAATTAACGTTAGAAGAGGTAACACATTGGTCTAATTTCCATAATCATTCATTTCTAACAAGAAGTAAGACGTATTGATTTGAAAGATGGCAAAATTAGGACCGGTTGAACGATATCCTGTAGTTATTACAAGAAAGGACGTCATTGATCATTGACATAACTGTCATTACGTATGTTGTCATTGGTAATACAAATCTCGAAATATTAAATATCGTACTAGTGTGTAACGCTCTTTGAAAATAATTCACAAAAAATCTGCTCTCCTTCTCCATATAAATGTTGCCTACAGCAAATTTCATATTCCTCTATGCGCGTAATTTTCATAAAAAGGTGAATCGCATATATCATATATTTCGCTATCGTCTCGGAAAATGGATTGGTACCATCTGACGGCTAACGCATCGCGCGCTCATTGGTCAAATTTGATTTGACAAACGCTCTCTTCCCCGACTTTATGTTACTTCCTTTTCACAAAATCACCGTACAAGAAAACGAGAGGAAAGATGTTATACATCAAAAAATGTTTATTCATAACACATGTTAAGTAAGAAGCAGTACGTTTTGAAGCATTTCATTGTTATATTATTTTCTAGAATTTCATTTTATATGCTCCGTCAAATTCTTATCAAGTACAATTTTCTCAATTTTGTTTTCAGAAACGAAAGCGTTACTTTGCTTCTCGTATGAATTACGTCTGATATTTATTGCTTGTCACGAATAAAACAAGTTACATAATTCTATGCGTACGATTTAAATTAAAAAGGAGACAGTCGGTGAAAATTGTCATTATAGTTACTCCTTGTGCTCCAAAGTAATATATTGCGAACGTAACTGACATGTGTTGGATTGATATATAGTATACTCGTACAAATATTTACTAACCTGCTTTGGAACAATTTCTTCTCAAAAAGAGAGAATGCTGTAGCCTAGTCGTTTATAAAAGCAAAAAAAAAACTCTACAAACTAACGTTATCACCGATTTTCACTAACAAACCTAATCTATACTAATATTTTAAATGTGAAGAGAACTCTTGTCTGTTTTTCTGTCCGTACCACACCAATGAATCGACAAACTTGTACTCCAAGGAACATAGGCTACTTTTTTTGCCTCACAGGTGACAACCAACCACTAAAACCCGAGCGAAACTGCGTTCAACAACTAGCTCTTAATATAACAGATTGAGTAAAGTAACCTATTTTATGATTGCAAAATTAGCTTCACAAAATACCATTAATTATATCTTACACAAAAGTGAATGAACTTTTCCCAATATTAGCAAAATATAAAGTATATTCACGTTGACAGTCTCAGCTTCATATCACGCGTACAAAGTTACGATCGCCATTATACGCTGATGTATTCTTCACAACATGTGTCTACGGCTGAATGACAGGCATTGTGTTAAAAACCATTGTCGCGTAATCTGCGTTTTCTCGATGTCTCTTCCAGACTGAGTGTATCATAGCACAGATCGGAACGATCGTTTTTGAAAGTTAGTTAATTTCATGGCGAAAACATTACGTATATTTTTTTAAAAGCGTGGATTTAATACTTGTTGGCTTTCTGGCGGGATATATTACATACATACATTATATTTAATTAACATGGCACTATTTTTTTAAATGTTGAAAAAGGGTAACTACTGAGTTTCTTGTAAGTTCTCCTCAGTAGAATCTACTTTCCGAACCTATGGTAGCTTTATCTTATATAGTTGTTAAGTAACGATTCAATAGTGCTTGTAAATTCCGACTTAAATAAAGCATATTTTGATTTGATTGCTATCGTAATTTTGAACTTAGAAACTTTAAATATAGGAATATTTTGTTGGTAGGACTTTGCTCAAGCGCATCCATACCATTCTTAATTATAAATATATATATACACATATTATAATAATATGTACATTCAAAAATGTCAAACCTTAATTTAAAGACAGTGTATATCATTAAAAATATAAGTAACCAAAGACATAATATAAATATAGTAGAGGATCGATTATCGATTGATTTTCGTTTCACTGTCGAGCCTTAATATTATTATTAAAATAATATTAGTAGAAAATATTATATTTAATAAAAATTGTATCTGAACAGGGATATCACATCATACGTAACGCATCGAAACCTCGGAAACTACAAGATTAGAACCGGCAGTTCCTATAATATTAAAGGAGGCTCTGTATCGAAAGTAAGTAATCATTTATTTATGTTAATTTACCGATTACGCACTACATGATAAGCATGTTAAACATGACGTCACAAGAAAGAAATAGTTCTTAATTCAAAATATCTTTTCACCTAAAAGGTTTAGTATTGCATTATACAGAGTATTTAAATAATAGTCTCACTTTTATATGAATAAGATTTTTTTAAACCATTCCTTACACCTCCTAAGCGCGACCAACCTTGGGAACTGTTTCAAGGGCCCCAGTTGCCTGTTGTTATACTGGCTCACTTACTCTACAAACCGGAATACAAGTACGCAACATATTGTTGCTTGTAGTAGTAAGTAAGGGTAGTTACCCAGACGGGCTTGCACAAAAGCGTGTTTATTACTAATACATACTATCCTTTATTTAGATGAATTAAAATTTCCAGATAAAAATGCTGATAAATAACTTTGAATTAAAAGTGTCGGCTGTGAAGTTGGAAGTGCAGCTCGCGTTCAGCTCTAGAGTAGATGCTGTGCGGCTGCCGAGTCCTGATGATGATGTATTATTAGGATATTTAGCGACGATACTAGCTTGGACACCAACTGGGGTATGTTGACGTTCTTAATTTATATCTATAACATTTTTTTTATATATATAAAAGTTAAGAAATGCTCATTGATATTGTCGCAGTAGGAAATATTAAACATTTCTTATGATACCAATGCTCCTTTAACTTAGGAACTAAGAGGTTATGTATCTTGTGTACTGTTAGTACTGACTCATGTACCCTTCAAATCGGAACATAACAATACTAAGTATTTCTGTTGTGCGGTAAAGTATGTGAGTGGTATCTAGTGAGACTTGCACGAAGCTACGATACCAACAAGTAACTCCGTTATTGTGATAACATACATTACATATAGCGGATAGTCCATAAATATACAGTTTGGTGATGTTCTCTTGTCCAGTTTATGAAGAATGTTCAACGCTTATTCCAGTCAGTTTAATCACTGCAAAGTTTTTGATAGACAAAACACAGATATCTTTACGATGTTTTATTCTACCACAAATCACAATGTAATAAAAGAAAATTTAAATATTGCTCTTCGGTTAAGACGGTGTCCGTGTAATATGGAGTTTTGGCGCAGAGAAAACTTTTTGGCTTTGGCATTTTGTGTCTTCAAAGGCACACTACTATCGGTAGTTGTACTCTGAATTACGACTGTCTAGTTAAAAATAATCTTAAAAATAGGAAACAAAAACTTCATTACCTGACCAGTCAAACAGCCAAGAGCTTGAGACTGAGAGAGGGAGGAATAATTATAAAAACACTGAGGAATATTTAAAAAAAATCTTGTGATAAACAGTATACACGTGGATAAAAAGTAACAAATAATAAATCCCCGTCTCTAGAAGATTTGGAAATTCAACAAACACGCTACTTCAAATAATACAGATAAACAAAATACGCATGAAGTTGAGTATCTTCAAACACATACAGGTTTCATCACCATGCTTACTTTCGTGGGAGGACAAAATGAAGTACGTGAAAATTCATAACTTCAATTTTATAAATGAATTTATAAATGTACCACTGTGACGTGTCGTTTTAACTTATATATTTTGTTGTAGCACATACGAATAGTCAACGCACCAGTCATAAATGCTGCGATATGTGAACCGTCCTCTTTGTGGTCATCAGGGCGATACATCTGTATGGGAGGGGTACAGGATCCCAATAGACATTTCTGCAGGGTAAGAACTTCTTTCCAGCGATTATGGTCATAGCTGCCAGTATCAACTAACAAAATAGTGTATATGCGCGTGTAAAACACAAGTGCATAGTCATAATCCGATGAGACGGCAAATCCGATAACACCGGAAATTTATAACCAAAAGCGCAGAAACGACTTTACGTATTTTCCGAGACACAAATGTGTAACTTCCATACTGTTATTGAGAAACATTTCGTTGGAAAACCAATCGGAAGCTGACCTCAGATCATACGGCTGTATGGTTATTGATTGATGAAATAAAGTCGATTTAATTGACTCATCCTGTCCTAGGTAACTAATGTAATCAATGACAAAATTACTATTTATATTTGTTTGTTTAGTTGTTACGTCTAAATTGCTAAAAAGATCATCATACAATTTTCCATAAACGTTATCAAAATTAGAAAGAATCTACCCCACGAACGCAATTGTTGTCAGAACCTAGTAGAATGTATATGCATTTGCATCAGGAAATTATAACACCGATACACACACCTGGGTCTTCTTTTCGTTTGAGGAGAAAGACTAAGAGCGTATTATACCAAGCTGTGCGTACTTGTAAATAATTATAAAAAAATATTAATAATAATTATTTTTAAATATTTAGAGTTAGTATATTTCAAATGTATCAGTCGTTCTCTATTTTGAAAGGAAAGTTACATTTTATTTACAAACGAAGGTCAAAAACGCTTCAAAGTTTCAAAGAACGTTGTTATCTGATATCTCTGAGAGTCAAGGTCAAACGTTCTAAAAATGTTTCTATGGTATAATTCTGAAAATTTTGCGATGTCATGTCTTTTAAAACGCTGTTAATGATTGCTTTTATATCTCTCGTCAATCTCTCTACCTTTTTACAGTGCTTATGACAACATTTAAAGTTCATACAATGTTTTAATCAAATAAATTGTAACACCTATAATTTTACATCATCATAAAATATTAATATATTTTTTGTACCAGTTTAATTAATAGTTATAATCTTAATATACATCGTAACGTTATGCGTATAGTTTTTAAACCTATTTCTCTAAGACAAAGCAAATTCATTATTCATTATTAAAAAATGTAAGTAAATCGTTTTCCGTCATTTGTTTTGTCTCGTAGGGAAACAGATAAAATTACATTCATATTTTTTTATTATAATAATAGCAGACGAGTTATTAAACTCGTATTACGAGTTATTGTACTCGTAATTTTAATGAATGTATAGCGGCGATCGATTTTTAGCGTTCCATTTTTTTTAAATAATTTGTTTCGCAAAGATAGTGCCTCATACTGTTATCTTTCACAATATGTTACATATATATATTTAAAATAAACCAACTGTAGCAATAAAAAATATCATAATCCGTAATTAATCATAATTATCATGATTATTCTGTTTGTATGTACATATGTCCACTACTGGGCATAGGCCTCCCCCAAATAATAATAATAGTTCTTTAATTTCATTAACAAAATCTTCCCAGAGATCTCAAGATAACCCAAACAATCTTAAAATTGGGTGATTTCTAAACATATAGATACAAAATCATCCTCTATTATTTTCTGAAAACTAAATTCACAAAGGTATGTTAATAATAAAACGTTATTCGATACTACCAACGATGTTACCTTTATTCTGCCTAAAATATTAAATATATTTCATAACTTCTTACTCGAGCAACGTGTACAATTTCAAATGCTTATGAATAAAATATGACCAGGTCTTGAAGTTATCAGAGAGTAGATGCTTCGGTCAATTTACTTTATCCAAGTATTTGAACTCTTTTATCTACCAACATACAGCTCCGAGGGATATTCAAGTTAAAGTTGGAAGTTAATTTAATTATTTATTCTTGTTAATATTAAGTTGCACATGTTTGGTCAACAACAACAACAACAGCCTGTAAATTCCCACTACTGGGCTAAAGGCCTCCTCTCCCTTTGAGGAGAAGGTTTGGAACATATTCCACCACGCTGTTCCAATGCGGGTTGGTGGAATACACATATGGCAGAATTTCTATGAAATTTGTCACATGCAGGTTTCCTCACGATGTTTTCCTTCACCGCTGAGCACGAGATGAATTATAAAGACAAATTAAGCACATGAATCAGCGGTGCCTGCCTGGGTTTGAACCTGCAATCATCGGTTAAGATACGCGCGTTCTTACCTCTAGACCATCTCTGCTCATGTTTGGTCAAAATCGGCCAAAGAATTATCATTATTTATGTATACTAGTAACATTATGTCATGTTGCTCAATATTTGTATTGCAAATAGTTTTTACGTTAATTCAACTTTTATTAACATGAGAATTAATAACTTTAAATGCTAAAATATTTACAAATATGAACTAAAACAAATTTAACTAAAATCACAATATTGTAATCTTATTTTTAAAATAAGTATTATTAGAATATTAAAGGCCCTACAAAAACTCATTTACCTATAACAGCTTATGTTATTAATATATCCTACACTAAAGTATACCTGAAATAGAATTTTCTTTTTATAGAAAGACAATGGGGGAGCGGTTATCCAAAACAACACCTTAATAGCGATAGCCTCATTTCTGCACACTTGCGCGCTGTACACAAAGACCCACGCGTTTCCGAAAGTTTCCACATTTTCCCGATGGCTGGACACTGTGATATGGGATGAAAATAATCGTCCAACAACAGCAATATTATCGACAACTACTCGAACGACGCAGTTGATACAGAACACAACCGAAATTACAGATAACAAGTTATACGCAGACCCGAGGAAGTTCATGGTTACACTACCATTTGATCCCATTAATGTCCCGCTTGAGCCCGCTGAAGATAACTCTGTGATACCAAGAATGAGCCTTTATGAGTCTTATCTCCAAAATCTGGCGAGAGCGAAGACATCAACAACCATCGATCCAAATGTATTGGAAGAGGAGAAGAAACAATGGCTACAGAAGTTCGGTAAATCTATATTAATGGACAGCAAGCTGTTGAAGAAATATGACCATTTTGATTACAATTAATCGTTGATTGCGTAAAATAAATTATATTAAATACATTTTTTGGTATTATTAAAAGACTTAAAAAAAGAACGTGGTTATTATTATTGAGTATTTGTAGTCATTTCATTCGACCGCACGATGTTTTTGCTTTGGATACATTGCATCTCCAAGGTAGTCCAACTTAATGCCACTGTTCCTGGAATGTTCAATGTATGTTAATGTATATAATAATCAATTTATTGTATTTCAAAGGTGATGCAGAAGATATACTTCCACACTGTTCAACGGGTCACCAGCTGGGTTTTCCTAGTTCATAATACTCATATAATAAAGTATTTGAAAGAGCTTTCCTGAATAAAGTATATTAAATGCATTTGTATGAAAACGATCTATAGAAATTTAAAGTAAAATTTACCAGGTTGTAGGCTAATAAATGATTCACATACAAGACCACATTTGAAGGGACAATCGATACAAGAGCAATTACAATCTCCTTACCGCAATAGATTAGGGTCGAAGAATCGGGTTCACTTCACCAATTATTCAATGTTCATTCCCTAATGGTTAAACTCAGTTCGGGGAAATTTAATGAATAATGAAAACGATACTTCGGCTGAAGAACTCTTCGCCTAATGAATCAGGTGCTTCGGAATAAACTTACATATATTAAACGTTAAAAGTGTCACACGTACTTCAGTGCAGGACACTGTGATGGAAATTTGGTCATAAATTGTCATATTTACCTGTAGATACCTAGCTGTGTAAACATAAACAATAAATCAGTGACATTATATATAAGTATCTTGAGGATGTAATAACATTGGCTCGCGAAACAATAACAATACTTGGTGGTAGGGATTTGTGCAAGCCCGCCTGGGTAGGTACCACCCACTCATCAGTTATTCTACCGCCAAATAACAGTACTCAGTATTGTTGTGTTCCGGTTTGAAGGGTGAGTGAGCCAGTGTAACTACAGGCACAAGGGATATAACATCTTAGTTCCCAAGTTTGGTGGCACATTGACGATGTAAGGAATAGTTAATATTTCTTACAGTGTCATTGTCTGTGGGTGGTGGTGACCACTTACCAACAGGTAGCCCATATGCTCGTCCGCCAATATATACCTTAAAAAAACAACAGCCTGTAAAGCCCACTGCTGGGCTCCCCTCTGCCTTTGAAAAGGTTTGGAATATGCTGTTCCAAAGCGGGTTGGTGGAATACCGAATGGCAGAATTTCTAGGAAATAAGACAGATGCAGGTTTCCTCGCGATGTTTTCCTTTACTTGAATTATAAACACAAATTTAGGACATGAATATTCAGTGGTGCATGCCTGGGTTTAAACTCGCAATCAGCAGTTAAGATGCACGCGTTCTAACCACTGAGCCATCTCGCCTCACGAAAGAACACTATAAAATATTATTTTTTATAGAAGAATTAGTGAGAAATCAAACATTTTCTTTTAGTATCACTGATATGTCAGTGTATTTAAAAGCATTCTGTAAATATCCATTTCCATAAATATTTTCAACTTAGTTTTTTTGATTAACTTCGACTAAAATGATATTGAAATCTTAATGAAAACCCAACTTGGATTTTATCAATAAACGTAGTTTGAAACTTTGTTTGAAACTTACGATAAGATAACTTAATTGATTTAAGTTGCTGATTTTATTGCAGTTATATCGAATTCAAGGAAAGAAACTTAGATATTCAGTAATATTTAGATGAAAATAAACCTAGAAGGAAATATATTTGAAGATGATTTTAGCAAAATCGAACCCAATAAATCAGAAGTGTAATGTGCTCTATTAATTGAACTAATAACTATTTGTGGTCGTATAAATATATTTATTCAAAAAATTTTATCAAGACTTTGTATTTCGAATGTTTTTTTTTAAATTAAACAAAACAACAAATAAAATCAATTTCAAATCAACAAAAATGATTTCACTTGATCTGACTTTTTTCTACTTATTTTTATTGGCAGTAATAAGAGTATCATATTTCCATTTTCGTATTCGACATCTATAACAACATCACTATCATCACTACAATCCTTTAAACACACAATTTCACATTTATTATATCAGAAATATTAAAATAAATTATCATAATAAATAATTCATTCGGCCAAAGACTTCACTTGAAGGCAAAGACGTCTTGCAAAAGTTAAAAAAATCAAATATCACGCTGTTAATATCCATTACAACAGTTAGGCAGACTGCCAGCGATTGTAAAACATGGACCAGTTAATTGCTCCCCAGTGGAATCGTGTCGAGCGTAATAGGTATCAATACAAGCGTCTATTGTATATATAAACTCTTGTACTGAGAATTGTGAATTAGTACGATATTAGCAAGTAAGACTAAGTAGGCTAAGGAAAGGTAAGGGAATAAAGGGAAGGTATGGGATTTGTTCGGACATAATTCCTATAAACCAGGACAATATGTTTTATGAAGCGATTGCTATCTGATGCAGCGAACCATTAACATAGGCAAAGATAAAATAGTTTAGTACCTTTTCCTTGTCTGTTTGTCGACCGATTATCTTTTTTTTTTCCAAAAGTAACGAAGTAGTATACATTTTTTTAGATCTTCCTCATAAATACTTAGTAGTCAGAATAATTGTTACAAAAAATATTTGGATAAAGCATTTATTGAAACAATTATAAATAAATCCTATATTTTATTTCTAATTATACATTCTTGTCCCTACTTGGTATCTGCAGTTGTATAATGTAACCAAATTAAGGCAGTCAATTAAATAGAGCATATGATATAAAGATTAAGCTGTTTTAAATATTACAGTCTTAATATCCTCCCATAATGAAAACGCTAATATATGTTTCTTGCTCCACGTATAAAGTGTCACAATCCATAACAGTATGACACTAAGGGTAGTGCATAATCAGAATTATTGTCAGCAGTATACTAAAGTATAATATCCTCATATATTTCATAGCAAATAATCGGTTATTATTTATAATATTAAACCATGAAAAAAAAAAACGTTTATGCAAATTTATAGGTTACAAGGATCATTTGTTATGAAAAAACTTTTAAAGATTACTTTAATTTGTTTACAAGGAAAAAGGTCCAATGAAAAATAAAATTAAACTTAACTTAAACCATTTCATTCATAAAGTCAACATAGCTGAATGTGCTCAAATTTATCACCAATGTTCTTTGGTCTCTGGGTGAAGTTATTCCAGTTTAACAAATGAATAAGCCGGTGTTAATACAGAAATAAGTTACGTTTAAGATCTGATCACATCTTTGATTTTGATGAAAAGTGTATCTATAATTTATACTCCAAACTGTTCTTTTGTCTATAATCGTGGGTGCAAGCAAGCACATGAAAATTTGGTGGTTCGTGCTTGGATTTGAACCCTCAATCATCGGTTAAGATGCACGCGTTCTAACCCCTGAGCCATCTCGGTTCAAACAGCTTATTAAAATTAATTATCGTGGCGGTTATAAATCATTAACTAACTCAATATAACGTGACCACGCCTCTTTAAAGTATAAAGTAGAGACTGGCTCGTTTGTTCAAAACTTCTATTAAAGTATGCGAACGAACAACAGCAGTAACTCAAAATATGGAGAAAGAATTTATTTAATGGCTGACGCGAGGAAAACTCAGCAATTATTTATAGAAGAGAGAAACAGCTAAAGCGCTTGTGTTAATGATAGCTCTATATATATAGCGCGTCGTTATCATTTGACTTGCAAATAGAAATAAGTTTCTATTTGGTAAAGAAATACTTTTTTATAAGAATATACTATGTTATAAGTACGGCTTTATAACTTGCGATTTATAAAATTTTCTAAAAAACCGTTATGTATTTTCAGGACTGTATTTTTTTGTTCCAATGTGATGGCATTCAAGTGGTATATGATTTTTTTTCACTCGTTGGTAAGTATTTATGCACGGCCGTCTGTGTATGCATAATCACTTTTCATATACTCTATGGCTAAATTGTAATGGTTAGTATAGTTGTGTTTTGGTTCAGGCCTCTATTTTATGTTTCCATGTGATGGCATTCAATAAGTATATGATTTTTTTTAACTTGTTGGTAAGTCTTTGTACTAAGCTGTCTGTGTAAGTAAAATCCACTTATCATGTATTCTACGGCTAAAAGGCAACGATTAGTATTGTTGTGTTCCGGTTTGCAGGATGAGTCACTCAGTGTAGCTAAAGGCACAAACAAGAACACATCTTAGTTCCCAAAGTTTGTAGTGCATTGTCAATGCAAGGGAAGATAATTGGTTAATATTTCTTGTATATCCATTGTCTATAAGCATTGGTTACTACATACCATCGGCTAGTTCATTCGCCCGTTCGCGAACCTAGATCACAAACAAATGACTATTAGAACCCCGTGTAAATAATAAATAACACGCAACATATTAAAATTTTATAATGTAAGCGGTATTGATGTTTAAATTTAATCAATGAATCAGTATTCATTTTATTGTTTTCTGGCTTACAATCAATATGAATCTCTAAACAAGTGTCATTTGATATGCACATGGTATTCGCAAATGGGACAAGTATTCTAACATATACGCTCTTTGCATCTCGGCGAATCTGCAAGTGACGTTCGATTGAGCATTATTCAAATTCTTACTAAAGAATTTTTCAATATGTTAATTACAGTAGGGTGACAATGGCTTACGTACTTCTGAAACTACGACTTTTACATATATGTTTGCTTAATTGTAATAATAACTTAATGGGAGTTGCGAAGACCAATATTTAACCCAATGACCCATTTCTTTCTATAGCAATATTGTAAGAAAGAACTTTCCTTCAAAATATATTATTACAATTATATATCTTGAAAATCATGAATCTAGGATTCATATTACATCACTCAATTGTATCGAGATGTAAATTTGAAACAAATTACATGGGCCAAAAGTCTCACTGTTATCCCACAATACATGGTAATCCTAGTTCACTCAGAAATAGAGCTCTGTGGGAGTCGACACTTTCGATGCAAATTAGAAGCCCGAGAGAGGCGAGCGTCCCATCGATATACGTCTACAAGTACGCTGAACGCATCCGTAATGTGTGAATGTTAGATGTATGACACCATTTAAGGCATTCCGTACAATTAATGTAACAGAGTAATACATTCAATTATATGCGTCAATCATACAAAAATAAAAGTAACTAACTTATAATAAACAAATTGAAAAAATTTCATTCGTTCAATAGACAGAAGCAATAAACGTATAGAGGAAAAATTAAGACTGGTTCAAACAAAAGAACAATTTAAAAAAAAAACTTTTTAAATTTCAACTTTCAACTACTTGTAATTTTGTAATATTATTACATTTGTTCAAACAGTTACTAATTCTGATTCGTCTTCCATGACACTTTACGCGCTTCTTTATTTAATATAATTTAATTTAATTGTAACAAAGGTAAAAAACAATTAGGATACAAGTAATTTCGTTTGTTTTTTGTTAATTTATAGAGAGATGATAAGTATAATAAATAGGTAAATATTATTTCTGATGGTAATGGTCACTGTCCACGCATCCAATATTCTGTAAAAGTATGACATCTTGTGTATTTTTACCTTTTCATATATGAGATATTTTTTATGTAGTGTCAAAGATTTTTCTAATTTTATAAAAGTCAATAATTATTATTTATGATGTCGGTGATTTTGTAACATGTCCTTTTATTGATTTAAACATAAATGCCGTCGATGATTTAATAACCAAAAATTTCACTTCAGTAGCTTTCAAAATATTTTCATTACATAGGTTATAAATACACGTAATTCCTTACTTTATCAGTCCTATACTTAAGCACGTGTTCACGAAACGCTCATTCTCAAATACATGGGACTTAATTGCACTTACATATTCTGCATTCTTGACATACCCTCATAAAAACCCTATTAAAGAATCCCTTATTAATTTAGATACAAACGCATGTTTTAAAGTACCTATTTATTGTGCTATTTTAATTAAACAAAGTTGTTCGTTATTAGTCTCATTCAAGCACTTTAAATTTTCAATTTACAAAATTCTACCAAGAAAAAAGCGGTTACTGTTTTTACCAATCAAATCAAATTGTACTTTTTGTATTGTCATGCTACAGAATTGAATAAAATGTAACGATTCTACTTTGTTTTGCTCTATTATGCTACTATAGTTTACATTCGTATCTTAATTATCTTTTCCGTTAAATGTTAATTAATTACAATTATATTTATATCTACGAAACTAAATCAACAAATACTAACTTTATAGAAAATTCAAGAATTGATTTTTATTATATACCTATTATTAGTATTTTTTTTTATTATCGAATTTACTCTATATGATTCGGTTGTTAAATAAAAAAATGAAGACGTTAAAGAAATACTGCGATCTGTTTAATTATGTACATCCTATTATCGTTTAAAACGTCGACGCAGGGACCAGGCACAAATGACTTTCGATGCAAATGAGGATTCCAGACCTCAGCGGTTGTATGGATCGTAGTGGAACAACGGCGGATACCATTCTGAATAGTTTCGAAACAATGAAATAGAGCATTCATTAAACATTTCATGCTAGCGTTCAAAATTATTGAAATTTTCTAGACATTTTTTCTTTTTTATCTTTTGCATTTAATTTATTATTATTTCAGTCGCTCCGGTTGCAGCTTTCATTTATTATTTACGAACTGCGATTAAGCTTTCATAGACAATAAAAATGTATGGGTCTTTTATCAATTCTGAAACGCTTTATTTTCGAACGTGAAAATCATTTTTGGTATTGATCTCGTGTTCTGGTTATTTTCACTACACAACCTCCAGATAATTACAGTCACTTCTAATAAATATAAAATTATTCTCAAGATATTCTGAACAGATCAATTTATGTTAAGACGGTACAATATATTATAGGTAAAATAACTTAGTTTATTTATTTAACAAGGTAACAAGTTTACATTTAATTTAATTGTAGTATTGCAATCAAATTATTAGTATCCGAAATGTAGTATCATAAATATGCACTTAAAAAAACCTATAGTGAAAACTTATTACTGAACTCATAACTTTTTGTAAATCAATTGTTCACTTACACACTTTTCTTCAATGAAATATTGCCGTGAATGCTATATAAGTACAAATAATGCTTCATAATATTTATGTGTGTGGGTTTATGTAGGTTAACACATGCCAAACAATGGTCCCAACTAAAGCCTTTGTGTCAAGCGCATAGTGGTATGTAATAACAAGGTATACGCAGTCACAATAAAATTACGTTATAAGCTTTTCCCTGGAAAACGTGTGGAATTAGTATGTGTTTATTTCCAGACACGATGTAATATATAAATTTAATTTTAATTTATTGATATACTCTGTAATTAAAATAGTGGAAAGGAGTTACTATGGAGTTTTTATTTCAACTATGTGACGATTCAAAAGTGTTTCATGGACCTCCTAGAAGAATGAATATTTTAATTTTATATTGATTACACGTTATGTTCAGTCAAATATCACGAAGTATCTTGTTATGTAAATTGGTTTACACTGTTGTAATTAAAAATAAATATAAATTTATACTTATATACAATAATTATATTAATATTATAATAATATTATTGAAAATAGATATTAATATTAAATTTATATTTATTGATATTTTATTGTTAAATACATTTTTAAGGCACAATACACCTCGTTTTACGTTAAACTCTGTACAAGCAATGGACAATACACAGGGTTATTGGTAATTAGACGTATTTCCGTTAGGAGGTAAAAGGGGTGATTATATGCAATAATTTTAATCCCCATATGGATAAGAAGATGGTTATGCTTTGAAAATAATCTGCAAGACGATAACTTTGTTTGTCAATTTTGAAAAAAAATAATAATTTTACCATTTTCCGTCTCGCATTTTAAAATTTGGTCGAATATTTTTTTTTTTAATATCGATAAATAACCAGTTTTTAATAAACCAGAAGAAAAAATAGATTTCATGGATTTTATTTTTTAAATACATTTTTGAAGTTGCATTTTAGACTAATTAAAATAAACTTAAAACTATTATACCTTAAAAGTAGATTATATGTGTATTACACACATGGGTGTTAAAATTATCGCAAATAGTCACCCTTACTACCTACTAATTCCCATTAGGGGATAATAGGGTTGACTATTTGCATACGTAGAATTACCAATAACTCTGTATGTACAGTTTAAACAATAATTCTCCCTGACTTAAATACTCAGTAGACTATCGTTTCCCAAATTGTGCTATCAATCAAGAACTCAGTAATTGCATACTAAACTTTTGCAAATGTACGCTTTAAATTTCTTATAATTTGCTTATTATATAATTTTGAACGCTTACAGTAGTCCACATCCGCATGAAACTGCATAGATATATATAGCTTCAATAATTATTTCGCTCCTCAGTTATAGAACCCAGGAAGTTGGGTTCCACAGCCTTATATACTACCTACTAAGATTAAGTAGTCAATAATAATAATATGTAAATGAAGTCTTACTACAACGGTAATCAAAGTTGCTAATGTCTATTTGAATCCATTGAGTGTTTTCAGAGTTTAGCTCACATAGACGCTACGCTTTCACGATATCTTATTTTGCACTTTGTGTTTCAGAATAGAAACGTCTTAAGTATAATGCTCTTAGACGTTATTAAGTCTATTCGTGTATAATAAACTGCTAGGATCTCGCTAGTGCTTGCTAGACTAGTATTACGCTGTTTTAATTAAAATGGTATACAATTTCAACACTTATATTGTTTTAACGTGCTTTTAAATTTATCATGATATGTTAAATAATTAATTTATAACCTAATTTAATAATAATTAACAATATTCGATCGATATTTTTGTACACATTATAAGTTTATTGACATTGTACTTATATAATACGATTTACATTTAACATAATAATATAACTTTTTTTTAAGTATTTATTTAGTAAAGTCTGTATTTTAATGTCATTATTACTTCTTATTTTATCGCTGTATACCAATTTGGTCTACTAATATGTATGTTAGGTATATAAAAATAAACATATTGGAAGTTTGCCGTATATCATATTAATTGATTTAATTACGTCATTTTGTTAAGCATCTAAAATTATGCAATAGAAATAAAAATTCCAAAATATTTTAGATATAAATTATTAGAAAGAATTATTTTAAAGGCACAATTTGATTACCACCATAACCAGTTGAAAACTAGGTCATTAGCTAACTTCGCATGCTTATAGTGTAAAACGTATGCTTAGACGCAGGTGTACGATTCCTTTACTTTCATAATCCGCTGAAACATTAAATACGTCACGATTGGAAAGTGTTAGGCTTAGAGAGGGCTCATTCGCACTCTGAGGTACGGGCAGTGTAAACTTTGAGCTACTGCTTTAAACCTATATTTTATTGAAGTGTCACACAAAATCATATGAATTTTATTATTAGTATTTTTACGTTCCTAATAACAATAAAGCTGAGTATTCCATACTCACTTTTATTTTATTACAGAAAGCAGTCATACCCAATACATGTTAAGAGAATTGGGCGGAAATTCTCATCCAATCCAATTAGGTAATCCTAACCGTTTTTGTTTGAACAAAAGGCAGAAAAAACGGAAACTTCGATAAAATAAAAAATAATTTATTTGTTTGAAATGTACTTCACCTTACAGATTTTATAATATAGTATATTTTATAAAGTTGGCCAGTAATCTTTTAACTAATTTATTATATTTACCCTAATATTTTAAACAATATACTCGCTTTCGTCAGATATATGACTTGTTACTCAAATTGAGGAGATCACTAATTTAGCGATAAGGCTGGCTTTTGAAGGATTTTTGTTTGTTATGTTATTCAATACAAAAATATTTATAAGTCCTAGATATTTTTAGTTGAACCTGTTAATAAATACATTTAATATCTACTATCAAAATGAAAGCTTTTTAGTACGACCTCAACCTTTTTTTATTTATTTTTAAATATAATTTATAAGCAATTAAATACAATATATACTAGCTGCAGCTAGTCTATTAAGTATGAAAAACTTTGTAAAAAAACATCGGATGTTACTAAAGGATATTATAAGTATGGATTACTATCAAAATAATTATTATAATTGGTTACCTTTGTACTCCAGCTTTGCAATTCAAATGAGCAAACAAATCAATCAAGATATAAGCCAGAAGGTAAACTTAACAACGGATTTGCTGTGACAAAATTTCAAGACCAAACTTGCAATATAATTTAACCAACAAGTTTGCATAACTGGCGATCCGAGACATGGCAGTTTCGCCTTTCGACCCAAAGTATTACTTGTTCTGCGGGCAGATTTAAACAAAGCCTCTTACAATCTCATGACTGCCTGGTACCTCGAAAAACAATTTCCTATTAAAACAGGAAAACCGCGAAAAGTTTTTGTAATCCATCAGGAAGGAAGTAAGTACACAATCTCTTCTTAGACACTTCCGCCTGTCTGGCTAAAGAAAACATATGAAGTCAATTTGTTAATAGAATTAAGTTTTTCGCTTTTGTTATTTATAATAAAAAGCCAACCCAAAAAAGACAGAAATTATATACAACAAACAACAACAACAGCCTATAAATTCCCACTGCTGGGCTAAAGGCCTCCTCTCCCTTTGAGGAGAAGGTTTGGAACATATTCCACCACGCTGTTCCAATGCGGGTTGGTGGAATACACATGTGGCAGAATTTCTATGAAATTTGTCACATGCAGGTTTCCTCACGATGTTTTCCTTCACCGCTGAGCACGAGATGAATAATAAAGACAAATTAAGCACATGAATCAGCGGTGCTTGCCTAGGTTTGAACCCGTAATCATCGGTTAAGATGCACGCGTTCTAACCACTGGGCCATCTCGGCGAAATTATATACGTTTTTTTAAATCAATATACTCTACAACGCTTTAATTTAATTTTCATATATTACTACTTCTATTACTATATTTTCATATGCACTTTATGGAATACATTCATTAAATTCAATGGATATGTAAATAAATAAAATTTTAACAAAAAGAAAAACCGACTTCAAACAAAACACTATATTAAAACAAATAAAAATGCACTGAAAAGTAATAAAAATAATTGCATATTTAACATATTTTTGAGAGTCCTCCTAGGTAAAATGAAATGAAAAATATTAGACTACTTAAAAGTCGATTTACGATTATATAACGTAGTTATAGTTATTGTTATATTTGGAGCCGGTGTATGAAGATGTAGACTAACATTTTTTTCTTAATATAGATAGATTAAGCGTGCCGTTTATATGAATCAGAAACTACTTCAGGGACAATTTCAAAAGAAACTTTCGAATAAAGCTAAAATAGACTTTCGAAAATGCGGCTTTAATACGTCATGCGGCATAAACTACCAGGTACCACCCTCGAATGAGCTGTAATCGACCTCAGTAAAAAAACTTTGCAAAAGAGCTATTCGTATGCTATGTCGTACATCATATGACATCACATCATATACACAAAATTTGATTAAAGACAGAAAGAAATTCTGCCCCAAATCGCACCCTAACTGTAAGCCGTTTAGGAATTCCGTCAATACATAGTGTAAAACAAAGTCGCTTTCTCTGTCCCTATATCTTTAAAACTACGCAACGGATTTTGATGCGGTTTTTTTTAATAGATAGTGTAATTCAAGGGGAAGGTTTGTGTATATAATAAATGAACAATATAGTAAATAAAGAAACACTGACAATTTTAGAAGTTTGCAATGTGATGTCGTAAATGAACAAATTCTTTAGTATATTGAGTAACAGTAGTGCACCCGTGAGAAGTCGGGGCGGGTCGCTAGTTGATTATAATATTCGATTATGACAATTACATGAACATAACCACGTTCCGGAAGATGATTCAAATATCCAAGTAACCCATAAATAAAAGATTCGACCGAGTATTGCTAACGTGCTCCTCAGAATTGTTCCGTTCCCTCCCGTTCCCTTAATTTGTCATGGATCCTGTGCTCAGAACCTTACCAAACTTTCACCAAACTACCCTTAAAGTATATCCTTTATAATAAAAAAAGAATCATCAAAATCGGTTAACGTAATTTTGAGTTATTCACCTATTTGTCGCGCATATACATAATGCAAATTTAAGACTTATGTCGTTTTCATACGGATACCATCTTCGGAAAAAAATAAAAAAAAATGGGACCCCACGGGAAGCACTACCTTTCAAACAAAAAAAAAATTATCAAAATCGGTCCACCCAGTAAAAAGTTATGAGGTAACAAACATAAAAAAAAAAAAATTGACAGACGAATTGATAACCTCCTCCTTTTTGAAGTCGGTTGAAAACACCTTTGGCGTGTCGTAGAGGTAAACCCGACTTTTACACGGAAACAACGCTTGCACTAAATTGTTTCATTATTAAGGAAAGGGCTTAAGATATTTAGTTTACGCTCAACCTAAAATGACGGAGCAGAAACCGTCAAACAACATGACATACTGTGTGCACCAGACATGTATAATCCAAATTAACCTATGTCGTATAAACACTGCCAGATACATAAGCGACTTGGTATATAAGTACCCTAACTGAAACGCAGCTATAGGATCTGAGATTTAAAACCTCTTTGCTCGTATAAAACGAACACACAGGGATACTAATATTGATAATTCAGGTTAGTATATCTGACCAGTGTATACCTATAAACGACTGCATCAAGTATCAGTTATAACGCTTGTATACATACATACATATATGTATATATTGAGTGCTGGGTGAATATTTTTCGTTCGTTTTCCCTTAAGTGGGCTCGCAACATCTGTTGTTAGTCTCAATATTCCCGGACGCTGTCGAGGCTGACGAGGCCAACAACAACAAAATAATACTATTGTTCGCGTTTGTTTGTTGTCTTTAGGCGTAAAAAATACACACGTCATGGTTCTGTGAGCGACTTTTGACAGCGGCATTATCTTAAGTCCATTTCCTCAATTAGTCTAATTTGGGATTAATGCAATCATTGTAATTTATCTTATTAATTACTAGGCGTCGTTTGAGCCCCTTGTCCCCCATCTCCTCGAGCATTCTCTTCCCCCTTCCGAGATTCTTTGTTGCTTATTATTATTAAAAGGAAAAATATATTTATTTAAATTTCTTAAAGTAAATTTTTCAATGACCATTCATTTCGTTCCCGATGGCGATCATCTTTTTAATCGGCAATTTCTATAGTGTCGCTATTATCAATATTATCAAAATCAATACTAAATTAACTTACATTACAAATATCAAATTAACAAATTTCGATAAACGTAATTTGTTAGTTTTTCTTCCAGGAACCGTAAAGGTCCCCACGGAATAGACAAAAGACTTTTCCGTATTCAAATTTCATGTAAATTACTTCCAAAACAATTCGTTCAATAAAAGTCTGATTGATATTTTGATGACGTAATAAAGTTATAGAAAGAACAAACAAAAAACAAAGTTACTTCGATCGAGCCGATACTTACCACAAACAGAATGCTCACCAACAAGGAAAAGTTAATCTATGAACAATTTCCTACCTATTTTCACCCTCGATATAAAACAAGGGTGTGGTTCGACTGATCGCGTTAATTCCACTACATATTCTATACCGAACAATTGATATCTCAGTTAATTTAAAAAAATAACTTTATTATAAAAAGGTACTATCCAGTCCAAAAATAATTAATTAATACAATAACTCTTATAACGATATGACCTCTTGTTTATATTACACTGCTATCTAAAGAGCCGTTTTGAATAATATAAAATAATTATAAATATAATTTATAAAAGTAACAGACTGTAAATGACAAACATACACACACACAGCTGGAAAATACCACTTCTCCCTTTACGGAAAAGGTTTGTATCTAATTCCACCACGCTTCTCCAATGTGGATCGGCTCATATGTGGCAGAATTTCATTAAAACTAGACGACCTATAGTGCTGGGTCGGATTTGAACTAAGAATCATCGGTTAAGATTCACGTCTACTAATCACCGTCTTCTTAAAGCTTAAAATAATGGTATGAATTAATAAAATAAACTAATTAAAAACTTGATTTTCAGTCACACTTTAAACTTCAATACTTAAAACTGAAACATTAAATTTTATATTGAATTTTGTTTTAACTGTGCAAGTTTATTATTAAATAACATCATTACATTTTAACATAATCTATTATTCCACGATTGGGCTAGTCTCATATCTAAGACAGATTTTTGTTTAAAATGTGTATCAATGTTACCCTAATACTTAATGAGGGTATGTCACCATTTATATCAATCGTACGTAGCTTGTCTGTGTGTGTGTGTTTTGTGTGTGAGTGGGTGTGTGTGTGTGTTTTGTGTGTGTGTGTGTATGTGTGTTTTGTGTGTGTGTGTGTGTGTGTGTGTGTGTGTGTGTGTGTGTGTGTGTTATGACCAGATAAAATAATAAAATAATAATTTATTAGTATTGATTCAAAAAACGTTTTATTCTGTTAAGTTGCGTATTTAGTCTACACTACCAATTCTACTTATATAAAAGTATGAATTTTAAGGTTTGTCATGAAAGAACCAATAAATGATCTATATCAATAATATAATTAAAATAATCAAAACGTCTTATTTTATTCATTATATAATACACCAATTTTAATGAAATAGTTATATCAATAAGTAAGCTTGAAACCGTAGAAAAGACTGGATTAATATTTATTTATATTCTTCCCTCGGGGTAATAAAATAGTGAAGTTATTATCGTTGTTGTACAAGTACTTAAATGTTCAAAATATATAAATCTTGAGTATGCCGCCATGCTGGATTTAGAATGACGTCACACAGTTAACCAAGTATTGTCATCCAAACTGAACGTGCATACTTTCAGCTTTATCGGTTAAAGATATCTGCTTTTAAATTAAGTTGCAAGATAAAGCTATTAAAAAGATAAATCCTTCAATGGAAGAAGTTATAATTAAGTTAAAAAAACATATACAACGCATACATACAAAAACACTATATATATAAAACAACTTATCATTAATTATTTGATTGAGGATAAAGGAAAAACTAGTCCCATTAATATTTTCAAGGAAACAGCTAATTCGCACAACAAATACATTTTGATAACAGTATTTCTTTCACTTAAGGAAACAGTTCGCTATAGAACATTAAGATATAATCGCTAATTAAGCCTTAGGCTCTGTTAAATAACAATATTAAAAAATCAAGAAACAATTAACTCTTATCGTTTGAAATAAATTAATTTATATTTATAATCTTCCTTAAACTTTAACTTAAAAGTTTTAAGAAATATAATAAATTGCAATGTATTTGCAAACATTATTTTGATATTTCACGATTGAGCAATTTAAAATCTAACGCCAGTTAATATTAACTGTGAACTTGGCTGAGTTAATTATAGTCTCATTACTGAACTTGGCATCTTGACACTGCTCCCGTTTCAATACATTCTTGGCTTAAAGAATTGGTGAAATTGATGAGCCACTGAGATTGAGATTTAGAAAATTCACTTAAAGCGCAACGGAGTTAGATTTTCTTCGTACCTCAACTTCATACCAAAATTAATTTTGTGTTTTGAGACTAAATTTTACTATTCCTACTAATATTATAAATTCGAAAGTTTGTGAGGATGTGAGGATGAATTTGCATGAAATTTTACAGTAATATAAGATGTACATCCGCACACATTTTAACATTGCCGGTTCGTAAATTCAAATCGTGTATAAAAAATACATTGGTAAAAAAGGCATATTACTCGATACAAGATTTTGTAGATGATAAAAAAGCGTGAAATTAATACCTGTTGACTTCCAATCAGGATATATTAATTTAAATAATTGTATTAACTAACATGACTTTGTATTTTTTAAATGTTGAAAAAGAGTAACTACTAAGTTTCTTGCCGGTTCTTCTCGGTAGAATCTACTTTCCGAAGCGATGGTAGCTTCACTTAATTGTAAAATGACGATTCTAAAGTGCTTGTAAAAGCCTACTTGAATAAAATTTATTTTGATTTTTTTGACATCAGAATACCACATAGGCTACAATAATTGATAATGGTTGTATGTAATTGGTCATAATATAACATCAAGAATGAGTTCCAGGTAAAGCCATCAGTGATTAGCCGTCAGCGAAACAGTAGGCGAGAGATCATGACTAGGTGGTACTTTACAAGTTCGTCTGGGTAGATGCCACTCAATTATCATACATTCTGCAGTATTTTCCGGTTTGAAGCTTGAGTGAGCTACTATACCTACAGGTACACATATCATCTTAGTTGCCAAAGTCATTGAGGTATTAGCGATGTAAGAAACGATTATTTTTTTACGGCGCCAATGTTTATGGGAAAAGGCTATAGGGTCAGGTGGCCCATTTGCCTTGTAAGCCAACCTGTGTCATATAAAAGGTAATATTGTGCATAAAGTGGACACTAATATAAATAATTTCGCTATTTACTCAGTCTCGTAAACATATGACGAGAGACGATCGGGGGGAAATCAAACTCAGGGAGACAATTTCGTATTATCTCTAAAAATAAATAAAGAAAGGAAGATAAAGAATTAACTTGTCTAAATATTATTTATACTCCTTGATAAGTATAATTCGGATAAAAAAATAATTGAAACAAAATGGATAATAGTGACCGCGTTTGTGTTGTAGTGGCTCAGTGCGTGAACCAAACTGTAGAAACCCGGGCAAGCATCACTGCAAGTTTTCTTTTACTTCTGTTTATTAATATTATTACTATATTCGGCGGTATCTTAAGAAAACCTATGGATGAATTAGATGAAATTCTTCCACAAGATGAATAAGAACCTGTTCTGAATTTTGAATATACTACTGTATATACCCAATATATTTTCAAATTCAGTGTTGCATGAAAAATGATAACAACAAATATTGTATTTATTAAAACACTTGTCATAGCGTTTCTGTAAAAAAAAATTGAATCCTGTTATTTTTAATGTATTTTTTCGAACGAGGTCTGAGCCCGTTAGAAATGGAAAAATAATTCGAAATGAATTCAGGTCGCGTGCGACTTTTAATTTTTAAAACATTTTTTATTTTTTTCGCGCACAGCTCCAGTTGTTTTCAACTTATATTTTTTATTGAAACGTCAGAACGGATATATAGGTCAAAGTTCATAATTCAAATATAATAAATTGTTATTTTAAATATTTTGTTTATACGTCATATAAAAGTAAACAAAAGTTTGTATTGCAAAAGCACTTACGGATCTATGCAAAATCGGAGTGTCACTCAACAACGCATTAATTTCAGTTCCAGTTCCAAAGTTTATGAGTTATCATGTACCATCAGGTGATCAATTTACATGTTTGCCTTCTTGTTACATAAAATAATTATTATTAATTGACGCCTGCATTCTGATAATTAATATAATTCTGCTACATGTACATTCCACCAACCCGCATTGGAACAGCGTGGTGGAATATATTCCAAACCCTCCCGTTAATGAGAGAGGAGGCCTTAGCACAGCAGTGGAAAATGTATGGGCTGTTACTGTACTTTACGCCTGAATTTGTATGAGAGCGTTGAAATTTGTATAATAAAACAAATTTGACAAAACCTAAGGTCTTAGTCCGATTTGACTGCATTGATCTGAACTAAAAAAAAAACAAGTATACGCTTCAGATTTGATAATATTAGTATCGATAGCGTTCTTGGCACTAGGTAACTAACATGCATGTGACACAATCAAGCGTCCAATTTCATTCGATTTTCAAACTCGCACAGCAATAACCATTCTCCCAATCGGGAATCAAATAGAAACTGTCAAAGTGCATTCAACTAGCAACTATGTAACTGGCTTAAATTTCAATTAAACGAAGTTTTTGAAACACATAGTAAATAATTTCAATAGAAAATTATTAATAAATTAAAGAAGAAGTCAACTAAATTATGAAAGAGTATTGGACAATGGCTTTTCTTCCCTATATTATTTTATAACTAAAACCTTGCGTTGCTTATATGTAAAAAATATTCTTATCTTAAACTGCGAAACCGAATAAAAATATGGAACGTGTCAAGAGTGATTTAATTGAAACCTAAGCAAAAATTATGAATATTATTTCTATGTACTAATAGAATCGGTTTATGATCTACTGTTATCCACACATTTCACTACTAAGCACTAAACTGTAGTGATAGCGCTCTTAAGGCTATGCTATATGGTAACAATGATATATACGTATCGAAATACAAATATGGCCGATCGCTGCGTGACAAAAAGGCAAACCGTCAAAACAAAATACTTAGACCTACGATATTCATAAGTATCTATTGACGTCTTAAATTTGTAGCTTGAATTAATTTTTAACTGGAAAGATAAGAAAAAACCAGGAAACATGAAGGATCTCTTCGTCTTCCGGAGAAAGGATCTTTGATTTTTAATTAGCGAGTAATTAAATTAAGCGAATATAGCACAATGAATTCAGAGTAAACTGTATTATGGCTATATAAACATTTATCAAATTGAATCAAGAATCAGCCTTGTTTATGTTTATACTAATATCATAATTTGTAAAGTAAGTCTATCTGTCTGTTATCAAATGATAAGCGTTAAGTAGATCATAATTTTTGTCTTAGATAAACCTCGACACCTAAATATGGATATGAATCGTCGGTAAAATACGCGATCTTAGGAGAAATATATTTTTGTCCCGATAAGTCAAAAAAAACTGCAACTTCATTAGTAAATAATATATTTCTTGTAGTAAAGAACTATTTAAACTAAATACCGAAACTTATACCAGAAAATGCAGATTGAAGATTACCCATATGATTGGAGAATATAAGACACGGCAGGCTTCTGCTTTTAAAATGAATATGAAATCGATTTTTGACACTTACCTCATCATCAAAGGCGACATTGTCCGCCATTCTTGTTAACTAATATCGACAGATGTCAGATAACTTCTAGACGTTACACACACTCATGCTCAGCCGCAATACTTCCATTGTTCTGTAACAATAAAATTAAACGTAAGAAAAGTAAAATAACAAACAGTCTTCACAAACTTTTACAGCATTAAGACGACCTCTTTTGAGGTGAAGATTCGGATCAGGACTCTGGACCCAATTGGTTATTATGGCAGATTTTCATCTTACACTTGCGATTTCTTACTATGTACTTCCCTACCGAGGACGAAATGAGTTATTTATAAATTAAGCCCGTGAAATCAAAATAGTGCGTACAAAGAACATGACCCGGAACCTTCCAAAGATTTTCATATGTATTAAATAGGTTATCTCTGGATATTACCTTATGAAACCTCTTTCCTTGCTTATTCTGGACTTTGAATGAACGATTTAATGAATTACTTTTCTCTGGGATCCTTTTCATTGATCGAAAATTTAGGTATAATTTGACTGTAAATACAAATGTTCCAATTAATAGATCAATCTTCAACCTGCGGCCCAATAAAGAATTCTGTTAAAGATTAGACACAGAGAGACCATTACTAAAATACAGATATCTGTCAAACCTTTTTCAATTGAGCAATATTATGAAGTTATGTTTTTGTATCACTTTAAAATTGGCTCAAAATCATGATATCGTAATTAATCATAAGTAATTTAATTACATCAAAAAAGCATGTATAATTAAACAAAATAACACATCAAATTTGGTATACTTAAACATATCAATACATATATACATATATACTTTTAGTTACCGTAACAGTTTCAGTATTTTTATTGTAATTATAAAAAAACTATTTATCAACTAATTTACCAGCAAGCACCTTTTACGACAGTCAGTAATTTATGAGTAAATGTTAACACACGACAAAAGTAAAACAAAATAAACGATATAACGAAATGGCTCACGTATACCAAACAAAGAATAGATCTGATCTGTGCGATGTTGGCAACAAGAAAGGCACCCACCCAATCATTGCTAAGCTACATTAATAGTATTTTTTTAAAGAAAACGTTGTCACTGGTTGCTTAACCTAACTTATAAATTTCAAATAATATTTTCGTAATAATTTTTTTTGGAAATGCTATTTTGATATTATAATTTCAATATACCATTTAACTTTTTCCGAAGTTAATATAGATTTGCATGTCACTAGAATGCACATAATCATACCATTATATGAAGCTATAGTTCACTCGCTATGCCAGTGTCGACTAAAACGAACCTGACTCCAACCTCTCAACTAATGCGATCTTAGAACTGCTCGACTTGACTTTCACCGCAATCAAACTCAACGACACCCGCGTGAAAGTTTACAAAACCGATTCGTAGCACATCTTAATTAATTCCTCACAAATTAATTAAGAGTGTGAGCGATATAGGTTCGCTTAATTAAAAACTTTTCTTAAGATCAAGGTGAACATGGGAAAATTTTAGGCTCTTTCATTATTTAAGTCCAATTAATTTTGTCATTCTTTCATTTTTCATTTAAAAAACTACTCAAACTTTATTATAAGATAAACATACGCTAAATTTAAAGCTTAGGTTAGAATTAAGGACAACTATATCCTAGACAGTAATTTTACTATGTGACTTAAAAATCGCTATGTAGTTTGAATACCATTAAGCTATTGAATTTGAAATGATAAATGCATTCGACCATGAAATTGAAAATTACTTTAGGGTAAGACTATAGAAAATACATATGTATATGGTTATATTGCTGCGGATGATATAAATGCAGATAAAAACATAGATCTTGTTTGTTAAGTGATCATCGATGCCTATGGATATTGGCAACATCCGGCGTTGTTAATGTATCGACTGTAAAGCGTTGCCAAGCGTTACACGTAACGTAACGTAATATTTTAATATTGTGCCTATATCTATTAATTACGTAATATAAATAAAAAAATAATAATTAAATAAATCCATACCTTAAGCTTCGATCCCGTTTAACGCTCAATCATTGTAAGTACAAAGCGACAAAGATAAAATAAAAGTTCGAAACGCGATCGAGAATTCCAATTTCGAAAAGTTTGATGTCGCAAAATCTTCTTTTTAGACTCCATTTACTTCTTATCATATTTGGCAGCGACCTAGCTTCCAAAGTGGGGAATTTTTGAGCTAAGTTTGCAGAATCGGTTTAATGCACTACGCTATCTAGAACCGGTAGCTTGAGGCTTGAGAAAGGAATATTCGTTCGATTTACGAAATATTCAATTTAAAAGTATTTGCATTTAATTTATTTATATTATACAAAATCGTTAATAAAAAAAAATTAAGAACACTTCTACCGATTATATTGACATAACAAAATTAGTTTTATTTAAATTACGTTATTATACAAAATATATTTTCCAACATTCAATTTCTAAATTTAACATCAGTGTAGTTTGACTTATTTTGTTTTTGTATTCTATATATTATACTTATACAGTAAATAGTCCGGATAGATACCACCCTCAGACATTATATCAATACAAAGTATTTCTGTGTGGTGGCAGAATATCTGAAGAGTTTTGTGTCCAAATTTGAACGGTAAGCCTACAGTAACCAGGGACAAAGGATATTAATTCCCAGGATTGATGGCACATTTGTCAAGTAAGGAACGGTCGATATTTCTTTAAGTTAGAATTTCAAAAGGCGATAATTACCCTTTTATATACATGATATAACACATAATTTTAAAATTTGCTAAACTACATAACCGATTACAATATTTTTATAATTTTAATACCTACAATATAAATACCGTTATCGTTATTGAAGATAAATTAATAAACAAAACTACTATTATTACATAATAATGTAAGTTACGTATAATACGTTTATACAGAGCAAGTTATATCATCTGATAAAAAATACTCCGACTACTAAAACAATATAAAGTACATCAAACATATTGACAACAGCGAGTCGATAAGTCTGAGGAACAAACAAGCTTGTTTCCGCCGTCTCATAAGGAACAACTTCTCGTGTTGAGAGTTTGTAACGGTCTATTGACGTGAACTAACTTACAATATTAACTTTTGCAGACTTCAAACTTTCAAAATGTAGGTGTAAAATATTAGAGAGGAACAAACATTTGTTATAATATTATCTATATATCTATCTATTAACTCGTGAAATTAATTATCACTTTATAAAGTACATATACTATGATCTGAAATATTTATTTACATAAGAATTAGTAACATTAAGTTCATAAATATGTCCAAATATGAATTAAGAATAGTTAGTGTATGAATCTTAAGCGTGGTACGGTGACAAGTATACTAACAGCATTTCCCCATTGAATCGAAATTCGGATTCGATGGGCAAAAAAAAAAGGAACCACTCCTCCTGTCACCAGTGGAGGCAATAAGTCGAAGTGTTGTACTTTTGATGAAGCTTTTTGCAACTACTAAGGGAAAGTGTTTCAACAGCAAAGGGGACAAAAAAGTAATTTGTAATTTTGGATTGTTTGTTTGCTTTGCTTTGTTTCCAGTATTGAGAAGACTCTTATAGCTATAATAATTATTAAATTACTAGTTTCATTTCCTGTTTTAAGTCCACGTGTGACATGATATGGTGAAACTTTGAAAATGACCTAGATTTTAGACTAGCCTAGATCTATTCTTATAATACAATTTCTTTGTGGTCACAGTTAAATAGTTTCTTTCTTATCTGTTCTAGAAAAACATCTCATCATCAACATCTTCGTGTAGGTTACACGTTTCCTTAAGCATAAAAACACGAGGAAAATGAATGAATGTAATATTTTTATAAAAGAGCCCAGATGACGAGCGGTTAGAAGTCTAGATTATGGACCGATATTGTTACTTCAAGCCCGGGAAAGCACCACTAAGTTTCAAGCCAGTATTTATATTTTTTCTCGTGAAAAACATCATAACGTAATATTTACGTGTTTAATACAAATCTACCGCACGTGTAACCTACTCACGTTGAAGCAGCGCAGCACATTTCAAAAGATTTTCCCTAAGAGAGCAGGAGGCTCAGAAGTAGAATTGTAACCGTAAATGTTATTCTACTTTTTCAAACCAGGCTTTAATCATAATTTTTATAAGAACAATTTATTACAACATTATTTTTAATGGTTTTTTTTAAATATCGAACATTTTTCTTTCCATTTTCTCAATCTCCTTAAAGCCTAAATAAACGGCAGCGGCTGAACAATTAGCTACACTTATCGTGACCAACTTTAACTTCAGGCGTCATTAAATTAGACTTGCTGCAAGTTTTAATGACGCTTCGGTCGATCGCTCCGCCTTAACAAGATGGCAAAATAAAACTTATACAAATATAAAATGTTGTGAATATTATATTTAGTATCGATTTGTACACCTCTGTCATCTATATCAAGATTTTAAATCTAAAAGTAACTCTGTCTGTCTGTGTAGCTCTTTCACGACCAAACCGCTGAACCGAATTTGATGAAATACGGTATGAAGCAAACTTGAACTCCAAGAAAGGACTTTTTTGCCTAACACGTGACAACCAAAACCCTAAAACGCGAGTGAAGCCGCGGGCGGCTACTAGTAATATATAAAACTTTAATGCATACATAAGGTTTTATATAAGACAAGACATGGTCAGTATGGCTTTTGTGATACAAATTTCCGTTCATAAGCTACTCGCTAGATGGGTGCGTAAATTTAATGGATATAATGGAAACAAAGTATGTTTGATTTCAATTACACGTTCAAAGATAATTTACACTCGAAACGTTGTTTTAGGTCTCGACTTCATTTCATGTATATTTTAGATGCTAGGAACTACCAAGTGTTTCTATATATGGGTGAATTAATATTTCACTTACATAATATTTCATTTGATTATTGAAATATACATAAATAGTTATAAATAATGATTTAAACCAAATATGTAAAAAAATAGAAGTACTTCATAAGACTTTGTTCCTATCTAAAAAAAATGATTCTGTTTAGTTTTAATAAATTACCTTTTTAAAATATTCTTAAAATTTGAGACTTTTATTTGAGTATTATTATAACTATTTATTCATTAAAATATTATAGAAGGTCCATAGACCATTAAAATATTTTTACTAATTATTAAAATTTACGTAAAATATGCTTGACGATAAACGAGAATAGTAACCAGATCAAGTCTTTAGTAAATAAAACATTACTATTACAAACAAACAACAATACTATTTTGATATAATTTATCTTAAGCTATGTTCTAAGATACTTAAACGCCACATTACGCGTAAATCGACGTAGGCGTTGTAGCACCTCTACAAATATTGCTACGTTTCCGTAGCCGAGCTCGTAGCAACGATCGTAGCAGTGATCTACATTTAATTTACCCTACTAAAATTGAATATCATTATTTAATGATAACTTTTCACTGCTCTGGTTATTTTTGCTTATATCTCTGGAGAGATTGCGACCCGATGAATTAATATATAGGACCCTGTTCACTATATACATTCTGTGTGCATATTATACATACGGCTTTGTACTTGTATATCCTGTTTACATATTTTGATATTCAAGAGATAAATATCAACATTAAAAAGTAATTTAATGCTTTCACTATAAAAATAATGGATAACAGTAGGAGATCATTAAGTATTGATACCGTTTTTATTATATTATTAATCGTATCTCGTCTCTTCAATCTTGAATCTCTTTAAAATTTGCATATAGATGGAATGACAACCGTTGTAGAACGATATTTCACATTCAGCCTCAATTTTGTGTATAATAATTTAGAAATATTAAAACAATGCTGATTTTAATGAACTTCGTATACTAAGGACGTCTTTTAAGTGACTCGTTGCGATTCAATGCGATTTTATTGTACAAAATTTTCATCCAAAACATTTATACATTCTAACTAGAATTTCCTTCACTGCCAAACACGAGTAGAATTGTAAAAACAACAAAGCACATGTCAATCAGTAGCGCCCGAGACTGAACTTGCATTCTTTATGTTTTAGCCACTGGTTTATATCAGCTGTACATAATAAATACATAACAATATGTATGTACAAAGAATAATGCAGTCCAAAAAATCGCTTATATTAAACATAAAAATGCTTTTATATACCTTCGTGCTATATACTCGTATCTAAAACATTATTGGAAATATCTTGAACAACCTCTGCGTTCGTAAAAGAGTAAAACGTATAAAATTGCCAGTCTATTTCGAGGCGAGTCGGTCAGCCGTAACGAACCCCTTATATTGCGTATGGGGGGTGGCTTGATGCACTTTTTATATCCGAGGGCCTTTTTGTCGAGTGAAGTTTTTAGTTGATTTTCTCTCTTGAAAATATTCTACTGTTAAAAATGTCTATAAATTCCTTTTTCAAATTTTTATTTACATTGGAAACAGTTTTCCTAAACAACATTTCTACATTGATAAATTAAATACTAATTAATAATTTGCAAGTAACTCCTGGACTATGTAATCGAAGTAATTATTTGTGAGTACTATGCGATAAAGCTTCGTCAATTATGTAACGGTTTAGTTGCCATGAACATACAGATTAAGCATTTGTCAACTGAGTAGATGCTGACGAGGTAAACCAATCATTGAATATGTAGCTCAAATATAAACTAATGAATATTTAATTAACAATAATTATATAAGACAACCAATGTTGGTATAATAACATACAGATTAATATAAAAAATAATGAAGTATTCTATTTCATTTATCTTTTAATAGATTAGTTAATTCGCCGGTGTGTTAGAACATTTTCATTGTAAAAGAATACGGGTTCAAACCTGGGCAAACATCATTAAGATTTGGATATTATTTGTTAACATAACCCATTTCATATTCTACGATGAAGAATAATATAGTAAGATGCCTTATTTGTCCTGCCGTATGTGAATCTTACAGTTCGCATTGGAACAGCGAGGCAGCAAACCTTCTCCCGATAATAATAGATTTATTAAAAGTTATTTTTTTTTTCAAAATTATAAATGGTTATTACGAAAACTATGATACAACTTAGAATGCATGTGAACAACATATGCCGCTGATAAGATCTGAGAAGGGCTTAAATAGGGCGACCTTCCCGCACGTCGGCCCATTATGCGGGTAATAAATGTAACGACACACATAACCAAGGAAACACATCTCCAAGTGACCTCAAAAATGATTCTATTATTAATAAATACAACATTATTTTATGAAATTCCTGCTTTAATAAATTTTAATAATTAATTCCATCCCTAATGTGCTACTAACCCTGCGAATTAACTTATTATGCCTGTTACACTGGCTTATTCGCCCTTCAAACAATATTTAGTTGTTTTTTAATGGTTAGTGGTAAAATTTATGATGAAGGCAGTACCTACCCGGGCTTTGCACAACACTAACCAGTGAGTGTAAGTTAAGTAGTACTAGTCAATACGTATGATAAGGGGCAGGATCGATGTATCTTATGTCCTAATCTGTACTTCTAACAATGTGTATACAATATCCCGTCATGCCCGGCTGTCTAGTTAACATGTAAAAGTGTAACTTATCAAAAACAAACAAATTCATTTTTGCATTTAAAATATTAATTATGATTTAATTTATTATGAATGTATAAAGCACAATAAATTTGACACGCGTAACATAACTCAGCCAATTTGCGACAAGCTTCTGGACTACATAATATCAGCTGCGGTCTTTATGTTTTGCTCTATAAAGCATGATAAATTACTTACGTATAACAGAGCGTAAGAAACGTCAACACTCGTTCCTGTTCCTATTATAAAAGATTTTCCTTTATTATATATATATATATGTGCTGTTCGTTCCGGACTTGTGAGGAAAAAGTTTTTAGGCCCGTGATATTATTGAAATAAAACTTATTAGGCGGCAGATAATCGATAGGTGAACGAGGACTGAGAGTTAGATTGTATGAACACGTCACGTTTAGACACCTTTTATTAGAAGAGTGAGAAGAAAGATATGAGGGAGGGTAAAAGAGAAAGAAAGCATTTTATTTAAGATATTTCACTTTCATCTCGTATATGGTTTAATAAAAATTTGGTAAAATGGTTTAATATTAAACTGTCCATTTATATTTTTCAATTTAAAACAAATATTATGATCAGAGGATCAACCAATAAGAAATCTTAAATGCTTGCCATTATCCATGTGTGTACATCGACACCACATACAAATGAAATGCGATACATAATAAATTATACACACAACAATCTACGAACATTATCAATCAATTTAAGCACACACTTACAACTTTACGTCGCAACATATCATACATTCCAATATCTCGCAATCACACATAAAATAATATATAATAACATCCTGTAAACTTCCCATTGCTGAAGCAAAGCCTCCTCTCCCTTTGAGGTTCTCCTCAAAGGACATTTCTATGTCAGGAGTATTTTTCACCATAAATAAATAAATATTGGACAACATCACATACATTACTCTGACCCCAATGTAAGTAGCTAAAGCACTTGTGTTATGGAAAATCAGAAGTAACGACGGTACCACAAACACTTAGACCCAAGACAACATAGGAAACTAATGAACTTTTTCTACATCGACTCAGTTTCCAACCCATGAAAACCGATGTTCACACCATTCGAGCACGGAGGTACCATCCTACTCCAATGCGGGATTGAGATCGTTGGACTCACAAATGGCAAAATTTTGTTGAAATTAGACACATTCAGGTTTCCCCACGATGTTTTCTTTCACCAAAGAGCTCGAGATGAATTATAAGCACAAATTGAGCATATGAAAATTCAGTGGTTGTCTGGCTTGTCTGGGTTTGAACCCGCAATCATAGGTTAGAATGAACACGCTTTTTTGAGCCATCTTCGGCTCTTCCTAATCACACATACGTACTCATAATTCATAGCAGGTTATTATTGGGTTTGTGTGTGTGAGTAACTTTGTTCGATCGATAATTGAATATAATATTCCGATAAAAGTATAAACTTCCATTAATTTTCCACTGCGCTGTTTTATGTTAATGTTTGTTTCGCTGTTGCTTTGTTACCGGACCCCGTGATTTTATTTAATCATGAAATTAGCCGGACATTGCCGCGAGCTAATTTAAATCTAACGCCGCTACAATAGAGTACATTTTCGTTATTTTTACGTACCGCCTCTCGTATTTGAGGTTTAGTAATTAATAATTCGTTTTCAACGGTCCAAAATTCTTATTGTAGGTACAATGACGTTCGTTACGACCTTTGAGAACATTTTGATGGCTGAAGCGTTCTAATTATAAACATTGGTATTTATTGATTCGCTAAATACATGCGCTGACTTTGATCGAGCGTTTTTATAACTAAAAGGACTTAAAAAATCCTTGTTTTTATCTTTGTGTCCTTCTGTTATTCATTACCTTTACGCTTTTTTGATAATAATGATGTCCTTCAAACTGAATATCAAATATGGAGGCCAATTTCAATTACTAACAAACAGCGCAGGAGTTACTATAGTGTGAAGTGTGTGCAAACATCAGTGCACTTTCAGACCAGCAAGAGTTTGGGAACTTCAAACTTCAATGGCTTTACGCGCTGAATCACGAAGATGACGGACTTACTTTATGCCATAGCTAAATACATACGTCATTTGGTTTGTATTCATTTTGCAAATCATTTTATCACGATAACATTTTCTTGTTATAAGATATTTTATGAAAGTATAAAGTATGAAATAAAATCGCAGATCGCGGCGCTGTTTTGACGAGCCACCAGAACTAGCAGATATTAACAGAATATAATTCAATAAAATTTGAACAGAAAAGTTTGTTGAAAACATATTTTTGAACACATATGTATATGTATGTGCTTATGTAGAAGAGTAACATGCTGAAAGAAACTTCATATTAGTTTATCCCTTTCGAATTTGTCCCGTAGTTGTAAAATTTGGGTTGGTACCATCCACTGACCTGATATTTTACCGCTAAACAGCAATACTTAGTATTATAATGTTCCGGTTTGAAGGTTTAGTGGGCCAGTGTGACTACAGGCATAATGTACGTAACATAGCTCCTAGTAATGCTGGCGCTTTGGTATTATTTCATGGTTAAATGTTTGATTTCTTACAGCGCTAATGACTTTCACTTATCACAGATGACCCATTTAAAGTAAAGTAAAGTAACAGCCTGTAAATTTCCCACTGCTGGGCTAATGGCCTCCTCTCCGATTAAAGAGAGGGTTTGGAACATATTCCACCACGCTGTTCCAATGCGGGTTGGTGGAATGCACATGTGGCAGAATTTCAATGAAATTAGACACATGCAGGTTTCCTCAAGATGTTTGCCTTCACCGCCGAGCACGAGATGAATTATAAACACAAATTAAGCACATATACATATACAGTGGTGCTTGCCTGGGTTTGAACCCGCAATCATCGGTTAAGATGCACGCTTTCTAAGGACTGGGCCATCTCAGCTCTATGACATGACCCATTTGCCCGTCCCGAATTTACTTAAAATTATATACATTTATTTTTTATGTAAACGAATATCTACAGATATGACGTCATCCATGCCTTTGGTCTATTATTTTTTGTGTGGATATTTTTATTTCCAGTCAACAACACAATCGAAACAGGATTACAATTTTAATTGCCGTCTGTTTTTTTATTTTATTTTTTACATTTTTGCGACTTCTTTATTGACCCAGATTCTGTGTTGCCAGTTGCCTTTAATTATATAATTGCTTATATATATTTTTGTTTAACTTTACTTGTTAACATTTTGTGAATCAAATCTTAAAGATGATTTTTAAGCCAATTTAGGTATTAGCCATCATGTTTGCTACAAATGTTAGTTTATATTGCTTTCAATAAAATGGACTTATATATACATATACATCTTGTTATAATATTTGTCAATTTTTTTAGCATTCGTCTATAATAATATATAATATAACGTCATCATCGTTATCAAATCATCGCCAGATATGTCCTTATATCCAACATTCCGCATTGGAGCAGCGTTGTTCTTGAACTTCTCAAAATAGAAGCAGGGGGGGAGGGGGTGTTAGTCTAGCAGTGGGACAAATATTAGTAAGTATCAGATAAGTTATCATATTTTACCGCCAAGTAGCAAAACATACTTTGATTACGGAAAAGTGAGCAATTGTAACTACAGGTAAGATACTCTTTACTTTTGTTTGTGGGTGGAGAAAGAATGGGATTAACATTTGATACACTAATAATGTCTATAGAAAATACTGGCAACTTACCAGCATTTTCCCAGTACTAATCTTATACCAATACTAAAAAAATACATAGCGTAACTAAGAATCTAGGAAAAGTAAAAACTACTTGAAAGTTACCTCTTTGGTACTTTTAAGTTTTCACTCGTTTCTAAGCACTTTAAAGTCATTTCGTTTCTTCGTATAATCCGAAAACAATAGAACTCAGTCGACCTTTATACACAGACGGATGCTATTGTTAACTTCTGACTTTAACGGAGGTCACTTGGCGCTTGCAGAAGCCTTTATCACTTAACGGTATGTATTTTGAATTACAAAATATTTTATAGATTTTTTTATTTTAAATTTAAAAAGCTATTGTAAGAGGAATTCTAATTTCAAATTACGTGGATTAACATTATCTTTATTTTTAATGACTCATTCGGAGTCATTTATGATTCAACACCTCTTGTTTACGGTGCATTTCCATAATGAAACCAGTCATTTGAATGTTTTTTTTTTTTATTATTGGTACAAATGATACCATTATGTCGAGTTCGTCATATTATTAAACTTTAATTGTTTCGTTGGCTCTTTAAACATACTGTTTTTGTTTTTGTTTTTATTTTTATGTAAGTTGTCTAGTTAATTAATTAATAGTAAGCTGAGCTGGCCCAGTGGTTAGAAGGCGTGCATCTAACCCGATGATCGCGGGTTCAAATCCAGGCAAGCACCACTATATGTATGTGCACCACTATATAAATATTTATATAATATATATTATATGTATTATGTTTCAATACGAATATGTGTCAGATATACCTATAGGAAAATATTTAAATAGTTGCTTAAAGTACATAAATAATTAGAAAAATACTATAGCACACCGCGCAATTATACTTATCCAATCAAATTCCTTTATTCAATACAGAAGCTTTACACTTACTAATTGATTGTCAAATTTTAAAAAAACCCTCCCTTTAGAAGATCCGGCGAAAGTAACTCAATGGATTTTTTTGGACATTCTTGACATAATTATATAGGTCCTTCACGATAGGATCTAGTTTCCGAACCGGTGGTACCATTACATTTAATTCGACACTGAAACAAGACGATTCAAAAGCGATTTTATTAGTCTACTTGAATATCCTTTGATTCTATATAACAAAGATTTGTTGTTAGGGCTTTGTGCAAGGTCTTCTGGGTAACCCAGTCATCAGATATTCTACCACCAAAACAACAGTACTAGGTATTGTCGTATTCCAGTCTGATGGATGAGTGAGCCAGTGTAACTACAAGCACAGGTGATATAACTTAGTTCCCAGGGTTGGTGGCGCATTGGCGACCTGAGCAATGGTTCTTACAGCGCCATTACCAATGGGCAGTGGTGATCACTTATCTGCATCAGGTGATCCGTAAGCTCGTCCGCCAACGTATGCTATAAAAAAGGAAATAGGAGGCAATCTCGCTAATTGTATACTCTTTTGCATATAACAAAGGCATTTTAAATGCTTCCTGGAATCAAGTTGTAAGATTTTATAGTACCCTACTAAGAAGTTACTGGCTCTATGCAGTCGAGTAATAGGAGTCATTAGTTTGTAATGAAATTTTAAGATCGCTTAAATATATATTATAATATAGGAAAGTTAAGGAGTGTACTTCACTCAGGCGAAGTCAAAAGAAACAGTCACCGAATACATTTGTCCCTTATTTAATTTTCATCTCCTTTACTTCAAAGAGGTATCTGAACATAAAACACAATTTAAACAATAGTAGTCTCTATTGTATGGTTTTAAGTATCAAAAACCTTTGTAATATTTCTAAAGGTTTCATACAAAAGCATTTACGGCTTTGAACATTTTAATTTATAATTATCTAATGCCGCGGCTTTCTAAGAAATGTACAGCGCGCCTTTAAAGTGTGTACTTTATGCACCTAACCATATTGTGTATAATTTTAGCCGACGATTCAACGATGATCTCAAGGTTTTAGGTTCACTTCACACACTTCAATCTCATATTAGACTAATAAAAACTTAACTTTTTCTTTCAAGAAATTTTCAAAACCGGAACTTCAAAAAAGTTTTCGTGGTTTTTTTGAGCCTCAAGAAGATTGTAACGGTTTAGTGCGTTCGAATGTTTTCATGACCTATCGGATTATTAGAATGATAGAATGGAGAGAAAGAGAGAGACTATGCATGGACCATGTAGTCATTTAGGCACAATTATACGAACACCTGCTGTGGTAGGATTCATTTTACTTTTTCACATTGCACATCCAACCAAGATAAATCTTACAATTCTATGTTCAGTTATGGTTGGTACTAAAGTAAGAATTTCTGATAAACTATGAACACCATTAAATATCGGAGGTGGTAGTGTTTTTACGTTAAGCCTTTCTAGATAATATTATAATATAAAAACAAACAAAGCTTCAAATACAAAGACGCACTGAATGTACTAATCCAAAGTCTTCTTCACAGTATTCTAAGTCTTTTTCTGTTGAAGCTACTCGTCTTTGAAATACATTACTTTTAACTATAAGACGGTCTCAATCACCTGCTATTTTTAAAAGAGTACACTTTTGATTAAAGGCTTTTTTTAATAAATAATAAATAAATATGGGACAACATCACATACATTACTCTAATCCTAATGTAAGTAGCTAAAGCACTTGTGTTATGGGAAATCAGAAGTAACGACGGTACCACAAATACCCAGACCCAAGAAAACATAGAAAATTAATGATTTTTCTACATCGAATCCGGAATCGAACCCGGAACATCGGAGTGGCGTACCCATGAAAACCGGTGTACACACTCCTCGACAACGGAGGTCGTCGCAAGTAAGTAGTAATTGTTGTCATTCATTTTACAATAAATTATAAATAAAAAAATAATTCTAGCTTATTCTTCACTTAATTTTTCAGGCTAACTGTACTTTAGGTACGAACTGTATACATTTTTAACAAGGACGTGAGTTATGACGCACGGCCTATGTGAAATTCGGGCAAATATATTTTACTAACTTTAGATATTTACACTCAAACAAATATAACTATGTAAGAAACACTATTTGTTCCAGTCATTCTAAAAATAATTAATACTTTGTAATATCGCCTGCTAAACTTGACCATTGAGTGAGCCAGTATAATTATAGATGCAAGTACATATCAACTTAGGTTCAATTATTCTTGTAGGGAACTATATATTATTTTCAGTTCCAATTTCAAAGAACGTTGTTAACCACTTAACATTAAGTAAAATATACATTTACGCGCGGTCGATTAGTGGACTGCATTATGATGATTCCCCTCCCGAGGATTCCTAACCCGAGTTGCTATCTCGAAATCCAATAATTGGGAGCTCTCCCTTGATCTTCAAACACTTGAAGAATACAAGTCAAGGTGATGTTATTTGTATGATAAGAGAAGGATAATAGTTCGTTACACTAGATTTAAAACGCGGCACACTCACGATGCACACGTTTCGGTGGCCCACACGACAAGGGAAGTACTTAATACGTCAAAATCATACCGTGTACAACGTTACAATTGATGTAATTTCCTTAGTGCGCTAACAATACATGTTAATGATACTTGTTTTGTTGCTCCTATATATAAGTCCAAACTCAAGACCAAACTTTATATAGTTTAGTTTATGTTTGATTTAGAAATGAATGTCGAAAACCAATATAACATATCTCAAATAATGCGTTACCAAGTATTTTTTGGAAATATATTCAATGTAGGGCGATAATCAAATACCGTGAAACTAGAATACCAAGCAAGAAGAAGAGTAAAAGAGGTCAAATATTATAAGGATGAAGACGATTTAAAAAGATAAGACAGACACAGCTATTGTAAATGACAGAATTGAACATTTCAAAGATAGAATGAACTTAGCAAAACTTATGCAAACTCGTTACTCAATAAGGAAAGTACTAGAGCATCAGAAGATATTGAGATATGCTATAATTCTAAGGATCTCTTTTCGAAGCGCAGTATTCTCTCCCAGGGTCACATTTTTTGTGAAACGCCAGTGATTACGTGTACATCATTTCTCTTAACAAATTACATGGAGCCAACAGTTCGTTAATATTTAACATGGTAAATACCTCGGGTCGACCATTAATATTGCAATGTTGACTTTGATATGAATAAATTATGAAGTCTTGGAACTTTACGTTCTTTCCTAATTCATGAACAATGTACACGAAATTTTTAGGGGTTCAGCCTAAAATAGCAACAATTGTATAATTTTTGTTTACTAACGTATATAAGCAATCCTTTTTTAAATGGGAATACAGAGATACTTCTCTTTTGATAGGGCTTTATGCCAGTTTCTGGTACAGAATTATTAATCCCAAAAGCATGTGTTAGAAGTAGACACGGTAATACGCAAATATATAGAGATTTAATCGGTGACTTTGTATAGCAATCGCTGCATACGACCTTTATCTAGTAGATGTACTGAAACTTATAATCAATATTATATAAATATTCTGTATATATTTAATATTATTTGCTCATGTTACTAAAGTGTAAAAAGAAAGAGGCTTCATAGATTCATATCTAAATAAAAAAGATTATCAATTTGAATGCTTACATTTGAATTTATGTTACGCAATATTTTAATAGCTTAGTCGATTATGAAAATATTTTTGCAATTTATTTACATTCCATTCAAAACATCAAGCATGCATAACAAAAACAACAATATTGATAACAACTTTCATTATTGTTACACTATGTTTCAGCTATTAACTCCTGACTAAACACGAGTACAATACAAATATGCTTTGTTTCATAACCATAAAACAAATACTAAAAATAACGTACAGAAATAAATGATACAACAGTATTGAACTAGAATTTCAAATTTGAATAAATTGAGTTTACATTTATTTGACAAAGATAAAATGAAACAGGATTAAATGAATTGGTTAGTGCTGTATTGTTGGGTGATGAGCACCAGATGGAATGTTATGACCTTTGCCCATTAACATCTGCTACACCAGTATTTTTTTTTATTTTTTTTTATGTTATAGGTTGGCGGACGAGCATATGGGCCACCTGATGGAAAGTGGTCACCATCACCCATAGACAATGACACTGTAAGATATATTACCTTACATCGTCAATGGACCACCAACCTTGGGAACTAAGATGTTTTGCCCCTTGTGCTGTAGTTACACTGGCTCACTCACCCTTCAAACCAGAACACTGATGAGTGGGTGGTACCTACCCAGACGGGCTTGCACAAAGCCCTACCACCGAGTAAATTCGTGTGTTCTGAAGGTTTCCAAGTTATATAGGTTCAGAAACACCGCCGCCGAATGTTAATTCTACATAGTATTTAAGAAAAAGCAAATACTTTAATTTAAAAGAGTATTCGTTTTGTTTTTCATGAAATTGAAACAGAAACATCTGGAATAACTTTTTATCATCTGACCCGAAAATTTAACCGAAGGCCTCGAGATCCTTATAAACTAGCCATTAAACAACGATTACAACTGTTATATAAGATCTTCTTTATTATTCGTTACAAAACGACCTCACAAGTTTTAGTATGTTCAGCGTAAACTTAGCGAATTAAATATTCATAGGCTGCCTGCCTTCGATAAGAGATATGCATACATTTGTAGGCTTAATTACATGATGTTAATTGGAGATTAAGTATTTTGTTTTCATAATAACAAATAATATCGAAACAAAATACAAAATAAAAAATGGTAAAACTTTGCATAATTTACTTCACAAAAGTCAATATAAAAAATCAGTCATAATTTTTCTCAGGTATTTGTATGCCCAGCTAAGTTATTACGGATAAATAAAAATAACAAAGAGTTCTGTTCGAACCATTATTACACGTTTTGTTTAAGAAAGAGTATTAAAATGAATTATGTTATTTAAAGCTAAATCCTATCAATATATGTATTTGATTATTAAAATGCCAAATGTAATCTAAAGCACCTCTATGTAATCTAAAAGCACTGAGATTATTAAATTCATTTAGAAATTCCTATATATCTTTATACGACGCAAAATTAAGATACCTATAAACATTTAATAGGCCTAGGCCGATGACGTACGTTACAAAGGCATGTCCGAACGAAGGTTTTCTTACAGTCCGAGTAAGAAAACCTTCGTTAGTTTTCAAATTAATTCCTTTATCAAATCTTAAACTCTTAGTACCTTTTGAATCTAAACTTCAAATCATTGCAACGCAATATGTCACTCAGATTGTCGCTCCTACTGAGCATACAAAAATAGATCTTAAGGTGACGAACCTTTTCTTACCCCGACTGTACATTTATAGCCGAAGTTAAATAATTAACCTAAAACTACGTATTATAAGAATCAATTAAAAACAAGTTTTTACTTATCGCACACAATATATCTTCTTCGTTAATGAGACAAGTAAATTAACTAACCAAAAGAATAAATTAACAACTTGTAAATGTTCTTTAGCTTTTTCTCGGTTTGAGTAGAAGGTTTGGAGCTTAGTCCAACATGTTGGCTCCAATGCGAGTTGGTGAATACCAATTTGACAGAATTGTATTGAAAAACATGTAGATTTTTTCACGATGTATTCCTTCATCAGCGAGCACGAGGTGAATTATAAACAAAAATAAGCCACACGAAAATTGCAGGCCGGAATTCAAACCCGCAATCATAGGTCAAGGTGAATTTGTCTAACCATTGGGCTTTTGTCAGACATTATTTTAACGCAATTCGAAAAAAAAATGATACATCAATAATATAAACGATATATTTATTCAAATTAATAAAGAAATGGGGCAATCTTGTGTAAATTATTTACAACGTCAACGTCTATTTATTTGGCTCTTGAAGATATTACAAAAGTAAGACAAGCGCTTAGTACCTACGTAACAGTGGTTTCAAGGTTTAGGTATAATAGTATATATTTAATCGTACAGCAGAAAGTGTACAGGAAAAAAACGAAAATAAAAAAGACGATGAAATATAAAAAAGCGCTATTAAAAGGTCATATAATACGCTTGGTATTATAGCACGACATTTATTTGATTCGGCGATGTTAAAGTCCCAAATTGGGTCAATAAAAAGCTGTGGGTTTTTTGGTCGCAAAAAACTCTATAATAGCTCTTAGTCTGGAAATTGGAAGCGTGTACAATCCCGTGCCTCAGAAAACACGAAAAGTGAGCTCATGAATATTTTCCGGTTGTGACGGATTCACCAAATCGCATTATTAGGGTGAGAGCACAGAGTATACCTGTGTTTGTGCACAGCATTTTGTACTATAATTTATCCTGTGTAATTGAATATCGATCAGATGGACATCTGCCGTTAAAATAGTTGACTTAAATTTTTTTGAATAGCTTCATTTTGAGTTTTAATACAAATTGCTGTCCTGATGTTTGTTATATTCGTTGCAAGCAATTCGTCGCATTTTGATTTCCTTCGTTTGTAAATGTCAAATATCACTTCAACAGTTTTTGTGGGTCTGAAACACAACACAATATTATATGTATGTGTGTGTGTTCGTGTGTGTCATTCTGCTAACGGATTATTTTAGACTTGTCTTTGTTGAATGTGTGTTTTTATCATTGAGCATATAATTCATGGATCTTCATAAAACCTCATCAGGTTTGTGAAATGTAAAGTAAATATCTGAATACTTTTTTATTTACAACTTTATGTATGACTTAATTATTAATTATTCAGGAACAGTTAGGTACAGAGACAGTCTCAAAAGCGAATATCTTAATACATCGTACTGACGGTGTACCAAATCTTAACACCAGGATTCCAGTTGGAGACAAAGTTTATGCACTGAATCGCAAACTATGAATAATTCATATTCCGCTTTCTTACCCGAGCTAAATCATAAAGCCGTCCCTTGCATTTACAATCCGAGTTACGAGAAAACGTTAGTCAACAAACGTTGCCTTAGAGACGGTTCCAAATAGATCGTCACGACATATTTCTACATCTATCACACATGACTAACTTACACTGACATAGTCAATTTAATCTAGTCTCTAAGTATTATAATTATAGTGCACAAGATTGTGTAAACAAATTAATGAACGATGATAAACTTGTGTGTTCTTATTTAAATGAATCTGGAGCTTTATTAAAAAACATTACATGCTATCTGACTACTGTGCAAAGACACTTTACATAAAAATATTTTGTATCTTTTTTACTAATTGGTGTGTGTGTGTGTGTGTGTGTGTTTGTGTGTTTTGTTTCATTGGTCCTTTTGTATTACTTGATTCTGTGAGTGTTAATATAAGATAAATTACAACACATAAATTAAAGAAATGTAAGTTTAGCACTATTTGGTTGTCTAGATTACCTTATAACCACCCACATAGCTATCGCTGGCGTAAAAAAATGAAGTATTTTGTTGATACGATATTTCTGTCGGGACGAGAATACATCGTTACGGTGCTATGAAAACTGACTCTGTTACATAGATTTACATAGCAATGTCACATTATATAAAGTCGGCTTCCAGTCAGGTGAGCCTTTGTATTAACTACGGGATGTCTGCCAATATGCTTTTATTTATATTATTTAGGTAGGCCTCAACTAAAGGTTTGAAAGTAAGTAAATGTAGATAACAAGAATACTAATATTAACAAATTTTGTTTGTTATTTTTTTGCGCTTATCTGTGGATTTTTCTAAAACCTTTCAAAATCTATCAGGATTTCCTTGCGTCAATTAAATGAAAAGAAAATATGACTCAATTCGACTCAGGCAGTTCTATGGGTTGGTAAGAACCCTGGGTTAATACTTTTCAACATTATTCAGTTATACGATTTGTGTGAATAGATAACTGATACATATGAATCTTGCAAAGAAACAGCCCTGAGGCAAACATATGACATATATCGTAAATCAACTTGTTAATAATAATGGTTCCATCTACGGAATTCTAAAAATCTACAATAAGGCTAAAAACGTATTTATTTATTAGTAGCAAGTAGTAGCATCAAAAATTACTAGTGTTTAGATAAAAACGAACTGATGACTTCGGTAGTCGAGTAGTGTATACACCGGCTTTCATGGGTCCGCCACTCCGAGGTCCCGGGTTATATTCCCCGCCCGAGTCTAGGAAGAAAAATATCATTAAATGTCTATGTTGTCTTGGTGTTTGTGGTACCGTCGTTACTTCTGATTTTCCATAACACAAGTGCTTTAGCTACTTACATTGGGATCAGACCAATGTATGGGATGTTGTCTCATATTTATATTTATTATTATGAATTAGTCAATTTGGGAAAAAATGTTAAAACTTAATCATAGTAAGAATTGAACGTCCAATTATTTAGCGGAAATACCAACACTGAATGTAGATGACACATTTAATGATTTATTACAAAGAGGAGAATAATTTCACTATTGTTTTATTGCTGAGGTTTTTTACGTTACTAACACTAAATCACAAAAATCCTAAGTTATTTACGACCGAGCTTGATACGGATATAAGCTCATGTATTTATTAAAAAATTACAGCAGGCTTGGCTCCGAATACACAACTTGGACACGTTCCAAGTTTCCTATTTAACTGAAGTACTATAAAGTTAAAATGTTCACTTGTTGACTGCCAGACAAGTATACAAGGCTTACCAACGCCTTATTTACTGGTTCAGCATTTCACATTTAATAATATATGTTAGATATGTATCTATATAGATAGATTGTATATATATTTATTATTATTAGTGTTCGCTCCGTATACTAAATCATTATTGAAAAAGGAAAACGTTCTTTACCAAAAAAAACTTTGTGTACCCCTACTTACAATTTTCCTTTTATCGATATCAATAAGACTATGACAGCCGTTTGATTAACATACTCTTTGATGATAGTACCAGTTCCAGCATTTCGGTAGGCACCACCGACTCATCAAAAACACTTAGTGTTCCAGTTTGAAGTGTGAGTGAACTAATGTAACTACAGGCACAAGGAACATAACATCATAGTTTCCAAGGTTAGTGGCGCATTGGAGATGTAAGGTATGATTAATATATGTTACATCGCCAATATCTATAGGCGGTTCTAACCACTTAACATCACATCAAAAGAGTAGAAAAGGGGAAAAAACACTGTTTTGTTTTCGCCTATTAATTTTTACTTATACATCTCAGTAAAATCAATTATGATTCTGTTTTTACTGCACTTATTTTTCAATTTGAAAATCAAATCATTTTTTTATTATAATCTCTTTAGCTGTCTGCATGCCTGGTAAAATAGAAGGCCTTTGTCCGAAGTGTTTGAAAGGAAACGTAAAACAATGGTTGGCTTGACCAATTTAAGGAATGGACTCCCCAAGTGCTCGCCTCCTATCATTCATTAGCAATATATTACTCTGACTTTATATACAAAAATGTAATTACTTTGAAGAAATAATTACATATGAATCAAAATTAAAAAAGTAACATTTAACAAATTATTGCATGGAATGACGTCACGAATACTCCCAGCTTTACAATTTTTCAAGCAATTAAGATTCACTGAGCAAATGATTCACCAGCTACTCTTTCACCAGTAGATTTAACAAGACAGGGTATTATAACATGTTTTATAAATTACTACTAATATTTCAAAATTTCAACACTATGCGGAAGAAAGATATAGTAAGAAATTACTGAAGAATATTTTAGCCGTATGTTAACTTTAGCGCATTCTGCAGCGTCTCAGATGTTAACAATTGTTTTCTTGTTATGAAACAATGTGTCAACACATGCGCTCGCAAGTAATATCAGTAAATAGGTAACAGTTTCAGTAAGATGTCGTTTTTTAAGTAGGTCAATATAAAAGCTTCGGGTTGAAGCTACCGCCAGTTCTGTTGGCAATCCACAAAGGCTGCAGTATCAAATCTTTATATTATATTATGTATGTTCGATGATATTAAACAATGTTTTATTTATGATTATATTCGTGTCTACTTAATTACCTATATTTTATTCTATATAATTGCAATTCTACCGACACAGATTAAATTAGTAAATAGACATTGAGCACATGAAACAAATGTCCTTCGACCGGCTTGAACTCGCAACCTCATTTGAGTATCTTGTTTTCAAACTACAATGCTAAAGTCAATAGTCAAACATATTATCCACAAAAACAGCCCATTAATCGTTGCTGTTAGTTCATATCAAAAGTATATCATAAGTATAATATTAAGACAATTAAAAACTGACAATGTCTATGGATTTATTTTTCATACATTCTTATTGTTATTATTAACTTCAAATTTGGAACAGGTTTTTTTTTACATACAACCTTATTATACTTACAATAGCTTATTATATTCCGAAGACAAACAATTTGAACTTATATAATCTATACATACATATAATAAAATGGTATTTAATTTGTCTGTCTGTTTGGCTAGTTAATCTGTGAAACGTCGTATGGCGGATGTTTTATATAATAAGGAGTAAATTATATATTTATAGATATAAGAGCTGAGATGGCCCAGTGATTAGAACGCGTGCATCTTAACCGATGATTTGGAGGCAAGCACTACTATATACATGTGCTTAATTTATGTTTATAATTCATCTCGAGCTCAACGGTAAGGTAAACATCGTGAGGAAACCTGCATGTGTCAAATTTCATAAAAATTCTGCCACATGTGCATTCCACCAACCCGCATTGGAACAGCGTGGTGGAATATGTTCCAAAGCCCTCTCGTTAATAGGAGAGGAGGCTTTAGCCCAGCAGTGAGAAATTTACGGGCTGTTTCTTTACTTTACTTTTTTTACTTATATATATATATATATATGTAGTTGCATGATTTTAACTTAAAAAATAAGAGATTTCAATGCAAACGTTTAAATTTCACCCCCTCAGGGGTAGAATGTCCAAAATTCTCTTAGTGGGTGTCTACTCAATAAATGGATCCCACTCACCAAATTTCAAGGCACTAACTTTAATATTTTACGCTCGTCGATGGTAAATCAGTCAGTCAGGACTTGTTATTTTATATACATATAATATAAAATAGAAGTAGATAATAACAGTAGTCGCGCTACAATGTCCACATAGTGTCTAGTACCGCACGCCCTCGCACATGCCCCTACTCGGGTACCTCCCTCCCGTTAAATTTGCCTATTGAACAATAACTTTATTGTTAAATACAAATGCACACGAAGTCGCGGGCGCAGCTAGTATACCAATAACAATAGAACGAATTCGCTGACGAATAACTAAATGTCAATCCAATTATCGGAAATCACAAAGAAAGCTAACTCTTAAAAAATAAATATATTTTCTGTATAGCATACACACTTCAATTTATTCTTATTTAGTCGCAGTTTGGATAGATTTTTATACATAGAGGTACAGATTTATGAGCTCTTGGGAAGTTAGAAGCAGCAATTTATTACCGATAACGCATATAATGTTCCCACATGAGGACCTGTTAGTGCTTAGAAACTTTTACTATGAACCGAAGTAAAAATAAACACTTTCTTGTTGAGGACTGACAAGAGACATAGATTTATGTATCAAGATTATCAGCTTGTTTATAACTGCCTAGTATAGTGGCTAGACTACACTTCTAATTAATTTCAACGAAATTCAGCCACATGAGTATCCAACAATCTTCATTAGAGCAGAGTGGTGGAATATCCTCCAAACCTTCTCCTCATAAGGGAGAACCTTAGCCCACCTGTGGGAAATTTAAAGGCTGTTGATGTGGATTATAATAAATATATTTATGTAATCTAGTTTGCAGTGATAAAGTTTCGAATGTGGCTAGTTGTAGTTAATAACATTATGCCATTTTTAACTTTAATTGTATGTCATTAGGTGTCATTTCAGAAAGACAATAACTTATTACTTTTATACAGAACTTATTCAATATAGTTTATATTCCGAATCGGCGTTACGTACCGTTTATTTTAATCCTGTAACGTAACGATACAAAATCGCTTGTAGGAGCCTGCTTGAATAATAATTTAAAACTGATTTTTATGTTCAGATATAAATGTAATCTCTTCCATCAAATGCTGTCTCTATAAGCGTTTCTTCTTTTACAATTTAAATTACTCCACGCTTCGTTTTACTCTAATCTCATCGTGTTATGGGAATCTTATATGCATAGGATGTTTTTCTTTCCATTACAATTCCTAGGGCTTAGTTACTAATTTTAGTAAAAAAAAATCTGACATAAGCATATTTCACTTTCAAATGTCACGTGCAATTCTATTAACATTTATATTACTTGCATATTTTTTTTAAATAAACGTTCTATAGTTAAGCTACAGATAACATTATAAATGCTGTGCCTCTGTCTGTCCATCGCGGTCAAACGACAGAATCAAATATGCCAATCTTTGGCTTCATGCCAAATTAAACCTAAAAGAAAGACATATGTAGGTTACTTTTAGTGCCTAACACCTGATGAACAGGCTTTTAAAGGCGAACGAAGCTGTGGGCGACAACTTGTATCAAATAAATTGAAGTGTATACTTAATCAAAACTTTCCTGTTGTATCAACACAGATTGTCCACTTTCAAGTCAACCCCGCTATCGTAATTTACAAACAATCCGTATAACTCCTACAACGAGATTAAAACGACAGTTTAAGTTAATTTATTATTCAACGGAGTTAGAATATCGTTATTACTCTAGTACAAAATCAAATTTTAATGAAATTGTTGTTTTAAGAAGAACCTTTAAAATTAAAATCAATACATTCCTTGTGTAACTAGAATCTTGAGAGTGCTTTTGAAACGTTATAAAGAATTGGATTTAATGTTAAACTACCAACACTTTTATGTACAATTCGCTGTGTACCGTCAGCAAAAAAATCAAAACTTACAAATTTTACGAATTATTTAAATATATTTACAACTTTTACAATACCATTAATATATCACACAATTTATCTTTCTGTAATCGGTAAGCCTGCCTCACAACATCAATACGTGAATCATCCGCTCCTCTTTACAAATATTTTTCCGTCTTATGAGTATTTAATCACGGCACGTGGAAGCTGGCAACTAGAAAAAAACATACTTAACCTGATTTTATCTTACGTCTCATAGAAATATCTCGTCTATTTACTTTACCATATTATAGGATAATATACAATCTTGTTTGTTTTTCTGCTGTGCACATCAAAACTATGGAAACGTCAATCATAACTTTTGTAAATGGAACGTAGATTCATACTACACTGATGATCCAGTCACATTAGGGTAGACGCAGACTACGAGTACGACACAACTTAGATGTAGCATCGGCAAAATTCGTAAAACCGATCAAATCCGATTTATGTATGCTATCTCAAATTATCAATATTTATTTCTTACGTGAATATGACCTTTACACAAACGTAATAACTTGTAATATCATATGATCTAATATATTCGTCAATTTCACAGGTCGACATGGTTGAATTGACGCGAGAATCTATAGCGACGAATAGAGTCAAATGGCGCGATAAGCTGTTTCTATTGGTTGTATAAATCGTCAGTAATCGGTTTCATTGCAATTTGAAATAACGCAATTCATTTTTAGTATTCGTATAATTCCCTAAAAAAAAAAGAATTGTAGCAATGCCCCAAATTCATTTAGGAATTAATAATATTCTTATTTACCTCTCCTTTTAAGCCTTGTGTTAGGAGCGGGACGACAATAGCCCAAAGAGTCAGGATCAATCCTGCGACATTTTACATCGCAAGGTATCCACCAACCAATACGCTAAGTCATTAGCGTATTGGTTGGTGTGGTATGGTCTAATATGGTCTAGTATCTATAAGTGATTATGAACACCTGACTGTAAACAGAAAAACTTGTGTTTGAAATCAGGACTTCGAGATCTGCAGCTTTATATGATGCTTTATTATACCAACGAGTCATATTCCATAAATACCAAAGCATATACAATATAAGGAATGGCTTCAACGTATTACAATAATAATGAACTTTAGGAGGTTTAGCCTCATTTGATCGTGGGCTTTCATAGTGTAAATATATTACTGTCTCCTGCACTATGTTTCAGTAATTATGATAAATATTGGACACAGTGGTGGAGTTCTATGCACATGGGTTCAACCCATTTATAGCGAATGGATCTCTAAACGACTCAGGAAGTCGGCCTGGCCGTTTACGCCAACTGCTGACCGTAAACGGAACGATTGAAAGTCTTTAAAAGATTAATTTAATTAACATAAAGTTATATACGCTGTTCTGTATTTCTACCATTAGTAACTTTAATTTTCTTCCAAACTGTCATCCCCTTTTGAAATAATGGGCGATAAATTATGAAATCCATACAGAAAATTTCATAGTGTTAGACTCTTTTGCTTAACACACAACACACCGTGTGTTGTGGATCAGGCAGTCATGTTAAATTCTTCGACTACAAATAGTTTGTGCTTTGTACATAAAATATATTTAAAACATAATATCAATGGCTGTAACCAAACATGGTTAAAAATTTGGATGGATTTTATTCCAAGTAAATTGTGAAACAATTTTATTCGTAAAAAATATTTCAAGTACTCAAACCTCAATAAAACTTTTCAGTTATATTAACCCAAATCTATTATTTAGACCAGACACAACACATTTGTTTTAAAAATTATTAGCAATCTCGCCACCGATAGAGCACCCCAGAAACACAATTGCGAATCTCATATCTATAGTTTGGGGCTCAAATCCAAGTAAGCAATAAATTTTCAAGAGTTTCTGTTCCTAGATCTAGTACTCGGTGGTGAAAGAAAACATCATGAGGCAACCTGCATGTAGCGGATAAAAATCTGCCAAATATGTCCCTATAAACTTGAACTGAAGCAGAGTGGGGTAAAATAAACAAAAACCAAGCGTTTTTTCAAAGCAGAAGAGAACGTTTTAGTCCAGCTAGGGGAAATTTACAGACCAAGTCTTGATTGGAAGTTATCTAGTAAACTGTTGATTAATCAACTGATTTTTTTTTTAAATAAATTGTTCGAGATATTAATTACGAGAACTACTAACGATATATCGCCACATATACACATAATAACCGACATAGTCAGCAGAACATTTAGTTACATATCGCAAAAATAAATTGATCTCGTAAAGGAGTATGACAGAAATGTATTTGGTCATTTTTATTTGCTCTAATTAATTTTTGATATTTTCTTGATTGATTGTTGACTATTACTTTTTCCTGGATTTTCTGACTTTTTTATTATAAAGGTAGAACGAGGAAGTGGGCCACCTAATATTACATTACGTGGTCATTACCATAGACTTTAGTAATATGAATCATATTAACCATTCCTTACCTCACCAATGCGTTATCAAGCCTGGGAAGTTCCTTCCTTGATAGTTTAAGGGAGATAAAATTAATAACCTGGGATATTGCTTTTTGATGGTAGAATAGATGTTTTATGCCCAGATAAGCCTACCCAAAGCTATGTCTACTTTTTGTAAAAACAAAAGTAAAAAAAAGCAATTGATTTTTCCTAATCAATAATCAACGTGTGTAAACTGAATATTTAATCTTCAAGCCACGGAATCTACAGATAAAAGGTAATCAATGAATGTACAAGTCACATATATTGTATGTATACGTACAATATGAAATGAAATTACATTAATAATAAAAGCAATATACATTATTAAAAATATATTTTTCACTATTCAACTAACTTCATAATTTCTGTAAAGTAACGCTTGACTAAGCTCACTTAAACCTCCCGCTAGAAAAATAACAAGTAATATGAAGGAATACTTATAAACTTACTAAGCTTACAATATTTCTATTTAAGCTCTAGCGGCACAAGTATATATATATGAGTATATAATGCATACATAATGGATACCTGCTATAAAGAGCTTGTTTTCAATTTCTATATAAAGAACGTTAAATAAAAACCGTACCGTACACTACTCAGACTGTGGTTTAATTGCATTTCGGTTGAAATTTATAGCGACTAGAGAGCCAGCAACAGGGAGGAGGTCGTTTCGCACGCCGCGTTTCCTATAGAGGAAGCAATTACGGCGCACACGAGCCCAGACGCTTTGAGCACACACTTCTTTATGATTTCTGCTTGCCTGTTAACCTATATTTTAGATTGCATAAAAGTTACCTTTATTCCTACGACAAGACTTACAAAAAAAAACTATTCATTCTGGATACACTAAAATTCTTAAGACAAGTTTTCAAAAGATTTTTCAAGACTTTATGGAAAATTTTACTTGGTGGAAGGGCGATGAAAATCGAAATGATACAATGAAAATCGTATTTATATCGAACAAACAGCAATAGCACAATGTTGTGTTTCGATTTGAAGGATGAGTGAGCAAGTGAAACGGGAGGCACGAGGGACACAGAATTTTAGCTCCCAAGGTTAATGGCGCATTGACGATGGTGTTTACTTACTTACAAGTAAGACTTTGAATGAAAAAAATCTTATCAAATATTAATAACAGAATAATTAATTTTAAATTTCTGGTAGCAGTCTCAATAAGCGTAAGTCACTTATAAAGGTATTCCAAAATGGACCTTATAGTTTTCAGGTAAGGTATATATTTAATTGAATAACTTCGTATGTTCTGCATAATAAAGTGAAAAGCATAGTTGTATAGAATCCACTTAAGAACGTCTAACACAAATTTCGACTGAAGCGTTTAAATGCAGTATAGCCGAGGTTGCATAGAAATATTTAAATGTAAACGTTAATACATAGTTTTATGTTATTAAAATATTTCACTAATCTTTATGATATGGAATAATTTTCTTGAGCCGTAGGCTAGGAGCTTATATCATAACGCCGTTTTAATGCAGCTTGGTGGATACTAAAATTTCTTCTATCCCATACAGGTTACATCCACCTTCGACTTTATTCAACGCAGCAAGAGATGTATTATAAACACAGATTAAGCGTATAAAACTTCACCGATACTTAACCGGGCATGAACCCGCAACCTTTTGTTAAAATATACATGTGTACCTCTTAGTACAAATACAGTTACAGTTGAAACAAGGTTTATGTAAAAAATACATTTTTCATTAGATCAATCATTAGATCAAATAAACTATTTTTCGATTGCATGCAAACGTTATGATATAAGAATAGCTTATAGTTTCAAAACATAAAAAAATTATAAATTTATAGATTATATATACTCCTATATTAATATAAGTATAGGTTTTAACTAACTCTAATTAATTTGCAAAAAATAAACCCTTATTGCACAAAGCAACAATCGTTGAAAAAATTAATAGCACAATATATTTATTTGCTACCTTATAACTAAATTAAAACGCAAATAAAGCGTCGTGCGTCAAATACGACAAAATATAATTAAAAGAAAGAATAGAAAAAAAAAATGGGATACCCTAAGCTGGGTATAATAAACTACCATACTTCTATGCTAAGTAAGGGTAAGCAGCTAGTGAAATTATGAGGAAATATTTCCTTCAACCATTTTCAACTACAACACTGTACAGTATGATCCATAATATAAAATATTGATATCCCTACAAGTGGCGCTTACAAAATCAATCAACGTCATATGACGAAAAAGTCTCATTAAGAATGCTTCGTTAATTTCAACTTGAATTAGAGCTCATTAAATACACACGAATTAAATAAAAATTTAAAGGCCAAAAAATTAATTATCAATTATATGCTAATAATTGATACGATTAATTATTGCATACAGACCCGGTTGGTAGGAAAATATTATAAAATCATTTACAATATTTAAATGTTTGAATTTCGAACATTGCCTTCGAAATGTAAAATGGAACTTAAATATTGTACTTGTAAATATATTGACATTAAATAAATAATCTGTGTACTATTATTAAAAAAAAAACTTTTGTATTATTTCAATAGAGTATCAATTACCTTTATTTAAAATAAGCTTGGCACTTTAAAAGATTGTTGGAAAAGATTTATACACTTTTTTTGTTTGCATTTAGCAAATTTTATTGCGTATATAACTGAATAATATATATATTTACAACAAATACAAAATAATTATATCAATAATTCAAAGAACTATATAATTTGCACAAAGAATCCTTATCTAAAACTATGGAAACTCGCAAGATACTATTATCTGGATAATTCATAGTTTTAAATATAACATTTATTCATTATTCCTATTTCTACTTCTTTTTGAAAAAAAAAATATTTAAATAAATAATTGATTCTAAAAAGAGAACAAACTCTTTTTTTGAAATGTTAATATATTCAAATATATATAAATATTTCAAATACCACGACACAAATATACCTATATATAGGTATATATAGTTACTTACGATTTTAATTCATCAATTAAAGCTATAAAATACATGTATAATTATTTATATTATGTTACAAATATTTAATACATTTTTATACAAACTAGTGATGTACATAAAACCGATAATACTAATTAAGATCATCAAGTCCACTTTTAGGTTAGAATAAAATTTCTTTATATTACTATTAACGAAAGAATTGTCTGAGTTTTGTATGAAAAATATAATTTAATTACAGCAAATACTTTTTATTAATATCATTAATTACATATGCAAATTGAACAATTCGAAATACAAAATTAGGTCTACAAATGAATTGGAGATGATAGTAGTCCGCTTAACCTGGACTCACCTTTAAAACAATATACTGCGGTATCCCGGTGTCACTACACTAGCACTTATTAAAACAATTTTTACACTAACTATATATAACTAAGGAAACATCAAACCGAAATAAAAATGGGATTGAGTGATGTGCAACGTCCGATTATTTATCGATATAAATTCGATATATACATAAGTTGATTACCGAGCAGTCTGGGCTCCGGCGACCGACTGAAGCGACTGCGGCCCGTTTTCCCGGCGCTTTCGTTAGTGTTACCCGATTCGGGAAAACTCCCTGTAAAGATTTTTTCTAAGAAACATTCTTAGCATAAATGCTAATCAAGCAAGTGTCAAGATGAAAACAATATGTAACAATAAAATAACCACCTCTAAACTTTAATCTATTTTATAATCCGTAAAGTGTATATAAGTATCTCTATGTACATTTATAAAAATAAATAAACATATTATTATAATATCGTCGACGTTGTAGTTATTATTTTATTTTTATTTAATTATATTTCAATAGTAAATTGTTACAAAAATTGTTAAATATAGAAAAAATGATCAAAAATATAAAATTAAAAGTTTCAATAAATTCCTCAAATTGTTGGTAAATTTTCTTAAAGCGGCCTCGTGACCCCGAATCCTTTGTGCGGTCCACAAACTGTGAACATACCTTTACAGTTCACAGCTTCCAGCATTTTCTGTTTCTCTCACACTCGTATTTGCTCAAATATAACTATCTCTATCTATCTTTTAAACTTATGACAAACTAATGAAGTGAATTAACCTGCTCGCATGGATAACTATTGATATTACGTTAACAACTAACAGTTTAAGGATATCTGATACAAGCCTTAAGGTGTATGTGAAAGTTAATTTGTGAATACAATTCTAACTTATTGTCGTAGTAGTTCATACTCTATAAACTATAAATTTTACAAGACTTTATTGAAAAATTTACTTGGTGGAAGGGCTCTTATTATATAAATAATAAATCCTAAAAATGTGTATTTTTTTAAATGTCAACAGAAATACTTAATTTTTAATTTCTGGCAACAGCGTCAACAATTGTAACAAACGCTTTGATGAATTCGAAATACAAGCACGAATGAGGATAATTAAACAAAGATAACTTTTAATCAAATTAAAAAGAAAGTCAAACTAAGAATCCGTGTGCAGTCAAGTGTATCCTCTAATAATTAAAGATAATATTTAGTAAAATGTCATTAATATTAAGTCTTTATAGGTAATATCAAACAAAAGAGGCACACGATATTTTTTACGTTTTTTTTTTTTGGTAATAGTAGGCAAATAGCAGCCAAGGAACCAATTCAGAGTATTAACCAAGTAGAACCTTCTCAGACAAGACATATGAAAGGCCAACATTGGATCTGAAGTTAGTGCCGATATCTGTAAATTCTTTTACTTTTACTTTTCATATTATGGGTAAAGAATATTTAAAAGTAAAATTTTCAAATATATAATCGATAGCAAATGTACAATTATTTCTATTTTTATCTACTTTTTTTAAATATCTTTTCATGAGTTCAATACAAATCCAAGGACTACTAGATCTTTTGGACTACTAGGATCTTTTGGACGGCCGATATGTTTACTAATAGTTCTTTGTTTCCACTGTTGAATTTGTTAATTTAATTTTTTTTGCGTAATCTGTTTTTATAGTACGTTTTTTATCATAAAGGTAAATGGGCCGTCTCATAGCTATTGGTCGTCACCGCCCATAGACTTCGGCGCTGTGAGAAATATTAACCCATCCTTAAATCGTCAATACACAAGTCCTCTGAGCCTTTAAATACACTCAATTAAAAGGCAAACAAAAAGAAACCAACAATTTTTGTTTGATATTGAGAAGGTCACCAAGTAATTAAAAAGTGAAAATTGAATATATTGCTCACTCCCGTATATATAATTTGTTTATGCGGTGGACATATAAGGATAAATGCATGCTCCTCTTAGCGCACTTCTTGTTATCTTTCATGATAGCAAGAGAGCAATTAATCATCCGGCTTCTTGCTAGCTCAGCTACAGGAGCCATAACCCGTGCATACTACTTCCAGAAGTACTTATGTTCTTACGTTTCAAACATAAACTTCTGAAGCAGGATTGCCTGATCGTGTTTTCGTCTTCTCGACAAAACAGTTTTCTCGGTTAAGTTAATGAGAGTAATAAACATAGATAGATAATGCACCAATAAAACTATTGGTAAACTCGCTAGCAATTGACCATTATACAGAAAAGCGTGTCAATAAAGGTAAAGTATTGACCAAATCATATTATGTGAATATTTATAAAACTAATTTTACATAAAAGTACTCAAATTTGTGGATGTTAAATGTTAATTTTCAATGATGACTACAGATTTATAGTCTTGCAAACAACGCTGAATTGTCATGTAAATAAAAATTGTCTTTATGAGTCACCTCGATCTAAACGACCAAAGAAGAAACCCATTGGGAATATCTGAGTAAGCTGGATGTTTTTATGCCATATGAAAGTTTACAATTCAGCGAGCAATGTGGTTGAATTAGCTCTAACTTAAAAAAAAGAGAAGGCCTAGCAGTAGGAAATTATTTTTATGTAAAAATGTGGTTGCTTTATTCAAGGAGTAAGTGTTCTGCACTATTCAAAGTCGCTTCTCCTTCTCGTGTATTGCGCTTGCAACATGACGCTGATTCCGCTACGTATTGTCACTTTCTGATGCAATTCTGCATCTCAAATAAGTTTACACTTTGGAATTTCTCATCAGATATTCTCCCACCAAACAGATATATTTGTATTCGTTTGTTCCAGTTCTACAAGTTCTACATTTGTTCTATAGGCACAAGGGAAGAAAAAAATATAAGTTACCAAGGTTGGTGGCGTTTCTAAGTTTCTTACAATGATACATAGCAATTTCTACGGCCAGTAACCAGTTACCAATATGCGCTTATATGCGCACAAAAAAAGCTACTATAAAAACTAAATCTCGTTAGTAATATACCAAATAACTAAGATTTGATATAAGATCTGATATTATTGTGTGGGAAAGATGGCTTGTTATATCAAAAATTTTATGTTTTGATATCATAACGACAACCGCTTGTGCCAAATCACATTTCCAGAATTAGCGAGTGATGATTACAAATGAAATGTATGAAAATGTATGTCTTGTATGTGTTATGTTCATAAAGAAATTAAAAACGGTCTGTTTTTTTACATTTCTTGGTGGTAGGGCTTTGTGCAAGCCCGTCCGGGTAGGTACCACCCAATCATCAGTTATTCTATCACCAAATAACAGTACTCAGTATTGTTGTGTTCCGGTTTGAAGGGTGAGTGAGCAAGAGCACTACAGGCACAAGGAACATAACATCTTAGTTCCCAAGGTTGGATGTATATTGATGATGTAAGGAATAGTTAATATTACTTACAGTGTCATTGTCTATGGGTGATAGTGACCACTTACCATCAGGTGGCTCATGTGCTTGTCCGCCAACCCATACCATTAAAAAAAAAACATAATTTCACAAGTGTAAAATTATGTTTTTTTTTTAATAATATTTATATATTAATAGCAGAACCCATTAGACGTGCTGTGTCTATACAAGTAACTGATCTGGCAAAGCCTTTAACCGATCCGCCCCAAAAAAATTTATATGATAAAACGGTTAGAATAACCTTCTCCATGAAATGATACAATGTGGCAACTTTCATGGCGACAGTGGTCAACCGATTTCGATATCTATAAATATAATTCTCAAACTGACATACCGATACCCTTATTTATGTATCAAATCAAAACAAAATAAACTTTATTAAAGTAGGCTTTTAAAAGAACTTTTGAATCGTCATTTCATTATCAATTTAGTGAAGCTACCACCGGTTCGGAAAGTATATTCTACCGAGAATAACCGGCAAGAAACTCAGTAGTTACTGTTTGTCAACATTTAAAATATACAGTCATGATAGTAATACGATAATAATATGAGATAGGACTGGCTAAATTACCATATACATAATAAATGTAAATATTGGACAACATCCCATACATTACTCTGATCCCAATGTAAGTAGCTAAAGCACTTGTATTATGGAAAATCAGAAGAAACGACCAGCACATATAGGTACCACAAACACCCCTAACCAAGGCAACATAGAAAAAAGTGAACTTTTTCTGCATCGACTCGGGAGGGAATCAAACCCGGGACCTCCCAAATCCCAAATAAACCACCCAATTATGTGGAAGTGTCAAGTTCACCGGATCAGTGCCTCAGGGCAGTGATAGAGAAAATGGTTATTCCAACTATTAACACAACTATAACCATAATTCCGTGAAAGGGCTAGGAATATTGGTTTGAACTTTGAACGCCTTAATAACATATATGTAACGTACGACACAACTTAAATGTAACATCGGCAAAATCAATAAAACCGATTACTGCCGATTTATACAACCAATAGAAATAGCTCCCTATCGCGCCATTCGACGCTATTTGTCGCTATAGATTCTCGCGTCAGTTCAACATGAGAAAGCAAGTGCATGTAAATCGACGTTTCAAATCGACGAATATATTATCTATATTATATTAGTAGATCATATGATATTTACAAGTTATTACGTTTGTGTAAAGATCATATTCACATAAGAAATAATAGTAGGTATATATTGATAATTTGGGATAGCGTAGATTTGATCGGATTTAAAAATGTTGCCGATGCTACATCTAATTGTTGTCGTATTATATTTATATATTTATTTTAACCTCAATACAGTAAGTGTGTGCTGCATGTGGAGGTTATTGCCCATAATCGCCACGCTGGGCAGGCGGGTTGGCGATCGTAGGGCGTAGCTTCTCGCACCGGTGACGCTGCTGCCCGTCACCGGCCTGTGGTATTTAGCTACGCCTATTATGTTGATGGTTATACCGCCATCAGTCGGTACAGTAAGTACGTAATACAAAGAACTGGTGCTTAGCTTATATTTTATATAGGGAAGTACCGTTAGACGTACGAAATTTCCACCCATGTAACCAGGCCATCATAAAACATCAGGATTACTAAGAGTCAGTATCTGGTCTTATCGGTATTAAATTATAATTATTCACATAGAATTTAGTAACACATAGTTTTAAAATTGATGCATATATTTTGTAACTAAATATGTTCAAACTTCGATATTATAAGCGTATTTATTTTCAAACCCATTTAGGTCATTACACAGAGATTAATTACTCCTTTGACTCTGCATTGCGGATAAGTATGTAGTTTTGAATGGAAATATTATCGCTTTAATTACATTTCTAAAATTTGGATTCAGTAAAATATTATGATACATGGAGGTAGAGCTCTTTGCTGCCATGTGTACATTAATTTAATGATCCTTTCTCCAATCTTCATGAACTCTTTAGTTACTGTATGTTTTAAATGTAAATGAGACGTCGTTCAGATATTAAATTAAAGATAGTTGATATGTTAAAAAGTAACGTTATTATCTTATACTTCAAATAGCGTAAGTCATTTTTTTATCTCAGTGATTACGGGACGATAGATGCACAAACAAAAATCGGTTATGGTCACATTTTGAAGAGCTCCAGAGTAAATGTGTAGAAAAAAATAGGGGATTCTTTATTACAGTTTACTAAATTGTTTTGATTTAACTGAGAATTAACTTTAGAGAGCGAACCAGTTACAGCGTGGTGCTACTAAAAAATGAAAAACGTAAACATAATTAAAATAAATTCTTAACCACAAACTCTAAGTCTAACTGAAACAATGTATTCTATTTGACACTACAAAAATCATTTAAAGAGGTTTCATCAATTTGGAGCCAAATATAGATCAATTTACAATGAAATAAAAATTACAAAGGGAAAACATGTCATAGCTTTCGAAAAACAACGCTAACACTATTTAATTATTAATTATTGTTATAATTAGTGACATACAAATTTACATTCTTATTTAGTACCTGTATAGTACATGAAACTAAAACTGTGCTGTAATTATTTTAAAAAATATACCTACCAGGACTCCATACAATGTAAGATGTAATCAAGTTTAACTACTAAATATTTAATGTTCCGAGCTGCTTCCCACTAGTAGTGAAGTAAAATGAAGATTGGAGCTGGCTGTAATTACGTTGCCTTGCCGTTCTGTGCGCCTGGTGGCTACTTGTTTAAAGAGGAAAATCACAATGAAAAAAAAAACGATTATGGCTTGTAAAAGATGGTTTTAAAATATAATTATGTAAATAAATATTTTTATTAAAAGTCACTAACTAATATTGATTTTAAGAAAACAAGAAAAAATTAATTTATTCAATGAATAGGAAGTTTTTCCTTTTTAAAAGATTACATTGTATTGTTTGAAGTTTTAGTGTATCAGATTATTTATCTGTCAATTTTTTTTTTTCATAAAAACTCCCGAGACCACGCGGTGGTGTGATCGGTCGCAGCCTGCGCCTCGCGTCCCGTACCCCTCAAGTGTTTATGTATAAGTTGATACTGTCATTGCGTGGCTACAAGGGAGACAGCTGAAAATCAGCAGAGGGATAAAAATCCCTCATAGCCTGAGCTGTCTCCTTTTGACTGCACACAAGTTTTATATTCATTATATTTCTTTTTTCTTTATTATTATATCTTTCTTTGATTACGTTGTTTTTATATCCATTTTTGTATATATTTTTTTCTTTATATGTGTGTGTTTCTTTCTTCTTTCTTTCTTTCAAATTTATGAAATCATAGAAATTTCTCTCATTTATAGATTTTTCACGCACGGCGCTTTATATTATTATTGGCGTGCATTAGATAAATGCCGTAAGAAGCTTTAATTGCTAAAAACCCTACCACCAAATAAATAAAAAACACATGCTAGTTTTGTCTAATACTACAACGACTACAACAACAAACTTTTAATTTAAAAGTTTTATATATTTAATAAACAAAAAGCTTTAAGTCTGTGCTAAGCCCAAAGTAATGTACTAAGAGGTTTCACTTAACAGTATAAACAAAGATTAAAGAACAAATATAATTACAATTAAGTACTCTACCTCATTTTTAATAAACATAATAGCTTGCCACTGGTGTAAGCCTGGTATAAAAAAGTAGGTATATTTTTGTTGTACATATACCATTTCATGAAAACCTTCTCGAGTGAATTTTTGCTTTTCAATGCATTTTCTTCTTCTTAATTTTCTAGTCAGATTATTTTTTTAAACATAATTGCAGTTCTATTTGAGTGTATAGAAGGCTGAAAAATTAAGCAGAACAATGTATTGATTATATTATCCAAGGTACTATCGTAAAGTAAAAAAAAAGTAAAGTAACAGCCTGTAAATTTCCCACTGCTGGGACGAGGCCTCCTCTTCCATTAAGGAGAGGGTTTGGAATATATTCCACAACGCTGTTCCAATTCGGGTTGGTGGAATGCACATGTGGCAGAATTTCGATGAAATTAGACACATGCAGGTTTCCTCACGATGTTTTCCTTCACCGCCGAGAACGAGATGAATTATAAACACAAATTTATTTATTTATTTATTTATTAAGATCCTCCAGGAGTAAATACATAAATTAAGCACATATATATTGTGGTGCTTGCCTGGGTTTCAACCCGCAATCATCGGTTAAGATGAACGCGTTCTAACCACTAGGCCATTTCAGCTCAATACTATCGTGCTAATCACAATTGATACATCATACAAGTTTAAAGAAAATGCTGTAGAAAATTCGGGATTGTTCCAGATAAGTAGATAGATGGTATCGTTTACTTAGCAATGACCTTGTAATACAGTCGACCCCTCGTCGGAGCTACTATAAAAATGAACAAAAAGACGACTATTCCCTTATTTATACACCATCAACATATTTAAAACGAACTCCAGCCTTTGTTCGCATAAACGTTTGACAAGCTAATGAAGTTTTTAGATGATCTAAAAATATATTATTTTACTTTTCAAACCAAATAGTATCAAAAATAAAATACGTATTCATTGAATATATTTACATACATATAAACATTTTTTTTTGTTCAAATAAAATTACTACAATCGGAAACTAGTCTGAGAACCTGAGAACCGATAAAGCCCAACTTAACAACAGAAGTCTAAGTATTTATTTGCTTACAGCTTTCTAGTTTATTAAAATTCCTGGAGAAAATTGACGTAGCCTATAGTCGTATTATCGACGATGAAGCAGTTATATGTTAACATTTACAAATAAAAATATAGTATCCTATACTGTAGAAAGATGATAAAACTTAAACAAAGTAAAGAAATGCAACACAATTATTTATATTATTGTCTAAGCAAATTACGTTAACATCAGTAATGCGCCATTGAGCTATCAATGGCGCATTACTGATGTTTACTGAAGTACCAAGATCCTGCGAGTCTTCTCTTGCTTGTTTTTTTTTTTATATAAATCATAATCTATGGTAAAGTAAGAAATAGTTAAGAAGCATGCTAGTGAGTTATGCAACACATTTGCGACTTGCACTATACACAAAAAAACTCCTAAACATATGATCTATGTCCGGCAATTTTTGGGGCATTTATAGGTCATTGCGCTGAATATATGTACATATTACTTGCTGTATTAAAAACACCTCGTCTTGTTTAATATAATACAGCGGAATAGTCTCGCAAAATATAATAAAAGCGACAAACGAAAACCAACTATAATATTTCATTTAAATTGAATATAAAAAATACAATTTTCAACTTTCATTGAATATTAATGAAGGTGATTTACCGACTCTGAGCTCTCTCATTCGAAATTTGAATTTCAAAATCTATGAGGAATATTTTTCAATCCCTTTTAAATTATTTGTTTCTCTTTCTTTTCATTTGAATAATTTTGGGATTCGAATTTCGAATATAGAAACTTACATCCGTTACGTCGAAATATTACAAAAAAATTTGAAATGTAATGATGATTAATAATCTGAGCAAACAAAAGGTTTGCTCAGCCTTCAAAGAGGGAATCCTACAGTTAGAAATAATTTTGTCTTTTTGTTATATATGGCAGTTACTTTGCGCATAATATATCCCTTCAGCAAAGAACTTCGAAGCAAAAGATCTCTTATAAGATTTACTGCAGTTTAGAAATTATACATCACACTTTATGTCCACTGAAAACTTCAGATTTTCTGAAATTCGGCTGTTTAATCAACCTGTGCTCTTCACTATGACTCATATAGGAAGCTCTGTGTAAGATGAAGAACTGTACAAGTGTAACATATAGACCGCGTTCCAACGTTGACATGCAAAGTCAAACTGATATAAAAGACTCTGGAAATTGTCCGAAGAAATGAAGACAAAGGCAATGTCAAATCAGGACCCCCCAGGTCTATTCCCATCAAAGGGCAAAATAGTGACGATGATGATCCAACGAAGGACTTATCTGTTTTATTCCTCATCACCCAATCAAAAAATATTTGCTAGTTGGAAGAAATAGAAACTGCCACTTCGACGTCAGTTTACAAGAAATTACGCTGCAAACAGATACATGGATTGATAACGTACTGCTGGCACACATTGTACATCATACATCTTGAAAATTGACCTATATATTAGGTTAGATAGTAAAAATCACAAGATGAATTTGGTATTGAATTTTACACGCAAATTCCGCTTTTATCCCAATGGTAATAGTGAAGTTATTTACATGTTCAATGAAATATCTAGAAAGTAAGTCTTTTTCATTCCGACTTCTATAAAGTATGCAATGCCTTATCGCTGTAACAAGACTTTGTTATATATTGTAAAGATTTTATATAAATCAATAATGAAAATGAACAAAGACTTTATTATCAGTGATAAAATATAGATTTTCATAAGGTTATGAAAAGACCAAAAGATTTATGCTTAGTTGGAAAATAAAGGCGTAATATTGATAATCTTGGCAAAAGTAGCCAAGTGTGAGTGTCACTCGAGGAAAATAGATTCCGTACAAAGCAATCGTTTTCGATACGCTTACGATCGCTTGAGAAAATAAACTAATAATAAATTACATAAAACTTCGCACAGGGTACGATTTGTTTATTTTTTGTGAAGTCACTATTCCTTATATATTTAATTTACGAGATTTTTTTTAAGTAGGTACATCTAAAGAAATATTTTTATCAGAAGCTTAAAGAATATTACAAGATATTTCAGTAGGATTATTGTGCTTAGCAATTCGTCATACATCTTCATCGTCTTTCAACGTCACAAAGACTATTAATTAAAAAAACCACACGGCGGAACGAAGCCTCTTTGTGTTGCTTAATTGGAATTGTGACAGCTATTCCTACCTTGTCACGATACAGTAGCAAATGTATATAATTGTATTTCTATGAATGTTATTATTCATTAAAAAAATATTTTTTTAGAAAAAAAACGGGCTCCATTACAAATTGGGAAAAACAGCTTTGTAAATCTGTTTACTTGAAAAGAGCAACTTCGCGAGTTTCTTACTGTTGCTTCTCACTGAAGACTGCTTTCCGAAACGATGATAGTGTTTAAATATTGTCTATTCGAAAACCAGTCATTAAAAAAGTTGAATAAAAAAAATGAATTTACGCGATACTAGGGTCGTCCTGACCGATTTGAGTACACCTATGGGAGCGTACTCATTTCATCGCTCTCATAATCCGACCTGATAACATATACAACAGTGCTAGAAATAATTTAGGGGATGTACCGAACGATTTCCGTTCCTCAGAATGCGGCACGGACTGAGGCTGAACGGTATATCCAACTCCAAGATTGAGCTACTAATGACAACAAGTAAATTACAAAGAAAATTCATAATATTTTTGTCAACACTTTTAGACTACACCACAATGTATGACAAAATTACAGCCTGTACTCTCGTATATCCACTTCTTCTCATTCATGAAATTATAAATCTTAAAAGACCACTTGAATAGTCAAATTATAATCCAATAAAGTAGAATCCGTTAAAATACAGCGTTACATTTAGTAGCTGTTATTTTCTAACTAAGTTTTTTTTTTATTTTGAAAAAGATTCGGTAGATTTTATTTCTTAATAAAAATAACAGTAAGTAGGTGTATTAACCACGAGCGAAAGGAAAATCACGTGTCTTGCTTCGAAATCTCTCAGGATGGATGTTTTGTACTCGGACATATATCCCTTGAACAATTTGTCTTTCTTGTCTTGAGTTATTTGAAGCTTCGACTATGTTTTATTCTGTAACAAACATTTCTGTTTCAAGAATCACTATTTTTGTTTTTTTTTTATAGTATAGGTTGGCGGACGGACCTGATGGTGGAGTGGTCACCATCACCCATAGACAATGACGCTGTAAGAAATATTAACTATTCCTTACATCGTCAATGTGCCACCAACCTTGGGAACTAAGATGTTATGTCCTTTGTTCCCGTAGTTACACTGGCTCACTCACCCTTCAAACCGGAACACAACAATACTGAGTACTGTTATTTGGCGGTAGAATAACTGATGAGTGGATGGTACCTACCCAGACGGGCTTGCACAAAGCCCTACCACCAAGTTATTATTTTTAGTGTTTGCTTAGGATAACTCTTGTTAAATTACAATCAAAATTTGTGTTGAAGCTAACTTTACAGACACAAATATAGAACGTTTGAAAGAATATTAGTACACTAAAGTGTCATGTGAGCTTAGTATAGCTGACTCTATCGACCTCATCCCAAATGAAGGTACGATCTCCTAAGAGACATCTTAAGGATTAACGTTATTCGGAATTCGATGCCTGACATGGCACAAATGTCAAGGTTGACCCTAATACCGATTCTCCATCACCTCCCAGATAATTCATAAATTCAAATAATTTGTAAAAAAAATACAATGCATATGCAATACACCTTGTATAGATGAAAAAAAGCAAATAAACTAATAGAAGGTAACTGTACGGACTATTATTTTGTAAAATGACGATTCAATAGTGATTATAAAAGCCTACTTGAATAAAATATATTTTGATTGATTTGATTTGTTGAATCTATAAACTTACTACTGTTAAACAAAAATACGTTATAAGAAAATAAATAATATATAGTTTTATCAAAACACAACTGATGAACTACAATTTAACTTTAAAAAAAAGCGCCATTCACGGGAGTTATCAGTTATCACCAACGCAAGCAGATTTCCTCAAGAATTTTCTTCATCACAAACAGGCAACTAGGCAAATTATAAACACATGAAACTCAAACTTTTTTTAAGATATCTCAACTAATATATTTTATACATGTCATATTAACCTACAAATAACGGTATACATCGATAGAAATAATCTGAACTGTTACACTATTCCTTTCTTACAATAAACCGAAATAAGAATGAATAGCATTTCGATCGCGTAAACATATTAAAATTGCCCGTCAGTTTCAGACGAGAACGTTTATAATAAACACTAAGAAAACAGTATCGATTTTCGTTCAACTCCAACCAATCATTCTGTTGAATAAGTAATAGCGAACGAGAATTCAGACGCTTACAGCAATTTAGGCGGAATATTTTCATAAAAGCTATACATCGTTTATATAAAAATATGTATCTCGTTTTCTACATTCGTAATATAAACCTAGATAATTCAATAAATGAACGAATGTAGATTTATGTGGTCAGGATTATAACTGAACTATATATATATATATATATATATATATATAATTCACATACAACAACAACAACAACAGCCTGTAAATTCCCACTGCTGGGCTAAAGGCCTCCTCTCCCTTTTGAGGAGAAGGTTTGGAACTTATTCCACCACGCTGTTCCAATGCGGGTTGGTGGAATGCACATGTGGCAGAATTTCTATGAAATTTGTCACATGCAGGTTTTCCGCGATGTTTTCCTTCGCCGCTGAGCACGAGATGAATTATAAAGACAAATTAAGCACATGAAACAGCGGTGCTTGCCTGGGTTTGAACCCGCAATCATCGGTTAAGATGCACGCGTTCTAACCACTGGGCCACCTCGACTCAATCAACTAATTCACATAAGTGATACGATTTATTTGTGGGCAAAACCCGTGGTACAACTAGTTAAGTAAAAAAAAACAAATGGATAGAAACAATTGCCTTTTTTAATGTGATTGGTTTTTTAACTTATTTTAGAACATATTTTATTTTAGACCATAAGCAGAACAAAGATCTTCAAAATGAAATACGTTAGTATTTTGTTTGTGCATTTATTTTGCACAATAATTAAATGTTTTACGTAACTTTAACACTTTAATTATATATTCGGGTATATTTGAATTAAAAAACAATTGTAGCGTTTATTTTTAACAGAAAATAAAAATTTAAGCCCTTAACCTTAAAGTCAAGCATTTAATATTCTTTACCCAGGAATGCTAGAAAAGAAAAAAGTGTGTGTATTCATATAATAATACATACCTAAATATAATATGTTTGTCTACTTTTATGTTATATGTAACAAATCATTATAATAAACTTATATAAAAATCTTCAGTACGTGTACTGAACTACTAAACGGTTCCACCGATTTCAATAATTTTTATATTTGTGTGTGTATCCTTTGTTGTTTGAGAAGTAAATAAAATTCTTATCCCGTAAGAAATGGAGACAGGCAGCAAGTATTTAAAGAGTATATATAAGAGATAGTGAATGTATCTTATACATAATTTACTTATAAATTTTTTATGGTTAAAATTCGAAAAATAATTTATTATTTTGACAATCCCTTCATCGATATAAATACCAGCCATGTAACCCACACTCTCGGGGCTAGAACCTAAATATTTTATACATTCAGTTATTTTGTAAAACGTTCATTATTCCTAAGGATTTATACATAAATAATAAAACAAACCAACTTATCATGTCTGTAAAACTAGCGACCCCGGCTTCGCACAGGTGCAGTACTGATACTAAATATACTACAGAATTTGTTTATTTACGACATCACAGTAGAAACTTCTAACATTTTCAGTGTTTCTTTACTATATTGACTATGTGTTAGTTACAAAAACCTTGCTATCGAATCACCTATTCAAAAAAAACACATTCAAATATGCTGTGTAATTTTAAAGATCTAAGCTTACATAGGGACAGACAGCGGTGACCGACTTAGTTTAACACTATGTAATGATAATCACTTGCTTTCTAATCTTTTATATCGTAAAACTAAGCTAAGTCTGAACAAACACAAAACATGGCCGCACTTGGGTAGATCAACAATATAGTATTATTATTAGCAACAGAGATCTTGTTACTTACTCATTACCTAAACTTGTTAGCAGAGACTTACAAATGTACCTCCTTTAGGCTTAAATTATATGTAGTCTTTTCCAACCAGAGGATGACAAAAGCCAAATAAACAACATTTGACAGTGATGCAATATCATTAGCTGTTTAAATAATCTATCTTATTCATTATGGATTAGCGAATAAATAGCATTATGAACGCCGATGGAACTATTCTCAACAACAACAGCTTATAAATTCCCACTGCTGGGCTCAAGGCCTCCTCTCCCTTTGAGGAGAAGGTTTGGAACATATTCCACCACGCTGTTCCAATGCGGCTTGGTGGAATACACATGTGGCAGAATTTCTTTGAAATTTGTCAAATGCAGGTTTCCTCACGATGTTTTCTTTCACCGCTGAGTACGAGATGAATTATAAAGACAAATTAAGCACATGAATCAGTGGTGCTTGCCTGGGTTTGAACCCGCAATCATCGGTTAAGATGCACGCGTTCTAACCACTGCGCTATCTCGACTCAACTATTCTCAGAACTTTGCAAATAACACTTTAGTAGATACGTGTAGTTTATTGGAATAGTGTTATATTATAAATAAAGATATAATAGTCAAAAATTATAGTGTACAAAATAGCTGAGCTATTGGCAAATCGCGTGTCCATAATCCATTTCCAAATGGAATAAAATGTGCGTTATATTTCTTAACAAACAAAAAAAAAACAATAGATAAAGAAGTGCAATTTACAATTAAATATGTACTAAACTTATACGAAATAGATGTAAAACTTTGAGTATGATAAGTTATCAATTTGCTCAATCGGCTCAGTGGAAGCCCTTTCCAGTTCAAGTAATTTTATCAAGAATCCAGAAACAGCAACGTCCAAACAATACCTCTATATAACATAGCTATTATATAAACCTTATGTACATTATAAATAATAACTAAACGTGAGCGTGTATATGGTCGACATAACGTCTCGTCTTTGCGGTCGCCGGTTCACACCGCTCGGGATAATCCTGCAATACACGAATTAAGCTGATAGTATTATAATAACAAACAGTACTTGCCTTTGTTTATAAACGATCTTACTGACGAAACGTTGAATGAAAATAATTGATATATCTAACTTATATGTCGAATTAAGTTTCTTTTTATTTTAATTTTCGAAGACTTTTTTGTTTAGTTGATTTATTTTTTGTTTTAAGTTGGTATACGCATTGCACTATGTTTGTGTCGCGTTAAGTTGGTAATGAGTCAGGAGTCCAGATTAAGCATTAAAAATCATCAGTACCGTCATCGTCTCAGTGGGACTGAAAAGGGATGCCTCACACATCTTACGTGGTTTCGTTCTATTGACTTGTGAATTATGGTTTCTGTTACATTAATTTAAAAGACGAATCTAAGCTATGTTATATACTTTTGGACGCGCACTTTGTTATGTCATTGTATTCATAGATGATTCATAGAAAAAATATCGGTGTTTCCTTGACAAACGCTGCAAAGAATATAACGGATACGTTATAACTTTATTACTTATTTGTTTTTTATTATTTTAAGATTCGATTTAAAAATGGAATGAACATGACAATAAATTTTTCCAGTGTAAATTAAAATACTGTTCAGAAACGACCAAAACATTTATTAACATTCAGAAAACACATTTTAACTTATAAACCAATATATGTATATGTACATACAATGCAATACTCGATGAATGCTGAAGTAACCAATCGATTACGACCTACTTTTTATTGTTGTATTGAAAATGCAAACACGTGCGAGACTAATGACATAATCTGTTTAATAGTTAGAAAAGCTTGCTAAATAAAAACTATTAAAGAATAATTAATCAAACAGTCTGTAAAGGTTCCACAGCTGGGCAAAGGTATCTTCTGTCTAAGAGAAAGTTTGTAGATTCGATTTTGCATCATTATAGAGTGATTAATTTATTATTTATATCATCCAGGAGTCGAAATGGCCCAGTGGTTAGAACGCGTGCATCTTAACCGATGATTGCGGGTTCAAGCCCAGGCAAGCACCACTATATAGGTACATGTGCTTAATTTGTCTTTATAATTCATATCGTGCTCAGCGGTAAAGGAAAACATCGTGAGGAAACCTGCATGTGACAAATTTCATAGAAATTCTGCCACATGTGTATTCCACCAACCCGCATTGGAACAGCATGGTGGAATATGTTCCAAAACCTTCTCCTCAAAGGGAGAGGAGGCCTTTAGCCCAGCAGTGGGAATTTACAGGCTGTTGTTGTATCATCCAGATAGTGGTACTTTACAAATAAGCACATAAAAAATTAAGTGATAATCTAACACGCGCCTCCTCCTTAGGCCTCCTTATGCTAAATGGCTTTAATATTACAATATTCAAATAAAGTTTACCTTTATATGTATGATTGAATGCTCACAATAGTTATCTTTCCTGGCATATGTTAATAGCAACTATAAGTTCTCGAATGTATTTCACGCAAGAGCGGTACCATTTTTATTGGTTAAGTGTCGTTTTTAGCCATCGCCACTGGCACTGCAAAATCTACGTAAACTACTTCGCACACCATTGCGACAACAAATACTTCATTTGTTTTTTATTTATATCGTAGTCAGCAGAATATTTTAATCGATGTAAATGTCAAATGAGCAGAAAAGTCTGATAATAAGTGGTCGGCATTGTCAGTAGGTATTTCTAGAAAAAATTCGCTTTAATGTTATAAATCAAGACCGATAGTAGAGAACTAACGTTTTCTTTGCCCTGATTGAATAGTCCCTTCGGTCCATGCGCCCTACGATAAGGGCCCTTTATACGATTAATATTTATTGTATTTGTATAACGTTCTGCACCTGGCTAGTGAATAAAGTACGTAGACTCAATTTAATCAATAAAATGATATTCAATAGATTTAAAAAAAAAGCGTAATGTATTATGTCGTAATGGAAATATTATAAGATTCTTTCTATTTGATTAAAACATCAGTTATCACTGGAGAGAAATTTATATTTCACTCATTACCTAGCAACTCTTTAAAAATATGTAATAATCGTTTGTTTTTTTTTGTAGAATTATATCCGGCCTGATAATCAGCAAAAAAAGACATTAATACTGTACTTATATTGTAATTATAATAATGCAATAAAAAGGCCAAGTTAAAATGTGGACATTACAACCTAAATCCTGACATTTTAGGCCCCGTATTTTAGCGAGCCGCCTAATAAATCTCGTATTATTTCATTCACGGTGCCTTGCGGTCAGGCTTACCCTTTGTATTTTACATTCCGACAAAAATGTTCTAGATGTTGACTCAGATGTAGGTACGAAATTCCTTTGTAATTAAAACTTTTTGACACGTTAATTTCGCGGTATGTTGTAATTTAATAATTTATTCGTTTATTTAAGAATAATTATAATTATGAAACAAATTTAGGATAAATATAAAATAAACTTCAAAAAGAAAAAATAAAAACTCTGGACGTAATATGGTATTTATGTGTTTTAAAAACTATCTTAACATTCGTAATTAAAAACATACTTTATAGCATATTAATATAATATCATCCTAGATAGGGTCATTACTTGGAGTAAATACATAAGTAATTGACAAAAATATAGAACCCTTGTGGATCTAACGTATTATAATAATTTATTACAAAATCTAATAAAAACCTTGAAAAGTTACTTCGTATACAGCGACATCTACCATATCATATGCGAACTGTTTCGAAAATTAGCAAATAACTAATGTCATAGATTTAAAAAAAAATGATAAAAAATCTAATAAACTTCGAACTTATTTTTAAAGAATAGAATCCAAATATAGGTATATGATTCGAAACTTTAATACTGGAACTATCAGAATTAGAACCAAAATACTGAGTAATTATTTCGCTATAGTAGAAATGCCAACCTAAAAAGAAGAAAAAGTCAAATATAGCACTTACAACAAGTTTTAAAGATATATTTGTTTCAGAATTTAAATAAAGTAGAATAATTTATACTCGTAATACTAAAATAATATATTAAAACCCAGAATTCTACTATAGTATAGCAAATAACATTCAATTCATTTTACAATTAAACTTTTTCAATGTTGCTATCCTTATCTTTCCCCACAACGCGTCGAACAGTAACATGGCGCAACATCCGCTCCAATTATTGTCGCGTGTGCTGCCGCCATTTTGATACGCTCTCTTGTCTATAATTTTGAATAGATCGTCTTTATGGCAAGGTCCGTAGATAATTTTACTCTTTGGATACCTACTTTATTGTGCTCTCTGATAACTTATAAACAACTGTCAAAACAATGAAGATAATTCCACGGTTTATATATTTTCCAGGTTTTCCTGGCGGGATAATTATGTATACAACATTTTAAAATGGAATCTTGGTCCGATTTGTGCCGATGCTGTCTGTCTCCCGATTCTGAGGTGTCACTTTTTGATACCGAAGAAAATGTAAGGGAAAAGTTTTTGGAAATTACAACAATTGAGGTAAGATTTATAAATAATATTTGATATAAACTGTAAAATATTTACTTAATAATGTAAAATAATCCTATATGTAACCGACGCAGTTGACAAGTTATCAGTAATTCATAAGGGAAAGATTTTTATCATTGATTAAATTTCAATATTGCCGCTAAACAGAGTTTATACTTACTACTTTTAAATTAATAGTGTAACAGTTAACTATAAAAAAGTTATATTAGATGAAAAATATATATTCACAACCTGTAAAGGCAGAATAAAGTGTCATGTACTTTTAAGATTGAGAAAGATCAAAACTTAGAGGACTATAACCTAAATATAATTAAATAAGTAATTAATAATTATTGTAATCATATTGTATGTACGCAATATGTATATGATATGTAATTCACATTATACAGAAATAAACAAGTTCTTTTATCACAAAACATACTTTATTATTCTATTACTAAATAAATAGGTCAATTCTAAAAGAAAGTATAATCTATGTATTCTATCTAATAATTAATAAAGAGAGTAACAATGAAATAATAAAATTAAGTATTTAATTTTAACTTTGCATAATTTAGTAAGTTTAAACTTTTTTACTATTTCAGGTTCAAGAGGATGATGGCCTACCACAAAAGCTGTGTGGTGATTGCTTCACCCTTATGACCACAGCTTACCAATTTCGCACACAATGTATGAAAGTAGACAAGGAACTAAAACTGCAATTAAATACATTAATAACTCACAGCAAAGATGAAGAATTTTCACAAATAGAAACACAACTTAAAGCAAGCGAAGATATGACCATAGAAGATATTGCAAAAGAGTCTATGAAGAAGCTAGAATCAATCATTAAAAAGGAACCAAACGACAGTGATGATGATTACTACTATGTTGTTGTAGTTGATAATCAAAAAGATCAAAGTGAAAAGTCTGATGATGAAAGAAGCAGAGACCTGGTGATAGAATCAATATCGAAAGATGAACCTGAAAATCAAGCTGCACAAAACCAGGAGGACCGAGATTTTGAAAATACAATAGATTCATTTCTTGTTTCTAATCCAAAAGTACCTACCGATGTACCTGCAACTATATTAGAAAATGAAGAAGAAGAACAGGATAATGGTGATCAATTTGATGAAAGTATGAATGTGGATGATGTCAATGAAATACACAATAGGGATTTGGCTGTAATTGAAGATCAAGAGAGACCTCATGAGTTCACAGTTCCTCTTTCTGGAGAAATGTTGAAAAGTCTGCCAAATGCTAAGAATTTTATCAAAATACTCACTCCTTCGGGCACAGAAAGAACTATCCTCCTTAAAAGCGATGATGGTATTAAGTATGTCACAGACCCTCTATCTCTTAAAATGGAAGATGGGGATTCAATGTCACAAGAAGTAATTTTATATGAAGGGGATGATTCTCCTCAATTTCAATTAGTTAAGTGCGACGGGTCAGAGCTGGTTATAGAGTATGCTGATGATAGCCAAATAGCAACTGTGCTTCAACAAGAAGATGGAACATTCCTCTGTGATTGCGGCGAACAGTTTGATGATTTGGATAATTGTGAGAAACATCAATACAAGCATAATCCAGCAGGTGATCATTTATGTAACCTATGCGGCAAAGGTTTCGAAACAGCCGAAATATTAACGGGACATATGCTCCTTCACAGTAATCCAGTAGGACTTCTAGTTACATGTCCATTTTGTAATCAAAATATAAAACGCAACACTCTCACCCAACACATCAAATACGTACATAATAGTAAACCCCAATGTAATGTATGCTCAAAAACATTTGCAAATCAAAATAATTTGAAACGCCATATGATGATTCATAGCGGTATAAAAGACTTTGAATGTGACATCTGCCATAAGAGATTCCATCAAAAAATCACAATGCAGACCCATCGACTAACGCACATTAACCCATTCACATGCAGTCAATGTGGTATCAAGTTTGAAAATAAATCCGAATTATCATCACATAGGGGATCAGATGAGTGTTCAAAGTCACGAATAATGAAAGTTAAAGAGGAACTCATGAAGACAGTCAAACAGGAAGTAACAACTAATTTTGGCAAATTGTTAGGCTATGCATGTTCATTGTGCAAAAAGATGTTTTCGGTAGAATCAGCATTGGAACAGCATGTGGAAAGTACCCATATTGTTGAATCTGAAGGCCAAAATGCTGAGAAGAATTTAAAGAAGACTACTAAAAGGTTTGAATGCTGTATTTGTGGCAAGGGATGTGCCAGTCAAGCAATGTTGATAATGCATGAAAGAGTTCACACAAATGAACGACCATTTCCATGTCAGCTCTGTTCATTACGTTTCAAGACAAAGACTCATTTAAGAACTCATCAACTCACTCATACACGTGAAAAGAAATTTGGTTGTTCAGTCTGTATGAAATTTTTTGCTTTGAAAGGTAATTTAGTTGTTCATTTACGCACTCATACTGGAGAGCGTCCATATGTATGTTCCATCTGTGGCGATGCATATATTGATTCTAAATATTTGAAGAAGCACAAGTTGAAAAAACATTCAATTGACAATGTACCGTGGGACAAGTACTAATTACTCTTCATAATAAGTGAGATGGTGGATCCTACCACAATCTAGTGATATTTGTTATTTATCAAGATATTGCAGAACAGTGGGATATATAAAAACTGATAATGTAGTAAATAACATCTTTTTTCAATATTTAATTATTTAGTATCAAGAAATTTTACTGTACACTTTTAGCAAGACATAATGGGTATCATTTTGGTTAAATTATGTAAAAAGTTTGCATTAAAATGTCATCATCGAAAACTGTATATATATTTTTATAAGGCAGTCTATAAGATTTGCACTAGAGTTTATAGTAAATAAATTTTAAGCAATGTGGTTTTTATTGTTATTTTTATTTTTTTTCACCAAATCAAAATCGAAAAGAGGAGATAGATGAAAATCAATTATGTCCATCAAAGGATGTCTGGCTCTTAATTTTTTGTGATTGAAGAATCAGTCATGAAATTATTCAATAAATACAATTTTCGTAATATATAATAATAAAAAAGAGCAGTAAACAGTCTGTAACTATAACAGATATTACACATAAAATAGCTGCTATTCCGTAGACCGTATATTATATTCATTCATATTTACGAAATAATTCATTAGACTAAAATATAGTTTGAACGCCATCTATTGGGTTGTGATTAAAACACAATTTTCAAAACGAAAACCTATAAACCACGGTTTAATGCTACTCAATAATAGATGGCCTTATTCCAAGTTTTGGATTATTTGGCTAATATGATTAAAAATGAACGTGAGAAATTTTCTTTTTGATACAAAAACGTGATATTATCTATAATATTCTTGTTACTAATTACTTCATTACACCGAATAAATTACATATATCTAAATAAAAATATATTATTAAAAAAAGGTGAAAGACTTAGCCGAAAAGAAATAAATTTTAAATTGATAAGTTTAGCGATTTAAATATTGATCTTGGTATGCATTTCTTTAGTTGCATTTTAAAACTCGTTACATAACTAAATCTAAGTATCAAAGAGTCTGACTATCAAGATTATCTAAATTTGAATATCTATTTTGAAAATATTTTTTTCTTTACTCTATATATTCTATAATCAAATCGAAATAAATGTTTTTCCATAGTTGAGAAAAAAAATATTAGTGATGTGACTTTACTAGTTTAGGAGTGATGTGACTAATGTAAAAAAAAAACACATGACAGACAGAGTGAAGGATATTTCATCCCGTCACATACGCGTCATGGAGCTTAACATAGTCACAATAAGTACTAAGCGATCATAAACATTGCAGAGATAATATGGAATGCGTGTGAGTTCAAAGTAAATATACAACTCTTGCTTGTTTCATTTACTCGCCATGAATTTATTGTGAAGACAGTCTCAAAATACTTGTCATCCTTGTCACTCTTTGTAGTTTGTAACACATTATAATGTTTGTTATATCATACTTATATTAATTTTAGAAGTCTACTTTTTTAAAAATATCTAATCGATGTTTAATTAGTTTCCTATAATGTTATTGCTTGCAACCAATAATATGCATGAAAACTTGCATGTATATAATGTCTTCATCATTTAACATTTTTGGATTATTGAATTATCAACAGCCGTAAATAAAAACATCGTTTTCTTAGGAAAATATTTATAGGTATATTCTCGATATGTTTACACTTTCGATGAACATTGGTTTACGTCAAACAGCCATACAGTCTCGTCGTGTTCTTTTACAAAGGGCGAGTGAACTAGTGTAACTACAGTACTCTACAGACACAAAGGTCATAAGATCTTAGTTCCCAAGATTGGTGAGAGCAGGAATGATTAATTTCTTGGAGTGTCTAATAGTAGTGATGACCCCTTATCACGAGGCCCATTTGCCAGTTCGCCGCTCTATGAGTTAAAAAAAGATCGATTTTAGAATACTCAATATATTATATGCACAGTCTGATAGGCGCAACTAGGTCACTTAAACCGCGACGAATCACGCTTCACAATTACCATATGTCATCTTTGCATACCATAAGTCTAAACATGTCGCCTTCGAAGATGATTACGTACATTTACAAGATACATCGAACATTTCCGTGAACCGCAAGAATTCTGAAATACATTAATAAATACCTACGCATGTTGTTGCTACCTATCTACCGGCCTACCGCGTAGAAGACATTATCGCGAGCTTTCAACAGCTAATAGTGTCGTCGCGTGACTGGAGTGTTGTTGTTGAGCTGCGTGTGTGTGTGTGTGTGTGTGTGTGTGTAGCAATGATACAATCAAGCGGCTGCGGAGCGGCTCACTAATGCGTCCCGTCGCCGCTTCGCTCCAGCCGCATACCGTTTCATAGCGATTGAAACATTTCGCATTTATCGATACATTTTCTGAAACATATTTTTTTAATCGCTTTTTAAAAAAATGAAATTGAGTCATTGTTTTAAGCAAATATTTATTTTTAGAACCTTTAGGCAATTTACTGACTCTTTTTTATTTTATTAACATATTAAACCATAGTCTAAGGAGATGAATATAAATAGCTTAAACACAATTCTAAAAAAATATATATCTGTTTTTCACTATTGTCTAATATATTGGCTGCTTTGTTTTGTCAATTAAAAATATTTTATTTGCCACATAATTTTAGTTATGTTAGTTTTTTTGCGGCAAAATCGATATCGGTAGTTAAAAAAAGAAAACATCACTAGTGACACCTACTTTACTGGCCGGGACCCCTCCCACTTCACCCGCCCCGAGGCTTATCTGCTGCGAAACCCTGGCGCAGATATATTTCATTTCGCCACCAGGCACGTTTTTCTGCAACGCAGTGCTTACAGTTCAGTAGCCCGACTCTTTTTATTTCATGTAATCCTGGTAGCCAGTTACATATTTGTAAATGTCAGTCAAGAAAAAAAAACTGATTTTATTTTGCTATTTTTTTTATTTTTTATTTATTTTCCTTCTTCGCATGTTTTTATTTTAAATCTAATCTAGTTAAATCACACATGGCATAAGAAATATAATGAATATAAAATAAATTGCTGAAATATTTCGTTATTGTTGTTATTTTAAATATTTAACTAATGTTTTAGTTGTATCATTTTTTTAATTTGATACCCTTTGATTATGCATGTTATGAGAATTTATAATCTTTTAAGTACAACAAAATGGCGGATTATATCCGCAACGAAAAGCGCACTGCATAGTCAGGAATACTTACTTAGGTATCGAATGCAGAAGTTACAAATTGGATGAATAGCTAAAAATAAGCTAATGGGAGGATTATTTTTTAGGCGTAACAGTTCTCTTTTAATTCTCACTTAACTTTTTGAACGGCCGCCGTGTTCGATAAAATTCTGTATATTTCCTTGAACTTGTTTTTGTTCAGCATTTCGTTAGGAAAATTATTTTAATTAGGATAAGGAAAAACGTAAGCTAGTCAGCTTATCCGGTTTTCCGTACAAAACAATTAAATAAATTTGAAGTATTGGATACACGTAACGCTCGCCATATTTGAGAGACATTTAAATTATATTATAATTTTATTTTAAAAATAATATTTAAACTTTTTTTAGCAATGTAAAAAAATAAAATTTTCATTCCCCGACTCGTAAGTCATTTTCTCGCGGTGTGTACTAGGGCAACAGCGCAGGCAGGCGTTAGCAGAGTAAATTAGGCGCGGAGTCGCTCGTGCCGCGCCGCGCACTCAGCGATATTGCTATCGGCCCGCCTCGAAAGCAGGGTTATACATAAACAAAAAAAATAGTAAAAGTATTTTTAATATTATCTATATTATATAAATTAAACCAAACACTATGGCCATTTTTATATGACTTAGAGTTTACTTTTCGTTTTAATAATTAGTATAAATAGTTATGTATAATTTTTGAATATACAAAATGTACTTTCATAAGAATTACAGTATCGTATACTTGTTTGCATGTTTCTGCTTAAATAATTCTTCCAGTATTTAGTCATCCTTATCTCCAATGAAATGATAACTAAGCTTAAATTACAAAATCAATTCAATTCAAAAAAACTCCCTATCCACGAAATACACATCCAACACGGCAATGCTATAGAAATATAAAAAATAAATAATAGAGCGTGATTAATAAAGCGGCAGCCCTGGGCGCGGCTGGCGGGAACAAAGCAGCCGCGGCGAGCGCCACTCACCGTTCGCAGCGGACTACATCGCACGATATATCTTGATACTATTATATAATTAATTAATTTGACCAGTATACAGATATTTATGTTAATTCAATATTACAACGTTACTGATTCATTGTTTTACATACATACGTACATACGTAACAATAAGACCTTTATTATGATATTATATTTAAAAAAAGTACTTATTATATTACCTTCTTAATACCATTAAATGAAAAATACTATTTGTATAAAATACATTTAAATAAAATGTGATAATGGAACTTATTTTATAAGTTTTATCATAATATCAATAATATATACATTTACATCCCTTGTAAGTTATCTTATCAATACAAAAAATATATGTAAGTATATGAACAAATTTTTAAGTAATTAATTGGTCCAAAATTTTAACTTGTACAAATATCAGTTCGAATAAATTATAAAAAACACAAATATAAACTAATTTCATCCAAATGGTATTTCTTTAAAACATTAAAGTAGTAACTTATAATGACGTAATTATGAGTATCTATCATTTTTGGATGAAAGGGTACCATATTTTCCAATACATTGGTAAGTATGTATTGACGAAGATATTTATGAACAAAAATATTGTTTACAATTTTCCAATGTATTCCTATAATGACATATGTAATCTTTAAAAAAAAAATCAAAAAGAAAATCAAGACTAACATTACCTCACAATAATTCTCCAATGATCAAACTAAATATCAAAAAATCATTCTTTTATAAAAAAATAACAATTAAAAGTTAAAATATAATCAAGTATCAAACCGTCACCGTCCTCCTCGCGCCGCATTACCCAATGATTCACCGAGGCGCGGCCCGACATCGCAGCGTCCCGTACATTGCGCTCCATAACCTCTACCACAAGCGTATAGCCGTATACCGACTATGCGGCGTGGATAGCATTCCCCGCGTACTTTTTAGCTGCCAAAAACGGTTATAGTTTTGATATAATCTGTAGCTATAATGAATACGTCTGAGGCTGGACTAGTTGATTAAGCATTCGAAATTCAAATTTTTAGAACGTGTTCTGTCCTGTCACGCGGTGCATTGCTCTTGTTATTTACGTACCTGATTGTATTTAATACGTGCCAGTATTGCATACATTCTTACAGTGAATAGAATAAATAGTTTTCATTGCTTTTCATAGTGTGCTTATTTAGTTGACTAAAAATTAGCTCTCGTTTAAAATTTGTTGTTTCTTTTTGTTGTATCGTATTAAAGAAGCAAACGAATAAATATATACAGCCAACACGCTTTTTGATTTTAGGATTTAAATATTATTTTTTTTTTTAATAAACAGGCAACTGCAGTAATTGTTGTCTAGTCGGTATACTTTTTTTCTACTGATCAATTTTATTTTACTTACAATGTATGTGCAATGGATTGAATGTATATGTATATAGTTGACTGAGATAGCGAGTGTTAATGCACTTAGATAAAAGACTACAAACAACGTTTTTCGCAATATCATTGAAGTTCAAATGTAGAGAGAATCTTCTTTACGTTTTTTTTCATATGTATATAAAACGAACAAGGATTGAAACAAAAATGCCTTATAAAATACAATACAAGCTTTGAAATCAAACTTTCAGGTGGAAATTCGAAATCAGATGGAAAACGAAGATAATGAACCTCTTTAATGTGAAATTCGATGGGGACCCTGGACTGATGTAAGGGGCGGACGGTCTGAGAGGTCTTAGGCGCTAAAACATAACTAAGAGTAGCTACTAACAGGACGATAAAATACATTAGTTTTTTAGGGTAATAATTTCTTACAAATACTGAATCATTCTACGAGATTAAATTGAGTGGTAGCTTGTAAACTGACCAAAATATTTGTATTAATTCACTTTCATAAAAAAAACATGTTATCACCATAATTATACAATTAAATCTATGTATCCTCTATTAAAACCAAAGAATAAGTGATATCCAAAAAATTTCTGCCGTACAATTCGGTGTCTTCGTATATCTCTCTTGAATTGTACATTACTGATGTATGCTGGTACGCAATTTTAATACGTGTGTCCTATAAATTTTATAATTATTATAAGCAAAATCGCGTATCACATTCCGACATTGACCTTTTGTGCAGTGAGATTTGAGTTTCTTCTTACAGAATATTACAACAGTGGACAAACCTAGAGAGATATACTCTAGTATGAGGTTATTAAGGTCGATAAATTGTTGATACGGAATGCAAGTCTTTGAAGGTTGTCGTTACTGAGAGTGGGTGTAGTACTTAGATGAGGTTTACTATTATATAATAAAGTAGATTACATTTATTTCGTACCGAAAGGTAAACCGATAGTTTTATATAGAAGTCCTATAATTTAGCGACAATATCCCAATAGTCTATCGATTTAAGTCGCAAGATAGATTCTTGGGCTATTGTCGCCCACACAAGTGATGAGCTTAAAAAAATAGGTAAATAGGTATATTAGTATTTTCTTAATTAATTTGGGGAATTGTTAGTGTGTACATATATATATCGAAATGTAGCTCTTCGTCCAGACCCGTCTTAGAAAAATCTTCTTTTAAGTTGTTTTACTGCTCTTTATTAGCTGCCTGGTTGCTCCAGCGGCCGGTTTGTAAGGTTGCAGATCCAGAAATTTAATCCAGAGCGGATAAAAAGAGTTTCGAATTAAGCACTGCTATCACTTTCTTGCCTCATAATTTCACTAATACTGGTAATCCTGCCCTTTATATCATTAGTATATTTAATCTTCACGCTTCTTTTAAATGAACCTATTCAAAATCAAAATCAATCAAAATCAAAATAAACTTTATTCAAGTGGGCTTTTACAAGCACTTTTGAATCGTCATTTAACAATTAAGTGAAGCTACCACCGGTTCGGAAAGTAGATTCTACCGAGAAGAACCGGCAAGAAACTCAGTAGTTACTCTTTCTCAACATTTAAAAAATACAATATATATGTATGTAATGTATCCTGCCTGGAAGTCAACAAGTAAATAATTCCACGCCTCTTTATCATCTACAAATTGTATTTTTTATAAACGATTTGAATTTACGAAACGGCAAAGTTAAAAATGTCTGCGGAATTTTATTATAGAATTATATCCAAAGTATAATGATTGTTGGTGATTCTATCAAACTGATATCTACAGTGAGAATGTTTGAATATTTCATTAAGTGCAACAAACTTAAGTATTACTGGAAAACATCTTTAGTTTAATATTTATATTAACTTCCCGTTTGACATTAGACAAAGAAAAGAGAAACATGTATGCTTATTTACACGTGATTGACACGCTAAAGAAGAAAATGTTTATATAGATATTTAGATTACAGTGTTATGAGATGACGAAATATTGTGAACTTTTATTCAACTTACAATTAAATGTTTAGTTCACAATCTCGCGAGATAGATTGTAATCTAACTTATGTATTTACAATTTTACGGTGACATATACACAGACACAGCTGTCAGCTTAATATCAATATCACGTCATCCTTATCATTACATAACATAAAACAAAGTAGGCAGCCGTCTGTCCCTACGCATGCTTAGTTCTTTCACATTACGCAATGGATTCTGTCAAGTAACTTTCTTTCCAGCTACGTATATCGTCGTAGTCTACCTCTACCTAACTACCTCTCTCTACCTCTTGCTTGACAGGTCTTTTTAAGTTGTGGTTAGTTAAAACAAATAATATCGCTTAACGAAAATTGATGTTGATCGTTAATTTGTAATATCAACATCAAATATAATTCTTTGGTATTATTAATTAAGACAAGAATGATACATGCCTTTGTCAACAACAATCAATACTCAACCCTACTTTTATTATATGGGTAAGCGCACTTGCTAATGGGCCAGCCGATGGTGATCGGCGCCACCCATAGACAGTGACCCTGTAAGAAATATAAATCATTCTATGCTAAATCGCAACAAACCCTGGCGCATTGGCGATGCAGGGAATGGTTTATTTTCTTTGACGAAACCATCCGCCAATAATCGTTTTTGGTCAGTTATATGGCAGTATCAGAGATACCTATCTATTACCTATTGATCGAAAAGGAATATATGAAGTTACTGAAGAACGTCATTTATTCAGTCCGTCAAAAAGAACGTGAGGCATCCAATAAGATGCGTAACACTTACATCGTAGATATATGTACCTATATATTATCTATTTAGCTTGTGCTGTGACATTTGTTAATTGTTACGATTTAAAATAACACTGCTGTTCCTTTCGTTAGTGTAGGTACCTAGGGCCTATGCGACACAGAATCTTAATTCCAAAGATTGGTAGAACATTGACAATGGTATTATTAAAATCACGAAAAAAATATGATAGCCTTAGAATAAACGGATGTCCAACATTGCCGCAAGTTCTCCAAACAACAAGTGGCAATAAATTCGAAATAATTATCTGTCAGCGCCACCTAGCGTAAATCAGTACAATTTTTAGGAAGAAATCGATAAGATCACTAAGTACATTATACATAGTATCCTCCTCTGTTATGGATTCCTAGTACAAAGTCGACCTAATGAAGCAACATCGATTTCATTTATGTGAAATTGTGAATGCGGAATGATTTTGGGAGTTTAGTTGATTGGTAACTTTTATATCACTATTTTTTGTTATTTTAGTTTAACTTTAATAAAAAATAAAGATTAAAATGAATATAAATAATTATTATTCAATTTTCCATTAAAAAAAATATTGTTATACTTTTTTAATTGATATATCATTTTTTCACGGAAAATAAATTAAATTACCTACTCGGTATACAATATACATTTAATATAAAATACAGAATTATTTAGTTACACAATAATAATAATTAAACAAAAGTGATTAATTATTAAGAATTGTTCTCCGACCAAACCGAATTTATACTGAATTTTTGATAAATCTTAGTACTACAAATCATAATATATCTTCCTAGCTCATAGTCGCCTAGTATGTTGCGCACTGTTCGCGCAAGCGAGCGTACTCGTGCGCAACTCTCGCGTGCTGGATGCGCGCGCGCAATAATATTAAATTTAACCGTAAAATCTAATCTAATATTGCGAGTTCGAATAAAACAAGTCTTTTTGTTTACTCTTTTATGTTTTTTATTTAGTATGGTGAGATTTTATGTCATACAGTTTTTCCTTTAATTTATCATGTATTTATTTATTTATAAGTTTTAACTTAACGTCAACGTACGTCTGGGTAAATTTATTTTAAATGAATTTAATTTTAAATCAGAATATTTGCTCACTTTTTTGGTGCGAATGCAAATGCAATTCGCTTTTTTTATGGTATAGTTTGGTGGACGAGCATATGGGCCACCTGATGGTAAGTGGTCACCATCACCCATAGACAATGTCGCTGAAGAAATATTAACTATTCCTTACATCTTCAATGTGCTACCAACCTTGGGAACTAAGATGTTATGTCCCTTGTGCCTGTTGTGCAGTTACACTGGCTCACTCACCCTTCAAACCGGAACACAACAATATTGAGTACTGTTATTTGGCGGAAGAATAACAGATAAGTGGGTGGTAACCTACCCGGACGGGCTTGCACAAGGCACCAAGTAATTATCTACATTATACGGTTTAATTATTTACATATTTTAAGCTAAATCATTGGCCTAAACTTGTCTGACATGACTATATCGAAAAATTCGAATAAAGACTGATTGATCGAGGCAAATAATTCTATCTGTCGATTACGAATTAATTTTTAAGAAAATGAAGATGACGGCTAATTAAAATGAAATAAAAATATTTTAAATGAAATCAAGGCAAGGTATGTAAATATACACTATATTATGTATCAACTCAGAATAACTAAATACATTTGTTTTACCTCCCTTTGGCAGACGACGAGTCGTTCTAAAGTAACTCATTTCATCATCATCTAAAGTAACTCATTTAAGTAACAATAATTTTATGGTACAAACGTTACATCTAAATAAAAAATCAAATTATTATTAAGTTTTTAAATTTAGTTTAAATGTAGTCAAAGGCTTAAACCGTTGGTCGTTTTAAATTTTTCATATTATTCAATCAAAACATATGAGAATAATAAAATATTTTTGTGTATCGAGGAACAGTAAAATACTGACGCGATACTCTATACGCAGCGTCGTTAAGCGTTGTCTAGTCAACAATACAATAGCGCGCTATCGCAAGGACGGGCACGGCGCATTATCGGCCGCCCGGACGATCGGCCCGATTGTTTTGCGGGCAATTAGCGCCGGCCCGTCCCGCACGTGCCGTTCCGCGGTCCCAGACGCCGCCGATTCCAGTGTACCGCGCGCGCCCCACGCGAGCGGCTGTGTGGGAGAGTATAACGTATCGTGGAAGCCTTTTCCGATCTCCCGACGGATCTACACGCCTGGTACTTTTTTTTATTTCGTAAAACTTTTTGAAATTTAATTTTAGGGCTTAATATTTTTCTAAGAAAAAAAAATACTTTGAGAAATTTTAATTAGCGAAATTCCAAAAAGATCAAACTTATTTTCCTGGAATAATTGTAATGTAATAAGTAATTTAATATAAAATTTAATTACAATTAAATTTATTTTTTATAAGAACGTCTCATTAGCAATGCGGTGTTAAACCAAGCACAATTATTTTGCAATGAACCAGAGATTAAAGAGATATTCTTGTCCTGAACATTTCCCCCGTCACCGCCGGGAAAAGTTTCGCAAAGTCCTTTCTGTCGGCAAGAACTTGGCAGTCAAAAGTTCCTGTTCTCAAAGTTTTACGCACGCGAGACTCCCAACTTTCGGACTCCAAAACTTTGTCGAAAATATTTCTCGGGCAATTTCATTTTTTTTTTTCGCAATAAAAATTGTACCAGGCAAGTAAAAGTAAAGTACAAATTGATTAATGTGTAGTGCAGTTCGAAATAATTAGACAAGAATTTAAATATAATGGGTTTATTTGTGTAAGGAAACTAAAGTTAAGTGTAAGTTAAAAATAAAAATGGCGGCCGCCATGATAAAGGACCGTGGGCTACGAAAGAAATTAACCCAGGAAGCCATACCGGAGAAAACACCTAAAAAGCCTTCGAAGCGTAAATCAACGCCGAGCAGTTCTAAGAACGACAAGAAAAACGAACAAAATAATAATAAAAGACCAAAAATACAGACGGGTGATCCAAAAGTAGATTTATTTTCTACCTACCAGCCGTGGGTGATCCAGACATATGGAGATTTGGCAAAAACAAAAACTATAACGTTAAAAAAGTACGCTAGAATTCTTCGAACCCTGCGCGGCGAAGAATGTAACAGTTCCGACAGTTCCAAGTTTCGTTTTTGGGTAAAAGCAAAGGGTTTTCACGTTGGTAGGCCGGCGGGCTACGATGCGAAACCTGCCGACGGCATAGTTTGCAGGTACAGCGTCGCTGACGCAGAGGGTTGCGCCCGTGGTCCTGATGGACAGGAAATATATACGGGATCTCAAAATGATCCTCCGTTATATATACCGACTCCTCCTTTAAAGGTAAGTGTAATAATTAGTTGTCTTATTATATAATTTTAATTTAGAATTTTTCACTTATTAAAAGTAATTATTAAATCTCTAATCTATTTTTTTAAACTTAGCGAAAGCTGTGTTGAGTTTTCAAAGGCACCACAATTTTTAGAAGGAATACTGAGAAAACATAAATACCAATTAAGATAAGTCATATAATATTTATACAATATTTCTACTATCAGTCAAAACGCTATGTTGTCTAAATTTTGAGACTCAACAAACGACATAATAATATAAATAAATTCCAGAGTTATTTACGTATTTATTATAAATATAAAACATATTTTTTATATTTTGCATAGATTTTTTTATTGTGTCGAATCAAATGTCCTTCAAACAAACGAGAGTCAATGAGATCAAAGAACAGGTGATGTGTGCCACTGCGGCACCAGGAACGCATAATGATAGAAGAGATTACGCGTCATTATAATAAGACGGATGCTCATTCATCACTAAGCGGAGCGGCTACCAATCTCGCAAGTCTTTCTCAATGCTCTTCACATTAGTATGAACTTAGTGCATTGCTATAAGATTATTCTAGGTAGCAACGCTAACGTTTAAAGTCTTTATTTTTCATGATTTAAACAACAGGATGTAATCTCTACAGAGACTTTAATAGCATTGTTATCGCAGAAAGCGATTTGCTTTGCGAGTTATAAACGTGTACGTGAATGTGTATACAGTTCCTACAGTATATAGATTTTATGATTTCGATGACGCGTATGATGTGATATATTTTGAATTCTAGCGTCTTTAGGGATTTAGATATTCATATATTTATATGATATACTCTTTATTTAAACTAAAGTGAAGACTTATTGTAGTTTGACAATCATTTTTGAATAAATAATAATATTCCAGTTCGAAAACAAATGCCAGTCATTTTACATAACTTAACTACATAGCATTGGGATTGGCAATGGGACACAAAATTTCTTTGAAACAGTCTTGCCCAAATAAAGTTTAATGGTACCATTCTGAAATATGTATTATATATACAAAAGAAAAATATATATAACTAACTAGCATCGTATATTCATTCGTTAATCTTTTTTTATTATACATTTAATGTGTAGACAGATTACCACACTATTCGAAACAACTAGGAATGCATAGCCTGTAGCAACGTAATCAAATGAATAATTGTAACAAGTAAACTCCAGTAACTCTTGTGTTCGCGGCTCGCTCACTCGCTCATTTATTATTTGCGGCCTCATGTATATTAAAGAGCCGGCTATCCCGCCAGGTCTCACCTGAACTGACTAGGCTTATTATTAATACTCCTTTTGACTATCCGACGGAGTTAAAAGCACTCGGGGCTCTTTATTTGAAAAATACCTTTTATTTTACGTTCTGCAATATATTTCTTGAGCAGATATTTTTATTTAAGATTTATATATTCTTATCAATAATTAAAACTTAATATGAGATTCGTAATAAAAAGCGAATTATTGTAGGAGTATTTCGAAGCATTGTTAAAAAAACGATCAGCATCCATCGCATATGTATATTCCACTCGGATGCGCTGATGGGAATTACAAAGGATGCCCTCGGGACACAGCAATATCTATGCGTGCAGCGGCATCAACGCCGCGTGAAACTTTAAACAAACGCTTTTCAATTTATATTCGCCGGGCGAAGCGGCGCGTGGTTTTAGCAAAAACGAGCCGGAGCCGAACGAACAATGGGCGGCCGCAGCGGCCACAACGCGATACCAGCGATAAGCGGCGATCGATGTTTAACGTTCAGGTTTGACGCGAACTCCTACTGTATTATGCACTCCTGATAATTTGTATCGAAAGTATCGATGAAATTACTTCGATTGCATCGAATCTTCTTTAAAAAAAAACACGATTCGACGACGAACGACCGACCGTGCCCATTCCCCGTTCGATTTCGTGGTTTTTGTTTCTTTTCAAATATACCTTCTACCTTTACCTTTTCGATTTACACTTTTTTATAACAGTAGATTTAATAAGTAGAATATAGCCTATAATGTAAAAGAAGATTTTTTAGAGAGATTTTAGCTGATTAATCCTTAAGCAAAAATTTTAGCTGCTGCCGGGGAACGCGCATTAATAAAATGAAACGGGTATAATTCATCAGGCAATCGGCCAACGGGTGACGCGTCTGATTAAAATGAATGCCGCACAGCCCGCGGCTTGTTTTTACCTGCCATGACCAAACGACGTGTTTTGACGGGACAGCGCAACGGACTTTCTTTGTCCCCACAAAAATGTTTTGGCTCTCGAAAAAATTGGAAAATACTTGCAAGTTTATGACATCTTTCCTTTATTAAATTTTACTCCATATTTGATTTTCTTTAAGTATAAATTATGAAAAAAAAATTACCTAAAGAAAATCAAAATATAAGACCTCGGTTTTTAATAATAAATATTTTATAATTATAATAAAAAAAATATATTTTAATTGAATAAGAAATGTAAAGATGTAAAGCAAAACCATTAATTATATTTTTTATTTGTTAAAATATTTTTATAAAATAGATTATTTTTTTCAAACGTGTAAACGGTGTTTGTGTGAATGATGCAATTAGCGAAGGAAAGTAAACGGGTTCCTTCGCGGCTAGGAATCTCGCCTGTTGGCGTAAAGGCTACAACTGCATAGTTCATCCTTTAGCCGCTAGACTTGTGGGCGAGTCGCGAACCGGCAAACATAATCGCACTTGGCTTTTGTTATTGAAGTACACAAGCTGTCTCCGGAGTCATACTCTTGAACTGGACTTGAATTTTTATTTCAAAGACTTATTTAAAACATCTTTTTCACTACGGTTACCGCTCCTATAGGTGCCGGTCTATTTTGTTTTTTTTCTAAAATAACTCAATTCATTGTCTGTAAATTAAGTTTATTAATTGGTACTTCAAATACGTAAAGCATTCATTTAATCTGAGGAACGAATATTTGCCAATATCTAAAAAAAATATAAAAGTATGCCTATCTCGTAGTCGGCAATTAAATTATCACGCATCATCACAATCGTGATATTACGGCATTTAACGCTTGCCTCACCCCAGTTAAAATCTACACAACGACCGAAAATTTCGTTCACTACGCAGTTTTAACGAATAAAAGATTTTTTATGTATGTAATATTTATTGGTTATTAAAAAGTTTTAAATGTGTAAATGTTACTGGACACAAAGTCGTTTTTTGTTTTTCTAATCTGTAACATAATTGTTGATAATATTTTTATAAATCGAACACGCGTTAACATGTCATTCTTCTGATCTGAATTTACACGATTCATAGCAGTAAAATGCTCGTGCATTCGAAAAACTCCTTACCTCGTAGGATCTGCAAAACCGGGACGCTCGTGCTCTGCAGTGGGCATTGTAAAAATGAGGCAATAAATCCGGCGGGACGGCGGTCGGTGCGGGCCGCGTGAATTACGAGTACGGGCGTGGATGTTCGCGACATCACAAAGGCGCGGTGAAAAAATATCGTTGGGTCGCGTGTGCACTGTTAACTTTTATTTTTAAGTGTAGTGTTTGTTTATTGTCGAGTCTTGGGATTTCTTGTGAACACAGACAGTGTTACATAGCTTTGAAAAGTTTGCAACAACTGTACAATAGCATCGTATTAATATAATAGTATATAGAAAATAAAGGTCCTCCTGTAACATACTAACATTCAAAGAAAGAATAGCTTACTAGGTAGTTTAACATTGATACAATAGTGTGGTCTTAGCTTTATATATTTGACTGAGTACCGTAAAAGGCCTTATCTTTACAGACGACCCGTATCTCGATCGGTCCTTTTGGTTATGTAGATGTGTTTAATCTCTCATACTTTTCAAAGTATTAATGATATAGCATCGACAGTTATGAAGAGATAATCAATCAACAAGTGCTCCTACTGCACCCACACACTGAAAATTAAGGAAGCAAATTGTCTTAAGATTATATCTGTATAAAATAAAAAAAATAATAAAAAAAGGTTATAGACAACTTAATACTTTTTACCTTTTTTCAACTTTTAAATTTGAACATACGATTCACGAAGCAATGGCCCAAAGGCAGTCTATGCTTTTAGTGTAATGTCCTTGGACAACATTTTTAATTCAGTGATTTAATTGAATTGAAATTAAATTAATTAGGAGGGCATTATAAATTCGAATATGAATTTTAATATTTTTTTGTTTTTATTTACCAGGGTACCAGGTTAATTAAAGAGGTTTAGGATGTATATAAGCCTTATTGAATATCGATATCTAATGTGAGTGAATTTTAAAAAACATATAACTTATATAGGTCATTACCAGAAACAAACAGCAGAAGTCGGACTCAGAAAACGACGCATTTATATACCGCGTCCATACATATGTAGTATGCGATGTGTATATGTATATAAAATGTATGTATGTTTGAGTATATAGCGGTTTTAAATTGATAGTGAGAGAAAATAGTAATTGACAACAGCCGGTGATAGAGATGATTAATGCGAAAGTTAGCTTATATTACGTAAACCTTGAGGTTTTCATCATTTGTATCAAATTAACGTCCATCTTGCAGGAAGTAGAGAAGCACGATTATATCTAGTCAGTTTATTAATTCCTAGTTCATTTAAAATATATTTATTATGATTTAATTACGTGAGCCGAGATGGCCCAGTGGTTAGAACGTGTGCATCTTAATCGAAAGTGTCTAATTTCCTAGAAATTCTGTCACATGTGTATTCCACCCGCATTGGAACAGCATGATGGAATATGTTCCAAACCTTCTCCTCAAAGGGAGAGAAGGCCTTAGCCCAGTAGTGGGAAATTGACAGGCTGTTGTTGATTTAAATACATTAATGTGATTTATTGGATTGTAGAGAAAAATGACGTGAGCTTCATGCAGACATCAATAATACATGAATATTGATGTAATTTAAACAAATCTGAGATCATGTGATCTCAGATGTCCAGACTAAAAGTTACGAGTGAATGTATAAAACGCATTATATATACTATTTGGTATAAAGCAGTAAAGTGCGAGTGCTTAGTTTCAGTAGAAATGTGAAACCAAAAATGAATATCAAAGTATGCTTTACTCAAGTAGAATTTCATTTTACTGAACTATATGACCGCTACCACCGGCTCTAAATTGTACCGAGAAGAACCGGCAAGAAATTCAGTAGTTACCTACTATTTTCCAACATTTACAGTTATATATTATATCCTGCATGAAAGTTAATATTGTTCCACGTATTTTAGTCATCTATATATACGTAGTCTAGTGTTGAATAATGCTTTATTTATTTATGTTTTTTAACAAATTATTTCATTTAATTAGAATTAATGTATCTGCATAGTACACTTTTGTAAATAGGCGATTATTTCACTTGCAATATTGTCTCGAAGAGTCTAACATAAATACGACTCTTTATTATCATAAGAATTAATAACATTAAATGCTTAAATATATACAAATATGAACTAAAACTAGCTTTAGAGCCTAACTAGATTTGGGCACATGCATTTTTTTATTTGAAAAAGAAAACCATTAGGCAAAGTAGCCACAAATGACAAAACTAGTGGCATGGATGCCATTTCGCTCAACGTATCAATTATAAAGACGCGAATAAATCAAAAGACGACATGTTGGTGTCACTATTCTACGGTTCACGTGCCAACGCTTAAAAGCTTTGTGTTGAATAGATTTCTTTGTAAATAGGACACTTGACCGTTCTTTAAGATGCAAAACGCTAATGTCTGTGCAAAATCTCGTACGTTAGAAAGTGTGTAATTTACAGCAATGTAAGTTTGATTTGTAAAATATTTGAGAAAATATTGTGTCAAAAGCAGTTCGTGGTGGATGAAGACCTGTCATAGAACACAATACCACGTGCGTAACTGCAGCTGCGTAAAATAATCTCCACAGTCCAAAAGTCCTTAAGACCATAAGTACCATGAAGAAGGACAATAACGGATTGTTCCTTTTTTATATATTCAATAATCTTTATTAGTACTTACTATAAACAATACCTTGGGAGTAGGAACTGGCACTGAACTCTCAGTGCGCGAGTCCACCACACAATATTGGAAAGTTATTTAAGGAAATGCCACATAAACTGTCATATTTTTCACAGCTCAATAGGACCGCAAGGCTTACTATTTGGTAATCAACTGTATACCTAATTCTTCGCGTTCCTTACAATGAGGCACTCGGCGGATAGACATACAGACGGACAACGAATTGATTTATTTATTTATTTATAAAAACTTTATTGCACACAAAAAACAAAAGATACAGTGTACATAACATTACAAGAACATATAACAAAAAAGAGAAGCGATGATTTAATGAGGCTTTATTTTTTCCTTTAGTGCACGAACCCTAAAAAGCGTAGAGGATACATTACAACTACATATTTATATACAGTTTAAAGAATTAAATAAAACTAAATACGATCAAAAGAGGTTCTTTAAAATAGATAAATTACGAGGCTTCATATTGCATAAGCGCAGGCCATACACACAAACAGATGTGCGACTGAAGTAAACGCATTATATTTCTTGGCTTCGTAGGGTAACAGTTACGAGGTTTTCTTATATTTGACTAGTTTAAGTAACCCTAACTAGTTTATGGTACCCTAAATCATTTTCTGCACCCATGATAATATGCAAAACTTAATAATCATCGGTTGAGTAGTTAAGACGTAAAAGAGTAAAACCAAATGAACATACTTTATAATTTTAGGAACATTTTTGAAAAAAAAAAACCGAAGCCATTTTTATTTTTTCTCAAGGTCTTGAAGCGATTTCAATCACAAAGCGAGCCGATCGTATTGAACACTTAGATTAGCTCCAGCGTGCTTCACTTAGATTACTAATCAACTAAATGTCATAGATAGCGCCTTAAGTGGTCTAGGCGTCTAGGTGTGACAATAAGTTCAATAACCTGTAGTAAGTCGAATCTCCGTAGCCGACGACATACATGTGCAAACACTCGTGCAGAAACTATCTAGCGCGCAAACCTGTCCTCAACTCGAGTTGCGATGCCAAGTTTCATAGGCAGATTTATTTTTCGTTCGAAACGACGCTTTTCGTATCTCGGCTCTTTTGTTACTTGTAGCGAATCAATTCGCAAAGCTGGCCTCTTATGACTGAGCTGATATTTCCTTATATAGTCAGTGGACATGTTCGAAGCGACTGGACACTTCATACACGCCGCTAAACAAAAACATGCAGATTATTGTTTCTGTAATATTTTAAGTGACAAAACCCTTCATCATTAGAGCGTACAATTTAATTTATTAATAGTTTGTAAGTCTTCTTTAATGAATGTTTTTTCATTGAGAGCCCGCAACTTGCAGGCTCCCCAAAGTTGTGTAATCCATCAGGTGAGACTCCTGAAGTCACTACCACAGATAATGTTTCCTACCTATTTCATAAAAAAATTAATTTAGTTAATTTCAATATTTGTTGCCGTTTCATCTCATTTGAACTGATATTGTAAAGATGTAAAATACTGATAGCTATATTAACGCTTATATACGTTTTCATTATGTATGTTGTTATGTAAGATGGTTTAGATTTCACAGAAATCTGAACAGATGGGTGTACTAAAGAGTTAACTTCATATGAAATCTAAATCTATAACAGAAACGCTAGAGTATATTTATAATATTAAATCCCAGCTGATTCAATAGCCAGTGTATCTAACAAAAACGCATTCGCTAAATCTTTGAAGTGGGTGAGAACTGGGAACGTATCGTATAGCGGTATATATAACAAATGGTGAACACACGTGCAACAAAAAGCCAACAAACGCATTCGCATTGCGGGCGTTCGGCTGGCGGTAGAGTACCGGGCTAGCAGCGCGCGCGAGAGATAAGTAATGTGGGGACGGGTGACGGGTGACGGGTGATGGTTGGGGGAGTGGGGGGTAAATGCCCGCGCGGCGGCGGCGGGTAATTGGTTCGCGCCGCCCGAGGCGAGCCCGTAGTATCGCGCTTTAGCGACGGCGCCCTCCGGTGTCGGGCGTGGGTAACGGGATGTATGGAGTGGCTATGCTTCTGTGTAATAATTATTTTAATAGAGATTTCTAAAATAAATGAAAATATATTTTAGTTTATTTATCATTATGATAATACTTAGAATATTTTTATAAATTTATTTGATCATATCCATTAAAATTAAAATCAGTCAAATTTTATTTTATTGTTAAATTTTAAGAAAATCTGTAAAGATATCACTATTTTCTTTTTTCAAAACTTTTTCTTAACTTCAATGTAACAATAAAAAAATCATAATAATAAATAAATATGAAGCATTACATACTTTATAAACGCGCCAACTAACGCTTCATAACAAATTAGCAATTTAAAAATCGAATTAAAAATCCACTACAAAAAAGAAAAAAAAACTAAATTCAAACGCATGTCGTTTCCACGCCACCCCGGCGGCTGTTTGTCATGCTACCGAGTTATAGCTATGTCATGCGGCCACCGGCGCGCCACTTTATACATCCGACGGCGCTACCGCCCGCCACGAGTTGAGCACGTAGTTTTATAGCTATATAGCGATGTGCTCAGAACACTGTCGCAGAAGTGGCATCTGTGAAGACTTTTTTTTTATACATGTGCTGCTATTTGCAATGCAGATTAATTCTAGGAATAAATGTGCATTCATGAAATTTTGTGTTGAGTTTCGACCACACCAATCTGTACCAAGCTTTGTGCTATCAACTCTGTCTAAGTGTCATATTGCCGTACCATCGGAAAGTATGTTTTGCACACACACACATATGTACTATGTGTGTGTGTGTGCAGTGATACATATGACACAAATGGCTAGATCTTTAGCTCTTGGCTTATCCACTGTGCTCTAAGTTTGAAGATAATAAAACCTATGTTCGTTCGTCACGACAAGCCTTATAATTAGTTAAAATTGACAAATTATGATTCAACAAAGCTATAGGAATTATAGTAATTTTATATTCATATACTTGTCGTATGATTATCCATGTTGATTTATTGCTAGATTTATATAAAAGACAATTGTTTATTGTATGTCATTTCAAATAAAGTCGTTGCTCTAAGTCAGCGAATGTGTAGGAGCAGCAGATTGGAAGCGTCGGTTTCGAGACTTCGGTGCTTGTCGATGTCGCTCTGTGAAGTTTTCACGTTCCTTTTTTGAATATAACCGTTTCTTTATGGAAGATTTGGCGTGGGTGATTTTTTGTCGAATGTGTTAGTTTTCACAAGTAATGACACTTCACACGAACAGTTGACCAAAATACAATTCGACACATTATATTCGTAGTTGTTACTTATTGTTAAATGTAATGTTTGCTTGTAATCTGTGGTTACTCCATTTACATATTGTGGTTTTGTCTAATCTTTGCTCGGGCTGTTTAAAGTGAAGTCGTTGATTCAAGTCACTCATTGATTTGTCAAATTATTAAAGCGAATTCGTTATGACTTTAAGAATACATTATACATTAAAAAAAAATGTGGTCTTAAATTTAACACATACTAAACCTTGATTAGCTATCTACTATATTATTTCATAACTATAATAAAGACTGAGTAGGTAATTCTTATAAAATACTAATAAAATGATGTAATCAATTTCTAAAAATTGTAATTATTTAATAAACATAACAATACGAGCTAAGAAATGTCACTAATTTCATCTTTCATTCCATCTAAAGTTGACCTTTACTGTGATTTCTTTCTGAAAAAAAAAAAACAATCGACGATCTTCGATATTCAGGTCGATTTGAAAAACTATAATTATACTAAAAGTGGTATATTAACAACAATAACATTCATAAGGCGCTGATTAGCGTTACAAGTTACAACAACGACTCGTCCGGTTGTCGACTTGTTATTTTTCATTCCGTCAAAGGCCGCTCATTACCGCGGCGCGTATTTCGAGAGGCGCTCGGCTGTGCGCGGCGGGGCGCATAAAATACGGCGCGCTATGTCGTCGACGTGTCACGGATACACGACCCGGATAGGGCGGGGACGAATTTCATTTTATCGATATCGATAGATATTTTTAAGTTTTCAATTTTGTTTCTAAATTACATATTTGTAAATCACGAAATAATGTCAGGGACGTGGTTGATGTTTTATTTTATATTGTCAGTATTGCTTTGGAATTTAAGTAATCATCGATACTTTTGCAAACTTGGTATACTAAAAAGTAAATAATTCAAAATATACATTTTTTTTTTCAAATGTATAAAAACGTAAGATTTTTTTTGAGATTCGACAACACATGTACTTAGTTATGAAATATATCGAATTATTTATAAAATATAATGTGTTCCTTCTCTAGTCGTATGCTACCCTCGCATGCAATCAGTCGGGGCGAGCCACGGCGACGCCACTCAACGCGCCTCGTAAACGTTATCGGCTACATCGTAAAAATGCGACGTAAAATGGCGAACGTGCCGCCCGCACCCGAACCAGCCAACCACGTTCTAAATTTAAAATATATAAAAAAGGAACTTCAAATATTATTTGAACTTTTTGATTCCAAAAATGTCAAGTAATATTTTAAAATATCATAAATTTATTGATACTTAACAAATATTAAAGTTTTATAATTTACGTTTTGAGCATTATATTTTTTATCTAAGTATAATAATAAACATTTAAAAAAAAAAAAACGGTTATTTTGTATTCTACGACGTCTTACGTTCGATTTTCAAACGCGTTCATTCGTACTACCATAACATAAGTTATGCCATTGTTTGTAAAAAGACTTGTGACTTCGAAGCCCGATAGAAATTCTCACGTTGAAACTCCGTCTGACATATCGATTTCTTATCTTTGCCTACAGAAAGTTCTAGTGGTTCCCTCACTGAAAGGGTGCTTTAGAAATTTCACTAGTGTTGCAAATTCTACAACTCGTAACTAGTGTTGGGAAAAAGTTAGTTTGCCTGAAATAGAGCTGAGAGAGAGAGCGCGGAGAGTTAACGTAATCCCGGAGCAATATAGCACCCCAATTAGTCCGTCCCTTGGGGCGTTCTTTCGCTACTAGTGTTGTGATTTTCGATTTATATTGTTGAATAAATAGATAAGAGATTTGAAGTTTAGGATCGACTATTTGTTTTCATTACCAACTCAATTCAAAATTTTAGTATTTTTTTCTGGTCAAATAAAAAAAAATGTTATCCGGTAATATACATGAAAGTTGCGCCACCTCTTTGCAATAATGCAGTCACACGATCCAGTATTTAAATGACGAGATGAAATATTACGCTGTACTTCATTGGCTTCAATGTAGTTTCCTCTGGTAGGATCGAGTTAGAAATTTAATAATCATCACGAATGCCAGATACGGTTATTTTAAAAATAGAACATTAAATGGCTTCGACCAATCACAGCAATTTAAAATATGGTGGGTATTTTAATAAAAATATACATAATACGGTATCACATCGGTATCACGGTGATTATGACGAAAAATAAAGAGCACATTAAAACACTACAAAAGAGTTTAAAATAAGTGATTTTGATTTTTCATGACTAACATTGCCGTGGCGTTGCTTTAACAGACAAATAGACATTTATTTATTTTAAAAAAGACTAGATATCGTTCGAGGCTTCTCTCACGTTTTAGAGGTGTTATACCAGATATCACCATAACTGTTTCAGTGCTTTAGCCGTTCAAGAACAACAGACTGACAGACAGTCACTTTAGCATTTATAATATCAATCTAACACAGTCTTTGTTGTTAAGTAGCATTGTTCCGTGAATGCTGTACCCAATCACTATGCCAGTAAGTCGGGTCTCGCACATTCGCACCCCAATTTCCCGTTCTTACCCCCAACGAATTGCTATTCTGCGCGTAATCGTTGCGGGTTCCGGTACACTGCTGTACTAAAATATCTCCTTTTTAGTACCAATTATAATGTGTACTGGTGTATTTATTTCCTGTTGCGTTTCACTCTACATAGCTAACGAACTTCTAAGAAGTTTTGATTACTTGAATGAACCAAATTAAAGCTGAAATGTGATTGATGACTGTATGGTAAATTTAGATAACTGTCTCAAAACAAATGTTTATTATTATCTAACATGACTTAAAGCTGTGAATTTATATCGTTGACTAAAGATCTAAATCTACTTTTTCTACATGAAATCTTAATGTTAGTTTTCATTTTTAATTTGAGTTCATCTCTTCAAGGATCACATCGAAACCTGTAAATATTAAATTAAAATCAGCCACATCGATATCTACCAATCCGCATTGCAGCGGTATAGGCATCTTCCAAGGCAAAACTTTTCTTTATTAAAAGAAAGCCTTTGATCAGTAGCGGGACAATTGCTCTCACTTTATTTTAAAGAAGAAACTTAATCATGACCAGAAATATAGTCACCAGTTTTTTAATTATTTCATTAAATTAGTTCCTTGGTGCGAGCCCGTCTGGGTAGGTACCATCCATAACTGATGAGTCAGTTATTCTACCACCAATCAAATGTACTCAGTATTGTTGTGTTCCGGTTTGAAGGGTGAGTGAGCCAGTGTAACTACAGGTACAAGGGACATAATATCTTAGTTTCCAACGTTGGTGGCGCATTGACGATTTAAGGAATAGTTAATATTACTTACAGCGTCATTGTCTATGGATGATGGTGACCACTTACCATCATACCGTAAAATCCTATACCATAAAAAAAATCTTGACCAGTAATCCGACCAATAGGGACATCTTCTAAAATTAAAATATCCATTAACGAAACGGTATCCCGTTTCGCAATTGGACAGTTAAACAGCCCTGGTCAATTTCTATCAGGCGTCATTTTACGCCCTTAATCCCATCCGTTAGATCCCTTTATCGGGCACCTCGAAACTTGCTATGGAATGGCTGATTTTTACGCATTAGGACAAATTAAAAACAATTCGGTGGAAATGGAATGGTTCTGATAAAATTCGATCAATGTTACGCCATGAAATGATGATTACTCGTAGGCTCTGAGCGTCTTGTGTGTGATTCGAAAAATATATACCTATCTAAAATTCTCTTGGTAATATCGGTTTTAGGTGTCATGTGTCGGGAATTATATCTTAATTTTCATTTAATTTATTTATGTCATGGACTAGATCACTGGTACATAATAGCAAGTGATAACCACAGCCCATAGATGTTGGCGTTGTAAAGAATATTGACTACTCATTACATTGCCAATGCATCAACCTTGGAAACTAAGATGTCATGTCCTCTGTGCCTGTAGATTACGGACCCACTCACAATTGTAACTGAAATGTAACAGAAGTATGCATTGTTGTTTGGCCTAGTAAGCTGACCAAGACAGCAATACCAATGTGTATCTGTCCTTCTTAGTAATTCACTAAATAGATAGCTCTAAAATATTCAACTATTTAGAGTATGATATTGTTTCATTCAACACATTCACTGAATATAATCACACTTAGAAGGCAATAAGCAATTGGCTTAAGAATTAAGATAAATATTAAGAGATATCAAGGAAACATCACATCACTTGTCCAAAAACGTGACTCTGATCTATAAAAAAATCCCTTTACCCAAATGTTCGTTGGTTATATCGTATTACCTATTTAGGAACCAATAGCGTGATTTCTAGTTATTTATTTCTTATGTTCTATTATTTATGTTATATTATACGCGTATAACTTAAATTGGTAATACTTATATTGGTATTTACTACTTATATTAGTATTTACTACTTATATTGGTATTTACTAAAACGATATAGTTTATATATATTTTACGAAACGATAACTGTTCACATAACTTCAAAACAGGTGAAATAATATTCCAAGCGAAAAATTTAAAAGGCGTATTCACACTTAACATTTTCTGACAAAAAAAAAAAAAGAATATAGGTGCGAAAGCGTAGCTGTTATCATTCCATCCGGCAGCGTATTACGATTTACATAAAATAATAAACGGGGCGGTCGCCACTAAAAACCAGCTTTCTTTCCGCGATAATCCCGGCGCCGGGATTGCGGGAGCGGGTCGTGGGATCGCGGGATCGCGGGATTCGAGAAGCGGATCTCCCGAGGGTCGGTTATCAAGTTATCAATTTGACGACGCTGTATTGTGCTTGTGTGGTTCAGTTTTATGGATTTCATTTGTTTTTATTTGTACTAGCTTATTCAAGCTTCTTTATCATGGAATTTTTGAATGACTTCGTTAAGCCATTTTTTTAAATAGCAACACCTATTAACAGTTTTGTTTTGTTTTTCAATACGTTCGAGTTTAATATTTATTTATGTCGAGATGTCACAGTGATGTTTTTAAAGCTTGGTTAAATTTGACCGAGTGTTCTATCTATTTTTATATGGTTGATAGAAAATTTGGAAAATCGATTTGTTTCTTAATGAATATATATATATATGAAATGGAATATAATCTTTGTCTGTCAATCGGGTGAAAAGTACTAAACGTATATGAACTATGCCCAATCAAAGCTGAATACGGGCTATATTATATTGAATTGTTATATTTCCGGATTCCGCGTATTATTTCTCTTTTTATTGATTGATGAGATAGTACCAGAACAAACTGCATCAGTAGTTTAGACAGATTGTTTTGGAACGAAATTTCTTTGCTTTTATATAAAACGAATTTATCATTATTTTCTGATACACACGTAATTTTTAACAACTCTACCATTGTCATAAAAAAAAAAAAAACATTTTATATAGATAATTAGTAAATTTCCGTATCGAATAAACCGAATTATAATACTGTTGTACAATATAGAAATTTATTTAAGTTTTAGATTTCCAAGTTGAGGTTACATATGTGAATTTTCTATTTCTTTTTCGATTCAATTATCATCTTTTTTTTACGTTTTCTGCTGATTGTAGCCAGGACATATAAACACATTCAATATGCGTCGACTAGTCATATTTCTGAGTAAATTTTTATGATAAAGTATAAACATAAAACAACCCTTACGTATTTTCATTCCCAAGATAGTTTTATAAACATGTTTTGGAAAGCCTGTTTCGAAAGACACTCAGAGAATTTTATATCTTATGATATGGAGAAACAACCATCAAGTGTCTCCTGTGCGTCAGCCTACCTATATCATAAACATTAGTAAACTTGCAAGCTTATAATGCGGCTAGTGAAAATTACTTGACAAAAAACATTTTTGTAATTGAAAACCTTCGTCTATTCCACGTGTCGAGCTCCTAGAGTATAAAAAAATCGCACCTGACTGAATCCGACATGGAAAACAATCCTAAGAAATGATTTGCTTCTTGAAGGTTACGTGCATTAACGAATGAGCGCATATATTAACATTAAGCTCGTTATGTCGTATGGACGTCAGACACTTAGAATTTGCAGTGAAATAATCTATATTAAACTAATGAGGAAGTTATAGTTACATTTCATTATAGATCTATATTATAATATTATAAATGTGAAAGTAACTCTGTCTGTCTGTCACTCTTTCACGACTAAACCGCTGAACCGAGTTTGGTGAAATTTGGTATGAAGCAAAAATGAATTTTAAGAAAGGACATAGACTACTTTTTTGCCTGCGAGCGAATCCGCGAGCGACTACTAATAGAAGATATAAAAGTTTCCTACTGTCTTTCGGAACAGGCTTTCCAAAACATGTTTATAAAGATATCTTGGGAATGAAAACATATAAGGATCGTTTAAAATTTATACTTTATAGTAAAAGATTACTCAGAAATATGACGGCGACCAGTAAATAAGATTACACAACAAATTAAAAATGTTCGAAATTTGTTTTTGATCGTATCTCATATGCATTATCTGAATAAACAAAGTTTCGTAATTTATACTTATAGTTTTAATATATTAAGTTATTCTATAATAATTAATCTATAGGACTATTGATATTTAAAGCTGAAGGTATACAATAAAAAGGGCCTAAAGTCACATTAACTAGGCAACTCATTTGCCCGCCCAAAGTCCGCGTGTCGTGTCCTCTGCCTAATCCACTTTTAATTTTGATTAATGCCTCCCCAGAGCCGTGAGCGCTGAACTGCGTTCCAAATTCAAAATTAGGTCTTTTTGCATTGTCGCGGTGTTGTTTGCCGGCTTAATGGATTAATGCTCTAGGTTGTGACACCGAAAATCAAAAAAGGAACATAACTTTTTTTTATGTTTCAACTAGGCACAACTTTATACGGTTTTATGGTCATTTTTATTTAAGATAATTATATTTATAAACGAAAATTTGAGCCATTTTTTTTTAAATATAGTAGTTAATCGTACTTTAATGGTAATCAAGGTTTTTACTATAATGAGATTTCTAAACTGAGATATAATTTATAATATTTTGAAATATGAGTTTCTTTACCCTATATATTTTCATTTCAACGTTCACTGTAATGTTACACCTCAGCATACCCCACTTTCCTAGAGCTGCAAGAATATCGGATTCCTCCCCGGGGGAAACTTCTTGAACCCTGCTAGCGCTTTGATCTTCACGGCAGACGCCTGTTCAAGTTAACTTTAAAGTAAATTTATTTACTTTAAAAAATACATGTCGTTGAATACAACAGACAATATAAGCCGAAACTCGAAATTTTAAATTAATATTACATATAAATATTTATAAGTTTTAACTATATATATAAGTAATTTGGGAAGTAGTGAATTTGGAATTTATACCTATAAGTGTAGAATAGTAGGTATACGAGTATATACGGCACTATTGACGTCATTTCTCGTTTTAATTCTGTTCATGAGTTTTCGTCTGCAGCGTCTAAAGTCAGAAGTTGAAAGAGCAATGCGATAGGACATTAAGTCGTTTTATTCGCGACGGTAATAACGGACCACACGGACTGCGGCGGAAATCCGCCACATTGCCTTTAAGTACGGGACGCGACATATACTAGAAATGTGTTTTTACAATTCACTTCTAAACAAAGTTATGTCGTCGAGATTTTGTTGAATTTTTGATAAGAATAGGCTTCTATTGTCTTCTATCTATTGGCGGGTTTTGTTTGACAGTTAGCAATTACATTTATTGATAGAATAGAGGCAAAGTCGCTACCGAAGTCAATTATTTTTAGTGTCCGTAGGTTAAGTTCAGAATTTAATACTTAAACATGATACAGCCATAGATCTAATGTATTAACTATTAAGTACGTTTGTCTGGCAATGAGTATGTAATCATAAACGCGTCAATCGATTCTGATAAATGTAGTATCATTATAAGAGTGTCATAAATCTCACTATGACAGTTTGAAGGTATACATACAAAAGCGTAAACAAAATTGTAAGGCATTTACTTATTTCTAACAAATAAACATTAGGTTTAGTTTCAAAAACGTGTTCCGAATATCTAAGTTGACTGTTTTTTTTTTATGGTCAGGATTTTGTTTTCACGGTTTAAACAAAAAAAAACAGCGCTGCTGTAAAAAGTGTATGTAAGTTGGTTGAATTTTGTAAAGGGACTAGGAGCAGGTAATAAAATTGCCGATTACCAGGCGGGCATAGTGCGCCGGGAGTATGCCGGGAGTGGGTTCGGGCGGGGCGGACGCGACGTGGCTTCCTGCGCTTCCTCGCGGAAATAGGGCCCGTTCCGGCCGTCGGCTAATGGCGCGTGCCTCTGATGTTATGAACGCCTAGTACTCACGCTCGTTAGTTCAGTCGGTGACAAAATTCTTAGAGGTTCTGCTGCGCTCTCACTTATATGAAGAGATCTTTTCAACCGACTTCAAAAAGGAGGAGGTTATCAATTCGTCTGTATTTTTTTGGCTGACACCGGCTCCAAATATAACAATAATTATAACTACATTATATAATCGTAAATAGACTTCTAAGTAGTTTAACATTTTTATTTCATTTTACCTAGGAGGACTCTAAAAAATATGTTAAATATGCAACTATTTTTATTACCTTTTAGTGCATTTTTATTTGTTTTAAAATAATGTTTTGTTTAGTGTTTTGGTTGAAGTCGGTTTTTCTTTTTGTTAAAATTTTATTATATACGCGGATGAATTAAAAGAAATACAAAAATACATTTTAAAGTGCAGACATTATTACATTTATTTTAGGTTCATGATCTATTGGACTAATTTTTTACATTCTATTTGCGGTTGTTAAAAAATTTATTCATATATTGTATATAAGAGAAATATAACAAAGTTTTATCATGGATAAAATTAGAACATAAACTTCATTCGAATCTAACATCTAAATTATACGTACATAATTTTTGTTTTACAAATTAATGCGGCTTTTTGTTCCTGAAATATTATTTTAAGAAGTCATATAAGGAGGCAAATAAAATAACTCTTGAATTCTTTACAATACCATTGCTCAGCATCGATATCTGTTAAGTTCGTCGTACGTTATACTCGTACATCACTTCTGTGAAGTTGTGAACACCACACATCTAGAGTTACCGACTCGTGTTGCGAACGCGTAGTTATGTAGACGAGTGCTATAGAAACGGCCGCCGTGCCCCGGGCCGCGCCTCGACCGAGGTGCTGACGGGATTTACTGCGACTGACATGCTTTGATACTTGATGTTGAATATTTATATTTTGTAGGTTTTTTTTCTATATCTATGTTATATGGATGTTACTTTATATATTGTCATTCTTATAATTGATATTAATAACAAGAAGTAGTTTTTTAATGTTTTATTTAAGTCTATTATTTTATTTTCAATGCTTATTTTAAATAATCAAAATATTGTGTAATAGTCACCAGAGGTTTAGTTCGCGTTTTAGGGTGTTGGTTGTCATGTCTACGGTCAAAAGTAGCTTATATTCTTCCTTGCAGTTCAAGTTTGCTTTATACCAAATTTCATCAAATTCGGTTCAGGGGTTTGTTTTTGAAAGAGCGACAGATAGACCGACGGACAGAATCACTATACTATATAATATTGATATAGATTTAATCACTTACATTTCAAATTATCTAACCAAAGCAATGAAGATATATAGTTCCAAGGTTTGAATTGGTGCTTCAAACTTATTTGAAAAAGTTATTTTTTCCATCAAATAGTAAAATTTGTATAGTACTTTCCATACGTAAGTAGACTGACAAGTTCCCACCCAGATGTTCACTGACAGTCGGGTCAAACCCCTCGGGCGCCTCCATGTCACCCTCATTACGCGTCGTGTGATACGCACTTAACGCTCACAATCGCTCTGATTTAAAACACTAATTCTTGGATATTACAAAATAAAATGTACATATGTGAATTCTACCTCATTTACTTGCTTCATTACATACCTATAGTACGACACAAATTAGATGTAGCATCGGAAAATGCAATGGAATGAAAATAAAACCGATTACTGCCGATTTACACAACCAATAGAAATAGCTCCCTATCGCGCCATTCGACGCTATTCGTTGCTATAGATTCACGCGACAGAGAAAGTAAGTGCATGTAAATCGACGCGTCAATTTGACGAATATATTTTGTCATATGATATTACAAGTTATTACGTTTGTGCAAAGATCATATTCGCATGAGAAACAAATATTGATAATTTGGGATACCGTACTCAATTCGGATGTGATCGATTTTACGAATTTTACCGATGCGACATCTAAGTTGTGTCGTACTATAATTCTTTATAGTTTCAAAAATAATTGTACTGTCCAAAATCGGTTTCTTTCGTTCGTTTCGACGACCCTCGTAGTCGAGTAGTGACTACACCGGTTTTCATGGGTACGCCAGTCCGAGATCCCTGGTTCGATTCCCGGCCGAGTCGATGTAGAAAAAAGTTCATTAGTGTTCTATATTGTCTTGGGGGTGGGTGTTTGTGGTACCGTCGTTACTTCCGATTTTCCATAACACAAGTGCTTTAGCTACTTACATATGGATCAGAGTAATGTATGTTATGTTGTCCAACATTTATTAATATTTATTTATTTCATCATAATTACAGCTGTTTCATCAAACACAAAATTTAACTGGATAGACTTTACGTTGCAGGCGTAGTATTGTAGAATATTGTATCTGCGTTCACAGGTTACGCAGCTGTTTGGCAGTTGTTTGACAGTCGACAGGTCCAACCCCTGCCCCCCTGTCGCCCCCTGCGTGCGTGTGAATCATGTATTGCACGCACTTAGCGATTTCCAATAGGCACTGTTGATTTTGAACGCGATTTAAATCTTGATTTTATTCAAATGAATTGTTTTTTTCTTCTTTCTTATTGAATTAATTTATAATTTGAAAAACGGAAATATGATCCATACTAATATAGATACTACAACTACTAGTGACCCGCCCCGGCTTTGCACGGGTACTTGATATGTATCGTTATATTATGACCAAATAACATAAAATGCTTATAAATTTTAGCCTACGTGTTATTCTCATGTATAGCCTATATTACTGTTAAATTTCATCCAAATCCGTTCTGTAGTTTTTTCGTAAAAAATAACAAACATACATAGATCCATCCTCACAAAGTTTCGCATTTATAATATTCTTAGGTTTAGTAGGATAAGATGTGTTACGCTGTCTGTTTGTTACACTTAGATGACCGGCGTACTGAACCGAGTCGGATAACTTTGATTTTAAATCTAACATCTAAAAAGCGAGCGAAGCCGCGCGCGATAACTAGGTAGCAATAAAAAGAGGTTAGAACCTAAAAAGGTAAAAATAGTCTAAAAAACATGTAAAATTAATTCAGAGTAAAAATTTGTCCAATGAATTATGTAGCGCGTATTCAAATACACTTTAGCATCAGGTATCTCGCTAGATTGGCATATTCTCACATTTACTGACTCTAGATAATGTTGATGTCAGGCCGCGTTGCGTCACTTGCGAGCACATATACTCGTATATAAGGACTGCGTATATGTTCCGTATTTACATATGAAGCATTGCAAAACACACCTTATTACTTGAGAACAAGCGCAGTGTGAAAGAAGCGGCGAGTTTGCTCTCGACTTGATAGGTGCCGGCGAGGCCAAGAGACAGATAAATATCGTTTGTAGTTCCGTTTATATCTCCAGATTTAAAACGGTACGGATGCTAAATGCTACCCGGTCCACTAATGAAACACTTTCACATATAACATGTGATCAAATTAAGAATACCTTTCAAGAGTGCGTTTTATTAGTACATTCATGATTTTTAAATTAGCAACTTTTTAATTTAAAAAAAAGAATCAATTTGATCACTATTTGATTGAAGAGGAACATGTGAATAGATTAAGAATACCTTTCGATAGTGAGTTTCATTAGTACATTGAATGATTTTTAAATTTGCTTCATTTTAGTTTTAAAAAAAAAGAATAATTTTGATTGCTGTTTGATAAAAGAGGAGAAATTTTCTTACGAACTAATTTTAGATGAGATTTTTGGAGCATTATAAATTACAGCAGCTATGAACGCTACTTTACACTCATCGCCTTTGAAGCTGCGCGGTCAGTAATTTTCTCTCTCTCACTTCAGTGGCGTCTGTGTATATTTATCATTATGATATACTGGCGAAGGCCTTTATTGTTGCTTCGCTTTTGTCCTACCTCCATCATGTAATTGACAGTATTGTGTATTGTCTGGATAGGTACGGTCCATTATGATCTTAAAAACTTGTTATACGTTTTCTGATTTTGTAATGTCATGTGTGAAAACATGTAACTTGATAGTAACATAAGATTTTCACACAATAGTGAAGGTATCTTCTATATATAAAAAGTCAAAGAAAAATCAGTTCACTACCATCTTGTTCCTCGGTTTGCCAACAGATTATCTTTTTGCGTTATTGGGTAATGACAAGCTTAAGTGCCATAAATCATGTTCTTCTTAATTTTTTAATAATTATTATGATTATTAAACTGTAAAAGATTATTATGAGTACGATTAATGCAAATGATTAATTACTAAAGTATTATTTGTAAGTTTCCTAAATTCCTTAAGATTGGAGGTTTTTTGTATTAAATTTTTCATGTAAAATGACGCTTCCAATTTGCATTTAAGAGCCTATTTAATACAAGCACACAAGATGTTATCGACTAATTTATATTATCTATAAATATTTTCGTAGACACCAAAAATTCATTAGAAATGACATCATAAAACCTTATATTATTGTAAGTCGATACATTTTCATATTTTAATAAGTATATAAATATTATACCGGCAGTCTCTATTGGTGGTAGACATCAAAAAGCCATCACAGTATTGTCCATTCGCACAAAGTACTAATCAAGACAATTAACTACACGTATTGTTCGATCAAATTGAGGAGAATCGTCCGATAGGTTACGTGGAATGCTATCCACAGGTAAAGCCGATCTGTTTACGATTGTACCAATTCGGAATAATTCAGCAAATAAAGTTTGGTTAGTTGTAATTTATTATACTGAATGTACATATAGGTATACTTACTTTGTTTTATTTTGTTCTTTTCTAAATACTATAACCAATAGACAACTACTTCTTAATTTATAAAACGTAGTAGAATACATCATCATAGCACAGAGTCTACGATATGTTAAAAGTAAGAGAAGAAAAAAAACAAGTTCTTAATTATTTAGTTTTGTATTCCACTTTGCAATTGCTAATAAATTTGAGATTGTAATGTTGAGATAAACAAGTGACTGTATATTATAAATCCATACATGCTAACATTTAGGCGTCAATTAGTATGAGTGACTTTTTCCTGATAATATGCCTGTTAGACCAAAGGCAGAAAGAGAAAAATACATATGAGATCATATTTATATTTAAACTCCATTAATTTAAATGGGAGATGCGTGCCCTCGTAAGTGAAAAAAACTATAAGGACTTATATCAACATTACGTCATAAAATGTGTTTCAACCACGACCTATTAAATTTATTATTGTATAGTTTTTTAGATTAATATTTTAGTATCACAGCTCGTTAATATATTATTTACTGGACAAACACTTCCATTCCTCTCGTCTTAAGGTAAGGGTTTGAAGCTTACTCCACTACTTAAGTGATGACCCAAAATTACAAGATCAGCCACAAATGGTGCTCAAGCATTCAGCGTTTGCAAGTCAGGCGTCCTACGCAAAGAGAATATCAAATATTTAAGACACGATGATAGTCCAAGACGTATCATTTAAGCTTCCTGTTTACAGAGGTCGCCTAATCTTTAGTCTGAGACGTATGAGTGAAGATCTCAATGTAAGTCCACGGGACGGGTATATTATGTGGAATGCTATACATCGAGGCTGCTAGGAATCTTGCCAACTCAAATCAATCTAATGTCACGGAATGATGGAAATATATGTTTTAATTGAGCTTGGTATTCAGTTATTTCGTTGAGATATTTGTCGCTGCTAATAGTTACATATGTTACAATGAACATACGAAGTGTAAATTAATGGTGTTTATCAGATATTTTTATACGTGCGAATTTGCGGAAGCTTACATTTGCTGGATGAAACTTGGTTGTAGGTATCCCCCAATTTTTAATGGAGCAGTATGGTGGAAGACGCTCGTGATGATGTTGTACTGATCCATTTCAACCGCACCAGCTAATAACAAGAAAGATTAGCCAACTACGCCAAGCATATTATAATAAAGAGGTGTTTGCCCAAACAGCTTTACGTGATTTGCCAGGCACGTTACTGTACACACTTCCGACTTTCATATTCCGGGTCTTTTAACATTTTATCGGCTGACCTGGGGTTTAAAACCAGGACCTCAAAATCTGCGACCCATATCTAGCCACTAGACAACGAGTTTTCACAAACGGAGAGAAGCCCATGGATTAAAAGCGCGATATTTACAGATTATTACTACTTAAATGTACAGACGCCATATTTTTGAAAGGGTGTTTCTCTGTAGATGAACCAGAAAGAACTTCAGTAGCTACTCTTATTCACTAATTAAATTATTAAACTAATTATTCTTTACTACTAAACAAATTATTTTTTGGTACTATGACCAATCGACGCGGAATCGTCCGTTGTTGGCTATGCGCTGTTAATTTTTGGAATTTATCTCCTTTCCTATTGTAGTTAAGTACATAAAAATTGGCATTGTTTTAATATGTACAGATTTTAGTAGCGAATACTTTCTCTACGGAAGAATATATTTGATTGTGAGGAATCAAACGGCTGTAGATAAAATGTCTTTGATTTTTAGGGTTAAGCAGTCTCCGTAATCATTTAATATTGAGACAGAAAGTAAAAGTAATAAAATAATGCTTTAATCTATACAAAAAACTATACGATGACGATTTGTATTGTAATGCTGAAATTGAAACAACTAAACCAATATGCATAAAATATATACCAGACGATACAATGCGTTTTAAAAAAGGCTTAAGTATGTATAATTAGTGTATAACTTGTTACGCTTCACAATTTCACTCGCTATCAATTTGGCTATTAGTGCGTCAATTCTGAGTTTCACGTTCTAGTTTAGGTATATCAGGTATAAAGTAAAAAGGAGCGATCATATAAATTGCAAGTACACGCTACAGAACCAAACACATCGAGACTAATGCATCCTGTGTGTAAAAGCTTAATATCCGTTTCCTGTCACACGCAGGCACCTTGTAAGCAAACTGACGTGTCTCAACGTCTGCTATCGTAATATCATTCGTTTATCGTAGAACACCTGTATTTTCTTTTTTTTTATCTCTAGAGGTAAAAAGATTAAATTAGGTAATTAAATGTTCATTATTTTTAACAAAATTATTATTTACGTTTACAAGCGATCCGCCCCGGCTTCGAACTGGTGCAATACTGATACTTCATATACAGAAGTTGTTTATTTACGACATTACAATGGACTCTTCTTAAATTATCAGTGCTTGTTAACTATACAGTTTGTATATTATATACGAAAAGCTTCCTCTCGAAAAATTCTATCTATTAAAAAAAAATCACCAAAATCCGTGCTTAATTTTCAAGATCTAAGCATACATAGGGACAGACAGCGGTAAGCGACTTTGTTTCATAATTAGTAATGGTTACAGCATTTCTTCATTTTCATCAAACACAGAATTTAACTGGAGAGACAACGTTGCAGGTCTAGTATTGTAGAATATTGTATGATATTTTGATATTAATCTAAACTTCCGCTAATATTGATGTATTGTATAATATTTCGCCGATTACGGAGTGATTTTTTAACGCTTTAATCTTTCGCCAGTTGCAAGACTTATAAGTTCATCTGTTGAGTGTTAGTACTCGAAGGCAAAGAAGCCAGTTTCCGTTCTGTCGATCTACAATATATATTTCCTTTGACGTTTTTACAAGGCTAGAGGTTTTAAGAGTTGTGCTGCCTATATTGGGGTGATATGATATAATTTTTTCTGTTAAGTTTTTTTAAAGCGACACGGTAAGTATCCAAAGTAACAAATACAAATGAGCTCAAGTTATCGTAGAGGTTGAACCGAGTTCTAACAACGAGCCATATCGTGTTTAAACACAATCTAGAACAAAATCTGAAATTAGGTAAGACAGGCGAAGCGCCCCGGCTTTGCACGGATATAATAATTAAAATTTTCGAATATTGGAGCGTTTAAATTCTTATCTTTCATTCTCTTACATATATACATATTCTGAATACCTCTTTTAATTGACGAAAACCGCATTAAAATCCATTGAGTAACTTAAAAGTTCAAACCGTATAGGCGGAAAGCGACTTTGTTTTATACTATGTAGAAATGTTACAGATATTTTTTTTTATATTCCTCTATGTACACTTCTAGTTATATAGGGTTGAAAATCACTTAATTTTACAGACCGAGTGATATCAGCTTTGATAACCGTCGCGCGCTGCCTTCAAATTGCATTAACTAAGCTAAGGGACGCTGCAGTAACAATATTTCGCAGTTAATGCTTTACCACAACGTGACCCGTTTTCGCTTCTGCGGTTTAAAAATGTCCGATTTTGAGTTACCATAACCGCTTTTCTATTTATTTTCAAAACGATAATCGCGAAAATTGTGGAGAATACCTGACTTATTTGTGTGACGTACCTACGTTTGTGTGTGCAATTAATACATGTGTAAACCATAAACTTGTATTAGTGTATCGTGACGATATAACTCTTAGCCCAGCTGTTGGGTTACTTTTCAAACGTTAATTTTAGTCAAACAGAATAAGCAAAGAGTTTGTATGTACTAGGTAAAATCTATTAACCTACCCATTTGCGAAGTATGTTTAAAATATAATTAAATATATTATTGGATTTTATGAACTACCTTTTCCGTCGGTACTCCATACGAACTTACCGTAAGTACGTTTTGAAAAGTCCTATCTAATGGCACTTTATAGTTCTTTATAAAATTATATATTTCGTATTATACAAGAACCTGAGTAAGTAATAGATATAATTTAATTTATGTTAAGTGTAACATTGCTTAAAATAAAATGTCAAATTTCACATACAAACATTATTCTGTTTTTGAATTGTGTAAAAAAACTGCAAGCAAATAAAATCACAAATGTACTATAGTCAAGAAACATATATTATTTGCTGTTTAATTAATCCACATTAATTATAAATAGGTAACATTTGTTTGTTTGTAAACACCGGAATAACTGAACCAATTCTAAAAAAACACTTATATAATCTACATTAATACCGAAGTATTATTATTATTACTTATTATTATATTATATTATTATTACATAGGTATCGTATCATTTTCTTGGTCAATACAATGAAACCCATGCAACGCCAGAACAACACATAACATTAACAGCCTGTTAATTTCCCTTTGGGCTAAGGCCTTCTCTCCCTTTAAGGAAAAAGTTCGGTGCATATTCCTCCACGCTTCGCTAATGCAGGTTGGTGGGTATGGACGCCAGAACGATCCACTAGTAATAATATAAAAAAGACTAAGTTAATTAAATGACCCAAGAATGATTTGTACGTGATAAAACTTATACCAACGAAATTAATGGCAGTTTAATGTAATCTTATTTGAAACTAAATATTTAGTTTAGATCGTCACTTGTATGCAAATCGCGAATGCAATAACTTATAGTTACTGTGTCAACGGTTCACATTAATTGACATAGTTGTGTACACTGAGTATTTGCATAGAACTGATAGAACCGTGTCAAATTAACTTAAACGTAATTGAAAAATGATACATTGTGATAAACAAATAATACGGTACTATTCTGTAAGAACTCGATTCGTATCTCACTCGATTTACACGCTAATTTGTAGCACGTATCGTTTATATACTATTAGTTGTCGCGGCTGTGCTCATTTGTGGCATTTTAGAGGGTTGTTTGTTATGTGTTGAGCAAAAATTAGCTTATGTCTTTCCTCGGAAACCAATTATGCTTCACAAAATTTCATCAAATTCGGTTCAGTACTTTGGTTGTGAAAGAGCGACAGATAGACAGAGTTACTTTTACATTGATAAATAATTGTTGTCAATGATCATTGTTTGGCATTTTATGAACATTTTCAGTGTTGAGTTTTGAGTTCGTTTCTTATGAGTTAAGTATCGTACAATTCGCAATAATTAGCTTCGAGATGAAATAAATAAACTCATTAGGTTATCCTTACAACCGAAAACCATCTGAGTTCATCGCGTTCAAAGCTCAAAAATATTTTAACGAAGATAAAACCCAGCATCCCGCAATTCCCGGCTCCATTACCCGGCTCTAGAATGGAGCGTCGGCAAACAAGAAATATGTGAAACGCTCGCGGTTGCCACGGGTTCCAGAAAATGAGCTGCGATGTTTCACCAAATTTTACCAAGATATTACCGAAGTTATATCCGAAATTTCATTTATATATTTCGTTATTTTTATATTAAAATTAAGATTTGCATCAATATTGCAAACAAAAAAAAGTATTTTATTTATAGTCTACTAAGAATTATTAAAAATCAACGTCAAATTATATCATAAAAAATTATAATACAAACGTAAATGGAATCAAATTGTTTTGACTAAATTTCGTAAAGTTTATTTTATATACAAATATTTCCCAATACCTTACGAATGGTTTCCTGAAAACAAATATGTTCTACTACACACACACTACACAGATGCTCTATAAAAAAGTTCTACATAGATATCTAATACATTTGCAAGTTAAGTTCACAAATCGCCAGCATGCATAGACATCGTTTGGTCGCAAACAAGAAATATGTGAAACGTGAAATGCTAGAGCGCTTGGCGGCCACGAGATTGAGAAAATGGTCTGTGTATGTTTCCCGCCAGATTTGCTTCTGATGAAATGTTTCGCTTGCATTTTGAAATTTCATACTGTTCTTTGTTTTGTTTGTACTAGGAGATCATACGCGTGATACACGTTTCGTTTTTTTTTCTTAATTTCATAGTTAGCATCAGATGTGTTAGGTGAATTATTAATTAATAATTGTTTGTATTGTGACTTATATTTTATATATGATGTATTTTTTCTTTTCGAAAAGATTTTACGTAAAATATAAAACAAGTTCAACTAAAATAAATGTTAGATACGTAACTCAATATTTTTTGTATAATGCAATATATATAATGCAATTAGTTCATAAGTTGAAATTATCGAATTTTGGACTTTTTATATCATTCAACTTAATTATAAAAAATATAATTTATTTTGATTGGTCGCCGACTTCGAGTATCGTTATGAATTGTCAAATCCTAAAAAAGATAAAGACAATCTGTCTAGTGAACATCTAGACTTTGTTGATGGATATTAAAATACAGTCTATTTATAGTGCAAACTTTCTAAGACGTCCGAATAAGTATCAATGTGCGAATGTGTCCGGTCGTTCTCCGGTCGCCGGTCGCCGGTCACAAATCTTCCATTTCACTCCGGCTCGGCCGCGACGCGCTGCGGAGAGGAAATAGCACGCTTGAAAGCACGCGGCTGCGTATCGGCTACTCCCGAAATAGTCCCCCCGCGCGGGGTGTCGGCCCATCGACGTGCTTTTAGTATGCTGCGCGCATGCGACACGCCCGCACCCTTCTGCGCTCCTAGTATCTCGACTCGTAAACACGCGAATTATTATCGCAATAAATTAAATAAAAAATATACAAATGATATAGACGAAATGGTTGCGATACTAGCCAATCCCAAGTGGAGCGAAGACCTCACCATCCAAATGATAATTGAGTACGAGAAGCGCGAGTACCTCTGGAATCCAGTGTCCGAAAACTACAAAAACAAGAAAGTACGCGAGCAAGGATACGTTGAAATAATAAAAACCTTGAATCTAGTTGATATAACGGTTAAAGAACTGAAAAATAAGATAAAGAACATACGATCGTCGTACAGCGTCGAGTTGAAGAAAATTCGCGCGGCGAGGAAGGCCGGCGCGCATGCGTACCGTCCAAGCGTCACGTGGTTCGAGCACGCAGACAGGTTTCTGCGGGCGATCGTCACTCCGAGCTCCGTGAGTGCTTCTTTTATTTACGTAGTTTAGACATGCGCTCTAACATTCTAACTTTGTAGCGAAACTTTCTTTGTTTTAGGTGGACAACAGTCTTCTCGAAATACCAATGAGCGACGACAGCGATGCCGTTCAAGATTTGAGCGAACGAAAATCGCCCGAAAAGAAGAGCCCACGGAAACGTCGCAGTTCAACGCGATCGTCAACTCCGTACGTTTTAAATACGCCATCCCCTCGACCGAGTACGCCCTTCGGGCTCAATCAAACTTCGTCCCCATTCGGGATCCTGCCGACCTCGACGTCCGCTCCATTTCTTAATCCCCCTGTCGGTATAGCAACGCCACTAACTACATCGCTCGCAACGATTTATCCGGTGCCGGCGAAACAAAAAAAGAGCAATTTCGACGACCGAAGCGACCAGTCGGAAACAGCGCAAGATTTGAGTCAGCATTCTGAGAACGGGAACGAGAATGAATTCGAAATGTTCGGCAAATTGATTGCGAGTCAACTTCGCAAATTGCCTTTGAGCTTGGCTTTGGACACGCAGTTAAAGATTCAAACGCTTGTGAATGCGGCGAGAATACAGGCTGTTTATCAGCAGTATAGCTACGCGGGCCCGTCGCAGGAGGCGCTGTCGGTGCAGGCTCTTTCAAACGGTATATTAGCAAGCATGGCCTCACAAAGCCCTTATGCATCGCGTGTAATGGACATGAGAAATGATTCGCCCGACGATTTGAATAGAGATCTGAAAACGGAATATTGTGTAGGATCTGAAGTGGAAGATTAGCGGATGAATTTGAAATACGTTGAAAGTCTTCGGACGTAAAAACGAGTAGCACTGCTCATATATCGATAAAAATATAGAGTTTCAAGTAGTTGCCGTAACTTCGAACACTATGACATCAAAACCTTATAGAATTTAATTTAGGATTTTTGAAATTAAGTAAAGTAAAAATTATGGAACAAAAGAAAATCTATGATATACATCATGGCAAACAATTTGCAAAGCTATTTCTGAGACAATAGCGATTTTCATCTTGGTAAAAATCCAAATATATATTTGTCTTGTCAAATCGTTGACAAAATCTGTGCCAAACATGTCTCCAAGAATGATAGCGGCATATATGTTAAAGTATTTTATTGCACACTACGGCTACCAAATACCTATAATATACCTATTATAGATAAATTAGAATATAACGGCAACTACCTTGTAAACCCAAGTAGGTATGTGTTTTAGATGTTTCTATAAATGTGATAGATGTTAAATAAACCGCGATTTTATACATGTAATAGTGATGAAATGCCAAAGTACAAATTATATACAGAATTACTTATATACGTGAAAGAATAATATAATAATGAAATGTGACATCAAAACATATTACTAGTCTTTGATTCGGTGTTAGATTTTCATGTTCGGCTGTGTTTAGGTTATTTGATTTTATATATTTATTGTTTACATAATTGAACTAATAGTTTCTGAAAGTATGATAAAATTATTTCCTTTCAGAACTACATAAATATGTTGCAATAATAACGTAGCATTCGATTTACTACTTCGAAAGTATTTTGATATATTTTTTTTTTATAAAATGTATTAGTTTTATTGAAAATATAGTTATTCTGTATATTAGAAGTTTACGAATTTATTTTCAGTGTGATAGCAGGTAATGGAGGAAAAGAAAAAAAATACCTCAATATAGATTATAGTATAGATTTGATATTAGTAAAAGTATATTTTATCTGTTGTTCGATGTGCCACAATTATATAAATGGAATGTGATTTATTAAACAAAATAAATATTTTATAAATGTGCCTTGGTGTTTTATTTGCAATACTTATAAACTTATAAACATGATATTATCCATTATTTTATGAAATAATATGATTGACTCGCGATTTGTAAGAATTGTAATGATTGCTAAACATTAAAATTAACGAAATACCCCAAATTACAAGATAATCGATACCTGTTTATATGTACATATATATCGTTAAATATGAATTTTATTATTCGATATATTTACTGGACCGATTTTGATGACATTTTAAAAGGTTGAATGGCCATGGGTGGTTTAAATTGGACAATATAGGCGGCGCTGTGATCGAGAAGTACAATGAATTTTGATTTTACCCGGATGAAGTCGGACGGCTAGCTACAAAATTTGTTTCCTTTAAAAAAGAGTTTTCAAAGGTATGGTTTCGCAACCCCTCGGGGTTCTCGCCCTTGTTCCAAAGACTTCGCGGACGCTTTAGGGTTACGCAACTTCTTAAAATACACTTTTTTGTTAGAAATGATGAAATAAAAAAAAAATACTTGGTATCAAGTTGGTTACGCGGTTTGTTTAAGGAAAGTATATTTTTTTATAACATCTTGTTTTTTTCTCTTACTAATATTTGGACTTGTTTCAAACATGTTAGTTACTTATCGAATGATTAATTAAATTAGACTAAAGACTTGTTCTTTCCACTATCTCAGGTAATGTTAACAGAAGACTGGGATATATCAAATTGAAATTAAAGCTATATAACATATAAGTATGATTTTGAACCAGAATGTGCTGAACTTTCGCAACATTTAGTGTTAATTTCAATACGTTGTCAAGTACTAGTTCTATAAGTTTTCTTCTCCCTTTATCGTGTTTAGATAAACTTGCTCGGAAGAGCATTTAAAAATGAGTAAAACCTTTGTTAATTCTTAACGGCGGAGTAAGTAGTGCGTTCAACTTATATTAGTTCAAGTTTATTGTAATCTTGTAAACACACTGGCTCGTTTGTCAATCATCGCTGACCACAATGAGTGCTAATATTCTGTTAAATTTAAGATCATATTCGTATTTTAAAAAGTATCATTCAAATACTCGTCATCCTAGATAAAAATATTTTGACAGTATAGGTCGTACAACGCATAGCCTGAAATAACGGAGGAAAAATGGCACGCTTTGAAGCCGACTTAACTCTACCTATTCGAGAATTTAATTGGTCATTCCAAGTCACAGTTGCTGCTATAATAATAAAATTTAAATAGGTTGAAACGCGTCAATATAAAACTCGACACAATTACACGTCTACAGCTTTTTGTTGTAGCTGTATTCGCTGAATTTGCATATACTGTGCTAGTTGCAAGTGCCGCATCGCCAATTTGCATATACTGTTTTTATCTCTTGACAAAATGGCTCTAATACGCAACGTTACAAGGGGATTATGCGTGTTCGCTAACAATAAAGGCCATCCCTATATTATATATATGTAGAACACATTCCCTCCGATACGCTAGACTGTTTGAACGAATCTCAAACGAACTTAATGTATTTGATCGGTTTTTAAGCATATTTTGGAACCGTTTTTTGAAGTACTAATGAAGTAGATTTTATATTGGAAAAAAATAAGAGAAAAATCAAAAAGCAAAATATACTTTATTCAAGGAAGCTTTTACAAGCACTTTTGAATCGTCATTTAACAACTATATTAAGTGAAGCAACACTGTTTCGGAAAAAACCTCAGTAGTTACTCTTTTTCGACATTTAAAAATACAGTCATGTTAGTTAAATACAATTATATATGTATGTAGTATATCCTGCCGGGAACTCAACAAGTATTAATTACAAGCATTTTTTACCGAAAAATCGGTCTTTCTAAATTCCTAAAGTATGAGAAGACCATCAGGTCTTCGCATCGGCGAAGCGTTCATTGTAGAAATAGATTCGATTAAAAAAAGTTTTTCCGTATCGCATTACACTTAAACGGCGCCGATATCTATCAGTTTCGGTCAGCAAATATTTTATTTTGCTTTTAACAGCCCCATTTACTTGCAGCTGTGGTCGTAATCGTAAACTTAGAATAGCTGGAGACGCGATGGCGAAATAAAATCGCTTCCGAGTGCTTTCCTGTTTACTACAGCTTCTTATTATGGCGGCATCTGCAGAATTTGCATATACTGCTTTTTACACGAGCGGAATCGGACTGAATCTGGCAATAGGAGTGTGATGTAGTAGGAATCGGAGAGGCATATTTAAGATGTATGATATGCATAAACAACCTCGTTTAAGTTTTTTACCTTTAATTTATAGTAACGATAAACCTGTATATATAATTGTATGTTTCAATACAGCTTTATGGATCAACAGAACGAATAATTACTTCAGAGAAATATATTTACATTATTTAACAAGTATAAAAGAGCCGCTTTATACTATATATGCATACAATAGTTGCTTGTACGAACATTGTGCGGTGTAAATATTTTTTTTAATTTTCGTCATCTATACCGTCAAGTAGTACAAGTACATGTAAAAAAGTCTGGAGTATCCTGCGAACCTGTGATCTATGCACATTGTTCGGGTAGACTCGGGTCTATGTCTGACCATATTGGTGTAAATATATCTCCAGCTCGAGGCGCCTAGGAGCGATGGTTGGATGGGCCCAACGAGCTGCACTAAGCCCTACCAATAAGTTAGCTTATCTATATAAATGCGCTCCTAAGTTATACGTTTGTTGGTTTTTTAGTATTTTTCAGTTAAAAAACTAAAAAAAAATGTTCATATATAAATACTAGCGACCCGCCCCGGCTTCGCAGGGATGCTGTGGTGATACTAAACATTCAACAGAAGTTTTCTATTTAGGACATCACAGAAAGTTCTAAGATTGTCAGTGTTTCTTTACTATATTGTCTATGTATTATATACAAAAACCCTCCTGTCGAATACCTAACTTTATCTACTAAAAGAAACCGCATCAAAATACGTTGCGTAATTTTAAAGGGTTAAGCATACATAGGGACAAACAGCGACTTTGTTTTATACTACGTAACGATGATATACGAGTAAAAAGTTTTTATGTAGAATTTATAAATCCATGCTATAGCACTTTTTACGAATAAATTCGAAATTATCTGTAAGCGGTTGTAACATTTAAATTACTTGATATTTTTCGAAATTCGAATCACGTTGTCACCCGGAAGTTCAGAGTAACGATGAGATAGATTTTTAATCAGTTGGAGGAAACCCCTTGTAATTGGTCAAGCGTGTGAGGGTATTGTGTATACGTGTTGGCAAGGATATAGGTTAGATTTCTGATGGAAATTTTCGATCGATTTTCATTGCATTTTTTAAAAGATGAGTTACTTCTTTTCTTTTCGTATTTAAAATGGCGGGCATACATGATACCCTTTTAGTACTCGTCAAAATTAACTTGTCGTAACCGATATGCATGGATTGTATATCTACACGATGATCGAACACACTAATCTCAAGAGCTGTTAATCTGATTTGAGATATTCTATTTAGTAAGGACGTTAAGATCGCAGCTGTAAACCACATTGACAATCATGGTGAGGTGAATTAAGATAGAAGTATTCCAATGTTGCGCCAAGTCCTCCTTGAGAAAGTTTGGAAAATGTTCCTCCAAGCTTTTCGAACGCAGGATAGTTAATGTATAATATGTAATACTAGTAGTCGCCCGCGATTTCGTTCTTGTTGTAGGATGTTGGTTGTCATACAGGCAAAAAATAGCCTATGTTCTTTCTTTGAGTTCAAGTTTGCTTCATACCAAATTTCTTCAAATTTGGTTCAGTGGTTTGGACGTGAAAGATCGACAGACAGACAGAGCTAGTTTCTCTTTTACAATATTAATATTGATTTCTAGTGTAATTGCAGGTCACAGCTAGTCTGTATTTCTAACGAAATTATTAGTTTTTATTTTTAAAAAGTTAGGTATATTACCGCGAAATAACAGTACTCAGTATTGTTGTATTCCGATTTGAAGGGTGAGTGAGCCAGTGTAAATACAGGCACAAGGGACATATAACATCTTAATTCCCAAGGTTGGTGGCACATTGACGATGTAAGGAATTGTTAATATTTCTTACAGCATCATTGTCTATGATGTTCACCACTTACCATCAGTTGGCCCATATGCTCGTCCGTCAATCGATACAATAAAAAAGAAAATGCAAACAAATGAATCACCTGATAATATGAAATCACCAACTCCGTAGACGTTGGGAATTGGTATTTATACCAAAACATTGGCAATGTGATTCCAACCTTGGGAAAAAGATGTAATGTGCCTTGTGCCTATAGCTATACTGTCGTATTCTTAATATCTAATTGTATTGTATTGTTCGAAGGGTTGAGATATAGGTACGGAGAGATAATGGCTTAAGTCACAGCGCATTAGCGAGATTAGGGACACGCTTAATGAATACATTGTTCATTGGTAGAGCACATTGACGGAGCAATTTGTGATGCGAAGTTATAGCATATTTGACATTACGAGGTCGAATCTTATAAGGTTAGTATTGGAATCAATAATATTCAATACTATGACGAATAAACAAAGTATTGCTTATTCCAATGTCAGGTGCAAAGACAAATAAACTACTTTGGTCGAAATCATGTATTTATTATGGATTTAAAAAAGAATGTTTTGTGTTGTAGCGAAGTCATCGCCATTATCAACAGTGTGTAAATTTCCCAGTGCTGGGCTAAGGCCTCATCTGCCTTTGACGAGAAGGTTTGGAGAACATTCCACCACGATGCTCCAATGCGGGTTGGTTGATATTTTGGTGGTAGCAAAGTTGTTAAAAGAGAATTGAAAGTAAAATTAAACTGGATAAAAGTAAAATTTAATGTGTTTCACTATAAATTCGCTTAGAATCGAGAAAATAAGAACAGAGTCGCTAAGATTTGGAACGACCGGCCTGCGTCTTTTTTTCCTGATAAGTTGAACTCCGGAGCCTTTAACAGTAGAGTGAACAGGTTTCTTTTGGATGGGCGTGTACCATCGTCTTTATTTACACTTTCCATCAGGTGAGATGGAAGACAAACGCCTATGGCCTATTCCATCTAAATATGCATGTATACCAATCAAAAACGTTTATAATTGAAATTGCAAGTATTTTGTGAATGTAAGATTCGGTTTTCTCTAGTCATTCGAGAATTACACATTGTAGGAAGGTTATTACATCACACTGTAATAGACCTTAAGATCGGAGCAATAAGTTTGATTTTAATATGTTATGTTCTTGTACGTTTGCATGACGATGACAAAAAAAAAAAACAAAAAAACACCTCGGTGTAAATTTTTTTTTTTTGTCAATATAAAATCTTTTTTTACTGTACTCCTTAATATAAGCATTACGAATAAATTCCGAATGAAATTGCAACAATAGTACATTTATAGTCTGTACGTAATAGTTTATATTCCCGCCAAAATACTCTGGAAAGTTCCGCCATAATTGCAGAGACACGGAGCGAAATGACGCGCGGGAAATGAATTAAATAGAATGCATATTTTATTATTAACAAGCGGCAGTCCCGACTTCGCACGTATTATGAACCGTGATTAACGTTACGTGAAACGGAATATTAAAATAGAAGTATTTAAAACTTATGTACTGTATATTTGTAAAATCAAATATTATTTTATTATTTGCATGAATGAATCAATGTTGTCCACATGTATTGGTCATCAGCTAAAGTTTGGTTTTAAGCCATATCCAAACATATTACTTTTATTATCTTTACACGAAATCAATCGAAAAGTATACAATATGTTTGTGATTCTAGAAGATAAATCATAGTCGTTTTAATTATGCCGACGGCATAGATGATATATAGTATTAAAAACTATTAGTGGCATTAAACAAATTTGTATCAGATGTTCGATTCTTAAATATGACGTCAATTTTAAAATGTTATATGAAGGCTAGAAATATTATTCGCTTTATTTGTTTGTTAATTTGTGAGCAGTATAAGATTGTTTACTATTTTAAGATTTTTGGTCATTACTAAACAAAAAAAAACAAGTTCCTACTGTTTTTATTAAATTTTTACACCATCCTTAGCCGTGGAATGAAATTCGTTCGCTCAGGGCTTAAGTTAAGCTCTCGCGTGTTACGGGACGTGTCAAAGCGGGTGTTACTACGCGTGAGCGGGACACCGCTATATGTTAGAAAAGGTGGACATCACAGCGGGACCCGTAGCCAACGGGCCTGCCGTGGTGGCCGACGGCTTACATAGCTTACGACCGCGATCCTGTATACAGCATTTGATGCGGTTTGGTATTTGATGCGGGCTCGATTTTACGTCTCAACTTGATTGACGAATATATCTTCAACTATGTTCCCAATATTTAAACGATTTATGTGTAATTAGTTCAATTTTTTGTAATTCAATTTAAAAAAAATACCTTATCACATGTTACAGGCAACTTTTTAGTTTAATAAAATTCAATTATTGTAAAATATAGTTTGGAACGAACACTGAATGTGTCTCTGTGAATTTAAAATACTGCGAGACTTTATGCCAAGACTGAGAATAGGGCATATAAGGAAGCTGAACATTTATCTTCTATTTTTTTGGCTCGGCAATACTGTTAGAAATTCTTGTTAAGACTGAGGTAACAGTTTACGAGTCGACAAAATATTTCGTGTCTACATATCACTGGAAACGTTTTATTTTATAACACAAGTAGCTATGTAGATTATAAAATCAAATTTTTTTTTATATGTAAAACAATTTGCTGAAAAATCATAGTAAATCACGATCTCCAATTCAACTCATTATCGAAACCCGTAGCTACCTAGATTTTCCATACAATTTAGAGGTTTGAACTTTACACAGCAGTAGTTTACACCGGCTCTTTATAATAATTGCCGATGCGCGGTCGGCGGCACCGATAAGGGATTACGCCCTGGCTCCCCATCCCATACTACTATAGGGCCACCCACATCCCTGTTCGCTTGCTCTAGCTTTTTTCTCGCGAACTTGCACTTTGCGACAGAGAAGTGTGTATTGAATTATGAATTAAGATATGAGTAAGTCCACTCGAGGGAAGTTTTGTGAATGTTTTCTTGTCAAAATATATTATTATTTCTACTTTATTTATTTGCGCTATTCCAATTTTTGCGTTGCGTAGTATTTACGCTTCAAGTAATATAATTACGCTTACGCTTCATATAAAATACGAAACTTACATGGGAACATGTGAAATTTTCACTGGAGGTTTTTTATAAATATTCCAGTAGTATATATATATAAAATAAAATGTCTTGTCAATTTCTGAGACAAAGTTAACAAGGCCTCTTATTCCGTCAAAGCCTCGAGAATTTTCCCTTACATAATCCTGGTTTGCTCAATCCGCAAAACCAGTGAGTTCGTGACGGGGATTATATTTTTTGGCTTATATATTTTGCGCCCTACGTAACTCTACTCTATTTCGAAAACGTTCTTTTAAGTGACAGACTTTTATTCTTGGCTTGGATTATTATATTTCGAATAAAAATTTTACGAGTACAATATTTAAGTTGAATTGAAATAGTTACCGCAATCAATTTTGACAAAATACAGCGTAGGATAATATGTATGAATCTACACTTTTCAGCAATGCATTCAAAACAGACAGTAAGCAATAAAGTAGCGATGCTTCAATCAAGCAGCCTTATAGTCGCAAGCCGATAGAGCCATAACGAAACACAAAGCGTAGCGCGGCGCCCGGACAGAAACCAGTCCGAGCAAATTAAATATGTAGGAGGCGAGCGCTCGCACCCACGCTATCAGGGCTGGGAATGTTGGAGTATTTTACAGCAGTCATTATTCATTATTAAATTAAAATGTGCCGCTGTCTAGAGCAGATTATATGCATTTTTATTCAGTTAAATCTAGCCTCGCATTCAATTGTAATTGTGACATAAAACGCCTACGCCGCCTTTGTTTTAATACTTTCAAAATACATATCTCATTTCTTTTATTATTATTTAATTTTTAACTGGAATATTAAATAGAATGTATTTTTATGCAAGTTAACATATTAAATAAATTACTAGAAATTTATAAATTATAATTTATATTCAGATATTAAAATCTTAGTTAATCAAATCTTTTATATATTATAAGGTTAATGAATTAAATTATTAATACAGTTAAACTCGTAATCATGATATTTAGAAAGACTAATTATACTTGTATCGTGTGCTTATAACTGAACGATTTAACTATCATTAAACCATAAAGTCTTATATATTCTAGAAGTAAAATTATTCCAATAAATAAAATCATTTGCGACCCTATGCAGGAAACGAGCGCGGCGAGTGTGCCGTCATTAGAGGCGGCGTTAGCGACCCGCCGCCAGGCCAGACATTTTTTATGCAACCCACAAGCCGGCTTTTTTCAACAGCATATTGCGGTGAACTAACGCAGAGCAGGATCGGTCTAATGATACTCACCTTGCGGGGATGAATATCCATTGATTCCTTTTTTGCATCTATATTTCTCTTTAATGATGAATTTTAATATCTTATATAAGATTAAAGTTAGTTTTTGCAAACATCATCATTTATCTGGGTCACAGCTTAATCTATTAGTATTTATATCTCTATGAATATCATACCCAAGTTTTTTATATGTTCATATTTATAATTATAGTTAAATCTATGTACAAACTGGAATACTTATGTGTAGTTTTCAATATAAATTAGATATATGTATCTTTCAAAATAAGCTCATCGAACTACATATATAACTATTTTTTTAGAAAATCTAAGACGATATAAAGAGTTATAAAAATATGAGTAGTATTTTAGATCAAGTGAGAATATTTTAACTAAAAAATTTGAAGCATCAAAACGTCCCGAACGACGTACTCGGCAAGCCATTAAAGCGCTCGGTGACAAGGTGACGTGCTCACCGCGGGGGCGCGATAACGCGGCCCGTATCCTGTCGTGATGCTCGCCTCGCTCGATATTGCGCTGAGCTGTAGGTACATACTTCTCATATGTTCATGAACGCTCCGTATATTTATCATCATATATAGAGTTACGAACTAACAATTATATTAAAAAAACACGATTTGAGCATGAAAGTGAGCAATACATAATCATACTTAACATATTTTTTTGTTGCAGGTAAAACATCTTTTTGAAATTTTTATCATCAGTAAGCCGTAAGTGATAAAAACAATCATTAAATTATAAAACAAATAGCGTATAAGGCATAATAACGGCGGGTTAATGCTGAAACTTAGATTAGAATTTGTTTCATTAAATAATATATCGATTTATTTTGATCTTAAAAGTTATGGACTTATTTTATTGTTATTTTACATAACTATATTCTGTTTTATAATAAGTCTTATTTAATAAGTAATATTTGAAATAAAAAATAAATGATGCAAGTGCGTCGGTCGCAGTATACCGCCGGTCGACAGCACGCGACGACGGGCCGAGTCGACTGATCCCCATGTCACGCCGTGCCTGCCACCGCCCGACAGTAGGGCTGGCACTATTCTAATAAAATAATTATAAAAATGAGACTGGGAATTTATTTTATATAGAAAAGTACTTTGTCCAGTTCTTTATACGTTATAAACTTAACTGATTATTATCAATTATTAAATAAATTAGTATACTATAAACATCGGAATTATAAGAAATATTAATCATGCTTTGGTAGGTGGTACCTACTATTTATTTCAACGGTATTTCACATAGCTCTACCATGAGGTCAATGGTATTCGAATCACCTGTATAGTTAATGTTTAGTTTTATAGATAATGGAGAAAAAGCATTGGTAGACTACAATTTCATTTAAATACCCTGTAACTACCAACCTTGTCTCAAGACACATTTGTTGATGTCGGACGCGATATAAAGCGGGACATACGTGCAAGTTCGCGGGACGGGTCGCTTCTGGACACAGCGGCCGAGGCGGTCGAGATTTTATAACATTTATTATTGCGTATTTATTATCCGTAGTACGAGATGCAGCGTTTTATAAAACCGACTAATCTGATACGGAAAATAAATATTAAATATTTTTAACTCATCGTTACGCTAAAAATATTATTCGTGATATTAAAGAAGCAAATTCGTACTACTAAGCATCGGATTAACATTATTAAGTATTTTATGTAAACCTATACTAATATATTACGTGATGTTTCTCTTTAGGACACCTAGCATATTAGCTAATTAAGTAGCTTTTTGCTCCTCCTGGTCATTTTTTTTCCCCAAATCTCGTAATTTTTGTGTCAGATCTGTATACCGATCTCAGACCACATTCATAATGTATATATAATACATCGAATTTCATGCAGATAAAATTTTAACAGCGACAAGTGTTCAAATAGTTTTCATGATTTTCATATTATTAAAATGCAAGTTCGCTGACTTTTTAATATTACTTATTATGTTTGTTTACATTATTGACAAGATCTGAGAGGAAAAGAGATAGCTTCGTTTCTCACAGTTCATATAAGTCATCTCACATAACGTCTCACATTATTCAATGTGTAGTAATGACGCGCGATCTCTTATGAGTTATGATCGCCTGGTATCATTTTCGCGTGTTTGAAACATACAAAGACGTAAGTGTTAAAAGTCTCTAAACCCCAGATAAGATAAGATAAATTAGGTAGGATTCAGAAGATACAAAATAAATAAACAGTTGAAACAAAGATGGGATACCGCGAACTACTCTATCCGATTGATACCTTAACAAAATCATAAAATAATTGATTGATAAGAAGATTGATTGTTCGAAATCGTTTTTTTGAAAATCAATCGGTTTCAACTTTTTTTTAGGCTAATCATATTTTCCATATAAACAACAACACATTGAAACTTTGTTATATAGACCGAGTGGATGGATGACCGATGATGTTATCCAAAAAATACTACTTCGTACCCATGATACAAAGTACGATTCCGTGTTCGCCTCGAATACTAGGAGAGCATGAACGTCAGCGAGTAGCGCTAGCGTCGTCGCTGCTATATAATTTAGTTATAATGACGGTATACACCATTAGCAGTGAAATGTTCTAACACGTAGCTACCCAAGTGTGGTATAAATTGAGGACATTACCAAGTAGGTGTTTGATTGATAGCCGGTGTAAAACGGATTCTCCGTTCGATTTGTATCGTCGCTATTATTACTATAATATAACTTTACAATGCTCGTAGATACTGTGAAGTACGTAGTAAATTATTAATATTCTGTTCATTCAATTCGTCTTTTCATTAACAAGAACGAGCGAGCAAAATCCGATCTTTGTAGGAGTCGGGTTAACAAGTCTTCGATATTTTTTACGAAAAAATTCAAGATAAAAATATTTTAATATTAAAAGCTGCAAAGTTTTGTCAAAATACAAGAGAATTTCACAACGACCGCGGACGATTAGGAAGACCGTTTTAGGTGCACTGCAGACATCATTTTTAAATAGATTTTTTTTTTCGTTCAGACTTTTGTTGTTTTAAAACAAATGAAATTGAAAATAATAAAGAATAGATAGGCTGTTAATAAATCATACTTATCGTATAACAGACTAAGGTAGGTTCATGTTATACCTATATACGATAAAATATTTGACCAATATTTTAGTACAGCATTTACAGGGGTTATTTCTCCCGTCAAAGTTTGAGTATATAAGTTAAACATAAATATACTTCTAGCATCAAAGTTCGAACGCAAGTTTGTGCCTCGGTGAGAAGACGTTTAATCGTCGACACGCTCCCCCTAATTTTTCCGACCACTTATCCCCCTAATCCAGAGTCTCGACGTTCCGGGACATTGTTTATTTGATCGATGATAACAGAGCTGTTTTTATGGAGTGAACTTTTCAGCTTGACTATAACTTTTTCCTGTTTTAACAATACATTATTAAATATTTTTACTTGATCTATATTTGCAATCTCAAAAACATTTTTTTCCAGATGGTTTATTTCGTCGAATAAATATACTATGTACAACTAAGTACGTAATTGAAGTTTGTAAGAATCATTACGTGATATGCAAAGAAAAAAATATAGCATTTACACAATTTATCGAGTGTACGAAAGTGAGTGTACAGAATGCCCGCAATCTGTCTTTTTCTGTCTTGCAAAAAATCCTTGCATGGTGTAAATTTTCTTGTAACCCAAAAATATGTACCGGGGAATAATAAGTTAAACTAAGCAAGGTTGGATCCGTTACGAATAAGAATAAGTGTCGGTGAACTTTATTTAGAACACAATGAAGTGTTCATTCCAATAAACGAGTAGTTCCAAGTTGTCCCTTGTTACTTGTCCTGGCTTCTCTCAATAGCTTATTCTAAAACTCTCACAACACAAATAGTTGGTAGGAACTGGATATTAAGGTGCGTTGGAATTAGTGTAATGTGTAGGTGTGTCGCGTATCTTTTGTTACGGAATTTATACGCCTGTCGACCGATATTACATATTAGAATACGGTTACGAAATTGGTGCAATTAGTTTTATAAATAATTATAATTATTTTCAATTAAGACAATGAAATATACTTGGTAGTAGGACATTTTCCAAGACCGTCGGGGTAATGTCAAATGTAAAACTCATTAATGTAGTGTTTTGCATTGAAGTGTGAATGAGCCATTGTAATTAAAATCACAAATGATGTAAAGTTTTAGTTGCCAAGGTTAGTAACGCATTGGGTAATGTAACCAATGATTAATATTTCTTAAAGGTTCAATGTCCATTATAACTTATCATCAGGTGTTCCATATGCACATCTGCCTATCTTACATAATACGCATTAAAAAGTTTCGTTAAATTTTAGCTACAAAAAAGCCACCTTGTATGTGACAATGTAGAAGGTGTACGTCAAATAATACGTTAGGTCTAAAACATCGTTGTTGTCGTCAAAGAGCTCCCACTCCATGATTTTATATTTTTAATATTTTTTCATATGAAAATGTCCACAATATCTTTGATATAAAGTGATTCTCAGCATGACACAAATAATAGTTAAGATTCATTTAACTCAAAATGTAGATAAACTCCTGATATTGGATCAACATTTGCTGATAAAACATAGACTGAAAAACTTCGAACCAATTTCCATTCATTTTCGTTCATTAAATGAGGGGGCGGAGCAATCAGCGCGCCTCGTCTGTTCAGATTAATGAGTAATATTTGAACCTCCAAAAATCTGGTTATTAAGCTTTGTCCTTTGATACATGCACATGCGTTATACACATGTTGAAGTATTCAGCAAACAACTGGTTACTCGCCGTATTAATGAGATATTTCATGTAGGTTATCTGTATCCAGAATCTAACTGGTTTAGAAAATTAATGCAACATGCCTTGCTATTGTAGGTCGATACGAGAAATGTTAGTTTATGGTTGAAATGGAAATTCACTAAATAACCTTATATAGAGGCAAGCCGGTAATAATTATCGTTTCGTTAAAAATCTGCTTAATTTTTTTGTTCTCATAATTTACTGCTTTCCGGTTGGAGGTGTTTTGTAAAGAACATACGAAAACTGTCATAATAAAAACATATTATATGAAATTTATTAAACAACGCAAGGTCGTTTACCTAATGGACAAGGATCAAAAATTGTTGCATAAATAAATAAGTTAAAGTCGAATTTAATTAAAGAGAGCAACTTCTCAAGAAACCATACCCTAAAAATAACGTACAGCGAAAAGACAAGTATAAGCTAAGACTTAGTTACAATCCTGGGCCAAATCACCCAGCCCCCTCTCTTAGCACCCCTCATTACCGTCACCCCCCCTTGATTGATTGATTCATTCCGGGCTGCTACGATAAGTGCTCATACCTTGTTATCAAGTTAGGTTCTGTAATTTTGGGGTTGCCATGGTGTGGATAATAGTTACATCTATAAGGATTATGGATATTACTTACGTCTACGTCAGTATATTTCAGATATACATCGCAGAAAACTGTGTTATATGTTCACTTGATTTTGCAAAAAATGATTGGAAATTCGGTCGAATTATCAAATTGCCATAAATCCCTTATATATAAGTAGTTGTTTTCATTTTAATTTTGAGGAATTTCCACTACATATAAATTATGAAAAAAAGTATGCAATAACGCGTAACATGACATAAGTATAATGTTTTGTAGATTAATACTCTAACTACTTAAATAACTACTTACTTTATGTTCAGATTACATATGTTAAAATTTGTACAGAGAAACATAGGCGCTGACTTCTATAGTGAGAAACCTTAAAGGTTGTATGAACCTAAAACGATGTCAGCAAATGAACCCACGAATTGCGATGAATAGTTTTATAACCACAGGTGCTTAAATTTATTCCATAGAAAGTTACGATTCGTTTCTGTGGGAAAATATCTTTATTCGCCCTGTTTATGGTGTTGTACCGATGCGGTCGTTTTTATGGCCGTGAATTGTGGAGTAGTTTTATGGCCTTTTCCAAGATACAAATAGCCAACGTCTTACGTATAAATCTGTTTGATGTATTTTTTATTTGATACACATTACGGAAAATATCAACCCCTTTTTATAAGTTGAAAATTAAGATATCGATATAATTAAATTACACACTATTTTAAAATTCGTAGCCAATCTTTTTTTTTAATATATCAAGCAACAAAGTCATAGAGCACCTTATTATTAGGAGTACAGAATACATAAGGAGTTTTATAATAACAATATTACAAACATCGCGTGCGCTAACACGTAATCAACACGCCCTCGCCCGGCGCCACACTCCGCGCTTCCATGCAATTACTGACCGACCGCTACCCTCTAATTTATGATGCCCCGGTACCGCGCCTCAATAAATGTCGTCCAACGAAGGTTGTGGCGGATCGGATCCTCCTTTTTTATTTTTCACCAAATTTGTTTTGAATTCTTAGAATCAACTTATGAGGTTTTGTTATTTCTGGCTTTTATTTTGTCTCTCTTGCATAAAAGATTTCGCAGTATTTTTAAATATTTTATCAATTTGGCTAACAGTAATCTTATGTTTAGCAGGCAAGTGCCAAGCCAGCCTTATTTATTTTTATTACCAAAAGATTTATCATCCGAGTGACATAAAAAGGAAAATTTTAATTACTTATCAAATGAAAAATGAAATTGCTAAAAAACTTAAAAAATACGAAATCGTGGAATATGCAGCTCAGCTATTATTCTGCGTCGCTACTCGGCGCCACTAGAACAATGCGTCTCGACTCGAAGTCGAGGAGACGCCTCATTCAGACGGAAGGGCAAACTCCACTTTTTTCCTCTGTAGTACAACCACGACGCATGTAAAAAACAGGACAATTTTAACCCAAGTAATATCGTTTTACAATAATCTATGTGGTTTGTAAACTTGATTCAATGTCAGCTTTGAGTTTCTTGGATCAGAAGAAATCGTTTTTATAAAGTAAAGTAAGTGAACTTATTTAATGTTTCTTATCTGGTAACTCATTTAGTGCTAAACCGTAAATGTCAACGTCAGAAATGTCAAATAAGTCGGAAAAATGGGCGACGTTTATCTTTAGTCCTTTTAAGGTCTACAAAATTGAATAAGTAAATAAATATTTTTAGTAACCTAAATTATAGTACCTTAGGATGTTGAAATATTATCATTTATATAATCAGAAAGTTTACGATTTACGATTACGAAATACTTCTTATGATCCTTGTCACCCTACCGGGTATTAGCGCTGATTTACAGTTTGAAAAATATCTGTTAACAGGAAAGATCGCCTTCCTCCCAGCGAGTATTAGTTGATAAGTTGAGGTTGGATGTTACAATACATTACAGAAAAAGTAAAAGTTACGTAACAAATGTATATGTCCACATGTGGGCTAAGATTTCACTTTTTCTTGAGGCGAAGACTGGGAGCTGTCCACCACGCTGTTCTAATGCTGAAAGGTGGAACATATAGCAAATTTTATTAGACACACTTAAATTTATTCTAAAAAAACCTTGTACTGCACAAAATCATGTTGATGAATTTTTTAACCTAAAGTATTAAATAATTGTAATTTATTCACATTATCATCATATCATTGTTAAAAAAGGATTATGCACACAAAAGAGGTCTTTTTCTTTTTTCGAAAAAACTAACCTATAAAATAACATACAACCTTATTTTTAAAGCCTTTTTATGAGTGTAATAAATAGCTTTTATTATGTGGAACTGATCTGTTTGGCTACTGAATTGAAATCAAGTTTTGATTTAATCTTTGGTTTAGATCATTTCGTGTAGAATAATTAAAAAATATTCAGTATACCTTTATTCTTATGGTTTTAAATTAATTTTGTTATAGTTAACAATGTATGATTAGTAGTTACTGCTTCATTTTTAAAAAGTAACATGTACCTTTAAGTTTCCTTTGCGAGGTGTAGCCGTCACCAAAAAAACTCATATTTTCTTACAATATCTGTCTTTACTAGCCGATTTTTTTTTTATAGATTTAATGGTGCAACAAGTAGATTAAGGCTCAATCTTGGAATGAGCTATGTCCTATGGGTCTATAGATATACTGACTTGGCCATAATTCGAACTGAAATATAGTAATACAAAAGTATTGCTATACAAAATATCCAGGCTAGAATAGCCGGTGCATTCTTAGAGGTTATAATTTACTTTATGTACTTATATATATATATAATGACGTCACTGAAACCGTTGGCAGGTCTAGAATCTAAATCAGATTATGAAAGGAAAGACCTTAATTAATCTGACTAACACCGTATGATCAATTATAGTTCTCTCTAGAATATGCTACATCAAATGATATAGGATTCGTTTTTTTTATTTACAAGTAGGATAAACTCCGCAATAAAAATGGCGGTTCTGTTTTTTAGAATTGCTGAATATACCTATGGGTTAATTTACATTTAATTAAATACTTCTATTTTCAATATTTCTATTTTGATGGATTAATTAATCGTAACATATAATTGTGGCGATATAGATGTCCTGAATCCTGACTATGTGTTATTGTATATTTGAAGACTCATACAATCTAGGTGTCCTTAAATTAAATATGTGGCTTGAAAAGATTCCGGGACATATGTGGCTGGATATAAGTGTCGTTCTTTCGACCGATAGCAGTCGGGTGTTTGCCATTATCAAAAAAAAGTGCAATTCACTCCTTCGTTTAAATGAAAAATTGAATAATATCATTTGAATTTGGAATCTCTTTGGATTCGATGAGTATGTAAATGCAAAGTTTGACGTAGAGTTTCACGTATGTCATATTTCTAGAGTTGCAGGCGATCTTTTTTATAATATTTCGTACACAAAAGCAGTGACTGTGGAACATAAAATAGCGAGGTTATTTATCCGATAGGCGTTGAGACCCGGAGAGCAGAAGTTTCACGACGCTCCCACCTCGGGCACTAAGTAGGAGGCGGATGCCATATTTACCAGTTGCCTTAGGGTTGCCACAGATACGGATTTTATTGAATTAATAGGACATAAATCATTATCATTTTATTTTATATATATGTTTTTATAGAGGAGTAAATTCAGACAATTTATAGATAGGAGAAAAGCAAAGAGTTATTTGGGTTGTGTTAAGGTATTGAATAGTATCTGTAAGTAGATAAAATAGACAAAGTTTTCTTATTTTTTTATGTAATAAATAAGAAAATTATTTTTCTAGACACAGTATTACTGTTAGTGTGTTCTAAAACAAAACATTCATTGAGGTTATCTTTAAGTAGATAAAAAAGTATCAGTTTTTGTATAGTTACCAATAAATATGTGTTACAGGGATAATAAATTTTAATTTAAATAAGTGCAGTAAACGTTTAAGATTGAATATATATTTTAATAAAAAAATATATATTCTTAAAGAATTTATATATAATTGCCAACCCTAGGTCCATGTCAGCAGGCTGTGTATGTGTGGAGCGCCGCCGACAGAATCACCTGGGCTCGCAATTTTACGAGCAGCCGTTGTGTCGGCCGCCGTCGCTTCTAGCTTTCACGAGTGATGTACCAGACATAATAAATATCGAAAAGATATTATTAATATTCCACTTTATAATATAGATTTAAGAAATACATAAACAAATCAATCGTAACAAATACAAGCTTAATATCAAGTATATATATTAAATTATCCTGGTAAAAAATGTTGAAAGTATATAAAATAAAATTTGTTAAAACTGATATGTAACTGTTGTTTAGATAGTAATGAATGGAGTTACTAATTTTGAAAACGTATGAGACATGTATAATTGACATATAAATATTTTTCCAAAAGCTGTAGAGTTATTTCAGGAATTCAGTTCACGTCATTGTTAAATAATTCCTCATTTATAACGAAACTGTATCGTGTTGACAGTTAAACTTATTTAAATAAAAAAGATACAAAACGAAATAAAAGTTATCGATACCCCAGTACGTCCCTATCGCTCAAGTACACTCAAGTCGCCGTCCCAGGCGAGGCGATGGAATTAAATCGCACGCACGACACTTCCGCCCTCCCACCGCGCCCCCTGTTGCCCCGTTACCAGGGCTGTCACAGGCTATAAATTATAAGTTATAGTATATTTTTTTATAAGCAACAAAGCTCAATTTTGTTTAACGTTTAATTTAATAAATCTAGATTAAATATTAAAAGTTTAAGAATTATAATTTTCAATAGTTTCTTTATTTATTGATTAAATTTCACTGTATTATTTTTTACCTTATTAAGCTTTATCTTTTAAAGAAATATACACCATTTATTTTCTATTGCCTTGAAAATACTACTATGACTATTTTATTTAAGTTTTACTGTTTGGGCAAGGGTTTTGTTGTGTTATCATTATTGCAATGAATTGATGCAAATAAGTCATATTATAAATATCTGATTGCCGCGATTGCTTTGTACACTAATAATCATTTGGAATAAAGCATAAATATAATAACATTTTCATTCAAGATACATAAAATGTATTCGCAGATTTGAATATACTTTGCGGACATACCAATGTGTGCGTGTGTGATTTTTTAAAATTTACTTGCAAATGTATAAGTGTGCGTGCGTGAGATTAGTTTCCCGTTTCTTCTCCTATCAGGACATTATCTTTTAAGAAATAATTAAAGTTCTAAATTTAAAAATGAACTTCGCATTCGAATTTCCGTGAATTAGTTGCGTGATTGACAACCCTATGACCCAGAGACGAGCAACAAGACTCGACGCCGTCACTGCTGTTCACGAGATGTCATCCGTCCCACGCCTCACTTGCTGCCCGCTTTGAACTGAATACTAACAGAGTATCGCGCTATTATCTTTCCCCCGCTGAGCCTGTATTTGGCTACTTCATGGTAGATTGTTGATATGCTTCCATGGGAAATACGAATCACGTTGTTGGAAATCCGCTTCTTAACGGATTCGAATTTTTTATACGTCACAAAAACCTTCACGGTCAGATTGTTCAATAAATACTTTTTGTTAAAAAAAACCGTTTGATATCGATAATGAGTCATTAAAAAATATAAAACCTTACGAAAGATCATCTATTTTAATTTTAAAGATATCAACATTAGAAAAACGAAGTTAGGCTGCACGTCAATTTTCCTTTGTTTCTTTTCAATAATTTAAAAAAAATATTTGTCGATTGCATGCAGTATATTTATTAAAATAATGTCACAGTCTATTGTGTTCGAAATTTAAAAAGTGAAGCCGTTAAAACCAATAGAAACAAATATGTTATAACCCCTTTGATTTGTATCACTTTTGACGTCTCGTATTGGTTCGTCTGTGTTATATATAGTCTGCTTCACTCACATATTGTTTTGTCTGTGTGAGAAGAATATGTTGTATGTTACATTTAATGAATACGTTTCGTGGTCATGTGTGGCCAGAGGCGAGTCGTGAAATGACATTAATTATGTCACGCGCTCTGCTACTAATTTCGTATATTAATGCACAGATTATATCATTATTAATTATTAAAAAATTGTCTAGTGCGACTTATTCAGCCAACAATATTATCATTGGATAAAAGATAAATACTTTATAATTCTGCATATAGTAGTAGATTAAATTGGGGGAAAGAAATCGATTCGGTGAAATGAATATTTAAAAAAAAAATATAAATTTTAATTTACATGACAATCTTATTTATTATATTAAGAATGCGCGTCAGATGACATTAGTTTTGTCTTGAAATTATTATACGCAAATCTTACAAACAATACAAATTAAAAATTAATTACACTACAAGACATCAGACATATTTATAAAGCCCTATATTATTTTTCATATTTCCATACGATTTAAATTTTATTCTGTAACATCATATAATATGCGTCCATACATTTGACGTCGTACGTTAAACAAAGGGGACAGACACATCGAAATACGAAACGATAATTTGATCATTTCTCTTTGGAAGATAAAGTTCTCCGCATCCGTCCCCTGCGGTCACTCCCCTGGCTCCTGTCATCCCCTGCCGTTTGTCCCGCCGCTGTTTGTATCATCCGTTATGACGTATTTGATGACAGTTGGGAATTTAGGGAAGAGCCGTTTAAAATTCGAAGGCTTTTAAATATTTTGACAAGTTTTTTTTTTAAGTAGTCATTATTAATTAGTCTGCCAGTATGACATTATTTTATCCATAAATTTAAATGCAAATAATTTTGTCCTTCATTATTCAGTAGGACTAGTAAATAGTTCAGCTTTAAAATAATATGCTGCATCAACATATAAACATAGTAAATTATTGTTTTAAATATTTCAGAACTTATAATTTGAAAATTGTTATTAAATATATTTTTTTAGTTAAAGCTCAAAGGTTACCAAGGTATAGTGCCCATTCTCTGACTGTTACTAAACTTAAACTATGTATGACACTTAAAGGCCAATAGTTCTTTGACCTGTAGGTTCTAACTATAAAGCAAAGATATAGTACACGCGGTAGAGCGCTCAGTGCTTGCGGTTACGCGGTCGCTCGGGGGCCATGCGGGCGTGTGACCACACATTGAATCAGGGCTTGTGATTTCAACGAAAATACCTATTTTGAAAAAACCGACACAATTCAAAAGTAATTATTAATATTTATCTTTCATAATTTCATTAGCAATGCGTACAAATGTTGGTGGAATTTTTTTTGGAAGTTTCATTTTTTAATGTTATTTTGTAACTCTGGTCACTAAAGTAAGCCATTTTTGTGCAATGTTATATACAAGACGTCATCTGAAAGGTTTGTGCAATTGCAAAATAATTTATTCTTTGGTCATAAAATATATTTGCTCTTGATTCTAAATCTAAGATGAAGGCGTCTAGCTGTTTTGATATATATATACGTTGATAGAGAATTCGTCACAGTTGACTACAATTCTTGGGTTCACCTTCAGCCAAGAGCCAAAATAAATGCTCGACCCGAATGCCAATATTGAACACGTCTAGATCAAACAGCGCACAGGCAACGGAACATTTAATAAAACTCGTATTAATATTCGGAGACGTGCGAATGTGTTGTTAGGTGTGCAAATAGCGGGCCACGCGGCAAACACGGCGCGCAAACAGCCCGCGGCTAGCACCCCGCGCTGAACCGCCCGCATACATGTGTAACTACATATATCGTTTTACATAACTCACACATACACAAATTTAAAAAAAACGTAACAATATACATGTATTAGGTTCTGATTTTATTTGATTTCAATAATAATTTATAAAGAACCGAGAAGGACCAGTATTCAGAACGCATACATCTTAACCGCTGAATGCGGGTTTAAACCCAGGCAAGCAACACTGAATTTTCATGTGCTAAATTTCTGTTTATAATTCATCTGGAGCTCGGCTGTGAAGGAGTATCGTGAGGAAACCTGCATGTGTCTAATTTAAAAGAAATCCTGGCAGATGTGATTCCATCCATTTAACCAGAATATGCTCCTAACCTTTTTCTCAAAGGAATCAGAGTCCTATGCCCAGCAGAGGGATATTTACAGGCTGGTATTATTATTATTTATTACAATATTTTATATATGTAATAAACAAAAATCGAATTGATCTATACAAACGAAAATAATTCTACGGTTATATCTATTAAAAGTTTCCTTAGGAAAATGATTTCTGATATCAAAAATAATAATAATCTTACGGAGACTCGCTCGGTCTGCGTTATATTTGTGAAACTGGCGCCGACTTCAAAGGAACATCTGAGCTGGGAGAGACGCTATATCGTAGAGATATTGGAATCGAGTCGCTCATTATTTATCTCACTGCCTCGCTCCCGTTGTTAACTTCCATTGAGATGTGAATCTTGCGTAGCATTGTGTCGACGTTGATCGTTCGTGCAAACGCAACACGGTTATCACTTCCCACGTGATGAATTTGTAAGTTATACTAATAATAGGAATAGTTTATAACTATTCACGTATGTGGTGATAGGTCTTTGTGCAAACCTGTCTGGGTAGACGATGACACTTACAGTATTCATGTTTTGGTTTAAATGGTCAGACGACAAATGAGCAACCTGTTTCATTTGACGCTCTAAAATAATCATAATAATTTTAGAAACATATATGAGATATGTTCATAAAATATTGTTTTCATTTATTACGCGTAAAATACATTTCAAATATATTTATTGTTAACTGAAAAGTTGGTATTGTAATATATAAAGTTACTACGCTTTAGTATAATATAATTCGTAAAGTAAAAATAAGTTTAATTTTTAATTCCTTGTAGTTTACTATAGATTGAATGAACAAAACACTTCTTATTATCTTAAGAATAAATCGAAATTAAAATTTTTGTCTTTTTTTTTACTTCACAATTATTTATGAAGTAAAAAAAGGTTTGATGTTATGTATTATTTTGTAAGCTGAAGTCATTTAATTTAACATATTATATAAGTCCACGTATCAAAGAAATAACTGAATATCTTATTATTTTTAATTCACTTCGAAACAATTTCAAATAATACGAATTCTATACATTTTTGTTTCAATATTCGCATTAATATTTGACGCGACAATTCAAATCAACTTCTTCAATCAATGACAAAGACCAAATCTTTATTCAATATAGAAGCCTTAAAAATCCACTACCGTTTCGAAAAAACACTTTGGATCTGAAGGAACTTGTAAAAGAAATTCTATAGACTTCCGTATATTTTCAAATTGTTATCAATTTATACGTTAACAACTGTTTATGATTAAATAAAGAATAAGGTTGCAATAATATCGTTTAACTATCGATAGAAACGTAAACTTGTAGGTACGTTTAACATCCAGTATCGCTAATGAGATGTCGACGTGACATTTGATATACAACCCCCGAATCACGACCCCTTTGAGAGCCACTCGTCAACGCGAGCGATCATAGCGGATGGATAGAGACGTGCCTTCTGACTATCGATAAAAGAAATCACTTGTTTCAAAAATTTTATAAGGCTTTTTAAATGAAAAAAAAGTGCTCTTCTTGCATTTGTTTATTTGTAACTTACATACATAAACATATAAAATTTAACTAAAAGGAATATCTATTTTATTATGTTATAAAATATTAATATCACATGATCCATATTCACGCAAATTAAAACAACAGTTAATAAAAAAACACATACATTTAATACTTTAATATTGTACATAGTATAAATAATATAGTAACAAGAAACTAGTATAAAAACATTAACTATGTATGTATATATGACGTAGTAATTTTTCGTTCATTCATTTGGATAAAATGCTTTTTTCACTAATGAGACCCTGACACGGTCGACGTATGCCACAGGAACGCGCGCCTGTAAGGACACTTGTCAAGCGAGACTTCACGATAGTGATGTACTCTTTAAATATCGATACATTTTGTAGACAATAATTAATAATAATATATATTCGAAAGTATTAATGGCGTAAAAACCTCATAATTTAAAAAGTAAGTATATATTGTCTCATATGACAAAATATGTCAATGAAAGCAGTTATTAGGTTTTTCTGTCAACATATTCTAAACTCAAAGCAGCTCGAAGTTTAGAAGTTGGAATTGTTTACGTTCCCGTTCCACGTGAAAGCACGTAAAGCCTGAACTCTCTCCTGTCGCGTCGGAGTGCCGTTGCTTCGGATTATGAGAGTCAGGAATTAGAAAGTGCACCTGTGTTTGCGCACATCCGAGCACTTTGATATTTGCTACGCAGTTGGCTAGACTGCCGTGACTTAAATCGGTCAGGAGGACATCAAAAGTATATCTATTTTATGTAATACAAAATGCCCTCCTAGTAATTTTTGTTACAAATCGCCTTATTATATTATTCAATAAACAGAGTATGTTTCTCGTTTAGAACGATAACAAGTCATTCAATTTTGATGAAGCTTTGGCGTGTTTTTCTGTGTAAATCTGTTTATGGCTTCAAAATAGTAAGCATTTTTCTTTTAATTTTTGGCCATTTATATAAAAATTATATGTAGAAACTTATTCAATCCGCGAGAAGACAAGGACAAGGACAAGGCTAGGACAAGGCTAGCTAGTAATATAATATCTTCTCAAATAATTTTAAATTTAATGTTTTCTGATATACATACATAAATCTCTCCATGCTCATATCGTACTTACATACATATTGGCGCTTGATATGTTTACTGCACATACTATATACGAGTATGTTATAATACATATTATAACCTACACATGGTGAGTTATAACCAAGGTTAATAGTGTACATAGAATTATCCCAAATATATATGTAGTCTAATATAAGTATTAAGAGTTAAATAATATATAAATTGTACATAGCGATAAGGTTTATATTTCTAACAACAGAAACTTATTCTCGTAACAAAGTTGTTAGGAAAGTTTTAGCCGGTTGGCAGCCCTGCGTGCGGGTCGGGATCGCTGGCACGCGGCGAGACCAAACGACAGCTGATTAATGCGCGGCGAGCGGTGATAGTGATGGGGCGCTTTTATGTTGTATCGATACTTTATTTTCTTAACTTTTTTATTGATATATCGAAATCGTTTGTTTTACACGTACAATATTATTATTGCTATGCTTATTTACAAATAAAATATTTTTATTTGAAAAAGAACTAAATACTACAAAATATAGGTCAAAAGTATAAATCTTTTTACCTGCATATTTTGTAGTATTATCATTTAACTCTAAAAGACGCATTTCAAATTATTTGTATTTTAATCGAGTACTCGAATCTAAACTCATATTTCTAGTAATTTTCATTTAAAATATATAAGATGGTGTATAAACATTATTTTTTTAGCTTTTACCTGTAATTCAAAATGAAAACTATAAGTATCGCTTCTGTTAAGAATATCGATTAAATATTTACGAATTAACACGTTCCCTGCGCCATCACTTTCAAAAAACTTTCAGCTGGTGCTTTGGAGACCTAAAAGATCTCCAAACTAACCTACCATTTGGTGCGTTTGAGACCTAATCGGTCTCCTAAAGATACAGTTATCAAAATAGTTTATATCTTCCACAAATACAATCAAATATATTTAGAAGTTTTGTGGGTGAAAGATAGCCTATTGCTTTATATTTTGCTAGGTTCGCACGCAGTTATGACATTTGAATAAACTACAAATACCAAAAAAAAATATGATATCGATTGTATCTCGTACCGCAACGGAAGATAGTTCAAAATGTGTAGTAAGTAGTGATGGGAATAAAATAATATCTCAGTTGTCGATTGAAAAAGTTTTATTATAATAATTATGGAAAGTGTTTTTCATTAAAACATGGTAGGCACATTTATTGAGCACCTACTTGATGTACATAAAGCATTGAATGAGGCAGGAGAAGCTTTAGCATTTGTGTTGGATGTTTCTGTTAGCATTAGTGAGCACGAGCTAGGAGTAGATAAACCACTATGGTTACGAGAAACAGTACCACAAAATCTACCAGTAGGTGTCATAGGATCAGTAGGTATAGTAGGTGTAGTATTAGTCATCAATAATGTATATCAATAAGGTATTATTGTTACTACTTTTTGGACTGGATATCGTATTCTGAAGCACACTAAATCGTTTTCCAGTACATGGGCTGATATATATATATTATTTTCATTTCTTAGCTGCGTGTGCTCCAACGTAGAAAGGTTCATCATTTTCTTTTCAGGGGCTTCAAATATTTCATAATCAGAATCACCGTCATTATTAGCCAATGGGGGGCAAATTTGAAAATTTTCGAAAAGTTTTTATTTAACTGGACGATGCAGCAGTATAATCCGGCGTTGATTTTTTGTTGTAAATTTCACCAAAATTAATAGATTTTTTACACTTTTTTCTTTTAAAAGCACTCATTGTATAACAAAAATGATAATCAACACGTAGGTATATACGCGAGTGTTATTTCGCAAACGTGCGCGCGACAACACTAAAACGAGTCACGCAGCGCCCGCGCCGCCCACCTTCACTCTCTTGCGTCTACGAGGCGTACGATTCCACGAGTACCGACATATCTCCTAACGCAAGGAATGAAAATAATTACAGTACTGTGCGTTAGGGACCTAATCCATCTCTAATTTTTTTTTAATGTCCTTGAATTCATCTTTAAGTAGGAAGTAAATATGTATATTTGTCCTACTCATACCTAAAGAACTTTACACGTTAGGTCCTCCCGCAAGGAGTGAAACAACACGATTATGTTCAACGCACAATACAAAAGTCCTGCAAGAGATCTGATAGATCTCGTAATGCAACGAACGTGTTAATTTATATTGCTTATTTATTCTCCTATAACAAACATTCAGTCATCATTGAAGTTGTATTACCAAGGAGTTTTCGTAAAAACTATTTTCTTTAATATTTGACTGTTTAAAATAGAATATGTTTTTTTAACTACTTTCAAGTTAAATTTAAAATTATCTCAATTTTTCTCTTGTTCTTTGATAATGACTTTGATATATAATTTTCATAGATTCTGTTTTGTTTCTTGTTTATAATACACTGATTTCATACACTTTAATTGTATTCATAAATACAAAATTTATAATAAAAATTTCTTTCGATTTCACAATTACTTTCACAAAGTACCATTTCTCTTATTTTAAATCGATTTAATATCGCATTTAAAAAAAACGATAATATATAGTTTGTCGATAATAAAACAAAATAGTTTCCCATCCCTCGGCCTCGGATGGGAGTTCCACGGTGCGCCGCGCCCGACTGAATCATTATCGACGCGCCCGAGCACAAACGTCGATATTTTGCCGGCGCTACATCCCTGTTTAATGACGATGACGTTCTGATCAAGTGGTTCAGATAATGGAACGATGGATTGCGGTTATTTCTATCATATGGAACTGTGCTGTGATTTACACTCGCGTGGTTATTTATCGTAATGTCGATAGAAAATATTATCGACTAAATTTTATGTCTTACTTTCGTTGATTGAACAATTTTTTTATCTATACTTCTATAGTAATATTATAAATGTGAAAGTAACACTGTCTGTCTGTTTGTCGCTCTTTCACTACCAAACCAATGAACCGAATTTGATGAAATTTTGTATGAAGCTAACTTGAATTCCATGGAAGGACACAGGCTAGTTTTTTGCTTACCACATAACAAAACAACCCGTTAACAAGCGATACCGCGGGCGGCGACTAGTGCTCATGTATATCGTAATACATATTTTTCATTTTAAATAATTATTGTTAAATGTAACGTTATGTAGTGTTAAACGTAGTGTAGGACGTCCTCAGGCACGGTGTGGTGACGATATACGTAACGCGGCAGGCAGGAGCTGGATGCGAGTAGCCGGAGAAAGATCACAGTGGGGTGCGCTTGGAGAGGCCTATGTCCAGCAGTGGACAAAAACGGGCTGATGATGTATGTGATGATGATGATTGTGAAATGAGCTATATACTTTTAAAATAGATAACTATAATTTATCTTTTATAAGGTATGTTACCTATTACATACCTTATGAAACATTCGGAGCTATTGTATGATGCGCACGCGACCTGCCCCTCGAAGAAACAGAGGGGGTGACGCTAGTTTTTTAATGGGTGTTCCGGTGCACTTAGCAACGGCGAGTCCCATATAGAAACTTCAAATGGGAAAACACATGAACGATTTTTTCCACTAAATTCATATCTAATTATAAACTACGGATAAAGCAACACTTCTATTTCATCCGACTTCTCCTCATTTAATATAAATTGTGTAAATAAATAATAATTTATCCTAGTCTGATCGCATTTCAAAATCCAAATAGTGAAATATGAAATCTCAAATGACGTAGTAACATTGATAAAAATTATATGAATTAAAAAAAAAACGTAGAGTGAATGACAATTTGTAATCTTTATCTTAAATCCATTCGTTCAATCCACTGATTCACTGCGAATTTACATGTGGATATAATCTAAACTTATTCCAAAGCTATTTCGGAAGTCGTCTGTCAGCTTGCGATGGAGCCACCTGTTGCTAGACCAGAGCTCGCCAATTTACTATAAATCAAACGTTTGGATTAAATGCGATATGTTTATTTTTATCTCTGTCATACCTATGATAAAATTGATTAGTTAGAAAGGAATGGGAAGTATTAAAATATTAATGACGGTAAAGTAAAAATAGTTACAAACTATTTCGATTTGACATAGTTAGTATATCCTTCATGAGCCAGAGAAAACATTGGTCTTTAGCTAATTATGAATTAAATTGTGTTTTTTGAGCGGAAAGTAGAGTTAACTTCATCTCATATGGCTTGTGTGATATGATAGGCTTTCATTCAGCATATGCAGGTTTCCTCACGATGTTTTCCTTATGTCGAACATAAATTATACACAAGCTTGCCCGTGTTACCTTGACATTCGTTTATGGTGTGTTTTATCCACTGTGCCAAGTAGCTTAGCTGTACAGCATTTCACAAAAAGTTAATCAAATAAAGTTATTATTATTATTCAGTATTTGGTTTAGATGTAAGTCATGATAAGGCCTCATGAATCTATCAACGGTTCAGGACGTAGAGACGGTGTAGTATACCTCGAACAGTTATTATGGAAACTCTTACTAAATAGTCACTTACTAAATAACCAAAAAATATCATTTACTGGTATAAAGGCAGATCAACATATATGACAATTCTTGTAGACTTTGACTGCACGGAAATAAATGTCAAGTTTGACACGTATTTCTGGTTATAAAATCGTAATAAAAATGTACAGTCGGGGTAAGAAAATGTTCGTCACTTTAAGATCTATTTTCGTGTGCTCAGTATGAACGATAATCTGCTTTACGAGCACATATGACATTGACAGACATATTTTGACAATTCAATAGAAGATACCATACCTAATTTGAATATGGAATGTCTAATTACGCCTTAAAAATATTTCATATTGATATAAAATTAGACGTAGTCCAAAGATGTTATACTATTTTGAACCAAGTTATCATACCATGTAAGTTTAATTTCATATGCAGTTGTCAGTTTAGTGTTTCAATTTCGAAAGGTACTAAGAGCTTAAGACTTGATAAAGGAATGAGTTTGAAAACTGACGAAAGTTTTCATGCTCTGAGTGTACAAGAGCTTCCTGCGTCGTGGACACTTACTCGGCTCACGTGCGCCTCTGGCGGGGTAATTGCGATCGCCATTAGCCTCGCCCCGGGCGATCCCGGCCGGGATAAGCGAACGATGATAGCCTTGTTTCATCCTGACCCTCGTGCTGTCAACTTGACTTCTGATTTATTCTACGTCGAGTTTTTATTACATTTTTTATCGTTTCTTATACATCTTTATATTGTTACATATACAGGTGTATGATAAGATATATTAATTTAGTTTTGTGTTTGAATTATGGCAATTAAAAAATAATTTTCTAGTTCTTGCACTTTCATTGGTTTCAATGTGATATAACCTATAAAGGATTACGTACCCCATCACTAAGATTGGAAAATCTCAGGATAAATATTAAATATATAATAATCCTTTCACCAAAGGTTGTCTGTTAGAGATTGCTTTAGCAATAAGACCGACTTTGCACGCTCTTATTTTCTTGTCTTGGTTGTAATTGTTCTCTTTATTTGTATGTTCTTTTTCATTGTGTGTGCAATAAAGTATTAAATAAATAAATAAATAAATAATATTATAAATAATATTGGACAACATCACATACATTTAGTAGCTAAAGCACTTGTGTTATGAAAATCAGAAGTAATGATGACAGATCAGATCCAAGACAACATAGAAAACTAATGAATTTTCTACATCGACTCGGTCGGGAATCAAACCCGGGGCCTCAGAGTGGCGTGCCCATGAAAACCGGTGTAAACACCACTCGACCACGGAGGTCGTCATATATATTGGACCTAATAACACGCGGTGACTGATTGACTATTGTTCTATAAATATTTCGGTGTTTAATGTCCTTCAAGTACAAGAAATATAATATGGTCCCAATGGTTACCTACAGCATAATAGATTGATTTATTATATCGTTCTGTTTTATAATACTTTTAGTTGGATGGTCTGAGCCTGATGGTAAGAGGTCACCACTGCCCCATCACTACATCGTAGGATGTATTAACCATCTCAGCCAAAACGTAACCACCATTCACCATTGGGTACTAAGATGATCAAAACCATTAAAACCGGAACACAACAATGATGAGTATGCTTTACCAACATGCTAGCATAACGCTGATGCAAGTTTTAAAACTTAGAAGCTTTTTTATTTTTGGAGATTGTCTGTTTTTAATACTTTTAAAACTGTCGTAATAACCGACAATGTCGTAATAACTGAAGTCTTCAATAAATTTTATGTTTAAGGAGTAATTTTTAATAATTTTTATGTTAATAAATATAATTACTCAAAAAATTATGACTTACAATATACTCGTATAATAAATAAATAAGCTCTATATATATAAATTCTCTAGAATCTATGTATCACATCGTTTAATTCGTGTCAATATATTTTATCCCTAATTTAATAAATAAAGAGTGTTGTTTTATTTATAGAAGGGAAGTATCGTGAGAAATAAGGAATAGCGAATGAACTATATTATGAAAAAAGGTTACTGAAGTAAATCAACAAGTAACAGCGCGTAATCATTCTTCTACCTTTATTTTATTTATTGTCTTCTATTAAAAGTCTTTGCATCGGAGAAGATCTTTCACTAATTTTAATGTTGTCTTAGATTTTTGATTATTACACATTGAAATAAAACTAGTTTTAGGTAACCACACACAGTTTACCAGTGCCCACGAACGCTGTAAAGTGCTCGAAACGTCGGGATGATAAAAATAATTAATATACTTACGCGATTTAAATCCGTTAGAACTAGTTTTATTTCACTAAACTTTTTATTTATATATATTCAATATTTATATTATAAATATAAAAGTAACCGTCTGTTTCTCGCTCTTTCACGGCCAGACCGCTAAACCGATTTTGATGAGATTTGGTATGAAGTTAACTTGAACTCTAAGAAAGGACGTAGGCTACTTTTTTGCCTGACAGATGACAACTAACATCCTAAGACGATAGCGAAGCCGCGGGCGACTACTGGTCTGAAATAAAAAGACGAAATAATGAACCTTATAGTATAGAGTGGTCGCTGAGTTCTTTATCAAAAAGCTTTAGGCTTAATTTTTATACTGATGACTCACTCACGCTTAACACCGGAACTAAAACCGACCTCAAGGCACCATTAACAGTTTTTACCAGTACTGTAAAACTAAAAACTATATAGATAATATACCTCGGCAGTGCAAAAACGTCCAAAACATTTTATAATAAAAAAAGTCCGAACCGCTGCAGCTGGTAACAATAAGAGGCAAAAAATTTACTAGTGTGACGATAAAGTTGATCTAAGATCATCTTTTAACATACAAACATTAGACTTAACAAAAATGTTGCCAAAGAAACACCTTAGACATAAGAAAAACCGGAGAAGGAATCGTGGGCTTCATTATATTTATTTAAATATAATACAATATTAATTTTAAGAACGTCTTAAGTATTGTCTAAAAAGTCCTTAAATTAGTAACGAAATCGCCTTTCGAAGCTAACATTTTTTATATATTTACAGTTTGTATTTAAGTAAATAAAGCTTATTATCTTAAGTAAGTTATACGACGACATTCTCTTCGTCACTAGCAGTAATTGCGATTGTCATTAGTCCCATTTGGGTCGATCTCGGCCTGGATAAGTCACCGCGTAGGCCTGACAGTTATGTATCAACACTCCATAAACACAGACAACTTCTAGGAAGTTTGTACTTACGTAATTATTTGCTAAAAAGATTTCATTATTATTTTTGAAAACGCGTAATATTTATTATCTTCGATTAGCAAAATTTGTAAATAGTTCCTAAATATAATAAATGTTAGTGGAAATTTATTTGAAAGATCCATGAAATATAATTATTAATTATAAATTCGTTACAGAAGTAAAACCTTTTTAAAAACTAAAGTACATTTTAATGGGTACGCTTTAAACGGAATTTAAATTTTTTCTTGATCTTCAGAGAAGTTTACCAGGAGCGAAACGGTCGGGAAGAGGTCGATTTATAAGAATCTCCTTTATTTTGCTGTAACTACTTCGTGTAATCGCACAGTCATTAGAGAGTGATACTCGGAGCCCACAAGAAACTCCTTTCATACTTTGTTACATAATTACTCCAACTTTTTACTTGTTCAAGTAAAAGTATAGCTAGAGTCGTGATTGTCGTCACATGTGTTTTTTATTATTTCGGTGCACGCAAATAGGCGTTAGGATGTAAAGCTTTCTTCACCTTATAATTAACTAGCTGTGCCTGCGACCTTGTACGCGTTTGAATTTAACAAAAAAATATTATTGTAGTCTAAGTTACTCCTTATTATATCAGTTATCCGCCAGTGAAAGTCCCGTCAAAATCGGTCCATCCGTTCCAGAGATTGGCCGGAACAAACAAACCGACAGACAGACAAAAAAGGTAAAAAAAATATTGTGGTATATGTACCGTGTATGTATGTAACATATGTATGTAACATATGCATTGAGTAAAAAAGGGCTATTTTAATATTATTTTATTTATTTATTTATTTTATAGGATCACCAACAGAAATGACAACAGTATTACAAATTTTATATAGTTAACAATTGAACACACTTGATAATTGTATTTCTTTTTATAGGTAATCACAGCATGCACTAAATATATTGAACATTAGTAATTATCAACAAACAGACACTCTTATTTTATTATATGTAGGTATTTATAATTAATTTAGTTTTCGCACGGATTTTCTCCAGTATGTTGGGTGTAGTAGGTGATTGGCACATTAGTCTGGGATAAAAGTATACTGCTATTCCAAACTTTAGCCTAAAATCCGTTTAGCCGTTTTAGTAAAATATATCCATTCAAACATCGCCTTAAGCGATAAAAAAGATACCAAGTCATAATCATTTTTGACTTTACTGTTTTGACAACGAAAGATGTCAAAAACGTTAGTAGATATTAACTGTTAATGGCTTTACCTATAAATGGACGTGATTGGATAAAAAATAAATTTCGGGAATTTGTAAGATAATGTTGTTTTCTTCTTTCGAATGTGAAATCGTTGAGGGTAGAAAGAGAGAACCAAAATTCACGTAGCGTAATTCAGGAACTGACATTGCTACTTACGGAAGTTCCGTATGGGGAAACTTCGAATAACTGATAGTATACGTCAGTTAGACAATTCCACTATCCGTAAGCGAAACGAGAGTTGAATAATATATTAACCTGGCTTCAAACTATTTACAGATGTTGCCATTACAATAAATAATCAGTAAATAAAAAATACGTTTTTTAAATTTTATTAAATACGTTTAATGCATATAACTTTTTCTCCGATTCATTTTTTTTTCATTTTTTTATTGCAAATTATTCGCAGGAAATATAATAAAATGCACGTTACATCACTAGTGCGTGTAATTACCGCGGCCATTAGTCCCGGCGGGACGCGCGTCCCGGAATGGCGCGTGATGATACGCGGTTCGTTCAGGGCTATCAACGTGAGAGTTTTATTTTCGAAGTAAGGAGTAAAATATGGCGGACTTTTTGGGTCAAATAATCTAATGTTGAGCTAATTTAAAGGGCCATAATTAAAGAAAAGGATACAATTTACATTACGTTTTAGTATAAAATATTTTAAGATCAAAATTAAATATAATAAATTCGTATATTCTGTATATTCAATGTGAAAAAAGAGTTGCTTATCATACCGGTGTGTGGCCTAATTAACAATTACCTATCTGTTTAAAATAAAAATATGTATAATATAATAAAGATTAAAACTTCTTAGAGAAATTGCACAAAACGTAAAGATCAAAAAACAAGGATTACGATATATATAACATTGTTGAATTATAGTACATATATTTAATAAAGACTAGATAGTTTTATTTTCTAATGAACCATACTTATCGGCTGACCGGTATATTTTTACAAAGCAAATTTAACATAAAAAGGATAATTCCATGATCAGTATACAATAACAGATGCAGATTTTTTTTAATAACGAACCTGAATGAAACAAAACAATTTAGCACAATGAAAAATTTGGGGTCGCAAAAAACAACAGTAATCTGTAATAAAACAATCCCCGATTAAGCCCACCAGGGCTGATCCCGCAATCATATTCTGCATTGAGTCCCCTAATTATTCCAGAATCCCCTATTCCTGGGTCAGTTGTTAGTCCGTCCCGCGCGACCTAATGTTTGAATCGTAATTTATGACGCTAATTGTAATGCGTTGTGTTGCGTAACAGTCGACAGAGACATAAAGTTTGATGAGGTTGAACTTAAATCAGTTCCTGAAATAGTTTTAGTTCTGTACATATTAATTTAAAAAAAAGGACTAAAATTTATTAAAAAATATTTCAAATTTATGCACCGTAGTTATACTACATTTTGAAATATTAGCATTATTCATGAGTACGGACATCTAGTGACGCAAAGAGGAACCTATCAACGTAGTACCTTACAACTGCCACATTGGAGCTTATCCTGGTTTTGCCACTCGCTAAGAGAGGGCGCTGATAAATTTTAGTTATTTACAGGATAATTTTTTTGTTACAGAATGCACCGAACCAAGAACCTGTGTACCGGAAGGTGGCGATAGTAGAAAACTTTTTTGACATCATCTACACTGTTCATGTTGAATTGGAAGGAAGGCCAGGCAAACATGCAGGACAGAAGCGAACATATAGAACTGTAAGTGTCATTCTATGTTTATTGTATTGAATTTTATTGAAGGTATATTGTCAAGACAATAATTTTATTTTATCATGCGGCTGACATCTAGTGTATAAATTTCGAACTAAATTTTCAATGTCGCTTAGCTGCTGAAATATTCACAGATAGTCAACAGATGGCAGGATACGTTATCTTATGTTTTTCTTTCTTTACATAGAAAATGATTCTTGTACCATCTTTGTAATTGTTTATTTTAAAATAATAAATTGGGCTAATTTATTTTGATACTCTCGCTTATGAGAAAAACATAATTAATTTGGTATAAGCTAAGTACTTAATACTATCCACTCATAAGATTTTCTTCCGCCAAACAGTAGTTAGTACTCACTATTATTTTAAAGGGTGATAGAGCCACTGTAACTAGGGGCACAAAGGATAATATCGTAGTTTTAAGATTGGCAGCGCATTGGCAATGTAAGAAATGGTGAATATTTTATTTGCCTTTGAACGGTAGTGGTCCATTTGCTCGTCCGGTGCCATGTCCTACTTCAAGAAAAAAAAAGATTATATTTATTAAAATAGCGAAGTTTATTGAGTAAACGTTTACATGCTACAAGAAGTGAAAATTTCTTCTTTTTTCTTTTCTTCTTTGAACTACAACATAATAAGCTCTTATATATACCTAAATATAAACTAAGACATGTCGAATTGTGACATTAAATATCTTTGCACAAATATTTATGAACGTCATGTTAATTAATTATTGTCGTTTTTGCCAACAGATAACGGAGACTTACGCATTTCTCCCTCGAGAAGCGGTCACGCGCTTCCTGACCGGATGTGCGGAGTGCGCACGGCGCCCGCGCAGTGCCTCACCTCCTCCACTCCCGACACCCTCACCCTCACCCACAAGACACCCTACCTACCTACCATTTCTACCCCATTGCGCGCCAGACTATACTAGAAATTGGGAATCTGAAATCGACGCGGCACAGAATTACTCATTTGAACCGAAATTCGATTACACTGATCTACAACCTCTTAAAAAAGTTGAAAGTCCTAAGCCCCCCGAAGAAGAAGAGCCCACATACATAGAGTTAACTTCAAAGAAAAGCAATGGATTTGATGCGACCACACTCTTTAATAGAAGTTCCTCCGTTGAACCCTTCAGAGAAGAAGAACCAGTGAGAACTGATCCTGAAATAGACAAAGATGATAGTGTCATCGACGTTGAAGATGTTAGATCTGACAGTCCACCCCCTTTAATCCATCAGAAGAAAGAAGAGTTAAATAATACAGAAGAAGTGCAAAGCGAAAATACTAGGGCGGCAGAAGACAGTGAAGTTGATAATACGGATAGTAAAAGAGAAAAGAAATACAATCCGTTAGACGTGGCAAATTTAACGTCAAAAGATCCACCGAAGTCGAGGTCGCCACCACGAAAAAAGTTATTACCCTCGAGTATAGACTACCTTCATTCCTATGGGAGACTACCAAAACCGTGGAGGCCTGACGGCGGAGTGTTTTATGGCGGAGATGATATGGACTACAGCGTGCCAATTACCACGGCGTACTTGAAACATATGCGCAGCATGGGGTGTCATGATCGCATGGACTTGGACAATAAGGTCAGTTAAATTTATTTTACTTACATTTCAAATACATTTTTTTTTTAACCCAAGAATATTCTTTTATAGGTTACAGCTTTAATTCAAATCTTTCATTGTAGGCAATGAAATGTTAAAACTCCTATTCTTGTCTCACTAATTTTCAAATATGTAATTAGTATTTACTTCAAATTCGAAGAATTCCTGCTGTAATGCTCCGTACAGCTTATCGTACTTATCATAACATTTTTACGACGCTTCTAAGCCTCTGTATATATGTATGCGTGAATCACTGACTCCGATCCGTACAAATGTATCCGAACCACTCGTTAAAACTCTAAATTCCCAGCCATAACCCTTTTCGTTTTAAACCGCAAAATGTATTTTTCTCTATATAAATATTTAGGAAAATAAACATAATGCGAAATTGCGAGCGGGTTTAACCCTAGCTTAAACTTTGCGAACTAGCTAAAGCCGGCGGTCTGTTCGACCCACAAACGCGCCTTTGTAGAGAACTCGTGCCCCTTGTTATGATTTGGAAACTCTCTTCAATACGTACTGAGTTTATAATATTACTACCTACGCCTGGTTTTACTTGTTATTTAATTTTTGTTAATCTATGTACGAGTAAATGTAACATTGACAAGGTCGTGGTTCGCCATTTTCTTTTTATCCCTTTAACCAAAATAGTACGTCACAACAATTGAAATATACTCACATTTTTGGAAATTAGTAAGAAAAAGTTAACGATAATTGTATTAAACTAGTGAAATCTGTGCCCCTGTATTCATTGATATTATTTTAAATAGTTTGATTTCAAAAAGCGGTAAAGGACTTTTACCAACATTACTATGTTTTGACTAACATTGAGTACTAGATTAATTATTACTGTATCTATTTTGTATTAAGCAATAAAATATTCATTCGCAAAGATTCAATATTATTAAAGTGAAAAAAAGCATAATCAATCTATTGAGTCGCTTAAGTCGGACGAAAGTTATTTTGAAATAAGCATAGGTATTGAATGAATCAGTTAAAACGCAAAAAGTGTAGTGTACACGTTTCTAAGATCTTTTACTTTAGCAAAAAAATAGAAGTGCGGCACATTAAGAGAAACTTGTCGAAATTGAAGGATAAAAAACTGATTTCATCTGACGAATGGTGAGAGATTTCTTGGTAAAGTTTTTCACGTTACCAGGCCATCAGGATTTATAGGCGGTCGCACCTGACAAGTAACCGTGTGACGCCAGCGGCGGCCCTTGCGACCGATTGATTCAGAATGTCCCACACAAAGGACGAGCGTTACGCTATAATCGGGCGCCGCATCTTTTCTAACTCATTTTTCTCGCTTGAGGCGAGGGTGTTGGGTGGGGAGGTACGAGGTTTCATCAAAGGGGGCGTCACGGTATTAGACAAGACACAAAAACGATGCCCGACGGAGAACTGAGCAAGTACAATTTCTGACGGTTTTTTGCGATAGGTTTTCGTTCCAACGATAATGTTTGTTGGGAATTATGAAGCGGACGGACGGTCCATATAGCGTACGCTATTGTATGTGCCAAAGGATATTTATTCCGTCTCATGTATTTTTTGTGGGCGAGTTAATTAAACCGCATTTTATATTAATATAAAGCGAAAAACTTGTCATCTGATAAATTTTGCTCAAATAACGAGACAAGTAAAAAGCACTAAAATATCTTTTTAGGAAAAAAAAAATACTGAGAGACACCTTAAAGACTTATCATTTAAAATTGATTCATCTGAACGAGAGCTCTGGAAACGGTACATTAATCACAAACATTAAACCCAGTAATATTCAGAGTTTAGGTCCGACCTTTTCCACCGCGTTTCTCCCGAAGGGTCAGTCGCAGACCGTAAGAGGGTACGGTCCCTTCGACCCCCGAAAGTGCCTCTCCCCATCGCAGTGCGACTTGTAAGATTGATTGGGGCTCCTTCAGTCCATTGCTGCCCCCCCTGTGGGATATTCGTCCCTCCCTACTTTTTTCTCGAATACTAAAGACACGGATTTAGGATCTCTGGATGGATTAGTCAGTTAGCTTAGGAAACTTTCTGGAGATTTTACGAGACTGTTACATTTTGACAAGATATTTAACTTATTTAATATTAGCTTATTTCAAATAAAATCAATTTTAATATTTAAATTCCATATATTGTTTATTATTACAATACTGTGCCGATAAAATTAATAGAATGCTTTATGTAAATACCATTTCCTTTTTAAATCAAAACGTTTATATTCCGTTAAAAAACAAACGTTAAAAGAATTCAAAAATAAACTTTCTATATGTGCACATACGTACATACAAAAATAGTTGAACCTGCGCTTAAATGTCACATCCAGTGGTCCTAAGCCCGCACCCACCCCCCTTTTTTTCTCCTACAGGGGCTGTTAATAACACGACCGGCTATTTTATTCGTCGGCCGGCACTTGCGGCTCGTGCGACGGCTTTGATGTCAGAGATTAGGAGTTTGTTTAATTCTAGCTCAGTATGTTATTGTACTTACAAATGGAGCTTTTGATGTGTATTGTTTCAGCTTTTGTCCGTAATAAAAAATGTTTCTTTTGATAATCTTCACTTGTTCTAGCTCTTTGTCTAAATAACGAAATGTCTGGAGTTGTATCGGACTTCTTTAAAATGTTCATTTCGTTTTTCTGTATTCGATTGGATGAGTTTTTTTTCTAATTAATAATAATACTTAAAATATGTTCAGTGATTTCTATCTGAAATAAAAATAAGATATTTTTTATACAGTTTTAACTATAACAGTGGGTGTACTGAAACAATTATTAGTTTTTTGAAGTTATTTTTTCTTAAAGTAGTCGGTATTACCCAAACAATATTTCTTAGTGAGCTGGCCTACATGCGTAGGGAGTAACGCTAAATTATTGCTAAATTTCAAGTCAATCAGACTGATAGTTTCAGAATTTTCTTGAAGTGTCGGCCAGCGTTTCGCTTTTAGATGGATCGATCTTTTATGCTTTTAATCTTTATTAATGAACATCCATGTTATTATCATTTTGGTACCATTAGACAGTAAAATATAGTAAATTATTTTTTTCTTTAGAAATAAAAACATGAAATCTTTAATTTTAAATAGTGTGATTATGACCTTGACTTACATTAAAAATTTGACTTTATTCAGAACATTTCTCTTAAACTGTAACATTAGCGATTACCATCGCATTTTGCACTTAACTGTATTTAGTTTTCCAAACGGATTGACAGATTTATCACGAACGAATGCATCGCAGTCGACCTTGAACGATGACATAATTAAGTTTTGTCCCCCTTCCGATCGATTCTGCGTTTCGTTAACTAGAGGGTCTTTTCGGCCCTCACGACATTTCTAGGGTTAGTTATCCCTATTAAATATGATTTGCTACAAATCAATCGAATTTAAAACCTATTTCGTTTACAATAAGAATAAAAATAAAATCCCGTTCTAAAGTCGGTAACTGTTTATTTATGGAATACACATGCACTTAGTTGGTCTAGAGAGATTATTTATTGTCACTTTATGCTATTGATAATGACCTACATTTTTATGAACAGTTCAAATAACCCTGTCAAAGTCGATTTCAAAATCAGCTGTTTCATTGTGTTGAGCGCGTGTGTATCGTGAGATTCGAAAATGAATTTATTGGACAAGGGAAAACTTAACGATTCTATACCAAAAAAAATCCTATTCATGTTTTTTTTTTTTATAAATAATTAGTATAATTTGTTTTTGTAAGATCGAAATATTTTAGCGTTAATTTTTTGTTCATATAATATGGATATATTCTTTTTTATTACGTGTCAGAGAAATCTGTTAATTATGGTATAACATGTTCAATTCTAAATCGTTCGAGTTATTGTCGTACTTACATTATGCAATTAAAATAAGTATTAAAAATATAAAGGTCCTTATGCTTTTAGCATTAAATTCGCAATAAAGTAATAATTAATAAATATATTAAAGAAATGTCTATACTGCTTAAGAATACAGATAATTTATTACGAAGGAAGAATGAGATGAGGTTGTTGACAGTGTTTTTTTTTTAACTGGTCTTCTTATATGGTATCAGTTTCTATAAGAGATTTAATTCGTCGTCGATTTGTTATTTTGTCACGTTACGTAAAATCTTACATTCGTGTATTATTAGAATTTATCTTTTGTTACATTTCTTAGAAAATTGTTTTACTTAGAAATTATATTACTTGTAAAGATAATATTTCTAACCTAGAATATATATATGTAACTAGCGAAACACCCCGTCTTCGCGTGGGTGTAATTTATCAACAGAGGAAATTATATATAATTTAGCTTTCTACCACTCAAAAAAATTTAGACTTGGAACATTAGTTCTGGAGATTACCCCCTACACACAAACAAACAAATTGTACATCTTCATAATAGAAGAATATCGGAAAATAAATAATAATAATTTATACGTAAAAGTATATTTTATTTTAAACTGTTCTGTCTCTGAAACTTTGATTTAAAGTGATCTGTTAATCTTTATATAATTTAGAACACGTTTCAAATATTTTAATAGGTTGAAAGCAAAACTTAGGGCAAAACTATCATTATTATATAACATATTTTTTAATGACAAAATTCTTGATTCAAAATTGAAAAATTCTTACTGCAAGAGATATCTCAGACCGCCTCTGTTCGACCGGCCATCTGTCTCTTGACGCTTTGGTAGAGACGTTATTATATCGAATTTTATTTATTTTTACGAATCAACTCAAATAAAAGTCTGTAAATATAACTGCTTAGCTTTAACTTAGTGAAATATACTACCATAATCTTCCGAGAGGAAATATTTCACTAAGTTACTCTATTTCAGGTTTATGCACACGTACAGATTTCCTCGAGTTGTTTTCTTTAATCATTAAGCATGGCATTTGTAACACCAAAAAGGTTGTGAAAACTCATTGGAAACCCGCTTTGGTTATTCTCTGTTTTGGCTGTTATTATGACTATTCGAAATGTTATACTCAAAGTAGAAGTTTTTACTTTAATCGTATATGCTACTGAATCTTTTGGGTAGCTACCGTGAGATATTCTGCCGCCAAACAGCAGTACTCAATATTATTGTGTTCCGGTTTGAAGGGTGAGTGAGCCATTGTAACTCTGTAGTTAGTTACATAAGTGACATTATATCTTAGTTAATAAAGTTGTTGTTGCATTGGCGATGTAAGAAATGGTAAATATTTCTTGCAGCACTAATGTCTATAGAGGGTGGTGATCACTGAACGTCAGGTACATTTGTCCGCCAAATGTAATGTAGTCAACATTTATCTTTAAAAACGAATATATGTGTCGTTTGTTCTTTGACATTTCTATTTATATCATGAAGAATTTTCACAGTAACGCAATTGTTAACGATAAAAACGTGAACATAAAAACTAGATTGATATCCATTGCTTGGTTTTATAGACATACAATAATAAGAATATTAACAAACACAGAATAGATTAATGCAGTTTCTTAGGCTGCGGGGTATTCGGTGGTAATAAATGAAAACGCTGAGAATATATTTGAGCTAAGGTTCGAGTGGATCTCTAGCACACGTTGCCAACTTGGGGCTAAGTCACAAAACGCTGCTTAAAGCTTAGAGCACACTCTATCTTTAATACTTAATTATATTTAATATATAAAGAATAATCAAGTAAAAATTCTCATAATTATTTTAGAAGAGGTGGTAGCTTTAACTTAAATTCGATCGTAAACATTAAGATTCAAATATGCTGCACCTAGTTGAATTAAGAATATTTTAGTTTTGATTTTTGAGTGTTTGAATTGTTGTGAAATGACTGTTTAGTAAATTTGTTTTGAAAACATTCGATACATTTCAAATATGTAGTGTGATATATATTAAAACTTGAAATAAGCCGAGATGACAAAGAGCTTGCTTCTCATGTACCTATAATGTGAATATTCTCAATGTGTACTTTTTGTTTTTGGTTGTAAAGGAAACCTTCGCGATGCATTTGCGTCGGATAAATTATTTTGTATGGCACGGGTGTATAAGCCATCACAGTCGCATCGCGTGTATAAGCAACCAGTAGTGGAATTAGATATAGGCTTTTTCTTAAGATGAGATAGTGGGCAGAAGCGCAGAGAATATTCGTTTAATTTTATGATTCCTAATAATATATATGAACTATTTATATGCTTTTTTTTTGGTATTGCGGAAAACATTTTCCCCAAGTTTATATTGCTCAGCTTTAGTTTATTTTTTTTTCTTACAGTATCTGTGCTAAATTAATTTATAAATGGCGTATAGCATTACCGTGTAACCCTTACCTTAAGACCCGGGTGGATGCCAGCCCCCTCGTTTACCCTGCTTACCGCTACCAGGCGAGCATAGCGTACTGAGAATTTTAACGGAATTAGTCGCGAGCCCGCCTGCAGGGCGCCGCAGTAACTCACCGCACGTACAAGTTCCCACCTAAGTATGAACCCCTGTTCCTTATCATGCTACACATAGAGGTTAAAATACGAAACAAAGAGTAAAAATGTTGCCTACCGTACTAGGAGCGATGGGAAGGAGCTACCGCCCACCTCCACACCTAGTTTTAGCGCCTAGTAACTCGCGAGGTGTCTACACGCAACAGAATTAACCAACCGAAAATAAGGGTAACCGACTTTAAAGGAATGAGGTTCTGTGCCATGTCGCAGTAATGGCTGAGATTGTAGGCACTGCAGCTTGCATGTTGTCGTCGCACCCATACAAGTAAAAATACTTACTATTTATAAAACTTTGTGAACTATCTCGTTGATTTTTTTATATATTTTTGTAATCTCTATATCTGAAAAAATAAGAGATAAATCAGGTAATGAATCTAACTGTTTCGTAATTTATGCTCGCCAAGCACAGCTTACCGATTGAATTAGAATAAAAATACATGATATATTTCTATATACATTTTTTAATTGTTAAAGAATTAGTTATAATCTTTTACTAAATAAATTCCTGTTGCGTCTTAAATACAAGTTTACACCGTCGGAATTAAGTATGTACTTTTTTATTTCACGGCGTGTATTATTGCATTTGATTCAATTTGTAGTTTACAAGTTATAATTTTAGATATTAAATATAAAGTTGATTTCTCAAACAATAAATGATTTTTCATATATAATCAATGTACATCAGGCTTTATAGTTGATAAATACATGTGTAAAGGGCATTATTCTTGAATGAAATCAATTTTAAAACATTAGAAAAGTTAGTTCGTGATTAGGTCGACATGTCACGAAGGGTGAACGATTTTAGTGCTTGTGTTCATGCATGGGGCTATTTACTGCCCTTTATGTAGTGACCTATTTAAATTTTATGCGAATTAAAACTCTACACGAAAGTATTAAGGTTCAATATTCATTGGATATTATGCGTTGGGTTAATATGAATAGTGGACCCATCTTATCCGATGATAGAAGGGTTATAATAACGATGTGTGTTTGTATTTTCCTTTATGGTTAAATTAAATTTCATAGACAATTTATCTTTGCTACTTTTTTTTTAAATACATCCTTCACGCAATATTTATACAGACGTGTATACAATTTATATTTAATATTAATGCCTTTTCTAAGCTATAGATTTTTTAAAATTATTATTATTATTGAAATAAATTAATTGTATTATATAGAATTAAACTTGTATATACATATATGTTATAGTATGAATAGAAATAACTATAATGCTCTACCCACATCTGTGTTTGGGGACCGAGGGCAGACAAAAATCAGGCTCGAATGAGTTTCAGGGCCTCAATAAATGTTTTAAGGGTGCGTAAATCATTACCGCGCGCACCCGACCCGACGGACTAGGCTCGTCACGACGCGGATCAGATAAACAGCTGATAAATCAGATGCGGTATCACATTAATTTATATTAAGTTGTAATCAACCTTCTTGAATAATTCTCCATAAGATGTCACAATGGTTAGTTAGAGGAGAAATTTTATTTTCTTATCAATTTTTTAATGATTTTATCTTCATACGAGTATACCAATATTTATTCACATAGTGTGTTTATTAAATAAAATATACAAGATTATATAGCTTACATACATAGATTTCGTATTCTGAGTGTTTTTTTAGAAATAAATTGAGATTTTCGATGCTCTTATAAAAAATCTTAATTTAATTCTTTTCAACGTTACAAATATTGGATTATATTGATGTGTGTTAGTTATTTCATTTGGATAAGATTTGGGATAGAGGTAGATGAATACTTATCCCACCCTCTCATATGCGAGTGTTATCGCGGACGAAATCTTGTTCTTTTTTTATAATTTTAATATTATTGATATTGACTATTTATAGCGCAAATGTCAGTAACACCTCAGAAGGTATAGGTATCGGCTGGAGATGTTGATTCTCAATCCAAACAATGTGGGTGAATACAAACCTAAAAATAAAACTAAGTTTGATAATAAAATTCTAGAATGGAATGTAGCTCATTCCAATAAAGTCGCTAATATTACATTATATTATAGATTGTAGCTGAAAAAATACCTATATTATAATATTTTTCAAATGCATTTTATAGAGGTACAGGATAGTTTGTTGAGTGAGTTGAGTGATTTTGCTTTTGCCTCATCCTAATTCTCTTTTAAAGTTATGATCTCTTGGTAGTTCGGTCCCAGCCACCCGCGGGAGCCCTTGGTACAACTCAACCCCATATAATCTGCACTGACAGCGTCGCGGGCCGACCCGGCCTTTGCTAATGTTGTATATCTTATAGCTTATGTTATCCTAGTTGCTAGATATTTATGGATAAAACGTACCTATCCGTACGCTCCTAGTACATGCAATATTTTTTTTTGTTGATTTGTTTTTTTACTTTTTTATTTTAGTTTATAGCAATGTTTACAATAAGAAACTATTTACAATAAGTTTTTGATTATTAGATATACAATAATAACAAAAATAATTATAAAGTAATTTATTTAATTAAATGTATCTTCTCGTTCAAATAAATATATTGGTAATAATAATATCCGTAATTAAGGATTAAAAAAATTATCTTTAAATGTCTTCGTTGTAGATTTAAAGATTGTGTTTGTTACATTGAGTCCTAGTAGACTCGTTCATTTTCATTCAATATAAAATTGTTTACAATAAGAATTTGATTAACTTTAAAATCACGTAGCTGGTCTAAGAATAACTATACTTTCGACGGCCTACTTTTCTTCACGTTGTCCATTAGGCATTATCACACATAGCGTCTCCGCTAATTTCGATACTGTTGTCTCGCCCCCTACTCCTTTTATCGGAAATATTTGTGTGCCGTTCCACGCCTTTCATTGTTCGGGTTCTAGTTTGATAGACGCGGTGGCAAAACTTTTTCTAGGGTCTCGGTTCCCCCTTGCGGCTGTGGGGCTGGGAGGGTTACTATTAAATAATCATTTCGGACCCGTCGTAGGTGCGTTCGCTATTTACTCCCTCAAATTAGTGCTCCTCGTGCGTTATGCGTGCCTGGTTCGTAACCATTAAAATGACATAATAGTAAACAGCAAAACAATTTTTGCACTATTTTGTTAACGTCGGTTTCAATGACGTAATTCTTTTCTCATAATATTCACAAAAGTCGTTTAGGAGATTTTTTTATATTTTGTTTGAAATAAGAATTATCAACTGTTACAGGAATGCAGATTGTACATTATATTCTACAGATTGTGTTACTTTTAGTTTATATTTATGAGCAAAATACGTATTCCATCGGCCTAGCTTATTCACTAATGTTAAAACCGCACAGCATAGCGTGTACCGCGTTGCATTTAGAGATGAGGTTACGCTACGTATAACTACGTAGTTAGATTGCATGAAATGCCAATGCCTAAATATAATCTCTTATAAGGAATCCGCACACCCACGCTCGTACTTATGAGGGAAATGACACCCTCGGAGGGTGGTGGAGGGACAGAAACCTCTTAATTATTGTCACATATGAATTATTTTGATATTGACACCCTGAGTCGACGTTTCAGTAATGCTAAATTATTATTTATTAGTAAACAAATTCCTGTATTTAGTGTAGTTTGTAATTATTTATTGTAAAAAAATAACGATTTATTTTTTTTAATTAATGTGGACTGAATAATTTTGTATAAAAAAATATTTCAGAAGGAAGTCTCTTTCAATTGATATATAAAATTAATACACTGCTACCTTAAAATCGGCTTCAATGGCTACCATAAAAAGAAAAGTTAACTAAATAATCACCATGTAGTTTGTAGCAACTTTAACCCGATTTATTTTAATCGCCGTTGGCCAATTAGACCGCTATCTGACCCACCAAACGTGATAATCCCAGTGGCCACTTCTACAAACGTCATAGTGTACCAACTTTAATTTTCCAAATTCACCTGCCGTTTATGTAATTCGCCTCCCATACATGTGGTGCCCCCTAGCGGCCGGGGGGTCTAATGTAAGGCCGGGGGAGGTACAGGCGACGCTCACGAAAAGGAAAGGGTGGGCACCGAGCAATTTTTTTCTGATTTTTCCCCTCCGCCCTTTTTACCCCGATAATACCCTAATGGTCGCTCGCTTCCTTTTCGGCGGATTTTTTTTTGTCGGCGAAGATCGAGACGTATTTTTTACCCGCTCGTAATTTCCTCGTTTCCCAGTGAAATGAAAAATAAACGGCCGATTCTTCTATTGACACGTGATTCCGTGCTCGGACGTCGTGCGGAGATTGCCACTTGTTTTTGTGTCCATTAAAAACAATGATTACTAAAAGGACACGCCATGCCATTGTGAAAATAATTTTTCTATTTCCTTTAATATGGATCCTTGATTAGTCTGACAAGCTGCTCTAGTTTTTTTACATTTCTGCATGCATACGTAGTTGCATCGGTGCATGTGACATGTGTGAGTTGGGAGGGAAAATTCTTTTTGAATGAAAGATTAGTTTTTTTTAATAATTGTAGAACAAAGTCTATCTGTTTGTGATTAATGATATATTTTTTTCTTTTATGAAATGACGTTTTATACATTTGTTTTACGAATGGCTATCTATTTCTTGTATGAATTAATTAAATAATGTGATTATTATTAGTTTTATTTCCTGAATATTTAATGAGATTTAAGTAATTAAAGAAGTTTTTGAATACATTAGCTAATAAGGTTTTTCATTCTAACTAACTAGCGTTCGATTTTCGAAGACTGCATAATGTATGTTGAAAAAAAAATAGGAAAAATAGAGAAAAATCGGAAAACTTTCCCCCTCTGCGGGGATCCTTCTTGCCACCTACCAGGCGAGCAGGGGCGCACAGGAGGCTAGGACGTCCGTTGCTAAGATTAATACGGCACCGTACGCCCGCCCGACGCCGCAGCTTTCATTAAAAATACTGGAGACCCCGATGGGTTAGCCGGCGCCGACTTGTATTAAGATCCACTATACTATATGTACGATATTACAATATTGTCACTGGTATACATTTCGTTACTATGAAGTATTTAAATAATTTTCGTGTAGTCAATAAACCTTGTTGATGTTTGTATTCAATGATTTATTATTCATTTGATTTAACTTTAAAAGGAATTAAAGGTCCGTTAAGCGAATTAATTTTTTACAAAATTAACCTAATAATGACGTTGGCACAATATCCAAAAGTGTATCGTCGTTAGTGTTTACAGTTTCTTGAACGACTGCGATACTGTACCTATATAATGTCAAAACAAAGAAATTACGTGCGAATTAGGGAAGATTATATCAACAAAAGGTCTTATGCCTGGATATTTAATTGAAAATTTATCTCTCACAGTCAGACGTCATCCTTCGGCTATATCATACTATCCACTTAATGCAGCGTAAAAAGAGAGGGTCAACAATTCAACGCGTTGCCTGATTTATTTGTATCGAAAGCGTAGTCAACGGATAATTTTATACATAGTAAGGGGAATCTGATTTGAGATTTATATCAATTATTTAAAAAAAAATCGTTTGAATGAATGAACGATTACTGACGAATAATTTCACATATAAATAAGTGAACGAAGATCTGTATGATTTACTTGATAATATCTTTTGAAATCTATAGAGGAAATATTAACTTTATCGCTAAAACATACTCTACAAGGAAAATTTTCTAACGCATATATTCAGAAAATGCTCATTTAGCTTTACTTTGTTTGAACCATTGTTTGTAAAACTTCTTTTTCCGAGTGCACTTTCTATCTTTCTCTTTTTAAAGCTACAGACAGCGGTCGTGTCTAGATGATATTTACCTTACTATATGACCTAAGGAATATAACCCGCACAACAAACAGACGAACAGTTCACTTTAAATGCTCTGTACCATACTAACTATTTAACCGATTTAAGTTTAATTAAGTAGTGTATTGTTTATGAGTTAGTGACATAATTATATATTTCAAAGCGAATTTAAAACAAACTGATATTATAATGATTACAATATATTTTTATAGAAGATGCTGTCTTTTCAATTATGATCTTCTTATTTGTAACTGTGATGTGATGGGAAGACAGGACGATTAAAACGACTAACTTACTTAACGGGATCTTAATTTAAAGTAAAATATATTATAATAAAACTTGTGTATATATTTCTCATATAGAAACAAAAAACACAACACTTATTTTACCAACGAGTACTAAGGCGACATAACATAGTAGGGCACATCGAACGGCAGTTCTAAGCAAGTGCGGTTTATTATTCCTTAGCTGCGAACACCCCATGACCCCCTGGTCGTGCGAGTAAACTACCGAGTTGTAGGCAAAAAGTACACCCCCCACGCTTACGCTTTTAAACCTCAAGCGTCCAAGTACTGGGAATATGAAATTTTCGAAATGATAAAGCCGGTAAATAATAACTGCTATACGCCGGGCACGCCGGCCGTCTAAATGTACGGTGCGCAAAAAAAGGCATTTATATATTTTTTTACTTTATTTTCTTTTAATAAATTTATTCTTACGTACAACTTCTTATTGAGAATTGTGTATTTTGTAGAACAGTACTAGTATTTTTAGAAACTACTTACACTTCGTGAATCAATTAATTTACTATAATCTTACGATTATGTGCAGTTTCAGAGATTAAATTTAAACTTATTTCTATGTATTACCATGGAAACAATTTTCTAGTTTTCTAGTTGCAGTTATTTGGATATTAAAACCAATTAACATTAACGATAGGAGAAAAAAAAACATTTGCCTTGGATATTCAGCACTGCAGAATCAACATAGTTTGGAAAATGCGGTAAAAAAATGAGGTTGACTTTTCTGTAGCGAGTACAGGGCCAGCAGCAGGGTTCGTGTGTCTGCTTTCACATTACCCACTCGCAAGGCGGCACCCCCAACCGCCCGCTGCGCTCCTAGTACCTACCCGCTTTTTATTCCTTCCTGCCGTCGAAAGTAATCAATTTGCGACTTAATTAATTAAGAAAAAAGCTTTGTAAAGCATTTGACGAGAATGAGGTGTAATTTAGTTTTGATTTTATATGTCATATTAATTTGGTAACTTGAATCGTTGAGACTATGTATAAAAGTAAAAAAACGCGAAGTAGGTCCATAAGATTGGGTTATGGTCCCAACACATGGCTTCTGTCGACACAAGAAAGAAATAATTCCACCATATATCAAAACTCGCAAACATACGTACAAGTTAATTTATATATATAATGTGACCCAATTTCGTCCTAATGCCGGCTTCTACAAATACTTTTCCCTTAGTTTCGTTTCACCCGATATGGTTGTTATCTTGTTAGAGACGAGGGTACGAAGGGTCTAGTACTGGTATATAGAAGGTTCGCGTGCCCCGCACACTATTTATAACTGTTCACGATAAAGCACCGGTCTTATATCAAAGAAGACTTTTTTGCCGAGAAGGTAAAAATATGACGCGTAGCTGCACCTCAAAACAACTTATACTTACGTCGAAGCTATGTTGCCCTATTCGATTTAGTATATAAAATTAATTTTTAATGAGTTTTTTATCAATGTGTTTTCGTATTGAATTATAAGATGGTTCTTCATTATTTAATGAAAATAGTATCTTGGAAAATTATTAACTCTTTTGTTAAAATAATATTATTTGTCAAATTGCTTAACACTTATGTATACAACTTACATTGTGTTTGATTGTCTTAAACTTGTAATTGAAATGGAAAAGAGTAACTAACGAATTTCTTGCCTTGGTTCATAATTCAAAAATGCCTGTTTGACCTTCATGAATAACGTATATTTCGATTTCGAATGTATACAATTGTTTCTATTATTATTATTAATTCTTTTCACATAACCCTAACCAAATTATATGTTAAGAATAAAATGGTTTGTTAGCTATAGTATCGCTTTGTATAGCTGGCTATAATATAAAACCGTATCACAACAAACGTCCGTAGGTACGTAATACGAATGAGGGATTGTGTTCTCGCGCGCTGGAACCAATTAGGCCGCATATGATCTTTGTAATGAGTTTTTTTCCTAATATTTCTCTTAGTGTTTTGTTTTCGAGCGTGTTTTCTTTGTTACTTGTTTTGTTGATTTTCTCTTTTATGACTATTGGAAAAATAATATAAATGAACATTTATGTAATCCAAATATAATATTTATTTAGAAAATTTATTTGTAATTCGAACACGACCGATAATATTAATCTAATAAATAAATATTGTTTATTATTATACAATAAAACTTTGTTTTTAAACACATTTATTCAATAGATACATAATATATAGTCTATATGTATAGGTACGATATACATATAACAAGTACATATTATATGTAAAGGACAGAGATGTTTATCGTACTAGGACAGCATATCAGCGAGGCAACAAACTTCTTTGTTTACTGGGTTCTCTTAGGCATGTTTAGAGCCCGAGGGTCGAATCCATATTGGACATTTTGTATAAGTGTGGGCTCGAAAGGCCCAACCCAAGGCAAATCCCTTTCGGACCCTTCGGAAGGACCGGTTCGTATTTGCGGATTTTTAAGGTAAAATTTATATGGATACCATCGGTAGCTTTAATGTAGTTACATTTTTAAAAGGTCTGAGTGAATTTAAAAAATATATGTTTCGTAAGTTTTATTTTCCTACTATAAAAGTTATTTTAAGGTCAAAGTTAGTCAAACTCATCTAATAATACATACATCGGCGATCTTTTAAATCGTATGTCATATTTTTAATTTTAAATAAAAATAATTTCACTCGAGATCTATAAAATTTTACACATTTTTTAAATACATTTTTGTATTCAACAAAGTCTCTCGCTGAAATCGCTTCTATCCGAATATCAAGTTTGAACTAGTTACCCTGTTACCCTCGAAATTGTAACGGCCAAAGCCATAAGTGTTAATTATAAAATGGTTGGATAATACCGCTCTTATCAATGGGAAAACGATCCTATTCAAATAATGAACTTTGAGATCTTGTTAAGCTGGTTAGAAAATAGTTTAGATAAGATTTAAGCATCGAGTTGAAAATTTTGTATATCCTAGCGGCGAAAAGATGCAAATTACATCTTTAATTCGGAAAATTATTTAATTTATGGTACGTAGGCAAAGCCAAAGGGTGTTATTGTAACGTCTTGTTGCCATGTCATTTTTTGGTCCATCGTGGGTGTGAATTTCCCGGCTTATGTGTTAGAAAAAATATCATGTATGTTTAATGGTAATTGTATAAATTATAAGGATTTGTAAAAGTTTGGTATTTTGTCACGAATTAATATCCTTGATGATAAAATAATTCTAATAAATATTAATGACTTAAGATTGTGGGTTCTAATCTAATCTAATCTAGTCGAGCACCATTTAATTTATGTGTGATTTTTTTGTCCAATCTAGTGATCTCTCGTAGTTATCTCGTACCTACTCTCGAGACCCACGTCTCGTGAAGAAACATGCACATGTCGTATAAAAATCTTCCACATGTGTACCCACACACCCGGATTAGATCAGTGTGGTGAAATAAATACAAACCTCTTCGAAATCAAGAAAAAGAATACACTAGACCAGCATGATTTATAGTTAATTCTAATCGTGCATTAAGATTCAATAATACACAAACTTCTTTAAAAACATTTTAGATATTTATTTTATATTTTAATATAAAATAAATATGATACAATTAAAACTAACATTGCGTTCATGTACATTAAAATATTAGAACAATTAGAAAGATACTATATAAACCTCAAGTCAAACATTTTTTTAAGAAAATCTTAAATTAAATAATCTGTATCTATCACTGTGTAAAACTTAAATGAAAAAAATGGTTTATTGTAACTTGAAGCATTTAATAATAGTTTATTTTCTTTTTCAGGTAAGACGCAAACGAAATTTCGAAATAGCGTAAGTTACCTGAATCTATTTTTACTAATAGAAGAAGCCTGTGTGCTATCCAAACTTATAGAAATATGTACCAATGGAATTTGCTGGAAGTACAGACCATAACATGGAATGCATCTCACATAAGTTGTCATTTATTATCAGGGTTTATTAATCATTAATTTAAACATTTTTTTCAAGCGTTTGTGTATTATATATGTATACATACGTACATATCATTATGTACACGCCTTGATCTTTGAAACTTTAGCGTGTAAAGCGACTTTTATTACGGCATACATGTATAGTCTAGAAAAAGTTATAATAACATTACTGTAGGATCTTTTGACAGTTCTCCGCTCGTCGTTAGCAGCCCTGCCCTGTATCTTGTCATAATCTCTAGGGCTGCTCAAGTACATCTATCGATAAACGTGAATTCGGTAGACTATAAATGAATTAAATTTTATCTTTAACACTATCAAAGTTAATTCTAATTTCCAAAAATATATTTAATTCTCAAAGAAAGTAAAAAACGTAATGTTACTCTATTTCTCGTCCTTCTATTTCCTGTAATTAATGCAAGTGACATCGGATTAAACAATAATAATTTTAACAATTATGGTTAACTTAGTAATCAATAAGAACATTTTGTTTAACAATATGAAATCGGATTTTAAATTATTATATTCCCTGCTTGAAGATAAATTTACGTACGTAATAAGTATATGACATACATATATCAAAAATAACTCATAATTTACAAATTCTATTTACGATATTTTGATTCTGTTAAATTAATATCGATGTGGTAACTTAATATATAAAAAATATCGATCAAATATATCGACACGTACCCAGCCCGCCGCATCACTAATTACGCAGACGGCAGCGGGTCGTACCAAGGGTACGGTCGTCTGAATTTTTTCCCCAACACCCAACCACCCTCCGGAAGGGAGGGTTCCACCCCAGACCCTTCTTAACATTTCCCTGGCTCGAAGGCACAAGACGCCTCTCTTATATGGACCCCTGGTACCTACGGGTTATATACTTTTTTGGGTCTGCTAGACCCTTAGAGGCCCTCGATGTTAGGGGCCTATATAACCCATTTTCAGCGTTTTGACCTTTATGTAGACTTAGGGTTATATAAAACTTTGTGGATTAGGCTCGGGTAGTGCGTGCAAATAGATCTCCAGAGAGCTTTTCTCTAAACATTCTGGTATATTAATTGCTATGTATTATTGCTAAATGTTATGTTTTATCGTTTTAGAGGTGAGGCATATACAAAATTAATTTATAAACTAAAAACTATTTATGATTACAGCGAGCTTTAAAAATTTTAGGTCCTATTGTGTTACATTACTCAAAATCTAAAAAAATAACTATAATTAATAAGTTACTATTTGTTACATTGAAATATGACTATTCACAGTAATGATGTTGCTTTTTTTATATTTCTTAAAATACTATTCTTTGTTTTTCAAAAAAGTTACAAAGTGGACGATGCACTACGTGTCAGTAAAATACTACCAGAATAACAAGAATTAAAAGAAGTAGCAATGGCGTTGTTCGAGGTCATATTAAAACTGCTAAATTTTAAAAAGACAAGTGTTCTCAGTTCTTCTGATTTGGCAACATGAAAGTACCGAGATAAATGACACATATTTCATTATTGTTGTTGTTTGTCTGTCTCTACTATAAACTATAAAGCGAATAAAAATATCACGACAGTTCCATCGTTATTATAGTTGAAAATGGTTCTGAAAAGTATTCAGGGTGAACCTAAACAATGAAAATCTTCTAACGAAAGGCACATTGTGAAAAGCGCACAGTAAGCGATGCAGATATTATAAACATCGCATATGACTACCCACTACACTAGAAACTTGGCATATAACGCTACTTTAACATTACGTGTGTACGTCCCTAAAGTGCCGCGTGACAGCAAAAGGCGAAAGTAGCAGCCTTCCCGCCTACTGCGAATAGCCACGGAGGCAAAGTTTGCCGTAACCTCCACCCATGCTCTGCCACCCTAGTACCCGCCACCCTCCTTTGAGGACGTCTTTGAGAACTTTAGCGGGAAAACCCCAAAATTCAACGTCCCGATTAGTTGTTATCTTTGAAATTTCTGTTAGCCTGGTGTTTGAGGTCAGTTTAAGTTTAGCCACAGAATTTTTGACAAAAATTCCAACTCTCCTCATTCTTTTCTTTATCTTCACTTTATCAATTCAACTAAAATATTCCAATAATACAACTCAACTTATTTTAAGATTCGAGATATAATTTGCCTTTATCAAACAAAACACTTATGACCACTATTTAATTTATAAAACATTTATGATTATCAATAATAGGCCACCAAGCAATTAAAAAGAAAATCGATCGACAAAAGAGGTAGTATATAATATATAAATGATAGAATTAAAAAGTATTCTAAGTACAAGCAACTATATGCTCTTTAACTGAATAAATTAAAAAAATATTTTTTTAAATTTATTCGATTAATAGCAGTTATTTTAAGATGAACTGTCCATCAGTCGGGTTCTTATTGCTTAGAATTTTTGAGGTCTTACATTTATTTTATAGCAAAGTAAGTTTTAATCTGTTATTTGGATGTAGCAGCCGAAGTAATAACATTCTCTATATTCTACTATAAGGATCGACTTAAAATATATTTTTGTACATTATAATAATACTAAATATATTAACCGTTTTACAGTGGATATCCGATATTTTATTAAAGTTCATTTATTAGGCTAAAAGACAAACAAAAACATTCTCATAATATTAGTAATAGTAAATAACGTCACATAACTTCGTGTAACTGAAAACTATTTTACATTCAAGAAAAATCAACCAATTAAAAAATACACAATCTTAGATTTATTTATTTTAAGTAACACGTTGATGTCTTTTCCTTGACAACTATTTTAAGACAACATCGTGTTGTAAAATATTTATTTCAGAATATTATATTATCAATTATTACTATTTATTTACTTGGTCTCATTGTACTTATTGTTTAATTCAAATTGTATGTAAATGCTCTTTTCTTTCTTCTTTATAAATTTAAACAAACGCGCGAGTTTTTTATCATTTAAGAGAAGTAAATATTTACTAATATTTACTTGTTACTAAATAAGTACGAAAACAATTAACTAAATTTACTAGAGTATGTAAGCCAGTTATTAAAAAAAAACAAAAAATTTATTTTCATTCTATGCATATCCTTTATTCAATAGTAAGTCCCAATACTTTTAAAGAAAATAGTTATTTTTAATAACTTACTACAATATGTTTGTATATATATATCTTAAACGGAGAGGAGACTCAAAAGACTAAGAAGTTATAAAATATATAACATGTATCAAATATATAAAAATAATTTTAAATTAATAAAAATTATATATTAAATAAGTTAAGAAAAAAATATTTGTAAAAAAATTCCTTTTTACCAGGGCAAACTCAATTTCTTGAACGCATAATAAAACACTAGGGCAACAGGAACCACGGGAGCTCAATTACTGATAATAAAGTATGTTATTGCCGTACTCTTCCTGCCGCGTTAGCCTTTTTCTTTTTAGTGGGAAATGTATGTAAGTAATTACGGAAGACTAGACACGTTCACAAAATATACGAGATACTTTATTAGTTTACAAATATACAAATTTATTTAATTTACAACATGTAAACGATACCAGGTGCGTATGAATATTCCGGGATCACCGGCTATGCCTCTGAGTACTAGGAAAACAGAAAGTAATAGAGTTTTTACATAACATTAAACAAAAGTATGTGGATTACTTTGTGTATAAAACAATGTAGGAATAAAGCTTTATATTAATAGAGTCTAAGGTGATTTTGGAACTTACCAAGCACATATTCGTATATTTTTTATCGTTGAAATGTAGTGTTAGTGGCCGGTTTTAAAGGCGAGGAAAATAATTAAATTTTGAAATGTTAAAAAAATCCTTCATATTTTTAGTAGTATGTATCCCTTTAATTTTAAATACGTAGTTGAAACTGTATTTTAGTATTAGTACCCTAAAATAATTGAATATTTTTGGGATACAACAAATATGTCTGGCGCATACAGTCATAAATATACATATATCAACATCATGGTCATCAATGGATGTGCACAAATTGTTGCATTCCCAGCTTGCCGGGACGAGTATAAATATTTATATGGATATATATAGTTCAGTGGAATAGTATAATATTATAAATAAATATATACGAACTGTTAGCAATGCAATATAGCTGAGTTATTAGAAAATCGCATGGTATATGCAAATCTAATTTTTGTTTAACTTAATTCCTTCTTCGATTGGACCAAGCTATGTCTATGTAGATTATATTAACGTATTTTTCTTACAAAGTAACAAATATCCATCTTTTTAATCTAAAAATACACGCTTAAATTCAATAAGGAAATAATGGTTTTGCAAAGTTTTTAAAGCATTGTAAAAGCTTACTTTTACGTTCTAAAAAACTAAGCACGAACATCCCAGTTAAACGCGTTTTTACTACACAACACCCTTCCCTTAATTAAAAAGGCACCCGTATGTGCCAATACTCGACGGGAGGTGAGAGAAACTTCTCGTAAATAAGCAAAGTATACTTAGAAGAGGAATTACCGCCTGCCCGCTGCTGCCCGGGTAAGCAACCGGATATTTCTTTTAGCTGTCCAAAGAACCCCCCGGTCATAATGCCCTAGTGGGGGCCGCAGGGGGGCAGATATAAAGATACAGGCCCCCACTTATCCGGGACCATACCCGGTCCTTTTGCTTTTATAGGGGGTGTGTATAAAACCGAATCGCCCGGTTTTAGCTGCGCTAGACGGTTACGAGCGGGCCCGACGGCGGTCGCATTACGCTATGAACGAGACTATATCTGATGTGGTTATGCTGCCTTGGTACTTTAGTACAATGTTTCGGCGATGGCTTTGTGTTTATTGGTTTGAAGTAGGGCCGTAGGGTCAATAAAATAAAAATGGCTGAGTTTTATGATAACAATTCATAATAATAAACAGAAATGTGATGAATCTGGTATGAATATACCACAAACTATTATTTATTGTACTTATCTTATTAATAACGTACTGTTAAGATTTTTAGGGCCCGATTAGACGAATTTCTTTGTCAAACAATAATCATAAAGTTTTCACGTGCTTAATTAATTGTGTGTATCAATTCATTATTCATTGCATGTTCGGCGTTGAAGGAAAACATTGTGCGAACAATCCATATGAGACAAATAAAATTATGCTACAAGTATCCACAGAATAGCATAGCATAGCATAGCATTGTTTAGAAAGTTGCAAACGTTCTTCTTAATATGAGGTCTATGTCCAGTTGTAGGAATACTTTTTAGAGCTGTAAAGTTATTTCTTGCTTAGGGTTGCTTTAAAAATATTAATTCTGTGATTACTTGTAACAATACTTGTTGTCAATACTGCAATACCAATTTATTAATTAAGAAACGGTTTCATCGTAGCCAGGAACTTCCTTTCTTCATGCTTTTATCCGATATTAAAATATGCAATATTACTATGAATAAAGTAGCTCTCAGATCACGAGCATAAGAAGCCAACCGATCTAATAATTTGTACTTCAAGTAAATAGAATTACTAAACTATTATTTAAAATAATAATTTTGCTATTAGGCGATTATGTATCATTTATTTTTGAGTGAATTAATAATTGACTCTTACTATTAGTGCAGACGAATTTTGTTTAGATATTTCGTAGCAAATGGAATAAGAACAGAATACAGACTAAGCTTGGTACTAACATTAGAGGATCCCATTAGCCTCATTCGTACAATAGGTAAGTGTCAAATACTGCGAGAATGCAAGCAGTTCTAGTCTTTGCTGTTCAAAACATAGGTACTAAAACGTCATAACGGACTATTACAAATTCTGAGTGTGTGGGTGCGTTATGGTTTATGCTAGCCCTTTTTGATAGTCCCGTATACCGAAACGGTCGAGCTGAGATATTAATTTCTGTTTATTACCAAGGCGACATGTGTTTATAAGACATCTAACTATGTTGTTTCATTATTCGAATGTTCGTAGGGGGAGGCCGTATAAAAACGACAATTTCCTCTAAACGCCGCGCCCGCGCTGCGCCTGCCTCGCCGCGCCCTCTTACTAATTAACTGTCGCAGCGTTATGTCACCCTGGTACCCCTGTGAGGGTGGTGCTTATTTTCTAAATTGAAAAGAATTATTTTGCAGAAAAAAGAAAAAAGAACCTCAATAAAAAAGTTGCCAACAACTAACTATCTCTATTGCGCGATTCCGTTTAACTTTAACAACAGCTTAACTTGTAATTGCTTAATTTATAGGAAGGATTGATGAATTTGTCGTCACTATCTAAATAATCACTCTCAAATCACTGAAACTTAAGATCGATGTCACTCAGCCGTAGTATAGCAATAAAGTAATTAGTATATACGCATACCATAATACAGTATCAATATACACACTTATAATATTAGATTCCATACACTTCCGAATCGCGGTCATTATAAATATGTATATCTGAACGATGGAATATCAATCTTGAGCCTCATAGATAAGGATGCTGTTGGCAATTCTATCGAATGTACGCACGCACATCTTGAATAAGCCACCTTAGCAGTAATTATAATAATCTGTTACATATGTGTATGTTACTGAGAGTATCACGCGTTGAGTTACTTGATAGATTATATTTTTTTATAAAAATTTAATCTGTAAAAAGTATTTATGCGTAAAATAAAAAAAAAAACTTATTTATTTTCGTATCAATCAAAGTCTACTTAAAAGACGCACTCAACTTGCCTGAGGTTTTCTCACATAGCATAGCTTTTTATACAACGGTAATGATGTAGCATCAAAATGAACGATTTGTTACTTTAATTATTTATTTTTTAAATATATCTTTATATAAGATTGACAAGTACAATATTAAAGAACGATTTATGCTAAGGTAAGGGTATTTATATAAATAAAAAATAGCTTCTGTGCAAATGACAAGAAAAAGTGACAAGAATGTTTTCAGCATTGTAATTTTCATATAAAAAAAATAATATTTAAGTTTTTCATTTCCAGTAGTTTAAAATCACAAAATTATTTGCTATCTAGTCATTTTGATGAACGTCATAATATCCATAACTACCGGCAGCATACCTCTGACATGGTCGATACACTGACGCTACATATATAGTTCGTATATGTAATCATACACGCCATATATACAATACTTAGCTTCACGTGTTCTCAGCTCACGTCAAATGGTGTTGAAAGGCGTTGGAATTAACGGCAAGTTTATAAATAAAAAAAAAATAAAACAAATTTACACACATACATACAATACAGTAAGAATACAAAATACATTACAGATTTATAATAAAACACATTATTTTTGTAAACAATTTTTTTTTATTGGAAATTAAAAACATCGAAATATAATGCTTTGTAACGTAAATCTAAATATGCCCAAATTATATATAAAGAAAAATTGAAAATTACTAATCTCATAAAAATACCTCCAAGCATCATACGAGAGAAGTATTATAATCAGAATTTGTACCAAAAATATTATATATATATATATATATATATATATATATATATATATATACATCTTGCAGTTCATGTTGCGTCCTACATGGCGCTTTTTACCAATGATACTGCGTCCGACCTACTTGATGCGTCCGGTATACGGATGCAAGATTAACCAAACCTCATTTTTGCTGTAACAGCGTCTTTTAATGAGTAGAATGTATGGACAAAAATTTGGCATGGACACAGTTTTATCACTAGAATGCTTTTTAGCGTATTTTGTAGTTCAGCCATCGGCCGCGCCGAATTTGGAGGGCGGTATCGTAAAGTGTATAATTTGTAACGTATACTTCGAGTTTAATTTACCGATTTTATTGCGTCCCATTAAATATATTTTAAAGTTTTTATCAATTCTTTACGACTATCATCTTGCGTCCAGTATTTAATATTAAATTGGGAAATCGACGTTCCTGTGGGGCCCGTTCGGGGTGTAGGTAAGAGCGGAGACGGAGGGAGCGGTGTCAAGCGGTCCTGTATTTTATGTTTCAAAACAGACTGCGTCCCGCCCGGTTAATATTAATAGAATTTAATAAAATATTCAAAATGAATTCTTTTTATAATAATACAAAATTGAAGTTTAGTGACTGGGCTACTATTGGTTTATATAAAAGCAGAAATAAATTATACGACCTATATAGTTTGAAGCAGTGGAATCAAAACGAAGCCTTTCTAGGATATGTCAATAAGTATTCCAAAATATTTAAAACAGTCTGTATTTATGCAAAGTCTTTATACATAAAGAACAAAATTTTGACTTCCGATAATAGAATAAAGGCCACTTGGGACATTATTGGAAGTGTTAGTGGAAAACCTAAAAAGGAAAGTATACCAATCAAATTAAACACAGGCAGTAAATACACAAATTCTGAATTGGACGTTGCAAATTTATTTGAAACTAGCTATACCCGCCCGCTTCGCTGGGCAGTAGTCACAGAAAAATAAATTTTTAATTTTTCATTTTGTAATTAATTACTGATCATCAACAATGTACAAATAATAAAGAAACATTCGAGATCTGATCAAATTCTTAAAAAAAAATTTAATATTCATATTGTTCTTCAATGATGTTCTCGATAGGCTGCAGATTGGTCATAACACCCATACTTATACGATGTTATATAGATACAATACATTTTTTAATTTAATTTCTATAGTCTGTAAAACTTTGCCTTAAACCAACACGTCCTCTTTTATCCGCTTCTATCGAATATCGATGTTATTACATTTACAACCTTGTCAATACTTGCGAACATACGTCAAAGCATCCTGAGCATATTTGTGCCTATGTCTTGGACTTCCACTGTACGAAGATCTTTGTCCAATATCAGCAGATACTATATCATTCGATATTGTATCTTGTAAATAAATGTTCTCTTTGGCTCAGAGTTTTGATTGCTTCTATCGAATGTAGTTTAATGGTTCGTTCTCGACCATAGCGTACATGTCAACAATGAATTGTTAAAACAGTTGACGACACTTCGGAATATGGTTAAATTGATTATCTCTAATCATTATACGATACGCAAAAAATCCATACAACTAACTCTTCGGTGTCACAGAGCCTGTCGTAAGAATATTTTGATATAGTCCGAGATGATATCCATCTATAATTGGATAATCGTAATAATTATCATACGATTGATGTGTTTCAGTGACACCTTGATTGTTTTTGTGTCGCTTAATGATAACAATACCTCGTTTTGTAATTTCTGTACCGACAACTACAGCTGTGACTTCAGGAGCTACGGCAGCATTAAAATGCCTTTCATGCTCTGCATTCAATGGCGTTCTATCTGCATTGATAATGACTTTGAATCATTTGTTGTTTCACCTTCTAGAGCAGTTTTAAAATCTTTAACTAAACATTTATTTTCATAAAACATATCTAATCCTAAATTTAGCGATGATTTCTCGATTAGTTGTGATACTAAACATGCATTGAAGATCAATCTTTTGCTACGTTGTCCATGGAATAAATATCCAGAAACTGAAGATTTTATTTAGATACTGGAAGAAGTGAACCAATCATATGATATACTTTAAACGTAGACGCAAAATTATTGAATTGTACAATATTTGTTGCTCCAAATGATGTCATTTCAAAGCAATAATTGTAATTTATAATAGGCTTAAGGAAATATTCAGACTCCTCAGTTCCCGTAACGTAGATAAGAAGAGGTTCTGGTGGTAAATCTCTTTCTTTCTTTCTAAATACTTTTTGCCAGTGGAGTAGCACTATACCAGCAGTTTATTTTAAACATCATAGCGTCACACTACAGGCATACTATATTCATTGAACCAATGATCACATCGGGATTTATGGAGATTGGTTCTAGTTCTTGGCTTAGTCTATTTTAATCGTTGATCATCCAGTCGTTGGGCTCGCTCGTCAGGTTTTTCAGTATCTCTTGATGAAGATCTGGAACTTGATCATTAGGTTGACTAACTGTTTTGGCAACTCTCAAAGTAGAATTTCGGATTCTATTTGTTCCTAAACGTATTCCTTGTTGGTGTTTTGTTTTCGTAGATCTTTTGGTTGACGCTGCGCATATATTGTTGATGTTTCGATCATTTGTTTCTTCAATGGCATGGTGGTTTCTATTTATATAAATTATTTGATTCAATGATGATCAATGACTTTCATTTTTTATTTCATATTTTATACTTATCGGTTGATCGGCATAGAAATGCATCATGTTACTCGTAACGGCCATCTGTTGGTTATTTTTAATGATACGGATGAAATAATCACTTTCTCCGTGAAAAAATACTTGTACGTACTCATTTCATGACAATCGGTTGAACGGTGTAGATATATTTATATCGCCGGCGATTATACCTGGTGGCGAGTTACATCAATGGGGATAGCATAATCTCTTCATTCATTTAATCTTAATGATCGATCAAATAGTTTCTGAGTTTGTCGTCGAAACACATACAAACACATCCACACATAATTTGCGCAAGCACATGTTTTTCCTTTATACCAATTTTCATAAAGATGCACGGTGCATCTGTTCTCGAGTTATAGCAGAACATACAGACAGACAAAAATGTCAAAAATGGTAAAAATTATGTCAGTCAATCATAAAAAGAATACTTATGACGAATTATGACAAAAATAAGTGTACAGACAGACTCTAGAGATTCATATAGTAGTATAGATTTAGTATTCACGTGCGATAACTTTATTATTAGCGTATTTCGTGTATAACTGTGGTGTTTCTATACCGATTTATATGCTTCTTTTTTATGGAATAGTGAATACTGTTAACTTTTTTATTTGGGATGATTGAGAGTGTTATACATGCAGGAATAGACAAATATAATCAGAAAGCTTCGACTACTAAGCTATTGGGAGTGACATATGTTATTGTGAGTCAACCATAAAAGATAGGCAAAGGCTGTCATTGGATATTTTTTACATAATTTTAAGGAGAACATTTCCGTAATACACAATTTCTATGTAGCTTTAACCATTAAGGTTTTACACCCGACGGAATCTTAAAATATGGAGTAACTTCTCACGTTTTCTGACATTTCCCTTCACTGCTCTGCTCCTATTGACTGTAGCGCGATGAAAAGTATACTATAACCAGCTCAGGAGTATGAAAAATAATTGTACCAAGTTTCGTTAAAATCCGTCGAGTAGTTTTTATTTCTATAATGGTTATACGGACAGACAGACAGACAGACAAAAATTTTACTGATTGCATTTTTGCCATCAGTATCGAGCCCTTTTCAACCTCTGATAGTTATTTTGGAAAAATATTTCATGTACAGAATTGACCTCCCTACAGATTTATTATAAGTATAGATATTTTTTGATAACATACCTAATAAAATAACATCTCATTTAAAATCATCTACATTAGATGCAGCTAGATTATTAAATAAAAATGTTTCTAAATGCGTTATTGATTTTTCTTTTGAAACAGTTTCTGCAATAGATGTTATAAAAGTATTTAAAACACTCAATATTAAAAAAACTAACGACATATGGGGCATTTCGGTAAAATTCATAAATAACATCATACACGATATTGCTCCGTATATAGCAGTAATTTTATCAAGAGTTTGGACACGGGTTCATGACTTGTTAAAATGTAGTAAAGACTTACCACTTTTTAAGAATGGAAATAAGAGCGATCCCACTAATTACAGGCCTATTTCAATACTCCCATCTTTAAGTAAAATTTTCGAAAAAAATATTTTAAATCAACTTCTTATCCATTTTGGTACAAATACCATTTTTCATAGTGAGCAATTTGGTTGTACAAGAGGTCGATCAACAACTGATTGCGGGAAACGGGAATTGCGCTTCTTAAGCATATTTACGATGCTTGGGAGAAATCACAGAATGCTATTGGAGTATTCTGTGATTTATCTAAAGCATTTGATTGTGTAGAACACGAGACGCTTCTTTATAAGCTCAAATATTACGGCGTTAAAGGTAGGGCTCTTGATCTCATTGCTTCATACTTAAGTCAAAGAATCCAGCAAGTTTTCATTGATGGAATAAAGTCTACTGAATCTACGTTTAAAATGGGTGTTCCACAAGGTTCAATTTAGGGTCCCTTTTTTATTTCTAGTTTATATAAATGACCTTCCTTTCTTTGTTAAAGGTATTTGTGATATATTATTGTTTGCTGACGATACTTCACTGATTTTTAAGGATGACAGGAAAAAAACTGACAATGACGATGTGAACGGTGCCTTATCACAGATACAAGATTGGAAGTAAATAATTTGGTTTTGAATACTCAAAAAATCAAATGTGTAGTTTTTACCCTGCCTAATGTTAGAAAGCAAAATTATAATATATCTTTAAGCGGTGGCCCGCTTGATGTAGCTGATACTATGGTGTTCTTGGGAATAGAATTGGATTCCAGACTTCAGTGGAGTTCCTAACAGGAAGACTCAGCTCCGCAGCATACGCGGTTAGAAAAGTTAGATAACTAACTGATATTGATTCCGCTCGTTTAGTTTATTTTGGTTATTTTCACAGTATTATGGCATATGGCATATTACTTTGGGGTAACGCTGCAGATATTGAATCTGTCTTTATTTTACAAAAGAGAGCAATCCAGTTTATTTATAATCATGGAGCTAGAGACTATCTTCAGGATATTTTTAACAAAGAAGGAATACTAACTGTTCCGTCACAGTATATTTACAACAATATTATGTATATTCACAGCAACATTGATCACTTTGATAAAATCAGTAATCATCGTTGTATGTGCACTAGAACTAAGGATAAGCTGATAACGCCAAGTTTCCGACTCCGCAAAGTCAATAAATCCTTCTTGGGGCAAGGTATCCATTTCTATAATAAAATTCCGCAGACATTTTTAACTTTGCCGTCTCGTAAATTCAAATCGTTTATAAAAAATACATTGGTAAAAAGGCGTATTATTCGATACAAGATTTTGTAGATGATAAAAAAGCGTGGAATTAATACCTGTTGACTTCCAGGCAGGATATATTAATTAAAATAATTGTTTTAACTAACATGACTGTATTTTTTTTAAATGTTGAAAAAGAACCGGCAAGAAACTCCTACTGAGTTTCTTGCCGGTTCTTCTCGGTAGAATCTACTTTCCGAACCGGTGGTAGCTTCACTTAATTGTTATATGACGATTCAAACGTGCTTGAAAAAGCCCACTTGAATAAAGTATATTTTGATTTTTGATTTTTTGATTTTAAGACGCAAATTTGTCATCGCAGTGATTTATCAAATAATATAAGCCGAACTTATTGCGGGTAGTTGGCGTACCTTCCGACTCGTATAAAAACGACCGCTCGATAAACTGAAGGTCACATTGTCATCATTCGTCGGTCGGTAAGAGTGTCGGTACTTTCACCACTTAGCAGTACGATCGTTTATTTATAATTGTGGTTTTATGTTTATTTATATGTTTGTCATATCTGAAATTAACGGTTGTTTGTGATTGCTCAAAATTTGATTATAATTTGAATTATTGTTAAAAATTGAGATTATTTTTAAATAAATTAGCTATAGGTTGTTTCAATTGTTTTTTTTTTTACTTATTTTTCCTTCTGATTGCTAAAAATATTATTAAAAGTTATTTAATAAGTAAAACAATGAAACGAAGTGCAAGGATTCTTCAATTGGTTAAAAGTTATAAATCTTTCTACTTATCTGTTTACAACAACTGCTTTAAGAAACATAAGAAGGTGAATTCTTCTACCCAAAAACATGGGTCACCTACGCGTGATTACCTTCCTGTTTCTATGAGTTTGGCTACTTAAAGATTTACCTTTTTATTTACCTGTGTACGCCACTGCGCCTGTATATTTAACTGACCCCTTTACACTAACTTACCTGCTTATAATTTAATCAATCTTACCTTTACTCGGCAATACCCGTACGTAGATATTCTAAATTTGTCTTTGAATATATACTAATACCATAATTATCTTTCTGATTATTTTTTACACCAATTCATTTATGTGGTCAGCTTACTTATTTCATCTGTCACTCTCATTTTTAATTTCGCTAACCACTAAGCCACAGAGACGTTAAAATGCAATTTAAATACAAACCTAAAAATAGTAGGTACTTATGGCTACGGACGCAGTATAAGCATTAGTATAGTTCGAAGCTTGTTGACCAGTACTATGAATGCAAGAATACAAAAACAGTATTCGGTATCGCTATATATTCTAAAACAGATGGATGTAAAATTGTTAACTTAATCTCTGTACTATATACAGGGCATTATATAGAATCGGTTTAAGCATACGTTTTGATGGACGTAGGAGCATTCACGCAGTGTATAGAAAGTATACGTATATATACGGGATATAAGATGGTTTAGGTGGTGCACGGATGCGCTAAATGACCGGGAAATTTGCGAAATCGAATATTAACAAATCATATTTTAACGAAATTCTGTGTTAACTCATGAAATCATACTGATATAAACTTCATATATACGCATTAAAAACATTTAAAATGTTGTTACATTCAGTGGACGCCGTAGGGTGGTACTTTGGGAAGATGCAAGAAGTCTTTGGCGATTTATATATATATATATATATATATATATATATATATATATATATATATATATATATATATATATATATAATATTTTTGGTACAAATGTCATCTATACCGGTAAAGATATAACACTAACTTCTGTTCCGTTTGTCAATTTATATCCTTGTTTTTTTGATAGATATAGACGAAGCTTTAGTGTTATAAATAAAAATAAATAGAAATATGAGTAGAATTAAAATATTCGAAGAATAAAATTCATACATATTTCCTCAAAATTTCAATAATGATTATTGTCGAATTTCCGTTACTAAACGATTACTGTATTTACAGAAAAGGTATTGGCAACGCAAAAAGGGAATTAGCAAGTCTGTTATACTACTTATATTATTAATATACCAGTAACCAAGCACGGCTTCGCACGGGTGCAATACTGATACTAAATATACTACAGAATTTGTTTATCTACGACATCACATTAGAAACTTCTAAAATTATCAGCGTTTCTTTCGTCCTCTCGAATCACACTATCCATTTAAAAAACCGCATCAAAATCCTTTGTGTAATTATAAAGATATAAGCGTACATAGGAACAGACAGCGGTAAAGAATTTTGTTTTATACTGTGTGATGATGTAAGTTGTAGTTTCTGAAAATGATTATTATTTAAATTAAATTTTAATAACACTTTTAACCTACTGATGAGCGCGTAATCCTCCCCAGCGAACAACATATAGGTAGAGATGTTCTGTAACCATCAGAGACTGTTTTCTCAGTGGTAATTACTGATTCCCCCTGAGGGATTTACGCGACAATGTAAGTGCACTATATCCTAGAATATAGCACATATGGGGAACAACCAAAATATATGTACAGAAATTTCTAAATATATAGGTTATCTTAAATAATAAACGAATTGTTGTTTCAATCTGATGTTTAGGTCAATGTAATTTTCTGTAAAGCTTATAATAACAGTGAAAATAGAATCCAATAAATCGTAGTAGCCTGAATTAGCAACAACACAAACTGTTTACAAATAGTTAGTTGTAATGTAAATCACGTTTAAAAAATAATGTTTAACAAATGAAAATTAGTCATTATCGAAACACTGGTAAATATTGTTTTAGAAAGTTATATAATCAGAAGACTATGAATCATAAACTATTCATGAAATCTCTAATGAGCTGCCAACCATTGGATCTCATATGTTAGATTTCTCGTATCTGTAATTACACTGGGTCACTCGACCTTCAAATAAAACTAATACAGAGTGATAACGTTTGGTGGTGGTAATCGATAAGTAGCTGGTATAACAACTCAAGTTTCTATCATATAGAGCTTTAATAAAATCTGAGAAGAAATTGTACTTACTAAAGTACAAAGTACGTCCAAAGATATAGCCTATATTTATATTAAGTATATAAATCCCTTTTTACTTTTCTACAAAGTCTATCGCACAGAACATTATTAGTTATAACGAAACACTTGATTGATGACAATTAAATTTCTGATATTGTTTAAAAAAAAAAAACAAAAGTTTGTTGATTTATAATCTTTTAAAAAAATCATGAAATGTTTTACTTTTTTATCTTATTAATATGATATTTTCTAAAATTTATTTTTAAATTGTTTGAGGTCTATAAAGATATTTCATTATTAAGAATCATTATACGTATTGCAAGACACCAGAATCTTTTTTTTTATCAATGAAATATAGCATAGAATGAATGTATCGTACAATATCCATATCATAGCTATACATATATGTATGATAAGTCAGTGAACCATCGGATGGAGATTACAATGCCTCAATCTCTATATAATTTATATATTATTTGCGTATATATAATGCGGTACAATTATAATTATGTTAGCAAGTTTTTTGTAAAAAAATTTTTTATGTAAGTATTTATTCAGAGAGAGATGTAAAGTGAGAAGAATGTTCTTGGGAATGATGATTTTTTAATATTTAATTACACAGAGGGAATTACAATATTTATAACGGTAGTTGTTTTGAGAGTAAAATCATTATAATTGTATTTACTTGAGTTATGAATTTGCAGTGTATGTAACATTAATATATACACGTTATAAACTCTAGCTTTTTACTTTATTTTCATATCACTTTACCGTTTTAGTATATTGATTGAAGTTATAGTCACACTAGGGTTGTCGGTACTATAAACGCTATAAGACTTACTCCGTGGCATCTGAGACAGCATCCGTGTTAATTATCGTTTACACCCTTGAGATCCGAAACGATAGATGAACCATGGAAACGTGACACCAACGTCGTGTTACGTAACGTAAAATTATACGTTTTCGAAGATCATAATAATTTAGAGCAGTTTGTAGAACACTTTGCGTATGAGCTTCGAACGTAGATACAATACTTTGCTGAATTATCTATGAAACTAGTTGATGTCGCCAGCTATAGATTTGTCGTTAAGTGTAAATTTCATCAAATTCGATTTAGTAGTGAGTAGTTAGTTGTCTGTGAAAGAGCAATATACATGACGAGACGGGATTAGTTTCGACTATTTAAAATTAGTATAGACATTGCGACGCTCATATGAATTAAATAACTAATAAAAGGAACAAAGATAATCTTATCATCATTATTCAATTGAACCAATTTCGTACTCTTCTGTAGAACGATTAGTTTTTTACAAATTAGCAAATCTTACAAACGTGTTGTCTTGGCGTATCAATGTTATTTTAATGAGTTATTTTTTTTTTAACTTAATTTATTTACAAATAAACATTGAAATAATTTTATCTCCTTAATAATAATTATAGGTAAGTTACTTTAAATTACTTACTATATTTGATATTTTATAAATAATTTTTAAAGGTAATTTTTTTTATGGAATAAGCTGGCGGAGGAGCATATGGGTCACCTGATGGTAAGTGGTCACCATCGCCCATAGACTATGACGCTGTAAGAACTATTCCTTACATCGTCAATGCGCCACCAACCTTGGGAACTCAGATGCTATGTCCCTTGTGCTTGTAGTTACACTGGCTCACTCACCCTTCAAACTGGAACACAACAATACTGCGTAGTGTTGTTTAGCGGTAGAACATCTGATGAGTGGGTGGTACCTACACTGGCGGGCTTGCACAAAGCCCTACCACCAAGTAAAGTCAATGTTATCAACACCTTTAAAGACGTATCACACCCATATCAGTTAATTTTAAATGTTTAGTGATAATGATGGTGTAACTATTTCAATAAATAAATTCAACAATTCATGAGAACTTTGATCGTACTGAGTCACCTCGTATTAGGAGTTTATACGAGTTAATATAATCTTAATTATATCATAAATTAGTATAAGGTTTTCTTCTATTGGCTATTGTACGACTAGATAGATTTTATAGATAATAACACGCCCTTGGAATTGAAACGACATCCAGCGACCTCTTTCATAGAATATCGAAAATTGTAAGCTGTCATGACCACGTAAAAAAACGATAACCCCGCTGGGTTTTCTTCGTCACTTCCTCGCAGATATGAAATGTTTATTTTTCCAAACTGTTATTTTTGTCAATCAATAAGAGCCCACATGGCTCAGTGGTTTGATGGAATCTGTACCAGATTGCAGGTTCAAACCCAACATTGTATCACTGAATTTTGTGTAGGTATGTACTACATGTATTGATCAGCGCTAAAGGCAGATATCGTGAATTAAGCTGTAGGAGAGGAAGTCTTAGCCCAATTGTGAGAAACATCGTGAATCCTTCTCCTTAAATAGTCAGGAACATTTGTAATCTCATGGTTTCTTTTTTTTTTTAATATTTGAAATGCATTCAAACTTCTAGAATAGTAATAGCTAATGATTGATCTTAATGTATCGGAAAAATATCAAAGTTAAATATTCAATAGAGTAAGTTGACGTGGTACTTATACAGAGCACGTAACCCGCAGTTCAAAACCACTTAAGACAGCTCCGTCAACGCTAATCACATATATCGCCCTTCACATAGTTAGTGAACACTACGCCTTATTGACGATATAAAAACAGTGATGAACTTACCTAAAACGATTGATGCTTTCGGATTATGGTATATATTATTAATATCCCTCTAAGGGTGTTGAGTACATTACCCTGTTTGCGTGAATGTATATATGTTAACATTACATAGAGTCTAAACGCGATAATCTGTTTCAATAAGGAATAGGATAGAATAGGTTTTTAATTTCGTTAGAAGTAGTTTTTGTTTTGTTAGATGTAGTTTGATAGCAACGTATTAAGATGCCTCGAAATTCATTCTGTATAATCTTAATGATAAACAATATGAATATATGACGTCACAAACTCGTCTAGTACGAATCGACCAATTAACGGGTATCTTTATTATTATAATTAAAAATTTTACCTAACGTGACTGTAGATGCAGTGATTACTTGAAACCAATTATCTAATTCAATTATAAAATTCTCCACATGATACCGTTGAATCACCCTGTATATAGAGATCCAACGCACGCAGCTCAAAATACTCATACGTATAACTAGCGCTTCTGAGTGTTAATCACTGATCGCCCCCTCGGGATCGATACACTACGCCTCACTAATATGACAGTCAAAGACGAGAACTAACTTAGAAGATTGTGATATCAGTCATTGGATTAGAATAGCTATACGGCCTCATGTCTAATTTTTTAATATTAATTTTAATGACAATGTAGGGAATATATACATTTTAGGACTAAATAAAAAAAAAAAAACTTCTTTTCGTCCAAAAGGTAAGTTTCGGAAATGGAACGATTATCCTGACCATTTCTTTCTAACTAATATTGAAAAAGTTTCCATTTCTTATTTTAATTTTTCTTATTCTGAATTAGTGATTACATTTGCTTTGAAGATTATGTATTGAGTGTAATGTTTGCACATTGGAGAGGATTGCCTTTTTAAGCCCCAGTAAGCACTATAATTAATTAATGAGCATATCGTCACCGGTGAAGGAAAACTTCGCGATAAAACCTTTACGTCGGAAGAAATCAAGCTAACCCGCATCGGAGCGGTGTTGAGGAAAACGCTCCGAGCCATTCTCCTAAACAGAAGTTCCCAAGAGTCCAGGGAAACGACTTTTATGTTATATTGTATCAACTTTTATAACCTATGTTAATTATGCTCCTTGCTGACACTATCTATGTCAAATATGTAATGCTCAAGTACACAAGCCACGTCTCTGTCAAATTTCATAACGATCGGTTCACTGATTCACTCGTTATAAGGTAATAAATACACTGGTAAACTTTTGTATTTAAAATTATCCAATCCAATCCATCAGCCCATTTCCGTCCCCTGCTGGACATAGGCTTGTCCAATTTGAGAGGCCTATGTATTTAAAATTAGCACTTACAACTACACTACAACATGGTGTATTAAAAGTAACACTTTTAAAACACCACGTTGGTGAATCTTAGCCCCTGAAATCGGCTATTAAATTGTCTTTATAGAACTAGTAATATAATAGTAATAGTGAACTTTGTCCAATACAAGATTAGGATGAAGAGAGAGACTGTTTTGATTAAGACCTGTTACAAACTTACTATACCTTAATATTATACTACCAAGTAACTACCAACTCGCAATAGACCCTGGTGGAATAAACTCCAAACCTCCTTAATAGTGACTTTTGGGCTGGCGGTACTATATTTACAAATTGTTATTTCTTTTGAAACAATATTTAACAAAAAGTGTTCCTAGAATCCGTTACATAGCTCATACTATTAACTTCTAACCTAATTTCTTCAAAATGCCTTAAAGATTTTCGTAAGTAATATGAGGGTTATACATTTCAGAGAATATACAGGAACTAACTAGTGGAACGTGAGGGTTAATTACTGATTGCCCCCTTGAGATCCACGCCGACAGTGCACAGTACGCCTTAGATGACTGACCAAAATCAAGCGCGTCAGATGAATGACCTATTTGAAATTTTGTCAAGACTTTTTGGAAATATTTCCAACTTAACACTGAGATACATAGAAACATACAAAAAAATGGAAAAAACCGAAATAAAAATAATATAACAAAATAAGGAAATTCGCGTTCTAAGTAGTCTAAATTTAAAGCGAGAGATATTGCGATTCTCTTAGGTACTTATCTCCACGTGGTCTAGATAAAGGTCTAGATCTTTTAAACTACGCAAAGGATTTTAATATGGTTTCCATCAATAAACGGTCAGTCAAGGGAAAGGCTTATGTCTAATTCATGCATATTATATAGTAGATTTCGCCAGCGGGTTTGCTCGCGTTTTAGTTGTTGGTTGTTATGTATTAGGCAAAAAAGAAGGCTTTGCTCTCTCCTGGAGCTCATGTTTGCTTCATACCAAATTTCTTCAAATTCTATTCAGCGAAGACAGACAGAGTTACTTTCACATTTATAATATTAATATAGATAAGAAAATACTACACTTACAACATTACCATTAACTTACTTCTAGACCCTTATTGTACCCAGGAAGTCGGGATTGTGAAGCCGGGATGGATAGCTAGTATAGTCAGTATAGTAGTATATAATACTTAAAACCTTCTTATATTGGTTTAGTAGTTTTTTCATTGATGTATTATAACACCTTTCGTCATTTATTAGCATTGTTATGGCTTAATTAAACTTGTAAAATATTGCCCATTTATCGTATAAATGCAGTGCAGGTAAGTTTTTAAATTATAAGTCTAGAAAGACTTAATAGAAAATATATTATTTTTTATTAAGAATAAGTCAGCAATGAGAGAATTAATATTGCTCTCAATGGACTCAAAAATTGCAACAAGTTGTAATTCTCTCAATTGCAGAATTAGTCTTTAATTTATAATTGACGGTAGACCTATCTGCAAGATGCCACTGATTCGTTTTTCTGTCGCAAAACAAGATTTCTCTGTATAGCTGTATCGTTACAAAGTGTTGCTGTAGTGAGCCAGTGTAATTATATAATTACAGATGGTAACATCTTTGTTGCCATGGTTGGTGGCGCAATAACGGTGTAAATAATAATTAATATTTCTAACAGTGCCAATTTCCATGGGCGTTCACTTACCATCAGATTATTTAACCATTTGCTAAACAGGTTTTCCTTCAATTTATTAATAATCATTAAAACAAGGGGAGTAAGAGTATGTTTATTTGCGATCTAAAATAGTGTAAACTCATTTTTACATAACGGATTATATTTGCAGATTTTTGAACCAAACACACTGCAACACAGAGTGTACAATTGGAAAACATATGCACACGCCAATTCGATTATATATCATCACTACATATCTTTGTATGCTATACATAGTTCTACCGTGTTCTTATATACTCAGTGTTCTATAGGCTTGTGTGTGTTCTGTAATTACGTCATTATCAGTTCGTAATCAAGCGTGCATCGGTTGAATTGATTTTCCTAATTGGCATAAATTCTGTTAATCATAAAGAAGCAGAGAAAATGTTTTTGACATGCTAATAATAAGGTCATTTTTCATTTAACTGTTACGATATGATACGCAATAGACATAAATATTGTTTACTTAATGGAATATGACGCTATATTAAAGGGAGTACGTTGTTGATTTACAAATTTTGTAAATAACTGAATTATTGTTATCAATTATTATTGTATTGTAAATAATATTATTGTAGTAATGATGTATGTGGTTATTGTATATTTTCAAATCTTTCATGATTCTTCATATACCAGGGCGTCATCATTCTAGCGTTGGTATATTTATTACACGCAGTATATTTTTTTTTCATCGATTGTCCGCGAACCAATGTGCGTGTTTCGAGTGTCATTGATGCATTTCGGTATGGGGCCGGGGGGATGGAGGCAGGCCGGACAAGTATTACCGAACGCACTAACCATCGGATCAGTGTGCGTTTGGAAGCCGTACGGTGTGGACGTACGTAGCGCTCCCACAACTTACTCGCGAAACTCGATCCCTGAAAAGAAAAATCGCATTAATAACAGTGTATATAAGGTTTGTTGTAGTGCTTCGATTATGTTTCCAACTCGAATCTACTTTTAGTAGTTTGGTTAGAACAACTTTTAGTGCAATTCCGTTTTGCATAGTCAGGAATGGACATAGTTACTTGCGATGAGTAAGTGAGCCTTGACATTAGTAGGTGGTGACTGCAAAAAATGCAATTAGCCCATCGATGAGGTTGTCTTAGCTAAGTTTCCTTTGTCACGCTAAGACGTTAAGTGACAAGGCATTGTTTTTGAATTTATCGGCCTTACTTGGTCCTTAAGTATTCTTAGTTAGTTTCCTGGTAGTTTTAAATATTCCACTTAGAAGTTGTTAACAATATGTACTTTGTTCGTTGTTAATGTGCCTTTGTAATCAAATAAATAACTTTTACAATAGATAATATTATTTTACTATGAAGTAATTTTTGTGGCTTTATAAAATTCAATTCTTTCTTTATTAATTAAAGTTTGACTCTACGAGCCAAAAGGGTTCTAAGTAGTTTACATAACGGTATCAGGCTTGCAGACTTCAGCAGAAGTTTGGTGTATCGACGCAGCCAAGTTCGAAAGTAATTTCGGAGTGCAGCGCGCGTCGAACTAATCAAATCGTTCACGGTCTTTACAGCGCTGATAACGGACTACCTACTGTATTATGTTCCTCTGGTAACTAAAAAAGTTTTCTTGGTTTCGGTATGCAAAAGAAAAATTATAAAATGGATGATGATGCTCCAAAATTAATTTTACATATTTTGTCTGGTGAAAATAATTTCTCTTCTTAAGTTTTTTTTTTAGTTTCAGTATGCTATAGTTCTTATAAACATTAAGCTTTTTATTTAACAAATATGAGGAATTAAAATAATGCCATGTCAGTCATAAGACACTTTTTACTAATAAAAAAATTTCAATTCATATCTTTCTTATAAGATATACTCACTCAATATTTCGTAAACGGTTTAAATATAAATTATTTATGAAAGATAAAACATTAAATAAATTAATTAATGCCAGTATATTTTCGGAAGCCTAACTAATTATCTGGGAGGATGCGTCGATTTTCTCAAAATGAATAAATGGAGTTCTTGATCACGTATACGTAATTATTTAGAAGCCTTCAACAGACTAAAATTGCAATTAATTTGTAAACTCCAGTAGAATCACTTCTGATTAAATTTAAAATGGAAATAAATACTTCTCATTGTTATTTATATGAATAAAAACAATTGCTTGAGTTTCTATTGCGCCGATGCTATTTAGTTTTTTTTTGACATGACGTTGACTATAATCATCAACTATTTAAAATACGTAGTGGAAAAAGTAATAGTGACGATTAAAAAACATAAAATCAAGTCACTAAATAAAGATTTCGATATTAATAACGTTATACGTTTCTCGAGTCCAAAGGATCAAATGAATTTCATGGCGTGCAAGCCAGCGGTTATAAGAACAGGCCACCGTGCCCAAAGCCATTACGTGGCCTTGCTGTTATCGCTAAAGAAAATACCTAGTGCACTGGCCGAATGCCATTCCAACAGCGAACACAGCTGCCTTCGTCTCTTCGTTTTAAATTGCTATCAAAAAAGTTGGTCAAAACGACCGGTAATTTTAAACGTTCATTCACGCATGACTTCGATGATTATGTACGGGTATGCTTATTACTTGAGAGTTGTTTGTTCTTTATAAGGATTCAACCAAGTTACCTTATTTCAGGGTCATTCAGGGTTTTTATTTTGAAAAAAGAACAATTTCAACTTTTCGACGCCGGCTACCAAAAACATTTTGTTTGTTTTAAAATATCTAGTCGACAATAAATGCTTTCTTGCTTTTTCTCATTAATTATGCTTAGTCGAATCATTAAAACATTTAAAAATATCTCAATTTACGTTATAAGGTATTTATAACGACAATAATTTGTATTAGACATACTTGGTACAAATTACGCTGATTCAAAGACATATTTACGCTTGCGTAATTGTTTTGATGCGCATTTAATGTCTAAGCAAATTTGCGAAAAACAACAAAATTTGTATTAACAAATAAAACACTTGACTGGAATAATATTTTAGTAGTCTATGTAACTCGAGCTGTCACACAAAAACTGCACTCGAGATTGAAAACGTCCGTGCCGTTATCGCGCAGCGCATGAGAATGAGAGGCCCTTTGCGATGTAATCTGCTCAAAGCTCCTCGGTGCCTTTGCGCTCCTAGTACCATTTTTTCTCAGAATTTAGTCTACGTGCAATTTTTTTATATTCATTTTGTTTGTTATCTTTGCCAATTTTGCTTTGTGTGTAAGTTAAACGTGGGAAACGCTTACGAGAAAGGTTCAATGTCGCGCGCTGGACTAAACTAGTCTTATTATTTCTACCATCCCTATTTATATTTAAAAAAATATATTAATAAAAAATGGGGTAGTTTTTAATATGCAATTAATAATTTATAAATAAATGCGGCACTCATTTTATAAGCTAAAAAATCCAACAAATTAAACTTAAACCTCTGAAGTATTTTAAAAAAGTAATCAGTCAAAACAATCGAACCAACCGTGCAGTAATCACCCCATCCTATTCGGTACAAATAGATAGTTGTGTGTTTAACAAACAATGATCATTGGGAAGTATTGTGCAAATAGGGGCGAATGCACACCCTCTGTAAAAAATAGCCTCTTTTTGAATATAACGGACGTTGGTCCCCTAGACTAGGGTTCAGCACAATATCCACTTCGTGTAAAAGATACTAGAGTCATGTCATACTATTTACGTTTCGAGTAGCCTAGTAGCGACCTATTTTACCTAGATCTGGTTGTCATTGCTCTACCGCCAAAGAGTATCATCATAAGCGATATATTTGCCATTGCTAGATATTGCCATTGGCAAAATAGATACGGGAACAAAAAGAAGTTAACAATAGTCCTAGTTTATCCTGCCTTACTATGCTTGCTACACATTAAGTGATGATCGAATTCAATTGCAATTACAGCAGTAATTCTTTCGACAACGATTAATCGTTCGTTAATAAAATTGACAGAGATATACATGATTTTGAAGAACAGAAGGACTACACATTATTAAAACCTAGCGTTTGTAAACACCGCGAAAATCTTGTATGTTAATTCGTCGACTTGGCCGTATGAGCGGCGCTCGAGTTAAGAATGGGGAAGTTTAAGCGATATATATAATAGAAGACGCGACTTGCAAGCCGTATATATGCACGTGTTAGAAAGAAACGCCGTATTCAACTCGCAGGCAAGAATTTTCTGCGACATTGATACACTGATACTAGAAATCTAAGGAACTGTTTTCTACTAATCCTATCATACTAAGAACATAAGGACTTTTCCTCTATCAGTTGAAAATCTCATGAGTATAAATAAATGTATATTTAAATTACATTTTTTTTCTTAGTATTCTATACCTTTAAGGAACATTCATCCAATTTTAGTATGAGATGTATCTGTCAAAATTAATTAAGGAAAATTTACCTTATAGTTTAAATATTGAGTACTGATATTTTATACGTAGTAATGCAATCTTTGTTAAAGTGTATATATATAATCAGGATTAGTTTTCGCTACTGATTTCACCCGCGTGTCAGGACGGCAAGTGTAAAGTACGGTTTTCTGTATCCCTGACCATGTGTACTACATTCAATGATAGTTTGTTAGTTGAGTAATTAAGATTTGAAGTACAAAACAATCAAATAAATGTTATTACTTTTCGATTAATAATATGAGGATTTGTCGGTATTCCACTTAACAAGTTATGCGGAACCCTGCATGACTGACCTACGCAATCTCGGGCAACTTGAGTTATCCCCTTCGCGATTTTTGTTATTTATTCTTTGACTCGTCCTGCGATCTACGTTTTAAAGAAAATACAGCCATGACGTATTGTCCTTCAGTGATTCTAAGGGAAACGACTGAATTATATTTGAATAGCATTTCTTCATATTTATTCTATATATTTTTTATTATAGTTACTTAATCGAAGCACTACAATTTTGTAATAACTATTTGTTTTCTCCATAGCCTTTGAAACTCCTTTAAAAAAATGGGGTCAAATTACTAAACATTTTAAATAAGTGTCAATTTTAATCAAAGACAAAAGTGGTGTATAGTATAATAGAAAAAAATCAAGATGGCGGCCAAGAGAAAAGCCGGCGCACTACTGCAACACGTTCTACCAAAGGTAACAATTTTTTACGCATCCTTAACTAGGCAATAAGTCTATCACCAGCTAATTCTGACCCATCGATTTGCCTGATTGATTGCGTCGTGGAGGTCAACGTGAATGGTCAAGTTAAACATGCCAAGGCTGACCGCGATGGCACTCATAATGTGGCCAGGTTCTAGCAAGCTACTATAAAGCGCAGTAAAAATGGTATAATTAAAGGAATTTATAATGACATCCATGATAGCCCAACCGATTTAAAATGTGTGGTCAATATTGAAGAAGCCTTGAAAGTTGTCACCATCCGAATGCGGTCGGATAGCAGACGTTGCCGCATCGAAATTGGCGCCAAAGTCAGTTTTCCCGCCGCGGGCGGTTCGCCTTGCAAAATGGCGGAGTCTCGAATGACACGCAGTGACTACTACATTAATATGGACAAGACTTCTTATTTAAATTAAACTTGAGACATAATCGTTGTAGGGACGTGAAATAAAATTAACATTAGGTTTTACGTTTGTTTCTGTTACAACTGTAAATGCCGATTATTGAAGTTTGGATAATATTTAATTTAACGGCATTATTATTAATTTAGTAGATATTCATCTAAGCTATCACATCTTCCTTAGGAAGTTTTCCACAACAATACATAGTACAGTTTCGTTCTGAAAATCTATTTTAAGACTATAAGAATATTATGTATTTAACGAAAAGTTAAAAAAATACACCCAACATATAAAACTTATCCCACAGTTCTAAATTACCGGTTCGAAATGAATTCTGTTAAGCTACTTAACAGTAACTATTTTTAGCTGAATTTAATGAATACGTATATTTTACTTAGCTTTGTGCAAACCCGCCTTGGCAAGTTACCTACAAATTTATTCAAAGGCCTAACAGCAATGCATTATAATAATGTCCGATATGAAAGGAGAGTGAGCCAGTGTAATTACAGACATAAGGGACATAACGACTTTGTTTCTATGACTAGTGTTGTGTTTCCTATAGTTCCAATGTCTATGAGCTTCTGTGACTGGAATTCAAATTTGGAATTGTTTAGATCCTAGGCTATTTTGACTGTTCAGAAAATGATATTTTTAATACAATATTATGACAATGCTAGGAGAATCAAATAGTTAGTACGCCTATATTAAACTACGGAATCGCCACGCCCTTTCAATGAGATACCTTTAACGGAAATAGAGTGTAATTGTATCCTTTTACATTTACTAATATTTTCCAACGTATCCATATTATTCTAATAAGGAGTGACCAATGAGGCGCCGGGCGACCTTGCAGCCTACCTTACGTCTAAAGTTAGCTATACCTAGGCTTACTTATGTAATCTCATGGCTTCTAGAATTCGTGTACAGATATACATAGGTATTGTATATACATAGTAATTCTATTTGATGTATGTGTGTGTTCCTTTAACATACAAGATGTAGGTTAGTTCCAGCTTTGACTAATTGAACTTGACCTTGAACAGGGATGTATAATATAGAACGAGATGACTTGATTATTAATATTAAAAATAACCGATAAAAAATTAATGAAACCAGACATCTTGTTACCACAATGTCTATAAATATCGCGGCAGGAATTTTCTTGGCCTTCTTATCGGCTATATAAATAGCTAGTCGCCGCCCGCGGCTTCGCTCTCGTTTTAAGGGTTGGTTGTTAGGTGTTAGATATAAAAAATAGTATTTATCGTTCCTTGGATTTCAAGCTTGCTTCATACCAAATACCATCAAATTCGGTTGAGTGGCCTTTTTACTTATAACATTAGTATATACATATATTGAGATAAAATTCGTTATCAAGACGCATGAAAATTACGAAAAAGGCAATAAAATCATAGATTGTAACATTATTATAATAATAATACAAATTATAAGTACCGAATCGGGCCACTTAAAAAGTTAATAGATTTTCCAGTCAATATATTCTCAGTTAAAGTCCGGGCTTAGTATAATGACTGTGTTACACTCTTGTGTCTCGGAAAGCACTTAAAATCATCGCTCTCTCTCCGGTCGTGTCAAATATCCCATTGGACTACGAGAGTGTGGGAAAAAAAAGTGCATTTTTATTTGCATACACACTGACCAGTTGAGTGTGTTGAAATTCGGTCAGGAAGATATTTGTCGAAATCGATTGAACTGACGCCGGCTTAAAAAGGATGTAGTTAAGTACTCGTTTGAAAATGATGCTCATTCTGATCTATAATCTAAAGCAAGCTGATGTCTTGCTATCTTTTTTTTAATCCTGAAATCGTAACAATATCTTTATTCAAGGAAAATTCATTCGTGATGTATACAGAACGAAATATGCTAACACCAATTGTTGTCTGAATATCTGCAAACGTCAGATTGCCTCATGATGACTTCTCACGTCAACTGTCAGAATTAGAAACACTTAGAACTGGAAACTGAAGTCAGTTTTACTTATCTGAATTGTAACTCGAGACTGTTGTTTACAAATAATTTTATTTGTGATCAACAGAGTTATTTTGGTTATTTTGGATTTGTACTCCAGTACTTTTGTGTTCATCATTTATGTACCAATTAAAATATATAACTGTCTTAATCGACATAATTAACAATTTCGTATAACTAATAAAAAACATAATATATGAATAGTAAAGTATTCAAAAACGGCTTGACGGATTTTTTTTATGTTTGTTTAATATTTCCTTAAAAACTCTTTTGTTTTTTTAATAACTGTTATATGTCTTTTAAACGGTAAGATGTATTATGTAATAAGTAATAAATACATCATCACTGTATGTTTATTATATTAATAATACAAATATTAGGGCACTTTGTTGAAATAGTTTGAGCTTTTTCATGAAATTTATGATATTATTGTTTTTTATGGGGAAAATGGAATAAGGATATGTCAGAATACAATTGATCTAAGTTGGTATAAACCTTTCTTAAGATATTCAACCGCTAAACAGTAATATTTAGTATTGTTGTGTTCCGGCATGAAGGATAAGTGAGACAGTGTACTGCAGGCACAAGGGGCATAACATCTTAGTGTCCAACGTTGGTGGCGCATTGGCCATACATGGAATTGTTAATATTTTTTAAAATCGGTCGACGGTGACCACTTACTATGCGGTAGCCTATATATGTATGCCAAATTAATATTATCAATCGGAAAGTTTCTCTTCGTATGGTTCTGTTACGTTATCATAATTCAGATACTGAACCAATTTTTATCAAATTGAATACGAACGAGTGGTAAAATTCGGGACGATCGTGCACACCATCAATTCAAATTTGTAAGTAAAAATACGGGTTGAGATAGTATGATATATATACAAATATTTAAATACCTAGTGCTCCAATCTCTTAGATCTAATCTCCCATCGAGGTATAGGATTATGTTATTAGGTCTGCCACCTGTCAAGTGTCTAGTCAACTAAGTCTAGACTAAACCGTCGCCTTAGAAACCTAAAATCTATGGCAACGATTTATTCCATACATCGATTAGAAAATAAGAAATAACCGTTTATTTGATATTTATATATTAATTAAATATTAATAAATGTTATCGTATTATTTTTTGTATGACTTTTATTGTTAAATTGAATTACTAATTACACTTTTTGGGGGTTGATCGTCATATTAAATATATAAATTTATAATGTTCCTTCGGGTTCCAGCTTCATATGTTTTCCAAATTACATCAAATTCAGTTCAGTAGATTGCTCTTGTAAAGGCAACAGAGAGATTGATAGACAAATACACATAGCTAGTTATTGTTCGTAGTTGCATTATATCATTCATACTTCTCTGTCAAACGTAAAAATCTCACAAGTAAAACTCTTTCTTACCATATCGTCTTTCACACAAGTGTAAGGTATTACTATATATGATGACCTTCATGTATATTGACAAAATTCACGATAGCTATCCTATACAAATACAATTATAACCCAGAAAAAAGCTATAATTTTTGTTCCGAGTAAGATATCATCATAATAAATTTTAATTAATTAATCAAAATATTCGTCATTCGAGTAGGCTCTTGCGAGTACTTTTGTATCGTCATGTCACCGAATTAAGTTAAATATTAAACCTCCATCGGTTCGAGATGTGTATTCTACCGATAATAATTAGCTAGATATATATACATATATGTTAATTAAAACTAGGTCGATAAATTCGATACTATATTTTATAACATATAACCAATCCATACACACGAAGTCACAGCCCCGAAACTAGTTCTCAATAAATGTTTAGTACAAAATAATATAAAAGAACACGACGGTTAAAGTAACCCAGTCATTCCGCGGCCGACTGAATGAGAGAGCGAGTGAATGAGTGAATGGATGCATGCTATTCAGCGTGACGGATGGGACGGTATGAAAACCGACAAAATGACGGACCGACAAAACTGAGGTTACTGGGTCGATTAGAACCGCTGCTTCATTAGTGACACAAGATTTTTTTTAGAATTTCCCTTTTTATGCGTTTTCGTTCATTCTTTTATTTCAGTTCTGTGTAATGAAGCTGGTTGGTTTTTTTTTCGGAAATAATATATAAAAATTATGCACAGTTTATCACATTATATAAGCTATTTTATTACCCATATATATATACATATATTTACTATGTTGATAAACTTTATTTGGCTTCGTATATTACTGCCTAAAAAAATATTAATTCATTGTATCCATAATATGTATGTGACCGGTAAGGTTGTGGCGGGCAACGAGGCAAGATAAGCTAGTCTCATAAAAGGATTATTTTTGCTGCTCGAAAAAAGGAAAATGGGCCCCCACCAGTCAATATAATATAAATAATAATTACTTTACAATTACACTGATAACATAGTTCATACCTAAAGGGATACAAGATACATTAATACTATCAAGGAAAAAATCTGTTATACTATTTTTAACTAATGTATCGGAGGTCTTGTAAAATTTAATATCAAAGCAACGGCTTTTCTTAACGATATGATTACTGTAAAATGTATTTACTTCAATTTGAATAAAAGCGTTACCTATATATATTTCGACGACCCAAACGTTAGCGCGATTCAGAAATTGATTTTTTTTTTTCGTAGAAAATAATATAACATTTCACGGCCTATTGTACCTTGCGTTATTGCTATTTTTCTGTGATGTGTTCCGGTTTGAAAGTTAAGTGAGCCAGTGTAATTACAAGCTCGAGAGACAACTTGATCCCACAGTCGACAGCATATTGAGATTAATAGATTTATCTGATAAGATAACACCAGCACAATTCGAATTAAAATATGCAGCAAGCAGTTTTGGTTATTTGTCATGATGGATCTTAAGGAAGTTGTCGGAAATAGATTCTACGAAGAAGTACCGTCATGAAACTCAGTATGTAATAATCTTTTTCATTAACCATTATAACATTTGTCCTACATAATATGTCTGCCTCGTTTATCTAGTGTCTGGATATAAGCATCTTGAGGTTCTAGATAGAAGCATCAATTCGTATCGATTAAATTGATTGTTTTTTTTTTCTGGAAAAATTGGAAGTGAACTCTCCAGTGCTAAAGCTGTTACTTCTAAGCCTGAGTCTTTCCGGTCCTATCGGACTGTGACAGTGAGAGAATAAATATGGTACCTATGATTGCACACACACTTGAGCACTGTATAATGTCTTGCGCGGTGTGATTCTCCCTTGGAATTTGTCATCTTGAACGAAATCGGCCAAGATATCATCATCTATAAATACGTGGATTATCTCTAGTCAACATTATCTTCTTACCTTTTTAGAAGACAGTACACTTAAATCTATTGGATCGTGCAATAGATTTAAGTGTACTTTAATAAATACAAAGCATACCTAAGCTAAAATTACTTATATTGCGGCCGGGGTTCGTTTTTCGTGTTTATGAACTCGTTAAACACTAAACAATTTGAAATGTCTTAAAATTTCTGGCTAATAAATGTGGATAGGGTGGCAACATATTCGAGAGGCTTATAGGAAAGGCAAATACGGGGATCTCGTCTCGTTTGAATGCACCCTTGTTAACTTATAGAGTGCCAAAAAAAATTCAAAGCTTAAATTATGTCTTTGGCCAAATTTTTTATTAAGGATTTCTTCTAAGAGAATCACATATGACAACGATGATGTTCGTACCGATTTCGGTCCCTGTGACCATACCCAAAAAAAAATCTATATAGTGCAGTAGTGTATAGGCAAATAGAAGGTCATTTTCGATTCCCCCACTTACATTATTCGATAGGACTTTAAATCCGACAGAAAGGGTTCAGGTGCAGAAATAGCGACGTTAATGGTCTTCTGAGGTACGAAACCGTAAACATTGCTAATATAAGACTCCATACTGTTATAGAATATCTACTCAGGTAATCCATTTTTTTTTATTGGCCCAAAGCAATCTCCAGATTTGTAGCGTAATAATTTAAACATAAGTCCGAAGAAACAGCCACGCACAACTAACTATCCATCATCATCATCACTGAAAGAAAGATTTCAATGCCCATATTCACACTTATTCGGTTTTTAAATTTGAATTTCGAACAATTTTGTTGAACTTTTACAGGGAAAATGTTCTCAGCCTCTTCGGTTTAAGGATTCGATCTACCGTCAGGAAATAGATATGCATTTAAAACTAAGTTATGAACTCGGCTTCTGAAACAATTTCATACATTGCATTTTGAATGTGTAAACTCTGAAAATACGTATTATTATGTACCTTACTTACCTATATGTTTATGAACTAAGTATAATGTTTCCATGTTACAATCTAGTTCTAGTTCTTAATCTTAATAAGTAAATTCTGTTTGAAATGTGATTTTATCGTTAACAATACAATTTCTCATTGCTGACTGTAATAGCGCCACAATGCAAATGAACCAATGCATTTTAAACTAAAGACTGAACTATTAATTTGTGTGTCAGTAAGACGAGAGTGTGGTCGATATCTTCAGTTCAGTAAGACGAGAGTGTGGTCGTTACCTTAGCTTTCGTAACAATGTAACAATTTTAGAAGACCTACTGTAATTTCTGGTGGTAGCTAGGCAGTTACGTCTAGGTAGACGGGCTTGCACAGAGCCCCAACGCTAAGTAAATAAAAACAAGCTAGCCTTTCATATGATTAAAGACATTATATAAAACAGAGTTAAATTATATGAAATAAAAATAATTCTTACTCATACAGTACCTACACCTACGGTACCTTAATTAATGTTTATTTATAATTACACTTAAGACGATTGAGAAATAAAATTTTATAATATATTAATTAATTCGTTCATACATTATTGATTGCGAACTAACAGTGCTGTTTTAAAATACCAGCATTTTTTTATCTTCTCAAGAGTTCTATGCATTTTTTTTTTAAGTTGACTAGAATTTTAAACCTTTATTCTCTCATTCTCACTATTTGTTACTGACATAATTATTTTTGGAGTATAGGCGAATAATATACCACACTCATATTTGGTTTGAGTTTGAAGATTTTGAAGATTACAAAATATGACTTCAAATTAAGGTTTAATTCTATTTTTTTATAGCTGCTACCATCAGCTTTACAAAGTTGGTTTGGTATAAAATGGTTGTACAATAATCCGCCATAGTATGGTAGGCCTATTTTAATAATATACAGTCATACGAGTAAATAGGCCACTTGATGGTAATTGGTTACCATATATATTACTTTGGGGTAACGCTACCAGTATGACTTGAAGTGCCTTCCTTCGGAATGTTGCATATCTATCTATCTGTTTGTCCGACTGAAAGCGATAATCACAAAAAATATTGAAAGGTTTTGTTCTTGAAAAAGTTTTACGACTTTATGACGACTATACGACGGTAATGGGTAATTTGGCCGAAATTTTATCATTCTTGTTGAAGATGTCGGAAAAATTCATGTTGATTAAATGAATGCAGTTATGCATATATGACGATTTATAGTTTGTTTGTAGACCCTCCTCATATTCATGCGAAGGCGGATTAGTGTAGTAGTAATATTGATTATGATAGTAACAGTAAAAGTCATTGTATAAACTTCTAAAGCAATGTACCGGAGCACTTATCTGTTTTTGTCATATAAATCCGCAGTATATGTATGTAATTCTATATCATTGTATCTAATTAATATATATCTATTCACTCACAAAGGTCATGTTTATTTTTTTAAAAAAAACTTACCATCTAAATTGCATTTTTTGCTATCACACGCACACTAAGGCATTTACTTAACAACACTAACTCATAAAAATGCATGTCGATAATAATTTGACATGGGGGGGGGGGGGCGTCTTCGTAAGTGAATAGGTATACACTATATAACTTTATTAGTAGAAAAAAGTAATAACGACTTTCTTGACATTTATTTTGGGTAGCTTAACATTAAACACTTCGTCGTCTAATTGTATTAACACTATTTTTTTATATAATTTGCAAATTATAATATCTTTAGTTTATAAAATAATTATGGCATTATATAAAAATTTAAATATAAGAATAAGGCTCGTAAGCAATGCACTGACGTTACATTGAGTAATTTATCCAAACCCTTATTACTATTGCCGAAGTGATCTGAAATAGTCAGCGGCTATAAATAAGGCTTCGAAACATTTTCGCGTTCATTATTCAAAGCGTGCGTCGCATACCGTTGTTCGCGTGTACCACCTGACATACCCTGAGCACCAAAACCCGCTTGAGCTAAGGTGATACTTGTAATAACATCAGATGTTTCGAAACAAGTATCTTCCCGGTAACAAAAAAAAAACTAGATGCGTAAATATTCCAGTGGCAATGAAATGGAGTCTGGTATCTTGTATAACTATAATAATTAAGAATGATAATTTTTGTTGCTTGTCATTAATACGCGTTTGTCATTCGTACAATATGATAAAATGTTTTCGTTTAATGAAGCATTTAACGTAATAAAACTATGATACTTATATAAAACAATGATATCCAGTGCAAGCATATTTATAGTTTAAATTTAAAGATACCGTTTAAACCGGTATAAGGATTTGAGTTATAGAGAAAATTAAATTGAAAATTATCTTAAATAAAAAAAAAAACTTTTTTGCATTTGGCAACCGTGAAACACTGGTTGCGAAATAAATAATTCATTACAAATGACTTAATGTACAATTACCTATTTAAAAGCCTCCAGTTTTATATATTTTTGATTGATCTAATTCGTGATCAATTAATCTAATCTTACACCTACGTAAAGTCGTTAATCGGCTTGAAGTTGTGTTAAATTTTAGTTATCGGTATCGTATCGTAAGTATAAGTATCAAAGAGATTTGTAATGTTCTGTAAATGTATTAGGCATCTGTCATGTATCAAATATTCTCAATCCTCCCCAACGAGAAGGATCACTACTCTTTGTTAATAATAATAAAAGATATTACTAATAAATGTATCTGGGCTTAAGTCCTTTTGAAGATTTGGTTCTTATTTAACCGCGCTGTTTCTGATTTCTGATGACATGTTGAAATTTTTTTATCGGATATACATATGCAGGTTTCCTTAAGATAATTTCCCTCAGCCCCGAATACGGCACATAAAAATTCAGTGATGCTTATTTGTGCTTGAAGCCGCAATTGTGAGTTAAGATTCTGTTGTTCGAATCATTATGTATCCATTATAAAAGAATCATAATGATTAAGTATACCAAATATATTGGCGTCAACTCCAAACACAAACAAACAGCTCAACAAGGTAACCGTATAGTTAACGCCATATGGGTAGTAAGAAAGAGAAGGAATGGTAGAATATAGAATATATCTTGTGAAATTACGAGTTATCGCTACGTAGCTGATCTTAATAAAAAGTCTAAGATTGGCTCCAACATTCCACCAACTCCAAGGTCAATAGAAGATAGCAAATCGTTATGCAACGTCTCGTCTTCCTGTTTACAAAATGTAGGTGCTGTTAATGTATTTGCAATGCATTGGCTGTTGGTGCGTTGCATTACAATTGGTGGATTGGCTTAACTAAAGAAAGTCGCGTCCACACATTGATATTACTGTCTCGGTATAGAATGTTTTTTCTTAGAAATAGAAATTGTAATGTTAAGAATTTGATCTGTTTTTATCACTTGAATGCTTAATTTTATTGTTTGATGATTGCCGTCTTTAAATTCAAAGAATTCGTTTGCTAATACTTTTAAAAATGATTTTAACTAAAAGTGCTATGTTAAAATTGTCTTATGTGTATAATATATTCGGTCTTTATACAATCTTTAAACTGTGAAACCTAAATGACTCGAAGACTGAGGTGTTAGTTATTTTTAAATGTTTCTTTGGTGTCGTGGCTAGCCTGTTCGTCTGTTGTCATAAGGATCTGGATTTAACCATCTGATCTAATCGTTAACAACAAAACAAATCGTGTTAATAACTTATTATTTCGTTTTATGTTGAGAAACCATCATTAACAGATCGGAAATTTAAAGTTGGAATTGTTAAACTCTTGTGTCATGGCGAGCACAAAGGCTTAGTGAATTCTCGAAAATCTTGTGAGATGGTGAGGTGCTAAATTCGCTATTGTTTTTTTTTAATTCAGTAAGGTGGACTGGCAATAAAAACCCGATTACTTTAATCGATACATCAATTTTGCTGAAAGTTGTAGTAAAGATTATAACCAAAGATCTGATAAAATACTAAGGAATTATGAAGGAAAAACAGCTCGACTTATTTATTGATCAAAACGGATGTACCTTTTATAGATAAAAATTGACTTTTCTGCTAATAAATAATATAACATTAATAATAATTAATTGGAACATTGGAAATACGATAGATCTGCTGTATCGATTCGTTGGCTTTACAAGGTTGCTTTACGACGTGTACTTGCGTTCTAATTCCCTGGTACAATTTTTATTGTTTTGTGATATGCTCGCTGAAATATACATACATATATATATACGTATGTATGTATGTATCTATCTTATCTTGGAGAATATAAATAATTTTAACGCAGTATGTTGCGACCGCATATATACATACACCTTATACAAATACTAAATATACTTTAATTTATCGAAAATGTATTCTAGAAGATAGCCTAATTAATACAATTTCTCTATAAATCTGTATGTATGTATTACTGTACTCTGTATGTAGTATTACACTGTTGCTACTAAGATAAACTTTACAGTTACAAGTATTCTATAAATAAGACACTATACGTTTCAATAACAAATAGTACCAAACGACACACAACGGATTAAAAGGAATTCTTGTACGTCACAAAAACGGGGCCGCAGCGAAGCCCCGTTGCCCTGTGGGCCGTCTGCTTCAAGTAATTACGCCCCCAGGACCTCCGGCCACCCCCTGACACCCTCGGGATAAGTAAAAACAATATTTTTACGAAGCAACTCACCGAATGTGACGTTTTAGGGGATAGTGATCCTTGAAGCGTAGTGTCACTAAATCTATACTAAGTATATTTACACTGAGAGAAGTATTTGATTATTTGTTGATTTGTTTTGTCTAACCTCTTGTATTTAGAGTACAACTATTCTCGTTATATATTGCTATTTCTTTTTTTATACAATTTTCCGATACAAGTTGCGCGCCGCCTGTTATACGTTTACGGTACCAAACCAGAAACGTCACACAAGTGTCTAGTGTCAATGAAAATTGCACAAAGTTTCAACGCAATCGGATAAATGGCTTAGGAACGCATACAACACGAACAATGAAACTTTCGTTTTATTCATATAGATAGCGCTTTAGACACACTTTAACACAGACTAGATTAAACAATTGTTACCTAAACTTTGTACTATTTGAAAATAAAAATCTGTTGGAATTACAACTTAATTGAAACGTATATTCTTTCATTATTTTTCCTATATGTGAAGCTAGATTGTAAAGTCGTAGATACGAAACTTATAGGATTCAAACCAACAAAAAGTGATAGTTCTGTCGAGAAATTTGGAGTTCCGTACCCGTACCTCTGAAAACATGAAGAACCGTTGGTCTTGAACTCGGTCTTTTCGGATATGCTGTGCCTAGTAAAGATTGCACTGTCTGAACTAATAAAGCCCAGACAACGAGACTCTTAGAAATGCTCGCCGTAGCCGTAATCAGTTTGGACGATATTTTCATAATTATTATGCAATAAATGAAGACAAAATATTATGGAATTATTCACTTAGATACTTATATTTTCGATGTACAATTACTACAGCCATATTTCATTTGAGGTGTCAATAATATGAAGCGTTTTTATCAGTAATTACGCTTTTTTGCATTTTCTATGCAGTCATTATAATTACAGACACTTCGGATTTGGCAGCGTATTGGCAATATATGGAATAATGTCTAATAGTATATTAATAGTAAAGTGTGTTGGCATAAATATTTGTTGCAAACGATAAGCCGACTCACGATCATTAGCATAAAACCGAATAAAAGCAGAAAACGTAAATAATAATAATTTTAAAATTTTCATCACATGTTTCGGAATTGAGATCCAAAATGTCTTAAAATTGGGAGGGTTATAATAATTAATAAACCTTTTTGTACTGGATAACAAAGACCTAGCTTAAAATACTAGTCACGTGCGTTAATGCTTTTATTAATTTTACAATTCTTTTACATAAATTTATCCCTCGTTATCACTGTTAGTTATGACCGTAATCGTCAGCCTTAATAATAGAATTAGAAGAAAATTCATATACACAAAATACATTTTAATTAATAACTAGCAGCCCCTATTTGTAATATACAAAATAAACAGATTATATACAAAAAAAGTAATTTGTAGTATATATAGATATAGATTCAGTAATTAAAGATGATATGATTACGAGTATTATTGACTCGTAATTTCTACTACATTAATAATTGTATTTAGGTAAAGTAAAAAAAATTAAGTTACAGCCTGTAAATTTCCCACTGCTGAGATAAGGCCTCCTCTTCAGTTAAGAAGAGGGTTTTGGAACATATTCCACCACGCTGTTCCAATGCGGGTTGAGGTAGTAGAAATAAGAAATACTTTTCAACAAGTTTTAAAACTGTTTTTATTAATTTAAATTCGACAAACAAACGAGAACGAAACATTAAGTTTGAGATATTATTAGATTATATTTATATGAAAGATAGATGACGACAATTTTAGTATATTTTAAAATAAAGTAGTCATTTTTCTTAAATATTTTTACCAGGGACACAGACCAGCAAATAGGTCACTTCATGGCAAGTGGGCGTCTCCTTAAGAAGTATAAACCATTCAATACACCGTCAATGTTGCTACCATTTTAATATTATGTATCTTATAGATACATTTATACGTCATCTTTTAATATCCTTCATTCAAAAAGTTCTGCTAGAAAATTATCTACTCGAGTGCTCACAGAGATTTTACTATTAGATATCTACCAAGCGCTGTGTAATAAGTCAGGTCTGTGTGACTCATGAAACACAGAGAAACTTCAAGTATACTAACCGAAAACAAATATCTCAGGATACAATATTCTTCAGACGGCTTTTTCAATTAGAAATATAATTTTACGAACTCATCATATTAATTTAAAGTCACTCGCAATAGCTAAGTATTAACTTCTTAAACTTCATATTTCTTAGAGTCTGCCACATATATTTTTGTCTCGTTACAGCGCACTGTGCGTTGCGACAAAGCAATCAATTGTTGAATCATACTTTCGCCGTCACTTATCAAAATAGCAATTTAAAAATACATCTATAAACCGAGAACAGAACCCAAGACTCAAAATACATCGTCAACCCAGAGTCAGTACATAATGACGTCTTGTATAAGTTTAGCGCAGTTCAAAGAGCGACCGCGTTTCCCCGCGATACCAGTAACTAGGAAGCTTTGAGAATTTCGCGACGTCGGTACGTAGCCCGCTTCGGTTTTTCGAGGTCGCCCTCCCTCTGTAAGAGAGCAAATACACATGGCATACAAGCAAATCGTGTTATAAACGAACTACTGTGCCGGTAACTGCATTCGAATTCGTACTAACTACGAAATTAAAAACAGTTTTTAGAATATCTTCTATCTAGCACATAATTTTTGTAATAATTTCAAGACCACAGTTGATAGAAACATATTCCAATGAAGTTATGTTCTCTTAGTATTTAATTTAGCAAAAGGACAGTTGGTTTGATAAGTGATGGTGTGCTGATCATTCTGTGAGGTACCAACAACTCTGTCATCAAAAATTGTATCTTATGCGCCATTTATATTGGCGACAATGGCTTGCGATCCAGCGTAATTAAAGGCACAAGGGACCACAGCGGAGGCGCTTTATGTTTGTAGGGCATTGGGAATGCAAGCAAATATAGTATTGTTCGTCATTACATACCTTCTATATTATCTTTTATTTTTATTTGAAAACAAATAATTCATATTCCAGGTTTTATATCCAAACATAACTTAAATAATGTCTATAAACTATTATATGCAGTTATTTGATCTTACCTTCTTTCTACATTCTAGTAAAACTAGTGATCAATAGTGTGCTCGTTTTGATTATTTGAAATATTCTTCTGAATTATATGTAGGAATATAACAAAGTTATACGGTTATGTATTTAATAATTATTTTATCGATATCTGCACATAATACCAATCCAAATTTAAGTTACTAGGTATCTTAGTTCTTACGTAACTTTCAGTTCAACCCATTATAACTTAACAACCTTTATTATATACATAATAAAAATCTTTATTCAGAATCGATGTCTTTCGGAAAGAAGTACATCAGAAATAGTTAGTATTCGTGTACACAATCTGATTCCCATATATGTATTTATATACATCGAAATAAAATATGTTATGTATATTACTTTATTAAATAATGTATTTCGGGGTAAATTTTGCAGAATGCAATTATATCGTGTAAGAATATAGAATAGTCAGTGAATATGCCATCTTATTCGACATTTCACCGCGTACGAGCGTGATTCTTAGGCACCTAGCGCCCCCGAGCATTTCAATTATTTATTAATTTGCCACCATCTCGTGAATATAACAGGATCTGGTACAGTAAACAAGTATTATGGCTTTAATTAATGCTAGTTTGTTCGATTGAGCACCCTTTTCACGAGACCAAAAAACAAAGAAAGTCTCCGTAAAATCGTGTAATGGATAAGTATTATTTTAGTGAATTTGAAATATTACAATAGTTACACTGAATTTTTAAATGATTTTTTGATTAATAAGTTACGGTATCTTTATAAAATAAATGATGTCAAAAACGAATGAATTAAATATAACCATCCTGCACCATTTTATTTTTTTATCGTGTAGAAATATTTTTAAGAATTAGAAAAATCTCTTGTTAAAAACAAGTACTTACAATTACTTTATAATTTAAGTTAGCGAACATTATTATATGGTTGCTGTTTATTGTAGTGCTATTTTATTTTATCTTTTATTAACGTAAATATTATAATCTGGTGTGATTAATTTTTGCTTCATATGTTGTAATTGTCATCGCACCGATGACAGCCCGCGTCCGGCCCAGTAAATCAATGCTGCTATGTACACAAGTCATCGCTTATGTACCTATGTACTACTGGTATATAGGCAACGTTTGTATGGGTATATACGCGTACGTAGATAATCTCGTCATAGCTCGCACCCGTTATGGTATTACTGTGTGTGGGCGTGGGGGAGGGGTACGTGGGGTGATGGGGCCTCCCCGCGTGTGCCGCAGGGGGGCGCTGTCCGCTTTAAAAATACTGGAGCGAACGAAACTACCGAGCCAGCAGAATGCTAAAGGAAGCCGTTTATTTTGAAAGACCGCGAAGACTCCTGCCCGCTGCTGCGCTCCTGGTCGAGACGGGTAAAAAGTTCTGGAAATGGCAAATGAAAAAAAAACCTTATTCGAGCTATTAGCGTAGCGTAGCGCAATACTTGTTTTTTGCTCGGACTCGAATGGTTTTAAAAGACTCTCATGAAACTTAAATTTTACAAATTGTACATTTTTTCAGGGCATATCTACTAATTTGTAAACCATTCGTGGTCGCCATCGTATTTTTCAGTAGGCTGAAAATATATTTTTAATGGTAAAAAAAGTCTCGATTTTGCTTTACTTGGTTGAATAAACAATCTGTTACATAAATTTAATTATCAATGCATATTATAAAAAATACAGTAAATAAACATAGATATTTAACATGACTTAATTTAAGTTTTTGATTATAACACTTTAAATTTAAAGGGAGGGAAACTTAGTCAATTTGACAAGAACATCAAACGCTTTCTTCAATGAACATATCAATGTTACACGGTTCGCATCCATGTAAAACACGCAGGTTCGATTCCGGCTATTTGGATTATTACTTTGATACTATAATGTTATATCAATAAGATTTGAAATAAATATAATGAATTCGGGCCAAGTTTTTATCGTGCAGATTTTTTGATTGTTAATTTAATTTATTAAGGGACATTATACAATAAAGGATTTATAAGGGACACCATCTTCATATTCACAAAATAAAAAAAGGAAAGAAAATTGCAACAATCGTAGACTAGAACAGATTTTTCTCATATATATAAGGCAACGGCTAAATGGGCCACTCGATGGTAAGTGGTCACACCGTCTATAGACATTGGCACATGATGAAATATTAACCATTCCTGACATCGCCAATGGACCACCAACTTTGAACTGAGAGGTTATGTGTATTATCTGTCCACAATAATTCTAAGAATTGCTGCTTAGCGGTAGAATATCTAATAAATTGGTGGTACCTACCCAGATGGGCTTACACAAAACCACCTAGAACTATGTGACGTATCATTACAGGAATTTACACAATTGATTATTACATTGCACTCGACTAGAATCTTAAAAATAATAATAAATGCAGACGATAATTCAGTGCCTTCATTATTATAATAAAATAAGTATTGTATCGTTTAAATATATAATGTAATATGACTTGAAATTGTTTCGATATGAAAGTAAATAATGTTTATATAAATGTTCCTTTTTTCTTAAAACAAGATGGCTCAAATTGTAATAAGTGCTCAATATCGTCTATAGAATGGCACTTTAAGGAACATGCACTGACATTACTGCGTTACTGAAGCCCTTATGTCTTCGGTAAAGTAAAATATTCTATATCTTATGCCTGTTAATAAGTTAGCTTTATAATTATTTCCTTCCAAAATAAATTTGGTAAAAAGTTATGCAAACCAGATGAAAATCATTTAAATCGAATTAAGATTCTAGTTTCAATTGTTCATTTGTTAATTCATCATCATGTCTTTTACGATTGAATCATAAAAACGAACAACATTAACGACAAAACTTTTTAATTTTAAGATATGTTATTCACTTAGGATTCAGCTATGAATCGTATATTTTTTAATGGTTTTTTTTGGATAATTATTAGTCCTTGAGCATAAATTATTCCGCCAAGAAGGATTGGTGGTCAATTTCATATAAATTCTGTACCATGTACTACTGTTGTAATAGACTTCTTTGAAGATACTTCAAAATATGCGTAAGTATGTATTTATTAAATAAATCATAACTTTTTTATATAAACAAATTATAAATACTTGTAAGTCTGAAAATGACATAAAATCTGTTTATTTCATATATGTATTCAAGTGAAAATGAGAAGGATAAAAAGTTTCACTAGAGTTTGAAAGAATTTCGGATATTTAAGAGTAATTTCTCTTAATATGCAAATGAAAGAGAGTCTTGGCTCTTCTTGGACAAGTTCGTGAAATGAACTTTAAAAGAAAATAACGCAATTAAGCGGGTTTGGAGGATTCTCAAAGCTGTTCCAATTCTCTCTGGATGTGTCAGAATTTACAACCAATACACTAATCTCAAAATGTTTATCTTTACTATCAAAATAGATAGAAATTGTGCTTACTGGATTGTGTATTTTATCTTTATACTACGACGAAAATGTAATAAATACTACGTAATATTAATAATCATACTCATCGATAAAGAGATTTACTGTCTTATTGCGTGTAAATACGATATATTTTCGATATTTCCTTTCATATTGTAGAAATAAAGTACTAAAAACGTAAGGACTAAAAACTCTAAGTTAATTTGTTGCCATAGACCGAACAATTGTCGACAATTTAATTTTCACGTAAAATATTACTAAAGACGCTATCCCAATATAGCTGAACCGGAATACACCACAGCTGGTGTCTACCTTAATCCTTATTATACAAAATCTATTGATTGTCTATTGATTTCAAGGACTCAGACCCCGGTGGATTTGATTTTTGTCTCTAACACTTCTTGGTATCAACTTCGGCGTACACTCTCGGGCCACTGAGAGCAAGTAATGCTTTGGTTCTGATCTTCCGAAATCGCCGTCCCATCGGATTATGTGAGTGCACACTTGTACAATAACATATCCTGCGCAGATGACGAGCCTCCCTAGAGATTGGTCGCCGTTGCCGAAATCGGTCAGGAAAACACCACCAATAACACCATACAAAAAAATGGCAGATAAAATATTGAAGAATAATCATATTAAAGACTACATAATATTAAGTAAAATGAATTAAGATTTTTTAGTATCGGTTTTATATCTGCTACGTATACTGAAGTGTTTAAAATTAAGTACATTAATATCTCCCTGGATAGTCTTGGTAGGAAATGTCTTTGAAATAATTTATTAATAAAAATCAACATACATTAATATAACTGTTAAATCGGGTGACAATTATTAATACATTTTACTTGGATTTAAATATTCCTGAAATTTGAATTAGGTAGAATGAAAGAGTCCTATAAATAATATAACGACACACGAAAGGTATATGTTCATCTGACAATATTTGAGAAATTTTTGTCATTACATTTTATATGTATGTAATTTAAAAAAAACTTAGTGCTAAAGTTATTAATAATTAAATTATTTTCTTCATTATCTAATTAATTATTATTACATCTAGAATAACTTTTAAGATTCTTCTAAAGGATAAGGACATTACAACAATTGCTAATAATTATAAATGTACTTATAAATATATTTTTAATTTATTTAATCTCTCAACAGATATGTAATACTAAAGTAGAGCCTGAAAGATACTTATAAACGAGTCTGATGACAAACAAAGAATAAGGATGTGACTATATTATCGATACATCCGATCGATAATCGAAGCACCCTTTGACGTTGAAATTTAAATGTATTTTGTTCGTATTTTCATAATTGGGCGCGGGCGGGCCGGGTGGTGCCGCGGGCGTCATCACCCCGCGTGGGTATTTAATGATTATACGCTGACTGCCACCTGATTGCCGCACCGTGCGATGATTACAGTTATCGATAAAACTAATTGATGTGGGAATTTATATTTTTGTTCGCTGTTTATTTGGTGTTTTTTAGATTTCAGAAAACTGTGTCTTCTATTTTCAAAATCGAATCACTTGATATTAAGTTGACAAGGTTATTTTTTTGGTTTAAGGAAACTTCTAGTAAGTTAAATAAGGAAAATAAGCAGAAGGTTTTGTTTCCTTAATCTAACTATTTTGCAACGATAACTATTCTTACTGGGTATAGTAACATTTGTTACACTGTGTAAATGCTACTAGAAGGCATTTGATTGGTTGATTTCTTACGAAACTTATTTACTCCAACATTTAAAAAGTTAAAGCAATATTTATTCAAATGTGAATACTGTATAATTCACGCTGCTGCAGTGCTATCGACAATCGAGTATCGATGGATCCGATAAACACATCACTATTCGCGGGGTGGCACTACACGGGGAGTCCACGAGGGGGCGCTGCGGTACATAGGCCATGTATCAGTACATAGTCAGTAGGTATATAAGCGGTGGATGCCGAATTTTGCAGTTATTTTGTATCGGAAACTAGGTTATTTCACAATTTATTCCCCGTCGACAGATGACCCATCCCAGGTTGTCGCGGAATAGCGGTTTGAATGCGGCTCCGAATGAATTACTAAGGCATAAACGAAATTATAGCGAAAACTCTAAAGCGTAAAATTGCAATGAATTGCTGTAGCTGATGCAAAGGGGAAAAGCAGTATCCAGAAGTATCTTTTGGACTATACCGCCGAAAGTGATTGTAGCTTCTTTTCTTTTGAAATTCTATATTATACTTTTGTATTGTGTTAGAAAAAAAAATGAAAATTTGATGAAATAGTCTACACCTGCCTTTTGTAAATGCAACATCGGCATGTTTGTCCCTTAAACTTTAGATCCAATTTATTAAGCAGGATATTAATTTTTTTTTTAAACAGATAATCTATCAATAGCGGTGGCAATATCCATATACATACAGTAATTATGTATTCCCGTTATGTACACACGCATCGCTGAACCTTATCTGTCATTGAGGTGTAATTAATTACCGACTAAATTGCAATGGGCATACGTTACTAGGTATACATAAGTGCGGAAGGGTCAACGGATATTTAGTGTCCGCATAGCAGATGCGGTCCTTGGCCACCGCCCTAAGACGGTCGATATCACCCCACCTAACTCCTAACTGTCTATGTGCACCTGGTACTTAGAGAAGGTGACACGATTACATCTAAGTGTTTATTATTCGGACTAGTTGCCCGCTCATGCTTTTCTCGCTTTTTTTTAAACGAAGTAAATCGATTGTCGTGCAATATTTCAGTTTTGTTATTTTTAATGTAAGCAAAATGAAAATGACTAGCGTAGTTATTTATTGAGGTTAAGAATTCTGTTCACCTAAAATTCATTTGTTTTTCAAATCGCTTACAAATAATTAATAATATAATTTATAAAAGTCATTAAATATATTTATGTATATTTATTTATCTATTGAAGTGGAAGTAATTACTTTTTTAAAGTAAAACAAAATAATTACTCTAAGTAATAGATAACGAAATTATTATTTAATTAGTTCATATTCCACGAGGAATTAATTTATAGTTGTTACGTTTTAAAACGCATTTTTCAAATGTTTTAATTAATTAAATCGTTTAGGGTTTTTCGTTAGTTTCTAAAGGGCATTGAGAAGATTCCTAAACTTTTACAACTTAGTTCTGGTCTGAGCTTAAAATTCTTTCCAGAACTCCATTCATGGTCTAAAAATATTCTCATACAGCGATGTCGTTAACACAATAGATTAAATGCTCCTTTAATATGGAATAATTATAGATAAAAATATAGTCATATAAAGGTCAAGAAACACTGTATAAGGTAAACTTGTACTATCAGGAATAAATAATATTTTTTACATTTTATATAAATTGTTATTGCTTTATTGCGATAAGCTAACCTGTCAGAATTTTGTTACAATCAGAATATAGATATACTCAATATATCAATAATTATATAAGTTATAATAGTTTCTAAACTTGCCATATTCTTTCATAATTAAGGCACTGTGACAGAGTTTTTTAACTTTAAGATCAATTTTTGATCTTGTATTCATTGAATTTAAAATAATTGTATTTGTGTCGTTAATATTTTTAAATAACACAAACAAAGGAGCGATTCAATATACATTAAAATTTCCCAATGGTTACTTTATACCAGGAGAAGAGGAACTATAAGGTGGAAAATTAGTAGTGTGTAGATGTCACGTGATAAAAAAACAATTAAGTTTAATACATTACATGTCTTCGTTTAGTTAATACAACTTACTGAGTTACGTAATGCCCTAAGTCCTCTGATTATTTCTACAAAATATTACTAAATTTGTTCAAACATCGTAACTACCATGTTGCCTACATTATATAATCAAATGCTTTTATTAGTTAACACCTAAAGTTTTGCTGTGTCAAGGATGACACGGTAATAACTGTGAAGATTCCTTCGTTAGTTGTACGTAGTCAATGTACGGGATGGCTATTGCTTTTGACTGTAAACCATCACTTCTCATAAACAGCCAACCTCCCAACCAGTCAACCAGCCAACAGGCCAACGGACGAAATTACTAAATACTTAACAAATGTACAATAACAAATTGTTTTTCTCCTTTATCGCGTCTACGAAAAACTGTTCCTTAAATCGTTGTGATTGTATTATTTACGGTTCTTAGGTAAATCTATAAAACGTGTCTTTAAATGAATATCGAAATTCAACCTTATTTGAATAGACATAAATATCAAAATCTTACGTATTTCAATGTTCAAACTGTATCGAGTTCGGCCACTTGTTGAATTAAGTCTTTGTGTGTTTTCGTAAGTTGACGCTGGCTGTGAAATTAAGCGTGCTAAAATGTAGCTTTTTGAAATTGCTTTCATTTTTTATGAATTTATGTAAATAGTCGTATGGCAAAAGATTTTTTATAAAACAAGGGACCCATTTGTTAATCATTTCTTTCTATATTAATTAAAGTTTTATATATGTATATATATTATGTCCGATATATGGTAACAGGGAATAGGTAGAGTCTACATTTACTATTGGTAAATAGAACAAGTGACAATTATTTTTACTACTCGAATAAAGTATTATCTCTTAATGATATAGGTCAAGTGGGCAAATAAAATATAATAATATAAATATAATAGATTAGTATTTATCATTGACAAGAAACCAATTATTTTATAGAAAGTAAAGTGGCATTTTAGTGGCCTTTAGTAGATTAACATGCGCATGTAAATGGAGCAGAGGTTAGACAATCCATCGAGTCATCTCCGTTTATCTGTGATAGATAGTGTTCTGTTTATTTGAATACTAGTTTTCAGTAACTTATAAGAACAACTGCTTCATTCTCGGTCTTGATTTTTAAACGTTTTTAATAATTAATTTATTTATTTACTTTATTGAATTAATACAAATAACAAATTTACTCATATAATAAAGAAAACATGAACTTTTTTACTTTTACAAGACAATTATTAAACTAAATTAAAGCACTGTAAAAACCGATCTCTTATATTTCAAATACTAACGATAATAATTTCAAAACAAATACACTACTTCTACTATTAATTCCGTGCGGACAAAACCGCAAGAAGCAGATACATATAGAAAATATACTCAACTAAAACATACTTGAAAAAGAATTCTTATTTACTTTTAAATATAGTGTGTAAAATACACCTCGGTTTTACGTCTAAAAATACGCTGAAGCCCTAAAACAGCCAGTGAATAAGCAGCAAATAGTAAATGCAGTGTTTTTGCCTGCTTGGCAAAAATAATGGCGTCCCTGCACCAGCTGCCTAACCGGGCTTTGTCGAGCGTTGCGTCAAAATACTAAATAATGTGATGTTGTTATTAACATTTTTCACGTTATTTTTGTATTTTGACATCGTTATTTTTATAATTTTGCTAATTGCGAAACCAGTACAATATCACAATTTATTTTTAGAAATCATATTCTTCATTTGTTTAGTAATCGTCTATGTAATATTATGCTTGTATTTTTATGACTTCATACATACATTTGTCTAATTTTAAGTGTAAATGAAATAAACTTCTATAATGCGCTCGACAAAATATAAATTCATTTGTTTTCCATAAAACAATGATGATTATTAAAACCAAGTTTGAAAGCTAAGCCTGGAAAACAAAAATAATTATTATTTGAATGAACAAGAAAATAAACTATAAATAAATAAAATAGGCATTCAGGACCCAAATAGACCTTAAATGTCAACTATACCAGGGGTTCAGCACTTACGTGAAGTTATATTTAATGGTATGTCCATTTGAAACACTATCGATTCGCGTCCGCGGGCAGGAGCGATGACCCGGCCCGACGGCCGTTTCGCTAATTTATTAATTATTTAACACTAACCAACTCATGCTCGCCCGGTTATCCCTGTACTCGGACATCATCCTAGAATATCCTGCTCATCTGGAGAGACCCGTAGGGAAAAGAGTCATAAAAGAGACAAACAGCAATAAAATTGTAATAGAAAATGTCTATACGAAATAAATTATTAATTATTATTTTTTTGTTACAGGATAACTTAACTCCAGAACCGGCAGATATGAATGATGATGACAACTATTCTAGTGAGTATATTTTCACGCATTTAATCATTTTACAGGTTTTTATGAATGACCATGATCGATCACAATAATAATAGCCAAATAAAAAGAGACCTGAAAATAAATCATACTTTTAAAAAATATTATTATCGTGACCGACTGCTTCTATTTTAAGTTCCAAATTTAAAATACTGTCTGGCTTGCATCAAATCAATATTAGGTATTTTATGAGGCACACGCGATATTTAAAACTAAAAACAAAATTGTGTCTCGTCAAAAGAACCCTCCAATTGGCTGTTAGTTTAAAACATTGTATGTGATTATTCCAAATTTTAAAATTGATTGGCAAATGTGATCTGGTGCAGGTCATGGCTACGCGAAAGACGCTGAGAAGTTGAAAATGATGTTGCTGGCATGGAATTATCACAGCCAGGCGCAAGGTAAATCACGATTTAGAATAACTTAGTATACTGCCAAGTACATTTACATGCCAAATACATTTTAGACCCAATTATGGCAAAGCAAAAAGATAGGTAGTCTTTAATACGTTTCACACAAATAAGGTGGCATTAGATTCGTGGTGATTCGAGATAGTAATGATAAAGAACGTTCATCGCCATAATTAAATATGGCGAACAATCATTTCAAGTAACCGGTAACAGAAATGTGACTAAACTTGTTGATGGTTTTTTTTTTAAATTACAAATCCATTATAGCGACGAGTAAATTATTAAAAATAAATATCTATTTTCGGTGACAGTCAGGTTTAAAGTTAGCTGAGCTTGTAAGCGGACGTCCTATATTAGTTTAAATATTAAGTATGGTATTGATATTTACATTTATGTAATTTACCATGAATTATGTAATTTGTGTGAGCAATTTGTCTATTATATGGAGTCGAAATTTGAAATAGTTACCATACCCCAAACTCAAGCTGACTATATAAAATTAAAGGAAACATGAATGAAAAAAATTATTTGATCAAAACAAACCAATAATTTAATTTGGAAACGTAGATACGTAAATTATTTTTTCACTTGAATGTTGTGCTATTTTTACTGGTTCACGAAGCCATATCGAGAGAGCAGTAGGTACCAGGGGCGCAGACGTTCTGCGGCACCTAAAATTATTTATAGGCGCGAGGCTCGTTTGAGTTGACATTTAGCTAGCAGATGCACCGGTCCCTCGGGTGCCTCCTGCACACCATCATTAATTTCTGCCGCCTTAGTGACTGACTATGAATACGTAATAATTTAAACGAAAATTAAGGCTTTTTTTCTACGTAAGTAAGTAACGGTTTTCCTTATAAGCGGTACAGCAACATTTCTAGAGGAATGAAATATTGAGTTGTTTGCACACCTATATTTAACTGTATACAGAGGTAACAAGTATGTAGTATATGTACTTAGACGGTAAGTGTAATGAGAAGTGCCGTCAATACTAATTTTAGAACAACGACAACATGATCGAAGAAGACCATATTTTATTTAACGAAGTAGAATTTTCGGAAAACAGGTTTTAACTAGTTTGACATGTATGAGAGTAATTAAACGGAATACAACTCACAAATACTACTCACTTATCTATAATCCGAGGAGGTATCTGTGTATGTTCGTTTTACGTGACGTCCTAATTACAAGCATTCATCCAACATTTATATATACGCTGGTTTTACTATAGAACCGATTTACAACTAAAATTTCACTAATAAAGTTTTAAAAATTTAGTACATGAATGTATACTCGTGTTAAATTTTCTAGGTTGAATACTACAACTACGAATTGCATGGTTCTTTATAAAAAAGGATTTTTTAAACTGAATCGAATGTAAAGCAAAATGCTACTAACTAGAAAGCCTGACATTTACTTCCTTTAACCTTAAAACACCTTATTTTACAATGTGTAGTATTATTTACCATTTCGTACAACCTATTACGTACCTAAAATATAATACCTAATCATCGGCGTACCTACACTTGCCTATAACCTCTTATTCGTCATTAAGCTAGTAAAATTAAATTATTAACTTATTAATAGCAGATGTCTATCATATGATAACAATAACAGACTATATAATGATAAATATGTTTTATAAATAGTGCTATTTATCTATGATTTATTTTTTTAATTAGAAAGTATTATAATAGAATTAATAATTTTCAAAATATACGATTTCGTCCATTAAAATATATTTCATAGGCTTTAAAAAGGATTTAGGCTCAAATGAAAAAAAATACGATTGATTCCTTTTTATTTAATCTGTGTTAGTAATAACTAATTTAGTTTTTGTATTTAAACTTGGTAAAACTCTAAAATAACTCAGCGTTTAATTACAGGCCGTAACGGCGACATGACAGAGAGCGGCACAGACAGCATGGCGGATCTATGGGCATCCTATCACAGCGCCCTGGGCTTGGGCAGTAAGCCCCCCAAACCGCCAACCCCTCTCGCTACCGGACACTCGGTGAGTTTTAAGGTTGAGCAACGTTTCATATATATTTCTTATACTTGTAAGGCTTCTATTTTATGGAGGTCGAAGGCAGACAAGCAGGATTTGGGTATATTGATGGAAAATGGTCATTTTTCAAACATAGAAAAGGTTTTACGACCAAGCCATATCAAGCATTGAATAATAAGGGTTCATTCAACCTTGACATTGAAACGTTAACTATGAAAATTTACTTGGAGATAATAGTATTGATCATTCGTTTACGATAGCACGGACGTTTTTATTACAATTGTGCCCTTTTTTCGTTTCGTTTTTTTTTATATCGTTAACTATTTTGTAATCTAAATAACTTCTCGTCTAAATAAATACCTTTAACAGAAACAGCTGGCAAACATTATTCCAAGTCAATGAAGGCACATAAAAAACAACTTTAATCGAAATAATAGAAAAAATTATAATGTCTGTGGAGATATGAATATTGTGAAAAAAGTATTTATTCACATCAGTAAGTTATCGAAGACCACAGACTAAAAAAACTACATTAACATAAAAACAATTAACATTACACTAACTGTTTATTATATTCTTGTAACACAGCAGAATAATATTCACAGAGTCCAATCCATATTGGGTCAGCAACACCAGTGGAACCTGCATCTACACACGATGAGACTTCATCATCAGATCGGACAAAAGACGATGATGACGGCGGAGCATCGGACGATGACAGTGATGATAGAGTTGATCCTCAACACCACGACCCGGAACGGCTAAAAGCGTTTAATGTAAGTTTACCTGAATTAATACAGATATAACTATAGACTGTGTTTTAAAACAGTCAATACCTGCACTTAATAATAAACTGAGTGTAAAAATGGAATAATTTTGTTTTAGATGTTCGTCCGTCTATTCGTCGACGAGAATCTAGACAGAATAGTTCCTATTTCAAAACAGCCGAAGGAGAAAATTCAGGCTATAATAGATTCCTGCACTCGACAATTCCCGGAGTTCGCAGAGCGTGCCAGAAAGCGAATCAGGACATACTTGAAGAGTTGTAGGCGGAATAAGAAGGTGCGAGGTGACGGGCCCACAACCGGCAACGGGGGAAGCACTCCGTCTGGCAATGCCTGGGATACCGCGGTGAGGGTCCGATCTCTGCTTGATTTATGATACCTTAGTATTATTATGCTTTACAATTTGTTTTATTAAATTCAAATATGCGATATCACAAACTTTTGATAATTTTGTTTATTATTAATTACACGAAACGACCATTTATGTAATATGCCTGAGCACATTTATACTTGTCTGCCTTCTAAATCTATGAATACAGGAAAATCTCAGATGATTTTCGATGAGATTGACATGAAAAAGTATCTTATTTCCAATAACTCCGCAGGTACGCCCAACTCCCGCGCACCTGACGTCGGTACAGGCGGAGCACATCCTGGCGCAGGCGTGCGAGAACGAGAGCCTGAACGCGAAGCGCATGCGTCTCGGACTAGACCCTGTAAGCCAGCCAATGCCCACTGTGCCTACGCCTATGGTCAGTTTGACTTCGATTTGTAAAGCAAAAAAGACCCTTTTAATTTAAATATCAATAAACACTTATTAACAATGAATTGGCGTGAATTATAAGCATATTGCTTGCTAATATTATTATTTATTGCTTTTATTTCATGAAACAAAAAACGTCAATTATTAATGGCATAGGCGAATGAGCCAGATGTTACTTTTTAATTTCGTTTAAAGTTTTATTTTAATGGCAATGGCAAAATATATATTTATAAAATAGAGTTATATAATATTTAAATTAATATTCCTATATTATTCACTCGATAGAGAATAAAGCCCGGTCTAAAGTTCAATGGAAAAATACATTCGAAACAATTTCGTATACGTATTTTTCTACAACTTTTCACAGAACAAAATAACCAAATTTTAATCAGTAAAACTATAAATAGTCGTTATTGATCACAGGCCATCGACACAACAGCGACGTCTGCAGTGGCGTCGTCGTTCCTGAGCCTGTACAGCGGCGCTATGAGCAGCCCCGCCACGTCGGTGACGAGCTCGGCCAACACGACGCCGGCCAGCGCGCACGGCAAGGCGCCGCCCGACACCACGCGCCCGTCCGCCAGCCCCACGCTCGACAGCACGCTGCTCAACAACAACAGCTTGAAGCTGGACAACGCCAACGGGAACACTGGCAGCAAGACGGCCAGGTGAGCTTGCTGACTTCCTTTACCTCTTTATCTTGCGGCTAATGTAGATCGACTAGACAGTTTTGATCAGTGTTTTGGTTTGTAATCTTTGCCTATATAATTGAGAAGTCATTATAATTTCAGCCCTGCTTCATCCCCGGCACCATTATTCAGACCTACGTTTCCAAACACATTCGGGAATCCGCCGACATTCGGGAGACAGAGGTACTAAAAGTTAATTAATCGAATTAGTCATCATTATTAATTAAATATCGATGTATGAGTTACCTGCAACTGAACTTTGTTAGAACTCTTTATATTATCTGTACACAAGCGATGTATATGTTGCTATATCATATATATATTTAACCATTATATATGACTTCTTTTTACAGCTCAAACACCAATCCAACGTCAGCCCTTTCCAGTACTGCTCTTCTATCAACACTGACGGCTCTTCCACCGACTGGTACGCAAAATAACTTTGTTATAAATATAAGATACAATAATTAATCATAAATATAAGATTCAATACTTCTTAATATTTTACAAAGTTAAAGTGAAAACATTAATTATTAAATTGTTCCATTTTCCAGGTGTTGGAGTAAACGCCGCAATGGCCGCTTACCAGAGCGCCTTGTTATCCGCGATGGCTGCACACACACATACATTCCCAAATTTGACAGGTTAGTTAACTATTTCCGATTACAAAAAAAAATCAATATATTGGACTACAAGACAATCTCTTGTGTGTGTGTGTGTGTGCTAATCCCACACATTTCTAACATAATACTTACTAGCAACCCAACTGAATTCATCCGAGTAATTATTTGCTTCCTTAATATGACTTTCCTTATGAACCTTCTACGAAGTATTGGAAAACTTAAAAATGGTAATATTTCCGGGTATAAAGTAACCTAAGCGTTATTCCAGACTATGACCTATCACTGTGCCAAATTCCAATCAGTTCCATTCTGCCGTTTCGATGTGATTAAGTGACAAACATCGATCCAAACTTTCGTATGTACAATATTAGTAAGATAAAATTTGGTCATTGGTTGAAGTTAACATATTCCTAATTATTTGTTAGAGTATAGGTTTCATTACATGAATATTTAATATCTCTTTCTCTTTCTCCAGCCCCAACAGACCTATCGCTGAAAACATCTGTATCCACGCCGCTGCACGCGACATCCACTTCATCATCTCTCTCAGGATCAGGATCACAGAAGTCGCTTCTCTCTCACAAGCTCTCCGGCGCTGAAGTCGGAGCCGTGCGACAACTGATCACGGGATATCGTGAATCCGCTGCCTTTCTTCTTCGGTCAGCTGACGAATTAGAGGCTCTGCTTTTAAACCAACCCTAGGACACACCCAAAACGTTTTCGGATCTATTCGGATTCAAATTCGGATATTTCTAAACGGACATAATGTGCAATGTGCGGATGAATTATTTCAAGTGATTTCGGCAGTTATTTATCTGTTTGAATAGAAAACTTTTTAGACCATAAGCTATATGAAATCAGCTGTTGTGTCAAAGTAAAATTATAAAGCTGTGGTCATATTGAAGCGAAACGAAGTTAGGAATCCTAAATTATGGATTTGAAAATTAACAACTTTTGCGATTATCATGAAAATATTATATTATTATTGTGCGACTTTATTTGCCATTCTATTAACAATATTATATGTATTGCGTCAGTGTTTGAGATACATTAATAGAATGACATCTAAAATCGTCCTAAATATGAATATGAAAGATTAATTGACTTTGTTGTGTTGTTATGACATTTGTCTATGGGACATTGAAAAAAAAAATTGCTTACTAAACATTTTTAATGAGTAGATTCCAATTCGGGATTCTATTTTTCTTCATTGTATCTCAGAATAGTTTAGATATTATTATAATTACTTTTAAAATTTAGTATAAAATTAATTTCTTCTTTTCAAAACTAATGTTTTTTTTTTTAAATAAAATATTAAATTGACGCTAAGAAAAAATTGAATGTAAAGTAAGTATGTACTATTATCTCGTCCTTCACGCGACCTGACACAGGTCTAAAAATATAAATTAATATTAATTAACTGGATTTTAATTTAATGTAAAACTTACTCGATTGCTTAAGCGTCCTATTCGATCTTGTTGTTCTGAAGTAATATAGAGAAATCATCCTTTAATCAAATAATTTCTAATTAGATTTACGAGTTTTGACAAAAAAAAAAAAAGAATAACTATTCGGCGTTCGTACAAAGCTGCCATATTGTAAAAAGTGTTGCCATTCTAAACTCGTCGAAGAGTACAAAATTATTTTGTGTATATTTAGATGTAAGAAAAAAATCAGGGAGTTTTTAGCGTAAGGTCGAAAATTTTCTTGCCTGGTGCGATAGTTTAGTGTTAAAAAATTAATAGCGGGCAGCTGGATATATATTTGAAATCTTAAAATCTCGGTGATCGAAATACAACATTTCTCTTAAATAGTAAGTTTTAGTGTAACAGAGTCTAAAGTTAGATTTTAAATGGCATTCTAGATTTAAGAAGCACGAATTTATTTGTTGTTTTGTATTATACTAATAGTTCTGTAGTATTTACAAACGATTAATATATTTCTTATATATCTATATATAAATTTATTCAAAACACTGTATCGTGATTGGCTCCATCCAAAATTATTATTTTTATAGCATTTCCTTATTGCAACACTGATGTTTATTTTTAGTTTTAATTTTTTTTATTATCTAAGACACTGTTTATGTTATGGTGTTGCTAGTTGTAATTTATGAAATATGCCAATGTTTTCGCTTTGCTCAGTACAATAAACAATATTTTGATCTAGTATATCTACTTGTTACCATAGATTATATGGCCAGGTACTTTAGGTAGGTTTAAAGTTAGATATTGCTTACAGTGTACAAAATAAGGTTTAACATTTTATTGTAAAAAAAAAAACAAATATATCAGACCTCTTTCTCGGTGAAAAAAAAACGATTTGGGCCTAAAATTTTGTTGTAAATTTTGAAATACCTCGTAACGTTATTCGATTCCGTTGTTAGATAAGGTAAGTTCGACATTTTCGTCATTTTAATTTTATTATATTTAATTTCCGGCCAGTTCTTATCATCTTCTCTTCATGCAATAGTGTAATAGACAATAGTTTTCGTTAATAAGTTAATACATACATATAATAGATGATAATTCAATGATAAACGCTTATTTCTTTGCTAATGGTGACTGTGGATTTTTGATTTTGTGACGTTAGAACCGAAATGTATGGAAAATTTTGGATAGTTGCAAAACGGCAAACACAAACCCAATTGACAATTACCAATATTTTTGACTGATAAATTTGATAGAAGTCTTTTATAAATTTTAAAAAGAAATCAATCAATATCAATATAATTATAGGAATATCAATTTCCAATTACAAAGACAATCTTGAAGATTAATTGTTTTATTTGTATTTTAGTCAAACTGTGTGTTAAGTATATGTTTAAAGAAATCGATACCTAACAAATAATAAATTACAGCCACTTCGCTCCGTTCCATAGCAATTATAACAATTTTAAAAAATTAGTAAATTAACCGTCGCAAAAAGTTCAAACAAGGTTCTATTTGCTTTTCAACAGTTCCTTCGTCTGGTGCCAAACGGATCAGGCGTTTTATAAAAATGCCCTTTCGTCGCACCTAAAATTGTTAAGCCCACATCTAAAATTCAGACTCCGTAGAATAAGAGCAATTTGTTCCAAATCAATTTCACCTAAACAAAGTCATTCAAAAAACAACGGAGTTTTAATAAAAGCGGTGATGCTGTAACTACGCATTGGTCACAAATTACGTCAAAAATTCTGCAGTCACTAAACAGAATGTACAATACTTTTCCACTTTGCCAGTTTATCTCAATAGAAATAAAGCTTATGCAAGTTTTTATAAAATTGTAAATTCACTTTTGAATACGAAAAATTGCCAAAGAAAACGAATTGATTATTAATTCATTGTATTTCTATACATAATTTTTTATTAAGTTTCTTAATTATTTGTAAGTTTAATTTTGAATTCGTGTTCAGTCATTCCAGTTTTTTTTTTCTAAAACATTCGGTGCATTAGGAAGAAAAACAGTAGTCCTTGTAAATGGAGAATGTAAAAAATAATGATTAGAATATTATAAAAAAAGTTGATTAGAAATATGTAAACGTTGATGTTGGGTAACGAAAAATGGATGATGAAAAAGTTAAGATGAATTTGTTAGACATTAAAATATATTATTATTAGAGATGTATAAATGGTTTACGATTATTATTAATTTGATAGTAATACAGATGTGGAGAAAATACAAAATGGCGATTGTTACTATAAACGATATGAGAAATTTAGTTATAATTTTTGCAATTTCAAAATGTGAGTTTTACAATTTTGAAAAAGAAAATATTAAATATGCTCATATACAAATAAAAAAATTGTTTTATTTACTATCATATTATTTTATTTAGAAAACATTTATTATAAAGCACAATAAACATATGTCTGGGTGTCGTTTTAACCCTAAATCTTTGTATAGGTATTTTACCATTAAAACGCCGGACTCGTTACGAGATTAGAGGTAGTTTCTGCATTCACGGCAATGTAACGATCCGGATATGGGTAGTAGCGTTTATCGGACATCAGGTAGTGAGTGGCATTCGTTATAAAATCAAGATTAGTACGCGACGCTAGGTACGAGAACATTGCTGGGAACCGTTCTGTACCACATCTGAAATTAAGTACTTTTGTTACCTAAACTAATTAAATCTGTACATATATGCAAAAGTAGCTCGTGTCTCTCTCTCGCCTTTTTATTACTAAACCGAATTTGATGATATTTGGTATGAAGCAAATTTGAAATCCATGGAAGGACATAGGCTACTATTTTTGCCTAAAACATGACAAACAACCCCATTACACGCTAGCGAAGCCGCGGGCGATAACTAATTCTCAGGTAATATAAATACTAAGTTAATAACTGATTACGTTTAAAACCAATCTCACAATATAATTCAGTCTGTGCAAAGGGCTACCTTGAAAGGCTTTTTTAAGAGTCATTTTATTTACTGTTGAATTAATCACTGTATATCAAAATTAATTCGTATACAAAGGAAGCGTCCTTTTTTGTTGTCTTTTTAGAGTATCTGTAGGTGGATAGCCCATTAGGCCATCTGATGTTGGTCACCATCGCCTATAGGCTATAGGCTGTCGCCCATTAGTACTGTAAGAAGTACTTGGGAGTATTGAGATGTTATATCCTTCATACCGGTAGTTACACTGGCTCATTCACCCTTCCGGACTCACCCACGCCGGAACACAACAGTACTAAGTATTGTTGTTTTACGGTAAAATATTTGATGAGTGGATGTCACCTACCCAGACAGGCTTGCACAAAGCTCTATCACCAAAGAAATCATCACCGAGGTCATAAATCTGTACAATAGGAATAGGCTTAAGGTATTAAATTATTTATTTTTTGTCACAGATTTGTTTTTCCATGTGTTCTGTGGCATACAACCAGGTTTGTTTGTACTTACAGTTTTCGGATACCCCAAGATGCAAGACCCCACAATATTCCATCACTCACTGCCGGTGCTCCCGTATCACGCTGTTAAAAAGACAAACCTGTATTATATCGTTTTATAATGATTGCAATATAAATATACATAATTAAACTACCTTATCATATTTAGGTTTTTGGCCCGGCCAATAGCCTACCTGATTGTAAGTGTTAATCATCAGCCAGATACACTTGTAGTAAGAAATTTTAACCATTCCTATTATAATCAATGCGCACGATTTGAAATTAAGATGTTGACACTAGGGTCATTGACCCTAGTAGTGTTGTTCAGCCATCGAAATATGATTGGATGATAGCTACCCAGAGGGTCTTTCAAAAAGTCCTACCACTAAGCACTGAGACCAAGAGAATGCATGAGGAGTAAAGTTGATCTCCATGGTTAAGGAACCGACGAACAGTTCTGCATATATTTAAATTCCTCAAGCTTCATGCTAATAATAATTTGGACATTAATCTGATGGACCGATGTAGGCAGCTTAATTAAGTATACGCTCACCGTACACGGCGCTCGTCGGCCGGTCTGGGCGACGCATATAAAGTTACGCGTAACGGCAACACCGAAGCGTTGTGTGATGTTGTTGCACTTGTCGTGATCTATCAGTATTGCGTGATACACTTGAAGTGAGACAGCGACTGTTTGAAATATACCGTCTCGCTGTTGAAGTCATTTGAAATTAGTAAACTTGCCAACTTTTTAATTTTAATTAAAAAAAAGAGACCTTGGCCAGTATCGCTTGTGTATTAAAATATTTTTGAAAGAGATCTGATTTAATACAGAACAAAAATATTCCAAAATAAATAAATAAATGGTGTGTATAGATCTCACTCTATCTGATCCCCAGCTTGTCACCCAAACATCTTCAAAGGCTGGCCACATAGCACGATTTGGAAGATCTACGCCATGGACTTTATCTGAAAATCTGGGTTAAGAAAAAATTATATAGGCGAACAATTTTCTCACTAATCAAAACATTTGTATCATTTACACTAATTTGAATACTTAGTCATACTTGATATTTCTGTCTAAAAGTAATAACGCGACGTCATGGTCTGGTTGACTACGCATGTTCCAGCCGGGATGTTTCACGACCTCTTGGATTTTCGCGACTTGGCCTCCTCTCGCCATGTGTCTAGTACCAGCTCTTATGCGCATGCGACTTACGCTGCGGGCTCTGGTCACAAATACAGAAGTCATTTGAAAATTTCCTCATAATCATGTTTTAGAGCTTTCATACAAATTTGTTGGGATATATAAAAGTACTAAAATTGTGTCGGTCTAAATCTATGCCTTTGATTAGATATTTGTCGGTCTCTGAAGTAATGAACAGTTAGTGTAAATATTAACTGAACAATACTGCTCCACAGTGATAAGTAGCAAAAATGTACCGTCGCATACTATTGCAATTGTCTAGACAAAGTAACAACGATTGTCAATTTCTTATTATACATTTGTAGAAAGGCCAGGTCATAATAGTCTTCAAAAACAATAAAATTTACTTCTTAACGTGCTTAATCGAGAAGAAAAATATTAGAAAAATAAAACCTTTCTCGAGAATAAGAAAGATGGACTGCAATTAGCAGACTACAGTAAAAAACATATCTGAAAACATTATTCCGTCGATTTTTCCATTAAATGAATTTAAAAACATATTCCTATGCCACAACTATGACTTACTTCCAAACACAATTCGCAGTTGTGATTACGAGACGCGGGTTCAGCAAAGCCCCCGCGCACCAGTGCTCGTTACCCTTCTGAATTGAGACCACATACGGATAGTCCTGTATCATAGCGTCCTTCCCAGCTATTAAACGTCTGCTTATTGCTATGAAAATGAATACAAAACATATTTATATTTTTGGAATAAGACTACGATTGTTTTTTTTATATGGTTCATTATTATAGGTGGTATTTTTTATATTGATTCTCGATTGTAAAGTAAAATCCGTGATACTTTGATTATTTATTTATTATGATAACATTACATCGAAATTACCTTTTCTTTCTTGATTACGTTTCTCTTTTTGTCTTTTCGCATTTTTAGTTCTGTTTTGCTTTAACATTCTTTTCTTCGAGCGTATTCTGGCGGTTTTATTAACGTTTTTTGTATATTTCAGTTGAACGGTCGCTCGCTTCTTTTGCTTGAGCTTTTTGACTTCCAAATTATCATTATCGTGGTGCCCTTCTCTTGCCAATTTTTTAACTTTGGATGATTTTTTGAGTTTTCTTACACGCCTCGGTTTATTTTTACGTTCGACTTTTATCGTTTTTTGGATTTTTCTCCTATTTAAATCGTTTTCGTTTACAATGTCCTTCACTTCTGTGTCATTCTTGATGGATCTTTTACCTCTGAAAACTGCTGAACTGTATTCAGGTAAGACTTTTTTAACTCTCATTTTCCGATCGGGTAGAATATCTCCGACAAAATATGTAGTAACAGAATCTTTTAGTATACTTTTCTCTGGTATGGGTGGGAATACGGTGTAAAATGGTTTTTGTGCACTCTTCTTCGCGACATTACCTCTACGGCTGTCCAAGGATTGTAAATTTTCGAATTTTCTGGCATTTATTATTTTTATGTTATTTTGTTTTAACACTTTCTTCGGATATGTTAAAGATTTTATAATTATTTTCGTATCTTTAAAACTGTCGCATTTTATTGTAATATATAATGCTGTAAGTATTACAACGCCAAGTAATGTTTTCATGTTTGCATTACTGAAATGCGACATCGAGTTCATACAATAAATCTTTTACGACATTTTTATGTATTTCTTAAAAGAAGTCGATGATTGAAATTTCGTTCCGCAATAATTTTACTTCAGACTTTATTCAAATATTTTCCTGTTATACATAGGTGTGCTTTAAATGAAAAACTCTTAATAAATTCATTTCTGTATTGGTTTTCTATTTTAAGTTAACAATATTTTATAATAATACGTCTTATTAATCCTAAGCGTAGTTGCTTAATACTTATAAAATACTACATATCAAATTTTAATTTCAAAAATTCAGAAATCAATCTAATCAGTTAGAAGCGACTTTTAATATGATATCTTACAGAGAAGTTAATTTTATAATCTCTTAATAAAAGTCAAATTATATCTGTTTGATCACGATTTAAACAAGTTAAACAATATCAGTGGCAAAATTAGGCAAACAACATGGAATATAGGAATATTGTTAGGTAATTTGGGCAATCGATAATACCGCGATCAATAAAAATATGTATTTTTTGGTAAAATAGTACGAATTGATCTTCAATAGCTTAACTATTGAAGATCGAACCGATTTGCTAAAAACCCATGTATATCCGAGATGGCCCAATGGGAGTCAAGATGGCCCAATGGTTAGAACACGTGCATTTTAACCGATGATTTCGGATTCAAACCCAGGCAAGCACCACTAGGGTAGACCGAGGCGAATCGGATCACTTTTTCTTTGAGGTTGAGCAAATCATACTAAATTGTTATATAGTGCTATTTTTATTAATAAAAATGTTAAAAGTAACAATCGGCTATAAAATAAACATTTGAAAACTTATATCATACATATATTCTCTTAATTAGATACTAAAAAGCAAAAAAACAAAAATATCCGAATCGCCCCAATTTTCGGGGTGAATCGGATCGTACACATTAGTTACTAAAACTTTTAGGTTTCTTAACACTACAGCTTTGGAATCAGTAGAAAATTAATAATGGGATCAATTTTAATTATAGACATAAAATTCACATAAATGTGGTCCTTATATCCCCCCCATATCAGCACATTTTTCGTGACACCATTCTTCGCCGGCATTGCACTGAATCCAATCCTCTGAGGGTGGATTCACGAATATTTTGGAACAGTAAATGCACTGCCAGTCTCTCTGCTTTGCAGATGAACTCTTAATTTTTATATTTTGCTTTGCTTTATTCTTCATCTTCTTCAAAGTATTTTCTTTGCCCACAAACTTTTCCTTATTTTCCTTGGTTTTATTGTCTACTTTAAATTTCTTTTTTGTTTCTCTTTCGAGAAGAAAAGTCTTATGAAACTTTAAAAAATCTTTGAGAAGCAATTGAAGACTTTAAAGATGATGGAAAAATTTCTATAATTATTTCAGCACAGATAGAAGGCTGGGCCTCGTCAAATTGTTGTGAATTTATGGATGGCACTATATTATCAAGTGGTTTTGTATTTGTGGCTTGGACACTTGAGGATTGGGCTTGTGGCTGCACCTTTTGTGAACTCGTAGATTTAACTTGGGGTACTCGACACTCTCTGTATTCTCTGATGAATTCTAAATTTTTAACCCAGGCGTTGCTTTATTCTTCATCTTATTTTGTCCTACACCTGCACAGGTGGAAGACTGGAGTTTGTCAGATTGTTGTGAACTTTCAGATGACACTGTTACAGCTACTATTTGTGGTTTTCACTTGTTGGGAACCTGGGGACTGAACTGGGGACTCTAAAATGTCTGACTCTAGATCGCCGATGAACTTGTAGTCAGACATTGCATTGGCGTTTAATGGAAATATTCCAGTTTTTTCGAAGCCTTTTGTAGCATTCCCAGCAGTGGCAGAGTTTTGAAACTTTCTTTTGAACATGCGAAGCATCTACAATGAATAAAAAATTAATCAATAATACCTTAAACATGATTAAAGTGTTATTCAATTCGCCCCCGATGATAAGATCCGATTAGCCCCATACTTAAGACTTTTGAAATAAATATTTTAGTCGTTAACCTCTAAGATTACACTTAAAAGAAAATTGGTTCTATAATATAGACACCCTGCTTAATAATATAAACCAATGTAGTTGAGTTTTAACACATATCTGTAATATAACACAAATAATTCGTAAGTACGTACCTTAGATGAGGGCCAAATTTGCGACACACACAAACGACCGAGTCACTAACGAGAGGCTTCGACATTGATCCACAAGCGGGATCGAAATACTGCCTATGCCGAGAGGTGCAGGGTGAGAGGAGGGACGAAAAACGCCGGTTGAGTGCTTTCTATGTGAATGCTATATTTGAATTATCAAAAAAAAACTTATTTTGATCCGATTCGCCCTGTGATCCGATTCGCCTCGGTCTACCCTATATATATATGTACTTAATTTGTGTTTATAATTCATCTCGTGCTCGGCGGTGAAGGAAAACATCGTAAGGAAACCTGCATGTGTCTAATTTCATTGAAATTGTGCCACATGTGCATTCCACCAACCCGCATTGGAACAGCGTGGTGGAATATGTTCCAAGTCCTCTCCTTAATGGGAGAGGAGGCCATTAGCCCAGCAGTGGGAAATTTACAGGCTATTACTTTACTTTACTTTACATGTATAGAAGGTAAGAAAAGGTTCGCCATCTACTTTCTTGTGCTCAGTATGAGCGATAATCTGCTTTACCAATTGCGAATGAATATTGCGTCGTAATGATTTGATGTTTAGATTCAAAAGGTTAGAGTTTAAAACTTCATAAAGGAATGAATTTGAAAACTGACGAATGTTTTCTTACTCTGACTGTACAAGCGAATATCACCTATATTATATTTACGTTGCTATTAAGTACACATCTGCCATCAATAAAACACTAGTGTAACTTCAACGTTGTAATAAAAAAAAAAAAAAAATATTGGCTTAATGTAAAAGTGCCCTTAGTCCAGCAGAAAAACATTTATAGACGGTTGTTTCAGTCTCTTGGAGCGATTTTCTTGAACGTCGCGAGTTGTACGGCAAGTTGGTGCAAGATCTGCTTCCCAGCCGGTGCGTCATCTGATGATATCGCTCGCGAGAGTCGAACAGCGCGACCACATTCACGGACGAAATATTCCAATTCATTGTCCAGTTGACGACCATCACCTTTGATGGAAATAAAAACAAAGCTTAACGAACCGGTAGATGCTAGAACACTTGAATCTGTCGTCCGCGGCTAAATTCAAAGTAAATGTATTCCATACAAATCATAATGAACTTTACATAATGATATTACTCATAATATTTTATAGGTATAATAATCGTATTTTATCTAAAAACATAACATTCAAAAAGTTTGTTAAAGTTTTAATGTAATACCAACAGCAACTAATTAATTAATTGTCCTTTGGTGACAACTCTCATTATGATATTTGGTGTGTCATAATTAAATATTTTAAGCATATTTATTTAACGTCAGACTGAGTTTGAACGTCAGTATTACCCTTTTGACTTCAAGATTTTTGACATCAACCGTTTACTGTGATGAGTGAGCGATACAAGTAAAGAAATCACAGAATCGGAGACGCAACGTCAATACTTACAATGCGTAGGTTAATTTCCATTACATGAGCATACGAATTTCTGCTTACTTCAGAACAGCAAAATTACATAACGCTTACGATAAGCAATGCGTTAGAATGAAACGTCCTCCTACCTTGACCCATCCTCACATTAAGTGGCTGCAAGCATTTATTTGCAAGTCTGGCGAGCTGTGATCGTTCCGAGCTAAATGCTTCGTCAAGATCGAAGAGTTCCAAAGGAGGAGGCGGGGGTTCTCTGAACGTTGGTGAAAATACCTTTGACAAAAATTCTTACTATAATATGTAACTTTTTACTCACGGTAAATCTTGGTATGAGTCTTTTTTGGCGATAGTACTTAATAGTAGTAGGAAGTATGAGTGAGCCAGTATAACTACAGGGATTATGAACTAAAAAATATAAGATATCTATTGTTCTGTTCGGTTTGGAGGTTGCGTTATTCGATGTAATTACAGGCACAGGCGAAATAACACCTTAGTTTTCGAAGTAATTGGCATTGGCGGTCTAAGCAATGGTTAATCTTTCTTACGCCGCCGATATGCATGGGCGAAGGTGAATATTTGTATTATAACATGAGTAATTATTTATTTACGTACTTTTTTCGAATTTATTACTGAAAAACTTTTGTAGTAGGTAATTGGTATTAAATATTATTAATGTCTTGTACAATGCTTAAGACTGTAATTGATTATAAATTTGATAGATTTAACTTACAGCTAATTGCAATGGTGGGAATGGTGTTTCAAACTGAGGAGCTATTAATCTTAGAGGTTCATGTTTGATTCCTAACTCTTCATACAGCCCTAGTACTTCAGGAACTGAAAATAGGTAAAACATGAGTTATATTAGAATTGCCAAGCCTATTTTTCATATTTGCTCGGCACACCGTTGCAACATAGTATGTATGTAGTCACTGTCATTTTCAAATAAATAAACCATTTACTAGTAAAGAAAATAAAATTTCAATTTCTTACAATATGTAATTAGTTGAACTATTGTCTCTCTGTGATCCTTTTTCCTTTCATATTTATTGCAAAAAAATTTGAGGAAAATGATTTCTCGAAAGTTTAGGAGCAGTGTTTTACAAATCTTACTTCTATCTTTTCTTCCTTTCCTTTAGAAAAGATAGAAGTTTGATTTGTAAAACACTTAATACCTAGCATACCAAGGTATTGTATTATATTGTACCTAATGGTCTAAATACTGAAGGTAATACAAAAAGGATGTTTCTTTTTTTAAATATTGTTTCGAGGTAATTATACCATTGCTGTTTATTTAAAAACTGTGTCTAGTGAAACGCAAGGAAGACATTGCTTAAATACTCACGATGTGATAGATTTAACGAAAACAATCTCCAAGTGAAGAGCGCATGTGGATGTAAGGGCGCCAATCGAGGAGGCGGGGCGCTCGCTGGCTCTGGGAGTGGTATAGAGCTCAACCAAAGCGTGTCGCCTAATGTACGATACTCATTTATCTGAAATTTAGAAGAATTTGGATAAATTCTTGAAGTTATTTGCCTAAAAATTGTACATACATTTTTTTATTCCTATATCTTTCTGTATCCTATTTTAAGCAGATTTGGATATTGTATATAATATCTGGAGAGTTAAAAAAAATTAAGGTCATAGAAAGCAAATAATGGCACTAATATTCTGTCTTTTGTAAGAAAAAAAACCTGACAGAGAAGATAATTACATCAGGATCTTCCACGTCCACAGGATTTAAGTATAAATCGGCGACACCGCCAAGATTGTTGAAGATTAGTTCTCTGATGAGGTCGTTACATTCGCTCTCTAAATACTGATCGGCGAAAAAATGTCCAGAGCCAATAACGAAGAGTTTGCCTGTTAAACAATTGAGTTGATTATTAGGCATCATAAAGAATGTCGATTACGATATCGGTCGATTCAAGTAGAAAAAAATCGATGTTACAACATTTACAAAATTATCAAGTTATTTACGTTAAGTGCAATATTAATAAAAATAAAAATTTCCTATAGGCACCTATTGGCGGGCCGATTATTATTATTTGAAATCTATCAACTTAACCACCAACCTTGGGAGCTAACGATATTCGTAGTTCACTAAGATGGGCTTGAAATGTGATATGTAATACACCAAATAAATATTTAGAATATTTGTAAATGCAGCAAACACCCCAAATAGACAATCATACATTATCATCATAAGAATTTAATTTATGAACTACCTGCACTCTTTTCTGAAACATACATTGCAGCGACTGGCCTCTTCATAGGATAACATACGTCGCTGCTTGATAAGATGGCTGCCGCTGGCTTCTTTACTGTCAGGGTTGCTCCGTACGGATACACAAAGTTAGGTGTGGGTGGATCTTCTCTGAAGTATAATAAAAGTAGTAAAGAAACAATAGCAGTAAAAGTACACAAATTTACTCGAGTCTTATGTAATTTCGTCTGGAAAAATACCATCCAGTGTTTATGTAGTCTACTGCCAAACGACAATATTTTGTGTTGCTGTTTTGAGTTTGTAGTGCAAACCGGAGTGTGAAGGGTCAGTAAGCCATTATTCTCAAGATTGGTGTCAGCATTTTACCATTAGCTTGTGCTAAAAAATTATTTACCTGCAGTTCAATCATCCTTCTCCTTTTTTTGGGAAGAAGGTATTGATACAAAAATCAGTAGGTAGTAGTATTTCGCAAGAAAAGTGCTAAATAAAAAGGATTTCGCACGCGAGTCGACGATTGTACCCTAAATTATGCAATTATAAAAAAATAATAATACCGTATTTAATGAGAGGGTACCCAATTTGATAGATGTACCCTAGATTATATTATAATAATGTAAAATTTTAACATTTCGATGTCCACGCAAAATAGGTCGCTTGTACGATCAAATAATGTTACTCACAAGAAATCGTCTGATTCGCTGATGTAATTGGGCATCTTCATGATATATTTTTGAACAGCTCTGTTTAGAATTCCGTTCGATATGTGACATTCTTTCGGATGATAAAATTTGTGATATTGAGCTCGAATTACACAATCTGAAAGATCATAACAACTGTATTGTTTTTCATTTTATATTATTTGATATTAATAATCCGCACAAATATTGAATAGCAACAGTTGCTATTCTATAACCGTAATAAGACCACTAGACTAGTGTCTAGTACAATAGTCTGTAAATCTTTATCAATGTCAGTGGTATGGCTTACGGACTTATTCCTATTGCTGGGCCAACGAGGCAAAAATAAAGTTATTTAAAAAGTTTTTTTAAAAATGCAAAAACAATATAAGCTTAATATATATACCGTTATTAACAACAATTCCGTACTCCTCGAGGAAAAAGTTTATGTTGGTGTTCATCCTTTCCTCCCCACCATCCGTCATCATCACCAGCACCGAATCCCCTCGCTCCACCATCGTTTTTAGAGCAGCTAACTCATCGTCTGTGAACGCGTTCTGCGGCCCTGGTATAACCAATACTTTAACATCTTGAAGTATGTTAGGAGACAATTCTTCACGATTGCTAAAATATTAAAATAACTCTTAAGTTACTTTATTTAGCTCATTCTTAAATAAGAAAAACAGTTTTATTAAAATATTTACAGTAGTTCAGGGTCGTGCACTAACTAAGATATTAGAATTAAACGAAAGTTACATAAACATATAAATATTGTCGTATTATATTCAAACCCAAACTGGGTTCAAACCCAGGCAAGCACCGCTGATTCATGTGCTTAATTTGTCTTTATAATTCATCACGTGCTCAGCGGTGAAGGAAAACATCGTGAGGAAACCTGCATGTGACAAATTTCATAAAAATTCTGCCACATGTGAATTCCACCAACCCGCATTGGAACAGCGTAGTGGAATATGTTCCAAACCTCCTCAAAGGGACAGGAGGCCTTTAGCCCAGCAGTGGGAATTTACAGGCTGTTATTGTTGTTGTATTATATTTACAGTTTCAGTGGACCTTAGCCGAATCATAGTCCAGACAAGCACTCTACACGACGGTAGAGTGACGGTAACATCGAAACAAAACCTGCATCTCTCAGATAAAATTCTAACACATATATCTTCAAACATGCATTTGAGCGACGCGAATGTAATTAACTCAAGCCTTTTCTGAAGAACAGAGAAAACCATTACAAGTAAGTAAGTAAGCCAGAGTATATCTATCTCGGGCAATATTTTAGTAGACACGACTTTCATATATTTCAGCTTCATATAGGGCCTATAATCCTGCATGCTATCCTATCCTAGTTGAATTTTGAATACATCCTAGTGATAGGTCATCAAAACCACACTTCAGAAAAATCGTACATCTGGGTATGAATAGTACCAACTACCAACGTATATGCCTTGGATTTACCCTCGTGTTAGCGTTTGTCTAGTAAGACTTCAGTAAGAAGTAAGCCCTTCTATGACATTCAAGCTTGCTTTACACCAAATGTTATCATATTTGAGGCTAATTATATTAAATGTATAGATAAATAAACTCACATCATGACCTTCCACGCAGTTTTTAATTTCCGATGAAGCATCTTATAGTTCTCATTAATTTTGAAAAGTTCATTTTTTGATATGTCGAAGAGAATAGTGTCAATGGCTTTCATTTTTACGAGTATGGTATTATTAAGTCAATTTTCAAAAATTTTAAGTTTATGATCAACTTATTCATGTCAATATAAGACGTTTAAATACATTTGTTTTGTTTTTTCGTTGCTTAGCAACGTTAACAACGTGAAGTTAGGGATCGGTGCCTAGTTAATTATACATGCATAGGTTACATAGGTATACTGATTATAATCTGTATGGTACACTTTATAAACTTTTTACAAATATGGCCACATATTGTCTGGGCATTTAAAAGTCTTCACCATGCGAAATAAAAAATCAGTTGACATAATTCATGGGGCTTCTGGGTGCAAACTAGATGATTGTCGCTGGTTGGTGGTCAAAATTAAAAAAAAATGTTCAAGTATTCGCCGAATGGTCAAAATTTAACTATTGTAAAAACATGGACCTTTTTAAATTTCGACCAATTTTTTCTACGATAATTCTAATTTTTCATAGATAACATCAAAGAGTAATTATCGGAGATAATGATCTCAAATATACAAAAAAAAGGTGCAGAACTATTTTGTCTTTGGCAAAATAAGTAAAACAAAAATAATCATCAAATAATATATTTTATTTACACTTCGATTAATCGTAACTTTCGAATTAAATTTCATATCACTAGCGTATAAGCTATTATCGTGTACATCTAAAACATTACTCTGTATTTACAATTTCCAATTAATTAATTTTTATATATAATGTATTGCTAATTTCCATAAAACACTCGTCTTCAAGACACAGTTAAATCTACATGTCTACATGTACATGTAAAAAACATGTTCGTTGAATTGAAAAAAACATGTGCGGCGCGATCAGAGTGCGTTTACATCTAACGATTTAAGCCATTGAAATTTCGTTGTGAGAAATTATATTTTGTACACGTCACTCGAACATTATTTTTGGCAATGAAATAACTCATTCACGTAACGGCTATATTGTTTCGTTATAACTTGTACATAAAAACTATAACTGCATAAAGAAAGTATCAAAAAGCACTATTATTTAAGATTTAGAGCAATAAAATAAAATCATCTAAAAATATTGCAGTATATTGATAGCTATTTGGCAGTAATGGCTAATTATAAATATAAAATGTATAGCAACAAAACCATACTTTAGGATTAAAATAACGTTACATTCTGTTGTACACTATCGTTATTTATTATTTTTCGTTGTAGGATTTCGTTAATTTTAACGTTTACAAAATATCTCGTGCTATATTATAAAAGGAACGATTATGAAATGAAACTTCTTTAGTCAGTATGAATGTCAAATTACAAGGTCAAATTTATGTATAATTTATACGTTTTAGTTAAACTGACGCAAAAAAAGTTTCACTTCTGTCACGGGTACCACGTGTAGTTGTAATTGCATTTATTTTATCATATTTCGTAGCTATATTGTCATAACACGACTATACAGTTGCTTTACAAAAGAAATATATTCGTTTTCATATCGCATGATATAAACGGGACTTAAATAAAGTTTATATTAGTGATAATAAATTATCACTAATATTCAATTATAAAGTTATTTGATACAGAAAATTATAATTACCGTAAATGTAAACAATTGATTAAATCAATTAATTAACGATACAACGTAACAATATGGAAAAATAAAAAATGCCCCAAAATGTTATCTTGATATAATAAACATTCCTCTAAAAAGTTTTTACTAAAAATATTAATTATCTGTACATTGTATAGTATATATAAAAACTTACGTAGTAGGAATGGAATTAGAATAAATCTAATTTAATGTTTTTTCTACATACAATTGAATAAATATTTACAAAAGAAATCTAAAAAAAATTTTCTCGCAAGTTTTGAGCTGACTTTGAGCTTTAAAACTAAAATATTTATTTTACTGTTTAAAAAGATTTACTGAATAGGGCTCTCGATTTACATTTAATACAGAAATGTACTTACATGTGAGCCATTATGTCTAAACAAATATTGATATGATTTTGTATATAAATATAGTTGTACGGTTTTGATAATAATTGCTAAATGCGATGATTTAATGTTGTCTTTTAAAGATTAGTTTTTTTTTTAAATGGAAATAAAAATACTATGTATTCAGAAGATTTAAGGAGCAACTAATTGCAATATGTTTCATAGCCACTCAATTATAAGGAAAATTATAATCAGTGTTCTCAATTTAAAACTATAAAAAAATAGTTTGAATGTTAATTATGTATGAATTAAATCTATTTTATTTATATGTGAATTTTTAGCTAAAGGGTCGAAATAAAATAAAAAGGGGTAAGAAACTCAAATCAGATTGTAAATTAAAATAGGAATATGAAGATAAATACCGAATATCTACAACACTAGTACCAGGACAGCAGTGAGGTGTAAGAAGCTTGGATCCTGGCAATGTGTCATCTTCAATTTGTTAAATTGCATTCACAGAACAAAAAACTTTATCTATTTCGTAGTCATAACGCAAAACGAGTACCAGGACAACAGCAAATCATAAGAAGCCCATGTCGAGCGCGTTGTATAGAGCAGCGATGTCCGAATGACCGGATATCCTCCAGAAGGGGTAATTCTTAGCTTTCGCCGCCGCTTCTTCATCTTGACCGTCTCCAATGACAACGTATGTGCACCTCTCCCCAAACCGTTGTTTGATTTTTTCAAAGCATGTTTCTTTTCCTAAAAATTAAGTTATTTTATTAAAAATATATACATATCAAATATATTTTATATTCAGTCATTTAAAATAAGTATAAATGATATGGTGGCTGTTAATATATATATATTTATATCATTTTTATTAGATAATCGGGAGACCTAATGGTATGTGGTCGCCACCGCCCATAGATATTGGTGATGTAAAAATATTAACCATTCCTTACGCCATTAAGCTTGGGAACTAAGATGTGTCGCTTAAGCCTGTAGTTGCACCAAATCATATATTTTCATTTCATCTATATAATGAACTGAGAGTAAGTGATGAAAATTACCTGTCTTAGTTGCGGAATATATATTTTCAATAGGGAATACGCCTCCAAGACCAAATAAAAGAACTTTGGCAAGCGCTGGAACTAGTTGTGTCGTCGTTACTAGTACATTCACGCAGTTTTCTCTGCAATAATTAAAAACAATGTTATTATACGTCGAATTCTATTATGTGATAGCATTTAACCAAATATCTGTGAACTTTAGGCTGAATTTTATACGGAGGCTACGCTGAAACTCTTCTCCGCCTCACAAACTTTCATCCGATTCGACCACAAAAGAAAGTAACATACTCCGTAAATCTTCTAATAAAACTTTAGAAAATATAGCTGGGCTATTAGAACATTCCATGGAATATGTATATCTTGTGATTATCTATCTATAATTTTACTGCAATTGGATTTACCTCGAATATTTCAAGTACAGTTATTCAATTATATTCTATATATTTTAAGAGATTATATTTGCATATATTATACCTTGAGTTAATCATATTGAGGCACTTGCAAGCAAGTGTGAGCCAGTTGTCCGTTGCTTGTTCCAACTCTGCTCTTAACTGTAACCATTGTTCTCTCTTCGCTGGACCTAATAAACCACCCACACTGAAATAATAGATTTCATTGTTTTTATTAAAGTAATACACCCAAATAACATGTAACCCTAAAACTAAAAAGTTTTTATATTGATAAGTAAATCAACCTAGGAATTTTCGTTCGACAAACATTTGAAATATATGAATGCTAGTAATTTTTAAATCAGTTTAATGTACATTGTTTTCAACTTTTAGAAGTTTGTCTACTTGTAGTTTAAATAAGGAATTAAATTTTTTTTTTATATTTGTCATAAAATCACCGGTAACAGGTACTAAAACAGGAAATTTGTGAAACATTATTATTTATTTATTAGTAACTAACTAACTAACTAAATAGCTGTGTATATAATATAATAATAAATAATCAATCGAATTATTAAATTAATAGTTGATGTATTTAGTTTATGTGGAAATAATTTGAACTGTCACCCAACATAATTAATGTTTAAATTGTATGTAAATTAATAATGACTTATTTCTTAAACCAATTCTGACTGTAAATTAATTACGCACCTATTTCTGTAGTTGTTGTAGGTATCCTTAATCTTTCGGTATCGGAAAGCCAGCTTTCTCATCCAATCGACGCCGCCGCGAACACCAGGAGCGCATAAGCCGGTATTAGGTGCGGCGCTCGCGTGAAATCCATCTGAGGCGAAGTTGTACGCGGATAGGTCTTGACCATTGTCATCAGCCGCCACTGCATCTATGTGCTCCTGGTCACAATCCTGTAACATAATATCTATTTATTACATAGACTGACTAATTAACATAAGTGTATATATAATATACAGGGTTATTTGGTAATTCGACATATTCCCGTTAAGAGGTGATAGGGGGTGACTATTTGCAATAATTTTAACCCCCATATGCATACTGCAAAAGTGAACCATTTTTGAGGTATCGGGTTTTTTAGATTTTTTTAAGAATAGATATTTTTATACGTCACTCTCTAAACTACTTTTTCAAGGAAGACTTCAAGAAAACTTCTAAATTTAAAAAAACATATGAGTATCGTTATAATACCAGTTAATGTTGACAAAAAAATGAATTAAAAGTACCTCAACATCATTAAAGAAGAAATGTGTGTCAGCTAAGCTGAATATCATCTCTTCCATTCTGAAGCCTAATTGCACTATCTGCTGTGTATCCTGCAAAGAGATAATAAATATTTAATAATGTTTATATTATTAAAAACAAATAAATGTATACTTAAAAAAATATACAAATATAATTTATAAAAAGCAATAAAAATGCATCTATTTGGATTTGAAATTTTGGCTTGTTTTAATAATTCTTTAATTCATACAAAAATCTCCATAACTAATGAAACTACTTACCTTATTGTACTTAGTTGCATATGTGCCCGTGAGAAGTGAGTGGAAAATTATAATTGTTTCATCCAAATCCCATATAAAAACTCTTTCTGTCGTAGGTTCGGGGACGTGTTGTGCTGGTGAAGATGATGTGTTACGACGACCTCGACCCCGTGATCTGCTTGCTGTGCTTTCACTGTTAACAATACACAAATCTTTTAAAAATGTTTACAATATTTATACTATAGGAGATATTAACATTTTACAAACATTGACAAAGCAAACAATAATAACTTACATAGTGACCTGATTAGGCAACTACATCTGATCACATTTTGTTTTAATTACTAATTTAGAATATAGGATAAGAAAAAAATAATATATGTTAAATATGATTTTTTAGATTAGATTTTAGATTTATTAAAATAATTATTAATTATTAACAAAATTGCTATTGTAAAGTATTTAGCTGTATGCATACAAAAAGACTAAACTGCAGTGTAGTATTTTAAAAATAGCTAACCCTGAGTTTTCTCTGCATCTTCGACTGGCTGGATGCACTTCATTCTTAATCGGAGACAGCGGAGTATCATTAAGAGTTGGCAGCATTGATGATGGAGATTCTATAACAAGTTATTTGAGATTCTATAAAATAGATAGATTTTATCTTATTTACGTAATGTAAATGATAATAGATGCAAGTATAATTCACAACCCCTATTCTTTAAATAGTGAATATAAATTATGTGGCTAAATAACATAACCAAACCTATCTATTTATAAATTTTAAAATACTTATACATATGTATACAAACATAACTTATGTGTTTTATTCTGTAAAAAACCATAAATATGATTATGAATATCAGAACTCGTAGCTTATAAGAGTATTTAATATTTCACACAATATTAATGTGTTCAAGTGTTACGTTTTAGGAAAAATTGTACAACACAATATTTCAGGACCTGAATTGATGACATTTTACATAATTCGTTGGCATAAATAACAAAGTTTATTAAAATTTTATGTCCCTGTAATTTGTAACTTGATTTAAAACATACTCTTCTTGTCCGAAGTCTATTACAAGAATACTTTATAAATAAAATCACTACTGTTCATTATTATTACAATATATTTTTTAGTATCTACTTACACTGTGCACATATATTAGTAGTAGTAGTAAACATAGTATGATAAGATATTAGCTCTAACTGAATATCATTAATTATGTGTGTTTAATAATAAATAAATAAATCTTTAAAGAAACTGCTGCATTTTTCATGTCCTTTTAGTACACATATTATGTATATATTCCATATATGATTTATCACAGTTGTCAAATGTGATTTTGCTATTAATATACTATTAATGTTAGTTATGTTTTATTCTAAAAAAGATAGACATATTGTAAGGAATATAATTAAGCTCGCTTTTTATGTTCCCCACAAAGGGCAATGATTAATCAAATATTATACTCCTTAAGTGGAAATGTTCATAGATACGTTCATAATTTAACACATTGCCTCTAAATTAATTATAAGATACCTTATAACTACAATAGATCATTATTTTCTGTATTAAAATAGCTTTATGAAACTTTACGCAAAGGTTATGTTTTGAAGAATAAAATAATTTTATTTCAGTAGTTCATTACCGTGATCACTGTCAGAATCAGGCCAATAGTCAGAATTATCATCATGATTCTCTTTTAATTCAGTTTGACTATCCTCTGTCTTTCTACGCTTATTTGGTAAATTTTCCTTAACCATAGTTGGGTACTAGTTTATTGAAAAATACTCAATTGAATAAATGTATTTTCAAATAAATGTATATAGGAACTGTAATAAGAGAATAGTATCATCTAAATCATGTCATTGAAAATGTTCACAATAAAATAATATCGTAGTAAATAACAATACAAGTAGCGCACGAACGAAAACAAACTCACAAAACTAAACGTCAACTTTATTTCTAATTCTAAATTCCAATTTGACAGCGATGAGTAAGTTAGTCTGTTCTCGTTTACCAATATTATTCAGATTCACCTGTTATGATAACCTAAAATGTATTTTCTTCCCTTACAATAAGTGTTATTTTAGAAAATGTCAGGTAGGTAGTTTGTTTTAGATGACAAATATATTTTAGTTATGGATGTGTTCAAAATAATATAACTATTAAAATTCTTTCAATAAATAAATAAACTATATTAAAATTACCAGATAAAGTTCCTCCGAGATGATATGAAGTATGGCCAGCACTGCCACTGCTGCTAGGGGAACTAACATAGGGTGAGTAGCTTGGGGTGGCGTAGTAACCGCCATATTGGGCGACGCTGTGATCGGCGTAACCTGTTGCGTAACTGCTGTAATCCTGTACATAATGATATTAATGTATAATGATGATTTCATAAGGTCGAATTTTAAAAGTCTTAAAAAATTATGTATTTTTTTAATGGCTGGAAAATACGTATTATATTTCATTCGTCTTTTTCGTTAAAGTTTTGAAACATTGTCACTAGATGGCGGCACTGATGTGTTTTTGTTTTACCGGAAATATTAATTAGAAATTGTTAAGTATTATGCTAATTAATACGCAAGCGTTTACGGGCTGATAAACTACTGAACCGATTTTGATGAAAAGTAAAAAAAAACAATGCCATTTTATTGTAATTATATATAAAACAATTTTAAAAATAACTTCATGGTAAGATTTTACATTAGGATTAAGATTTTACCTGTTGTGTATTCGTAAATGACTGCGTTAGACCGCCGTTGTAAGATGGGTAGTACGGTGAGGGTTGAGTTGCGAAGTTACCGGGTACCGAGCCGACGCTGCCAACACCATAGCTCAAATACGTCGGCGTAGCCTTACACGATGATCTAAATGAGTTTGAATAGTTACATTTACATTACATTTAAGCTTCACTCTTTTAAAAACAACAACAACAACAACTGCCTGTATATTCCCACTGCTGGGCTAAAGGCGTCCTCTCCCTTTTAGGAGAAGGTTTGAAACATATTCCACCACGCTGTTCCAATGCGGGTTGGTGGAATACACATGTGGCAGAATTTCTATGAAATTTGATTTTTTTTTAAAAAACAAATATGTTATATATTCACTAGTAGAGAAAATAATTTAGAAAAGCTATTAGATGTCGTTTAATTGTCAAAGTTACCTATTATTAGTGTTGTGCGGTGGCGGGTAGGCCGCATACGGCTGATTGTACAATGTGGAACCGACGTATGACGATCCGCCGCCTCCATACTGCTGCATACTATAAAAACAATACATTTTAAATAGTTTTTATTACAAATACGAAGTAATTACGTCATTACAACTTCCATAATTATGTTTTTAACGAAATGAATGTTTTGAATGAATGAATGAAGTTCATGATAAAACGAAATCACGTTTTATCATGAACTTCAAAAAGAATAAGGATCTACATAAAACGTTTATTTCATAATACATATAAGTCTATTGGTTTAATTATTAATTAATTATTCACCTAAACCTTCCAAATAAATTACTTGGTCCACTGGTAAATGCCGTTAAGTATTTTTGAGTTTAATGCTTTAAATAGACACACATAGAGAGTGAGAGACTGTTTTTCATAATATCATGAATTTAATTCATTGACCTTCTTTCATAATACCTACACCACAATTTTAGGTAAGAATGTCAAGATACAGTAGCAACGAACTACGCCCACTAATAGCACAACCCAGTTTAATTAGCACATTAATACAATTAAGTCTCATAAAGTTTTAGTGTATTTCCTTTTTGAGGCTTCTCGCAAATCCTCTAACGTACATTAATGTCTTATTGGATAAACGAATCAAATAGCTTCCTATAAGACTTGTCTTTTATCGAATATTTTGGAATTTGATTTGTTTTTTTTTTAATGGCAATATATTTTAAACAAGTGCATTTTTATAACTATTGTATTGCATGTTGTCAATGGTCATCTCTAGTATATAATCCCAATTTTGAAAAATATTTAGTTACAGAATAACATTTTGAAAATTGGGATTCACAGCCTCGGGATTTCAAATGGGAAAAAAATCTTATTCGATTAAAATAGTTTTCCGCGACTTAATTAAAGACGATTTTGATTTGATTTCTAATTCTAATAATTTTGAACGCAATGCTATACCGACGATATTGTCATGGAGATTGAAAAAATGTAGTCTTTTAAAAATGTTTTGTGTTGTTGTATCCAGTTATATTTATTCCATGGTATTGTATAGAAGGAATACTATGTAACTTACCTATTATAATACTGGTAAGGCAGCGTGGATTGGTCGTACGGAAGCGATTCGCCGTACAACGCCACGTCTGCTTCGCACAGCCCGGGGCTGCGCACCTCGCTCTTGACACCACCCCCTAATAACACATTTAATATAATAAAGTGCTTTGAACAGTACAGCTATTTATGGAAAAAGTTGTCATTATTGTTGAAAAATATTTGAAAAGTTTTTTTTCGAACTATTAAGTAACTGGTCATGACTATGAAGGGTTATGTATGCCTTTTTATTTTATGGCCAGTTTATAAAAATGCAGAATGTGAGATTTTCTAACAATAAATAAATTCTTATTAGCGCTTCAGAAAAATTTAACTAAATTCCCGTTCCATAGAAAACATATAGGACACAGAACGGATGCTTGAATTCTCTTTGTTTGTAATGTATTATTATTATCATGACATTGGATTATGATTTTGAGGCCAAAGAGATTTCACTTACTACCTTATACTTTATGATAATACAAGAGCTGCCATCACATCATCATCATATGTAAGAATTGTAATTAATATTTACCCGTGCTATCCTCATTCATCAACCAGGCGACAGCTGACGACGATGTCGTTGAACACAATCCGCCAGTCGACGTCAAAGGCAGAGCCAGGCCGGCCAGCGAGGAGCTCGTTGCGCATCCGTTCGCTAAATTGCAACTCTCTACTTCCGTACTATTCGGTAAGTTTAAACCGTCCACTGAGTTCAAACTTAAGGGGTTGTTAGCAGATGATGTCGTGTTTTGAAATAGTGTAGTAGCTCCTGACACTAGAAGCGCTGGTAACGTTGCATCCTGCAGCAATGATGGCGGAGAGTCAGAAGTCGATTCTGATTCGCATGGACTCGTATTGACTTCCCCTGACAACCTTTGAACAAAAAAAAAACATTATTAAAGCAAAAAACAATAATAATAAAGCGCTTTCGGCTTAACGCGATATCGGAATAAAAAACCATTAACCGGAGTTGTTTACGAAGACGCGTCTTTTATAAACAGTCGCTTGTCTAAAATGTCTTAATTTCGGTAAGCGGTAAGTAAACAAACAACTTTAACGTGACTGTAAAAAAGTTATGACATATACAGCGTTGGCTACAAAAAATAAATTTCTCTATTTAAAATCTCAATTAGGTATGTTTCGGGATCGGTACAAAACTGATTGTACCAATTAAGATACGATTTCTGGTATTAAATCACGCGCTGTGTATTTTAAATTATAAACCATAAAATGTAATCACCAAAATCAAATAGCAGATGCCTGAACAGACCCCTCATATCTCATATAATGTACTCAGTGGATTTATCTAACAAAATGTTTACACGTGTTTCGATTAATTTAGCTTGTTATCAACGCCTATGAACGCGCTCGCGCCATTTAATCAACTCCCTCCTGTCACACTTGACAGCTGGAGTGTGACGTCACGGGTCACACACTTGTTCCATATTAAAATAACAACTTTTTAAATTAGATGAAACCTCTTATCTTTATAGCCATTTACTTCGTTTTTTTTTTATTTAGTGTCATAGAATTCTCAGACATAAATAACAATACCTAATAAATCATTTTTAATAATGCCACACCTATAATTAAAATATGTGAAATATACTACGTAATCAAATTAATATAATCAATGGAAATGTATACTAATGGCTCGATATGACAACTTTTTGTTTTATACCAGCTGTTTTATTGCTCTCAAAATGCTTATGTCGAATACGAATTATGAGCATAATTTATAGATATTTATAATTCATTTGACTATATAGACATTAAGAAGCGACGAAGCTGATATAAAATTCAGTTTCTAATGTTATTGAAAACGTTTAATTCAAGAGGAAACAAACTGTTCCTCGGCCTGTCATTACGTATAATAAATAACACAATGCGTATTTATAATATTCATCAGACGGTCGGGAAGTCGAACACATAGCCTTTGTCTAGAAAAAAGAACCCCTGTTTATATTAGTTCGCGCCTTTTTTCAAGTGTCACTTTGCTTTTTGCCGCCACTTCAAGAGTTGCCTACAAACAACACTATCGTATATCAAAAGAACACTCCGGAGCGGAATCGCTGTTAATGTTGGCAGCATTGTCACTATCTTTTTAATTGAAAGCTTTTTTTAATGTTTCGGCTTTTTCACTGAGTCTTTTTACTTGCAGTAGTCGTCGTAAAACTGTTTTTAAATTGTCGTAACAAAAGACTTCAAAGGTTTTGATAGTTGGCCGTCCTAGAGTAAAGAATGACAATCCATATGGCGCAATGATTTACTTGACACATTTTTAGTTTAACGGTCTGCGAGTGAAACTGTGATGTTACTGTAAATTAGTTTTATCGTTGTCACTACAAGCTGGATAATCTAATATCGGTATTAATTTAAATATCATATAATAAAATATCTTCTTACGCCTATAGGACAGGGGTTACTCTATCATCATTGTATATTATCTTAATCGTTTGACAAAACTACAAACATCATAAAACATTCCTTTTGATTAACTAATTACTGAGTTTCTGGCCAGTTTCTCTCGGTAGAATCTACATTCCGAACCGGTAATAGCTTTTCGCTTAATACAGTTCTGTAAAATTATGATTCAAAGGTGCTTGCTGCCCTTGCATAAAAGTATATATTATTTTTTTCATTTTATTCCCGCGAAGTGGGGGTGATTCCCTAATTTATAAATAATTTCTAAGAATTTATTTTTATTAAGAAAATTTGTTTAATTTTAAATAAACAATCGGTTTAAAAGAGGTTTTTAAACGTAATGTAAGTTATTATTTCGACTAATCCTATACAAGCACATGAAACGTAAACAATAAACTCTCTCTGCCCTTTGACAAGGACACAATGGCCGGCACACTCCATGCTTAAAGAAAAAATAATAAGTGCTCGTTGTAAGCAGGACAAACGCAAAGGGTTCTGCAGGTTAAACGTTGAATATAAACAGATTTGTGTTATCGTTCTTATGATACTAAGAGTGGAGCTAGTTATCGATTCACATGTATTTATCACAGAGGTTTTGATATTTTTTGTTTTGTGTCGAGTTTAAACTAAAACAGTTTAAGTAAAGATACTTTTAAACTTAATTAATTTAAAACTTAATTTAAACGCATTTTTGAACCAATAGATCAGTACATAAATTGTACAATGTAAAATGAAGAAATTGCAATAAATTCTGTAGTTACGTATTTCATCAATAAAATAACAAATATCAGTTTTTTTTTTTTTATAAACAATTCAATTTATATAAATGTACGATTAATAATTCACTTTTCTCTATTGCTTATATAGTTATTTATTTATCAAATTCTATGATTTTCTACTAATGATTATACCTTTATCACGATGCCTCTGTTTAATCTATTCTATTCGACACACACAATTTTTGTTTTTTTTAAAAACTTACATTTAAACTCCTTGCGTATTTTTTCAAATTGCAGATTAAGTAAGCGGAATCCTAAAACGTGGACCCTCTAGCAACCGCCATTTGGCGTCCACGTGTCAAACTTTCGGTTGCTAGAATATTAATTGCTAATTCCTTTTTTTACAAACAATATATTTATTAAACGTCGTGAACACTAATGTCTCGAACATTATTAATTGTAAATGTTTTATCAGCACTTGGCCAACTATTATTTAATATTTCTCAGTTAAAAATGCATCATCTTATAATTAGTTCGTTGTCATTTTGAGACCTTTTGTCTATTTGTTTTATCTTGTAACATATTTTATTAATAGCATAAGTCAATTTTTGTCCCAGTGATTTAAGGACCATGATTGGATATAAAATCGATTAGAGTCTCATATTGAAAAGCTTCAGCCGTAGATGTGCAGAAAATTAGAGAGGATTATAATTTACTAAATTGTTACGATTTAACAAAGTTACTGGCCGGTTAGAGAGTGGCACTACGGCTGAATAAGAATAAAAAAATTAACTAATGTAAACTATTTGATATTACCAAAAACATTTAAGAGGTCTCATTATTTTAGCACCAAATGTAGATGAAATGAAATCAAAACTTGTAACACGTCTTGAAAGTCCTAAAAAACTCTTATTATATCACTACACTAGTTACTAATGTTATTATTATAAGCCCATGTAAATTTTAATTTATACGCTAAACCGTCAATAACAACAAAACAGATCATAGACCAAGAGGCAGAAAAATAAAAATAAACTCCGTGAAACATCTAACGCGTCATACGATATCTTAAATCCTGTCTGTCAAAACGTTGAAAAAAATTATAACATGTAACGAAACGGAATTGCGTAAAAAATGATTTATTATATTACATACAAAACACCAGCCGTTTTTAATACATTCCTTTCGAATACTTAAAAACCTTGTGGAACGTCGTGTTAACCACTAATTAACCCAACAAATGTGTCCTAAGTTGGAATGCTGCTCGTTAAATAGTTAGAACTGATTTTAGCTTTTTTTATATTCCTTTCTAAAGATTTAAATATCAAAGATAGCGGAAGATTATAAATTAAGAAATGCTATGTTTTATTAGTTTTCCTTATAACTGTAAGTTACTTATATGAGATAAATTAATGAGTAATAGTAGTAATAAACCAAGTGGACAATAGTATTAAAAAAAAACTTAAGAAATGATGTCCCTTGTGTATCAAAATTCAGCGAACATTAATGTATACATAAAACATTTTACTGAGACATTCACTGAATTGCAAACTAAATCCAATCTCCGAACATCTTCAAAATCGACACGCAGTAACACAAAACCTATTGTGCATTTGAATCACTTCCTTTGATCAGGGCGTGATAATTTGTGAAGCTCTCAATAAAGGGAGTGTCCCATTCGGGAATTTTACTAAGTAGCTCTTTTCACGGCAATTGTGTATCTACAATATGGGGATTACACGCAGATTATGGACCCTTTTTATTGTGATACGAAGGAGGCTCTGCGTGATGCACAGCCTGTTTGAGTGAGGTTTTATTCAAAACTGCTGTTGTGGAAAGGTGAAGTATTATTTATGATAGTTGTATATAGTTCAGATACTTTAACAAATTGAGTATGTAATTAAAAAAACCTAGTCATTTTAAAAAAAATTGTACCCTCTTGTTATAGTATATTCCAAATGTATATAAAATGTTTAATAAATTTTTTTTTATTCATAAGAAATATTAAAATTTATTTTAGAATAAAATAACCTGTACAATTCGAAATGGTCCCCGTCAAAAGGTCATTTAAACTGAACGCAGCTATAAAGTAACGTGCAAAACGACACGCGCAGCTGACAATCAAAATTGCCAACATTACGAACATGCAAATGTAAGGAAATAATTTAAACATGAGTCGTTCAAGCAACGACGAAATAAATATATTTTACAGTTATTCCTATTTATATTTCAAATAAAAAAATTTAATTCAAAACACGTTTAAAATCTATCAGCCTATTAATTTTGTTGTTTTATTGAATTAATTGGCTATGCTTATTTTTTCATTTCTTTAAATATCTATTATAATTTAAATATTATTTTATATTATATATTCGGTTTTTTTTAATATAAAATATTTTTGTATTTTAACACTTACCGTACATCAGTGCCCGAATCGGGTCTGGATCGCTTTGCCTGTAACAATAAAACATATTATTTACGTGTATTCATGTACTATTTATTCATTAGCAACCAATGTGGTTATTCTGTGACAAGAAACTGGAATATCACCGTGGATTTTGACTACGATAAAATGTATGGGATAAACTTATCAAAATGTCGATTGTCAATATGTATTTCACAAGTGAGATTCGAAGTGAAATCTTACAGAATTGCATAAAAAGAAATCTTAACTACATATATATATTTTTATATGCTCTGATTTTAAATTAAAAGGTTTGCTAGCGCAGAACAAATTAATATTATTTTTGATGAAGCTTACAAACAGTTTTTTTAAGACATGACCCTTACCACCATAATCATGCATACAGAACACATAAAAAGTTTTTTTAATAAATATATAAAATAACTATTCCAACACCAATAAAATAGCTAAAATTGATTGTAATCATGCAACATTACAAATCTCTCTTATCTATCGTTACATATTAAACGTCTTTATCAAATATAAAAACTATTTATTTATAACCAAATAACTTATGTATTACGTATATTGACTTAGCACAAAATTTGAAGATCTGGTATCATTAAAGTGGATATATTCTCTCAACAGTAATTACATATTATGACTATTTGGCGCCCGCGGCTGTTTTGCGTTTCAAGAGGTTGGTTGTTGCAAATTTACGGCTCAGCTATATATCGCTGTAAAAGTTAATTAAAGGTGAAAAAGGTCAATAACAATAATAGCGACCAATAGTCGCTAAGTAAAACAATTACAGCCTCCGATAAAATATTAAATTATATAAAAATATAACTGCGATCATTAAGTATGTTTATTGATTCTATAAGTCCCAGAGATCGTTCTCACAAATTCCCATATAAAATGAATGTCTAACAAGTCAACGTAAACCCATAACGGTTAATAAACACAACTTTTCTAACCTACAAGAGATCCAAGATAAAACTTATGTTATAAATAATAAAACTTCTAAATGTCTACCTCAGATCAAGATTAGGGTAACAACATTAATAAAATCAAGCCGAATTTATTTTACAACCAAGAGGGCGCCACCGTGTCTCTTTTGATTTAGGAATATAAATTAAGATGACTCTAAACTGAAATATGTCTTATTCATAGGATTCACGTATTAGTTTCGAGTGGCATTTTTTATCAATTACTAAAACATTTTTGTGCATCGTTCAACATGTTTTCACGTCCTTTAAAGTTATGATTGCCTGGTACTTTTGGTACACATTTGTACCGATTATTTTAAGAATTTTTTAGCACCAATTTTTTTTGTTTGTTTGTAAGTTGTTAGTTATATAGTTTAGTTATTCCAGAAAAGAAGACAAGGAGGTGGTTGTTTTCTGATAAAATAAATTATACATTTTTAAATATTTTTCTCTTATCTAAGTAATTAAGGGGCTAAATTATAAAAAATAATGCAGTAATTGGAGTTTTAGGTATCGTTAATAAAACAGCTGGATAAGAAATGGATTATCAAATTATTTATGTGTAAGTATTTTCTAACGACAAAAACAATTTTCTATTTTTTTTAAATATGATACAGTCATCGACGTCATTAATCTATTATAATGTCATTAGGTCAAAGTTTATAAAAATTCTCTAAATCTGATATTGAATGTATAATATAACAATAACAAAAAAGTATTTTAAGAAAGTAATTCTAGATGCGTTTGAATTCTTAACTGCAGGACTGCATGTGTTTTTAGTATGACGCTTTATGTAGATTGTGATTACTGGTATATAAAATAATTATTTGTAGAGAAACATTGATTTAATATTATTATCATTTTTATTATTTATTAATAAATGGAAAATAACTTCAATTTTTTTTATAAGTCCTCGCTGCAATCATCACTAGGGGATAATTTTTTTGTTAACTAGGATTTCAGTAGTAAATAGACAAACCTATGCGAACTCCACACGTTTAGTCACCAGGGTCACATAGCCTCGAAGAGGTGTCGCGTGTGAGAAGACGTAAATCACCGTGCGCATAACGCGAGGTGTGAGGCCGGCCGATCTCGCGATAGGCCTTTAATTTATACGTTTTACGCGGCGACAACGCGCCCGCGCGCTTCGTGATCATTTGTTACACAGGCTGCTCTATACATTCCTTTTTTAATACATTATATTGATGTGGTGGTCAACATGTTGGTTATCAAAATTGATAAAGATTCTCGATATTTGGATTATTATAATATAGATTATTTCTTTTACACATACTAAAATAATTAAATTACTTTATTTCTCTGTAATAGTTATATTATTATATTAGACTGCATATGTTTTTTTTTAAATATTATTACTATAATGTTTTTCCTGTGATCTAGCTACATCGTAATATTCTCAAAATAATAAATAAAATCATGAAATCCATATAAACAGGATTCTTCGTATTCTCCGAAGCTTACATAAAACATGTCACAGGCCATATAAAATGATATATTAAAAGCAATTAATCTTTGGAGCAGCCTGTAATCTAAACACATCGAACAAAACTGTTATTTATTTATACGTAATACGTTTATTGTTTTATCTCATTTTATTTACGATTTGGGACTCCTCGTCTCGTCCCGTCGCGCTCCCGAGTCCTCGAGAAATAAATTTTCAAATTTATCGTCCACGATATTTATTTTTATCGTTGATAATTCGAAAGATACTTATTGGTGTTATATTAATTCGACATATTTTTTTATAAATCGTGTGAAATGTCAATTTTAATAGTGATTTATTTTGAATGGGTGACTTCATGTGTGTTTTTAATTTTTATTGTTTGTTCAACGTTATTTGTTTAAAGTTGAAGTTTATAAATTAGTTTAAATCTTTTGAGGATAATTTATTACTTCGATATGACAAAAAATATTGACTGACGATTTTGGATCCGAATCATAAGTTCCCAACTTTGTAGATTTCAGTAATTTTTTTTGGTTTTAGTATGATTTATGCGTACCAGTTATGATGCTATATAAAAAATTCAATTGTTTTTAATTCAAAATATTTTACTTTATTTACAAATTCAAATAAATAATTCAAATAAAAAAAAACTTATTTTTTTATTTCTTTGTATATTTGGCGTAGATTTTACCAGGAGAACAGTTAGTATCAAGCGCTCATTTAATCAAGCGTTATTACATCTTAACGAAATATCATCCTTCATTTTTTTTTAAATGAAAATCGACTTTAAATCAATAATTAAAATTTTGAATGTCATTGAATTGTGTTACATACGATGTTTTGGTATCGAGCTAAATAACTTAACAATTTAAGGAGTACTATCAAGAGAGACATCTCGCTCGATAAATCGCCTCGTGTACGGCTATCAACTTGTACAAATTTGTTTTTATTGGTGTTATCTCTGGGTGGCTTTGTGTATCGATGAATTACTTTTTTACTTTTTTTAAGCGTACATTGTTTTTACCGGTCATCGGGAAATTATTCGGACTTATATTGCGATAAACGATGTAAGTTAAAAATACGTTATTTCATTGTCGCCATTGTCGATAATGGTAGGTCATTATCGAAACTTAATATTTTACTTCTAAGATTATTTTGCTTTGATATTTTTTGTGTTTATGTTATATTATTCCTGCTTTTAATAGATAAGAATTATCTATGCTTGATACTGATGTTACATATATATAATAATAATATTTATCATAATTATATGGTGCCCCGCATTCCAAATTTAATCACCAAGCATCATTTGTCTGAAAACTAACTCTACGCGTTTATGATAGCCTGGTATCGGGTGGCTAACGACGTACTGTCCCGTAGGTACACCAACGACGACACCACAGTCGATGTATTACGACTTTTTAATGGGCCCTAAAGATTAACGTATGAATGGGTAACATGAGATCTGACGCCGTTCAACTTGGAAAACATAAACAGTTTGTCCGCACTTATGTTCTTGTGTATCCGGACGAAGAAATTCGGTGTTTCTTACGTTCAACCCTCAACCAGGTGCACCTTAATATATTTTTCTCTGTACTTGCTATAATCACATGATTAAATAAAAATTGTTTCAAAAGCTGCCGTGCACAAGGAAATTGCTTAAAAAACATGCAAATAAAATCGTGCAAAAGGATTAAGCGGTGCATGTGCCAATGTGCATTGTGCGTTAATTTAAAAAGAAGGAACGTTCGGAAAATTGCAACTACGTCTAAGGTTTTTTTGTATCATTCTGACCTTAGGCTCGTGATCCAAGTTGCAGCGCGGTGAAGCGCCGCCGAGGTAGCCACACGGCATCAGAGTCACCATGCTGTTTCCGAACCGAACATTCCATTCACTCACTATTTATGTCATTTTGACAGTTCTTGCGCGGAAAAGTCTTTCAGTCATTTCACACTTAGTTGTTTAAAAAACACGAAATGTTTTTGCTTTGTATTTGTATTCCATTATTCGTCACTGTTACCTTAGAAAGAAATATTTATTGTTAATTAAATGTTTATGAATAATATAAAATAAACGAAATAAATGTACATACATTGAAACAATTCTTGTAAATAAATCGAAAGTTGATATTACTTTATTACATTCGTTAATACTCGGAGACATAAAAATTCAATAGTAGGTATATATCCGTTACGAATTTCACGCTAAAAAGATCGATCATTACGCTACGCTGGTGGCTAGTTATTGAAAGGCTGTTAGTCATCGCTCTACATCAAAGAAAAAATAAAAACAAAAGAAAAAAAAATATAGAAAAAAATTACACGCTCAGACCACCCACACGGTTTTCAAATTCGAATGTCGATGGAACGTGTTCATCAAGTTGTCAAATCGGATTTGACGTAATCGGAATGTTTTTTATTGCATTTTTTAAGGTCTAGCAGCTTCTGTTGTAAAGGAAATTATTAATTGAACATTTTGAGACACAGAACCGCGAAGTTAAACAAGACTTTATAATTTTTTTACGTCATTTTATGTTTAAAAATTGTCTATGATATGCTCTCTATCATAGACAAGTAGTCTGTTGTAAAAGATGGAATGACTCATTCACATTAAAGCGTGAAGTATAATAAATTAAATTAGTCATTGTGGTTTTGCTTTCGCAGATTTTTCTCAGCCTTTTTACAAGTAAACATTACAAAAAAATATCTCATACTTATGCTAATCAATACTTCATTTTATAAATACGAACGAACAATAATTTATTTACACTATGCGTGTGTCTTATCTATATACGAAGCGTACAAATATTAGATTTTTTCCCACATTTGTTACACTCAAACTGACGAAGACCCTATAAGAAAGCTTCTGGTATTTAAAAAAAAAAAATACGTCATTTCGAATTAATTCCTCGTTTAAAATTCAAAATTTGAAATAGAAGTAAACGACGTTTATGTTAAATATAAGGCTACTTTGTATTATAAAATAGTGTGGTTTAAAGCAGGTGAGGGTCTGCCGGTGGGGGGTTACGGTAGCGTTGCGTTCGCCGCGTGACGCAACGAGGGTGGCCATAAGTAGCAGTTTGGGCAATCTTCCCATACTGCTGGATGAGTATCCTAGCTGCTGGCCTAAGGATTCGTTTCTTTTTGAGTAACTATACTCAAGTTTGAAATTTACCCTGCTTTGTGAGTTCAGATTTGGCAGAATCGCGATGTACAATCGCTTAGTTGAACCTTTCTTATGTCTGTTAAAATATAAATAAATTAAGCTTACAAATTGAAAAAAAAAAAAACATTTAATCGATAATTTAATCGTAAAACAAAATTATATTTATTCTATATTGTCGACTGCATAATATTAACAAAGAGATCAAAAGATAAAAATTTCATTACTAATGATATTTTTTCTCATGATTTATTAGTATATTATTATATTATGTAAAAGGAAGGCACGACTCTAATAAACCACAACTATGACAAACGAATGACTGCTTTTATAAATGTGTCCCATTGAAACCGCAATCTTTGTCACCCGACAATTAGAACGCCTGACCCCATCACACCGGGGGGCCTACAGTCATATCATTAAAACAAGCGTGTTTAAATTGTAACCTCTTAGAACTGAGATTATTTTAATTAATTAATAATTATTTTATAAGTGTCCTTGTGTATTTTAAAATATCTGTCATAACTCTGATTTATTCGTATCGAATGGGGACCTAATGACATCATACTTGAATACAAATGAATATTTTTAATACAATATAGTTTGGCGCATGGGCTTTTTCGATACGAAAGCGATCCCGTGGCGACCACCGAAGAGACGGAGAGGGTACCTATGGTGTTTTAATGGGTATTTCGGTGTACCAGGGCGCATTCGGCGTCCAGGCGTCGTGGGGGAAACGCGTAATGCTTTCAATGGGCTACCTTATAGGATACTGTCATAGACGTTGATACAGGAAGAGATATTAACTATTCCTTAAGGAGTTCATTTGTTATATCCCTTGTGTGACTAGTTACCCCGGCTCTCACACCTTTCAAACCATACATAACAATAATAAGTATATTTTGCGCAAGTATGTTTGGCGGTAAATATAGTATCGTTTGGAATACTACAATTTAGCCATTTTGGTTTTTTTGTATTAAAATTAATTCCAAAAATCTTCAGAAATAAAAAATGTATTTAGCCTGAGAAGATTTTGGAATTAATGTAAACAATTTAGTACTTTCTATTAAATCCTTACTTTAATGGTTTTAATTGTGCGACGCACAGATTATTTTGGCACTGTCTCGTGTAATGTATTCGTGTCTGCGTGATGTGAAATAAAAAGGAGTCAGAAAAGTGACGTTTAGTAAAATTTTAAGCATCTGAAAAATGTTCATTCACCGACCCATTTTCTTGTCACTTTATCTTAATTAAATACTAATTAAAAAAACATAAAACAACAACAGCTTGTAAATTCCCACTGCTGGGTTAAAAGCCTCCTCTCCCTTTGAGGAGAAGATTTTAGAAACATATTCCACCACGCTGTTCCAATGCGGGTTGGTGGAATACACATGTGGCAGAATTTCTATGAAATTTGTCACATGCAGGTTTCCTCACGATGTTTTCCTTCACCGCTGAGCACGAGATGCATTATAAAGACAAATTAAGCACATGAATCAGCGGTGCTTGCATGGGTTTGAACCCGCAATAATCGGTTAAGAAGCATTCGAACCAAAAAACTTCCTGCAAAACTTATATGTTTCTTTCTAGAAAACCTTTTCTATCGAGAAATATGACAACTCGACATTTCTAGCATATATATGGAAAACGAACGTTTCTTGAATATAGTAACCGGACATTAATAGCTAAAAAACTAAAAAGGTTAAAATCTCATTGCTTGTTATGTTCTGTGGTCTTCTAGGTAATATATAATGAGAACTAACGGGCATTCCTTTAGCACGAGACGTTATGAGCATCATTCGGATAATTTAAAATTATTTTACGAACATATCTTGAATTGTAGAAACTTGTTTTTATTTAATAAAATTTTTTGAACGGTAGTTGCAAGTTTGTATGGAACATTTACGTTTACTTGTAAAAGGTTTTATTTATTTGTATTTGTTTGTGTAAGGGTGATCTTGCGACGGATTTTAAGCTAGTGCCACACAACCGATTGAGATTAAATATTGTACTGATTTGTCGTGCTAATGGTACTAAAATCCACTATTTTTTGGTACGTTCTAATAAAAAAATATTGTATTTATATTTATTTTTTTAATTTTGCGTCGTTTTATTTTATATTTGATAGAATAATAAAAATTAAATTTTACGTAAATTTATTGCATTAAAGTTATTTATAAATTGTAACTGCATAGATACAAATTATATTTTAATAAACTATTTTTATTATTTGATTTTTTTAATTAATAAATGAAATAGTAAAATTTGTTTCAAACATTGATTTCAATCGTTTTATTCCCCGTATTTTATGTTTTTTGAACCAAATAAACTGTTTAATATTGATAGAGATCCTATTTATTTAATTTAAAAATTAAATAAATAAGTATTTATTTAATTTTTAAATTATTTAAATAAATCGCTTAAGCCTAGAAGGTTCTTAAAACTTTTGAATTGAGAATCGATTTTTTTTCCAAACAGATTTCTATTTTACCAAATAGATTTCTCAAGAAACTCAGTAATCTTTTTCATGAAATATACATATAGAGAAAGCATAAAGTTTATAGTAAATATGTATTTTTTCTATATATTTGAATCAATAACATTTATTTTCATAATGAATATCAATATTAACTATTAAGGCCTTAATCCTTCGATTCTCTGGGCAAATAATAACTTTCCTGTCACATTTTTTGTCATTCATGCGATGTGTTACACTTTTAGTAAAGGTTTTTGTAAGGGTTCACACTGTCGTGAGGTTGTCTGCCTTACCACAAGATTCGATACAATTATCTATAGCCTATTCCAACTACGAAAGGACAAAAGCCAAATAACAATTGATATCGAATCGACGTGATTTCATCGGCCGAGAACTTGAATATTCTATAATATACTTAAAAAATGGCATTTTGAACGTCGAACAAATTGTTACTAGAACATTGGAAGTAAAATTAAAGTTGATAAAACTTTATTTCTTTTTCTTTTTATACTTCCTTATAATTACTTTCTTATAATATATGGGGGGGGGGGGCAAATAGGCAACCTTATGATTAGAGGTCACCATTCTCCATAGAAAAGGGCGCATTAAGGATTTGGCAGGACTTTTATAACTTGAGCTGTTTGCCCATGATAAACCTCGTTAGTGTTTATTTTTCTGATAGATGTTCCACCATTAAAAAGGTAGGTTACGAGGGATAGGTACAAATAACAAAAAATAGCTGAATTAGGGAGTATGCTATTTCAACACCTACGGGTTATCATTAGGCTGTCTTCTACACCCGGCCGGGAGAAAACAGCTTATTTACTGGCAACTACATAATTTATTTATTTATTTTATACACACAGCACTAATCAACCTAAGTACTTTACTGTGGGTTGGTTAATTAAAGCCTGTATACAAAAATTCAAAAAACTCACAAAAAACATTAATTTACAGACAGAAAAATAAACGAAAGTAAGACATTTTATTAAAAAAAAAATGTCATAATGCAAACATTTTGAAGTTATAATATAGCATTATTTTTATTCTGCAGTCTAATTTTAATGTTCTTTTTTTAAACATGAATATATTTTTTCGTGTTTAAAAACTTGTTCGATTTGAATTTTAAATAAATGGCAATACGTCACGCCGTCTGTGCGAGTCGATAATGTGATAGTGTTTACGATCGAATTAAAATCGATTGCTCGTGATCGTTCGTGGAGGTTCGTTTGAATCGACTCTACATTGTATAACAAAAAAAGATTAGTTAAGTTGTGAATATGGATTTATATTGCAGATATATTTATTGCGATACATTAAATTCATTGTTTGCGTATACTATATAACATTTAAACACATTTCTTTATTCATAATTTAAAAATAAAAATAAATTTATTTATTAATAAAAAGCAATCCTAGAAATTAAATGGGAATATTAATTTGTAATTTTGCTATACCTAATCGATGCATTTAAAGGTTAAGTACTTGAGTTTTATTACAGCCAGGTATATAAGCATGTGATTTCTTTTAAACCTTACAACTTTGCTACTATGTAAGAGAGCCGTTGAATTGTTATTGCTAAACATTTAAAGTCTCGTGCGCTTATTTCTCCTCGTTGATATATCTGTCAAACTACTTTTTTTTAATAGCCAACGAGCATCAACTAAACTGTACAAGTCAACACGTCAAAATAGTAATGTTAATAAATATTCATAAGATGTAATTATACGAAATTCCTTGGTATCAATAATGTTGTAGATTTTATCTAATTTGATTTATCATTGCATATAAAAATGTTAAATTATATATTTTTGTTTATAGTATAATGCAATTTCTCTATATTCATATTTTTCTTTGAATATATTTTCAAAAGGTTGCGCAAATTAAATGCAATAAATGCATACAGTTTTTATGTTTATTAACAAGTAAATAGTAATACGCGTGTATTAAATATGACGTACCTATCATATATTGTTTATTGTCAATTAGTATATGCATATTTTTTACTATCCCGTAAAATGTAAACGAGGCATGAAGCTCGGTGGCGACGACAAAACGGCACAGAGATTGTGAGATAACATTGCGCGACGTTAGGCATAAATTAATCGATTTTAATCCGATGCCTTCGCCAAATTACTCGTAATCGGATTCACTTAATGTTCAGACGGAAGAAGTTTTGTACATTTTATTTATTAAACGTTGCATACATGGATATCTTTTATAAGTTAATTTTTTTAAATTGATTATAATCTACAGTGATCGGTTTATCGTTAATTATTATTGTAATAAATGTTTGATTCTCTAAATAATATTTAATGAAAAGAATGATCAGCCTACGAATTTTTTTCTTGCTAATATTAATTTGGATTAATAGATTCTTTAATTCAAAAATATTATAATTGATGAGGACGGCTGAACGGATTTGAATAAAAATTGGCATAGAAGTAGATTATATTCGGATGTGTTCAATATTTCCTTTGCCCAAAAATACCCGTAAAAGCTAAATCCCAGACGAAAATTTTGAAATATATAATACGGTCTGGAAGATATTGCATAATTTTCTCACCAAAGAATACATACAAAATACCAATTAATTGTACGGAATAGTGTTTAGCGTAATTTCGCTCATCAATTACGTAAAGTAGGTTTTGTTTTCGTAAATTTTGTTCACAAAGCGTTAAAATCGTTTTGCGTTCTCGTCGTTTTTACTTCCGATGACATTTCGACCTTGGCGGGGACACTAGAATCGCAAACAAAACTGTAATCATTGGTATTTCATTAAAAGCATTTTTTATTGTTTATTACAAACAGAACAAAACGTGTCTTTTAAATAAAAAAAAATAAAAAGTAATTAAATATGAAAGTTTCGTTATGTGAGTGTAGTTTTGATTAGCATGCCTACATGTGTAGCCGTCGGTAGAATTGAGATGCAAGCATCGCCGGTTTCTAATACTCCTCGAAAAGCTACTAGGTAGATTAGGTTAGACCTATAACCCGTACTCCTTTTCTTATGAAATATACTTAATAGTAGTTGTTTTTGGTGTAAATTTTATTTTATATTAATATTTAACCTAAATCACTGGGTTTCGGTTGGTGACAGATATAAACATTTAGTTATAGATAAGTACAAACTTCTAATTCTAAACTTTATTTACTCATTTTATTTAATCGTCTGATATATTGAAGTGTTAAATAAGTTAAGCTAGTATTATTATATAGTACTCGTTTCTCAAAGATGTATGAGGATTGTCACAATTCGTGTACCTAGGTACATGTATAAAGTAAACGTAAATACTATAAATTCGTAACATGAACAGACGATACCTTTCCACCAATATATCTAACACTGTCGAAGAGATAAAGCAGACATTACTGTCTCTTTCTATTTTTGAACAACTTGCCTGCAAAGCGCGCAGTTCTAACTATATTGTATAATTTATATATATGCCACTGACAGATGCGAAATTTGAATTTCGAACATCCGCGCCGTCCTATCTCCTTCCCGCGCCCCGCCCAGCATAAACCACGCCCCTTCCGTCCGACGCTAAATTGAATTTCGAACAATTGAATAACTAGGATGACTCCCGAAATCTAAACTTTATGGGTATGGGAATAAATGTTGTTTTTTAGTATGTATTATCTTGTATTGATAATGTATTATTCAACTTCACGCCTTTGTTACTTTACTTTACTGTACTTTTAAATAATAGATAGGCAACGTCCTTTTAATTTGGTAGTTCTATTGTTGAAAGGTAGTTTTTTTTTTAATTTCGATGTATTTTTTTTTATTTAAAGTCCGTTTAATAGATATATAAAAATATATAAGTATAAATCAAAATCGTTAAAACCACATAGAACTAACATTTTTGTAAAATTTCGTGCTATTTTTAAGTCAGAACAAGCAAATACGACATCATAACATACATAAATTAGTAACATTATTTTTTTTCTTATTCAACATTTTTTTTTGTTTATCAACTTTCGCCTGCGTAGTGATAACGAAATACCAGGCGATCAGAACATGCTAGGCATGGCACTTTGCTGTTTACATTGGACCCATATCAGGAGTACACCTTACGCTATGCTCGCCTGGTGGTCGCGATACGCCAAACACGGTGATGTCATCGTTTTGCAATAAGTATTTACGAAACAAATGCCTAACAAGTCTAACAAGTAAGATAAGTGCTTAAAAAGATATTTGTTTATTTATAAAAGCTCATATCGTAAAAGGACTTTACAATTTATTCAGTGAAGCAAAATATCATCTGAATTAAGAAAGACAAAGACTCATTCAAGTTTTTTAAGTAGCTCATATTTACAGATCAATTTTTTTATCACAGGTACATTTATAATCATATTTCTAAACTAGTAGTCGCCCGCGGCTTCCCCGACGTTTTAGGGTATTGGTTGTCATGTGCTGGGTTAAAAAAGAAGGCTATGTCCTTTCTTGCAGATCAAGTTTACTTCATACCAAATTTCGTCAAACTTGGTTCAGAGATTTAGTTGTGAAAGAGCCTCAAACAGACAGACAAAGTCAATTTCAAATTTATAATAGTATAGAAATATAGATAATCTTTAATTTTTAATATAGATCATGTTCTCATTTTCATTTGTTTTTCTCTCATATTTATGTATTATTATAAAAATGTGTGTGTTTGTGTGTGTGATGTGTATTCCGTGCAGCATCGGCGTGGTCACGTACAAATAAAAAAACCTCAAAAATCTCAAAAAAAATCTCTTGTGTCACGTCTTAACATGTCCGTAGTCCATATAAATCATTGTTATTTAATGTTTTTATTAAAAAACACAGAAAAGAAAATATTGTTTGCAAAACGTAAACGCTAAGTTGACTAAGGTGTCATTATCAAAGCACCGACTTAGGGCTATTGGATTACGATTAATTTGCAACATTATTGTAGGCACCGTTATAGATAAACAATTCCTTGTTGGAAAACTGTTTAAAAATACTTCAACTTTTTAACAGCTTAGTAACAAAATACAGATCAGATGTGTAATCCTTTCAAATATGGTATATTAAAAGTATTTAAACATTTTAATGAACGCTGGGGACATTACACGCTCTTGTTTTATTTAATTGCAATTTAGAAGATCTTGATAACATTTATCGTTAAGTTTTAACAGTATCCCAGAAACTGAACGGTTCTATGGCCTAGAGGCATGGCTATTAGGCGTTTCATGATCGTTGCTTATTAGTCATGACCATGGCAAAGAAATAAGTACTTATGTTTCTATTTTTCCTTTTTCCAAAATAAAAAAAACAGTTTGTTGTTTTTATGAAGATTATTAAATAATATAAACCTATTGTGCTCTTAGCTGAGTTTAGACATAGCCGTCTGCTTAGATGCTCTCTCATAATAGTCAGAGAATAGAGAGTGCATCGCTGCATTTGCATCTGCGTGCATTTGGGCACGCAGTTTAAAGATCAAAGGGTTTACGCAATACTAATGGCTTTATATGTTTTCGAGGCACAGATTTTGCGGTTATTACTTTTATATATGTATTTTTCCATATAATTCAAGTAATGTTACATCTAAGTTACTCTAATACATAACGAACTGATTTTTGTTGTTTTGTTAAATTGACTATTTAATGAATGAACTATCAATAAAAAACTGAATAGTTATTTATTGATAGTTCGTGTTATATGATAAGACAACCTTACGTTGAGACGTGTGTAGAAGCTCGTATTTTCTCAATTCTCAAGGGAATTCTAAGATTCGATGGTAGATTCTTGACAATATAAAAATGAAGTAACAGCCTGTAAATGTCACTTTGGTTTCAAACCACAATTTATTTGATTGCTGTTCCAAAACAGCTAGATGCACTCATGTAGCGGTTTTTCATCTGACACATTTCAGTTTCATCTCGTTCGTTTTCTTTAACGGCGAGTACGAGATTATGCATATAACTATTTGCATATAAGGCTCATGACAATTCAACGGTTCTGGTTTGCTACGTTCGAACTAGCAATCCTCAGTATTATTCACGTCTCTTAATCACTGGACCGTCCCGGGTAATTGTACATTGTAAGGATTGCTTATATATTTTAACGTACGACGATGGTGACGCATGTTGGCCATTAAGGTTAGCAACTGCTCATATGACCAAGTTTAAAAAAAAGAATACATAAGGATGTTTATGTAATAGTAATAGAACTCATGGCACTTATATTAATAAACGAACACCGAAAATTTTCGTGTATACTTTTAATTTATAAATAAATAGTTAAATTCAAAACCCCATGCAGTACTACGTATTCAGATTGAAATCGTCATAAATTATTTACACTCGTACAAGATGCAGTAAATAACAAAAGGAATACAACAAATTCATCTGCCTAATTCTAACATAATCCACGTTAAATCGTCAGTTTTTATAAATAGATCGAGATACGGTTAACAAAAATTCGTCGCTCGAACTGATAAGTAGAGAGATAAGGGACGTTGAAAGGACCGAGATTTTTATCAGACAGCCTCTTACACATTCCTGCGTTCCTGGTACAAAGTATGAATTTATAATTATTTTGACTGACTGCTGTTAGTCAGGATAGAGAAGAAGATGGGTGAGTGGGTAAGTGAGACCTTTTTATCATTTTGAAATTTTTAAAAGTTGACCTTTGTTAAAATTTATTTTTTATTTTATAATCTCACTTGTTTTTATTTCAGCAGTCGTTTAATTGGTGCAGATTATCAAATCGAGAGGTAATCACCAGCGCACAGCGTCTGGGATAGGTCAATTTTGAGTCACCATGTTTTATATTTAATTGTAAATCGGTATATCAGTTTAATTTTTTTGTTATGTACTATCCGTATTGTATTCTTTAATTTAGAATGTATAAGATAAACTTTCAACCTTTCGATAAAAATTAATTAATATTGATTTGATTACAAATTGGTACCGTTAATTTTTAAGAACGTAAAGGTAGTTTGGGGCAAGTACAAGTAGTTCTGAATTACCAATCAAAGCATTTTCAACAAATAAAACGTTTAGATTAAAAAGTAAATTACCGGAATAGCAACATTAAAAATAATGTTTACAGTGATTACTCACGAAATAAATTACCGAAAATACCGAGTCTTAAACAATGCATCCGCTAAGGACGACCGCACACAATTAAATCTTGAATATTTGTGGCTGCGATATATAAATAAGTAGTGACGTAATCAAAAATTTCACATAAATAATAAAAACATTTTATTTTAAAATTCAAAAATATCATCATATTATTGAAAAATGTAATAATTATAAAAAAAAAACACTTTCTTTTTCATTTTGGGAAAAATTGTATGTCTTTAATTTAAAGGCAAATCAGTTGTACACCAATATGAATAATTTTTTTTTTTGTTCTATGTTGATATTAAAGCTATACTTAATAATATAATCTAATCACGTGATAACAATTTGTAAACGAAAAAAATGCAGTAATTCTAGCTACTCTACTATTTATAAGTATGTATAATGTATACATAGCTTTTAATTTACATATACATTGTTGTTTCTTATCTCGGTAATAGGCTAAAGTTATTTACTAGTAACGAATGAGGCTCAGTCTTCGTCCTCGTTAAATGGATTTGACTTTCGTCATCCGACATCAGGCTCACACATCTAACATTATCAAATATCTCGCATACCACTCGAGTCGGAAACGTATTAATTAAAATAACGCCCTCAAAAGTTCACTAACCATGTCCTAAAAAACTGAGGGACAAAATAAACGAGACAGGACGAATGACCATAAGGTCCAAGAACAATCGCCACATGTGGTCACAGATTAACTAAAAGAAAAACAAAATTAATATCCAGATTACGTCCCTTTCTTGCTTGATTACGATTCGTATAGCTGTCTCGCTCGTTCGACGAAATCATTCTTGGAAGTGCCGGAGCAGCGCACGCGCACAATGCGGGTGTTGTGGCCACGAATTCCAAATTCGAAAAAAAAGTATCGTGCGCGCCGGTTGGCTTGTGCTAAATAGCTTTTCGTTTAATTTCTACGATGTTCGCATTGTTATTTAGAGTTTTCAAGTCGATTAAATTAATTAAATATATAAATCATTAATTTTGTACTCCAGACACTATTCGAATCATTTTTATACTAACAAAAACCTATGAATATTTCGCGATATCTTTGCTCAAGATTAAGAATATAATTAAAAAAAATAAACTAGTGTCACTGATGGCTGCGTGCGTCTGTGGTGTGAACGTTCGATAATAAGATATGTTTTGTATTAGTTTCCTCTCTGAACATTTACCCTGGGTTACCGATATAACAGAGCCTATGTATGTTAATATATACCTTGTTTATGCTTGCATCAGCTTTTTAAATTCAATAACAAACAGACAGGTATACACTTACGTTGTAAAATTTTATATAGTTATTCAAAAATAAATGTTTTTATTTTGTAATAAGGAATTAATATTTATATAATATTCCAAATCGATTAAGGTTTAGGGAATATAGAGAAAACTTGGTTTGTTTAGAGTATGTAAACAAAATTAAAATAAATTTAAAACATAATATGATCAAAAATAAACGAGCTGCCTTAAAAAATACTCGGGTTGGAACGAGGTTTTACAAATACCCAGTAATAATTAGTACGTTATACTTTATGTTTCTATAGATAATTTGGAATCTTATCTTATTATATATATCTTATATTGGATATCAGTTTAATCCATATCTCTGTATCTACTCGATGGAATCATACTTCTGAAACGGCTGAAGCACTTTACTATAATCAAAAATACTCGAGATCTATATATTTCTACGTGATGTAAAATATATTTTACGAAAAATGTTATTCAAACATACTTGGAATGAATATCGTTTTGGTCAATATAACTTCGATTTCATTAAATACAAAAAACAAACACCGAATTTAACGCTGATATCCCGAGTTTTACGAATTTGTAATCGTTTACTTGGTGGTAGGGCCTTGTGCAAGCCCGTCTGGGTAGGTACCACCCACTCATCAGTTATTCTACCGCCAAACAACAGTACTCAGTATTGTTGTGTTCCGGTCTGAAGGGTGAGTGAGCCAGTGTAACTACAGGCACGAGGGACATAACATCTTAGTTCCCAAGGTTGGTGGCACATTGACGATGTAAGGAATAGTTAATAATTCTTACAGCGTTAATGTCTATGGGCGATGGTGACCACTTACCATCAGGTGGCCCATATGCTCGTCCGCCAACCTATACCATAAAAAAAATCGCTAACTTTTTATATAATTAAAAATAGTGTAAATAATTTAAATTAAATATGTAATATGGGCCTAATCTTATTAAATGGTTTTGAGTTATCAGTCTCTTCATAAGCCATCTCGTGCTAGAAGGGCGGGGGACCTGCAAATGTGTCTTTATAAAATTCTATGTATGCATCCATCAACTCGCTATGCAGTGTGCTGGAATAAGCTCCTAATTTCTCTACACGAGAATATGATACATTCGCTCAATAGAACAAACTTACTTCACTATTTAAGAAAAAAAAAAAACATTCTCAATTTAAATACTAAGACTAACCATTAAAACATTTTTGTGCAAAACATTTTAAAAGTAACCTTCTTGGATTTTTTTTTTAATTTTCAACATTCGTCTATAGAATATGAAATTTTATCTCAGAACGAGCGAAGCCAATATGACGTCTTCGACATTATTTAACCTTTTATTAATGAAGTGTACGCTGTCCTCTTTTTACGGGCACGAGCTAGCTAGTGATGGCAACATCGATGTATCGATTGTCTACGGAATCGAATAAATTATAAAATTACTCTGAGTTAGATTCAGCGATAGATATAACTATGATTCGCATTTTTTTTTCAGGCGAATCTAGTATATGTTTTTTAAAATGTTATTGGAATCAGCTAAAATTATTTTAAAAACTCAAAAATAATGAATACGTATGCTTTAGGCTTGTTGTTTGCTGTGATTAGTTTATTTAACCAGAGTTCTGGCGTACTCGAGTTCACTACTTTAATCAGAAGCTTCGAATCTAAACAACGTGCATAAAGATTATAATACGAATGAATTATTACAGGATCAGTGATCGTTTTCTATGGGACGCACGCCTCTGGGTGTCTCCCATCATTATACATTTCATCGATAACCCTTAATTGCTGAAGCTAATAACCTATCGACGTCCAAGCATCCCTACTCCATGAACACGCATGAATAAGCTAAGTAATCCCGACGCGCAGGGTTTTAAAACAATATGGAATTCGCAGAAATTGCCACCAGACCACGCTTCGGTAGACAAAGACTGTGCGCCTTTGTTATTTTTTTCATTTTTTCACTATCTCTGTTTAATTAGGCCCCGCTATTTGCAGACGTTATCCTTCATACGTTAAACATTCATAGCATTTTAAGCTTTATTTTATTCAAGTTTGATGTTATAGTGGTTTGACGGGTATTTTGTATGGTGATCGAATGGGTGACTGTACGTGTATTTCATGCGTCGACGGTAGCTTTGTGACTCTGGAAGGTTATTGTATTTTGTTTAACTTCACCACACTTTTCTCTCGCTGAGATTATAATGGTATAGTCGATATTACTTTATCTACCTATTTATCTTAGTAGTGTAACATTTACTGTGAAAAATGTTAAGGTACACTATAAAGTATGAAAGTATAGTTTGTAAACATCATTTTGTATATCTAATTATTGGATATTTTTGTAGGTACAGTGGAAGTCGTTAATTCAAACTAGGCAGCTAGTTAATTCAAGTGTTTTCGGTGATGGTAAGCTGCATAAGATATCAAACAATTAAAAAGTACATTATAATGAATTTGTGTCGGTGGTATCGAAGCAGATTGATTTCCATATTCGTATAAACATTTTTTTACTCCAGACTCAATCAAATGAATTCCATTATATCGTCCTGCGTCTATCAAAAGTTCATTTTAATAGTAGAGGAAGCATTTGCCAAGTAGTGGAACATTTACGACGATTATGTCTATGTATAGATAAATTGTCAAATTGAGATCGCGACGAATAAAATATTGCCCAACTTTGGCTCCTAGACCTTTCGTAGATTTTCAAGCATACAATGATAATAAAGTCGGCTCGTTTTTAGTTATTTTGTAGCGTGACACTATTTTGTGATATTAGTTTTTGACTCTTTTTGGCATTCGAAATTAGGAGACGCAGGAAATAAGCCACCCACTCAAAACAACATTCAAAACAGCTCTGTATCTACAAGTTGATGGTTCTGGAAGTGTTTCGGAAAGCACGTATAGCCGATGAGCGCTCGTGACTGGTACGGCAGCATGGTGAATTCCTTCAAAGAAGTTAAGATATCCAGCAGTGGGTATGCTTCTATTGAATTATGTTATTTAACATTACAATTATTCTTTTTTATTTTTTTACTTTCGAAAGAAGATATAGCAAATAGACAACCCCCTGAAAACAATATTAACACCCCCGTAATTGTACCACAGTTTAACATTACATATATATCATAAATTCAATTTTGACAATATATAATAATTTACGGCTTTATTTATATCTAATGTTACATATCATACAACATTTTTTGGATACGATATTCGAAGCATTTTGAGCACATGCTGTAACATTTTTGTGTAGTTACTTTTTATTTTTGTTTAATTTCGAATTCCTCATTCAACAAACTCAATGTTGTAACTTAAAAAAGCCTTAGTGAGGTTTATTCCATAGAAATGGATGTAAAGACACGTGTTTTACGACGTATCATTATTTAAATAATAATTTACAGCATATTATAACCTTTTTTATAAAAGTTTAAGAGAAGGTGGAATGTAAATAACTATTTTATTCAATTATGCAATTGTCTTCAAGTAAATTCTATGACATGTACTCATATAGTCGTTTTAATTACGAATTCTTATAACCTACTTCATCGATACATCGAGCCTATTAAAAATATAGATTCAGTAAAATTTCAGTTAAGTTGTATCTACGAATTCTACTACTCTTCAAAACGAAAAACATTTCACATATTTCGATCTGAATCAAATATGAGTACCTAATAATAGATCTGAATTAAATGTTAATACTTCCAACACAGATAATTTCTCGATAATTCTTTTTTGATACTGGGTTATGCATGGCTGAAATTTTTAATCACAAGCGTTTGCTTAGTTTTAGTATCTACAGAAATCTTTAAACATTGCGTTAAGGTATATGTACCTTCTATCAATTTATATAATTAATTGTTACTCGATTTAAATATAATGAAAACTAGAATTTACCATGTATTGTAATTTACAAAATAACTTAATAGTTTACGATCCAGGGTAGAGTCATAGCCTTAGTAATAATCTCTGGAGATAATTAAATGAAGGAAACTCCGTACATCGCCTTAAAACGTAAAATCCATGAAAATATTGTACCTTATAATTACAACTCGATCGAGTTCATTTCTATTTAACTTGTAAGTAAAATTCTAAAATCATTTGCATAAACACTTCGCACGTAAAAAGCGTGTTTAATAAATTCCTTCGTATTTGGTAATAACCTCCGTACTACAGAAGTAAAAATTAAAACAATACACGAACTGTGGATAAACATTATCGTTCGTATATTTTAAGGTAGTATATTGTTTCTAGATAATTCTTTCCATAAGTTCTTTATATAGCTTAGAGATAGAACACGCCATTGATAACTATAATACTTTACATAAACGACCTGTAAATTTCTTACTGCTGGGCTAAGGCCTCTTCTCCCTTTAAGGAGAATACTCGGAGCATATTCCACTACGCTGCTTCAATGCGGGTTGGTCAATACAAATGTGACAGAATTTCGTTGAAATTTGTCAAATACAAGCTGCCTCGCGATGTTTTCCTTGAGATGAATTATAAACACAAATTAAAAACATGAAAATTCAGTTCTGCTTGCCTGAATTTGAACTCGCAATCATCTGTTAAACTGCACGCCTTCTGGATTGGGCCATCTCGGCTCTTTTTATAACTAGGTACCTACAATAAACGGCCCTTAAATGTTATATTGATGGAAAACTCATTCTTTTTTAAAAAAGGTATAGCATTCATCTCTCATGCCGCTCAATTGCTACACACATGTGTGGCAATGTGTTTTTGACGTGTTTATCACTTAGACTGTCTAGTAGTAGTAGTATATGAATAATCGAACATATAGTTGTATTATAACATAAGTAAACAACGCATGTGTAACGTTCCGCCTAGACCGCCGGTGTGAATGTTGAACTCTACAAAATATATTTAAACAAAGTAGTCTGTTAGTATCTTATGCAGTCGTTAAAAGTATATGATATCAATATATATGTTAATGTAACATGTATTTATTGTTTATTCTAAAACGTATCAACAGTTGATTTTATATATCATTTCACGTATTACTCTCGTTACAATGTAATGACTGTATTTGCTTATTGTTCTTTTTTTCTAATCTTTAATCTATATTTAAAAGGATTTCACGTAACTTCACCCCTAAAAGGGTAAACGGGGATATAGTTTGTGTTTGATAAATTTCTCACGGGTAATATCGCGGTTTTTGCTAGAATAATAGTAAATTATTAGTTTTATATACAAGTACATTTCTCCGTTTCTACAAACATTGCAAGTATACACGAGAGTTCGACTTTTAATATCGTTGACCAAAATATGTATATATAAAATACTAGTAGTCGCCTGCGGCTTCGCTCGCGTTTCAGTGTGAGGCAAAAAACTATCCTTTCTTGGAGTTAACAGTCTTAACAATACTAATTAAGAAATTGAGACAACATCACATACATTACTCTGATCCCAATGTAAGTAGCTGAAGCACTTGTGTTATGGAAATCAGAAATATTCAACAGTAATCAATTGATTAGAACAGTTTGAAAGTCTTATTTTTATGATCTTTATATACCTGTAGTATATTTATATAGTAGGTATTTTACAGAAAAATTTACCGTATTGATTTATTGTAAGATTATTGTATGAGAGTTAACACGATATTTACGTATTGTCATGTCCTTAATTATAATATTTCTAGAAATAAGTCCTAATTAATAAGCGATTCCTTTAGTTTTATGCGTATTTATGTTGTTCTTTGTTGTCTTATTATTTGACTTATGTAATGTTGTGTATAGTAATACTATTATTGATGATGTTTGTTTATCCACATGAAAACTAGTAATCCTGTCCTATCCTATTGATGAGTATTTTCATCAAGGTTAATATTATAGAGAAGTTATAGGTTTATGACACCTGTATCCTTTTTGAATTTAGATTATTCTCATAATAGGTGACACGAATTTAGAACCGGCGGTTTTTAAACAAGCTTCGCCAAAATGTACTAGATACAAAAAACTATAGATTCAATATTTGTAGATCTATTATAAAAAAAACTTATAATCGGAAAGAAGTAACAATCTAAGTTAGATTTACTTGTCACAGACTATAAACACTTATGATGTATGGAAAAATGTAGGAGCATCATACACAATAATCATGTTCATGATGTAGTTTTTTTTTCTAAATGTCATATCAATAATCCGAATCGTTTTATTCCCAAAATATTACAAACCATTTTTATTTAACATTAGAAGCATTTTAATATATAATTTATATATACTTATAAAAATCTATTAATTTTTTTTTCAATTAAACTCCATTTAATGTATTTATTATTAGGAAATTTAGATAATATGGACGCGTAATTTTTCCCTATTTTTAACAAGTCCACAGATAAATTTACCGCTTAATTTATCTAAGCGGGGTCAATTACAGATAATATATTTTTTGAATAAACCATAATTTGTGGCATGTTTTTCAAAATTTAACTACAAGACAGAAAGGCGAATGTATGATATTTTAATTGATTAAAATAAAGAATATATCTAATCTAATTTAACTTTTTGTTATCTGTTTACAAATTAATTTATACTTATATGTACCTATTTCTAAACTAAAATGATTCTCTATTATTAGTATTTTTTAAACGTTGAAAAAGAGTAACTACTGAGTTTCTTGCCGGTTTTCTTCTCGGTAGAATCTACTTTCCGAACCGGTGGTAGCTTCACGTAATTGTAAAATGACGATTCAAAAGTGCTTGTAAAAGCCTACCTGAATAAAGTTCATTTTGATTTATTATTTTCTTTAATGAGTTTTAATACAGAAATGTATAGTTGTGCTCCGAAATATATGTCATCAGTTCGTATATATTTAACATTTGATTCTAATAACATATATTGCTTGCATTTATTTTTATTTCGATGCTAATACCGAGACACAATGCTCAAACTGTCGGCAATAATATAAATTATCGCAAAAAGTTGATTATGTCTCGGTCAGTACTAATTTCCTCTAAAATTCAATTTACTTAGAGCTCAGCAGATATTTTGTTGCCGATCAATAATACTTTTTATTATTGTGTTCCGGTTTGAAGGGTGAGTGAGCCAATATAATTACAGGGACAAGGGTCCTATCATCTTAGCTCATGCTCATAAGTTGGTGGCACACTGGCGATGCAAGTGATTAAAATTTTGTACGGCGCCGATGTCCATGGGTAGTGGTGACCACTTATCATCAGGTGGCCCATTTTTCTGATCGTCTACCAATATAATTAACAAAGAACGAAACAGCCAACTAATAAACTATATGTTACAAGTGCCGCTGTTTTGCTTAAATTGAAAATAAATAAAGTATTCAAATAAAATTGACAGATCTCTCAGTAGTCTAAGGAAATATGTCTAAAAAAAAGTTTTGTAACCATTTAAAACTAGAATGTAGAACTAACATAATTTAATATATTTAAATATGACAATTACGATTGACACTTTAAAATAATTACTAAAATGAATCTTAAATAAAACATATTGCAATTATATAAAACTCTCATATCAATTTTTTACCTTAAATATTTTTTACTCATTAATGTCTCACCAAAACAAAATAAATCGTAAATAGTAATTTTATTGTACTCATGTGTTCTTATTTTAAATATTCGTTCGTTCTATTTGCATTCTAACAATTTTGCACCAACAAATATATTCAATCATTGAAATAAATAAGTACAATAAAAAAATTCAAAATTGGAATTGCGTTTAAAAATCTTATCAGAAATATTGGAATCCATGTAAAGTCTTATTGATAGATAAATATTTCTTTTAAAACGGATTACCTCAATGCGTATCGTCTGCATCCCGCTACGTTTGGTTTTTTAACATTTTTGCATGCGTTTTTAAACTACAAAATCGACCATGCCATTGTTTTACCACACCACCACAGTTTCATCAAAACCGGTTAATCTTTGCATTCACCTCACTTACCCGATAGAGTATATAATTCAGCAATCATTTCCCGTATTAAAAGAAATTATTACACAAACACCATCACTGAACGTCCACTGTTTTGTAATGTAATACTATTTAAACGGAGCTTTGTCAGTTAAAAGACATGTTATAAAATTCCGGTTTGTTATTCACCCGATAATAGGCCGAAGGAAATTTAAAAAAAAAGAATTCCTCGGCAAACAATTGGACGCCCAACAAAAGCAGTGCTTCGCAGCTATCCGAAGCTGTACTGAAATTCTAAACCCCGACTTCGGTGTCTGTGTCCAGCACCCCCCATTACTAAATTTCCAATCGAATCTAAAACATCTTAACTCACAAGCATGATCATTTAAAAATGATCTCTACATGTGTAATGTTAAGGTCCGCGTTGCTACAGCGCAGAAAGTGAAATCCGGCATTCATCAAAACACCCGGCCCGCTACAAGGCTATGAGAACGTATAATTTAAAGACGGTGCTAGCTGACTCGCGTTGTAAATACACTCGTCCTGCTCCCTCATATTGGATAGGCGGTAAAGCTTTTTGCCTGACGATGTCGCGTTGCTCATTTTTTTGCTATTCTGTATTGAATTACGTATTATTTCGTGAATTAGATTGTGCCGCGGTGTCATATTTTTGCTCAGTACCTACCTGGTGTTTTTTAAAAGGATAGTGGGTAGGCAGGTTGGTTATCCTATTTTGTGCAATACTGAAGTAAAATTGTCATTAAAATTTTAAAATAATAAATTTAATAAATAAAAAACTAATTTGTATTACATTGTAATTATCTTCTAATTCTCTCATTTTCTCTTTTCTTTTGGCACGATGAAACATTTTATCTTGAAGTGATCGCACATTTGACGGACCTGGAAATATAAGATAATTAAATATATACCTACCTTATATACGAGCAACAAAATCGAAATAACTTCAATTTTTCATTTTTTATAGTATAGTTAGTTATATGTTTTTCCAGTCAAATATTATTGTTGTTGAATAATTTGTGTCCTCTCTGTGTTCGTTTTCTATACATTTAAAAGAGTTTAAGAATTGGACCAAAACCTAAAACCTTACTTTACTTTACCGAAAGTTACAATTTTTACGGTTGAAACTTTATCTTTGATAACGTAAAAAAAATAAAAACATACTATTTTAATTTTTCCTGCACAAGAAAACTTTAAAAAAATGAGGTTGTAATCGATTTAATTTTTTTAAATTTAATTACCATTAAGCTGAAAAATATTAATACTGTCATTGATTATATCAATATATTCCATGGTGAATAGTATTATAGTTAACTGCGGACATTAATAGTCGCGAGGTATCGTTCACATGATATTTCCTGCGGAAGAAGCGTTGTGATCAACTATTTAGTGTTTTACATGTTCCGTTATATAAATAGTTATCTGCTACAGGATATAGTGGAGTTATAACGAAGTTTTTCCTAGGATAGTAACTATTTTGTCCAAGTATAAAACAACTATAAAACGTTTTTTACATGGTGGTAGGGCTTTGTGCAAGCCCGCCTGGGTAGGTACCAACCATTCATCAGATATTCTACAGCTAAACAACAGCACGCAGTATTGTTGTGTTCCGATTTGAAGGGTGAGTGAGCCAGTGTAACTACAGACACAAGAGACATAGCATCTTAGTACTCAAGGTTGGTGACGCATTGATGATGTAAGGAATAGTTAATATTTCTTACAGCGTCATTGTCTATGTCTGATGGTGACCACCTATTCCATAAAAAAAAAAGTTTAACCTGACGAAGCAATTAATTATGATGGTTTATTGTACTGATTGATATATAGAATACTTTTTATATCCATATATCTCGTAAATAACTGTAATTGCTGTTTTTTTCGAATTAATAAGTGCTATATGAGCTAAGCCACAGGGTCAGTACAAAAATAGAGCAAGAAGTCAAAATTGAACTTGCGACGTCTACATCAATAACCTCAAGTTTAGCGGCTTCACTTCACACAATTAGATAAATTATATCTACTAATATTATAAATCTAAAGAATTTATTCGTTTGTTCATGTATCTTAGGACAAACAGCCCGATTAAAATATCTGCTTCCGATAGCCCATTAATTGAGGAATGTTTTTGGCCATATAACTAAACGTTACGACTACAAGTGAATAAGTGTCACTTGTATCTGTACGCTGGCTCACTCACCTTTCAAACCAGAACGCATCAATACTCAGCATCACTGCTTACTATCTTGGATTTGTTATATATGTATGAGTATAAATTAAACCATGCTCACCACACAGACACCATAATGGACATGTGCTGCAATAGCAAATACTAGGAACACATAGAGCGCAGTGATCTCAAACTGTGGTAGGTAGAGTGATATCACGACTGCAGTTATCAGAGGTATATTAATCCAGCTGATTGTGTCACATCTCTGCTCACTCATCTCGGCAACTATGAGTCGACTCTGAAAATAAAATATATATTGAAAAATTGTATCACCTGATGTCGTGGTCTAATATTGATCCGGTCTTGACACGCATATCAGAGAAGGAATGTGTTCATATTATTTGAATTATTAAATAATAATTCATAATATGTTAATACACCAATACTCTATTAAAATTAATCAATTATCATATCGTTTATCAAAGAAATGTAAATATGTCCGAATATCTTTCAACGCGTCTATAGTTTTAATTAATTTCTTTCAACGTTCTTTAATTGATTACGAATTGGTTTATAGTTTTAAATATCGATCCAATCATCCTTCTTTTAGAGAAATATCGAAATGACAGTAGGTAAAACAAATTAGTTTCCCATAAAAAAATCTATATTTGCTAAGAAGAAGCAATAACATACTTCAACATGATAAATTAAATGAATTTTCGATCAATTATTAGAAACGAAAGGTACTAATAATAATAATGTAGGTGCTAAATTCGTATAAAATATACATGAGTCATAATAATCTTTAACAATATAAATATATCTATCTACCAATCAGCAACTCTGGCCTTCTCCCGTTAAGGAGAATGCTCAGCGGTGGCATTTTCTAGCTGTTACCTTACTCTTTATTTATTTATTAAGAATTTAAAACAGCGCTGTTTTCTCAACGGTATTGCGTTGTAGTATCTCTTTACAATTGCAATAGTTTGAAGTCAGCGAATCTGACGTTGGCGCCGATGTTCTTGTATTTCTTAAGCCGAAACAGAAACGTTAACTCTTTACATCCTTTGATATGTTTTTATTTAATTAAAATATAATAATTGTGTATCATTATCGTCTATAAAATAATTTTACATAATCATTTTATTTATAAAATACAAAATAAGACGCAAAGTCTTATTTCAGTTTAGAAGCATTATAATTTCTTATTTATTGGCTAATGTTTACGAACTTTTTCGAAAAAATTATCTCATAAATACATAACAATATCATTGCATCTTATATAACACCTATTCGTCTATAATAAACAACTGGTATCATCATATTATAAGATAAATTATTAAGAGACTCTATTCTAAATTTGTAAGCTACTATAAATACTACCGTATATAATCGATAAGGGAGTAAAGTAAAAATTACATCTATTTATTAAAAACAGGTTAAATAATCCTATTCCAATGAATAGGTTAAATAATCCTTATAACTTCACTAATATATACTTACACTAATATTACTGAAAAGGGTTCCAAAAACAAGAAGAACAATTCTTGGGTCATTTTCAAGGATATCGTTCGGCGAACGCAACACCCACACCGTCATAGTGACGGTCATTATTAACATCCCCCAAATCGGTCGAAGGCACTCTGTCATCGAGTACATGTGGCCGGTTTTATTCTTATACGACCTTAAATATATCACAAAAGTATCAAAGGGAAAATTGTTAAAACCCTTGGGTAACTTTAAAAATACCTTATTTAGCAGTTTAGCAATAACATTTTGAGCGTAATTTATTTTACTGTGTAATATGAATAACGTAATACATTGTGTTTTTAATCTGTGAAATTTTATTAACTTTTTTTTTCGTTTTGTAATTATATTGAAATTTAATGTTGTCTTAAATTTTCGCGATTACACATTGAAATAAAACTAGCTATAACGGATTTGAATCGCGTATATTAATATTTTTTAACATCCCGACGTTTCGAGCACTTTAAAGCGTTCGTGGTCACGGGTAACCCTGATTAATATACGCGATTCAAATCCGTTATATCTAGTTTTATATTGATATTGTTCATCAATCAAATATTAGTCAGTTCAATAATGTAAGAAGCAACATTAGGCAATCACTTATGTTAAAAACACATGTATGTTAAAAACATTGGCATATTTATACGAGAATTCTTATGAAAATGTATCTCTTTAATCTAAACGATAAAAACAAAAAATAACTTCCAATTATTCCGGAAATAAAAAAAAAAGAAAACAACTTGTAATAAAAAAGTTAATACCAATATTGAATTAACAAAAATTAATTAAAACGCAATCGCTTACCATTCGCAACAATCACAGTTACAAAAAGAAAGCGTTAGAATAGTAAAAAAAGTAAAAACATGTCATATTATATTATATATTACAAAATAAGATCTAATGTAGTCTATAACATATTATACTCACAGATATACATTGTATATGGCAACAGGTAAGGTCGTGAACAAACCCGTTGCGTGTATTGTCATTTCCAAAGCGTCGACGAATTTAATGTTGCCATACACGAAAATCTTATACACGGCGGGACCCTTGATACCAGCTAACAGAAACAGAATAGACGACGCCTACGAGAAAAAAAAATAAACAGTAAATTCAAAGCACAAAAAACTCTATTTTAAATTTATCAACCGACTTCATTACGTTCCTGTTTAAGAATATAAGCATACATCTAACCAAAGGTGGTTTTTGTATTATATAAAGACATAATGTGTGAAAAATATTAATTGGTAAAGTATAGCATTTAAATGTCTAACTGCCGGGTTAAACACTCCTCATAATGAGAAGATTTGGGGCCTGTACAAACGCCTACTCCTCATATACATTCCTCTGATATATTTCTCGTAAATATAGTAGAATTTCACAATGTTTTTCATCATCGCCGAATACGGGATGAATTATAAATACTAATTATATGAGTAACTAGTTGTCGATCGCACTTGTTCTATCCACTAGACCATCTGCGCTCATTTAATCAATCAAACTTAAACTCAAACTATTTTTTTCAATACGGAAGCATTATCCTCATTGATAGTCAAATAAGCACTACCACCGGTTCGGAAAAAGAAACACCCAGACCTGAGAAGAACCGGCGAAAGAAACTGAGTTATCTGAGCTTTGTGAAAGCCTGTAGGGGTAGCTGCCACCCACTCCTATCCTCCCTACATATAATAATTCTGGAGAACGGCCCAGGCTTCGCACGGGTGCAATACTGATACTAAATATTCCACAGAATTACTGCTTATTTACAACATGTCATTAGAAACTTCAAATATTATCACTGTTTCTTAACTATATTGTGCTTATATTTTACATGTAAAACCTTCCTCTTGAATCACTCTATCTATTAAAAAAACGCATCAAAATTCGTTGTGTATGTTAAGGTCCTACATAGGGTCAGACAGCGGTAAGCGACTTTGTTGTATACTATGTAATTTTAGTTTTTAATTTAGTAAGTTTGTAGTCCGGTTTGAAGTATATCTGAGTTAGTAACTACAGGAACAAGGGACATGATAACTGGGTTATCAATGCTGTGTTATATTGACGCTGTAAAAGTTTGTTTAATATTTCTAATATTGTTTTTATTAGTAACCTTTGAACGGCAATCATTTGATTAAGTATGAAAATGTTTAAACCTAAATTATTCGATTTGAATGATTTCGTCATTAATGATCGCACAGATGTTGATCGCGATAACCGTCGGCTTCGTATATCTTTAATATGCACAGGAAAATCAAAAACAAAAACATTTATTATTTAAGAAAATGTAATTAAACTATATGTTATAATTTGACAAAGTTCATTAATTTTAAATAAAAAAATATGTCCATTTAGACGTCATAAAAATAGTGTTCCGTTATAAGTATTTTTTTTATAAAGATGTAATATAAAACACAAGTACGCACATTACAAAACATCTCTTTCTTCTCTAAATATTTAAGAGCTATGTTTCTTTTTGAAAACGTATTAAATTTTTTGGGCAAGCAATTTTTGTGAAGTAATAATTTTGTGAATATATTTTCATAATTTTTTTATTTAATTTAGCTCAATTTAATGTTTATTTCTTAGTAGTGACCTGCCCGGGCTTCGCAGGGGTGCAATACTGAAACTGAATATACTAAATATTCTTTATTATTTATTAACTATATTGTTTACATATTATATCCAAACTTCTCTCTCGAATCAGTCTTTTAAAGTTCTAAGCATACATTGGGACAGCCAGAAAATTTGTATTCTCACCCACATACTGAGATCATATCCCCACGGCAGATACAGCGTCCTCGTGTTGTACTTCTCCCAATGACTCACATAAAAATTGAGCACAATGCTCATTACTATCAGGTATGCTCTGAAAAATATATTGAAATAAAATCTAGCGATTGGTCCAGATAACATAAAATTACTTTTTAAAATTATCATTTCCGGTAGAAGTACTTGGACTTTGGGTAATCATAAAAAACATTCATGAAACATAATCTCCATTCACTTATAAAATTGAAATTGCATTGAAATTTGCAATCTAACAGTCAGTCAGTTTTCATGTGCTCAAGTAAACACATATTGAATTAAACTATTCTTCTTCTTATAAATATACATATATATATATACTTAATAATTAATTAATAGACTTCTGTATAAATAGACCACAGGCAAACATACAGACAACGTTTACGTTTTACACAAACGTGTCATAAAAAATATTGGACCAAAAAGGAAAATTTTACTTTCATTGCGTTTCACCTTGGAGTAAGCAACATCAATTCACTTAAGCCCTCAGCTTATGTTCACCTTAATGTCCCGTATAAACTCGAGGAATATTTTCCCATTAATTACAGCCTTCATACAGAAGTAAGCCACGTGCCTCTTAACACATCTCTTTTGTTAGCGTCAAACAAAGCTCCACTTTTATATAATCTTATGTATTGTCTCGATCACTGTCTGTCTGTCGTAGCTGCATCGACAGATATTTAATATTTCATTTATTAAATAAAAATTCCAAAGCTGCTGTAATTCTGCCACAATACGTGTACATAATTTTTACCCGCATCTCTATCTATACATTGATTTGTATTAGTAGTATACAATTAAGTATAAACGCCTATGCCTCCACTGGTGACAGGATGCCTGGTTCGTTTTTTGCCCAGAAGATCGGAATTGCGATCCAACGGGGAAATGCTTCTAGTATTCTTGCCACCATTGCACGCGGTCAAGATTTATATAGTAACTTGTTTTAGTTCATATTTGTACATATTTATATAACTAATCACATTTATTGTATTTTATATATTTATCAATAAAAATTCAAAAACATGAGTGAGTATAATAATTAAAGTATAAAACTATATTGTAAGAAGGCTGATGTGCAATTGACCCTCGGTGCTTAGTACTGTCTTAAAGAGGGGTATAGGTAGTTTAAGTTTTATAATGAGCGGACCCATCTTTTCTTCCTTCTAGCAATAAGAAATTAATTAAGGGTATACCTATATTTACTTTTGGCGATATTAGAGATATCGGACTCTGTTTCGCGTTCGATATGTAGGTACTATAAAAGTTATAAACGTCCCATGCACTGTACTTTACCGACCATGAGATTTAAGATCCTATGGGTCTTACACCTATGATTACACTGGACCACTTACCTTTCAAATACAACAATACAGAGTATAATGTTTAGTGGTAAAATAATTGGTGCCTGTAAAAGGATCTGTTTGTAAAAAACCTATATATTTTGGTGAAGGTGACCGTCAAATTTACCGTCAATATACCAATTATGGACCACATGCGTGGTGGTGACGGTCACTTCGTTGCTCGCCTGCCTTTCCATTAATATTTAAGAAATAAATCAAAACATAATTTTGTAGTTCAAAATCACCTGAATACAGTGGTTGAGTATTGGTCCCTTCCAAAGACTGATATCAAGCAGTACGGTATGAGGAACACGATGTAGGAGTCCAGACCGTGGTCGAACATTTCTCCCAAAGGACCAGATAAGCCCAGCCGCCTCGCCTGCTTGCCGTCCATACCATCTGGATATTAAGTAAATATTTATATCTCAGGTCTTCCTGGGAGCTACCATTTTTTATAATCATATGATCATCATATAAATTACCCAAAACCCTACCAACAATAACAGCCAGTTATTTTAACAGTGCTGGGGTAAGGCGTCCTCTTCCATCGAGGAGGTTTGGAACATATTCCACCGCGCTGTTCCAATGCCGATTAGTGAAATACACGTGTGGCGGAATTTCTAGGAAATTAGACACATGCAGGTGAACGAGATGAATTATAAACAAAAACTAAGCACTTGAATATTCAGTGGTGCTTGCCTGGGTTTGAACACGCAATCATAGGTTTAGATGCACGCGCTCTAACCACCGGGCCACCTCGGATCTCAATCCTAACAAACTCAATAGCATTTTTTATGATATATTGATCAATTCATATTGACAAAAAATTACCTTCTTTCTTAAATATGCGTATAGCATTGGTAAAAAGCTAGCTTGTACTATAACAATATCTACATTACATAAGTAAGTACCTACCGAGCTAATATCGGTTTTATTCGAAAGAATCTTAATTGAACCTATTATACTTTAATCTTAGTCAAAAATATAATTATCAGCCTCTTAACGTCTGGCTGAGTAAAGAACTGCGGATTAGTGGATACATGTAGTGGATCCTCATTTAATCATCCTCATTTCAAACTTGATTTATAAACACAAATACAGTAGTGATTGCTCCGAGCTTGAACTCAAAATCATCAGTCAAGATTCAAAAACTTGTGAGTAGGTTTTCAAAGCAAACTAAAGTACTCAATAAAAACCATAATTAAGTTTTATAATGAGCGGACCCATCTCTTCCTTCTAGCAATAAGAAATTAATGAAGGGTATACCTATATTTACTTTTGGCGATATTAGAGATATCTGACTCTGTTTCGCGTTCGATATGCAATAGACTTATATGTACAAAGGCACATGTAACATAATATTACGTGGACATTAACGTTCGACGTAGATTGAGATGAATCATTACCACGGCCTTGGTGACGATGAATCTACTCTGATTTATAGGAACTGATGTAATGCTTGCGACTGCCGACGTATACTTCAGAAGCATATCCTATTATTATACCTTGAATTCCATATAGGGCATTTTTTATGTAATACAAAATATAGACAGTCAACCTCCTGATGGTAAGCCATCAATACCACCTATAGATATTCGCGTTAAGAAATAATAACCATTTCTTACCCACCAATTTTGTGAGCTAAGATGTTATTCATACATAATTCCGTAGACGTTTCTAAAGTGTGTAGTATTATTTGGATATTTTTTTTGGTTTGACTATTTTTGTCTTAATATTGGTTGGGAGATTTTTTTTGTTTTTATTTATTATCATAAATTACAATAATTTCATCTTGTGTCCAAGAAATTTTGCGAACAAATTATTTTTACGGGACAATAATCAAAATTAGAAACAGGTACGTTGTGAGTTCTGGAAGAGCTGACTTAAGCCCGTAAAACACTACAACTACTTATACCCACTTTAATTATACCTCCAAAATTCCGATACCAGTTTCTTCGACGTTTAAAACACAATTTTTTCTCTGGTATCTCATCTTATGGCTGCAATACATTATATTTATATCTTCCCTAAAGTAACCATACTTTCGCGGAAATTATGGAACAAACGTCAACCAAGTATTAGTAATTAACTAATTACTTATATTCATCAATTGATATATACATGGTATGTGGAGATAAAACTCTTTAAACTATGCTTATTTTTCTAACAATAGTTATTCTAGATGATCTCACTTGTAAACAGGTATCTCACACGTATCTCACTAGTGAAATTTGGATACCGACTTACATTGATACGCGTATGTTATAATTATTTATTAAAGTCAATATCGTATATCGCTCGCGGATATTCCATCTTGTTCTGCGGTGAGTTACAAGTTCGTTTGTACAAAATAACTCGGAATTATAGTATTGGATCAGATGAATGTTGCTGATTACAAATTTCTAAAGACTATTAGCATAAAATCATTCGATTAAAAAAACTATATTTTCAATGAATTTACGTACTTGTAATGATTAATGATAAAAAACATAATTAAGTGTAATATAATTTTCCTAAAGGAAGAAATACTTCTTTCTCATGACTACATATACGAATTATTGTAATACCACTATTGAAGTTATAGTTTTGTCTTACATATAATAAAAAAAAACTTATAAAGCATCACTTACCTAAATTATAAGCAATGAATATGAGAAATGCACAAACAGTGAACACAACACGTGCCAGCACAGATTCCTCTGTTTCGTACTCCCCGGGCCGGCCGGAAGCGGTGCAGTCGTAGTCGTACACGATCACTATCAGCGCACAGAGCACCATGCAAACGAACCCAGCAAACGTGAGGACGTTCGGAGCGATCCATTTGGGTATAAGCTAAAACAAACATTTGGTACAAATTAATGACAAATTTTCATAGCAAATCTAATGTTGGCCGCCAAATAGAGCCAACTTATTTTTCGAGAGAATGTTGGTAATCGATTTTGCCCAATGCAGCCAATCTTAAGAGATACCAGCTAACTACGAAAGGGGCGCTCAGTCTTCTCCGATGGAAGGCATATTGTACACGAGCGCGTAGAGTTCAAGCAGGACTTTGAGTGCTTGTTGTCACACGCATGTCAGTTCGAGAAATTTTTAGTGCAAATACTTCAAGCGTACTTTCCAAATAATATGAAATTCTTCCAAACAACATAAACATCTTAATATAAGCCGCTGTGAAAACCATAAAGCATTTCATTCAGAAATGAAGAGTTCTGAAGAGTTAAGAACCTTATTTAAATCCTTTTTTTAAAAGCGATTAATAATATATTTGATAAATTATTTCTTTAGTCATGTTAAAAAAATATTATTGATATATTTAAGTAGTGCAATACCTTAACACAGAAGTTCCACGTGGGATGCATCACGTATCTGCTGAGGGGGCTCGTGTCGATTGCATTGTACTGGAAATAAATTATATTTAAACACTTCATTTAATAAATAGAGCATAGAGCATAGAGCTGAGATGGCCCAGTGGTTAGAACGCGTGTATCTTAACCGATTATTGCGGGTTCAAACTCAGGCAAGCACCACTATATATATATGCTTAATTTGTGTATATAATTCATCTCATGCTCGACGGTGAAGGAAAACATCGTGAGGAAACCTGCATGTGTCTAATTTCATCGAAATTCTGCCACATGTGCATTCCACCAACCCGCATTGGAACAGCGTGGTGGAATATGTTCCAAACGCTCTCCTTATGAGAAATTTACAGGCTGTTACTTTACTTTACTTTACTTTATTTAATAAATATCGTTTAATTTATTTTATGTCTACAAAGCATTTGATAGACTTCGCTCGAGATTTAGAAATCGGTAGTCAAATTTGAGGCAAAAATGTGGCCTATATCTTGGTATTTAAACTTCCTTTATGTTAAATTTCATCAAATTCTGTTCAGCGTAATAGACAGACCCAGTAACTTTCGCATTTATAATATTAGTATCTATGAAATGAGTTCTTACAGAATCTATGTTGATTATAGAAACAGACACCCAATCAGAATCATTGATTGAATTATAGATTAAAATAATTATGTTTTGTTCGTACATATGTATGTTTTGTCTTGTTATGATAATGAGCTAACCAGTACAACGACACACGCAATACGTAACTTAGAAACACTACGTAAAACTTCATCCAAAACCATAGTACAGTTTAAAAGTAAAAAAAAAACCATAAAAAATACGTAAAAAATCAATAAATAAACATTTACAAACATACCAATTACAATTTTTTTTTTAATTAAAAATATCCAAAGAATTAAATACTTACCTTATAATTATTGAATCCCTTTAAATGTTCCTTAGTTAAATATTTATAATTGAACATTTTCGATGTAAAACAAAAATCACACTGACAAAATTATTATAAAACTTCCGTATCAACGTATATTAAACTAATAAATATACGAAAATCAACTCAATATTAACGGAATAAGGCATTGAATTCCTAGAACTGAAATTAGTTTGTATTTTTTTACTCAAAACTAGTTTTACGCACGAGGCGTTATAATATGAATGGCTCACAGCGTGGTGTGATTATTTTGGTTCAAAGATAAGGTACTGTCACTGGCAGATAACAGTTTTGATAATTACTTAACTGTTATTGCAAGTACTAAAAAACATGTTCCAATTACATATCTTAATATTAATCATTATTATAGCATTATTATATTAATCCGCGTTGATACGAGTCCATTTTGTCTGAAGAGACTTTTATTCCAATCGAAGTACTAAAATTTTATCAGTAAAATGTTATCATCTTTCAACTTTCTGTGTAATAATATGTAGTTGGTCTACACAACATCAATATACCTACTATTATAGTAACACTGACCGAATTTGAGCAACGGGATCAAATCTCCAAAAACAAGCCTGTACATGTCCCACTGCTTGATTTCGCCACTCTTCCTTTCCATTTGAGGATAAAGGTTTGGAGTATGTTCCACCACGCTGCTCCAATGTGGGTTGGCGGATTCGCATGTAGTAGAATTTTGTTGAAATTAGGCACATGCAGGTTTCCTCACGATGTTTCCTCACAAATTAGACATATGAAATTCAATCGTGCTTGCCTGAGTTTGAACCCGCAATCATCGGTTAAGTTGCACGCGTTCTAACCACTGGGCCGTCTCGGCTCTTACCATATCATATCTTATCAAATCTCCACAACAATCAAACCGCTCAAAAGATATTTTAGTGCACGGGTGTGTGCATAAACACAGGTCCATTGTCCATTCTCCAACTCCTATAATCTAATGAGGTGACAATCCAATACTACCGAATAGAGTGCGTTAGAGTTCGTAAGAGATAAAGCACTAAACTGGAAGTAACATAGTTGAAACACCGACAACTTATTACCTTTTGACTACTAAGACTATACTTCTTTTATGAATTATTAATTTATACACGATCTCGGAATGCAGAGTCTTTTAAAGTAATTTTCCCGGGTCTTTTTTTAAATAGGTTTAATCGGGCAAGAACCAAGTGCATAGCTTGGCTGATGGGTGATTTTAAACTGCCATAGAGAGTGTGAGGCATAACTCCTGCGGGGGATAGAACTGTAAGCACCATTTTGGTGTTCTTAACTTTCCATCATGTTTTTATTTCTATGGATAAATCAGCGTATTTAGTTACTTTTTCGGTGAAGGCAGTTAAGTTATGGTTATTGCAAATTTCGATATCTATTAAACAAACAGAACTGTTTAGTATTATTTAAAAGTTAAGAAGGCTGAAAAATATCCACAAGGTTTTAAAAGATCACCATTACCTTAACCTTAAGGCAAGTTTTGACAAACAAAATTTTACCTTGACGCATTTTCCCTCTCACTCACACAGCAACGCAACATTAGTAACTATCGCTTGCTTTATGGGCTAAATTAGAACAAGGAGCAATTAACGCCACATTATTGTATCGTATAGAATCAGATAACTATAATCAATCGATAAGACATATTATTTGGGTTAACAGTTTTGTGTGATTAGGAAATAATCAAGTATTAATTATGCTTAATTAATAACAGTTACTCCGGAAGTTGTATCGAATACGTCAGCGATAAGAGATTAATTTATTTATTGTCACATGCCCGGTTACTACGGAAAGGAATTGTTTTGCTAACGGTTAGTGGAGATTTCTACGAGGCTTTTCCATTTGCTTGCTACTTTTGGATCAATCGATTTATGTATTTATGATTTCACTTTATTCAAGTGGGCTTTTACAAGCACTTTTGAATCGTCATTTAACAATCAAGTGAAGCTATATTGATAAATTTTTCGAGAAATAAGAAAACTGTAATTGTTCCAGCATAACCATGTGTAGTTTAATTTTACATTAATTAAGATTTCCGTGTCATATTTGTATGAACGACAAATTTCGAAATACAAAAATAAAATTGTTTAGTATTTTAAATATTTAGAGCATTCTATCAATTTTTTGTTTATTTATTTTACGCCAAATTACCGGACGGACTGTCAAACGAGTCACCTGATGGTGAAGTGGTCACCAACAGCCATAAACATTGGGACTGTAAAAAAATTAAATTATCTTTCGCGCAATAACAGAGGATATAGAGCCCCCCTAAGGTAAAAAATATCAACCATCCTCACATCGCCGGTGCACCAGAAACTGTAGGAAAACTCAGATGTTATGGCCTTGTTATTACACTTGCTCACTCTTTTTTTCAACGGGAACAGTATGTAGTAAGTATCGCTATTTGAAGATGTGATGAGAGGATGGTAACCAGACGGCCGGGAAAACATATTAAGCTCGTGAAGGCTTCAATTAATATACAAAATTTAATTTATAATTAATTACTTTTATAGTACTTTTGTTATTTGGCTTATTGTTGTGACTAAGTTTACTTTTATATGATACTAACAATTTCCTTAACTTCTGGGTTCGATAAAGATGATTTCTGAATTAGTTGGAATTCAAAATACAAATTTAGGAATTAACAGCAAGATATTATCAAGAGAAACCTAAAATCTCTTTATCCCATGGTATTAATAAGATAATGATAATAATAAGATAATAAGATTTTTGGTATACATATTAAATAAAATATTTATAACATACCTAAGTGGCAGAATTTGATACGACACGTATTTCCTGAAGATGCTTTCCTCTAATTTTTTCTCTTTTCAACTTTTCCTCAAGATGCGTCGAGGTTTTTGACGAACGAGTAATCTAAATATTATAAAACTGCTATTCTATTTCTAAGCAAATCTTTAAGCCTCAATAACTTTACACTTAGTTTAAAGCTCGAAATCTCAAGTATGAGAATTGCAGTCTCAAGCCAAATCTTGTTTAACATAAGTCTACACTTTGTAAGCAATCCAAATGTATGTTTCCTACAGTATGTATAGGGAGTGAGGTAAGGGCCTATATGACTGAACACCTCCTTTAATTTTACCCCATTGAACTAGGTATCACTAGGACCTACATCATCATTCGAAGAGTTTTGCTTCCTTGTTTCTCGTATACATGTGCGTTTGCTTAACCTGTGCATCATAATTTGAACAACTAGGTGCGACTATGATCATCATTCGAAGAGTTTTGCTTGCTTATTTCTCTTATACATGCGCGTTTGCTTAACCTGTGCATCATAATTGATATATCTTCAAGGCAAGAGTGAATATATCATCTCAATCATCATCAAGCAAGCGAGTAAGTCTTAGTGCATCTGAATTTACTAATTACTATGGTTGACAAGTTGTGTATTAGAATGTTAATAAAGTTTGGAGCTTGAATTTTTCAGTAGTATAGTGTGTTCTTATTAAAAAAAAACAATGAAACTCTAGTATTTTGTAAAATAGGAGTTTACGATGTAGTCTGATTGTATTTAGTAATTATCTTATTATAATACACACATAACGCATAATTTTTAATCGGTCGTAAAATAATTCGGGCGCATTAAAACGCAGCAGGCTTGCAGTAATTGAGCGCAGTGGTGCATCGTGCAATTAAGCGCATTAATTGTGTCCCGTGCGTCGTGACAAACAACCAGACCGACAGCTGTTAATTTGATGCGCTGCGTATTGACTACAGATTATATTTACACAGAGACGAAAATTATTTGCACGACAATGGCACGGCAAAGGGGTTTTGTTCAACCGTGTTTATGTTACCACGTAGATTCAAAAAGTTTGGCCAAAATGTTGTTAGATCTATATATTTGTGCCTATGGACTAAGTTGAAAACACGTGAGTGAAATAAGGGTTCAATTCTGAACCACAACCGAACCGACTTATTTACACGAAAACTTTAATAATATTTATATTTTATACCTTAACCTTCTTTATGAATCCCTCTGCCTATTAGAAAAAACCGTATGAAAATCGGTTCAGTTCTTTTGGAATTTATCGCGAACATACAGACAGACCGAGATGGCCCAGTGGTTAGAACGCGTGCATCTTAACCGATGATTGCGGGTACAAACCCAGGCAAGCACCGCTGATTCATGTGCTTAATTTGTCTTTATAATTCATCTCGTGCTCAGCGGTGAAGGAAAACATCGTGAGGAAACCTGCATGTGACAAATTTCATAGAAATTCTGCCACATTTGTATTCCACCAACACGCATTGGAACAGCGTGGTAGAATATGTTCCAAACCTTCTCCTCAAATGGAGAGGAGGCCTTTAGCCCAGCAGTGGGAATATACAGGCTGTTGTTGTTGTTTGTTGTTATACATTATGAGACAGGCGCTTTCGGGTGACTTTGTTTTATAATATGTAGTGATGATGAAAATTTTGTAAGAAAACATTTATGTGTCGGTTAAAAAGGTATGGGTACAGATGTGCAATGGAGCTAAGTGAAAACCCTATCCTGTAAAAGGGATGGCTTTGCCTAGGAATTGGATATTTACGATTTGCAGAAGTATTCTCTAAGAGAAAACTCGGAACTCACCGCAGAACACGAACGTGAAATGTCAGAATGTGACTTCGACTATGATATTAATTAAGTTTCAAAATGGTGTATTGTACCAGATTTGTAAGTCAACATTTAATAAGTCAGAATATACGAAGTGAAACCATACAGAATAAAACTTCTGTTATAAAAGTTATATTTTTCTTTTTCTTTTCTATTATATGAAAGTTTCTCTATATCGTTTTGTTTTAGTTTAGGCCAGGCATAAAAAAGATATCAATCGGAAATATTTTAAACAATCTGAAATAAGTTTGGGTCACCGTAATATATAGTAGGTACAGGTAGGTAGGTAGGTACTAGTTACTCGTATAGTTCTAGTAGCCAAATAAACACTTTATATTCCTTCTCTTTCCTGAGTTAATAAACCAATTGTGATAAAACTTTAGTGATATGTTAATATCCTAGAACAGTAGAACAAGAATTTTTCTTTTTCAATAAATCCGCAAATATAAACGTTCTCATTAAACAAAAATATGCGTGCAAAGCCGGACGGACAGCTAAAATATATTTAAGTAATTCAATATATTTTTGAGCTGTTTAATTGTTATATTACTCTGTGCTAGGGAGTTACATTATTGCTCAATTGAAATGTCTGTTTGCATGTAGGTAAAATACATAACATATTGGTGCATATATTAAGAAATATTATTTTACAACTGCGACTATGTCCCTCGGGGATCGTTTCTAAGTGTTAATTATTTTATACTGTTAACTGTAAATAATAATTCATCACATATTGCCAAAAATATATAGGTATATATTTAGTGGTTATTAATTACTGTTGAAATATGATGTCGTTTCATTAAAACTTTATAATTTGGCTCGTGTATAATTGCCCTAATTAAATAAGTGCAAAGTTAAACAACTAGTAGCATTAAAAAGCGCATCCCTATACGAAATTGCGGATAATTTGGGGCGAGATCAACTGGCAACACAGACATTATCGGCGCGGTTCGAATTTCAAATTACGCGCCGGTGTCGGATAGCGCCCTCCGCGTCGCGTGGCAACGCAGGTGGATCGATCTTCTCGATGTCGTGTTGCTCTGGTACAGTTTAATATGTATACTTAGATGAAGTCTAAAAAAATTTAGATTAAACAAATTTAAGAGAAACAAATTATGTAGCTTTCCAAAGACAATTTAATTTATTTTAAAAATAAAATAACTGATCGACTGGTTCAATTTTATGTAAAATTTAAATGAAGATAAGAAGATTCTGAGAAATTGACCACAAATAAAGAGTCAACATACCTTTACTTGTTATATTTACGTTAAACGAGTGCTTGATTATTTATTATCAAATAATATAATTGTTTAATTTGCGTTAGTGTTGAAAATAGTATACCTCCTACCTAAACCCATAATACATACTAAAGATTGGAAACACTTACAAATTATAGAGCATAGATTAATTATATCATCAATCTTTCTTAATTACCTAAGTACAAGACTTAATTGCCAGAAATAAAAACAAATACAAAAAAAAATAAAAGGAACGAGGACTTCTTCGAGCACAAGCAAGAACAAAAAAAGACTGATGAATAATCAAAATTGAAATTATTTACGTAATTTATACAACAAGACAAATCATTCAATAGTTTAATTGTACGAATTATTATTATAATATTATGTTCCTGTCAATACAGCATAATCATAGTGACTTTACTATATTACATAAAATGTACCAGGAGACTAGGCAGACTAAGAGGAAGCGTAAATAGGTGTGAGACTGAGACCATCCGGCCCGACTGGCTAATGATAAGCAAATGGCCCAAGACTCAGAAGCTTGGTAATGTGTGAGTACTATGAAAAAACAAAATGTTATATATAAGGCAATTGTCTATGTATACAATAATATATTTGTTTTAATTTCATTATATCGAACAATTTAATCGTTCCACAACGAATAGAACTGAATATGTACTTTAGATCTTTTTCTTCAAAAGGATTATTTAAGATCGTAATTTATTTGTAGTAATAATAATTGATTTTATCCTTTAATTCAAAGCTCTGTTTATCTTGGATGACTAAGAACAGACAACAGATTTAGGACAGAATTCATAAATTGTACATAAATTTAGTACTGGTTTACAAAACACGAACCTACCTACCTTTGCCTTGTTAAAGCCTAGATACCAAATGATTCATACCTTGTAGTACAGTCAAGTAGAATTCAAAGATATATACTATACATTTATGTACAAATGTTACATAAAAAACCAAATTTTTCAAGGTTAGTATTAAACTAGCTAGCTGCCCGTTTTGAGTTGGCCACCGGGTGTCACACCTGGCCACCTTGTCTTCACGACCCATAGACAAAGCATTACTCATACTACCACCATGATACCTGTACCTTTTATACTGGTTCAATCACCATTCAAACTGGACCACAACAGTAAGTAATCTAAGTACTGCTGCTTGGCGGTAGAATATATAATGAGGGGTGTTTCTTAGACGGCCTTGCTCACCTACCTACTACTTGAAGAATTCTAGTACATTACTATCATCGTAGAATAGTATTAGATTAGTTGCTTAAAAAACACCACCTAGAGTATTTGTAAAATTCATACGAATTTACAATTATGTTGCAAAAGAATCATCGGTTAGTAAGTCCGTGTTTTTCTATGATCAACAACAACAACAGCCTGTAAATTCCCACTGTTGGGCTAAAGGCCTCCTCTCCGTTTGAGAAGAAGGTTTGGAACATATTCTACCACGCTGTTCCAATGAGGATTGGTGAAATGCACATGTGGCAGAATTTCTATGAAATTTGTCACATGCAAGTTTCCTCACGATGTTTTCCTTCGCCGCTGAGCACGAGATGAATTATAAAGATAAATTAAGCACATGAATCAGCGGTGCCTGCCTGGATTTGAACCCGCAATCATCGATTAAGATGTTCTAACCACTGGGCCATCTTGACTCATGATCAACGTTTCATCTAATATTTTGTTCAAAAACATATTCGTTTAATCTAAAGGTTAGTAATTAAACGAATCATTTCGCTAGGGTTCTGTGCGCTGCCTCTTGTCTCTCAGACCACATTGTACGAATTAATCGCTCAGTAGCGATGATGAGCCGGCTAGACGAAGTGACAGACGATCACGTGCAATGCAAATGGAAACGGCCTTTGCTGTTTTAATTTAAACTAATGCTCCGCTCGTTAGCTCACACTTAACTGACCGTCTTTTGAATAAATACATCATTGTTCTAAATAATAAGATGGGAAGCGGTTAAACTAACTTCTACACTCCAAAGAGCATTCAAGTTTTCTGAAATTTCCGATATAATGGGCTTTACTGATAAATTTTTTTGAAGTATTGTACGTTGTAATAAATAACTTGTTGGTAGTGTTTAGAGTTATGCTCCCAAACATAATTCTTTGCAAAGTAGGTAGATCAGTTATTATTATATAAACGATCCGTTGGTGTTGTGGCTAGCTGATAAATATGCAGATATTGAAAACTTGAGTTAATATGTTCTGGTCGGGTTACTAAAAATATTTGGTTTTTCTATCAAGCTCTAAGAAGCAGCCTAGAGTTTAAATTTCCAATGCTTACACTACCTAAGAAAGCACGTAAAGTTCTCATTTATTTATTTTGCATCGTGTTGGATTTTTAATAAATTAGTGCTTTTAATATGTCTGAGAAAATACACCTGCACTTTAATTGGTACAAAAGTTCAATACTAGCGAATCTTTAAGTAAAAAAACTCATGTTTCCACTGCATTTACTCATCAACAGATTTCAAGTTCACGTTAAAACGAATGCTTTTCTCTCCGCTCTCATTGGTGGTGACCATTGGTCGTTATTAAATTACGTTAAAAATAAATGCTTTACTAAATATTCCAGATTTAAACCAAGATATTTGACGACATAACTACAATTTATGACATAAGTTTCCATTAAAGTTTTGCTCTATTTAACATAATCATTCTCAGTATTTTAATTGGTAATAATTGTTCAGTGTGTCTGAATGTTTAAATGCACAATCGAATTAACATCGAGAAATGTATTGTGTCTAAGTCTGAAATGAAAATATAGACTGCATTGAACGAAGCGATAACACGTACCAGTCAGGGGTGACGACGTGCGTACTAAATGTTACACTAATATTATAAGGAGGCATTTGTTCAAACGACCGTTATATCAAGTTGATATTAAACCTTTAATTGTAGGTTATAGTTTTGGAGACTATAGTTGAAGAATAAAGTGTGCACCTGCGTGCATAATTGTACACTATTATATTAAGTTATGTACTTGATAATAACGCTAGTCGAGTGTTTTCGAAATTCAATTATTTCCCTGATATCAAATTATTTTTGTAATTATCGTTTTACATGTCATGCTCTCCTGTTATCAATCACTCAGTAATTCATTAATCGACTAGTTAGAGTTATTTTGGGCTTCTTTTAACTGTAAAAAATAAAAATAAAATATTTTTTATCGTTTCGGTAACTATTATTCGATTTTGTTCTGCGTTCAGTACATTAATTATGATTAATTCTGTAAAGGTAATTAATTCTTAGTGGTTTCCTTTTTAAATAAGTGTTCTTAACTCGCTTAATTAATTAAATATTTAAAGAAATCTAAAAAAATCATGTATATTTTTATTTTTATTTGATTTGAATAAAATAGTAATAAAAACTTAGGTAAAGTAAGTAGAGCAAAGGTAAGAATGGTCACCACACAATACGCACCCCGTATGGCATTCGAGGCTGTCGAAATATTTTTATGAGTATAAGCATTTATGTTTTTAAAACTCTGAAATGTGTAAAAATAGGTGTGTACCAAACCTACGTGGGTTTTAAGTATAATATTGTTTTAAAATCATCAAAGCGGTTTTCATGCTTAATATAGATTTTTACTTGAAAACTGAAATATACTCGACGAATCAATACTTCAAAAGTAACTAAAATGTTATGAGTAACAGAGAATTATTAAAACGTAACAACTAAAAAAAGAATAATAACAATAATAAATGAAATAAAAAATTACATTGAACAAGATAATCATAATTATAACTTACTTTAAATTGTATTGATACATGTCGATACGGTATCGCCGCCTCATCAGCCCTAGGCTACATTGTCGAGCAATTACTTGCTAAGCCAACAAATTAGCTTTCAATAACAAAACAGTTTGTTTGTCTTTTTGCTCAAACTCGGTAATTATTTAGCGGAAACCGTGATTGTTTTCAATTCGTCTAAATTTAACGGCCCTTGTACTGACTTTTGTTTATTGTTTTAATTTTTACTAATTAAAGCTTTATTGGAAGTAACGGGATATCCTATATAATGGTTTGTTTATAAATCCCTTGTAGTCGAGCGTTGTGTTACGAGTGTGGAGTTTTATGTGTTAATTAATGTAAAGGAGGAATATTTTAACACGCTGATATTTAAATATTTATCACCAACAATTTAAATATTAAATTTGTTTTACTTTAATATTACGTATATAGATTTTGGCATGATGATTGATAATAGGCGTGTGTATTATTATTATTAAATTTTGGTATTCATATTTTATTAATTCAATTCATAATCGTCAAATAAATTTAACTTTACCTACTGAATATTAGTGTATTTAATCGTAAAGTACTTAAAATCATCTTCTTCGTCTACATAACACGTTTATATCATAGTAGGTACGAATTATTATACCTAAGTGTAGTATCACGCGGCACACGGTAAAGATTGTCATGATTTGGCTTTAAATATAATAGTCATTATCAAATGTTACTAAACCATAATGTATGATACTCGTAAAACGTCCTCTTGAATCACTTCTAAGTGATAGCAACTGTATGGAAATCCGTTCGAGAGTTTTCGAGTTTAGCGGATAGACGGACAAATGCGGGAATACCTTTTTTATAATATGTAATAATAACGAATATATCCGAAGGAATCGAATAATGTCTCGAATAAGAATCGAGCCCGAATCGAGAACGAATTAAAAACAAAACAATTACAAAAAAATATCCTTATCGTACATCGGCTAATAAACAATATTGAACGTAAAAAGGCGCCACTTTAAATATTAAGTATATCATATTATAGCCACCAACATCGAGTTATAACTTTAGTTTAATTTATACCCTGGAGCCTCGGTGTGGGGTTACAAGGGATAAAATTGAAAATGTCCGACAAATCGGTACGTACGTGAACGCCCATGGGAGGGATTGTCACTACCGTAGTCTACAACGCCGTAAATGACATCAGTAATCATAATACTTAATCATTGTTTGTGTAAGGTGTCACATCAAGAAATTTGTATCTAATTGAATGCTAATCCTTAATGGCGTATATTTTAAATCTTTTATGGAAAAGTAATCTATATTTTGCTATTTATTAGTGTTCAACACTGCACTATTTTTCTGATCACGCTACAGATATGAATTAAAGTTCCAATGCTCTTGTAAAAACTCGTTTTATTAACTCGCATACAATATTCATAAGTCAGTCAGTTGTAGAAAAAAAACAGCGCGAAAAAACTAGTAATTCCATCTATATAATTAAGAAGAGAAAAAATTAACAATTGACATATAACACAGACTATAAATATTTATATATTATTATATAAATATTTTATGACATCATAATACAAACTATTTTAAACAATTAGTGACATATCTTCATTTTCATCAACTTTATGAAATGATCTATTTCAAAATTTTATTGATTTGTATCAATAAGATTTTTAAATTAAAGGTGATGGTGGTCGTGTTAGGTGTAGCATTCGTAAGTTTTAGATACAAAAAAGACCTTTAATAAAGTAAAAACTCCTATGCGTACAAACGTAGATTAAAAACTAGTTCTTTTATTTTATTTGTTATCAAAACAAACAATACATTACAATTATCGACCAAAATATTCTAATTATAAAAAAATACATCACTTAACGCCTTTTATCTAGATACAGCGTTATTATTTTCACAAGCACACCCCAAAAAGAGGTGCGAATGACAAATAACATACAAGGGTAGATAACAGCGATGCTATCTCACAAATCGCGTCAAATTGTAAATTACAAGTGACCGTAATTGAGTGGATGCGATGCGGTAATGAAGGGCGTTAATGACGTTACGTTACCGTGTAATGACTTTATATGGTAATGTGCTGGAGTGGAAATGACGCCAAAAAAATCGTGTCTGCAATATATTGTTCATTGTAATTTTTTTTAATTCAATTTTGTCGATATAAAATTCTATGGAAGTTAAGTTATAAAAATATATTTTCTTAATAATCGAGTGGCTTAGACGTCTATACATATTATTGTTTATGATCGCCTGGTCTGTATGGATGTTTTCTCAATACATAAAATGTTTATTTTTTTGTTATAATGAGAGTAGTTGTGCCCGCGACTTCATACGCGTTTGAATTTAACAAAAATGTTATTGTTTGTAGCCGTTATTGTTTATTGCCTAAGTTACTCCTTATTATATCAGCTATCTGTCAGTGAAAGTCCCGTCAAAATCGGTTCAGACATTCCAGAGATTAGCCGGAACAAACTGACATATACAAAAATTGAAAAAAATGTATTTTGGATTATGTAACGTGTTAATACATATATCTGTTCAGTAAAAAGCGGTTATTTTAATATTACAAACACACTGTCCAATATTATTATATGATATTGATGTTGATTATCCCTCCTTGATATGATGAATATAAGTATAACTAAATTATAGGGCATGATAGAAATGTGAAAATGTGATCTTGAGTTTTTTCTCTGATGTTTGCTTTTTCCACAGAAATTCACCCATCCATCCAGTGTGACGTCGGTTACATTTTCTGTGACGTAATACAATTTAAGTGATTTAAAAATTTTAAAGTAAGTATAAACTGTGCTCAAGTCACTTAAAACTTTGCAAAAATAATGAGGTCCCTAGAGAGGTAACACTGTAACAAAGGGCTGTTATTTGTACACCCATTAAACCAGGACAAATCAGAATTTATAGTTATTATAAAAATATAAACTTTTGAAATATAAAACACTGCAATTAACTATTTCGAACATTTAGTGGATCCATCTTCTGTTGACAAAAATATGTATTGCATATACTAGTGTTTGAAATCTAATTTCATTATGACTGTTTCTATTTATATAGCGAACTCGAATGCTTACGAACTTCTGATATCCTGGTTGAGATTTTTAAATATAATTGGTGGGACAAGCGCATTAAATTTACTTTTTTCACTTTTTTGCATGCATAAAAAAGAGTAAACAGAGTCATCAATGTTATCTATCTTCACAAGGTCACTTTCTTGTTACCGTATGGCTAGATAACCACTCACTCATTATCGGTAGAATATAACTAACAAGGATGGATGGATGTGAAGGATGTGTCATCTCAGTTCCCAAGTTGGTGGCGTAGCGGACTATGTACGGAATGCTTAAATATTGAGCCCCATTTACCACTCGGCCTGCGTGTGCTATAAAAAAGTACAAATTTAATTAATAAAATATTTTCTAGTTACTTACTGAAACCATACAGATTGAAATATTTTCTAAATAACTTTGTTGAAAAACAGTTTGAAGTTTTTTTTCACGTTTTTGAATGAAATACTTATTTTTATCGCTTATGGTCTCCGAAACCCCTAAAAAAAGCTAAATTCTCGAGTAAAACCCAACAAATGGACACCCTACAGTAATGTTGCCTAGCATCCTGTATCCCCCGACGTCCCTTGAGGTGAACATCATTATACCCCATCATATCGACACGGGGGGTGTTTATTGGATTTAGTTGTTATGGTTTGTAAATTATTAGTTCTCTGGAAATCATTTTGGCGTCAAGTGCGCAGTGCGGAATGTAATACAAGAGGGTTATAAAAAAATGTCATAAAAAATAATAATCTGTATCCATATACGATGAACGCAATAACGAATTAATGCGAGGTAATATCTAAAACATATTATACTAGCTGAACTTGCGGCTTTACCTATATTACATCGAATCATCACCCCATTTTAAAACTAAAAAAAAATTGACTTTGTCTTTTCCTGGAACACAAACTACCAAATTTTATCTAAATCGGTTCAGCGGTTTCTGTGAGAGTTACTTTACGTAGATTATTTATATTTTAAACGACCAAGTGAATTTACTAATTTCTGGTATTCGAATGAATAGGAATGACAGGCGTAACGTGTGTGTAATATTTTTCATAATTTGTTTTAGGTGAGCTTGTCACTGACAGCTCAATTGCTTTTTGACATTTAATCTTTTTCTTCATATTGAAGTGATTATATCTGCCTATAAAATAGTCATATATAAGCATTTGATCACTTTTGGGTAAAATATTTATTTTTCGAATGGAAACGCTCAAATTCAAATCGAAAATCGAATTTTTAATTTAATTACATTAAATAATAATATAACAATTTTAAAATATTTTGTAATTATTATAGTATGTATGTATTTATTCTTTAGCTAACTATTTCGTATGCATATTGAAGTTTGAATAACGTTTGCTTCGAAAGCGACCGGATCGTGAATTTTCTCTCTCTACATCTCAATTAATCTAAAACTATTATAAGAGCCTATACCGTTCTTAATATTTAAGCAAAATTATTATAGACTTTTCAAACATATAGACATAACAAAACGGTAGGTACAGTAAGTTTTGCGTAAAATCGGTAAAACTACTAAATATTTTTTACAGGATAGTTTTTAAAGGTGGTAGAGCTTTGTTCCGTCCGGGTAGGTAGGCTAGTTTACCACCTATCACATAAAATAACCATCAAATATTCTACTGCCAAACAGTAACACTGCTTATTATTATGTTCCGGATTGTATTACAAGTCAGGGTAACTACAGCATGTACATGCACAAGGGACATAAAAACTTTGTTCCCATAATTGGTGGCGCATAGCCAATGTAAGGAATAACTAATATTTCTGATAGCGCCCATGTCTATGAGCGGTAGTGATCATTTAGCATCGAGTAATCTACACGAGTTGCCCCCCCCCCCCCCCTACTACATAAAAAAGATGCTGCACTCTCGTATATACATGTACATAAGTATAAGTTTATGTGTATATAAGTAAATATATGTATAAACTTAATAGAGTCCTACACTGTCATAAATCTGCTATAATCTTCATTCATTTCATATATCCGTTCGGTTACCCATTTGTGTTTACTAAATACAACTTTTAATTAATGCTGATGTTACGTAGCAACATTTAACTAGCTGTCTCATTCGGTCATATTTAATTAGTTTAACTAAGTCTATGCGATACTAAAATGGTAAAATAAACACAGTAAAGTAACTTCCGATGCGATTTAAACGAAGAAAATATGTAACAAGATAGCGTCCGCGACTTTTCATATTTAATTATTTTTTTAAAAATCATTTGACAGAATTAGGCAAAGGTATATTAATATTAAGCCTTATATAACACCTGTTATAATGGTCCGAGTTTTGATTTATAAAAATTATCTGTTTATTTTGCGTTTCGAAACGCTTTAAGGTTATTTCGTTCTAAACTTTCGGTTTCTTTTTAAAAACACTAAGTATATTGAATTACTCAAAACGTCAATATGTCTAATAAAAAAGTAATAATGATAAATCCAAATAAGGTGTAACGTATTATTCTTCTACGCTCCGTTATGCTTGAATAACTACATACAATATTCGAAAAGATATATTAAATAAAATCTCTTACATTAAATGAACCACGTCTATTTTTTTAAAGTAAAAATTTTACGCCATTTTACTCTCTCTACAAAAAAAATCACTTAACTCTTTGGGACATGTACTACAGAATCTTACTAAAACTAATATTACTATGAATAATTTAATAGGTGTGTAGTAAATATGATGTATCGTAAGCAGTCTTCGCATAGTCAATTTCTCATTAAGAATTTTTATTGGTAATGTTTATATAAGCCTTGAACTGTTATTGTTATTTAAATAATAATAATATAAATAAATTACAATTACAAAGTAAAATTTGGTCATCAAATTTCTTTAACGCCCCAATTTTTTTTAAGACATTCTATGTAATATAATCAAGACACCTCTATGACTTTACAGTAAAAATAAAATTTCTGAAATTAGTCAGAATAGACATTCTAAATACTATTTCAATATCGGAAATGATCTTTTTAACATTTCGCGCTTCACGGTTCGCGCGAGCGACGGTAACCGGACGCTATGTTGCGACGCCGTGACGCGGTTTTGACAGCTGTCACATGGAACGGACATTCGAATTTAGAATACTCGAATTATATTTGATTTATATAATAGCCAGCTAAAATAGAACGTGCATTGTCGATTTCTCATTTTAAATTAAAAATTGAAATACAATGCGCTAATATTTGCAGTCTCGTTGTATAAAAATAAAGATATAGAGTTTTGTAGTTTTTTTTTTGGCATCAGCGACATCAACTTTGCCTACAAAATTCCTCGTAGTTTTGGTTATAAGGATTAAATGCCATTTATAGTCATACCTATTAATATTCCAATCTAGTATCTTAAGCGGTCAGTTTAAGCGAATTTTTTTTTTATTTAAAGCGAGACAGAGCAAAAGTTTGCATATAGAGTCTAGCAATAATGAATAATAATTTTGCATATAACATAATTATTACTTTTGCTCTATAAAAAAGAAACAGTAGATCAATACATTAAGTCATAAAAGTTTTTTACATAATTTTCAAATGCTTGCCAAAGCCAATATGAGAACAAAAACTCCAAAACCATAAAGCATTTTTTTAATTCTTAATTTTCATTCACGTCAGTTCGTTACATATTACACTACGTCACTCATCGGCGTGGAAGTGACGGAATCCATACAACAGCCCGGTTATATTGCGGACAAACAGACCGACAATGTTGCAAGGGGCAACGAGGGGCAAATCATTCATTCTCGAGCGCCTAGTGGCTAAATATATGGCTATAGATACTGAAGTTCTGAGTTCAAACCCTAGCTCTAATGTGTCCTTTTCTTTCTCGCTGTATAAATGCATTACACGTTTCCTTGCGTGACGTGGGGTATGTGGGATTCGTTAGAATCAAAACTGCGTCCCAGAACACCTGAATACCGACAAAAAAGCCAGCGTTATCCTCACCGTCTTTTTCAGCGGGCGACACAGGATCGCTATCGTAAGCTATGCTATGCTATAAGACTAGGCTAGACTAATATGTCCTGTCTGTGTGTAGGTTTTTGATTGACCGCTGTGAGCGTAATCAATCATGACTACATCATTCATATAGTCTGTTTATTCAGATTAATTGTGAAAAGTATAGGATTTTTTTTATTATACCTTTCATAGTATAATATTGTAGTACTACTTAGTTGGCTTACTATAAAAACTTTTGATAAAACGTTATGAAATTCTTGACGGAACACTTTGCACTCTCTGTCTTGATAAACGCCTTTTAGAAAATACATTCTCGATTTTTACTGTACTTGGCTAATTTCTGGATTCATAATTTCCATTAATAGGTCTACTTCCAATCCCAATACACACTAAAGGAAAATTACAACTGCTAATGGAGAAGAGATGTATAAAACATAAACAAGTAACTATATCTTTTTGACGACCTCCATGGTCGAGTGGTGTGTTTCATGGGTACGCCACTCTGAGGTCCCGGGTGCGATTCCCGGCCGAGTCGATGTAGATTACCATTAGTTTTCTATGTTGTCTTGGGTCTGGGTGTTTGTGGTACCGTCGTTACTTCTGATTTCCATAACACAAGTGCTTCAGCTACTTACATTGGGATCAGAGTAACGTATGTGATGTTGTCTCATATTTATTTATTTATTATCTTCCTATCTCAGTTTTGAAAAACATTCCAGGATGGTAATATCCAAGTATGTAACTTCATCTATACTATAGATATACTATAGATCTGCAAGACAGTTAAACCGTTATGTATTTGTACGACCTGGAATAAAAGTGGGAGAATTTATTTTCCATACATCGTTTTTATTTACAATTAAATAAAATATAAATTGTATCCACCAACTCGCACTGCAGCAGAGTGGCGGAATTATAGCAGTGCTACTTTACTTTACGTTATCAATCGTAAAAACTACTCTTAGGAAGACTTACAACTACGTTTCGATCACGGAAGTACACGAGACTTCCGATAATAAATGATCATGATAGACGGAGTGCGTGTTTCGTTATATACAACTGTTGAGAGGTTCTGCGAGCTAAAGAGCTTAAGTTCAATCTATGGATAGAAAAGTGACCTCAATTGACCTTATTGTTATATTAATAAATGTGTCTAATATTGCAAAGAAACATATGTAGTTATGTCTGTTTGTTCATTCATTCATCAACAGCCTGGAAATTTCCCACTTCTGGACCAAGGCTTCCTCTCCCTTTGAGGAGAAGGTTTTGAATCATATTCCACCACCACAGATCGATGCACCAATACAGATCTTTGGATACTCATGTGGCAGAATTTCGTTGAAAGAAGTTACATACCGTTTCCCCCTCGATATTTTCCTTAACCACCAAGCACGACATGAATTAAAAATACAAATAAGCATATGAAAATTCAGCTGTGCTTGTCTGGTTTTGAACCCGTAATAATCGGTCAAGATGCACGCGTTCTAACCACTGGGCCACCTCGGCCACGTGCCTATCTGTCTGTTTGTAATCAGATTACAAATAAACTACGGATCCAATGATATTTAAATTTGGAGCGTGTTCTTAATTTCATTGGTGAAAAAAACAATTAATAACATAAATTCCAGTAGTTATAAAATAGATTATATCACGAAATAACGAAGTGTGAAGTGACACAGCAAGCGTTCCCACGCTCATTGCTGACTCTCCTTATTCATTACGATAATGTCGACAAAGCCACTACTATATGCCAAAGAGTAATACGTACAGACGTACTGACATAGATGTCATTTACGCGCGCTCAGTACATCCTGCCTCGGTCGCTGGTCATTTTATAAATTAAACTTTGGCCACAAATAATATTTAATTTGAATATCGAATTTTTTACATATAATTTTAATTTTTATTGTTGGTTATAACCAACGCTTATAATTGCGTATACGGTTCACTCTGTGTGAAAAGATCTTATAACCGAATTAAGTTTTGAAATGGTTGAAATAATATATAGTAAAAATATTTCACTATAGCAATACTGGCGAATTTATTAGGGATTAACGGAATAGTTGAATTATTGAAGTTTAAATCTAATGTCGATAGGTACACGAGACAATAAAAATACATACATATATAAGCTACTATTAGTTGCCCGCGGATTCGCTCGCGTTTTAGGGTCAAAAAAAGTAAAGCGCTTAGCGTTTTGGATGTGAAAGAGCAACAGACAGACAGAGAGTTACTTTCACATTTATAATATTAATATAGATTATAACGCATCAGAATTTGTAAATTTACTGTATTATTATTATTACCGTTGGTAAATTTTATTTATATATTTGAACATATGTCTAAAATTTCACAGCTTTTGTTTAAAAAACTCAAAGTAACTCAAATATTTACTCAAATTTAAGTAGATATTTGGAATGAATCAATTGACAACGACTTACATTGTCAAAACGTTCGCCATAAAATTACCACAGTTTTTTTTTCATCTAACTTGAATCGTAGGCATTCAAATAGTATTCCATAGTATATCTGCGTCTTATATAATCTGTATCATGCAAATCGTGTCACCATTGTCAAGGTTACGTTTTTACGACTACGCAAGACGCCTATTGCAAAACTTTCGATAAATAAAAGTATTATTTACGTCATTAATTAATTTCAAAGAATTTGTATGAGGATAGCATAAATTGCAATGTAGTTTATTTATATTTGCACGTTTGAAATACTTGTTTGTTGCGCCGACTGCAATGAATTTTCGACGCAATCACTCAATGTCTCAGCGGGATCGTATCATATTTTGACGTACACCGTAGTATTGATAGAATAGGCTATTAGACAATGCGCAAAATAAAGTGTCAATTATTGTAATCAGTATATATTATGAATTTAAAAATGGTTATTTATGATGATATAGTTGAAAATAATAATTTATTCAAAAATGCATTTTTTCAAATTGTCCGGGCTTATGGTGAAATCACTTGCTTGTTAACCTTGCTTGCCTACTATATGTACCATAGATTAAAATACAGGCAAGTGACAGCACCGACCCCATTGCAGCGCCATATTGTAGTTAGTAGCGTTTTCGCGCACTATTTAAATATGGAATTATTAATAAGATATTTTTCAGCTAATATGTAATAGAAATAAAAAATCTGCTTTTACTGGGTTCCTTAAACTCTACTTAATAATATTAAATGGATTTTAAAAACCAGTCAAATAGCCTATTGTAGTATGGAGCTATTTACTATTACTATAATATTGTAGTGCTTATTATATAAGAACTCTCTTCATAACCCACACGTGAAATATTGAAAACCGACTTACGGCAATACACCATATTGATGGGTGTATCCCTTAATTCTTATATTTATAGAATTCAAAATCGCAAATCACTTCTAAATTTCTAATTCATGTTCTGCGGTGAGTTTCGAGTTCATCTATTATAAGTACACGACTTCTATATTACAAATGCAAGTATCTTTGTCTATTTGTTTCTCTGTTACGTTTTCACGACAGAACCGATTTAGAAGAAATTAGGTATAGCGCGTCAAGTGTAAGTTGGCGTGTGGCAAAAACGGGTACTAATTTTTTTTGTTCATTTAATATCTTATTTGTTTTATTTACCCTTATTAAGAAAACTTACCCAAAATATATTAAAAATGAGACATAGAGAATTATTTTCTAGGGAGTATTGGTAAAATAAACAAAAAAGTGGCAAGGCAAAGGGTGTAGCAGGTGGTGCCACAGGAACGCCAACTTATACTTGACAGTCTATACGAAGCAAGCTTAAACCCTAAGAACTGACATATCGTTTTATATTTAATTGACTTTTCAAGGAGTTTAAATTGGGGTTGAAGTGTTGCATGCATTTTCATCATTTTTGAGATGAACACAGTAAAAATGGATACGTCGTCCGTTGAAAAGCGGATAGAATATATAAGGACCCCAAATTGTGATGTCGTCGTCGTTTTGACTCTATTAAAATAGAAATGTAAAAAATGTCAATACCAAGCAGTTGCATCCTATTGCATATAATCTTAATGTGAAAATACTACGATGGGAATGGCTTTTCATGATAAATAGAATTTCGCACCGATGAAGCCGCGGGTTCAGTTAGTATTGCATAATTTGCAGAATGTCTCTGTAATTTATTTGAGCATTTTGATGGACGTTCGACCTACTAATGAATTTGAATTTATATTTCTGTCATTGTTACATATCACATTTGGCAACGTTCTACTCTCAAAAATATTTTAATCTAATACCAACATTAAAAAAAAATCATTTTTTTTTTTAATATATTGTTTAAACCTCGTTTTGACACAATTTTATTTTGAACCAAGTATCCATTTAAGTAACAACGTAGGTCTTGTTTTGCAGAAACAACATTACTGACGCGATTCGAAATATTCACAGAATTATTTTGGGTTTACATGTATCAAAAAGCAGTTGAACTCCGGGCTTTATATTAGGTATGTACATATATTTTGGTGTTTTTTATTTCGTTTACAATGCCGCGGAATAAAAATTACTTACTTACTACATATTTTTAAATTTGGGCCGTACTATCAACTTATTAACAAATAAAGATATATTTGTGTATATTATAATCATTATCATTTTAATTAATAAAAGTAGTATTATTATTAATTGACAAATGGCATAAGTGTACTTCGTCAAAAATGCTCATTTTGAAATCCATAATTATAGAATATTGAAAGTAAAAATTACTTAATAAATTTTACGTATCTGCAAAATAGTATTTCTGTGACAATTTGGCTTTATTACATTTCAAAAGTAAATACATATCTGGATGTAATAGTACTAGTAACAAAAACTTGAGTGCCAAAATAAGTAAAAAATAAGGTCGATTAAATTTTTTGGTCCCTAGTTTGAATTTTTATAAGATGGGGTAATTTACTTTTTTCGGTATTTATTTTTATTAATAATAATAATTTATTTAAAAACAAACAAAAACGGCAATAACTTACTTATTAATTAAATTGTTTATTTATAATTATTATAATAATAATATAACACCAGGTTAACATAAATTATAAACAGTATCGCGGCGGACAGGCGCCGCTACGTCAACGTTGTCGAATGCTGACTCGCTGTTATCAGAAATGAATACCTATATACAAATGTACCATAACACCTACGATGCAGTCATGGTTGCCTGGTACTTTGAAAGTCAAAAGAATGCTTAAAAGTATGTCAAGTTAATTTCATATATTTTGTTTGTTACATACAAACCATGCAAAATGGTTTAATCCAACTTGCTTAAAAATTCCTTGGATATATAGATAGAGAACTATGATTTTGTTTGGCATATGTTTATTTGATTGAATAATTAAAATAATTTTCTTCATAAAATCAGAGAAATAACGAGAGATATATTATATATAATTTTCTTATAAAATTTAGATAAATTTATATATTTTGAAACGAAAAATCATATTATAATTTTATTTTATTAACGGGCTAAAAAAATGTATTATGATTCCAGTTTTGCGCAATGTTTAATTTAATTAACAAAATTTAACATTAAAGAAAGAAACTTCCAAAGAGATTCAAGTATAATTAATAAATTATTTTTATCATTGAACACGGTTACTTCACTATCAAATCTTAAAATGGTCTTACGTATTTCATACACCATTATTTCAATATTTTGTGCGCATCTTTTTAAAATGGTCTCAAAAAAATTCTTCGACGCGTATAATTTATCTCAATAAAGAAAATTATAATTTTTTACGTCACCGAATAAAAGTAAAGCCATCAGTCGAGTGAGCCGTAACCCAATATGTCGGAAACCGGATAGCAGACAGTGTGGCGCGGCCTTAAGTTTTCTTTTTAATTTTTCTTTTTTTTTGTAGAAAAAGTCAAAGGACTTTTATCTCGGAGCCCGTTTTGTATTTTTTTATTAAAACCTTTTTGTAACGTGTGTGATCCGTCGGTTGATGAACGAATTGTTTTGGTGGTAGTTATGTATCGATAATATAAGAGTCGGTTAAGCGTGTGCGTATGTCAACTCCTTGTAGGTTTGTTAATGGGGAAAAAAATATAAAGTATTAATTGTCAAACAGTCCTGTAGTTACATGCTCAGACCTAAAGATCTAATTCTTATTTACAAATGATATTATTTATATATAAAATAAGATATATTTTTTGGATTATGTTAGTTATAAGTTTTAAAATACACATTCATGCAATTCTTTTCTTTTTATCTTCTAAGATATTTTAATCTTTTTCTATTTTCTTATCTCACAATATAAAAATATACAAAAAATATTTATGTTATAGTTTCAAATTAAATGTTATGTGAATAGGTTTTATATATCACACAGTATAGTTATCTTAATGAGTTGATAGCTGGATGACTAAAGTATGACTGCATGCAACGCCCCACAATGTGTACAATAAATCATAATTAAATGAGGCAGATGACCTAAACACCTTAGTCTGTTAAATAAGACAGTTTAAAAAGTATGTAAGAATATCTAATATATTAAAAATTCTATAAAAATAAATTATAGGTACCATAAAAGTAATTATGAGATTTCGTGTAATTATATAAGAATTATAAATGACAGTTCTATTGTTATCCGTCAACACAAAAGATCAAAGTCGTTCAGAATTGTTATACAGTAGGTATCACAAAAGTAGTTTGTGTTATATATTAATTAAACCGTCTAAATCTAGCGAACACGCCCCATCCCTGACAAGCGAAGAAAACCAAAACCCTTTGACATGATAAATATTTTTGCCATTCGACACCTCGTGTTCATTTAAAAACATGTTAAAGCTGCACAGGACACTTCTGCGTATCCGTTTTAATGAGCGATTTAAAATTAGAACGTTTACTTTTTAAATTGACGTTCGTAATGTGTTGTTCGTAAGTATTTTTAAATATACGGTTTTGGGCATTGATTTATTTTATGTTGTTTTTTTTAGTGTAATTGTGAAATGAACAATTTATTAAGTTTTCATTTGTTTGTAATCAGTTACAATGGAGATTATTTTGCCTAGTTAACATATATTTTATAATATGCATTATAGTATAATATAATTTTTATTTAGCACAACAAGGTAAGTTAAATTGTTACTTGTAAATTAAATAATAAAATAGTTAGGTGTTGAATATTAAAATAGTTATGCGTGTGTATTCCGCACGGTACTGTAACTAGGATTTCATATAAAAAGGGCTATAACTTAAAAAAAATATTTCTATTTTGCGGCTCCTTTTGTTTTCATTAAAATTGTATCCGTTTTTCGACAAAACCTTTATCAAGAACACATGCTCGTAACCGTAGCTCGTCGACCGAAAAATTGTATTCAGACGAATAGATGTAGGAAATTCGATATTTTTGCACGATATTAGGGAATATTGTAAAAGTCTATTTTTCTTAGATCCACTCGCGCATGTGCGTTGCGGTTTTGAGTTACGTTCGAAATTTGAAAAAAAATAGTTTTTTTATTATTACACGTCAATGAACAATTGAAGAAAGGGTCAATATATGTTTTACACAAATGTCAAAAATTATGGGCCCTTTGTGTGCTGTCGATGACCCTTTAGGTGGTGACAATGAAATAATTTACAATTTCGATAAACTATTATGTGACCTCTGATATAAAATCGGGATCGTGTTTTCAAACCATGAAACCATTACTTGATTTTTTTAAACAAAGGGTGCAAAGGGTTGCTATTACTTGAAGATCAATTTATCAAAATGAAATGTAATATGATATTTTTACTATAATTATTATTACTGTTTATAGAATGGTTTGTTCATATGTACAAAAATATATAAAAGTCATTTATTTGTACAAATATAATAATTTAGAAAAAGCAATAAGTATTTCAAGATAACAAGAATAAGTGTAAAATTTGAGGTTAACACCTGCATTATTATACACATTTGTAACATCGCCACGTCCACATTTAATTAAAACCCATTTAGAATTAAAACTAAAGCAAGCCACCGGACACAGCTGGTGCGTTTCTACGATATTTACTTTAGTTCTGTCTTGTTAGTCATTCATACATTAGTAATGTTCACCAAATTTAAATTTGACTCTTTGAAATCAAACTTATACAACTTTGAATCTTAAACATATAACAATAGAAGTTATAATATATTTAAAAATAGCAAAATAAATTGGTAAAAAGAAATGAGATAAACATGCCCGCCGTCGGTCGAGTGAGACGTCAATCAGCTGTCAACGACTTTCCGCTACGCCATGCTCTCCTAGTACTGTATCTCATAATGTACTGGGATTTGGACGGATTTGGGACGGATTATTCAATGATTACGTGACGAGGACGAGACGGACACAAAGTCGTTACGACCACGCAATTTGTGATATTCGTTTTGCAAAATTTTAGAGTCTAGCAAAAATCCATTTAACTCAGACATAAAGATTTTTAAGTATACGATATATATCCACATATTATTTAAAAACTTGAGAGAGTACGTATTTATATATCGCATGTGTAACTCAAACTCTAAATAAAATAAATCCTTCCATTAATTTACATCTTCAACTTAAAAAGCCGATTTAATTAAAAAAAAAATATCACAACTGTCTATAAGAACATATTAAAGTCAGTTAACTCGCAAACATTCTACTGATGACTATTGTACTTGGCTCGTAAAAAAAGGTTAAATGTATATTCGTCACGCCAAGCCAATATGCATTTTGTTCGACTAACCTTACCGGTACGACACAAAAAGAAACAAGCTAGGAATATGAAAACTTCCTTAGTGGTAACATTCGACATGTCGCTATCTAGGTAAATTCTAAGCTCAAACCAATGGAACACATGTATACAAAATGATATAAAGTAAAGTAACAGGCTGTGAATTTCCCACTGCTGGGATAAGGCCTCCACTTCCATTAAAGAGATGATTTGGAACATATTCCACTACGCTTTCCAATGCGGATTGGTGGAATACACATTTGGCAGAATTTCGATGAAATTAGACACATGCAGGTTTCGAATTTTTCCTTCACCGCCGAGCACGAGATGAATTATAAACACAAATTAAGCACGTACATATAGTGGTGCTTGCCTGGGTTTGAACCCGCAATCATCGGTTAAGATGCACGAGTTCTAACCACTGGACCATCTCAGCTGAATTAATGTAATTACGTTATTTTCAGGGGTCTTGTTTAATAGTTCAACAATTAGTTCGAGCTACTAAAATAAAACTTACTTCGTATATAGTATACGTTATCCATAGATATTCATGTATATCTGAGATACATTTCACTAGGCTAGGTAATCAGGTATGCTATGCTTCGCGGCTCACCACAGTCCGCAGTCCACGATCCCACGAATATCGCTAACTTTCTAGCGGACAGTTCACGCTTGGTTAGTTAGTATTTCAATATTTATTGTTGTAACTACGAAATAAGAGTATAATATAATTATTTATATAATTAACTTACATTAATACCTATCAAAAAGTGACGGTTTAAAATTATTTCTGATTATAATCGTATTATTTCCAAAGTGTTGCCAGTGACATTAAAGTCATCATTATTTGATATGCGACGAAATTTTAAATACTTTAAAATTTAAAACAGGTTAACTAAAATCACGCTAAAGTAATGATACAAATATACTCTTAACTATTTGTTAAGCTTTAATTGCTCGAGATGCTGACGTTATCAGCGTCATTTCTAAATTGATCGAATGACGACGAACACGCGTCATTTTACTATTAAATGCATTTGAACGCGCCCATTGATTGAATGAATTACTATAAGATTGTGTTTCTATGGCCTGATAATAATCAACCAATTAATTTTATTTTAATGACGGAAATGACGATCTTATTATCGTCATATCCATAATACATTTATTTGTATCGATTAAACGTGGCTGGCTGACTATATATATCAGCAGATATTTTTAACTTTGCCGTTTCATAGATTCAAATCTTCAAAAAGTACATAGGATTATGTAGATAATAAAAAAGCATGGAGCTAATACTTGTTGACTTCCAGGCAGGATATATTATATACAAATGCAATTGTATTTAACTAACATGACTTTGTATTTTTAAATGTTGAAAAAGAGTAAATACCTACTAAATTTTTGCAGGTTTGTCTCGGTAGAATCTACATTCCTAACCGGCTTCACTTAATGTAGTTTGTTAAATGATTCAAAACTTCTTGAATAAAGTATATTTTGATTTGATTTTGATTGATATGTACATCAAATCGTTTATTTTTTAATGAAACAGTATTAGCATGGAAATTACTTTTATATCTCGTGTTATTATTTTCAGGTAGTAGGGCCTTATGGGTCTGCAAGCACCGCTCTTCAATTCGTCTAGACAAGACATCAATATTCTACATTGCTATATAATATTGTGAAGGGTGATTATCCAGTGTGATTAAGCAAGGAATATTATGACACCTTAGATTCCTGTGCTATTCTTCTGTTGCTAATGAGTACAAATAAAGATGATCTTACTATATCAATTTTCATAGGTTCAAAAAATTCAAATTCCATGTAAAAAAACATTGATAAACATGGTCAATGCAAAATTATCTCTACATATAATAAATTCGGAGTATCTATTTGTTATGTTAAAATAACCGCTTATATATTAAGTATCTTGCCGATTCTTATCAGTTAAATCTACTCTCCGAACTGGTGGAAACTTTGCATTTAATTGAGCACAGTTATATACGATTCCAACCTACTTGAATAAATAATACTTTGACGCCATCATAACATCCACATATTTTTTGGTCTTCCACCTAAATAGAACTATGTACCTTTATCGTATGTCCAGACCTAAAAATAATGATATACGTGAGATGCTTATAAAATTGGCTTAAAAAATACAAAGGCGCTAATAAAATAAAAAATAAAAAGCATTTTTTGCAATAATAATAAATTTTACCCAAAAACGTCTTGGGGAAATTAATAATTTAGATTGTTAACCCTTTTCCTTGAAAAAGCAATATTTGGGTCGTAAGATTTTTTACACAACAAGGGATTTTTTCCGTGAGGTCACAAATTAAGTCGAGGTCACACGTTTTCTCAGGGGTTACATTTGCCAATACAATCATTGTTATTGTAAGATTTTACAACTTTAAAAAAAGAGTTAGTAGGTATGACATATTTTAACAAGTAAACTAAGTAACTTTAACGAAGTTTTTATTGAAAAATGTATTTTATTGATTGAAATCGTATTTCTAATTTTGCCACGACAAAAATGTGCTATACATATTTAATTTCGTTGTGTGGGACTGTCTTTAAATTCAGTTGCACGACTTTAACATAATAGGTGAAGCAAACAAAATCTTATATGCATGCAGATAGACGCGGTTTCCGTTATCTTAAAATATAATATCATTAAAATCAAGTCGCTAAGTTAATACAAGTCTCGGAAAAACGCTTTGGTAAATGTCTTCATTTAAAATTAATCGAATTATAATATTCTATTTTCAAATTTCATAATAAAATGAAGCGTTGTCATAATTCGTAATTTCCATTCCCTACAGATTATAAAAATTTCATTCGAATTCACTTCGTTCGGTTGGCTGTTTATAAAGAATCATTCGATCTTCGATTCTCGATTGGACCAATGGTAATTAGGTCGCTGTTATTATTAGAATGAACAAGATGGATGACACTTATACGTACATATGTAGGGCAATTACGGTTCGCAATAATTTCTTGTCGGTGCCTTTATAACAAAGATTTTATGAATTAATTAGCTGTTGCTTGTCCGCTTCGCTGAGCATTAAATAAAAAAAGGGAGCATGATGAACAGAATTAAAAAATTAATAGGCTGTAACCATCCCTGGATTCCGCGTCGATTAGTTATAGTTAATACATTCAGCAAGTAGATTTAAAGTGATTGTCGCGAAAGAGAAAAATATATTTATATTAAAATATTTATTGTATTTACTTTAATCAGACTTATATATTTATCATATTGTGTTGTTTTTATAACTTTACAAGTATACTGTATTTTTGTTCCGTCTTGTCTTTAAAATGATTTATGTAATTACATATCAACGGTCAGGTATTTTATATAATTTTTTTTTTGGGTATTGTCCTTATACCTACCGATAAAGGTATAAGGTAATTTCGTTCCGATTCCATTTTCAAAAGTTTAACCGTAAATTATTCATTTTTTTTTAATTTCGTTTCTGGATTCTGACATTATTTAAATAAGTAGAAATAAAAAAAAAAACCTAAAAAATAATATAAAATTGTCATACGTCGTGTGACAGTTATACCTACCAGGCAAACATATATGTGATAAAGTCTTTCAAAGCCTTTGATCAGCAATAAATGACTTTAATTTTAATATTGTAATGAAACAATGAGGTATAAATTGAAACTTTTAAAGCAAAATGTCATCTTCATCATTCAGGCAGGTGGCCGCGGCAAGCCGGCGCCGATTGTTTGCGGACCACTCCCGACCGCCCTCGCTCTTTGCCGCCCTAGTACTTTAGGGAAAACAAACATTGTGGGAGGATTGGCGAAAAAAATATATAATAGCTGTGAAAGTTAGCTAAATACTTATTGAGATCGTTTCAAGAATGTCAACCGACTACGCAAAACATAATAATAAAAGTTACAAAAAAAAAACAAATAACAATTTACCTCAATAACTTTCCTTTAAAATGAAATGAATCACAAATTCATTTGTAAAATTCAAAAGGTCACCAATCAACTCTATTGTTGTATAGAGGGGGTCATATTTTCTCAGGGGTTATACTTTTAATAGAATTGACCTTTTTTCAAAAAAAAAATCTAATTTAAATACAACATAAGACGTGAACTACTTTCGATTCTATTTATAAAAAAAATAAACTCTTGTTTAATTTTATTTACAACGCACAAAGCATTGTTAATTTCCGCTATAGGTACAATAATTCTTGCCTATAGCTGATACCGTCTTAATAAAGCAATTGAGGTATATAACATAAGATGTAAAATCTACTGTCTATTATTGTCTTTGCAAAGAGTTGAAAATATGGACAAAGTTGATACACAGGTGGAATTTCGCTCTTCTAGTTACGTAAGTATGTATATCTTGATACAACTTTGAAAAAAAAAACGGACAGTGTGTACGTGCCTTAAAATAGTTGCCATCGTTATAATATTGAAATTATAATAAATATATGCAATGCTATAAATTACGTTAATGGATGATCAAATTAAAAACCAAATCATGCCCCAAAATGGAGGCCAATACAGCCATTACCCTGTTTGTTCTATTAAAAGGGGCAATGGAAACAAACAGACCCTTCCTATTGTTTGGGGAGGACTCGAGACGATTCACGATATAACGACCACATAGCATTACGCACAATAAAATGCCATCGCGTTGTATTATTCTTAAATTGCTATAGATACCTATTTTATATAGATACCTCCTATAACGGTAGATGGATTTTTTGAAAGAAGAAATGGAAAGAAGGTTACTTGTAAGATGACGTCCGACAGAGAAGTATGGAAGGAGAAAACATGACCAAATAAAATTGGGATAAGGGCAGGACGATGATGACTAACATATAAATACTTTTTGTAATGCGTAGCACATAAATAGCTAATATACAAACATAGTACACAAACCTAAATATATATAACAGAAAAGTTCGTTTTGGAGAAGTTATCGTCAGTATATTAAAACGCAATTACTTAGGTATATGAGTAATTGTGCTTCCCACTTTAAATTAAGACTATTGACGTAACAATTGTGTTAGGTTATATTGTTGCCTATTAGTTATTTAAAGCAAAAAAAAACTGTTGCAAAACATACTGGCACACCATAAACGGGTAGCACGATTTTGAAAAATATATTATTAAAGAATCATCTCGACTCACACCATTTTTATAATCGTATGTTGCTAATAAAAATAATTATTTAAACTTTAAGTCATTTACTGTCTAGTTATAACCTGTTTTTATTATTGTAATCGTTAATAAAAAATGTTACAAGATACGTAATTTGTGTGTTATACTTGTTTTCATAAATCTGATAAAAGTAGGTTACTTAGATTAGATTTCAATTTCAGAGCTAGATTTCATTGTCTTATTACTGTTTGTAATGCTGGTGTTCATTTTGAAACGTTTACTGACTACATTGTAACATATCATACCTATAGTTTATTCAAATCAATCCTACTTATTGATGTGACACTTTTATATAATTTTAGTTTATAGTTTCAGGGGGCTCATGTGATGTTTGTAATGTTAATTTTGTTTATTTTTTTGGTGTAGGTAACTGTTTAGAGCTTCTGAAATTAACTTTAAACTAAGTATACCAGATTCCCAAAAAAAAGAAATGAGAGATTTGTATGCCTCCGATATGTCTACAAAAACATATTTTAATTAAGCACAGGAAAAAACCCATATCTTACTCGTACAAATACAGTAGTCAAATAGGTACAACAGTAGTATATCCAATATAGGTATATTGGATGGACAAATGAAACTAATTAACTATTACCACATATAAAAATATTTTTTTTAATTTTTTATTTTAAGTACCTTAAACCAATATCCATATTTTCGACAAGGTTCAAATAGTATTTTTCCTTTTTACATGAAACGTGTCACGCGGAAAAGTCTATACATATTTTATACGTGACTGAAAAATAACTAAATTAATTAATTCTTCTTTTACCTACCCTTATTTTTACAACACACCTATGAAGTTTAATTTGTAGGTAATAGTTACCAGGGCCGCATAGTCAAGGAGGATGTCAAATTATGCTATTATCGTAACGAGGGAAGGAATCGAATTTCGAATAATTAAATCCATCAAGCGGCGCGTGCCACATAATTGTGATTTTTAATTTGACTGATCTTAGGGTAACAGATAATCATTACGTTAGACTTATTAATAGGATTTTCCTTTTTATATTTATTATGTTAAATAAAATGATATGTGTTCTTTAGAAAACCACGAAAAGTCAGTGATTTTACACCTAATTTTTTTTCGGCCCTGTTTCTTCATTATGATCATAATCAGGAATGATCTGGTTGTGTGGGATAATTCTCCCTTTAAGATAAGTTTTTTGAAATTTTGAAACGAGTCACTTCGAATCGCCATGCAGTATCTATAGCATCTTGTTATGATGCGTACTGACAAATGGACTTCCACTCTTCGATCTGCGCAAAGGACAAAAACTCAGCAAGGGTTTTTAGCTGGTAAGAAGAACATATTATACATATATATATATATATATATATATATATATTATATATATTATAGTGCTTCGAAATTTCCAAGGGAGCCGAATCTATTTATCAGATTTCCATTACGTAACATAAGATACAAACAAACTTAAACTGGTATCAGAATTAATATAGTAAAATAAAAACAATTTTATTTCATTATTATTAAATTTATATTATAAGTGTAATTTTTTTTGTACATAAAAAAAAAACACCGAATAAAGTAAATTAAATTATTTATGTAATTAGATCACTATATTAGGGTATCATAAAAACCAAACAGCTATATCGACTTAAACTGACATCGACTCGATGTTATACATAACAAACGATTTTGAATCTTACCTTAAGATATTTAGGGATCATATTCGAACATTTGTACTTATACAAAAATATATACAGCATGATCTTAGTTACGCAGGCTTACCGCGACCGCAAAAGCGACCACAACGGGTCGTCACACGATCGAATCAGTGTAGGGAAGGAAACAAAAAATAATTATATACAAGGATTAACTAGTCGACGATAAAAAGTCGCTGTAGTATAAAGTGGTAGGCTATTTATATTTTAGTTTTATGCTTTAATTATAGAGTTTCAAGGACATATTTTAAATGTAAACTGTATATTGAAGGTTCAATTAATATTGTTTTTCGAAATAAATATGGCTATTGTTTTAATTATTCATTTCAAATTTAATAGCATAGTCAGATTCAATATTTTTGTATTTTTTTATTATAACATTGAAGTCTTAAAAAAAAAGAATAAAAGGCCGCTAACTTCACAATGACTTTCAATTCGACATTCTTAATACGAAAAGTATTACTGAATAGCTGTATTGATAACTCCATAGCCTTCCAGAGTCATGATATCTAACGGACGCGGTCACGGGATCTGAGTAAACTGAACATGACACCGATCTAGCGGTTGATACGTGTAAGATGCCGGGGCTAGGCATCTCCTTTACTTTTTTTATTTAGAGCAGGAAGCGTAACAAGAAAATGGGCCACCTGATGGTAAGCCTTCTTTTGTTTGTAAATATTGATATTATTAATTACAATATCACAAGCTTGTAATACACCGCCGACTTGAGTTACGGCCCTCGCGCCTGTGAATAATTGATTTACTCGCCCTTCAATCCAACATACACCGATATAAAGCAATACATATTTCAGAGATATATCAACTCAAATAAACAATCAGTACCGCCAATTCAGACATAATAAATTAGACCTCGCATTCTTCATAGTATGTATTATTTCGTTTTCAATACCGATTATAATTTCCTTTTTTATGGATACTTTGTTCAAATCGTATACTTATTTGTTAGGTGCATATGGAAATCGGAAAATGTTTTCACATAAATTTTGGTTGCTCAGTATACAATGTAACATATTATGTACAACATTGATCAATATTTTACGCACTATACGAACTCATCCATAAAATAAAATATACTTTGTCCATAAAGGTGAAACTGTTTTACATCTCTTTATTCTTATTCAAGTAGAACATTCAATGATGTTAAACAAAGTAAAAATAAGGTAAAAATTTCGTCGAAAAAATTCCACGAGGGCGGAAGCGTACGAAAATACACGTAAAAAACGCAGCCTGTATATCGAATTACCGTGCATCTGGTTTTTGTGGAAATTGGAGCAGTTTTAAACGAGTGTTTTATTTTAATCGTCTCTTAACTTATGAATGCCTGGTACAAAATTATCACTTTATTAATAAAATAATTACAAAAAAATAATTTTAATTAAATAATTAATTAAATATGGTCATTTTATTTGTAAAAAATATTCTATGAATACCAATTGCTTTTTAATTCATTTTTAAATATTAATTTAATTTAATTAAAAAATAAAATAAATAATTATATTATTTACCATTCGAGTATCGATTAAGTTGAACTTAAAAATTTTGGTTATGTTGAACTTTTATTAATTTCATAAGAAAAATGAACTGACAATATTTTCAATTTTTGTAATGATACTTTCGAGTATTCCTTTCATAAAACATAAGAGAAAATAACTAATTTAAGTTAAAATATTGTTATTGAAATAATAGAAGGAAAAAATAAATTCTTTCAAATTATTTAAAAATGAACCATAATAGTCACGTGACCTCATTACGTGTGACAGGTCATTTAGCGCAAATTTCCTAATTTTGAACATAAACAATCCCTAATCACTGCACACGGCTGAAAATGTCTGTATTATTTTAATAGAGAACAGAAAGTGGGGTTGTATGAAATTCAATTCAATTTTACGTTTTATTCATTCGTACTTTAAAGTATAAAATCGAATGCAGCCATTAAACAGATAACGTCACAGATTATATAAAAATGGAGCTTTGTTTGACGCTAACAAAAGAGATGTGTTAAGAGGCACGTGGCTTACTTCTGTATGAAGGCTGTAATTAATGGGAAAATATTCCTCGAGTTTATACGGGACATTAAGGTGAACATAAGCTGAGGGCTTAAGTGAATTGATGTTGCTTACTCCTAACAGATTAAACCGACTACGTTACGTCTTTTTTGTAGCAATATTCATTGACACGTTTTATTATAATATAATAAAATTTATAAGACTTATTGTTGACCTGTAAATATATGTACATAGCTATTATATTTTGGAGTTTTGTAACAGCGTAAAACGGAATGACATAATTTTACGACTTTTCTCGTTTGAATACCAAATTATTTTTGCAATGAATTTCAAAAATAAATATTCAAATAAAATGTCATTCAAAGGAGGTCTTATAATAACAGTCTTATAGTAATAGCGATCAAGATTGCACTAATCTGACGGTATTCAGAACCATCTACCAGTAATTATAACATGCTAGGAAAAATATGCCAATGTTTCCTAAATTGGCAAAGGGCAAGCTGGCTAAATTAGTTGATGGTAAGACGTCACTACAAATTCACAGATAGTGGCGTTTTTTAATCAATAATTGCAAGTAAAGAGTAAATTTCATTTAATTTCATATCAATATTATTGTCATTTAAAAGAAGTTTTCTTACAGAAGTTTTAAAACTTGAAGTAGCTCTTCTTCCATTATTTTATTCTTACTCTTATTTCACTTACGTAATGAGCTTCGTATTTATTTGCTTTATAATCCTTTAAGCAAATAGCAACTTAATATTTTTTTACGATGGCCAGTAGGCAACACATTAAAACCTCATTAGTAATGTATTTAAACTTTTTTCGTATTGACTCTTTGCAGACGAAATACATTTTTTAAAAAGGACCAAATATTTGCTGTACCACCTGCTTCTTGGTAAATATCGTTTAATTTTATTTATTTACAGTGCAAATTGACCGGTTAGTCGGTGTTTACCAACTAACCGGCTAAATTCATTCTAATTTTAATATGCTGAATAATAAATTAAATACTGTTAAAGTCCGACAATCAATACTAATCTCAAGTAACCGTTAACTTATACTAATATCTAATTATATTTGTGATCATTTATTACCGTTATTATGATGAAGTAATTTTAATTCCTGTGACTCGTACAAGGCCACAGATCCTAAATTCAGAGTTCAAGTCCGAGATGAAGCCGATAAAAAATTTTTGGTTTATTGGGCGATGTTATCGATAAATTTTCAGTTGGTCTGGAAGCCTGAAAGTTGGTAGTGTGTACGTTTTCGTGCCTTGGAAAACAACGAAAGCCGTTAGTCCTGCACTTGGAGTCATGGCGGTCGTGTCATCCCATCCGATTATAAGTGTGATGGAATTGAGGGTGCACCTGTGTTTGCCAACTTCAGCGCTATAATATACCCCGCGTAGGCTCTCTCTGCTCTCCCTTGAGTTTGACCACTGTGATCGACGTAGGTCAGCTAATCATTATCATCCTAATAATTGTTTCAACTGTGAACAATACTCAAACACTAACACATCTGACTAATACAGAAACAAAAAAAAAAATACGCCACTGACTAGATTAAGGTAACAAAATAGATTCAGTAGAATGATTCGCTTTGTAATTTTAATATGTAACTTAATTGTTTGAAATTATAATTAAGAAATCTTTATTTGAAATTAAAAAAATAAATAAAACACGAAATTATATCACATTTATAATAGTCAATTCCTTTCCAATTACTGTCATAATTCTATTTGCCAATAAAAATGCGTTATTTAAAAAAATAATTCAAATTTCGTGGAACGTAATAGCCATTACAGTTAAGTCCACAAATCACTACCACTTGAAATAATATAATACGTTCATCCAATACAAACACCATCAGTTTGGAACTGACAAACAAAACACAAGGTACACGCACTTAAAAATACCTAATCTTGACGGGTGCATAAAATGTTGCCTGAATTTAAGGTATTTCATTTTAGTACCCATGCGTTATTAAAAAAATAAACGTCAAACTTAAATTCACTCATGGAGTTATATTTAAATATTATAATATTAAACTCATTATAATCACTTAACACTAGTTGTAAGTTCAATTATATTACAATTCAATTACAATATTACATATTAATAATGTATTAACGTTTTGTCAAAACCCTTAAAGCGTGCATATATTATATTTACGTCAAATTAATATTTATATATGTATTGTGTATGAATATTTGTAATTAAAATTTTAAATAGATAACAAAATGTCATTAAGCGTCTGATGTCCTTAGAACATCTTAACGTCCAAAAATTCAGTAAGAACCGGAACACAAAGACAAACACGGGCTACGTGGAGCGCGGTGTTGACCGAGCTGGGGATCGAAGTCGCGACCACAAACATGGAAGCAAACAGATTAACTCATAGAACAATGGAGCGGCACATACACACAATATCTCAAACGAACAAAAACGAACCTGTTTTTTGTTCTTATTTACTTTCAAGTTCAATTTAACTTTAAACTACTGTTAGGAAAGTTCTTTATATGGATATGTTACATCTTAAGAAATAAATTGCAGAAATGATGAATGAAATGAATGAATTAAAGTCCAACTCGAGAAATTTTGACAAATTGTCAGGAGTCGTTGAAGTATTTTTCTTAATTTTCTTCTTCCCTTTGGATTTATAATCTCTCCTACCGGTTTTAATAATGTCAACTATTATACCTACTTTTCTTTTTTCTATTGTTTTTACATTATTTGTGATCTGTGCCTCGATAGAAGCGTTAGTCTGTTTTAAAACACTAATAACAACAGCCTGTAAATTCCACTACTGGGCTAAAGGTCTCCTCTCATTTTGAGGAGAAGGTTTGGAACATATTCCACCAAGCTGTTCCAATGCGGGTTGGTGGAATACACATGTGGCAGAATTTCTATGAAATTTGTCACATGCAGGTTTCCTCACGATGTTTTCCTTCACCGCTGAATACGAGATGAATTATAAACACAAATTAAGCACATCAATCAATCAGTACAAGCAATCAGTGGTGCTCGCCTGGGTTTGAACCCGCAATCATCGGTTAAGATGCACACGTTCTAACCACTAGGCCATTTCGACACTTAAACACTTAACTGGTAGTTTTATTAATACCTACACATATAAACATATACAGAAATTTCTAGCATGCAACATTACATTACAATTATTAATATTAGTAACAACTGCCACGTACAATATAGTACACAATACAAAGTAAATAATGTCAGAATTTATTGTATAATATAACAAAAAGAACTATATAAATATAAATCCATAGTTCTTAAAATAATATATTTAACTGATACCTGTTTTCATTAAAATTGTTTGGCGACAAAATTCTTATCGGTACACGTTTCGAAATAGACGACATTTAACGGTCAATTTTGCTTTTATGGTATCCAAAAAACCTTTAGTTATTCTGGCAAGCAAACAAACACATCATTATTTTAGAGGATTATATTAAATGTTAAGCTACCAACGGATGAATTATAAACAGATTCTACCGAGAAGAATGGGCTGGAAACTCAGTACTTAGAAAAGCTTTCAAATCAAAATACTTATGGAATCGTCTTGTACAAGCAGTTACTTTTTTATAACCATATAAAATTAACCATTGCTGATATGGCCATTGGGATTATTGGGTGGTATTGGTGAGGAATAATCATGGGAACTAAGTTGTAATGTCCCTTGAGTCTATAGTTAAACTGACTCACTAACCTATCAAACCTGTACACAAAAATTCTAAATAATACTTAGCTTGATACATATTAGTAGGTGGTGTATAGTATATGTTAGTATATATGTGTATTACTTTGCTTGTACAAAGCCCTACCACCAAGTATTGTTTAAGTCCATTCTTCATTCTTCTGCGTGTATGTATGTGTTTGTATCTGGACACTTGTTACAATTATTAATTGCTTCAAAGTAATAGTCGATAGAAAATGAACACACTAACTTACTGTATTCATATTTAATCACGTTTTTAATCTTTATATATATCGCTTTGAGCAATGTTAAAATTGAATCTTATTTTAACTAACTTCCTGATGAGTTAGAGACTCGAAGATTGAAACTGAATGTATCTTAGGGTTGGTTAACAATACAAGAAAATAAAGAAGAAGGTGTACATTTAAATACAGCAACGGGAAGTATCGTCAGTAAATAATTATATAAAAATATTTTTTATTTATTTAATATGCTTTATTGCACAATGAAATTGGGCTTATCGCTACGTAATTCTCTACTAACCAACCTCAAAATATGAAGCAATTCAAGTATAATATTTAGTTGATGTAATAATAATTATATAAATAACAAATAAGCTGCAGATAAATAGAATGCATTTTCTATTCGTATTTCACAATTAAACGCAAGTAACAGTTATTTGATTTATGATGAAAAACGCGTATGCAAATTTGATATTTATCAAAAATATTGTTACGATATAAAACCTTTTTTCTACTATTCCATGCGATGCGAATCTATATTTATTTTTCATAAATACGTTGCTTATTGAATCACTTATGGAAAGTGCAGAATAGGGATAATTGCCTTGTGACATTTACGAGTATGGTGCCTATTTTATAAAGCCTGTATTGGGACAATTCCATTTAAAGCTTTCATTCTTTCTTAACATGTGATTAACTAGAGTATTATTTTTACTCACATATAATACATTTTAAATATAAAATACAAAATAAAGAAAAAATATATTTAAAAATACAAAATACAGAGGCCAACTAGTGCCGGGAACAAAGCCAAGTCCAAGCCACCGGTATTATAACTAGAGTATTGTATGTAACAATATAAACTTTACATTACTCTTTAAGATTTAGGTAGAATGATAATTGGTCACATTTACTCCTAGACACTGTAAAGCAACCCACGTTTCAACAATCTAGCTCGACCATGGTCGTCTGAGGTGTTACATCCCTTGTATTCGTAATTAACCTTTTTAACCGGTACACTGCCATAACAAATATCATTTAAGGTTAGATGAATACGTGGGCTTGTACATTAACACCAAAATCTTTATTTATTCTTTATGGAATAGGTTGGCGGACGAGCATATGGGCCACCCGGTGGTAATTGATCACCATCACCCATATACAATGACGCTGTAAGAAATATTAACTACTCCTTACATCGGTCAATGCGCCACCAATCTTGGGAACTAAGATGTCCCTTGTGCCTGTAGTTACACTGGCTGTTACACTCACCCTTCAAACCAGAACACAACAATACTGCGTACTGTTGTTTAGCGGTAGAATATCTGATGAGTGGGCGGTACATGACCATGCGGGCTTGCATAAAGCCCTACCACCAAGAATTCGAGCAATTATTAAAACTCAAAAAAATCTCCTCATCATCACCCTTGCTATGTTTATCGCATAGCCTTTCCTAGCATAGCTTGTCCATTAAGGTGACTACTTAATACTTAGTCACAGACCGAGACAAAATCTATCATATTACGAGTTGAGTAAAACGACACTCAATCTCGAGGCGTGACGGTACGGACACGCTACGAACTGTTTATCTATAAACCTGTTAAATCTGATGGCTCACTGTTTATGATTACTTTTATTTTATACCGCGAAGGCAAAGACGAGAATGTTTAAGCTTTTACTTTATCTATTTATCCTGAACGTATCTTAAACTTCAGTAGCTTTTTATAATTCGGTTAATTTTTTTTTTTTTTAAATATTGATTCGCATTGCACTTACTATTTGATTAACAAAGGTATACCTAATCGATTCGAAAAAGGAATTTTCCAGACAATATTTTATACTTAATGATATTGAGGATTAAAAAAAACGTTTTATTGATTGATCTCTTGATGAGAATTTGAACATGACTTAACAAACCTGAGTATAACTTTTGAACTACGCTGCAGCTTTTAAAACTGTTTTCATCGATAAAAAGATTGATTTGAAAGGAAGGTCTATAAGTATAACACATGTATATTATACCAAAGAAAAGCCAAGAATTTCATCTTTCCTTCAAACCAGGGGGGTTAGCTAGTACACCATGTAAATAAATTTTTCTATGAACCAAATTCTACTTGTGTACACATATTCATAATTCAATATGCTGGTGTGGAGTTTAACAGTTAACGAAATAAATAACGCTTATTAAGGAAAAAAAGATCATAAAAAATATAAACAAGAAATACAAACAAATATAAAACTAAATACGATACTCATCCCTATTTATATTTTCTTCATAAAGAACTTTAAACAAGAAGCCTTAAAACAAAATAACTTAACTTTTTAACTCAGCGACGGAGCCACTAATTTGTGCGGCTTCACAACCCCTTCAAAAGGAAAACAGTGAAAAATATACGCCGACAGTGAAACCTTGTATGGGCCCCTTGTTGTGGCGTAAATTAAAAGATTAAAATATATTTTCTTTTTGTTTTCGTTTCCGATCCAAATAACAGGCTGACGCGCTTCCGAAATGTTTTTAGGAGCTTTATTGAAACTCTCGACTGAATTCTATCGAACCTCTTTTAATATATAACATATCGTGTATTCTGACAAATGTTAATACAAGTATAGTATGGTACCTTCGTTACTTCTGCTATATGTTATGCTTTTTATCCCAATCGGAGTAATATATGTGTTGTTGAACAATATATGTATATTTATTTATTAGTATATTAAGTGATTAAATATGAATTAAAAATAGTTACTGTATAAATCTTGGAATGGTGGCAGGAATGCTAGCGGCATTGCCCAGTTAAATCGCAATTCCGATCCTCTAGATAAAAAATTAATATTATCAAAAAAGAAAATATCAATTACTATTATTATATCATTCTAATTATAACTGATATATTAAATTCCAGTAATAATTGAATATTCTTATTATGAATGTACTTTAGTATTCCCTTCCCTGTGGCTTCACCCACGCTTGAAGATGTTAGGTACCCTTTACCCTTTACCTTTACCCTTCTGTACCTCTGAAATTAAATGTTACATTTCACCATTATCAGTATTGATAATGGTAAAGGCTCCACAATTTATAATAATTATTGTCTGTTTGTGGCCTGAAATGACCTTCCCTTAAGTCCCTTTTACATCGTAGCAATGTCTGGACACATGTCATGTACTATGGCGATATATATAAGTAAAAACCAGAGTATTTCTGAATTGCAAAACAGTTATTGAACACGTTGTATACATACAATACCTTCTTGATTTATGAAACATATTAATTATATTTTTATTAAAAATACTAATTTTACAAACTGAGTTACTATTTTTAATTAAATTTTTTTGTATACTTACTTCATGTAAATAAATATTTAGAGCGAATGGTCAAAAAAAATACCTACTAAATATTAATAAGCTATACTTATTACTAATAGTCGATTGTTGATGATTATATTTTGTTATTAATAATAGTTATATTATATGTCCAATAAGTCGAATTTGTTTTGCAATTAGAGATGAAATAATGCTGTGGTCACGCACTCATATATATATATATATATATATATATATATATATATATATCAGTCATGGCATCAGTTAGTCTTAGGTAAAATATTTCAAGAAACCGTCTAGGGCGCCTCAGCAATGGTTCAAGCCTTATTCATTCATTCATTTTTTTCATTTATTTATTTGCAAGAATATGGTACACAATACAGGTGTTCATTAATATAAATTCTCATATTCTACCGATTTATCGGTGTGCAAAATATTAAACATGCCATAAATAATAATTTATATAACATTAACAAAAGCAAGACTACCATAAATTCAATCACATTAAAATAAAATAATAAAATAAAATTCAGGAATAAATAATTAGATTAAAAAAAATAAGGATTACATAATAATACAAATAGTTTCAATATTTTCATCAATTTTTGTCACATAAATATTCATTAACGTTATAGTACAATTTATTCAAAAGCAAATCAAATACCTTTTTTTTAAACATAGTAAATGGTAAATCCTTTAAGTGGTCGGGAATATTGTTATATATGCGTATCGCCATACAGTATACATTTTTTTTATATAAAACTAACTTTTGTACAGGAGCATAGAGCTTATGTTTATGTCTAGAATTTGTACCCAATACATCACCATTTGTCTTAAATAAATGTCGATGTTTTTGGACAAACACACTTACTTCGTATATATACAGACAAGGAAAAGGAAGAATTCTTAATGATTTAAAGAGCGGTTTGCAACTGTCTAAACATCCTACACCACATAGCGATCTTAAACATTTTTTTTGAACTTTAAAAACTCTATCTGAATCTACGGAATTTCCCCATATTATAACTCCATATCGAAGATTGGAAGATACATATCCGTGATATGCTAACATTGCGGCTTCTTTAGTGGCTACTTTTTTGAGACGTTTTAAAACGTATACAAATTTCTCAATTTTATCACATATTGCATTCACATGTTCTTTCCAATTACAGTATTTGTCTACATGGACCCCTAAAAATAACGTTGAATTAACGTTTTCAAGTTTCGTATTGTTCCCTGATACATTTATATCTAAAAAATTACTATTCGATGTTTGAAATTGTATAATTTTAGTTTTAGATAGATTGATTTGTAGATTATTATTATCTAGCCAGTTTATTACTTTTGTCAAAACGGTGTTGGCTTCCCGTTCAATATCCTGTCTATTGTTACATTTTATATTAATTGTTGTATCATCAGCAAATAAGATACATTCGTGATTTAACGCATCTGGCATGTCGTTTATATAAATAAGAAATAGTAAAGGTCCTAGAACACTCCCTTGTGGAACTCCGTAGCGATTTACCAGATGATTAGAGAAAAAAAAATGCCTTTTAGACTTGCAAACTTTTGTTATCAGCACACATTGTTCTCTGTTATATAGGTAACTTTTAAACCATTCGAGCTGTTGACCTCTAACACCATACCTATACATTTTTTGTAATAGTAAATTGTGAGATACGAAATCGAAAGCCTTTGTCATATCTAAGAAAATTGATAAAGGGTATATTTTTCGATTTAAATTTTCAGTTATACTTTTTATGAGTGTAAAGCAGGCTAATGTTGTGGAACTTTTTTTCCGAAACCCATATTGACAATTCTTTAATATCTTGAATGTTGTTAAAAAGTTATATAATTTATCACTCATTACCTTCTCGAAGATTTTTGAAATTATTGGTACTAAGGTAATGGGTCTATAACTACCGGTATTAAGCGGATCACCTCTTTTATATAATGGTTTTACTATAGATTTTTTTAGTCGTGATGGAAATATACCTTCTTCTAAGGATTTGTTTATTAGATGAGTCAATGGTTCAGCTATAATATAGGCGCATTCTTTTATAATTCTTGTATTTAGTTGATCGTAACCAACAGATTTTGTGTTTTTGAGTGCGGATATTATTTTAAGTATGTCAGACACATTTACTGGTGTAATGAACATAGAATTATTATTTATAGGTATATTTGTAGTATTTTTTGTCACTTTACAAGTTGTCAAATCTTTATTAGTTAAATCTATAAAATAATTGTTAAAATAGTCAGAAATTAGTTTAGGGTCAGTACATTTTTTATTATTAATAATTAATTCATTTATGTCATTCTTATCAATTGTATTATCAAATGACTTTTTTATGATATTCCATGATGATTTACATTTATTTTTAGAATTTATTACATGTACCACCTTAACAAATACCAGCATTGTTTCCAATGAATGCCTAGGTTTTATTGACCCCTGCATCCTGGATTATGATGTCCTTAGCCTCAAGTATCCAAATCTGGAAAAGATCGCGAATATTTGATCATTTGAGTATTGCTTACACTTCATTAACGCTACATTGCACGTAGTTTTAGCCAAAGGTATCAGAAAAACTTAAAGAATCACCCATAATGGAGCTATTTAAGAAAAAAAATGTCAAATAGACTAGTGAATAAGATATCAGGTTCCAAATTGCCTTCACATACGCAATTATACAATGGAAGTACAACAGAACTCGACAATACCTCAAAGGGACACTTTTCTTCATCTCCAACCGCTCGTGAACTCTTGACTGAGTAAAAGTGATACTAAAGTTTACTTCAAATCCAAAAAAAAAACTTTAGAACTAAAAAATAGTTACGCAATTTTGATCTTTATTGCCTAAGTCTTAAGTCATATACATTCGATATAAAATCCTAAACAGATTGTGAGATAAAAGTGATAGTGTCCGTACAACAAGCTAAATAGAACTCTACTTTATGAATATGTATGTTTCAAAATGCCTTGAATAAATATACATTTTTTTCAGGCAACTATCTTTGTTCAAATAGAATGTGTTCAGTTGTCCGTTACATTTGATAATAGCGCAATTCGAAATCGTGGTATTGTTATTTGGCGCCAAAATTTACGTCAAGGCGCGTCTTGCACGCATATTTAGGTTATTTAATGATGATGTTTATAGGCGTTTTTCTTTTGAATTTAAATTTCGAAATACTTCTTGAGAATTTGATTTATGTGGCGCCAGGATTTTTTATTTAGAAAGTGCCTGTGGCAAGTTTAAACCTTATTACTCTTTTTTCCAAGAACTGCTTATATATTTTAATGAAAATTGAAATGAACCATATTAATTTCCTATTTTATTTGACCTAATATTTAAATATGGAAGTCATAAAAAAATCATCACTTAATTTACTTTTAAAGCCAAAAAAAACTCTTTAGTGCGTAAAAAAATTTAGTAAATACTTTTTGGTGTGAACAAATAAAGTTACCTTCAGCTAAAAATGCAAAGTCAACCATATTATTATAGGACGTATTTGCGACCGGCGCCGACACGCCGTCCTTCGCAAAAACGTCTACCGGAACGAGATTAACTTTTGCTTTCTTTTAAACAAAAAATATACTTTGAAAGATTTAAAAATTCATTTATTTTGTCTTAATACAAAAAAAAAATTAACTTCACTTGTTACTAAATATTAGGCGCTACTTACAATTGCACTTAACATAATAGGCAATAAAAATAATATTGACTGTCTTAATAAAAAAAAATATAGATTGTATTCATTAATTATGGATATTATCAAAAAAAGCAAATCTTATTGTATTTATAATTAATAGGTATATGAAGTAACGTAAAACCAAAACAGATTAATTATTATCTTGATTTCTTTTATTTATGGTCAATGTTTTATTATTTATGGTGACGTAATGGCGAATATTTACAATAATGCTACTAGACAAGTACTGTCCCTTTTTAGTATTAAGAATCCCATCAAATACTTCCTACGATAAACATATAACTTTACAACAAAAGCAAATCCCCCGTAAATGTTTAGAAAGTTCTTAAAAGCGAATTTGTTTGAATTATTGTCGCAGGATTTAGAGATGTGAGCGGGCGAGCGAGAAATCCCTTTAAGGTCAGCCGATCTTTGAAGTTTTGAGATCGAATCTTTACACTTATTTTAAGGAGACATTAAAATAAGATGGGAATATGCCAAATATGTAAAAAAAGTAAAACATTTATTTATTTATTTATTTATTTATTTATTTAAACTTCATTGCACAACTATTTAACAAAAAATAAATTGAGCAAAAGGCGGGCTTAAAGCTATATAGCCTTATCTACCAGCCAACCTTAGCACATGCAAGAAAGAGCGTAACGTAGATGCATAAAGCCATCCTTATATTGAATTACATTACACATACATACATATATATACACATATATATATAAACATACACACACTTACATAAATATATATTATAAATATATACATACATTTAATAATATACTAATGATAAAGTAACAAAAAGTTAACAATAATACTAAAAGTACAGTGTAATAATAACAGCTTAAATAAAATAAAAGGGAACGAAACCAAGAATGGCGATAAAAGCTAAGACTTATATTTCTTTAAGAGAAATTGTTTTAGCCTACTTTTGAACAGATCTTTAGAGGACGTTTCTCTGATGACGACTGGTAATTCATTCCAAAGTCGTATAGCGTTAACAGTGAAAGAATTAGATACAAAACCAGATGTGTGAGGAGGAATAGAAAGAAGAAGGTTATGAGAAGAACGAAGATGCCTAACATGAGTATCGGAAAGAAAATTAAATTTGGACTTAAGATAAGAAGGAGCAAGTGGATTATAAACAAGAGAGTGTAGAATACATAGTATTCTTAAATGCCTACGATCTTTAATAGGTAGCCAATTAAGCATTAACCGATATGAAGAAATGTGCTCAAATTTACGGAGGCCATATATAAATCGTATGCAGGTGTTATGCAATCTTTCGAGTTTACTTAAAAGTGTTACATTAAGATCGGGGTAACATGCATCACCATAATCTATAATTGGTAACAACAGACAATTTGCCAGTTGGATTTTTGATTTAATAGGCAAAAAGTTTTTAAAGCGCATGATGGAGTGTAGTGTGGCATAAAACTTGCGCGAAACCTCATTAACTTGGTCAGACCATTTCAACGAGTTATCGATTAAAACACCCAAATCTTTAACCTTAGATGAAATAGGTATAACAGTGTTATTAAATAGTAAATCAGGTAAGGGTGGTAGGCTTTGAATTAAAGCTAACTGCCTAGGGCTCCCAATAATAATAGCTTGGCATTTTGATGGGTTAACACTAATTCCATAATTTTTTGACCAAGAGGCAATACGAGAGAGAGATTTGCTGAAGATATTGAACGCCAATTTGTAATATTTAAGTACATAAATGTGATTACACTTTTATAAGTACCTAAATGATGGAAAATCATATATTTTGCATCTTATAAGTACTTAAATATTGATAAATAAATAAATAACAATCATTATATAGGTATATAACCTCTTTAAGGTTATTTCAGCCCACAATATTAAGTATTTGTAATTTTGATTCTAGTAAGGTCTGTATTGTCTATAACAAAGGCGTCTCATAAGCTTAGCAGTTATAATTAAAACCAGAAACAAAACGACTAAACAATTTTGTTTATCTCAAAACGTTCATCAGTAATCAATGTAATCCGTGCAAACGCGCGTGAGTATTTTAAAAATAAATAAAATTAACAATAGACAACAAATACGGATTATCCCATAGACACGGGCGGCGTTTTGGCGCCAAAGCGACGCCATTTGCAATTGTAAATAACTATTCAGTCCAGACAGCCTAAAAAGTTTGCTTTCGTTTTACGTATTAGCTCCGAATGAAGAAGTTTTACGTAATTGGAATCAACAAAATCCTGTAAGTAGGTAATACTGATGAAATCTAAGAAAAACAAACTACAATTAGTAAAAAGGAACATACAAAAATCAATTTGGGAAAAAAGCTTTTACCTAAATTCATATAATATTGATACTTATTTAGCAATTCAAGAAAGTTATAGCTATAGCTTCACTAAAAAGATGGAGCAGAAATTAGACAGCTTTTTTTCAACATTATAGAATTGGCACCAATGATATTCTAATAAACAGATATGTTATACCCATACTAAACAACAGAAAAAAGTGTGCCGCGCCGGGGACCGTTTATTTTACATTCCGGTACAAGTAAAAAGGATAGCTTGATAAAAACAGAATAATTAGATGTTTTAATTACGCAAAACGTATTACTACATAATTATGATGTATTATAATAACGTATTACTGGCATAATTATAATGAAAACGTCTAAAGGCAAACGTCCCAATAAGGACGTTTTCTAGTCTTCACTTTTGCGCGTTAATGACATATCTGTTTACTAGAACATCATTGATTGGCACATTTAAGTATCTACAATTTTTATTTTTATTCAGGCGAACCAAGTTCAGAAAAAGTAAAAATATTATGTTAATAACACAATATTTTCAGAAATATATATGATATTTCAAATTACAAACATTCGTAATATTTCCAGAATTTGCAACAAAAAAATACAGATTATACTCATGATAACAACATTGTTCCAAAAATATCAATACTTATCCGTAAAAACCATAAAATACGTGCGATTTTTTTTTTCATTCATTCTGCCTGATTTGTCTTGTGAAGAGGTCGGACGTAATGCAAGGAGCTGGCACCGACCACACGGGCTATGGAAAATTAACCGAAATCCAATTTAATGGTTTATTATTAACTATCGATGTGTGAAAATCTGTGTGGGCCGTAATCTGCGGGTGTCGATCGGCTGATCATTTTTTTAATCTAAAATATGATTTAGATTGAATTGTAAACTGCTCTCTTTTTTGTACTGGCAATTTTTTGTGACTATTCTTTTATATATTAAATATATTGATTCCATAGTTAAGTTTACCTACATTTATAGGTAAGTGGAGTATACAGATGCTCTTTTTTAGATATACAGATTGTATTCATGACTAAATAATTCCACACTTGCAACACAGACAAGCTGTTATCACTATTCGAAAACCGAATTCCTAAAATCTACTTTCGTATGCAATCGAATCGAATCGAATGTCAGAATTTTAAATTTAAAAACAATTATTATAAATAAATTGCCATGTACATATAATTTTGACAAGTGGCAATCGAAATATCTCATTTTTTTTTTATTACAGAAATCTGTTCAAAGTACACAGCCATGGGGACATATAGGTTTAATTTACAGCCACAAATAGATAAAGACCTTAACTCCTGTTAAGGATTTAATCCTAGCTCCAGTCTAATATTATCAACACCTCTTTTCATACGCAGTATTAATTATATAGATTTGTATCTTATCATACAATATTCTATCCATTAGGCCATCTTCACACATACATACAATAGAATATATATCAATTCAATCGTTAACGCTTTGAACATAGATACAATCCAATTTAACTGAGATCTTAAACGATATTCAGACAGATGCTATCGTCATAGTATTTCCCATCTAAACTAACAGCATCCCTGTTACCCGTGAATCTAAAATTATACAAACTGGGGACGGTGGGGGTAACTCGATACCTCACCTCCCCTAACGCGGAACGTATGCCGCTCAATACTGAATACTGGACGGTGTTATGCGGTAAATAATAATCTTGCTTGTGTTATTAATGTTTGTTACAATGGCGAGAACAAAATGTTGCCTGTACCAATACCGATCCGAGATAACCCAACAGTTAGAACAGCTATCTCTTAACCGAAGTAGGTAGGTGCTACTAAAAAACGCTAATGATTTTTTGAAATGAATCTCAATAGCGTAAATTGTTTCGAAGGGCCTACTAGAAAGGATAAAGAAGCATCATCCACAAAACACTATATAGGTATATATATATTATTCTTTATTGCACAAATAAAACATGTACAAAGGGCGGACTTAACGCTATAACAGCATTTTCTGCCAGCCAACTATTTATATTTATATATATTTTCGTGTTTCTGTATCTTTATATGTTAATATTGCACAATATATTGCCTCTCTCGCATAAAACCGTCCCCGCAAGGTGCAGCCATAGTCTGTACTCACTTACGCAATTGTTTAAACAATGCACTAATAAAATATCGTATTACGAATAAATGCGCATCCTGAACCATTGTGGGGATAGGGGCGGACTGAATGCTCTTTTATTAAGCCGGGTAATTATAAATGGCTAACGCTCACATTTAACACGCGAGTCTGGCCTCAGCAGAACCTTTAAACAATACCTTGACTTTAATTATTAGGCTTAGTGGATTGGAGTATCCTTGATCCTTACAGAAAATTAAGGACAGGTCAATCTGAAAATAATCTTGCGAGCGTGGATTTAAAGTGTCATAACTCCCATTTGCCAAATTTGTTGATAATACCTTTCGTACACCAGGGATGAAAGACAAAGCGCGGAAGCCTGCATGAGTTGCATAGCGGGTTGGTGGATATAGAACAGCATCCGATGTACAAATGCGGGTTGAAATGAACACCAAATTTTTTTCTCAAAAGGAGATGAGGCTTTAGAACAGAAACGCCACTTTTTACAAATCTGAACAAACCCATATAGGTTTCTCTGTCATGAAGTGGGATATGGGTATGTAGGACTTATATATGCCTAGAACGCCTCATGCACCCTACCATACTTTTAATACCCAATCCACCAGCAGTTCCCATTTCTTCTCTTCAAAGGACGTCAAGTGATTGCTAGTACATCCTACCGTGACCTAAAGACCTAACTCGGATGAGAAAAAGTCTCAAAGATTTGCCAGACTGCTGTCATATATGGCTTTATCCAATTCTGATATGATTATATTATTTACATCACAGTGTATAAAAATAGAGTGTGTGTTTAGATTATTAAAATAACCGGATTTTACTAATGGCATATGTACCTATGCATAGATAATATACTAAAAAAACATATTTTTGTCCGTCTGTCCGTTTGTTGTAATCTTTGGAATAGCTGGACCGATTTTGTCTGTCACTGGCAGACCTACCTATAGTTATAAGATAGATGTGTTAAGGAGTAACTTAGGCTCCAACAATAACTTATTATTAAATTCAAACGCACACGAAGTCGGGGACACAGCTAGTAAGTGTATATATTATAAACTATATACTGAATTGTTTATAAAAATAAAAAAAAAATCTTCAATTGTTGATTACAATAACCTTGTCAAAACCCACTGGTTTCACATCACGGTTTGGACATCACGTCCATTCAATGTTATTTCGTTTTACTGGTCTTATAATTAGAAGACCATAATTACAAAATTTTACCAACATACTTGCTTAGGTATATACAGAGAAACACATAGAGTTTTATTTAGATCTCAGATAATGCCGTCGGTAAATATCTTAAACACCAATAAGAGTACAAGCTTTAACTCTATCCATGCTAAATACATTTCTTTTACATACGTAGGTCGGCGAGACTACTCGACGGTTAGAGGTCACCACGGCAAAAAAAATTAACAATTTCTCAGATGGCCAACAAACCACCGACCTTGAAAACTAAAATGATATGTCTCTAATGGCTATTGTTACACTGGCTCGCTCACCCTTCAAACCGGATCACAACACTACTAATTACGAGTTCAAACCCAGGCAAGCACTTTTTAATTTTCTCGTGCATGTGGGGATATCGTGAGGTAACCTGCATGTGTCTTAATTCTATGAAATTCTGTGACATGTGAATCCAATCCATTCTAACAGTGGAGAAGCTTTATACCTCGTAAAAGGCAAAGGAGATTTTACTTTTACTAAACATAGAAGAGTATTAGAATATTGTTATAGGTACCTATAACCCGAAATCAAAATCTCCGATAACCCTGTAGAGTATACGTAGGTACTTTGTAGAATATGCTCGCGGGTTCAAATCGAATCAAGCACTATCGATACTCTACATACTTAATATGTGCGTGGATAATATTTATAGGTATCTTATTATATGATGAATTCTGATAAAATATTTTTTTACCACAAACTCACACTGTAACCTAACCTAATCTTCAAATCCATTACAAAACAATACATATAAAGTCCGTCTTATTAGAAACCCTAACAAAACCTAGAAAGCCTACTTAAACTCTTTTTCTATAACGATTAAATGTAATAACCGTCGGTTTACACAAAAAATTCGTTCTGAATTCAAATTTTCCAATGTTAAAATAGTAAGTGCAGCCATACAATGATTATCGTCAGATTTTACCTTCAAGTATCCTATTATCAGGCAGATATTAAAAATGGGGATACTTTGATAACGATAACAGCTATGTACTTATATTCCAAGTACTTATTGCAATTCTAACGATAAATAGTAACTATACTAATTGTTCTTATACAACATTTTAAAATATTCAAATAAAGAATTTCGCTACCAACTTAAAAATACTATGTATTTATTTTAAAAATAGAAACTATAGTTCCCACCATACTTTAGCTGCAGAATCTTTCTGAATAAAGATCCTCGAAACATTGGAATCAATCCCGGGATGGTCTTAATAATGAATAGACACATTCTCTGCCCGCAGCTAATAACCGTCTCCCTTCGACATTCAATTTCAAATGGCTTTTATTTAGAGGCGTGACGCTAGGCGTTATCTCATCCCACCAATCAGAATCCAAGGATCACCCTCGCAGGATAATAAAATCATCTGATTGGTTGACCCGCTGACACCTATTATGTCCTGGTATCCTCAATATAGTCGTCTCATTCTATTGTTTCATTATGGTATGGCCGTCTCTATCTAACTTTTAAAGGAATAAACTATAAATTGTATGTTATGTAAGTTATCGACTCCTCTTGTGGTATAACGCCTTCGTACATTTTATTATTTATTACGTTTTAAGTATTTGTTTATTTATTATTAACCGACTTTGAAAACAGAAGGATCTGCTATTCACGCTTATCCTATTTATATTTATAGAAATATTAAAAAAAAGATTTGATATCATTATTTCCTTAAAGGTTTCTATAAAGTAATGAAAAATTCTAAAATGTTTAATATTCAGACACGAACTTGTGAACTCAAAGTTTGCCCCCTATTTATCACTGAACATTTTTAGCTTTAATTATCATATATATAGAGTATGCAATTTACATATTTTATTATATTCATGACAACAAAAAATAGTGGCTGGCTAATGCATTCAGTTTGATCTTCAAAACCCCTTTAGGTTTTAACAACAAAATTTTCGTCAGCCGTTTTTAATAGCTAATAAAATCATTGCTTATCAACGCCAAAACCAACTAAGTCCAGAAAGCTGAAATTTGTAACAGAGGTTTTAAACGTACCTAAGCGTCAACTAAGAGCGAGATTCATGGACATATATAAACATACTTACTGATAGATCCTTACCTAGTCTTATTTAAAGCCCAGCGAAGCAAACGTGTTAAGTTCATATAATAACTCCAAAAAGTTTGTACAATAGACGGTGCTAATCACAGGAACTACAGATCAAGTTTTAGTAAGTAATTACCTAAGTAAAGTAAAGTAAAGTAACAGCCTGTACATTTCCCACTGCTGAGATAAGGCCTCCTCTTCCATTAAGGACAGGGTTTGGAACAAATTCCACCACGCTGTTCCAATGCGGGTTGTTGGAATGCACATGTGGCAGAGTTTCGATGAAATTAGACACATGCAGGTTTCCTCACGATGTTTTCCTTCACCGCCGAGCACGAGATGAATTATAAATACAAATTAAGCACATATAAGTACGTATATAGTGGTGCTTGCTTGAATTTGAACCCGCAATCATCGGTTAAGATGCACGCGTTCTAACCACTGGGCCATCTCAATTACCTATTTGTTTACATTACATAGACATAAAGATTATTTGTGCGATAAATAGGCCGATTGAGGAAGATAAGTGGCCACAATAGGTTAAGCAGAGTTTTGCTTACTAGGGAGCTATGAATAATTCAAATTGGCCACGTGGCACCATGAGCATGGAAAATTAATTAGTATAATTAATCACACAATTACTTTCATTTTTTATGTTATAGGTGGCAAACGAGCAGGAGGCTCACCTGACACCGCCAATGAACATCTGTAACACCGGAAAAAAAGTCTTTCATAAATAATATGAACTTATTTATGAAAGACTTTTTTGTGGTTTTATTGTATATATTGTATTATACACAGTTTATTACCATTTTTGACCTGAAGTTCTATTCCGTGTCTGAAGTAAAGTAAACTGGCAGAAATCCTCACGTAAGGAAGCATTATCACCCCTCTAGGCGACTTTTCTCCCTTTCTCTTTCTCACTATCTATATATTTAAACTTTTTTTGTTTCAATTCGCATTTTTCATTACATTTTTATTGCTTGACATTATTTATTCTTAAACGTTAAATTTCATATGGCGTCTATTATTTAATATATGCTCCTGATAGGTAAATACAATGGTTTCATATCCTAACGTAAGATGGCAACATAACATATACAGAACCAAACCAGAAATAGGTAATTGTGTAGAAAGCAATTCTACTAACAATTTGTCTTCAACGGAAACGAATCACAAAGAGCCTGTTGGGGTTCGGAGTTGGATCAGGTTCGTATTGTACCCGGTATAAATAAGGAGGTAGTTTAATTCTCAAGTGTGTGCGTGTACTTTCAACCAATCGGTATTTTTTTAGGCACAGGATGGGTTACTGTGATTTCCGAGAGAGTATAAACATTGCTAACTTGCAAACTTCGAGCTACTATTGAGAATTTCTTAACGGAAACTCAATAACTTATTATTAACATATCTGGATTTTGAACCCAAGACTTCATATACGGCGTTTGGAACCATGATTGCGAAATTGAAGTAAAAAATTTAACACCTAAAAAATAGCACAAATCTTCGTAATGTTAGCCGAGTCTTGATTAGATTATGAAAGACCGGACATTCTTGACATTACTTACCTTATAAAGAAACCTAAATTTAAAACATACATACAATATTTATTTACTAGGCTACTATGAATTAATTTATTCAGTGTAATGCAGGGGATCTTGCAAGGAACAATATTTGGACCTCTTTTCTTTCTCATTTACATACAAGATGCTATTGTGCTGGAAACAACAGATGGTCGTATTGGTGAATGCTACCTAATTTATTCTTAAATTAAAAATAAAATAGATTACAATGATTTAAATAATTCTATCTGTGGCATGAAATATACGATTAAGCGTATAACATCTACTAATAAAAAGGAAGACTTGGAACTTGTAACAAAAGATATAAGATTTAACAACATTGTATTTGTATTATATTGTTAAATAAGAAAAGTAATATATACTGAACTCAATAGTGTGGTCGTAGGTACCTATATTCTTAACCATATATATACAATAAATACGTTCTTCTGAAGCGGGGCGAATCGTTTTATTTTTAGAACAGAATTATTGAAAATCAAAAAATATGATGGGATACCGCAATTGCCATTAGGTACCTAGACAGACCTGGTGGGCTTTATCTTGCACAAAGCACGAGTTGGTACTAAGCACTCTTCAGATGTTCTACCGTCGTTGTTGTGTTCCATTTTGAAGGGTGAATAGGTCAATTACAGGCTCAAAAGACTTAGCTCCCGAGGTTGATATCGCATGGTGACCACTTACCAATATCCATGGACCCATAGCCCATTTGCTCGTCCGCCAATTTAGGCACGACGTATAAAACGCCATATATAGTTGCCAGATATAGATCTAAATAATAAATACAAAACAAAAAGATCATGTTTTTTACTGTTGACAATAATCAAATTCTACAGCTGGTACAGTAGAGTTTAAATATATTTATAATATATTATTACTATTAATACGTCACCTATCAATAACAATTGTTTGCGGGAGGAGTGATTTGAACTGCGACCTTTCTTAAAGCGTCATACATTCGCATGTACAATGACAATTATATTAAAACTATTGTTTTATGTAGCTGTCATTGGATATCAATCTTATTTATCTAGTAACAGACTGTAAATTTTCCACTTTCTATTGATAATTGAAGAGACTAGGAACTTATTCTACGAGCACGTAAATTTTTAAAGTGAAGAAAACGGAGCAGTATACTTCTTGTTTTAGAGTTATTTAATTCTTCTTCTCCACTTAAACTTTACAATTTTCTGCTAGTCTTAAAAGCTATTCAAGTATTCATTTTATTAAAATATAATTAGGTACTATTATATCTTAATGTAATAATGCAAAAAAATAAAGACGATAGCATTTCTTACGACATTTATTCGGCGGCGCTTATTATCAAATTACGCTCCGTTTCAAAAAAAAACTATTTTAACAAGTAATAAAAAAATGGGTATGTGAAACTTATTATATAAAATATGCAATATAATTTATCACATGATTAATGAAATAATATTCAAGTATGAAACTTCAAAAGCAAACACAGAGTAGGTATAATAATTCAGATTACATATACAAATAGTAATTTTAAATGTTTGACTAAGTTAAAATTTAAATTTGGAAATTTACTGCCATCTAGAGATAAAAATAAAGAAATACACCGCAAATTACTGTCAGTGTACTGTCAAACAAACACATAATGTGGGTCTTTCTGTGTAGATGGCGCTGCATGATGTACATATTTATAATGTTAATAATACGATTCTGTTATTGTGATGTTCAATTACATTTAATTAAAAAACTACATTTATTTTCATTAAATATGTACTATTTATTAATAATTAGAAATATTCAATAATGTAAACAAGATTATGGCAGCACAAAACTGACGCGTGTCAGCTAGCGCTTGCGCGATAGATAATAGAAAATTTCCTCAAGTGACGTACCGACGCGACGTGTTGACGTTTTTTGTAATTTTGCTTCGCTGGTCGTCTGGATATTTCACTTTTACATACGTGTCAAGTGAGCTTGTGCGTGTTCGGCTTTAGAGCCTTTAATTTTAAGACAATTGTAAGTATATTTAAATTATTAACAACAATATTGTGTTTTATTGAAAATAATGTTAAAGCGTGATTCAATAATTGCTAATTCAGCATATCAAATTGAAAACATAATATTTACGTTATGAAAAATCTAGAACGTATTCTCGATATATGCTTGCCTAATCTACTGTTAAATTAACTTATAAACTACGGCACAAATCCAATACATATGTTCGTAAACTACTTTAAGTGACGAGTTGTAGGTAATAGTTTAATTTTATGCCTGGTTTAATACTTGCATGGTTAACAGCTGTGGACGTAGGATTTGTTTAATAGATTTAAGATCATATTTCGACAATCTATGTAAATTCAAATAACTCGAAGCAACATTAGATTGTTGAAATTTGATCTATTTAATATAATTTATCTAATTGGTTACCTATTCACCAATCTGCTTATATTGTTTTGTTTGTTTGTGTATCCCTTAAAGCAATTAAGACCAATAATATTAGTGAACAGTATTAAATTAACTATCAATATTAGAAATAATGTTATATTAAAAAAAATCTGTTATTTTTACTATAAATTGTAATTTCATTGTGTAATTTAATTAAGTTAATTAAATATCATTTAGTTAATATAACTATTTAAGTATAAGTAAAGTAACAGACTGTAAAACCACCTACTGCTGATTAAATACCTCTTTTTTTATAACTCATTCCACCATATTGCTTCAATGTATGTCATAGCTAGAAAAATAAACAATGACTAAAAATTAAATTTTTATTTGTTTCAGGACGAATATCACTGATTTATTTACAACAATGGCACCCAAACAGAGAATGCGTATTGCCAACGAAATTGCCAGCAAAAACATCACAATGAGGGGCAATGTTCCCAAAACCACAAAGGTAAATTTACCTTACCCTTAATTACATCATATAAAATACTACTTTTCAGCTTCACTTTCGAGTCTTGTTCATAGGTTTTGTGATGTAGAAAAGTAAGCAGCTTGATACTTATGGTATGGTAATTATGTCAAGTGGTTCAGTGGTATTAGTAAAAGACTAACAGAGAGACAGTTAGTTTTGCATTTATAATATTAGTATAACATTGACTTTCAATAATTCATTCATTCCTCGTTATGGCTTTTAAGTAAAAATCAATTTTTTAAATCTTGTTTTCTTTAAGCATTTTATGTCATTATAATACTGCAATAATATTATTAAATTTAAATAATATAATACTATTAAACTTAAATAATTACTAATAATAACTTCACTTTTATAAATAATTACAATTATATACCTGAAACCAATTATTTTCATGGATGATAACAGCGTGAACTAAATCAAAATCCAAGGTTATGATAATATTGCTACTGAAATCGCACATGTGTTTATGTAATTATGTGGTCATTAAAATATATATTTCTTCTACCATAATGAGATGTGTATTGAGACTCACTATTAACTCTCTGAGACCTGTTGTACATTTGCTACCTATATTTTGTAAAAAGGTTATATCTGCAGTGGTATATCTGTAATGCTGTTAACCGACATCTGATCGATTTTTACTTTTAATGGCAAATTAATAAAATAAAAGAGAAAAGATTTTTACTCTTGATGGCATATTAATAAAGAATCTCTATCAACATATACATGCAGTATTTTCATATCTTAATTAGTTTTAGAAGTCATTTAATGGTCTTATTATTAATAAGTTACATACATTTACATTTTTACTAAATTTTTTGCTCATAATACTCAATTTAAGTAGATAATGGCAGATATGTTTATGTGAATGAAATCCAATTAATTATTTAAAAATATTTCCTATATTGCAGATTAAATCAATCAATCTTTGTCTTATCATTGATAGCATAACTTCATCATAATATAATTAGTATCAGTAGGTTATGATAAATATGAGTTAAGGTAAAAACAAAGCATTAAAAATGATTGAAGATTAATTGTATTTGTAGTGATTGTAGTTGGAGTAAAAGTAAATTGAACAATACTTCACAGGAAAAGTCTGTAATCAATTGGTCTCTGTTAGTTTTTAACATGAAATCATTCTAACATGTTTAAATGAGTTCTCTTAAAAATCCAAATTAAAATTGTTTTCTATTTCAATTTTCAGGAAAAGGAAGATCAATATCCAGTAGCACCATGGCTTCTTGCTCTCTTCATATTCGTAGTCTGTGGTTCTGCTGTCTTCCAAATCATACAGTCCATACGGCTGGCTTAAACCCTCTGTGATTTCCTTCCCGACTGATAATTTTAGTAACCTAAGAAATTGTGGCATACCCCAAACAGTTTTAAACAATGAAGGTAGAATGTAAATATGTTTTAAATATAATGCTTTAACATTTGTTTTACTACATTACTGTTTCATCATCGTGTGTCTGCTATTGTCATCTTGTGCCACAATTTCTATAAAACACCACAACTCCTTGTAATAATTGAATATTTTGTATAACAAAGTGTTTAAGCTTACAAGGTGACTGCGCATTTCCCCTATGTAGCTTTCATAGTTGCATCAAATTGTGTTTAGTCTAAGCGCAGATTTAAATATAATCTCAAAAACATTTAAATGTACTATATTCTTGTATAGTGTAAATTTAATTAGGCTAGATTCATACTGGGTAATTTCTTTTGAATGGAGTCTTAGCCATGCGAGAGAACCTAAATCAAAATATTACTATTAGCAAGTACATTTTTGGAGGTTATGTTTGTGCTTAATTTTAACATGAGAAGTTGCTCAGTGTGTTTCTAGCCTTAATATTAAGATGTAACCAAGCATTTCGATATATTAATGAAATTATTTTTCCATTCCTGAATTATTTTATATAAGACCAATTTATGAAAGACGCACAACATCATAAATTTGTTTAGCAAAATTATGTTTTAGTGATTTTTTTGTATAATATTAGTAAATTTTATTTTTATTTTATTCCGCGCCACCGTTATGAAATTATTTGTCGGTTCTATTTTTAATTTTAAATGTAATTTATTTGTTTAAATACAGTATATTTGTCAATGTGTTTTTTTTTAATTAAAAATAAATACTGATGTGTCTATAAATTGAAACATGCCTAAATGAATTCATCCCACCTAATATTAAATTAAGAACTTCGATAAATGAAATAAACATTTATAATTAAATTAATTCCGATTAAGAAACAGGTTTGTCAACTTGTACTAAAATATATGTAAATGGTTAAAAATCATAAAATTACCTGATCAGTTAATTTAGAAACGTGAAGATATCAACAAGTTTATATTTTAATAAAAAAATATTTGATTTACAAAGAATAATGAAACTAATTATCATGTCAGTTATTTTTATTTTATATTTAAACATTACATTTATTCAATAAAGTAAGAATCATTACAATCAAAACAGATGATGAAGCATTTTGTCAAAATGACAGATTTCAAAACACAACAGCAATTACAAAAAAAGATCGTTATGTAGTGACGTGGTTCTTTCGACAATAACTTTTAGTCACACTATTGGCATTTGATAATAGTTGCCAATCGAAACGATTAGGTACGGCTTGTGAAAATAGCTTTCATAATAATCAACAATGTTCAACAGCATCTGTTCACTCAAACTGAAGTGAATAGTTATGTTGAACTCGATGGATATTTGTATGATTTCGTAAATTTTTACCATATTATTGTAACTGAGATCGAAAATAAGTTTGGTCTTAGGCCTACCGAGATTATCATTAACTACTTACTATTGCTTAAAAAACTAATATTATAAATATTAATCAATTGTTTTTTTACAAGTCAAAACAGGGATTGTTTGGTAGAGGTCGCTGTAAAATGGTGAAATCAGAAGAATGAAGAATCAGAAATCAGAATGTGACACATTGGAAAGACATATCTTTCAATTATTATTTTTTTTTTTTTTTTTTTTTTTATGGCATAGGAGGCAAACGAGCAGGAGGCTCACCTGATGGAAAGTGACTACCACCGCCCATGGACACCTGCACACCAGGGGACTTGCAGGTGCGTTGCCGGCCTTTTCAGCTGCGTGCAGCCGGTCACTTGACGATACATTTTAAATTTCTGTTTCCAATTAGACCAAGAATCAATAATGACAAACATGTAGATTTTTACTGACTTCAGCCTTTTTCTAATTTTGTTATAACTATTTACGAATATTACCTATATACCTTTTCATTGAAAATATAATGAATTTTCATTCTCTATTTGAATAATTTATAAGCATTTATTCATTGAATAATTTATTAAGTACAAGCATAAAATAAAAATTAAATATTGTGTGATATATAGATCACAATTTTCTTCTAAATCCAAAAGTTAATTTTCAAGACAATAACTAAGATATATTCGTAATTTTATTTAAATCAAAACCTTAACTGAAATATGAAGTAGCTTGAAAAATTCTCTCATTTATAAAAGAAAACAAATATAACAAAACTTTCAAACATTAATTTTTTTCATTTGTAAAAGTGTCATGTCATATAATATTTAATATATATATTTATATAATTTAACACATTCATCCTAAAGAGCACTATCTCAATAAACTTCGTTCGTTCCACATAGGTAAGGACGTATCACTTCGCTGCTGACGCTACATGTATGGTATATGCATTGACTAAGTTTTGATTATTATATTAAATATAAATTAGTTATGAATTGCGTGTCATCTTAACTTTGATGGGTTTTTTTTCTTGTGTTATTGAAACATAATAATTCATATAAGAATGTCATAATTTTTTATCTATTTATTACTTACACAATCATTTTTGTACTTTAATATTCCAGGATGAATTAATTTTAATTCTTAATTTCTATTTGTAGACTCTTTTCCAGACGAAAATAGCGTTTATTATAATATTGTTTAATATTAATTAGAAACACAATGCTCTGTCTACTTTATTCATGTGACAAATAATTGATATTAAAAAGAGACCAAGGTGTGTTCAACAATTCACCCGCAATCTACAAAGTTAAAATTAGAAAGACCATAAATAAATATTTTAGAAAAGTCTTAAAATAAAACGATTATATATTTATATTCATTTATTTATCTTCAAAGCATCTCTTAAACAGCAATTTTACATTTCGTTTTCGAGTGCGTCAAACCTAAAATCAAATCTATATTACACAATATTTTAACCTATATGGTACAAACAATTTACAATAATAAGTATATAATATAATAATTGTCATGTGATATGTGATATTTAGAAATAGAGCCCAACTATATGCTAAGGAATACAATTCAAGTTGGTCTTAAAAAGTCTATAATGAATTCGGATATATTTTCTTAATCATATATTTTTAAATACAACAATGATATTTTTTATCTTTAGCAAAACAATAACAACCAAATATACGTTTTTTTAATATCAAAAATTTAAGTAACAGTAATTGGCTTGCAAATTTCCATTTAAACAAATACAACTCTTACACGGGAATATAATAAGGGCTATATTTCTATAAAATGTTTAAGGCTTAATTAAATAAGATAATAACTAAATTGAGCACCTATTGTAGCACCGATTTCTGTCAAAATTATATTTAATCTGTATCTCAAGGTAATCAAAAAAACTCTATGGGTAAATTGATTTTAAGAAAAAAAAGTAACAAAACGCGGGAAAACACACAATATAACGCTGGGTGCTTACAATTTTTATGTAATTTGACATATGTCATTAATAGTGTTTATTTTTGACTACTAAATATCGGTGAGTGGAATATTAAGACGCTTACAATACGAAGTTTAAAGGTGCCAAAAAATATAAAAACAATATGTATGGGAACCTTCTATCGCCTCATTCTTTTTACAAAAAAAAAAAAAATTGTATATAATGTTCTGTTATAAAAAAAAATTGCATTTCAGACGTAATTGAAAAAAAAAACCTCTCTGATCAGCCTCTACCTTTATTATTTATCTATAGTATGACACGCGAATGAGTGGTACATAACAACTAGAAACTAATCGAACTACGGAGGCGACATTTCAATACCATTTATAAGAATATTGCTTAAAGTTTTGTGACTCTAAAGTGATCTATTATTGGAATAATATAATACAATTAATCTACTTTAAAGTATCATAGATGGCCTCGTTGGGATATGTACCATTCAAATGGATACTGTTGCTAAAACTTAATGAATTATCTTTACCGAGATGAACTTCCGTTCTGTCTAAGCTCTGATCTGGGTAATCATCCATATTACTGGTTATTTCTAATCTAATCGCATGGGTTTTTGGTTCTGTACTTTTATTGTTTTTATCACGTTCCCATGAATCTATAGCTATAGAAACATCGTTCTTGCTTCCCGTTTCATCGAAGTCGCTCGAAGCAACACTTGAATTCTCCAATTCGAAATCTGTTGATCTTTCTATAACAACGACTTCTATATGTCTGAAGGCATTGTCAAGGTTGCCATTCATCTGTCTCGCTCTTTCATCGTTACGACTGTTCACTTCCTTCTTTACGTTGCATATAACAGGATCCGTTGCAAGTATATCTATGTTGTAGTCATAAGTTTCCTCTTCACTGGTTTTATTACCGTTCGGCGTGCATATCTCTGCGTATATATTATCAGTACTGGAATCTGTGTCTAACTTCTCTTCTTCGATGTCGACAGCATCCGCTACTTGACCGTAAGGCAGATCTTCAATAACGGGTAACTTTCGTTTTTGTATTGATGATATGGATCGTCTAAGTTTCTTCTGGATTTGTGGTTCTTCTTCCGATATATCGATGGGAAGTGGTTCGTCTATATCCGATCTGTTCGGTGTAGGCGCTCTCGGCTTATCGATTTTCTTCCGGAAATTAACGAGTTTTTCGCTGTCATTGGAACGTTCCGTTTTTGTCGGCATGCTGTTGCTATTGCTCGATTCTTTTTTATCGGTTGATTTTTTAGGATGAAGTAAATTCGAAGTGGACTTACTAAGCACCCTTTTAGTCTTGACGTGAAATTCTGAGCATAATTTCTCAGTAATAAACGAATGCTGTTTGTAATTGATTTCGAAGTCACTATCGTTGTATAGAGATCCAGCTCCAAACATATTAATGTCTTCACAGCTTTGTATCTGATTGTATGATTCTGATTTAACCATCGCTTTCTCGGGTATCAGATCTGGTTGTATCCTCTGTCTTCTCTCGAGGTTCGAAGACGATTTGGTTGCTGCTGATTTCTTAAGCATATTTTCGTCAAGAGATTTCAATTTCCTACCAGAGCTAGAGTCGCTTTCCATCGAACCACAATAGTTTATTTGATCGACGCTAAGATTTTTCCGGCCATGTTTCATATTTATACCGCTATCTTCCTCTTCCGTATACGAGCTGTCTGGCATGCCAGTCTGTACTGACACCGATTTCGTCAGTACAGGCTTTTTGTGACTCGAACTGCATTGACTCGTACCCATATCAGAGGAAGAAGTTGTGAGGCTTTTATACGAATGGCTCTTTTCAGCCGTTCCATCGTTCTTTCGAAACGCACCAAATCTATCTTCAATTAGCTTCGCCATATCTTGGTAACGTTCTATAGAGCTGTGTTTCTCACCTAACGGATCGAAAGGATCCTTAACGTCTCTATACTTCTCACCGTTTTCGATTGCCGTAATTTTTTCATCTAACTTTTCCGTGCTCTTCAAAAGTTTGAGATTTTTGAACCATTTCCCTTTTTTCGGACCGGAATCTTCCCTAAATACGTGCATTTTGTCGTTGGTGAATTGCTCTGATTCAACTTTCTCCTCGCTCTTATCGTCCTTGCCCTCGTCGTCACTGTACACGTCGTAGTTCATATGCTCGAGTTCGTTTTTACTTAAAAATATAATAGAACCTTCGGTTTCATCCGGTATATCTTTTAATACTTTATCACTTTTTCCAAACAATCTTGACGTATCAATCTTCAAGCCTTGAAGGGTGAATTTCTTTTCCTTTTCAAATTTGACTGGTTCATGGTCTTCTTTGATAAGATCCTCGACTGTTTTCGCTTTGCTTACGACAGTTGAGTTTGCGTAGGAGATCTGCCTGATCCAGTTGTCAACGTTTAGTTGACAGAAGGTTAGAGCTTTCTGAAGGCGTGCGGAGAGGAACATTCGCTTCTCGCTTTCGAAGCCGAGCTGCGTTCGTCGTACCTTTATATTGCTGTTTAACGGTAGAAGTTGTAAGGTTTCTTTCGGATGGTACCGTGGGTCGACTTGCTTGCTCGGACTCGACGGTAACGAGTTGTATTCCGGGAGAGTACACATCACCAGCACTGGTTCCGTGCTCGCCGCCCGGAGCAGAAGGTCTTCTGTAAATTAAATATTTTCAATATTATTTTATGATCGATATGTATTTATTATTGCAGAGTTTATAGAGGAATGATGTATGTTCACGTTCATGACAAAAGCCTTAATTTAACGAATAAAACACGTCGGACTGGTCCACGGGTCTAGTAATGCAGGTTTATTTATAGGATCATCTCAACGCACTGCGAGCAATAACGATTATTATCGATATTTTATCGTCCGTATCGTAAATTACCAACTACAATTATGATATCATGTGATGTTTTGTAATATCACCGTTAAAAAAATATCAAGATTACTTTCTTTGGTTTTTTATCGTTATTAAAGGGACCGGATCGGTGAGTCTAAGTATGTAAAAAGTCGTAGTATTAAATTAACGTCTTATTTATTCAAAACATGATGGCATCACTTGATTGTAAATTTTTATATTTCTCATCAATATTAACATTAAAGATACAAAATGACTTCCTAAAAGTATATAAATTAATGACAGAGTATAGGTTTTTAAATGGTAAGTCGAAGGAAAAAAATAATAGTCAATAAAAATATATGTCATACTTTGACAACAAAATATTTCACTAATTAAAAAAAAACAAAATCTATTACGAATCAGACAGTTTAAAGTATCGAATTGTCAAAGAAGAAGAGACAATTTATTTACCTCCAACATCATGTGCCATTTCGATAGGAACAGTGCCAGCCAGCAGCCTCACTCTGGTAGGTAGCCTCCACAGGCTCAATAAGTGTGGTAGCCTGTGAGCTCGCGAGGAAATATCTGGTGGCACCGGAGTCGAAGATGGTGATACATCATCCCATTCAGCAGGGGACAGCTCCTCTGGACATACTTCGTACATCTCGCCCTTGGTGTTTATTGGTACGAAGAACTCCTGTAATTTTATGGTATCCTGTTAGCTATCTATTGCAATTAGTATCGATTTAATTTCTGAGATATCAAATATATAATACACATGCATGTATGTTCAAAATAATGTCAGATGCAGCGTTTATTCCCGTGTCCCCATAAAAAGTGATATAATTGCACTATTTCCAAAAATCGTATTTGCCAAATAATCATCGTCATTATCATAACACAAAACAAAGTCGCTTGCCGCTTTCTGTCCCTATACACACTTAGATCTTTAAACTTACTCAACGGATTTCGACACGATTTTTTTTAATACATATATAGATTGACTCGATAGGAAGGCTTTTGTTTATAATATTAGAACAACATAGCTAAGAAACACTGATAATTTTAGAAGTTTCTAATGTGATGTGAGGAGTAAATCCTACGAAATATTCGCTGACAAATGTTCAACGTTTTTACATCATAATAGTCACACATAAATCATGTTTATATAATAAAATGAATATCCGTCCTAATAAATATAGCATACTATATATGTATACAGTATGTAAATAGAATGATGTCAAAAAATACCGTTCAAAACCATAGAGCCAATACATTAGTATTACACACTCTGGTTCCAAAACTAGTTTTCAAATGAAGTCTGATGTTATCACAACTGTAATTAAATATATGAAAAAAAGGCGAGTAAATTAAAGAGGTTATACTATAAAATAAGTCATATCACGTGTGGATGTAACCTAAATAATAATATTACTCTCTCCAGTCATTACAATACCCGCAATGTCACGCAACAGGTTATTGTTTATGGTTACATTTCAATATGGCCGCCTTATCGGCTGAAGGCTTACAGTAAAGCACGTAAATGTTTGCAAACTTGTCTCATTTATTGAGACTTAAGTTATCAGCGGCTGTTAATTAAATATTAGTCGGGTATGTAATTAAAAAAAACCTTTTCTGTTTGATATTCTGAGAAAAATACTTACGACTTAGATATTCGACAAAAAATGGCCTCATTTAACGTACCATAAAGGTAATTCTGTTTAACATTATAGAAGATATTAACGTATACAATTGATAGCAAATTATTTTATCCGATATTCAAATAGAGATGGCAAGAAACAAGTAATAATAAATACGCAGCATAAAAAAAATGTAAATCAATGAATCTATTCCAATTTTAAATCAAATACAAAGCGATGGTATGTGTAATCGAGTTATCATATTCATGAGGTTTTATTTTTAGTTTTTTAGCTATTTCATGTTCTGCCTTAACATTAAAACGAAAAAAAAATGTAAATAAAATAACAACCTCTCTTTTCCTCGATGTAACGATTTTGATGGCAAACCTAAAAAGACTAAGCTAAGCTCTTTCATAGAAAAAGGTAAAGAGTATTTGATAAAAAGAAGAAAGTGGACAGAAAATGAATATCAACGATTAATATCATCCCAGTAAATATCGTTGGTTTAAATGAAATATTTCACCATTAGTATATCACTGTGTAATCAATTCGTGACACGTTCACCCGCTAGCAATTTAGCTACGATCAAAACTGATTAATCCTTTACTTAGCGGTATAAAGTACCACAGTGCGTAAAATCGTTTAAGCATATTTTTTACGCGACTGTGACTTAAATAGCTGAGATGGCCCAGTGGTTGGAAGGCGTGCATCTTAACCGATTATTGAGGGTTCAAACCCTACAAATCACTGAATATTTGGGTGCTTAATTGTGTTTATAGTTCATCTCGTGCTCGGCGGGGAAGGAAAACATCGGAGCATACCTGCGAATTTACTGCAGAATTTCGATTTAGACATGCATCTAATTTCATGGAAATTCTGCCACAAGTGTATTCCCGCCAAGCAAACCCGCATTGGAACAGCGTGGCCTTATGTATATAGCTTTTGTTGTTCTTGGTCTTCTCACCTTAAAAACGCAATGCTTCTATTAATAAACGCATTGTATTTTTTTTTAAATAACTTATTGAATCTTCCATAGGACAATTTCTTATAGAATAAGTACATACTTGTTTATTAACTAGTATTCGTTTTTGTAATACAGATGAAATATTTTCGAAAGAATGCCATGGATCGTGGATACACCAGCATTACTTTTTCGTCCTTCGGATACTGACAACGTTACCAAAGTTATTATGGTAATTATGATTCTAATGTTGATGAAGATCTCCCGGAACAATTTACAGCTTAGGGGAGGAAAAGTTATTAATCTGCAAATCTAAAATGTACCACTTTTCATGTCAGACAGTAGACTTTTGAAACGAGATATTTTCCTTCTATTTTTTTAGTATAATCTGCATATTTTATCCTCATAATTTCAAAAATTTCAATAGTGTCTATCTCAAAATGTATCGAGCACGGAGGCGTCGAGGCACATGTTCGCCAACGAGTTTGATATAACCCAAATACTCCATACAATGGTGTAAGCGCTTATCTGATGCGAGTACAAGTTCATTACTTAATACATCTTACCAGACACTAGGGCTGCCACCTTTAACATTTTATGTAACGAAACAATACCATATGTTCAGCAAGGTTTGTTGTAAATATAATTATTTATATATTTGCAATGCCTATTTTAGTAGTCTTATTTTTTAATTGAAAGATTGATAAAATAGAATTTTCGTCGTTGCAAAAACAAAGTATGTATCTTTTTGGTTGTATCCTTTTATTTTTCGTTTAAAAAATAATATTTTTCTTAGAAAAACATTTGTAGTGTCTGCTACGAAATAAACCTAAGTTGCATATTTTTCAAAACATATTTAATTCAAGAACACAAACGACCCCATGGGCACCTGATAGTAAATCAGTTAAACATAACATAATATATAAAAGTTGCGTTCAAATACGACCACAAAATGTAACTGTAATCAGAACGAAAACATTTATATATTTTTTATTCTAAATTCAAACGGTTACAGTGACAACCCTGCCGCGTATTGTATTGCAAAAAGTTAGAGAAAAGTTGAGCTTGTATGCAAAACACTTTTAACATCACACTCATTTATCTCCTTGTCACTCGAACTAAATATTATGACTTTTTAATTAAATGTCATGTTGTCATTTTTTTAATTTGCAACGTTTAGCATAATCATATTCGGCCTAGTTTTGCATCATTTAACAATGAAGGTCGTATAGCCTAATCACTATACATATTTAACAATTATGTTACGAAAAAAAAGTTTATAATGAGCTAGGTACACGTATATGAATTTTTGAGAACAGAAATTGCGATTCAACGGTAAAATTCTGCTTGTATTCTTGGCCTCAATCCACGCGCAAATAACTACACAAATCATGACGATTTGTATAGTTATTACATATATATTTTATTGTACGTTAATAATTTAACGAATAAATAAAATAGTGCACCAAAAAAATCATTCTGAGGATTTCGAAAGAGCGTCGTTCAGGGCTGTACTGAATTTCCTATGATAATCACCTTTAGGCGCCTTGCTTTGAAGCACAGTCATATAATTCCACTTATCTCCATACATCGTGAGTTCCTTGCTCAATTTCCTAGAACTTTTAATTGACGCTGACCTGGAGATCCATGTGATTACCGCATTTTTTCCATATTTCTCCAAATCTAATATCCCCTGATTAGAAATAATGGTACCATCAACTTTGATTACCACCAATGTGGGAACACATGTTATTCCGTACATATATTTGAGTACAACTACCAGGGGATCAGAATACTTAAGAGTAAACCAATTCGCTTGTCGCTCGTATGCATGATTAAAGTCTTCTTCGGTCTCGTCCATCGGTACAAAGATGACTTCGATAGGAAGGTTCACGAACTTGACGTTTTCATATATTTCATAGAATTTCTCGATGATTCCGTCCTTGTCTACACCGCAGGACGTGAAAAGGAGGACAATAACGTCCGCGTTCGTTTCGAGCCACTCGATTGGTATCTGCTCGTCGTTTTTGTTGAAGATTGCCGCTTCGTTAAGCCATTTGTACGGCTTAAGCTGGAGATCCGTTGGTTCCATTGATTTATTTCCTAGTAATATATCCACGATATCAATTTCCGTTATTACGTATTGGAAACCAGCAATCTTATTTATCTATAACCCACAATATCTGCAAGGCTTGATTTAAAAATAGCCAATGAACAAACAGTACAAAGTTGTTATATTTTTGAAAGCTTCAAGTGGAAATTTTGACAATCAGTCATCAAAAATAGGCATGTCGTACAAATTACGTTACAACAAAAAGGTTAAGAATGCTTTCAAAGAATTTCTCTTATGTTTTTGTTGGACAGTTTTAGATAATAAAGAACATTGACCAGTCTCTAATATTGTAACTTTACCAAATAGTTTTAATGCGAGCGGTTTTTAAACATTAAATTAGTAGGCAGAATTATTAAGATCTATAATCACATAGCCTATAAAAAAATATAACACGTCAAATTTAAATGATAATCCGAAATCATTTTGCTTTTAGACAATACCGATTTTCCTTATTGGTACGAAATAAATCAATATTAACTTTGTAGTAATTCTATTTTGATCGTTGAGCCACAGATAACTTAAAAAATATTAAATTATACATTTTTATTCTAGTTTACATAACGGAACAACAATAAATGATAGCCCATTATGAATATAGTTCAAAGTTGACTGAAATATAAACATAGCTCGATTTTGGTACAAAAATAAACTCATGTTCGCTCTTATTACCAACCAATAAAGACGATTTTCCACTAAATTTTGTAACATAAAACTACGAACAAATGTCGGTCAAAATGAAACTTAAATATTATTTCTACTATTACTACGAAAAATATTTCTGAGCTTTATTGTGTGTGCACTAAGGTTGTTTTTTGTGTGGCGCGCGTTAATCAAAGGAAAATTTTACGTTTGCACCAATGCAAGTACATTCGTGCGATGTTTGTAAATTATCGAATGGACGAACAGTACCGAACTGACCGTGGTCGAAACGTGACTATAAAAACTGTCACAGAATATAAATGCCCAATCCATTGTTATGGGATTTTGAGCTCAATCATAAACAGTAATTAGGTCGTAAATCAGTTAAACGTGCAACAATCAGATGGCATTGTTTTACCGACAAGTTAGTTTCCTCTTAAACATATCATAAATACAAATAAAATATTAAAATCGATCACGGCTGCACATACTGATGTACACATACATAATTCAATACAACTTAATTAGTTACATTTAATTATAATTTTCGTCACGCATTTTGTTTGGTATGTAGACTTATTAAAATGTATATTAAAGTGTGTGAAAATATTCACTACAATCGATTACAAATCATAAATAACTTTGCCACAATCAATTGATACACTTATATAAATCTTGCTTTTGAACTGCGTTTTACGGAACACCCTTTATTAATATCATTACATAGTATAAAACAAAGTCGCTTACCGCTGTCTGTCCCTATATACGCTTAGATCTTTAAAATAACGTAACTGATTTTGATGCGGATTTTGTTAATAGATAGAATGATTCCAGAGGAAGGTTTTTGTATATAATGCATAGACAATATAGCAAAGAAACACTGATAAATATAGAGGTTTCTTATGTGATGTCATAAATAAACAAATGTAGTATATTTTGTGTCAGTATTGCACCCGTGCGAAGCTGAGGTAGACTATAAAACTTAAAAACTTTTCATGATAAAACAAGATCTTCTTTGACTTGATATCTATCAAAAATTACTGACGCAAATTTTCCACTGACAATAACATTACTTTAAACAAAAACCATGTGATATTTTTACATAACCTTACATAATATTTGAACCTGTGATCATCAATTAAGACACAGGAATTCTATTCACTGGACCATGTCACAATACGGCCGACGATTATAAATAATATTGGCGACATTAAAACCTATGTCCTTTATTAACCGTTATGTGATAAAACGCATTTTATGCCCCAGGAGTGTAATTAAAGGGGCAGGATGTGTAATTACTAGCTAGTGAGATGTTATTAAGCTATTTCTTGCTTTAAATGTCTTTATAATTGACTTTTACAAGCTGCATTGTAGAAGTCAATTATAACGTTTCTGATACGAATTCAGTGCAATTAATTTTATTTTGACTGGATTAAATTAAAACATAAAAAGCATTTACGAATTAGTCAACTATGTATATTTATTGGTAAGAGATACTGTTGTATAAAATCTACATCCATTTATTTAATATATTATTGTTGTATTAAGAGTATTATTATTATGACATTTGTGTGTTTATATGTATTTCGTGTTTTTAAGTATACTTTCTCATTCTAACCAATTTGAAATAAACTACCGCAGTGATTAGTTACCAAATTTTACCGTCGTCGACCTTGTGTGTCCCTCGGTGCCCTTCAAAGGTCATCGGAGTAGTTTATACAGGTTAGTTTCAAGGGTCAAGGGATCGCCCACGCCTACGAAATCATATCAGAAGTTTCTCAGAAATATCCTAATCACTATATAATAATATAACGTTCGATCGTTTTTACATTCATTTAGTATAATATACTGGTTCTTTCAAGCCTTTTCAACCGACTTCAAAAAGGAGGAGGTTATCAATTCGTCTGTATTTTTTTTTTATGTTTGTTACCTCATAACTTTTCACTGGGTGGACCGATTTTAATATTTTTTTTTGTTTGAAAGGTAGTGCTTCCCGTGGGGTCCCATTTTAATTTTATTTTTTCCGATGATGGTATCCGTATGAAAACGACATAAGTCTTAAATTTGCATTATGTATATGCGCTACAAATAGGTGAATAACTGATAATCATGTCAACCAATTTTGATGATTCTTTTTTTATTATAAAATATATACTTCAAGGGTAATTTGGTGAAAGTTTGGTAAGGTTCTGAGCATACGATCTATGACAAAGTAACGGAACGGAAGGGAACGGAACAATTCTGAGGAGCACGTTAGCGATATTCGGTCGAATCTTTTATTTATAGGTTATTGGTTGGTATACTAACCAAAAAGGTTTTATAAGTGAAAATATTACATTTGTGACATGAAAACAACTGGTCAGATTTGGTTGCAATTTATATTTATAACAATTATATCTATAACTTATAAGTTATCTCTGTCAGTATTATTTGCATATATACATATATTGCAGTTTTCTTCACGGAATTGTAATATATTTTTTTAAGTATACATATTTTTCATATCTCTTCCCAAAGTTCGTGTTTATCAATAAGCAGAGTGATTCCAGAAGAAGGTTTATTTGTACAATACAGACATTATTACAATGGAGAAAAATTGTGAATTACCTTGCTGGCTGAAAGTGAGACATGTGAGAAAACATCACATACATTACTCTGATCCCAATGTCAGTAGCTAAAGCACTTGTGTTATGGAAAATCGGAAGTAACGAAGGTACCACAAACACCCAGACCCAAGACATCATAGAAGACTAATGATAATCTATATCGACTCGGCCGGGAATCGAACCCGGGACCTTGGAGTGGCGTACCCTTAAGAACCGGTGTACACACCACTCGACCACGGAGGTCGTCAAAAGGAACAAGAATTTTTCATTTTATGGTTATTATACAATCTAATATAATTTGTTCAATTCAATTTGTTGTTCAAGCCGGGAAGGGTAATAATATTTATATAATTGCATGGTTGCAATACTAATTATCGTAATAACAAATACTAGTGTGCCTCTTTGTAACACAGCCGTGAATTCCTCTAACGATGCTCATACCACGAATCATACTGGCATTACTCCATTCCACATATAATTAGCAATACAAAAAATATATTTACCGATAAAATCGAGAATGTACGGTTAGAGTAATGATCGCACTTATAATTGTAAAATTACAACGTAACGTACGTGTACCGAGTATGGACTCTACGTGCCAAATTAGATTTTAGTATAAGGAAGAGTGTTTGCTTTTACAAATTACTACTCAATGGAATAGTGGGTCAATGTTTTTGGACCTCGATTAGGGTCACTGACACGTCTTGTATGAACTTTGTATTATAGGTGCTTTAGTTTTTTTTTTATTAATACGCACTGACTACGATAAAAGAGGTTTTATATTACGACTGTTTCGTTTGAACTCGTAAACAGTCATTGCCATTCAAATATGAAATGATATTTCATAGAACAGTTTAGTTCAAATTTACAAACAAATCTAATAAACTAATTTGATGCTCGATTCCCGATTCAATATTAAACTGTAATTAAAATCGAGTCTACGATACGCTATTATGATATAACTAGACAAATCTTATTACCGCACTATATTTTTGTAAGCTTCGTAATTAAATTAAGGGGGTGTATTATCAAAGTAAAAATGTCATGCGATTTGATTATCGCTTTTATTATTAGTTTAAAAAAAAATATCTTCTATATTTTTGAAGGGTTACAGACTTTCAATTCCCTACTTTCCACACTGGCCATGAATAAACCAGTGTTATAGAGACAGTATAATAAGGTCATTCCAATAGTTGGCACGGATTGTCTATGTATGAAGCCGTCCCCTATTAGTGAGCTTCGTCTGCATTCTTATAATCATTGCTTGTTACTTGAATCAATAATTAAAGTCAATAATCCCTTAGTCTGTCTTACTCAGAAATACTTATAAAATTTTAACAAAAAGAAAAACCGACTTCAAACAAAACACTATTTTAAAACAAATAAAAATGTACTAAAAAGTAATAAAAATAATTGCATATATAACATATTTTTGAGAGTCCTCCTAGGTAAAATGAAATGAAAAATATTAGACTACTTAAAAGTCGATTTACGATTATATAATGTAGTTATAATTATTGCTATATTTGGAGCCGGTGTCAGCCACGGGTACACGCTTCAACAATCAAAAGAAAGAAGCGATGCGAGCCTCTTGATTGACCCAGTATAATATCGTATAAAAGGTAATTTGTAAGAAACATATTTCTTAAAGTATTCTCGTATTGTTTTTTGATAGATATAGTGTAGGTTGCCGTTTAGGAGTTCCGTCAATACATAGTATACAAAGTCGCTTTCTCTGTCCCTATATCTTTAAAACTACGCAACGGATTTTGATGCGGTTTTTTTTTAATAGATAGTGTGATTCAAGGGCAACGTTTGTGTATATAATAAATGAACAATATAGTAAAGAAACACTGACAATTTTAGAAGTTTGCAGTGTGATGTCATAAATAAACAAATTCTTTAGTATATTTAGTATCAGTTTTGCACCCGTGAGAAGTCGGGGCGGGTCGCTAGTTAATTATAATATTCGATTATGACAATTACATGAACATAACCACGTTCCGGAAGATGATTTAAATATCCAAGTAACCCATAAATAAAAGATTCGACCGAGTATTGCTAACGTGCTCCTCAGAATTGTTCCGTTCCCTCCCGTTCCCTTAATTTGTCATAGATCCTATACTCAGAACCTTACCAAACTTTCACCAAACTACCCTTAAAGTATGTCCTTTATAATTTTAAAAGAATTATCAAAATTGTGCCAACCAATTTTGAGTTATTCACCTATTTATCGCGCACATACATAATGCAAATTTAAGACTTATGTCGTTTTCATACGGATACCATCATCGGAAAAAAATAAAAAAAAAATGGGACCCCACGGGAAGCACTACCTTTCAAACAAAAAAAAATTATCAAAATCGGTCCACCCAGTAAAAAGTTATGAGGTAACAAACATAAAAAAAAAAAAAAAAAAAAAAAAAAAATACAGACGAATTGATAACCTCCTCCTCTTTGAAGTCGGTTGATAAAATAATCTTATTGAATTTTCGTAGTGTAATTGCAATTAATTTAATTTAACAAAGATGATCATGAGGTCTCCGGTTTGACAAAATGTTAGTTTCTTTTATGAATAAAAAACACGTGGCTTTCTTCTTCTGTGTCTTTTATTAGAATCTATTTCGTCTTTCGATGCGATTCAAAATCCAACATACAAATTATATTTATGACGAGCTGTTCCCCGCGCCGTTTTATATGTATTGTCTAAATGCTCTTAAAACACACATGTAGTGTTTATAATTTATTTATTATATAGTATTTTAGTCATAATAAGTAAACAACTCAAAAGAACAATTTAAAATAATTCGTTTATTTATTATATCTGGAGTCGAGAAGGCCCAGTGGTGAGTCGAGATGGCCCAGTGGTTAGAACGCGTGCATCTTAACCGATGATTGCGGGTTCAAACCCAGGCGAGCACCGCTGATTCATGTGCTTAATTTGTCTTTATAATTCATCTCGTGCTCAGCGGTGAAGGAAAACACACGATGTTTTCCTAAACAACCTGCATGTGACAAATTTCATAGAAATTTTGCCACATGTGCATTCCACCAACCCGCATTGGAACAGCGGGGTGGAATATGTTCTAAAAACCTTTTCCTCAAAGGGAGAGGAGGCCTTTAGCCCAGCAGTGGGAATTTACAGGCTGTTGTTGTTGCTGTTATTATATCTTACGAATAGATACGTACAAAAGTGTATTGTGAATAAAAAGCAAACAAGACATAAACATGACAGCAATTGAACTATTATTTTTCGAATATAAGTTGAAAAAAAAATCTGAAAAATATTTACAAGACAAATTTACATACAAATAGCATCAGCGGAATGTAACTAAGAGCTAATTCATGACAACGAGTCACTTATGGATCCCATTACCATTTCTTGCCATTCGTCTTCGAGTCGTGCGCTTTGAGAATAGCTCGCGGCGGTCTAGACAAAGTTAGACTTCGGTTACATTTGAGTAACTTAAGAGGTTTATAATGAAGATGCCGCCGTCGTTTGTGACGAACGCTCTAATTAATAAAACAAAGAAAAGTGGAAAAAATTATTGCGTAATTATTATTATTTTTTTATTGTTTTATGATATACGTAAGTACACCACATCACAGCCCGTAGACATTGGCGTTGTAAGAAATATTAATTGGAAATAAGGATATGCTTGTTACACAGCCCCCCTCAATTAACTATCCCAAGTATTGCTGCTCAGCGGTGGAATATATGATGAGTGGGTGGTGGTGGTGCCAACACAGACTTGCACAAGGTCAGACATGAAAAAATTAAAATTAAATTGAAATACTAAAGGGTATTTTTATTATTAAAACCGATAAATTACAGACTAAACTGTACATAAACACAATATAAAGAATCTAACAGTAATATGTAGATTATTGAATTATGGATTAAAAAAGACGAAAATAGTATATAATTTAAAAAAATAGATCAGATAAAACTTGTATAAAATGTGTCTATTTATACATACATATTAATTATGTACATATATTCTACGAATACATTTTGATACTTGTATATTAATATTTATTATTTAGAGTTATTATAATTACACTCATCAAATGGTATGTTCAAAACATAATTAAAAATAAATTAAGATAAAAGTTTAAAAATGTCGTTGAAACGAAAGTTAGACCTTACTGGTTAACTAATAAATAATAATATATGTACATCTATATTAAGCGTACAGAGAAATCAATTTAAATATACATCATACAGTTTCTTTTATAAGATAGTAGCAAACAATTGAAATTAGGATATTTTACAATAAAAAATATCAAAGAACTTTTTTTATAAAGACGGTAGATTAAGATAGCACTTATTATCATTTAATCGGCAATTTCTGCTATTTTTTTATAGAATATGTTGGCTGGCAATAGAACTATGAACCATTCGAATGTAAGTTATCATTAAAACACCAATACGCCACCAACCTTGGCGGCCAAGCTGTTAAATGTGCTTGTAGTTTACATGTATGTAAAATAATATGATCATAAAAATGTTCATAGCAGTAATTCTTTACCGATGATATAATTTCGTCCGCGGTCCGCGCGTAATGTGTCCGCATACAACCCCTTACATAATTAAGCTCATTACACCGCAAACAAAACGAAATGAATCATTTTTCGCATGCGTTATACAGGGTTGAGTTATCGAAGACGCCTGTAATAAGTAACATTTTTAAACTTCAAATTAAACAACGTAAATTTTTATTAGTAATAATTTCTTAAACTTTTTCGTAAAGTAAAAAATAAAAGGAAATTTAATAATTTAATCTTATAATAAATACGTTTTCTAAACGTCCCTTGTTTTCCTCGAGTAAAAAAATAAATAGAATAAAATAAAACGTGACAGCCCTATTCCATCGTCCTAGCAACACGGTTCACCGAGGACACTGCCCTCACACAGCAGAAATGTACAAACGGACTGTACATCCAGACGCCATAATCCCTATTACAATAGCTATAAAGTTCATTTTATTGTTTTCAATTGTTCAAATAAGTTAGTCCTGTAACGAATTCTTTACTTCATTTTGCTGTGTATATAAACCTTGTCTAGTATGAAATAGAGTTGATTTTCGTTTGACTGGCAATTGATTTAATTCTGCTAGATCTTTACTGTCGAAGTCCTGCTGTGCGTTACTATGGGTTGTCGAAGGAAAATAGACAAAGAGTACTTAATGTTCTTTCCAGTGTAAGGATGTATTTCTTTTTAATTTCATTGTAAATGGTGGACGGTCTCGTGTAATGCTATTTTATAATAATGAAGCTTTTACATAAAGCACCTCGGTTACGACTAGTGTGTAGGTAATGGGTTTTATGTAAAGTATATAAGAATAATGAACATGGCACTTATTTACATTTGATTCGAAATTTAAATCTTATTAAATGGAATCTGTGTTTTTGACTAGAAAATATACGCATTGAAATTAACGAATAATATGTAATCAGGAGGCCGGGAACACAAATAAACTAAACCGAAACACGATACAGATCATACATGACATAAGGATTCGAGTGTTTTTTTTATTCGATAGCGTTGACGTTTATTGTATGCAATAAAAATAGTGCCATCTAGTGACAAAAACCGAAATCATAAGTGTGAGCTTTTCACTTAGCCGTTTAAACATCGAACATAGATTGACATTCGATATTGAAAAGATTAAACGTGATTGGTTATTTCTAGGATTTTGCGAGTGTTGGTAGCAATTTTGACAATTCGAAATTTAAAATTAATTCGAAATTGAAAATAAATTTGTATTACTATTGCGAAGTTTCGTATACCGACTTACTGCGATACGCTCCGTACATACAATACCAGTGCTTACATTACATCTGTCTGTTAAGCTGTCACTACTTCACTACTAAACAAAATTTGACGAAGATTCGAAGCAAGCTTAAAACTATTGTTGCTATATATTTGGTCAATCAAAACCAATACAAATCAATCAACCGTGCTTGATAGAGCAAGTTTTCACTAATGATGTTAGTACCTATATAGAAACAATTAAGTACATTTTTTTAACTGTTTTTGAAATGCTTTTAGTGTGGAAACGTTAAACGAAATTGTAATTTGTAATATAAAACTAAGCAATTATTTTCAACAGTCTCTAAGTTAATTCTAGCCGTGTTAATACATTATATTAGTGTTATTTCTTTTTGTTATTATTAAAATCTGTTACAAAATATGTAATTAGAATTAGTTTGTTTAAAAAATAACTAGCGTCCAAACAAGTGATCCGATCTTGACTGTGATTAGACTTGCGTATTTTTTTCTTAAGTTTTTTTACACAAATATGTAATATATAATATATTATTTTTGATGTCGAATAAGTTAATTAAAAATCGATTTTATATCATATCTAAAAATGTTATACGATTTCCGGCAAATTATAGTAATAAAAGCGTTTCGTCTATATCGAGGAATCGAATAATAATCGAGAACCAATATTAGAGGCGAATCGATTTTTTCGCTTTGCATTGTTCGACGTTCTCGTGATGTGGTTGATTAATCGATATTATTTCAGTAATAAAGTGCATCTCGCGTGCATCGTGTTTATACTTGATAGAAACACATTTCTTGTTTTTATTTTCCGGACCCGCCCGCGGCTTCACGTTCTCGTGATAATAATATTAGACTTTAACAAGTAATTCGCCCAGTCTTCGCACGGTTAGCGGCGGAATGTTATGCGGAATGCTCCGGGAAGGCATTTTACAGCGGACTTGTCATAATACCCACTTACGAAACAAGAGTTTCCTTCGTGCAATTTAAAGAAAACTATAAATAAATTAGTTTATCTTTACTAATATTATAAAAATGGCTTTAGATAAAAATAGTAAAAACACATTTTCCGATTTAGATAATGTGGTATCGACATAGTCCCGGCTATGGTAATAGGCTTCTTATTTAATTCAACTCTCGAGGGGGAGAAATGGTTGGTGGCCGTTAGCAGACTAAATTTGTATAATATAAGTAATAAAATAAACACTATAAAAATAATATATATAGACTAGAAAAAACGCATATTATTATCGTAAGTATTTTGTCTTCCTGAGCAATTGGTGACAACACCCTCGCTCAGAAGAGATTATAAATTCTGTGTAGCAAGTACTATTCCCGTTGCATATACTACCTATACCACCTATACTCTTACACTTAGCCTTTTTATATGCAGCTGTACGCAAATAAAGCTTTTCACGTAGAAATTACAGTAACAGATAAACCAAAAATGAATGCAACTCGATCAACGAAACAGGTTGACTTTGTATTATTTAAATGTTAAAAACGAGTAACTACTGAGTTTCTTGCCGGTTCTTCTCGGTAGAATCTACTTTCCGAACCGGTGGTAGCTTCACTTAATTGTAAAATGACGATTCAAAAGTGTTTGTAAAAGCCAACTTGAATAAAGTTTATTTTGATTAATTGATTGATGGAGGTAACAATGAACGATATAAACAGTTAAACTTACCGACGTAACAGTTTCAGCAACTTAATATACAAATAACTTAATTAACTTATAACTTCGCATGTCCAGCAAATATTATGAATTGATAATGATTTATCTTCCATTTAAACATTTAAAAAAGAGCCGGTGTACAAGTATGGTAATAAATATTTTATTCTTTATAAATATATAACAAACTATGTTACTTGTCGTAAATGTTTTATAATGTTTATTTAAGCTGCGTTTTGTAACATGATATTCTTGTAGATCGCACGCATTGCATTAATTAATAATCAATTAGATCTTTTTTTCTTATATCTAGCTATAGCAAAGGTATTATGTTTTTAAATACAAATTTTCCATATGATTAATAAAAAATTCTAGTGATATTTTAAATATGGAAACGAAAAAAGCTTCTTTTTTTAAATGACCTTAGGCTGTTTAATATTATGCCTAAAAATTGTGTAAACATTTAAATATTAATTATTAATTAACCTTAATTGGTTTGACAGATTTTTTTTTTAAATGAGGTAAAATAAATAACACTGTAAAATATTTTGTAAGAAAATTGTTCCCATAGCAAATTTTCTCTACACTGTTTATGTACATTAGGCATTTAGAGTTTGATATACTTAAACATACGCATTAGATTTAAATACATGAACGGAATTATGTATGGAATACACGAAGTTAGACGGATACAAACGTAGACAATATATTTACCTTGAAAGTTAAATTAACAACATTTTTTATTTCTATGAGACGATGGTGCATTTAACCAAATAGTTTTTATATGTATAGACAGCCTATGTATACCTCATTGTTGGTCTCTATTTTAAAAAGTGACCAAAGTATTATATGAGCATTATGACATACACAGTCGCTTTGTTCGCGTTTTTGGGTTTTGCTTGTCATGATTTACCCAAAGTTTTTGGCAAAAGCCGAGATGGCCCAGTGGTTAGAACGCGTGCATCTTAACCGATGATTTCGGGTTCAAACCCAGGCAAGCACCACTATATATATGTGCTTAATTTGTGTTTATAATTCATCTCGTGCTCGGCGGTGAAGGAAAACATCGTGAGGAAAACTGCATGTGTCTAATTTCATCGAAATTCTGCCACATGTGCATTCCACCAACCCGAATTGGAACAGCGTGGTGGAATATGTTCCAAGCCTTCTCCTTAGTGGGAGAGGAAACCTAAGCCCAGCAGTGGGAAATTTCCAGGCTGTTACCTTTTGGCTAAACCTATGTCTTCTTGGATTTCAAGTTTGTTTCAAACCAAATTCATCAAATTCGGTTCATCGGTTTGGTCGTGAAGACAGACAGACAGAGTTACTTTTACATCTATAATATGATTGTGTAAAACTTACGTTCCCCTGGGGGTCGATGAGTTGGGCGTACTTCGGAGCCTTCGCCTTCCTGCCGTCCGCGAACACGCCAGCCAGTCTCAGCGGCGTGCCGGGCCGCGCCGCCGCCCGCTCGTACTGCGCGCCCACTCGACCACTCTCTGTCAAAATTGTTATCATTCATTACTGACGCCTTAGTGTATTCTATTATCTCATTCAGAAACGTAGAAATATGTTTCCAACATTCCTAAGATTTTAGAAACGAAGAGAGAAAAGAAGGTTAGGTTTGGTAAAACATTTAATATTCTCATTACCCAGAAACGATTTGGGTCAAAAAGTATCATGCCGCTTGTAAATAGCGTAATTAAAAACGATATCGTTAAATCAATCAAGTCATGATGAACGATAGATATATCAGTAAAATTTAATTTCAAATAAGAAAATAGTATTTCTTTAAATCCAAACTCGCTCTCAGAAAGTTATGTCAATTGTAGAAGTATGCTGTAAGAAACTCGAAAGTCGTAACTCACCTCAGGACACGAGCGTGACATGTCAGAGTATGAACGACATTGATAAATAATATATATAAACATAAAATATAGACATAATATATATATAAATATATACATAAAATTTATAAAATACAACCAAAATAATCGTAAGCGTAATCCTGCAAGTCGGTGTCAACACTTCACGATGAGATAAGAAGAATCTTACAGCATCGCACTAATACTAATAATAATTATATGGTTGTACTGTATGTACTGATGAAATATTGACCGACGGTTTATCGAATAGAGTTTCGTATAGCTTTATTATTGTGATCCTTTGCTGAGGTATATTGTTATAATTATAAATAATAATAATAGGGATTAATTCTTTGTTAGTGATCCTTACCAGATGCAGGTCTCGCTCGGTAGGCGGAGATAGCACGAGGGGACACGAGGGCGAAGGCTCGGCTGCGCAGGAGAGCCGCGATGGAGCCCCGTGCCGTCGCGAGCGCTCCACCGCGACAACCGCATACCGAAAACCAACCTAGGAAACAAATAATTGTTAATACATATTTGTATCAACAAGTAAGGTGATGATTTCTGAAAAAAACTATACATACAATTTTTTTTTTACGGTATAGTTTGGCGGACGGGCATATGGGCCACCTGATGGTAAGTGGTCACCATCACCCATAGACAATGACGCTGTAAGAAATATTAACTATTCTTTACATCGTCAATGTGCCACCAACCTCGGGAACTAAGATGTTATGTCTGTGCCTGTACTTACACTGGATCACTCACCCTTCAAACCGGAACACAACAATACTGAGTACTGTTATTTGGCGGAAGAATATCTGATGAGCGGGTGGTACCTACCCAGACGGGCTTGCACAAAGCCCTACCACCAAGGAATTAATTACTAATTTGTTAAAACAACTAATGTTCAGCTACAAAATGCAAGAAAACGCTTTAATGTTTCGTGAGTTCCGAAGTCACGTGTATAATTGTTGAAATCGACTTTAACGACTCGTATTCGTAATAAATAGAATATAATAACAATAACAGTCTGTAAATTCCACACGGCTGGGCTAAGACCTTCTCCTCCTTTAAGGAGAAGGTTAGCACCACGCTGTTCCGAGGCGGTTTGGTGGATTCACATAAAATTAGACAAATGCAGGTTTCCTTACAATGTTTTCATTTACCAGAAAATCCAGTGGTGCTTACCTGAATTTGAACCGCAATCATCGGTTAAGAAGTTCGCGTTATAACCACTGGGACATCTCGGCTCTTAATCTTTAGTCAAAGACGATCGGATAGCGCTGTGTGAAAGTGCGAAGTGTTTCCGGTTCATGTCGGATTTGCATTCCAAACGGATTATGAGTATTAGTGAGTTGAAAAGGGACCACTTAGGTTAGCAAACTCACTTGACAAATCTCTAGTCTCGCTTGAGCATACCCGCCGTGTCCGAAACCGGTCAAGTTATCATCAACAACCCCCAAGTAAAGATAATACCCACGAAAAAAAAATCAGTAAATCATAATTTGTTCCTAAGCAAAACTCCTGCTAACTCAATGGTTATATAGTAAGCGAATACATCGTTTCATCTCTTTCTTTCATCGTTAATTTAACATACGAAAGAAGAAGACGAAGCTCGTTACATCTATACAGCAGCTAAATATATAAAGTTAACAAAATATGAACGAACAGACAAGATCAATCAACTTTCTCCGAGCAAAAAGAGAACAATTACATGTACTTGTATGTTAAACAATGGTCCCTTGCGTTTCTTAGAACGCACAGAGTGGTCGTTATACACGGGTTGTTACCTTAACATATACATTGACATTAAATATAATTATTAAAAAAAACCTAAAGAGTACTGTTATTAATTACTTTTTACACTCGATTAAAATGACCCCAATTATAATTCCTCGTGGGAGTAAAGAGGGTTCAAATAGTTACCCAAGGAACTACATATGTACATTCTACATTGTTTATACTATGTTGAAATAATAAGCTCTACAGTTAGTATTTATTGTTTATGACAAAGCATATTTTACGTCATAATTATTCAAACGCCCCGTTATGATTTCCCGTGGATTAACGTTAAAACAACTTAATTTCAAGCTAGGTTTCAAACAAATTGTCCAAATCGTTTTAGCTTTACATTGAACCCATACATAATGAAGAACACAAATACCCTTGGACATCGACACTATGATACCACTCTTGTATATTTCAATGAGCGGTCAACAACACGATCAGCTACGTCTCTAAAAACGCTAAATTTTGATAATGAATTTGTTACTTGTATTTGGTGGAAATGTGGAAAACAAACAAGGAAAAAGCTCAATGGGTCGTTTTGTAATTCGATAAGACTATATAGACATAAATAGGCCCTCCGCAACGCACACGTATGAAATCGTTGTAATTATTCCATACACTTGAAGTCACCATTATCACAGTTCACCACAGGACGTTGAAACTTAAAAAATATAGTAAGCGAGTGCATCTCACTTACATATTAAGAGTACTAAAAAAATCTATTCATTTAAGGTTAAGGGTGAGTTTATTACAAACTAAAAGTTGCTTATTAAGAATATGTTCTACTAATTGCACGTTCAATGTAAATATAACTTAGAACAGATTTAAACAAAATTCATTCATATAAAAATTCCCGTTTCTCGTATACTACTAATATTATAAAATCGAAAGCACGTGAGGATGTATGTATGATTGCTACTCTTTCACGAAAAACCTAAACTGATTTGGATGACATATTACAGTTACATAGATTATACATCAATATAACGCAATTTATTATGATTTTATGTAATTCGGTCATAACATAACGTACATATTACATATATGTATGTACATATCAAGAACCCCTGAGAAGCCAAGGCCTAGTATTATATAATAATAATATATGTGCTATGTACGCTATTTAATATACATATCAATTAATGTTACGAAGTTGTTGTTATCTTTTTAAGTGTAAAATAATATATAGAAACTTTTTAGTTAAGTGTCTCAACCCTACAAAGGCCGTTTGTGACAAAGGTCGCGGAGTTAAGCCCTATCCGGTTTTATCGCATTCTCTTCTTTTCGCATTTGCTCGCTGAATGCTAATACGTATGTAAACTCGTTAGTAGTTACTCTTTAGCAGGTGTTACCAGACTTATAAATGTTTTACATTGTTTTAAAATCACGATTTATTTCTTTATATGCAAGACGTTTAGCGTCTGTGTATTGTTGTGGCGAAACAACGATGATATTTTATCTAAATCTAAATAATAGACTTTACGCAATTTGCATTTATCTATTTTAAAAGTGAATTAAATAATGGATGGCTGGTTTTTTTTTCTAGAAAAACGTGTTTTGTTGGCGTTGGCGATGGCTAGAAATAATTGTTTGAGGCTTTATATATTAAATACTAGTTTCTACCCTTGTTTCATACGTGTTTTATGTACCCATGACAACGTGTACCCATGTAATATTTTAGCACTTTCCCCTATTACGTTCGTCGTTAGTGTAATAATAATGGTGAAAAACCAAAAGCTAAATTTTTTTGTTAAAACTCGACGCTATTCAACGCTAGATGGAGCTGATATTTTTTTATCTATCTTCTTTGCATGTCATTATCATTACATAGTATAAATCAAAGTCGCTTACCACTGTTTGGGCCTATGTATGCTTAGATATTTAAATTTTCGCAACGGATTTTGATGCGTTTTTATCAATAGATAGAATAATTCGAGAGGAAGGTTTTTGTCTATATTATAAATGGACAATATTGTAAAGAAACGCTGACAAATTTAGAAGCTCCTAATGTAATGTCGTAAATAAACAATTTTTGTATACTTAGTATTAGCATTGCACCCGTGCGAAGCCGGGGCGGGTGGCTAGTTTTATCTAAGTCCAAGACCGTTACTATCCATTAGGCAGTGTAGACAACTGCATAAAAGCCGGTGCGAGGTCTCCTAAGCAGATCATAATATGGAAAATATTAAAAATGACCAATTTAAAAAAATAAATAAACATTGATACGAAATTGTTGCAACTATTATAAATATTTATATTCCTTTTATTTGAATATGATGATGGCATTTTTGTGAAAGCATCGTAATTAAAAGCTTTTATTTCACTTGCACTGTATGTATATATGTATGTATGTATGGTGGAATCTTGCTACTCAATTTTGATCATATCAAATCAAAATAAACTTTATTCAAATGGGCTTTTACAAGCACTTTTGAATCGTCATTTAACAATTAAGTGAAGCTACCACCGGTTCGGAAAGTAGATTCTACCGAGAAGAACCGGCAAGAAACTCAGTAGTTACTCTTTTTCAACATTTAAAAAATACAATCTTATTAGTTAAATACATTTATATATTTATGTAATGTATCATGTCTGGAAGTCAACAGGTATTAATTCCAAGCTTTTATCATTTACAAAATCTTGTATCGAATAATATGCCTTTTTAACAATGTATTTTTTTATAAACGATTAGAATTTACGAAATGATTGATGCAGGCAGATATCTTTAACCGATTTGGCTCAAATTTTGTGTACACGTTAATTAATACCAAGATTGTGTTGGGTTAAGGGGTCCGAGACGAGCATGGTGCCCGCTGTATTTAACGTGATACTGTTTGATTTAATTATTAACGTAATATTAGTACAGCAATGAAAGACAACGAAATTTTCTATTTTCATATACTTATTCCATATTATACAAGTTATAAACAGAAAAATTATTGTCATATCATCAACATTAATACTGGATTCCTTCGACCAGAAAAAAACGTACCATCAAAATTAAAACTAAAACCTTCAGTGTGTACGGAGTGTTGGATTTGATGTTTATAAAATGCATAATACTATTATTTTGTCGTTCTTTTTTTTTAAAATTATATTTTAAAATACATTATCATCAATAGCTCGACGCAAGATGGCGCTGGCGGGCGTGTCTGGCGCATAACGCGGCTGTTAGCCGGAGGACGAGCAAAAAGTTCAGACAGGCACTCTCATTGATACAGAGCAGATAAAGCGTAGAGAAAACATTTCTTTCACGAATACTTTTACTACCGACGCCCCCATATACGTTAAATAATTATGGGAAATACGTATAAATACCATTTATTGACTATAGTAGATACCTTATCTATGTATTACGTCATTATTCATCACTGAATAAGGAATTGTTCTCTATTTTTAACTGATACATAACTCCATACTCTGATCTATCTTGTCATGAGAAATGTAATTAGTATCAATTTTGCAACCTAAGTACAATAAAACTTTATTTAAAATATAATGATATTTTAGTCAAGTTTGTCACGTAGCCGTTACTTTAACAGTGTAATGTGCATTAATTATTCTCTATATAAATCATTTATACAAGTTTAATTATTTTAAAACAGCGTAGCTATTACTTTCTAACTAATCATTGTTTATCCACGGTTTTAAACATATTCTTTCTGTGTATATTGATTTTTAGAATATGGAACTTTTGTATAAATAGTTTGCTACATAAATAATTCTCAATTTCATATTTAAATTGCATTGCAGGTCCGAAACACTTTGACTCTATACAAAATAACACCTCTGTGCTTAGCTACTCTGTAATTTTGAATCGCTCGGCGTATTATGGTGAATTTTTATGGTTTTTCAAACCGTGGCCCGATGCGGACGACCTCCAAGGACAACAGCTTACGTCAAGGGCGCTTTAACGTTCAAGCTTTCGTTTGTTATATCGTTTCTGTAATTATATGACTTGATAAATAATAACAAGTACAGAAATGTCAAGAATATAATATTCAGAGATAAAATGTTACAAAAGTATGACATAAATGTGAGATCACTTCTGTTCCAAACAACCTTTGTTTGGAACTAGCTGTGTTCGCGACCTTGTACGCCTTTGAATTAAAAAAAATATATATTGTAGCCTAAGTTACTCCCTATTATATCAGTTATCTGCCAGTGAAAGTCCCGTCAAAATCGGTCCAGCCGTTCCAGAGATTAGCCGGAACAAACAGACAGACAGACAAAATTTGTAATAAATGTTATTTTGGTATATGTACCATGTATAAATACATATGCATTGAGTAAAAAAGGCCTATTTTAATATAACAAACAAACATTCCAATTTCATTAAATGTATCTATCTACATACAGGTTATTGAAAGAAGTGCATGATTGTACACTCGCTAATTAATCTATACTAAACTATTATAATTGCGAAATTAACCGTATATCTGTATCACGGTGTTCTTATATGTAAGGCATCTAGTGCTAAGTTTGTCTGAGACACACACGTTTCAAGTTGACACGCTGTTTAGATTAAGTAGTTTGTATAAGAGTTTCAATCTCATTATCATTTAATTATAAGACGAAACGAGTTGTTTAATGTATTACATATACTGCGTTAAGAGAGGGTACAGAGGCCATCAGATATGTCTCCATTTTTTAATATACTGGAGTCACAGATTAGGGGTTTTTGTAGTGTTAAAATTACATGATTTTATACATTTTTTGACGTTGAGAACGGTTCAAAATCAGGACGTTTTACAAAGGTGTTTGTATACGCTCTAGTTTAGAGAATTAAATTTATCATAGCTCAAGCCAGTAGTAATTAATTCGAAACAATTTTTTTTTTGTAATACGACAAAATTGTTTTTATTTATAATATATGTTAATTTATGAATCATTTCCAATTAATACTATATGATGACATAATATGTTATGTTACACTGTCAGTTATTAATGCTATATTTATATATGTAAGCTTAATATCGAACGAATTTCACATAAATGAATTTATATCAAATTAGGCCATTACCCCAAGATCGGTAGGCCATAGCCGGTCAGGCTACGTAGGCCAACAAAGTGGGTGTAGGTTAATTAATTCTCAGTTAACTGGAAATTTCTTCAATCTCTTCATTTGCATTTAAAAACAGTTATTAAACTTTATACCAATTTCCTGCAGTACTTTATTTTTATGCCATCCAAAAACCTCAAATTTATGTTTCATTCCTCCTTTTTACTACCGACATCTAACACCGACATCTAAGGTGCGTACAGTATGGTTATATTATTAATTTAACATTAATTAGGTGTAGTAGCATTGGCATACCTCAAATGTGTAATAACAAAAATTAAATTTTTATTTGAATAAAATTAAATAATGTGGCCTACTTTCATAACTTAAACCGGGATCCAAACCCGGGACCTTATTCTCTGCAGCCGTACAGGCCACTTAAAATAAACATCAGACACACTTTAGCTAACACGAAAACGCTTCTCTGTAAAACGGGTTAGTTGTGGTGCAGTGCAGAGATAGCGGCTTGGTTAGCACATGAGATTTCACCGTTTTTTTAATATTGGTTGACGGAATGACAAGTCTACTATAAGGAATATTAAATATCTTCACCTGGGAACTAAGATTTTTTATTCCTCTAGATTGAAGATACACTGGGTTACTCGCCTTTTAAATTGGAACACAATACCAAGTATCGCAGTTGGGCGGTAGAATAATTAGTATGTGTTATTTACCCAGACGACCTTACGCAGTCATACAACCAATCACACAAAACCTAATCAAAACCCAGGTACCACTTAATTTTAATTTCATTAGTTTTGTTTTTTGTTTTATAATCGGCGACAAACGAACATCGCACATATCGTAAATGTGTGGTATAATATTCTCCAATGGTGTGAGTTTACCTAATAGCTGATCCAGTGGCGGTTTAAGTCACAAACCTTTACCTGTTCACAGGGGAAGAGGTTTTTCTTCAGCAATGGAAGATAGCTTGATTCAAAACTTCATTTACTAAATGTGGATTTTACACAATTTACAAGTACTGATCTCGTTTCTTACGAGGAAAATTCAAACAAAACTACCCGTCGCTTTTCCCCCTTAAGACTCAGTATTGACTGTGAGTTAATAGTCATACATAACAAAAAAAATATCTGTACTTAATATTATAAATGTGAAAGTAGCTCTGTCTGTCTGTCTGTTTCACGACTAAACCAATAAACCGATTTTGATGAAATTTTGTATGGAGCAAATTTAAACTCCAAAGAATGACATAGGGTACTTATTTTGTCTAACATATGTCACACAACCGTCTAAAACGCAAGCGAAGCCGCGGACTCAACTAGTAAGCATTTGCCTGGTAAGCCTTTGCATTGATATGTTGAAATAATAAAGAGAAATAAGGGTGGTTTTGCGCTGATAATTAATAAGCGATGTATAAAAATATTACTTGTATATATTGCTCACAGCGAGCTCTTTATACCGAACGTCTGACGGATTATTTCAACGCAATACTTATGCAAGCCACTGTGAATGTCAGATTGTTATGGAAGCCCCTTTACAACGGATGAAACGACTTCAATGTCGTATAAGCATTATAATATTATACCAGTTTTATTGATAAGGTCTTGGATTACAATTTGTAACACTTAAAAAATTGCTTTTATTTTCTATGATGTAGGTGTAGTTAGTTTAAAAAAATGGTGGATTCGTCAGTTATCTAAACAAAGAGTTACAAGTGCATATTAATGAAATCATACACAAAGCTTATTATATATATTATTATTACAGACAACCTAGCGTTTGCAAAGATTGAAGACTACACAATCTTTATTTCACAAAAATAATATTAATAATTTTTGGTTGTACTTTACATTGTTATACTCAAGGTTATGATGTTTTGTTACTTCAGCCAAGATTGACCAGGTGACAGAACACCGATCCCGTGGCGCCCGCCGAAAGACGGAGAGGGTACCGCTGGTTTTTTAGTGGGTAAACCCGGTGGTCCTGGGTGCACTCGGCGTCCAGGAAACTGGGGAGTCCCACACCCCCCCATTTCATCACGTGGGGGAAGCGCGTAAAGCGTTTTTCCAGCGAAAAAAAAAAAAGGTGACAGAACACGACATTTGAAGCGACTCCATGTGATGGTGTTAGTGTTTATAAATTATATGAGCGTAGAGTGCATACGTGAGGAATTATTAACTAGTTTTTATAAACCTTCACCTTTAAGAAGATAGCAGACGATATTAAAGCATGTAAGTTTCGTGTGTTTTTATTTTATTCGTATTATAGTGCATACGATATGTCGTGATGTGTAAACGGCGTTTCGTTCGTTGTTTCGCATAACTGCGGACTGAGACAAGTTAGTCAGGTTATTTATTGTACTGGGCTTCGCGTGATTCCTCATAGATTAGGATTATCTGGTGCACATTGTATCTTCAGCGAGGTCGTTACTCCTTACTTTTATACTTCAGTTAAGTAACATAGCGTAATGTTATATAAATACATCTTTATACAACTTTAAACGAACTATAAACATATTCTTTGCTAGTAGTTGGCCGCGACTTTGCTCTCGCTTTGGAGTGTTGGTTGTATGGCTAAAAAAAGTAGCCCATGGCCTTCCATGGAGTTCAAATTTGCTTCATACTACATTTCATCAAATTCAGTTCAGCGATACTTTCTACAATGTTGGTGTCAAACAAGCTTGAACCTCAAAAAAGGATTTATACTATTTTTTTACATCTACAATCTGACGACCAATACAACGTGACCTCCTCTGAATTCACTATCAATCTCACTCAATTCTACTAACTTACGATACATGATGACGTTCCTGATACCGCTCTAACAATTTGACAATCTCACAAAAATTAACCATCACCATAATCGTAAGGAGCAATTCCACTTATTTATATCGATAACAATAGGATTCCCATTATAATTCGAACTTTAATCGAACTGCAGTACAATGAAATCGAAAACGGCTGATCTTTTGATTTGGCGATTAACAGTCGATTTGTTAGTAGTAATACTGCTCATGTATTTTCGTCTCATTGGTTAAATAATACAAAAAAAACTAAATTGAAATCGGATCATTCGTTCGGGAGCTATGATGCCACAGACAGACAGACACACAGACAGACAGACAGACACGTCAAACTTATAACACCCCTCTTTTTGCGTCGGGGGTTAATAAAAGTGAGGGACTGAAGCACCATAATAATCATGCCCAGTTAGCTGTACCCCGTCAGGACTCCCATGACCTGTGGTGATCAAGCACATATTATTTCAATTCGAAACTTTATTTCCTTAAATAACAATAAATATATGTTTATTCATAGACAAATAAAATTTTCATTTTAATTTGCATATCTATTTAATTATTCATTTTGCATGCATTTATTAGTTTATAAATGCATGTAATACGTTATGCACGTGTAATTGATTGAGGAATGTTGCTTTTCCCAATCATATAATTATTATGTTATGTAGGCCAGACGCCAGAGATACCAGACAACGCACAGGTCGCATGCGTGTTGTCTTGTCTCTGGTCAACTGTTAAGGCGGGACTCCACTGTTTGAACAGCGATATTACTTTGCATGTTAAATATGCTTTGAACAATTAACTGCCCAACACAGTATCAAAACTAGCTGCTAATTCCGACTTCCTAATAATATTATTTATTTTAAGTATTTTGAAGAATAAAAAACGGGACCCTATCGCAATGCCACCTACCGTTTCTAGATAAACCTCCTAAGAACACGCTTCAACATACACAAAAACGACATCAAAATCGATCAGATAAAAGATTTAAAAGTTTACTATATTTCATTTCTCAAACAAAATAAATGATTATTCATCGAATCTGTAAAATCAACTTGAATTTGTAATACGAAATTTATAATACGGTAAAGAGTCATGCTCACGAGTTTATAATATTTTCGTACCTACCTAACGCATATTAATAATTATATTAATTTAATTAATTACTCATTCGTTTAAGGAATCGAAGATTTAGACTGTACACATAAAAATATCCCATAAAATTGCATCGCATTTTGCAATGCCAATAATTTACGGAAATAGATATTATATTTACTTATAATAAATGAATTTTGTTCACTTATCATTTATTATAAAATTTAAGATGATTATGTTATATTACTTTCTTTTTCAAATAGTTTATAAATAAATATTTCGGTTTTATCCGTATTCTCTACACTCATCGTTCTCTTGAGTCAAAACTTTAAACAGTTATTGTTGGTACGTGCGTGATGGTCTATTAGGTACCGTCAACATAATGGATGGCATGAAAGTTATCTCCGATAATTGTTTACATAAAAAATAATTCAATATTCTTTATATAAGTCATTGCATGAAGCTGTCGATAGTGTATTTTTTGTAATGTAAGTACCTACTCAATGAATCTTTTTATATACTCAAATGTTATTTATGTTTTATTTTATATTTATTTTAGACTATGGCATTTAAGTCGTTTTTTGTTAATTTTTTTTATGGTATATGTGGCGGAGCATATAGGCCACCTGATGATAAGTGGTCACCATAACCCATAGACAATGACGCTGTAAGAAATATTAATTATTCCTTACATAGTCAATGTGCCACCAACCTTGGGAACTAAGATGTTATGCCCCTTGTGCCTGTAGTTACACTGGCTCACTCACCCTTCAAACCGGAATACAACAATACTGAGTACTGTTATTTGGCGATAGAATAACTGATGAATGCGTGGTACCTACCCAGACGTATACTTATATTTATATTATTGAGATGATTTTGATATCACATTTGACAAAATTGCCTAACACATGTGATACGTTCCTTACCGCCGAACATGAAATTAATTCTAAGTTCCAATTAAGTGGTTAGACAAAAGTACAACTTAGATCATTATCAGTAAAGACAAATTAAATTTTCGTTCTAGAAAATTCTGCTAAATGTTTTCTAAACACCGAACTAAATTCCATACGTACTCCAAATTGTAATTAGCCCACTTCCAATTTACCTAACTGTAACACTATCTCCTATAGGGATCTTCGGTCTAGATTACCGCGGTAACTGATAAGGCCGCGCGTGCGCAGTATCCAAGCAGATCTTTTGTACGAAAGAAGGTCATTCACCCGCTCGAACCGGATATCAGCTATCCGTGCTTTACTAGATTTTGTAAATTGGCTGGAATTCGAGACGTATTGAAGTCTCGACTATTTTTGGGTCCGTTCTAATGGTTTAACTCACAAGACATCTTAGTTTGATAAAACTCGAACAGTACTGATTGATGGGTGGTTGCAATATATAATTGAAATAAGTGTGGGTATTTATAGACTTATTTATAAAACACAAAGTTCCAACCCACGTTTTACCATCTTAGGTCTAATTTCGCGAAATTCTTAGCAACCTACCCATGCCTACCGAACCTACCTGCCAAAGTCATAGTTTCAGAGATCTTAATTATTCAGTGAGTGGTATTTAGTAGATATATGTATATTAGGAATGAGAAAGTAATGTCTGAATGTTGCTCATTGCCGACTAAGCCACTGAATTAGCTGCTTAGTTGATATTTTGTACGAAGCTAACTTAAACTTCGAGGATCGGAGGACAACCCCCTAAAACGCAAGCAAAACCGCGGGCGACAACTAGTATGTTATATATGCAGAGCTTTGTCACAGCAAGCAAGCGAACACGTCAGCTCAAAAGATAAACCTTGGCCGCAATACTCGAGGAGATGCGGAATCGAATCCTGTTGTGACACGATTTTTGACATAATTCAAATAACCGGTTTAAACCGGTTTGGTTATTACTGGATATAACGATTTATTAATAGTCACTATGTATTAATTGCGATTTAAGACCATTCTTTTGAGAACCGAGATGTATGTACCTAAAATCACAGGTTCGAATCTGACTAAGCCCTATTACGTTATCATACAACCTCATTTTCCGAAAGTACCATTTAAACGCTTCCATTCCTATGACGATGTGTTCACAATAATATACAATTATATATGTATAATTACCGCGGCATCCCAATATGACATAAAACGTAACGGATATATCTTAAGATTTATATTAATAAAAATACTATGGCAGGATATTTCCAGTGTTTGATTAATAAATATCACACTTAATGACATAAGCACAGAAACTAAAATCGTATACAATGTCTTCCCCTTTATTGCTGTTCCTTTAAATCATAGTCGCTATCATTTTATTGAATTAGCACTTCAAAACCTACGCATTCCTCACTGTGTGGGTTCCGTAGAGGAATTACTCAATATGTTTAATGTAACTAATGGATACCTCTGTCTACGATTTTTATGAGAGATAAACCTTTCTTTCGATGTTTGTTTTGCCGATTTAAAAACACAACCTAATACTCCTATTCCTGCCTTCAAGTGACAAGCTTGTGGTTTTAATAAATACTGAAAACTTGACGTGATGTTTTTTTATGATATTGTATGCAGACGGACAAATAGGATGGGCAATAAGCAAATAGAAACAATGGCGTTGTAAGAAATATGTATTTACCATCCTCACATCAAAAATGCGCCACTGTTTGGGAACTAACATTTTATGTCCCTGGTGCCTTTAGTACGGTCTGAAAATATGTAGGTATTAATGTAGGTCTAATTATTACTTTACGCTAAAAATTAAAAGATCGATTGCCTTTTTGGTCTAGTGATCTAGAAGATCTGTTTTTAAGTCTATGGTGGGACAAATAAAAAATTATTGGGTTTTTCTGGTGTCGTGTATCAGTTCATGATATGCAAAATAAATGACGACCGAATCAACAATACGTAGCACTGCGATTTTTAATATCACTCATAGTGAGAAATGAGGTGAGTTCTCAAAAGTACAGCATCGCAGATGAAGTGTTCACATAAAGTAACCTATCCGATAGTCAAGGATAAAACAAATCTAGTATTATTCATCAAACAAATATCATTTGGAGACAGTACAATTCCTAATAGTCTCTAACACAACTGTTATTCACTTGCTAAGGCACACATGTATGTCTACATTCTAACTACATCGATGAAGCAACGAAATATCTTTTAAAATCCAGGAATCGAACCAATAATTTATGCCCACGATCACAATCGATAGTTTCTATAAATAACGATTATACAACGCCCACAAAAGTCAGGTCAGAATTGTGATAATAATTTGCATTGCCCGAAACGGGGAAGTATACTTATCAAACCCTTGGACTGTACATCAGAGAGCTTTCTCCGTACTAGAAGCTACGTTTATAGGAGACTGATCTTTATTGAATCGAGGATAAAGCACGATATCCCCTGAATTTTCCGACGAATTCTTGAGCATTATTCTCAAAGGTTGAAGCAAAGAGGTTTTGTACACGCGCACTGGCCACTTAATACAAGGCCTTAGATAAAGCGAAGTTCCAATTTTGATATTTGTTATCTGCGACCGTTATTCAAGATGGCTTCTGCTATCTGTCAATGTTAAATCTTTTTGTTTTATTCTCGCTTATTTTCTTCTGGTTGGAGTAAGTAAAATGGTTTAATTTTACTTTAATTTGCAAACATTATTCTTATAGTACAAATGTAAGGAGTTTTTTATTTAGACCTAATTTCTAAGGGATTAATTATACTTTGGCTTGTTGAATTAGTCAAAGGTTCGGCTCTGACTATTTATTACAAAAACTATAGTATATACATGCAAAAAAAAGTTAAAACGCATTAATGTACCTTATTATAATTCAGGGGATTCTCCTGAAATTTGTTGGATTACATTTTTGTTACAGTTACAAAAATAAAATAAGGAACAAATTAAATTGTAAGGATCTCTAAATATGAATAATTAGGAAAAAAATCTGATATAATTATTATTACATAAATACTAGTCTATAAATAACAGTTTCATAACTATTTCACGATCTATCGAACATAGACAACGCATCGATAGAGAACCAATCGTGCATGCAAGTGTTACATATTTCTATATAATAAATAGGCACGTTGTCTATAATCGATATTTGCATAATAAACGATTGGGAGTATTTCAAAATCGATTTCATGTGTGCAAATCATTTTCGATCTTGAACGTGTCAGGTCCTTCTTTATTTTGCATGACTTCATCATAATAAATAACTTTTGTCTTTGTAGAAAGTTAACAATATTGGTGGTGTATTGGCGATATTTCGAATGGTTGGTGGTCACCACTTATCAATAGACAGATCTTTTGCCTGTCCGGCATGTTAATCTGCAAAATAAAACTGCGTACATGGCGATCGGTCCAACGATATCCAGATAAACTTATCTCAAATATATATCACAGTATATATTTATAAATACACCAAAAAATTGATAAAAATAGTACGACTTTCGACGTTAATTCATATTTCGACACGTAAGATTATGATGTTTACATAAAAGTGGGTGTGTCCGTGCTATGTTAAATAGTTCGACAAACATGTTGTATTATAAACTTATCGATGTGTCAAATATCGATAATCGATATAATCGTTTACACTAATATTTGCTCATGCAAAACTATCGGATACTTTCCAAACAATATTCGGATATATTCGTTTTTTGGCTTATCTTCGAAACGTATGTTTTTCTATTTACGAATTTAGTATCAATACTGATTTAAATTTGAAAAATAATACATTTTTATGACCTTAATGTATTTGTGATAAATTATGTATTGAAATTAAAATTAATAGATCATACAAATATTTTTTTAATAATAAATTATTTAATGTCTCGATTTATACATAAAATTACTATTTTATATAAAAATGATAGAATACTAAGTTCTTCTTCACTTAATTAGCTATAAAATAGACTCAAGATTGTTTACGGACTTACTTAAACAACCAAAAGTAAACAAATTCATAGGGAAACTATATATGTGTTTTATAAATTAAATATATAAGTTGAACCACAAACAAAATATTTGTACAACATATAAAATGTAGCCCAGTTAATAAATTATAATTTAAAGTTACGTTATATTCAGAGCTTGTAAGATTATCTTGTTTTGAATAGAAAACAATAGAACAACGAACAAATAGAACATCACGAGACAAATGAATCTGTCAGCGGCCATGTTGGCTCATGTGTCAAATGCAATGCGCACGCGCAGATTGCATACTTCATTTTAGCTCGTTACTGTAAATTGTATTATACTTTACGACGGTTCGTTAGATTTTAATTGAATTAATAAACATGTTATTGTTTTTATGGAGATATTTTAACGTTAAATGAAATTGAACAGACTTTAACGATGACAACGATAATGACGATAGTGGAACAAGTTCCTGGGTTTAAATCTGTACAAGTTGATTGACATTTTGGTGTATGGTTGGTACCATCCATTCATTACCTAATACAGTCAAACACACACCGGCACTCTAGAATACGAAAATACTGTCTCGCTAAGACATTATTGTCGTGTTCCGATTTCAAAATGAATAAGCCAGTGTAACTACACCAGCGTAAGGGACAATACAATAAATAATTAATCCTTAATGATAATAATATCGAAATACAAAGACAACCGATGGACAATCAATGCTACAATGTGGGAAGGGCCAATCTCCAAAAGAGGGTAGGGAGGCCGAGAAGACGATGGGTAGACGACTTAACAAATTTAACAGGAAAGGACTGGAAAAATATCGCCAAGGACAGCATTGAGTGGAAAGGACTGGAGGAGGCCTTCACCCGAAGAGGGATCCATAACCAATAACAATAACTAACTTTAATTAACATTTAGATATAAGTAAATCACTAACAATTTAACAATCTACTAACAAATACCTACATTAGAATTGGAAAATGTAGGAAATAAAGGCTGTTTTATTTTTATTTTTTATTTTATTTATTTATAATCCTTAATGAGGCTTAATCTAATATGTACTTAAGGGTTAACAAAACTTACACGAAGTGCAACAACCGACCTTATAGCTAAATCGCTAAATATATGCGGGAAGGAGTATGTACGATAAATTCAAACATACATAAGCATAAAAATAATACTAAATTCATAAAATGTAAAATTGTTATATAACAAAGTTTAAAAGTCAACTGTAGAAACTCGAAACAAAAACATATTCTATTAAACCATATAATAATAGAGTTGGTCTCTAATTTGACATCGTTTTAGTAAAGGCTATGTGTGTCAGACGTACGTTGTTACGTGAATATATTAATAACACCATAGCTGACGCCCACATTGATTGCACTATTGTTTGCGAGAATTGCGTATCACAGCTTGGATATGCGCTGGCTCTCGCTGACATTATTATATGCAAAACGATAGTTGTTTTTGTAATATATTTTAATAAATTGCTTTGATAATAAAATCAATATTAACTAAATTAAAGGAATACTCAGAAACTTGGAACAATAATGGGGTATCTATACATATAATAAAATTAAAGTGTATGTTTCTAAAATTAAAATAGCCATTTTTTACTCACTGGATATGTATTTATACACGGTACATATACCAAAATAACATTTATTACAATTCTTGTCAGTTTGTCTGTTTGTTCCGGCTAATCTCTGGAACGGCTGGACCGATTTTGACGGGATTTTCCCTGGCAGATAATTGATATAATCGGTAGTAACTTAGGCTACAATACATTTTTTTTCGTTATATACAAAGGCATACAAGGTCGCAGGCACAACTAGTTATGATATAAGTTTAGTGAATAATTGTAGCTAATAGTAACGAAGAGAAAGTGAATAATTAATTAATTCTCTACCTTCTTAGGTCTTTTATTTAGACCAAAATTAGGATTATTAAGCAAATATTTAGTCTCTTATCTCTTGCACGAGTAATATGTACACAATATGTTAATTTCGGAATAGTCTAGTTCCAAAGGGAATAACTATTATTTGTCGGAACATGCTATGTAATTTAAAGTAGGCTGTAAATCAAATATACCACGCGAACGAAATTGCGTGTTAAAGCATCTTATCCATAGAATAGCCTATGATCCACTTTAAAACTGCAAATAATGATGGAATCTTTTTACATTGTCTTTTTTATATTAAAAATATTACATATTACACAGGCCACTAAGTTTGTCCGTCTTAAAACGTTATAAACTCAATAACTACCTAAAAGGTTTTCATAATCACCAACCCACGTAGTAATTGATGTGGTATTTGTATAAAAATGTAGTGGTAAGTGGTCATCGCTACCCATATTGGAGCTGCGGGAAATTTATCATATTAATCATCTAAATGAAAACACAACTTCGCTCATGTAAAATAAATAGATTTAAAAAAATACGGTTTTTCATTTACTTTTATATAACGTTTAACTTTTTCATAAACGTTGTTTTTTTTTTAAATTTAATAAACTCTCCTCCATAAATTGATTTCCGAACGACATTCGTATGGCTTTAAAAAAAATACAAGTTTTCCCGCTCAAAATGAGAAAATTAAAAAAAGGTCACTCGTGTAAGATGAGTAGGAGATTTTTGTCAATTGGGTTTTGCCCTGAACGCTAGTGTTGTTCAAGGTGTCTGAATAAATCATTCCGAAAGATAGCTGACGACTGGGATTCCCAAACGAAGGGATTGGAAAACATTTTTCGGGCTTTGAAATGTCAGGCGATGTTTACATTGCCTTATTCTAAATGTCGGAAGTCAAACCTATTTATAAATATTCTGGATTTAACAGTGTTATGTCAAATGAAATACGTATTATATGTTAAAAGTAAAAAGATGTTGCGATCCAGTGATCTGTCGTCAATACTTTCACCGTGTGCTCTGAATATTTTAACATTTCAAATGATAGCGGAATTAGTTCCGCGTACTCGACTCTTGTTTCCACATGACTTATTATTAGCATTATTATAAATTAAATATGCTCTATTTAAATTACATAAGTAAGTAGTTTGTGTACTATGGCAGCATTATTTTATTATTGTCTTAGTTATTTTAATGCAATCTAATTTCATACGTAATTCAAAAAGAATGATTTGTTTTTTTTTTTTTAATTGTAATGGACAATTTTAGTCAAAGGTATATGTTTCTATCGACTCAATAAAATTGATGTTTCCTCATAAGAATATGTTATGCATAAAATGTAAGCACGTATGATACTTAAAGTAAAGTAATTATTTAATAAGCTTTACGTAAATGGAAGACATTACGACGTCGGAATCTTGAACCATAGCGGTTCCATTTTTGTAACTAAGTGCCCGACTACGCCGTTAGGTTTCCCTTTTAAATGTTTTTACGTTGACTGATACGAGTAACTTTCACTTTTTATGTAGACTCTAATTGGATCTAAGAGTTTTTTTTATGGTTTTTATATTTCATAATAACGGAAAGAGGATGTTTATAAAAAGTGTTGTTGATTTTTAAAGACGAGTATCGGGCGCGATTTTTATGGCATGGACTCTTGGAGACAGTTTATTTATTATCCGGTCTTGTATTCTGTTTGTTACAATAAAACAATACCTACTATATAATATGATTGACTAAGGATAAAGCTTAATAAAAACTTTTATTTACTATAATAATAACACATATATATTTTCGACTGTATTTTGTATGTAAGTATATCAAATTTGTAAAAAGCATATATATTTTTAAACGTAGCTAAAAGTAAAAATATTATAATTCTTTGTCGTTTTGTTTTTTTTTTTGCTAATCTTAACAATGAATAAAAATTAAATTTTAAATTAAATAATTGAAATCAACCATCATAGAAAGTGTTTCACACATGTACCAGGAAAGCATAAACAGTAGAGCGTTCGCACGTTGATAGCAATTGTTGCTCATTCCTTGCCAAGTGAAAACGCCCGGATGTTTCACTGATTAGTTTTTATCTAACTTGCTTACATTTATGTACACCTGATACGTTTGAACGTTACGTTTGCCCTACTTTTGTTTTATAAAAAAGGTGAAAAAATTAAGTAAAACAGTACTTATACGTTTTCTAAGTAGTTTTTTTCTGTAAAAAGCTTAAACTTGCTATGTTTGAATTAGTTCTCAGCTTAATTTGAGAATTTGAATCGTAAATATCTGATTTTTAATAATGAAAATTGAAGTGCATATACTTAAAATTGGTACAATTGGATTCGTACAAAAAATATTTAATTAAGAAGAAATAAAAAAGGATGGATGACATTTTTTTTTGAAATTTGCTATTGAAATCCCTATGGAATTCATAAAAATGAATAGCGTTCATAACGCCATTTACGATACGATTTATTGATGATATTGTCAGTTAACTCTATTAGCCAGGCAAAACATTCCAAAAATATACAGATAAATATATTATCTAGTACCGAAATATATTTTAAAAAACCTTTCACACAATTTGCATTTCTGAGGTCACAGGTGTAAATATACAGTTTACTTATTCGAGACCGAATATTCGCTACTGAGTTACACGAGTTCTAGTCACGGAACTGTGTTAGACATTGGTTCAAATATTTGCACTAAGATACTCCAACAGGCCAACGTTTGTTTCAAACAAATTAACAAACTTAGCAGAAACAAAATTACAGTATACAATGTAAGGACGGTGCTGGAGCGGAAAATTATGAAGTCGACGTCTTAATCGTCTCTAAGTTAATTTTATCTTTGTACCGTTTAGAATAATAGAGCAATTTTTTTAAAATATATCAGAGCCCACCATGTGTCAAGCAAACTATCTTTCCTCTTCCTTCTATTGATTGCAAATACGCAGTATTGATTTGTCCAAGCGCTTTTTTAATGTTGATCATTTACGTACCTTATACAAATAATACTTTTGTATTAATATATTATGAACAAAGATTTTCAATCAAGGAAAAAATAACAGATGAAAAATAATTTGCGAAGCCATTGTTTATAAAATGGTTATCAGTTTCTTCTCTCCTCAATTTTTCTTACTATTAAACAGAAATTTTAATAGTAAGAAAAATTGAGGAGAGAAGAAAATTAAAATTATTTACACTATTAAATAGTGTTGCCCAAATTCAGTCTTGGTCTTGCAGTCTTGGTCTTGTTCTTGCGTTTTTGCAAGACCAAGACCAAGAACAAGACCGCGTATTTTTAGCAAGACCAAGACCAAGACTGACCATGCAAGACTTGCGCAAGAACAAGACATAGCCTGCAAGACTCTTGCGTCTTGCAGCTAGGATTTAGCGCTATTTCACGGAGCAGTTAGGTGTAACAGTTCGGTGTATAGGTACGCTTAGGAAATCTATGAGTCGCAAAAAACTGTATCAAAGAATATGAAAAACTGGACCTATGCGCATTACGACTAATACCATAAACATACCTACATAGCGAATAAAAAAATATCCATTAAAATCAAACTGAGTGCATGCATAGTTATGTTTTAATCATCGGCACTTTGATAATGCGGCATCAAAGGGTTTGTAGTAACTTCTCAAAGATATTTGCCGTTTTTCGGAAGTACATGGTTATGATACACGCGCTTCTTTGGCGGCTTCTTTTGAAATCATATACAACAATCGTTGCCGCCGCGCCGAAATCACAACATTTGACACTATTTAATGGTCGCCACAGGGCGTAGGTATACTCATGCAAAATAATTTCGAATTTTAAGAGTACCTACAGGTGTTCCAAAGAATAAATAAGTTTCAGAGAGCTTAGAATGAAAATGAATACATTATAATGATCACACAAGTAGTATTATGATTACGATAAAATGGTAAGAATAGGTAGTAGATGTCATAATAATTTATTTTAGTAAGTATATATTATAATATTGATTATATGGTTTTAAACTAATTACTTAGGTTTACTATTATTGTACATTCAGTCATTATATTTCTTAAGTTTTTTCAAGACAAAATAGCGAAAAAGTGTTCAAATATCACCCGTTTGATAAATATTGTAGCCACTTTTAAATATACCTGAAACGTGTAAAACAATCCTACAATACTAATAAAATATTATAAAAAGCGTAGATACTTACGGGTGAATTTCCCAGGAACAAAAATTACGTGGCATCAATGAAATCGGTACTATAAAACATGGTTATAATGTTCTAACATTTTTTTCTGGTTAGGTGATATAGTAATCTATGTGTAGCACTAAATATGAAGTTAAATAGGATTAATAGAAGCTCCAAAAAAAAAGTTACACCTCGAAATCTTTCATTGCCGTGTTTGTCCACACATTACCTCGATGTGTATTATACGTCATTGATAAAAATCTATTGGCTATTTATATTAAAACCAAGTTTTAATTGATACGTGAACAGTTAAAGTATTGTTACGGAATACATTTATTCATATATTTAAACAATACAAAGAATGGTTAATAAAAATACATTTGTCCTAGAACTACCTTTCATCGCCGTGTCCTAAATATATTTAAGAATATTGTTTTATCTAAGGACTTGCGTCCCCCACACCTGTGCGCTAAACGTTGCATGATAGTTTCGCTCGGTGCTCCACGTGGAAGCACGTGCATACGTGCCTACGTTTTTGCGCCATAAAGGTAAATATTCGATTTTTATGTTACTGGACATTTTTTCTATCATCGCCGTGGATAGACCTAACTTCTATTTGAATAAGTTTGTCCTCTTGATTAGGCATTCGATAGAAGGCCATTTGTCTTATGTTTATTTGTGACGTGTTAATTACTCTGAATAATTAATAGATTTTTGGCTACTTGATGTTTTTGCCTTGATTTTCATCGCCGTGCTCTCATTGCCATGGTTTCCGTGGCCAAAATTTGCTATGGCAATGAAAAAAAGACACGGTGATGAAACGAAATTTCATTGCCATGCCTTTTAAAACAATTTAGTTTCATTGCCATGAGCAGTTGTTTCATTTCCGTGACTTATGTTTTCATCGCCACGGTATGGTTAAGGTAAACAAATAAACAATCTGTAGTGTACACTCAACTACAAAAATATATCTCCACGTTAACCTTACGAAATTATATACATTTGGACACAATAGACACTCAAACATACGCACACACTATCGCGCACACACTCACACACGCACAAAGACTCACACACACACGCACAAACTTACAGTCACACACACATATATTAGAGTCTAATTATAAACATAATAAGGGGTTGCTTATTTTTAGAAAACCAAGATGCCTAAACCGAAACTATCGGAAGAGGAGAGAAAGGAAAGAAGAAGATTGGCCGAACAAAAGCGACGTGAAAAATTAAGAAGCGACCCTGTTTTACGAGAGGAGTATTTAAAAAAAGAAGATGAATAGGCTATTTTGATTTGTGATGTGCAAAAATATATCTTTGTAATCTAAGTTAATATTGAAGTATAGATAATAATAATGAGACGAGTGAATTTGAAATGCTGATATTCCTGTTAACAGTGCTATACTGTTAGTGTTAATTAGATGTAAGTGTTAATTAGAAAGGCTGATTGTATTCTATAATAAGATTTCTTTATTGGAAAACGATGAACATACCAAGTTCACACCCTTTTGTATGGTTTATCTTTCTTGCTACACTACACATATCTATCATATCTAAAAACGAACCGTAGACAAAGAGTGTAATCTTGTTGAATCCAATACTGTAAGTCTGTATTAAATATAAGATTTAATAGAGAAAAGGTAAAAAATATTATGTTGATAATAAGGCTGTGATTAGGTAGGCCCTACGATTTGTCCAGACTTGATTTAATCATAATAAATAATTGTTTATTCGCGAATTGTAAAATTATGTTGTGTTAAGTATATATTGTTAGCAATACCTATTGCATACTTTAGAAAAGTTTGTTTTTATTTGTTAATTTCTGTTCTGTTAATTTTTGTGTGAAAGAACTTAAAATAAATGATTGTGTTGCTTTGATTCTATTAAAATTTTGTTTAATTTTACTCCTGTGCAAGAAGATTATTGAGAAGAGGGTAAAAAGAGTGCATGTGTATGTGTATGCCTTTCCCTCTCAGAGACATGGATGTGTCCATCCCAGGTAAGTATTAAATACATATAAAAATATCATGTGTTATTGGATTTTTTCATTACCGTGGATTGATTCTATCATTCCCGTGGGACAGTTCTTTCATTGCCGTGGACACATGTTTCATTGCCGTGCATCCATGTTTCATCGCCGTGGCACGAAATTTTTAATCTTGTATATCTAGTTAGTTTTTTAAGCTATCTGCTAGATATTAAGCAAGGATACATATATTATCAAAAACTTGAATAAACACTATTTTTTCTTGTTCTAAAGTTGCAGAATAAAAAATCCACGGAAATGAAGATTTTATTGGACCTGTTGAAATTCACCCTTACCTTCTAATAAAACAAAAAGCCTGCGATAAGAGTTTTGTATTGTTAACCAGCACGAATATCTCTGAGAGAGATGGAGAGTAAGTATTTACTAGCAGTGCCCGCGACTTCGTCCACGAGGAATAGTAACTTTGGAGGTATAGTGACGTTCAGGATTTATTTATTTATTTATTTTAAAACTTCTGTCATCAAACATACAAACAAACTCTTCAGCTTTATAATATTAGTATAGATGTACGCCAAAACATTCACTTATATGTGAAGGATAGTGATTGGCACTAATTCTTTTCTTATATTTTATTCACGCGTCGACTCTGAACAAGTAGGTAATAAATAATCTGTGTTTGTCAGTTGATTTTTCAAATTTCTTATCAAATCTTCAGCAATTTATTAATCTGCTTGATCTTTACTATGGATATTACTATTTATATGTTAATTCAAGCTCACAATGTTCCAATTCTAATACGTTTTTCTGAGATTTAAAATAAACTTTAATAAATAGTAATAGACTAATAGGTAATTGCAAGACTTGCAAGACTCTTGCTGCAAGACCAAGACCAAGACCAAGACTGCGAGCGTAAGACCAAGACCAAGACCAAGACCAGGTGTATTGGCGCAAGACCAAGACCAAGACTGGCTAAGTCTCGTCTTGGTCTTGCATTTGGGCAACACTACTATTAAATAATACAGTTTATATTAACTACACACGTCGTCAGGACACGCGGTTATGATTTGTACAAATATTTTATTTTACTTATTTCTATATAATTAAGACCTTAATGTCTATAGCTGTTCGGTAAATACGAAAATAGTCATGCAGAAATATTGTGTAGAGCTGTAAAGCATATAGCACACCATAGTCACTTTTACTTGTACCAATTATACGATCAAAGTATTATAACTTTTCATATTTATGAACACACACACACGAATCGAAGAAACGATGGCTGGAGTGTTACTTGTGAGATGACGTCAGATAGGGAAGTATGAAGAAGAAGACATTTTTTTTTATGGAATAGGTTGGCGGACGAGCATATGGGCCACTTGATGGTAAGTGGTCACCATCACCCATAGACAATGTCGCTGTAAAAAATATTAACTATTCCTTACATCGTCAATGCGCCACCAACCTTGGAAACTAAGATGCTATGTCCCTTGTGCTTGTAGTAAATTATTATGAGGGCAGGGGGACGATGATATACACACACATACACACAAACAATGAATAACATTGTCAATTACCGAAATTGCGATTCGACGGTAACATTCCATAGCATTGTTGCCACCATTCCAAAAGGTCATGATTTGTATTGTATAATTTTGTAATATACTTTTTTATGACCTTAAAATAATATACCTATAAATAAATAAGCTATAATCCCATTTATAATGACTCATAAATACGTTTCATAACTGTTTTAGGAATATAAAAACGCATATTCATTAAAAACTTTTTATACAAAACTTTATCTTAAATCCAACGACATCTCCACTATTTTGTCACTAACCGTGTTCAATAAATCGACTGCAAAACCAGTTCAGCACTTATTAAAACGTTAAGATACACTCGTAAAGCGATAATAAGCTAATAATAAATTGAACGGTAATTAAATGCATATACGTTGAATTCCATTAATTCAAATTGCCGGGAAATTCTTCACACCAGTTTAATGGATAACTTTTCGTGTTTTAAATATGGAATTTGATTTCATAATTTCAAATGGCGGATGAATGTTGAGAAATAAGAAATGTAGTAGAAATAGTTTTAGCTTAGTCCAAAAAACGCTATAATATAATAGTACCAATATAATAAAGTCCTATATTTTATTTAAACTGGGATATACCACTGCTTAAAATAGTGGAAACGTTTTTAACACTTTATTTATGTATGACATTCGGGTATTGTAGTTTATCTCTTAAGTTATTAACATTAACAACAACAAACAACAACAACAGCCTGTAAATTCCCACTGCTGGGCTAAAGGCCTCCTCTCCCTTTGAGGAGAAGGTTTGGAACATATTCCACCACGCTGTTCCAATGCGGGTTGGTGGAATACACATGTAGCAGAATTTCTATGAAATTTGTTACATGCAGGTCCTTCACCGCTGAGCACGAGATGAATTATAAAGACAAATTAAGCACATGAATCAGCGGTGCTTGCCTGGGCTTGAACCCGCAATCATCGGTTAAGATGCACGCGTTCTAACCACTGGGCCATCTCGACTCATAACATTAACCATTAACATTAATCAATCAGAATCGAATCAAGAAATCGTTCTATCTCAATAACTACGTCCATAAATGAAAATAAATTATTTGAAACATCAAATTAATACGTATCAAAATTAATATTATTTCTATAATTAAAACACTATACAATTTGGACCACTTCTTTTTGGAGAAGGCTTGGATATAACACACAATAGTTCTTAATGTTAAGTAGGTATATAGACGCAAGGCCTACGGTAAAATTTGAAGACTCGACTCATATCGTAACTAATTAATTATCTAACATTGCAAGCCTTCGTAAGAAAAAAGATCTATATGTTATATTTTAATTAATAGTCATGTAAAGTTTATTTCAATTGTAATCTATATTACTATACGTATGAAAATACTCCTTATGTAATTACCTGTATTACGTACTTGACATTTACGATATGTTTACAAATAAAGGAGTGTTTAGAGGTCTGTCTAACTTACACAAGCTTACTGCGAGAGTTCTAATCGGAGTCATAAATTATAGCAATCGATCAGATTTAACTATAAATGTTTTAGAAGACGGGGTTGGTCGTTTTACGGGTAATTAGTTAAACAATATGTCCTTTAATCAAATGTCAAATCAATTACGATAGAAATACATCAATATATTGGCCACACATGATTTTGTTTCTACTGCTATTAATAAAAAATATATTTGTTTAAGAGTAAACTCAACTTCAAGCATTTACAAAACGCAAACTGACGTCGACGAATGCGATTGGTCCTTCTACGCTATCCTAACAATAAAAAATTGTAACGATCATTACGATACGAACCATCTTCGAAGTTAAGGGCATGCTATTTAATTCGCCTTTTTTATTATTCACTCCGAGCGTTAACATATTAATTTTTATGTTTGTGATTTCGTTGTTTAATTCTACATGAAGTTAACTTATATTTAGTCATTTTGCTTTATCAAAATATAAATTTTATTACGTCATTATTTTTTTTTATATTGTACATTGGCTTTTATGGGTCACTTGATCTTAAGTCACTACTATATATATAATAAGTACGATGAAAAATATTGATCATTTCCAATATCACCAATACAACACCAAGGTTGGGACCTCATGTCCCTTACATGTAGTTACATTACAAAGTTCTTCTCTAGCACTCCAATTAGAAGACATAGAATAGACAGAGTTACTGTAGCATTTATAATATTAAGGATTTCGTTGTTAATAAACCACCACCAACCCGCATTGGAACAGCGTGGTGGAATATGTTCAAAACCTTCTCCTCATAGAGAGATGAGGCCTTAGCCCAGCAGTGGGAAATTTACAGGCCGTTGTCGTAAATGTTCTATTAGATAAAACAAATAAAATAAAACTTCAATTTTGAATTTAAGCATCGACTACTATTACATTCATACAAAAATGGTAAATAACATAAGTTAATTGCGCCGTAATCGGATATCAAGAGCCAGTTCTATGAACAATAAGAGTAAATCTTTAATAACAGGAATACAGTTATAAAACAACAAAGCCCAGTTGCCTCTGTCCACTGGGTTTTATACTTAGTCCCGTTTGTTCCTGATAAAATACGACTCGTAATTTAACCTCTATTGGTTCAGGAATAAGAATCAAAATACCGTAAATGATTCATGTGCCTAATTTATAACAAACTCTCAACTAAGAAATGTTCTAGATATCATTTCGTAGCTCCGTCTATGTTTTAAGGACCTAAATATATACGGTATACGTTTCTATAATAATTTTACACAGACTTTTTTTACTTGGCCTATAAAAAAAAATAAAAAGCAAGGTATAATACTCTAGATAAGAGTACAGAGGATATAGTATTTATTGATTTCTTGGAACGATGTATAAAATGTCATTTTCCTTTACTGACTTACTCTGTAATTAAAATGGTGTAAGAGGTTCTACTGAGTTTCTTCCTAGTTCCTCTCGGTAGAATCTACTTTCCGAATTACTGTGGTAATTTTACAACACGATACAAAAGTGCTTCTATTTATTGAGCCTACTTAAATCTATATTAATATTTTAAATGTAAAAGTAAATCTGTGTGTATGTCTGTCGCTTTTTCACGATAAATCCGCTGAATCGAATTCGATGAAATTTGGTATGAAGCAAACATGAACTCTTACTAGGCTACTTTTAGCCTAACACATGACAACCAACATCCTAAAACAAGCGAGGCCGCGGTTGACTAATAGTAAATAAAGGAATATTTTGATTTTGATATAAGTACATTTATTTAATAAGTTCCAGCAAACCATTGGATAGAAACGCGTTTATTAACCTCGTATTACCACTGAGCTATTTCGAGTCAAACGTAAATACAAGTATTTATTATTTATAAACAGCAATAAATAATAGAAAACATAAAACGATTTGTTTTCGACAACAATTTTAAAACATTTATAATTAATTGCTCGTGAAGTAACATGAAACATAATTCTTTTCTTTTTTTCTTCAACGACTAGTTCAAGCTATAAGGCCGGTTCGTATCATTGCAGCATGGCGAGTTATGAACGCATCTAAAGCCGATTCTGGTCGATGCACTTGTTGGCAGATTGTTGCCATTGATTCATAGCTGCTTGATGTGTCAGTTAATATTAAATGTATTATGTCAATTATTTGTTAGTGCTAAATTGGTTATTGTGTCAAATTTAACAACCAATTCTATATGTATGTTCGATATAAAGTAAGCTATTAACGATCGAAACTTTACTACCGGTGGTGGAATCAACTGAGACTTAAAGTGAGAGCCCACAAAATATCATTGCGATTTTTTCAGACTTCAAATGTGACAAATATCAGTGTGATTTTTTATAAAAAAAAACGTAATCAAATAATTAAGAATAGGTAACACTACTATGTATTACCTATTAATAATATATAAAATATATACCTATATATGTATTTTAGTCCTTGATGTATATTTTTATTATTGAAATAAATACAATGCTGGAAAGATAGAAATCAAAAGGAACATAATCTACTGCAATTGAAACTTAAATGCAATTAAGAATTGTATTTTCTAGATTATTTTTTAATGTTGAATTTGATAAGGCTACATATTGTTGTTTCCAACGTACTATTCATAATTTATAAGTAATAAAAATCATACCCTATCTAGCGACAAAATATTTTAGATCTATGTAAAATAAAGACGGCTTGTATAGTTTGATTCAATTGTTGTTATCGTGAGGCCGCTAGCGAATAGCCGGTTCGATGCCCGGGAGATATCGCGTCTTTGATCAGACGAATGAGCGAGGTAATTTTTTGTTTGATTTATTTCGTACCGTAAAAAACTTGCGGTGCAGGGAAATCTTATTTAAAGATAAGGATGTTTTCTAAGGGCCTTCGTTATTTAATACATATCGATATGCCTAACTATCCCTGTCGTCAAGGGTCAAAGTTTTTTTTATACATAATGTATAATGAATAATTAAAATTTGTACAAAGACAAAGGGTTCGATGGTTTGGGTACTGGATATTTCTTTGGGTATGGGTGATGATGGCAAATTATATTTTAATCTTGTATTGAACAATGTGCCTTCTTTACCAAAGTAAAGACAAAATGAAACATAAATTTGAATTCTTCGTGTAAGGGTCAACTGTTACGTCCTGCATAATTTCATCACGCTCAATTGAGTAAAAGTCCGAAAACAATATTACTTACTCCGCCATTATTTTGTCTCAGGCGGGACAATGTTCGATGTAAAAGGAGATATGTCCGGTCAGAGCTGAGATGGCCCAGTGGTTAGAACGCGTGCATCTTAACCGATGAGTTCGGATTCAAATCCAGGCAAGCACCACTATATATATGTGCTTAATTTGTATTTATAATTCATCTCGTGCTCGGCGGTGAAGGACAACATTGTGAGGAAACCTGCACGTGTCTAATTTCATTGAAATTCAGCCACACGTGCATTCCATCAACCCGCATTGGAGCAGCGTGGTGGAATATGTTCCAAACCCTCTTCTCAATGGGATAGAAGGGCCATAGCCCAGCAGTGGGAAATTTACAGGCTGTTACTTTATGTCTGGTTCAGTATAACGTGTGGAAACCCTTTTGTGTCGGGTGAAAACTTCGTATGTGTATTCTGTGGTTGTACACGTTTTTTTTTATTATAGAATGGATGGGCAAGTGGCCTGATAGCACCACTCACATTAACAATTTCTGAAAATATAAAATGCGTAACTAATCTTGGGAGTTAAAATGTTATATACCTTGCCTCTGTAGTTAGTTGGATCAAATCGGAACATAACAATACTCTACAAATTGCTAAGTATTGCTGTTTAGAGCGTAGAATATCTGATTGGGTGGTAGCTGCAGTGGTAGGCAGAGAGCCGAGATAATCCAGTGGCTAGAACATCTGCGTCTTAATCAATGATTGCGGGTTTAAACCCAGGCAAGCACCACTGAAACCTCATGCACTTAATTTATGTTTATAATTCATCTCGTATTCGGCGGTGTAAGATAACATCCTAAGAAAACCTGCATGTATCTAATTTCAATGAATTTCTGCCACTTCCACCTACCCAGTTTGGAACATCGTGGTGGAATAAGCTCTAAACCTGCTCCTCAACGGGAGCGGAGGCCTTAATCCAGCATTGAGAAATTTACGAGCTGTTAATGTTTGGGTGGTAGGTAACCAGATAAGCTTCCACAAAGACCTACCACCAAGTATTCAACTCATAGCTGAATACATAGCATTACCTTCAAAAATTTCCTCCCCAAGAGAAAACGATTGTTTCCCTTGGGGTCTTTGCTTCTTGACTTTTTATTTGAAATTATAAAAAAGGCCAGCTTACCCGTGCCTCGTATAAATGCCGCTTATCCTGTTTCAACATTCGAGATAGACATGGAAACAGCTGAATAAATTCAATGTGGTTTTTTTTCCTCGTACTTTAAAAGGTAGATTTCATTGAACAGCATCCTTATCTATTCAAACATGGTAATCCCTTTATATTTGTGATCGGCGGATATCGATAACATTATATGGGTAATGGCTTTAATGGTATACTTTTTTGAATTCAGAAACGGACGATTTAGTGTACATATCGATACCCTGATGTATAAACCTTGAGGACTTTCCGAGTGCATTCGCGTGTAGTTTGGTTAAAAGAATTCCCTGGCCAGCATTGTAATATTGCAGCATTTCATCGACTAAGGTAAATTTCAAACACATGATATATAATGACACTAGTACGTGAGCATGCGCAGATTCTCTATTTTCTTATTCTGTGGTTCTAACGGGACGACAATTGACACGAACGGGGCATACGCAGTAGGTACGTAAGTTTTAGTCGTTTTTAGTAAAACAACTTTTAACGCTTGCTACTTAATTTACTAAAAGAAAAAGTTACTAAAGTTATTAGTACACACAAGACTAACGACGATAAATGTGCATACATATAACACTGTTCTAACGAAGGAAATATACACAACAGGCACGTGACAAATGTTTAACATCGATGACTATTCGTTATCATCATCACCTCGGAAAAGGATAGGGAATCAGGTCAGGAAGCAAATATTCTACATCGCTCAGATATTGGCTCAGTAGCCGTGTACACATTTCTAGTATTTATGCATTTGTACTTCGAACCCTTCAAACGTATGTACGTAATGTAATTAACAAGCGAAACCGACCTCATTAAGCATTAATCAAACACTAGTGGGTTTCCCGCGAAACTTTTTGAATTTCGAAATCTATGACAGGTTTTGTTTTCATTTCGTTTCATTGTAATATGCAAGTCACTAGTCTTGGCGCCAAAGTGATGAAACCTTTTTTAAATGAAATTGAATGTCATGTAGTATACATTAGTACAGTTAGTCCTTGTCAAATTGTCCTTGTCAATGTCCTTTAATTTTGTTTTTTTTTTTTTTTTTTTATATAGTTGTTGTACCGTTCTCTAGCTGGCCTGTAAGTTTTTTACGCTCCCTAATATCAAATCTTTGTTAAATCACAACAAAACTCCTCTTTATTTTTCTGCATATCTTAAGCTGAAACTCTTCAAAATAAGAACGTAATCTATATCTTTATCCATATCTTTTTTCAAAAATCTGTTTGCACTATTAATATATAATGAGATATATTATATTCCATTAAAAGTGTTAGAATTCAATAATCATTTTCGTGTATAGAAATAGTTTACTAAGACTGATGAGTTTCCTAACAGTCTCCTCTCATTAAAATGCAAATAAAAATGTTGTTAATGAGTTTTACTATCAATTGACAATCTTATCTAGAACTCAGGTTAACCTTCTTAGCAATAAACAGTGACGTCACGATTTAGGTCCGGAACGGATATGCTCTGATTGATGCGACTTTGCCCCAGTGTCAGTCAGCGTAATAGCTGAGTATAAGAATTATTTTAATACTAAATGCCGTAACTGTAAAAACATTCTTCAATATCTTTCATGTTTCTCTGTCTTTGTTTATGTTTCATGACTTGGTGGTAAGGCTTTGTCCATGTCCGTCTGGCTAGGTACCACCCATTCAAAGTCAACCACCATTCAGCAATTCGTAGTGTGTGTTCCGGTTTGAAGTGTGTGTGTCAGTGTAACTACAGGCACAAAGAAACATCTTCACTCCCAATGTTGGTGGGCTACATTACTAGTTAGCACACGTAGCTACGCGTGTGGAAAGGGAAGGGACTATATACAAATCACTTGTTAGTTGGTTTAGTAGTTACAACGTGAAAGCAAAACAGATAAATATACTTACTTTTACATTCACAATATTAGTTATGATAACATATTTTCCATCTTTCAACGATACGGTATTCGAACCCACGATCTCATAATCCAAAGCATTTTTAAGCTAGCCACTCAACCAACGAGTTCGTTTGGAAGAAATACTAATATTGCAGTAGTCAGCGCTGTATATACTGTTACTTCCTCAGAAATGGGCTGAAAACTTGACACAAAAGGCATTAGCCATACCGTACATGGGAAATGCGATCTAGGTAAGTGGCTCTGACCCTTGTGCCTGTAACTACACTGGTTCAGTTATTCGAAGGGAATTCTGAAATTACTTGACGTTTTATTAGTTCGCAAGGCACCTCAACATGTATATAGTTCCTGTAATGATATGTTCCATGTGCTTGAACGGAGAGGAATATTTTTTGTAAAATTTATAACAGCAGTGCGATGCAACTTTTAACAGATATGAAAAAGTCAAATGTACTGTAACAGACAGAAACGTCCTACTGGAGGTACAGAATGTTTTTGAGGCCTCCTCGCCATTCGTACAGTTGGTTTATTATTTCAATGCGGAATTGATGCATATCGGTTAACTTAAATATTTTTTCGAGAGCTATGAAGAGAAGAAATGTAAAGACTAATTAAATAAAAACATAATAGTTTGAACTGACTTTTGACTTGGTGATGATTAACTTGTTCTAACTGGTGATTAATCTCCGTTCTGTAATTAAGCTAAATGTCAAAAGCAATAAGAGCAGTCCCACACCAAGAGTATTCGCTAATAATGTTACAACCGAAATTACATTTTGAGCATTCGCCTGTGCATGAGCCGATATAGCTCAGTGGTTACGTGCTTCTTAACCGCTGATTGCGGGTTCAAACCCAGGCGAACACCACTAAACATTCATGTGCTTAATTTGTATTTATAATTCATCCCGTGTTCGGCGGTGAAGGAAAACGTCGTGAGGAAACCTGCATGTTTCATAGAAAATCTGCCACATGTGTGTTCCACCAACCCGTTTTGGAGCAACGTGGTGGAATATGTTCCAAACCCCCTCCTTAAAGGGAGAGGCCTTAGCACAGCAGTGGGAAATTTACAGGCTGTTGCTGTGATTGAGTCAGTTGCATGTACAATGTCAGACAAATTGTTTTTATTACAGGTTGTAATGCTCAGTTCTTCTGACAGAATTATGAACTGTTACAATACAAGCAAATGATGATAACCCTTATTTATAAACAAATAAATAATTCTAGTAATTATAACAAGTGGTATGTAACTATTGCAATTATATTTTCCAACTTCCTAATGGCGATAATTTTAGTACCCAACGTGTTCAAACTATGAATGATTTAGAGTTTAACTTCTAGGTTATTACAATATATAATATATTGAATGGTTAAGGTTATTAAAGTCATCTGGCACGCTTGTATTTATTTGCTTCGTGGAAATAAGTGACTGGATGATTGCGAGGAACGATAGTATATTAGGTACATATAGTATACATTGGCAAAGATAAATAATGTAGTACCTTTTACAATTTTAAACGAACTTTTTAATTTCTTGGTAACTATTTAGATTTAAAATGAGCGTGTTATTTAAAAATATATATTCAAAAGTTGACAATTTAGACCAAGTTACGAAGGTAGTACATAAAAATGAGACGGCGATTTCAACAGAGATTCTAATGTACCACGATTTTATGACCTATTTTAGCAAACTAATGAGTAACGTTTTCATTTCTAAAATCTTTTTTACTTCTTTTACGTGGTGGTAGGTCTTCAAGCCCGTCTGGGTAGGTAAAACCCACTCACCAGTTATTCTACCGCCAAATAACATTACTCAGTATTATTGTGTTCCGGTTTGAAGGGTGAGTGAGTCAGTGTAACTACAGGCACTAGAGAAATAACATCTTAGTTCCCGAGGTAGGTGGCACACGATGTAAGGAATAGTTAATATTTCTTACAGCGTCATTGTCTATGGGTGATTGTGACCACTTATCATCGGGTGTCCCATATGCTCGTCTGCTAAACTATACCATACAAAAAATCTCAAAATAAGATGAGTTCAGGCACAAAGTCAAAAATGTTTATTCAATATAGAGGTGAATACACTTGCTTATTGATAGTCAAAAATCTACTACCATTTCGGAATTTAGCACCTGAGAAGAACCGGCTGAGGTTCTTTCCTCAGTAAGATATTCACAGGATCACGTGCTGTAGGTATTTTGTTTACCTGACCCGGGACTGAAAACTTCTATTGACTACCCATTAGTACAGCGTGGTGCACGAGCTTCATGTAAAGTTAACGAGCGCTTATAATATTGATGTAGACGCATACCAACTACACTTTAATGTCAGAATTACATAAATGTTTAGTATCGTAATAAAAATTTTGCATTTATCAAGCGTTTCGAGTAATCAAACCTGAATTTCAAGATATATTAACGTCAGAAGAAATATTCTAATCTTTGAACAGCGTGTCTGTGAAGAAAAATAATGTGTTACCTAATCGACTGGACGGGAAAATGAGCCACCTGGTAAGTGGTCACCACCTATAGACATTAGCGGGTGTAAGAATTATTAAATACTCCTTAAATCATCAATGTGCCACCTAGAGGAATCATTGGAGTCATTTGTTATGTATGACTCTTGTGTCTGTAGTTAAGTTGGACAAGGTTAAACTAATAGTTAGATGATCAGCAACGTCTGGTGACGAGTTGCAACAAATCGCTTAGCGTAAAAACAAATACCATTAATATAAGTCAACCTTCGTAGTCATCGGTCATTCTCAACAAAAACGGTACAGTTTATGTCTTTGACATAAACGCATACAGAAAATTACATAAAGGTAGTCCATATATTTTTATAAATGAAATGATTCGAACTTTTTAATGAATATATTAACATAATTAATCATGATAGACATACATGTATCACAAACAGAATGTATAGAGATACCAGCCATATACGAACATATTATAGTTCAAAAATGTGTATGTAAACACATGTGCACTTCTACCCTTCTTCTACCCCTTTTTCTCTGTCATAATCCGATGGATAGGCCAATCCAACAACCACTACCACGTCAAATTCCGAACTGTTACTGGAAATCTTTTTTTAGAAATACCAACTAAATTTGTGTCGGTCTGACTTGAACTTAGGACCTCGGGTTTTGTTGCCATACACCTAGCCAATAGAACAACGAGGCAGTCTATATATAACCTTAAGCAATATAATTAACAAAATAATGAAAACACTGTAATTACACTTTATAAGTATATTAATGTCTTAATAGATATAATTCAGTTTGTTGATTTTACTTCCGATAGGAGATTTGCTTCGTGGCTATTTGGGTCGCGTTATGCGTGTTCGAAACAATTATATATATTCATATAATATCCAGATATATAAACATATACATTATTGGTTTATGATTTAGTAATAATTCCTTAATTCTATGTAATAACACACTGCATGTTTCCCAAATATAAATAAAATAAAAAAAAAATGCTACACGGTTTTGTATCTTACGAAAAATTGTTACTATTTGATTTCCTAGTGAATAGCTTAAATACGTACTAGATTCCGTCTGCGGGTACACCTAAGTATTATTGGGGTTTCATGTGGTACATACAATATGGCGTTTATTGATAATCGATAGAGTAACACTTATAAGCGTAACAAATAGACATATCTTTCTTTGCATTTATAGCATAAGTTAGGATTTGCTTTTCCAAATCCCAAGCTACTATAATGTTAAATTTCATTAAAATACTTCACTCATTCGGACGGATGAAGTAAGGAGCCGAACCAATATGTCCGGTATAAATTTGACTTTAAAAACGTAAGTACGGAGTTTTTCAGTTAGGTAAGAAACCTACATACATTAAAAAAAAATCAAGTCTTTCAAAAACAAACCACCGTTTCGGAATAGAATACTTCAGACCTTAGAAGAACCGGCGACAGAAAGTCAGCGAGACTTATTTATACTGTTTTTTTTTATTGTAATAACAATTAATTTTCGATAATTTGTGCGAGTCCCTACTGAAAATTAATCGTAAATTTAGTTAACCAGAATGGTATTCATTATTAATAATAAACTTATTACTATTATGATGATGTATTTTGGGATTTACAGAATGGTGTCACTAGCACAATGCACAGGACATATAATTTACAAGTGTGTGCGTTAGTTAACCCAAGCGAACTCTATTTCAATTCTCATAATACAATAGGACGGCAGTAACGGCGTCAACTTCCAGACTCCAGAACGCTTCACACCCAACCTCTGGTTCGTCTAGGACTTTGAAATCTGTGACTTATTAACCTACTAAGCCAGCAAGCAATCTCTATAATTAGGCACAAATATTTATAACCATCTCTTTACTGTACATCGGATTAAAATATTTTTTTTCTTATAACCGTTAATATAATTTAGTTAGCGGTTCGCGTGTATTACTTTCTAAGATTATATTAAAGTCTGTATAAAATAGTTGGCCTTAACAATTTAAGTTTAGCCATTAATTAAAATAGTCTTCAAATACACTCGAATAATTCTGCTAATTATTAAAAAAAAGGTAATGACCTAGTAGACTAATAGATACTTTTCGGTTTTAATAGAAGATTCGTGCAATGGATTATTGCAAAATTTTATTATTGATGTATCAATACTGTTATTAGTTCGCTTTTCCGATAAATTTACCCAAGTTCACGTAATTGAAAATAAATGATTTTGCCGCACTATATATAAAAAAAGATAATGAATAGTAATAAAAATAGTTATTGTATAAATCTTGATTGCGTGGAATCGTGGCAAGAATTAATCAATAGTGTATAAGATGGCATAGATTATACATATAAGTACGTCTAAATGGTCAGAGCTTGTGGGAGAGCCATAAGGTAACTGACCAAGTGAGGGCTCTGATCGGCACATGTATTGTAAGCAACGGCGCTCATGACCCTGACGATGAAGAAAAAGAAGCATACCTACATGTTTTTTTGCATTACAAATGCCAATATGGCGTTTATGGTAATTATTTGTTAAATAAAATTACCATAATTTAATTACGGCCATCAAATTTAGCTCACTTCGCTTAAATCTGTTTCATGATGCAATTAACGTACCTGAAACAATATTTTATACGATTACAAAAAAATAATTAAATTATTTATAAACTTCGAAATATTTTTTGTTTGAATATATAAGTAGGTATTTGAATGCCTTTATTTAGCAAAATCTATAAATATTGGGGACATATTGTCTACGCATAGAATAAAATTGTATTGTCTTTTTGTAATATTAAAAAAAAAAACACTTTTTACCAAATGTATGTCAGTATATACGCTACATATAATAAAATATCATTGTATTTTATTTTTGTCTGTCTGTTTGTTCTGGCTAATCTCTGGAACGGCTGGACCAATTTTGACGGGACTTTCACTGGCAGATAGCTGATGAAATAAGGAGTAACTTAGGCTACAATAACTTTATATATATATATATATATATATATGTATACAGACATCTTGATTAAAACTGGAACCCAACCCTAGTAAGTATTGCTTTTCGGCGGTATATAATAACTACCCAGATATATGCACAATACCCTACAAACAAATAACAAATAAAGTAATGACGTCATTAAACATTACTGTAACAGAAGTAATACGCTATGTAGCATCTAAGAAAAGATTATTACTTGCTCTGTAGCTGACCTGTTTTCTGTTACTGTTTGTTGCCGTCTTAGAGTTAGTAGAGACAGCTGACTTATGACTTTATCAGTTTAATTCCTTGACTGTGGTACGATACTAACATATAGATTGAAACAGCGATGTTCTGGAAGAACTCACTTTGTAACTCATTCTTGGATGAAAAGTTTTCAGTCACTGTTTTAATGCGTGTAAATGCTATAATTATTTACATTCAATCTCGCATTAAACTTTCGGATATTTCACTATCGTGCAGTGAGTTTCGATGTTTTCACATAGTTATACTGTAGTTAACATTCTGTGTTGATTTAATTGTTAAGAGGAAAAATAATGTCAGTTTCAGTCATTTTTATTTCCTAACTAGCGACCCGCCTGGCTTCGCACGGGTGCAATACTGGTACTAAATACTCTACAGAATGTGCATTTATGACATCCTATTAGAAACTTCTAAAATTATCAGTTTTCCTTTTGTATAATGTCTAGGTTTTATACACAGAAAGTTCCCTCTCGAATCACTCTATCTATTAAAAAAACCGCATAAAAATCCGTTGCGTCATTTTAAAGATCTAAGCATTCTAGGAACAGGCAGTAATCGTCTTTGTTTTACTTTTTACTATGTAATTACTATATATATATTATATATATAAGAGTACTTCTGAATCGTCATGTTAGTGTTGAATTAAACATAAAGCTACCACCGGTTCGGGAAACAGATTCTACGAAGAAAAACTGTCAGGAAACCAGTTATTATTTTCTACCATAGTAATTACAGTTACAATGAAATAATAACATAAAATTTAAATTCTATATAATAATAAGATAAGTGAGAATCTGCGATTTGCCAGCAAAACTATCAAAAGATTGTAAACGACAGCTTACAATAAAACGTATACAATTTGAATAGAAAAGTAATGCGATAAATTTTAAGTAGTATGTTACGATTTACATTCATTCGACGTTTTTCAATTTCGCAATCTTTATTTCAAAAAAATCTTTAAAACTGGCAATATTAAAAAAAAAACTTGATTACAAAATATTCGTCGAACGTAGTAACCTCTTTTCACTGTCAAACAAAACAAAAACAAGGCAAGGGATAGCGCCTTTAAGATCGAGACTAATTCAAACAACAATTAGCAATTAACATAGAATGGTGACAGCTCTTACTCGTTGCCTCAGCGGTATGCGCTGATTGCGAAATGTATTCTACTGTTGTATGGGACCCTAGTACATGAAATTGGAAAGCAGATCATTTTTTTCGCTTTTATTTAAATTTTTTATTTAATATTTTCCTCCTTATTTATTGATAATAATACCTATTTCATATTTGTATATATATATTTAAGCATTTAATGTTGTTAATTCTTATGTTAATAAATGTTAATAAATTTTATGTTACACACATACCGAATATATAACATATTTGAACTATAACTTATAGTGACCCAACCCGGCTTCGCACGGGTGCAATGCTAATACCAAATATACTACAGAATTTGTTTATTTACGACATCACAGTAGAAACTTCTAAAATTATCAGTGTGTTTCTTTACTATATTGTCCATGTATTAAATATACAAAAACCTTTCTTCGAATCACTATCTATTAAAAAAACTCATCAAAATCCGTTGCGTAATTTTAAAGATCTAAGCATACATAGGGACAGGGGAGGGCGGTACGCGATTGTTTTATAATATGTAATAATTATAATAATTATTTTCTAATTAATATCTATTGTACACAGCTATTAGCAAATAGTAGCCTTACCGCTGCTGTACATAAATAAATGCTTAATCGACTTAAAGAGTCGCTAGTTAACATGAAGTCTTAAATGCCATAGTTGGAGTTAAATTCATTTTATGAAATGGTTCCACTTTCCGTCAAATGCTTCATTCACTCATACTTCGAAAATGAAACATAAAACAACCATTTTATTTACACCCATAAGTAAGTTATCAAGGATAGTGTTGCATTTAACGAATACGATAAATCACATGTGACAATCTCGCTTGTTAGCGGAGAAAGCCTCCGTCAAACTATAAGCGAGGTAAGATACTTGTTATACGAATTTCAGATACAACGGACGCAAGTAGATCGTATTCTATTTGCTTGAATTCATTTATTCATATAAAACAAGCCTTCGAATACGACAAATTCAACATTTGATAACAGTAAACTTTACAAACATATTTAAAAAAAAAGTTTAAGTAATTACATAGTAAAAAGTAAAACAAAGACGATTACTGCCTGTTCCTAGAATGCTTAGATCTTTAAAATGACGCAACGGATTTTTATGCGGTTTTTTTAATAGATAGAGTGATTCGAGAGGGAACTTTCTGTGTATAAAACCTAGACATTATACAAAAGGAAAACTGATAATTTTAGAAGTTTCTAATAGGATGTCATAAATGCACATTCTGTAGAGTATTTAGTACCAGTATTGCACCCGTGCGAAGCCAGGCGGGTCGCTAGTTAGGAAATAAAAATGACTGAAACTGACATTATTTTTCCTCTTAACAATTAAATCAACACAGAATGTTAACTACAGTATAACTATGTGAAAACATCGAAACTCACTGCACGATAGTGAAATATCCGAAAGTTTAATGCGAGATTGAATGTAAATAATTATAGCGTTTACACGCATTAAAACAGTGACTGAAAACTTTTCATCCAAGAATGAGTTACAAAGTGAGTTCTTCCAGAACATCGCTGTTTCAATCTATATGTTAGTATCGTACCACAGTCAAGGAATTAAACTGATAAAGTCATAAGTCAGCTGTCTCTACTAACTCTAAGACGGCAACAAACAGTAACAGAAAACAGGTCAGCTACAGAGCAAGTAATAATCTTTTCTTAGATGCTACATAGCGTATTACTTCTGTTACAGTAATGTTTAATGACGTCATTACTTTATTTGTTATTTGTTTGTAGGGTATTGTGCATATATCTGGGTAGTTATTATATACCGCCGAAAAGCAATACTTACTAGGGTTGGGTTCCAGTTTTAATCAAGATGTCTGTATACATATGTAAAATTTTTCGATTTTTCAAACGCAGCTGTAACTAACGAGCTTTAGTATCCTGACATTATACGGCAGTTGGCGAGCTCAAACCATTCCATCAACCGGCGACCGTATCATTCGATTGAATGACTTTTCGCCTATTACGAGCTATTACATCGCAGGATACCTGCCTCTATTTCACGTAACGACAACGTAACCTATGATCCGTACTCCTAGTTTTTACTAGTTGTGCAATAATGTAGCATCGAGAACCTGTTTTATCGAGTCCGAATAGCCGATGATTTACGAACCCTATTGGACGCGGTATTTCGAATTCGAGATAATTTCGAATTATTTTCTCGATTGTAATTTATTCGATTCTGTAGTAGCTGTTGCATTTATCTTGCTTAGAATTCCTGAATTCAAATGTAAGTTACTTACTGAATAATTTATCATTGTTATTTCTAGACAATTTATGTTTAAAGGTGACAAAATTTTATGTTATATTATTGAAATATTGTTTTGAAGACAAATTTTGTGTCTCTTGCATAGCATTTCAGACTGCATAGTCAGACGTATAGTGCTATAAAGAGACGATGAGAACACATTTATTATATATTTAATACAAATAAAATATAAAAAATGATGACCCTTTAAATGCCTCGAAAACACATTTTAATGCTCTTTAATGCTAAAATAATATTTCACACTGCTTATCCAAGGTTATATATCAATCACGGTAGCATGCGTAAGCGATCCCGTGGCGCCCGCCGAAAGACGGAGAGGGTACCGCTGGTTTTTTAGTGGGTAAACCCAGTGGTCCTGGGTGCACTCGGCGTCCAGGAAACTGGGGAGTCCCACACACCCCCCCACTTCCATCACGTGGGGGAAGCGCGTAAAGCGTTTTTCCAGCGAAAAAAAAAAAAAAAAAAAAAGTTATATATCAATCTCTAGATTAAATACATCGCGGACACGAGCTCCTTGAAATTAGGTCAACATGTTTATATTTTCTCTACATGCACATGCATGTAATTTACATAAATTATATTCAATAAGTTCCTCAAGGGAAGCTTTGTTTTTAAAAGCAACGATATATAGCCCTTGAGAATTACTCATTGTTTTGTCTCAAGAAAATTATGTCTACATTCAATAAATATATGTCCACAGTCTTGTTGGTCAGATTATAAGGTTGCCGATGCTAAGTTCCTGGGTTCAAATGCCGGGTTATGTGTGTGAGGAAATAAAGAGTGCATCAAAATTTAAGTAAATCAATTGTGACTGTAATAATTCCTGTGCTAACCTGACGACCTCCGTGGTCGTTTAGTGTGTGCACCGGTTTATATTGTGTGTCGTTACTTCTGATTTTCCATAACACAAGTGCTTAAGCTACTTACATTGGGATCAGAGTAATGTATGTGATGTTGTCTAATATAAAAAAAAAAGTCATGTTTGGAAATGGCTGCTATAGCCGGAATGGGCTATAAGATCATCATATGTTTCAATAATTCTATTTTATAATATATAATAGGTGGTATTCAAACTGGGAACCCGTTTATGAGTCACAGATAGTCACTCGTATTTTTCTTATATCATCATGGCAAGTTATAATATTTAATTCTTTTTAATATTCCATCCCAGGTACGCTCTCAATTTGGAGCTATTGTCAGTCGACCTCAGCTACGCATTACAGATGACCTAGTAATATCATTAGGCGACAACAATTATCCTCAAGTTTACTATTTATAACTTTAACATACACAAAATTAACTTTGAAATATATTACCTTTCAATAACTATAATTATTTTTTATAACTGTCAAATGTCAATGATGCTATAAAAATTGATTGTTTCAACAAATACCACATCCATTTTCAATTGTTTTTCGTTTCAATTCTTGGTTCCATGTTCTCGATTAACGGTCTCTGCCACTGGTTTGATAACGTCCTCAGTGGGCCAGGGCGTTGGATTTATAACCAAAACCAATAACCTATACTGACACACATATTCGTATACACTTCCTACTTGCGAATATGCAATGTATTATACATTTATCACTGTACTGACTTTAAACAATAATTAATTAAAGTTTTTTTTGCGTAACATATATATTGGGTCTTGGCCTAGAAATATTAGTGACATCATTAAGAAAGTGTGTCAACAACAACAACAGCCTGTAAATTTCCCACTAAGTTAAGGCTCTTTCTCCCTTTGAGGGAGGTTTGGAATATATTCCACCACGCTATTCCAATGGGGGTTGGTGGAATACACATGTGGCAGAATTTCTATGAAATAAGACACATGCTGGTTCCCTCACGATGTTTTCCTTCAGCGCCGAGCACGAGATGAATTATAAACAGAAATTAAGTACATGAATATTCAGCGGTGCGTACCTGATTTGATTGAATTTGAACCCGCAATCATCAGTTATGACGCTCGCGTTCTAACCGCTGGGCCATCTCGGCGCTGATAGATAAGAACGCTTAATCAAAAAGTAATAACGAAACTCGAAATAGAACAGGTGAAAGTCTAAATGTCTATCAAAGAAAGGTACAACGTCCTCAATATAATGACACGTTTAAATTCAGAACATTTCCACGACAGGAAAGTGAAAAAGGAAGTATACCTGCCTGACTCTGAGCCAAAAGTTATTTGGCAGCGGTGCGGTGATAGCTGGTTGAATATATACGTAGCAAGAATAAAAAAAAACACATATCATACACTACGGTATCAAAAATTATACCATATATTTTTAAAATCGAAAACTGATCCTATATAGCAATTTGCTTTATGATTAAATGTTGATGGACTTATCCATAACAAATCTGAATTTAAACATTTTAATAACTAATGTACTTATTTCTTTCATTTTTTGTCCTAATATTTCTGTATTTTATGTTTGTGGTGTGCAAGTATAATATCAAATACAATATGGTACTTAAAATGGTTATTTTTATTATTACGGTTATTAATTACGGCATATTTACCATGTTTTTTTTTTATTTTTATTCGTTGTAGCTATTTCGACATTATCTAAGAATATCTTGTTCACGACACGTCGAATAAAAATATAAAACATGGTAAATATGCCGTAATTAATAACTGCAATATATGGTAATTATTTTCAAGTAAAACTGTGTTGCCATGTTAAAAAATTATCATATATTCAAAAATAAAAAAAAAGCCCTTAATTTAACTTGTTATGAATTATCTTTAAGTAATTTAGTATAATTCTAAATAAACGTTACTAATCACGACACGCGTGCGCAGTACGCATGGCGTTGCGCCCGCGCACTGTGAAATGGAAAGTGGCGATTGAAAAGATGATCTATTCCGTTTGTAATTGTTATAATGGTTTGTGTGTGTTTTAACTTTCTTTTTAACATTAACAAATATCGTTAAATGATAATTTTAAGATATTTTGGCATCTTAGCTTTATTATTTCATATCAATCTTTTAAATGTGTGCATGTTACTAAACTCTTAGTAAATGTAACAATTTTGATAATGTTTTTATGTGGATTAAGATTGGACACAGCAGATGGCGCTGCGTCCTGACAAAATTGGAACGTTTGGCTAATATATATGTATGCAAAATTCTTACATTTAGAGGCATTTATTTTACGTTATTTATTCCATTAAATCCTATTATAAAGGGACAGATAATAAATAATTATAATAATAAATAAAATTCTTCTTATAATTCATTTTCTTGTATATGTTATTTATCAACAACATATACACAATTCTATATATCTCGAAGCCATTGTTTAGATCATGTTGTCCTCATGAGAATTTTTCCCATTAGCAAAATACTACCATTGTATATTCTTGCATAATACTGTCCCATAGACTAACCATTGTCTATAGTTTCGTAACCTATAACAAACCACATAATTAATGAAGTCGCCATCTTAGATGACTAGTCTCGAAGTTTCATTACGAATTCAAAAAACGAACATGTTCCATTTAAACTTTTTACCGTAATTTTCTTTTTTTAAATTACATCATTTATTTTATTTACTAAAAGACTTAAGTGTCAAGAATTTGATCCATAAAGGCTTAAATGAAGAAGTACTTATAAAAAAACTTCTAACTATGTCAAGCATAACCTAAATCACTCCTTGACCTCGAAGATCTATAAAAGCGTGTTCTACACAGAGGCCAAGCGACATTGGCTTAAAACAAAAGATTTTATATTTATTAACAAAACAAACAAAGCCGTCACAGACTATTGAACGTAAGGCCTCGCCCACACGTATTACGTACTGCACGTAACAGTACATTATTGCTATTGAGCAGCGTGCACACGAAGCGTAGGTACTGCGTATGTAATCATTACGTTGGTACCGTGGTAAGGCATCATTTTTCATTTAATAATTATTATTTAATGACATGTACGGCCATTTCATTTTATAGACAAGTTTAAATAATGCTTTGTACAGAGTAATGTATAAATAATTCACAGGTAAATCAAACGATTTGAAATATAGTTAGATTAAACAATGAAATAAACTTAAGCTAAAATTATATTAAACGCTCTTCCTCTATTAACTTAACTATTAATATAAATGAAATATATTCTTTATAAGATTTTTTATTTTTATATTGATATATGATGTATCTGCTATTGGTGTATATTGATTTTTTTTTTTAATATTTGGAACAAAGAACTGTCCGAAATCGTCACGTTATTAAAACGCATGTATGATGCCTCCTGAGCTGGTGAAGAAAGAGAGCTTTATTTATCTCTTTCTATCGTATGCTATTTTATCTGAACTTATTTTTTGTTTCACGTGGCATTTTTAATGTCAATTATGTCAATATATTGTCAGTTAATAATTCTTAAACTGTATTAATGTATTTCACTGTTTCTGTCATTTAATACATTATAGAAAGCGAAACTAACTTCATTCTAGTTGGATGTTCGAAGTAACGTGTTGTTTATTGTTTATTTTAATGTGCCTCATACAAATATTTGTATGTCTGTCCTCTTTGCGTTCCTAAACGATTCATTTCACTGTAATAATGACAATTTGGTGAGTATTTGGGTTAAACAAGATTATTTCCTTACTAAACTTAATGTATACCCCGCAGACAGATTAGCTAGTTACTTAAGTATAAAGAAAAGATCAGTAAATAATGATTAGAAAGAAAATTAATGGTTAATAAAATAATAACCTCAAATAATATTATATTAAAACAATCGATTATTTAATTTAATTTTCACTAGCAATGTCTTCATAAGAAACGATGGCGTGAGAGGCTAAATACTTACAACGTTCCCGCCATTCCCTTTCGGTACAACAATGGCATTCCCGCCTCTATCTCTATGCGATCGCTAACACGAAACAATAAAACAAACTACACATGACCCGCTACGAACAACAAATTAGACGATAATGAGCTCTATTGCAATTACATTAAAGAACTCGAATTTCGAATGACAGTTAACTTTAATTTTGGTTTTGAATATTTTTTATTTTACATTTAATAAATAAAATCGAGCAATTATAAACCTTGTTACCTTGTAATAGGGAGAGATAAATTGGAACAGTTTTAAGGTTATTTTAAATGCATATGTCGTATGTCTCTCGTCCGCACGTATAGATAGATAAAATACATTGAATTTGAAAAAAAAAAACCTTCCAAGAAAATCTACCCTATTTTCGTTATTGTTTTAACTTTTTTGCCACCAAGAAGGTTTTACATTTGAGTTCATATTATAAGGACGAATAACATGTGTAATTAAAAAGTTAAAATTAGTAATCCAAATGGATTTTTTTATAGCCGGTATTTTTAATAAAATATCTTGAATTTTAAAATGATTGATTACAATACAGAACATATATTGAAGGTTTTTTAAATTGTATATATGCCGTTGACGTCTTTTTAATTTTAAAAAAACGCAACTACTGAGTATTGCGGTAGCATAACCACGACGATTTAAAAGTATAAAATGTAGAGCCTATTTGAATAAAGATATATTGGGTTTGATAAAAGTTTAAAGGTCAAAACGTATGGCAATGTAAAGTGAAAATAAAAACTTAAGTGGAACACATATTTTATTCATTAAATAAGAATACACGATGATAATCCGAGGAATATATACATTCAAAATGTCAACTGCTTAACCTTTGCCACCGGTGTTATAGGACCTCCTTTATTTAGGGTAGAATTGTAAAGTAGAAGTTATTAAAATTCATTTATTCAATGCAGTATTGACACTCAAAGTAAAAATTAAAGAAAGATTTGGAAAAAGAATTGCTTTGATTCAAGACGAATCGCAGAAATAAACTTTGATTAACTAACTTTTTTTTAATTTGTAATTGTTTTCAATATTCTATAGAACAAAGAAATCGGGCTGCGATCGTTTCGTTATCTATAAACTCACTTATTGTACATACGTTCTATTATTTCGTTTATTCAATTAAGCAACAATCATCACTACATAGTATAAAACAAAGCCGCTTTCTCTGTCCATATATCCCTGTGTATCCTTAAATCTTTAGAAGTACGCAACGGATTTTGATGCTGTTTTTTTAATAGATAGAGTGATTCGGGAAGAACTTTTTTATATACAATATACGTGTATAAGGGCACACTGATAATTTTAGCAGTTTCTACTGTGATGTCATATCATTGCACCCGTGCGAAGCCGGGGCGCGTCGCTAGTTTAAAATATAAGTATTTTAGTTAGTGTACGGATAAATCCAGTAGGTTTTTGTTACATCGTCGTCCATATAAAAATGGATGTCAATTATGTATATGTAAATCATGTTTCGCAAACAAATATTTGATGTTAAATGAAATAAGTATAAATATATATATCGATGTTATACGAGACATATTTACACACATAACGACGTAAGTTGTAACATAATCGGTATAATTATACATAGGACTATACTTTATTATATTAATTGCGTGAATAAATTTAAATCGCTTTAGCAATAAAGCCAGGATATATTGGTATAGACATCCGTAAGGTACAATAAAATCCGTGTATCCTTATCATGACGAATTGTATATTAATTAGCGTGTATCCAAACATTGTTTCTAGACCCTGAGCTATTTGTGACCTAAGTTTTCATTATGACGTAACAAACATGGCTGAGTGACGTCATATCTACCGATGTATCCCAATTATATAATTAATAATAAATTTATTTATTTTCTCCCACAGACATTATTATGCATTACTAATAATATGCCTTGATAATAAGTATAGTTGTGTGCAGGAGGCATTAGTCCAAAGTAGGATGCCCTGTACTAAATGGCTACCCCTCTTGGATAGGAACTGTTTATTCATTTAGTTTTACAGCAAATTAAAGTATATTAAAAAAGAAACACTAAACTGAACTTAACAATTATGAAAATCTCACAGCGTCCGTGAGAATAGGCGATGGTGACCATTTACATGGCATAATTGTGGCATAATTTTATACTTTGCAATCTTATGGCCTATTTGTATGCACTACATATTACATAAAAAATGTAATACATAAATCAAAACATATAATCTAATAGGACCACATTCGAACCTACAATCTTAGTTTAAGATTCACGTGTTCTAACTACTGTGCCACATCGGTTCCAAGTTTGTAAATTTGTCTCAAATTTTCAAATTGCAACGCATGAGCATGAGCCAGTTTATAAATAAGAAACGTTGATTCAACTCCGAAACATTTCAGAACGGAAACATTATCATCGGCTCATGTAGTCGACACAATCCATTGTAAACAATTCATTGCACGTTTGTTTACAGCGTATGGTTCGCGTGCAAATTGTTTTATGTGAATCACTTTCGAAGTATTGATGGCTTACGGCATTGTGTGTCGGTAAATAGGACATTTGCTATCAGTATTTATTAAACGAAACATTTGATCGTTATGCTTAAAAATAAGTTAATAATGATGAAAAGGGTTATATTACAAATAATTATACATCTTTTTTATGGTATAGGTTTGCGGACGAGCATATCACCCATAGACAATGAAGCTGTAAGAAATATTAACAATTCCTTACATCGTCAATGTGACACCAACCTTGGGAACTAAGATGTTATGTCCCTTGTGCCTGTAGTTACACTGGCTCACTCACCCTTCAAACCGGAACACAACAATACTGAGTACTCTTATTTGGCGGTAGAATAACTGATGAGTGGGTGGGACCTACCCAGACGGGCTAGCACAAAGCCCTACCACCAAGTATAAGTATTTATATTTAACCAAGTATATATATTTAAGTTAAGATCTTTAGTAGTGCACTATATAGATAAGCTATTGGCAAATCTTGTATCAAGATCAAGATTGTATTTCTTTAGTAATTTTTCAATTGAAATAAACTAATAGTGTTAGTCACACAATGATTTTAGTTGTTCTTTAGTCGAACCTTGTTAGTTAACATATATCAGTCAAAATCATAGTTATACCATTAACGTAGATGGCATGAGCTACAGCATTATTGTATATACATAGGTTATTTACACGTATAGAACATCAACAAAAAACACCAACAACAGCCTGTAAATTCCCACTGCTGGGCTAAAGGCCTCCTCTCCCTTTAAGGAGAAGGTTTGGAACATATTCTACCACGCTGTTCCAATGCGGGTTGGTGGAATACACATGTGGCAGAATTTCTATGAAATTTGTCACATGCAGGTTTCCTGACGATGTTTTCCTTCAGCGCTGAGCACGAGATGAATTATAAAGACAAATTAAGCACATGAATCAGCGGTGCTTGCCTGGGTTTGAACCCGCAATCATCGGTTAAGATGCAGGCGTTCTAACCACTGGCTCATCCGACACATATAGAACAGTCAAATTTAAAGATATCTAGCTAAACATCAATCAATTATTCGTCATCATATTGACGTCTCATTCGCTTATGTAGTAAATAAAAGAGACAGCAATACTCAGGTTAAACAGGACGAGGAAAATTATATTTAAATAATATATTATTTTTTACTCGAGTCCCGATCTAAAGTCTAGAACTTTTAAATTACACAGTCAGGTTTTGGGAAGTCCAGACGAGCCAAATTTCAGATTTTTTGTCTTCAACGGACAATCGAATATTTTAACCTCAGTCGGTTGTGCAAAAAATGCTAAAAGAAGAAACAGTTCTATGTTATTTCTAGTAACATAAAATACAATAAATTATTATTAAAGATTGTTACAATATAATCAATACAATATTGATACTATCAAAATCAAAATAACCCTTAATAAAATGGGCTCATAAAAGTACATTTGAATCAAGTTAATATTTTGAATTAAATTTAAAGCTACTACTAAGTGAGAAATAACTGAAATTGAAATAACGATAAGTGCTAAATCAGTCGAAAATTTTTAGTCATCTATGAGATGCAGACATCTATCTGTGCTAGAAATTTTACACTGACAGATATCATACATTCATACATACATCATACATACCTTTAGAGTATTCAATTTCAAATTTCTTTATTCAATACGGAAGCATTACACTTCTTAATATTCAAATTAAACACTACCAACGGTTCGAAAAAAAAACTCTGATTTCAGAACGACCGGTTGAAGAAACTCAAAAACTATATACATAGTATAAATTATATACCACCTCATTTTGCATTTTTCTTCTAGCTTAAAAATTAAAATTATCTTAATATGTATAAAAAATAAATGAATAATACTTTAGAGTCTAAAATTTCATATAACTTGTTGGCAACAAAATGGTTTTAAACCTTGGTAGAGCGCGTGGGAGGCCTGTCCCATTACGGTAGACCATACGTGGAGGCCTTAGGAAGTGACTACACAGTCCGGTCGTTTAGATACAATCAATGTATTTTTATGTACACTACTGATTTATTATTCAATGGCTAAGATTTCTGGACTTGCGTTTCTATTTATGGCGCGTAGTTTAATCATTTTCAGGTCAGGGACTAGTTGCGAATAGAAATATATTTTAACGTGGATATTTTATGATGTGGTTTCACGGTATTCATGTTTAGTTTTGTAGGATATTTTTCTCTGTATTGTTGTGTTACATACATGATATGCATTCATATATTTTATATTGTCAGTCTCCTAAAGGAGCGATAAGATTTTTTAGGACGCTTTTGATTATGCAATTTATAAAAAATATTTTAATAATTAATTGAGCTCGTAATAATGGCAAGTATAAATACATTATTTTTTGGTGATAAGACTATTCGTGTCTGGAAAAGTCGAGCCAGGGTAGTACAGAAGTAATATAACATCCCTAAAATTAATATAAACACCATAATATGCGGTGCATTGATGGTGAGAATAAGCCTATTTATTATATTGCTATAAATCTATAAGCGATGGTAAGCATTTACCATCAGGTGACAGGAAATAAAAATATAATCATAAGTTTGGTTAACGCTACATATAAAAAAAGTACTGTATATAATTTAGAACCTATTTGGTGCTTAATTCTGATGTTCAATTAATGCCTGAAGGTAACATTCACTCTACACAAATCAGTAACACAAGAGTCTATCTATATAAGAAAAGAATAGAAGCAATAGAAAAAGTATTACAGGTATAATTAAAAAGTAATTTGACTTCTACGCAAGGCTAATGTTTCCATAACACTAAATGGATTAATGAGTCGGATACATGTTACGTGTTCAGGCATTAAGAATCCTTTAAGTAGCCCTTTGATAATCCTATCAAGCATTTAACGCAGTCATTTCACAAGTACTCCTATAGAGGCCGTTCTAGACTTATGGTTCGGAGTCGGAACAAACGGCTATTTGAAAAAAGAAAAACTTAAAAAAGAAATTAATTATCTAATTTGAACTCTTCACTGTCTATATTATTAGTTGTTAAATGATTCATTACGAAAACATTTGTAGGGTTCCGTATACATAATAAAACGGGATACTAAGGTTCCGCTTTCCGTCCTTACATCTCTCCGTCTGTCACTAGGCTTTATCCTATAAACTCATTTATTATATTTTGTTGTTGCTATAACGCTAAAATAAATAAAAACTAAATAACTAACTAATCAGTCCAGTAAATACACAAGTACTGTTCTTGTTAACAAAGCTAGGTATATGTTTTTTAAAGCATGCTAGGTTTACATCCAGAAGACTGCAACTTAATAACACTCTCTTTAGCTTAGATTTTATTTTGTATGCACTAGTTGTAAGTCAGTTTTGTAAACTTAAATAAATAGAAAAAAAAATGTTAAGGGGGAGCGGGTTTCCAATCCACGATGTGATTTCTTGCCGTTTTTATAGATTATGCTACGGAACCCTTCGTGCTCGCTTCCGGTTTTTTATCATCTTCAATTTTACGCTAATTGTCAACAGAGGTTAGAGCCCTGGTTGGATATCTTTAAACACGGGACTTTATTCTATAAAAAAAAGCTATTAAAAAATTATTTAAAATACATATTTTAATTTTAATAATATTTTATTTTGGTTTGATTTGTACGACTATCTACGACATGTATTATTAAAAAATTTAATGTTATATAACATACTAGTGATAAGTGGCAGGCTGCGAATATTCTACAGATGGGCCTTCCTCTTGAGAAATAGGCAAAGTAATATTAATTGCGTTCAAAAGGTGCGGAAAAAACCTCATCATCAACCTTAAGGCTGCAAGTTGGAAGTGTACACTCTCACGCCTCAGAAAGCAAGTAAGGCACATAAATTCGTTGGTTCTGCACTGAACTAACCGTCACACTACTAAACGATTATATATCTTGTCTAAGCGAATATATTATCGTAGGGATTAAGATTGACCGCCGTTGTTGAAATCAGTCAGCCAGCATATTCCGCCAAGCTGCTCCGTTGAGAGTTGGTGGATGTGAATCCACTCCTCTATGGCAGAATTTCAACGCAAACAAAATTTACTCAATCCACACGGTAGAATTTCTTTAAAATTAGACACATTCAGATTTCCTCACGATGTTTTCCTTCACCACCGAGCACGAAATTAATTATAAACACAAATTAAACACATGGAAATTCAGTGGTGCTTGCCTGGGTTTGAACCCGCAATTACTGGTTTAGATGTACGCGTTCTAACTAGTGAACCATCTCGGTTCATACAGCTATATATCATATATATGTTACCTTGCTTCCTTATTATGTCATTTGCGTATTACTTGTAGTGGACTAGTATCTTCTATCAAATACCTATTACACTAAATGGTTTTTTAATATTAATTAATTATTTACAAAACGGTCATTTACATATCATATGAGTTTCTTTTAAATATATTTACAGATAATAAAATAATAATCTAATAAACTTAATAAGGTGATTGACATTTTATAACAAATTACTTTTTTTTATTTTATTTTTTTACTTAAGTCATAATGTTAACTTTTTTTTACATTATTCTTGACTTACTATACGAGTTTAATAATAAGAAATAAACTACATCTGCAAAATATAATATTTTTTATACGACCAGATATTTATTAGAAAAATTATATCAGAGAAAAATTTTACGTTCTTTTATGTATCTGTTACTGGAATTTGACAGCTCTGGCTAAGAGGAGTAACATGGCATTTATCAGTAATATCTTTATTTTGCGTGATTTTGTGACATTTATTTTAAGTGTAGTGCGGAGTTTACTCATGGTTTACAAATACGTCAGGTCCTGTCTGGCAAAAGAATCAATCTCCATCCAGGGGTTCAATCTTGCTTCATTCTCATTTAATTTTTTTTAATAAATATGAGACAACATCACATACTCTGATCCCAATGTAAGTAGCTAAAGCACTTGTGTTATGGAAAATCAGAAGTAACGAAGGTACCACAAACGCCCAGCCCCAAGACAAAATAGAAAACTAATGATAATCTATATCGAGTCGTCCGGGAATCGAACCCGGGACCTCGGAGTAGCGTACCTTTGAAAACCGGTGTACCCACCACTCGACCACGGAGGTCGTCAAATTTGGTTTAGTGGTTTAGCCGTGAAAGACAGACAAGCAGAAAGACACACAGGTAGACTTTTACATGTATCAGTAGACTTTTACATGTATTATTATATTATTAGTATATCAGATTACAGATTATCAAAACACATTTCAAAATATTACATTAATATGATCATAGATAAATCGATTTGTCGCTGTTAAATTACTCGAAATAAATATTGTTTAATATTTTATTGTACGTTCATGTATGGAAACAGTGGTTCCGAGTCAGTCAACCCTTGCCATACAAGGTGAACTTAATAGGATGCTCCTTACAAACGTGGCATTGACATAAAATTAATGCCTATTACTCTATACTATTGATATTTGAATGGCTTATTGGAAACCAGTTTTTATCTCCAGCCACACACGACAGTACAGCCAATTTAAACATAATTGAAGCTTGATAAACTATACAAACGTTAATATGACAAATAGGCGAATATACATATATTTTTTTCACAATCAATTTCAAGTGGAGTTTGCTGGAAATAAATGTATATTTGGCATAGGTACCTAAAATTAACGAGAAATAATGCCTAGTATTTGCCCATTTATATTAGACTATGAATTATATATTTTTTACCAAAAAGAACTTCATTTTTTTTTAAATTAATCGTACTTTATGAGCGTGATATTGTAAATTATTTACACAAAAACATTTAGCGGTTTTAAAAAAATAACTAAACATGGAGGGTAATGTGTATTATTTAGCTAACATTAGGTTAACTTTGACTATTATGAAGCAAGTGTGACATGTTCCTTATTTTCACACAATTAGTTATTAGTTATTTTGAATGTTCTTATTAAGCCACCAATCGGTCTATCGAATACTTAAAATGTCAATAAATCATAGCTTTATTAAGTCATGGCAACACCGCAGCAACCTACAATGATAATTAGTTACTAATAGAAGTCAATTTTAGTATCGAATTAGTAAATAGCAAAAACAGCGCAAACACGCCAATGTGGACCAAACGCAGTATTATATGAAACGCCTATAAATAAAAATCAAATAATCTTTATTCAAGTACACTCATAAAAGCACTTTTGTATCCTAATATTACATTATTGAATTAAATATTAAACCACCGGTTCGTAAAGTAGATTCTACCAAGAACCGGCTAGATATTCAGCAGTTACTCTTTTCCATGGTTTAATTACACTTGTATACTAACGAGAATACAGCAATAATTTTAACATAAAACCAGGAAACTGTTCAACTACATTAATAGCCTCGAGTTATAATATTATTAAATTTAATATAATTGATACAAGTTCATCAATATTAATTGCACTGACCTTACATAAGACTCGGCAATAAAAATAATTGGGGCATATTTATGACGTTATTTTGATTTTATTACATATAATAGCGAAATGTTAACATACAAGCATATTTATTTGATATCGATTACAAATATTAAACGCAGCTTCTGATAATTCCTAAAAATTTTACATTGATTGAATATTTTATATATACAACAACGACTACAACAGCCCTTAAATTCCCACTGCTGGTCTAAAGGCCTCCTCTCCCTTTAAGGAGAAGGTTTTGGATCATATTCCACCACGCTGTTCCAATGCGGGTTGGTGGAATACACATGTGGCAGAATTTCTATGCAATTTGTCACATGCAGGTTTCCTTCCAATGTTTTCATTCACCGCTGAGCACGAGATGAAATATAAAGACAAATTAAGCACATGAATCAGCGGTGCTTGCCTAGGTTTGAACCCGCAATCATCGGTTAAGGTGCACGCTTTCTAACCACTGGGCCATCACTTTATATATATATGTATAGCATTCTGGACAGCATTCCACGCGGTCGTGATTTGTACAGTCGGGGTAAAAAAAGGTTCGTCACCTTAAGGTCTATTTTCGTGTGCTAAGTATGAGCGATAGTCTGCTTTACCGATCGAGAATATATGACACTGAGTGACATATTTTGACAATTCAGTAGAAGATATCATATCTATACTCCAGCCAAATTCGATGTGGAATGTTTAATAACAAAGCGTTGCTTAGCAACCAACGTCAGGCAGATGCTCAAAACATTTTTAGAAATATGTAAAACAATGATTTTTGATATTAATAAAAATTAAAATTGATGATGAATAATAAAATATTTAAGACAAAGGACTAAGCGCATTCTTGGTTATAATTATAATACTTATGATCATCTGGAATAATGTAGATTTTAAAATGATATCAGAAATTACCTCGTAGTTATATAATTCGCTTTATTCACTTTATCTATCGCCTCCCAAACGACAGGTCTCATTTAGATTAATTTAGTGTATATTTGAATGGGTCAATGGGAGGTTTGAGATTACAATTGCTCTAATACTGGAAAAAGCAACGTCTGTTGGTATGCTAGTGTATTAGTATGTTTTTTAAGCATTAATATTTTATACTTTATTAGGAATGTGCGATAAGTATATATTTTTATTTAAAATTAAAATTATACGACTAAAAATATACACCACTAATTACGAAGATGCTGTATCGTTATTATATACCTTCCTAAATCTGCCAATTGCTTAAAAAACACTCCAAATGTTACAAACCTGCGATTTCTTTACGTCAATATTAAAATATAGGGTTGTTAGTTTTGTAGTAATATTATAGTGGTAATTAAAGATTTTTAAACTTTTATTTTAAGCAAATTTTCATATAAATTATGTATTGACCGGATAAATAATTTTTTTGGATTCTGTATTAAATTAATTATTTTGTGTTTAAACAGGAAATTGTGTTATAATGAATATAGTTGTTATTATAATGATTATTATTTTTTATTAAGAGTGTATCAACCCTAATTATGATGACACATGGTTTGTTTACTAAAATTCCAGATCAAATGTGGCTGGAGTATAATTACGCCATTAAAAAGATTTCATGTTGATATAAAACTAGACGTAGTCCAAAGATGTTACACTATCTTGAACCAAGTTATCAGTTTCAAGTTTAATTTTATATTCAGTTGTCAGTTTAGTGCTTTAGTTTCAAAATTTACTAAGAGTTTGCGACTTGATAAAGTAATGAATTTGAAAACTGACGAAGGTTTTCTTACTCTGACTGTACAATAATTTTTTTAAAATAAAGTTATTAATTCTTTAATTAAGTTATCTATTTTTATCAATAGAGTAATTTTTTTTGTCTGCATAAATTACGATATAATATGCTTTATAATAAAAAAGTATACCCGTGTATAATCTGTTAATTGACAGTACATCATGCTGCCAAATAGAGTAATTAGATGGACTGTTTTAATCTTCTTACCACAGATTAAATAATAGTTAAGAGAGAGATACATTTTCATTTAATGTAACTATAACTCTGGATAATAAATACTGACGGAAGGTACGTAAAATCCCACGCTTCAGTTTAAACTACTCAATCTTTTAAACGAATACATAGTATTAAAAACACTTATTTTTTGATATTATTCATTTATGCTTCGAAAAAAAATTACACCATGTATGCAACATTTTTCTTTCAAAGGATTCCATGTTATTATTTTTATTTAGTTAAGGTGATTTCGTTGTCTATGAAAGGTTACAAACAACTATACAACTATAAATAATACCAATAGACAATTACAACTCTACTTAAAAAATCTACTAATTATTAATACTAAAACATACATTTGACGTCAGGGCTTTAGTCCAAGCTCACTGGAATACTTTCCACTCACGAAATAGTAATACCTAATATTACAGTGGGTATATTTTAATAGTGCTTTTATGTCAGATTTATTTTGTATATTTTCGAGTCCCTAAATGGTATAAGACCGTTAAAAGACTGCGATCGGGAAGTAAATATAATTACAACACGGACGAAGCTGGGATGGGTAACTAGTTACGTATAAACAGTTTACCTGTTAGCGCACGTTTAATTTAACCCCATACAACGTACGTATGTAGTTACGTTCGAACAAATTGTGATTAAAACGATACGCCATTAAAGCCCGTAATATCCTTAATATAATCTAACATTTAGCTAGTGCTTTCTTTATTGCCTAACTAATAAGAAACAAATAAACGAAAGCAATTAACTTAGTGTTTAAATCTAGTGTGTCGAGATGGCTCAGTGGTAAGAACGCGCGCATCTTAACCGATGATTGCGGGTTCAAACCCAGCCAAGCACCGCTGATTCATGTGCTTAATTTTTCTTTATAATTCATCTCGTGCTCAGCGGTGAAGGAAAACATCGTGAGGAAACCTGCATCTGACAAATTTCATAGAAATTCTGCCACATGTGTATTCCACCAACCCGCATTGGAACAGCGTGGTAGAATATGTTCCAAACCTTCTCCTCAAAGGGAGAGGAGGCCTTTAGCTCAGCAGTGGGAATTTACAGGCTGTTGTTGTTGTTGTTAAATCTAGTGAAATAGAATTGAATCACATATCTTCGAAACTACACGTCCGATACACTTGGAAATTAGAATAATCATTCCGTTCGTGAATTAGACGCTAATTGGGTAAGGATTTTTAAAAATAACAACATTAAAGAGGAACAACTAGTATTACTATGAAAACCCAACTGGCTTGTGAAAACACTATTAACCTACTAGATAGTTAGTTTCGATAAAGCATTAGTTTTTCGTTTTTCAGGATACATTACATACATATATAATTGTATTTAACAAATATGACTGTATTTTTTAAATGTTGAAAAAGAGTAACTACTGAGTTTCTTGCCGGTTCTTCTCGGTAGAATCTTCTTTCCGAACCGGTAGGAGCTTCACTTGATTGTTAAATGACGATTCAAAAGTGCTTGTAAAAGCCTACTTGAACAAAGTTTATTTTGATTTGAAAGCAACAGTTTCAGGTACACAATGCATGTAAATATTTTTTTTTTTTAATCCCGACCATTTGAATATAAAACTTCGGCCTGGAATCAGAGGCAGTGATGTTAATTATATTGGTATAAGTGTTAGACGCAAAATACGTTATGACTTGAAATAGGACCAAGAATTAGGTACATTAGTTTATCTTTAAGTACTGATAGCTGGAGATATTTCTCAAAACTCCAAATATAATCTTGTAGATAACAGCATCTGTACAATGTTTATTTGTATTAACCTATATTTATTTATCTATGTCAGGTACTAGATAAGAAATTGCACTTATGTATATCAAAATGATAATTTTATTATTATAATTATGTTATTTGGACAAAAGACAAAATGTCAGAAGCGGGATGAAATTTTTTGAACTTTTTCTCTGACCAGATCCGAAATGCGGCTCAGGACCTTCAAATATATAAGCCACTAACAAGACAGCCTTTAAAAATAGAAAGCAAGAGTCATTTATACTAAAGTTAATAAGCCTTTTCTGATAAACAGTTAATTTCTGATATTAAAACGTAAGTAAACGTCAAATTATAAATATTTTGTATATCTATAGTTAAGCATTAGAAACGTTTAGTTTGACGATCCAATGTCATTGTGAACGCGACGGTAACAACCCCATTCATGGGATAATAACTCTTATAATGGCGTATTCAATACGAAAATTGCATGCATGCAATTTAGATGAATAAACCTTTCATACCATAATAGTCGCTATTCTTAACTATTGAATATCAAAATTGATTGAAGTAAAACTTTATGGTAATTATGATGCAAATAATGCACCTCGATTGTACATAGAACTTTAACATTTATTTATATATACATAAAGACTAATTTACGATATGCATGTACAGATTTGTCTATGTGTTCCATTCTTAAATCTTGTCAAACTGTTATTATAAGGACGAAATTTGCATGTATCATTTTCAGACATTACAAACAAGTTCACTGTAATAACGATGTTGAATTTCGGAAATTTCACCCGTATATACGAAACAATAAGTTATGAAATTCTTTATCATAATAAAGGTATACACGTTTCCAACCGTTTAGGCATTTAGGCCAGAGACGATTATGCATTGTAGTTAGGTAATGCCTTAATGGCTGTGTCTATTGTCACCAAGATTATGTAAAGTTAAAATTTCGCTGGCAAGGGATCGTGGGCTAGCGTCTGGTGCGGAAACGTTAGGTTAAGCAATGTTATTCTAAGGTCAGGATAGTTTGAACTGGTTTAAAACACGTCGCTAAGCGTTTTCTCAACAGCCTGTATAATATTTGTTCCTGATAAAACGATTCTAAGCAACTTACGGAGTATAATCACATTCTTAGTCCACTTCAAAATAGGTGGAGGTTCGTAGTAGCCTTTATACAAATTAATATTTAATTTGTACTTATTTGTATGTTATTCAATACTACATTTAAACTACACACATATTATCTTCTTATAATATACAAGAGTTTCAGTCATCCCTAGAGCAGGAGCGGTATTACTCCGTCATATATGGACGAATTTATAAAATTACTTCTTCCATGTTAATTACTATGCCATTGTGAAATGGTTTTCAAGACAATCAAAAAGAACTTTTATTATATATATAAAGATTTTTTGCTAAGAATCATCTAAATGTGCTGCCATAATCATAATGAAATTACAGATTTTATTCCGACACATACTTGAAATAAATGAGGTGATCTTTATTAATATACTAACTACATTATAATATGCTATATTTATCAATGAAAAGAACTTATTTCTTGTAATGTCTCACTAAAACTACTAAACGAAATCATAAGCCTATACCATGGATGAGATGATTGAGGATGGTGCAGAGCTTTTCGGATAAAGTTTAAATATATAAAATATTTATAAATAAAAATAATTTCAATGTTTGTTCCTATACATAAATCCTTATATATCCATGCTAAGCCGGACGGATAGTAATAATATATCCAACACGATCTCCTAAGCGTAAGGCGCCTATATTTTGTAGAAATATCCAAATAAAACACTAAAATATTGTTGCAACATTAAGAAATCTCCAAATTTAATGGTGGTCGGTGGCGTGATGAAAACTCTAAAAACGGAATAGTACGTGTCGATGTCCCAGATCTGGTATTATTAGAGAGAAGGCAAACAAATACACAAGCAAAAAACACTTGACGTTGTATAATTTAATTTAGTACAACAAAACGTAATGGGATTGTTCGGCCCTGAATGATGAAGGTTGCCCAACTACCTAACTGGCTTATATTAATCGACGCGCTTTCTCCTGAATTATCTCTATGGGCAAATATTTATGGTACGAACGATGTGTTGCATAATATTAATAGCTCAACTTTGCTTTGGGACTGTGCGAATATGACGTAGGATGAAGATCAGACGTTGCACGAAGATATGGGATATATATCTAAGATAATGCATACAATTATCGACCTTATTGTTTTCTAGCTATTAACATGATTCCTTTCCTTACTTTGGGATCTTTTAGGTTAAGTATAACTTATATTTTTGTAATTATGACGTAGGTGATTAGACAATTTCGAATGAAGACATACGTTCCAGATGCCTCATAGATCATCCATTTTATTGGGTTCATTATTGGTTATTTGTGAAGCATAATCTTGCAATTTACTTCGCTATTTAAGGGTCAATTTCAATTATTTACAGATAATCAATTCTTGATAACAAGAGGCATTAGAAACTCATTTCATAGAATCCAAGGTCATAAATTTCTTACAGTTAGTCAATAATAATCACAAACAAAGTCAGTAAATACAAGAACTCACCATCATAAGAATCCGGGATGTACAGCGGTTTCCCCACCAATTTTCCTTTCTTCCCTGACAACGGAACAGCTTCCACTCTTCTATGCGCCTCCAACACTCGATAAAGAAGCACAGCCCTATCCTCTCCCTCGAACTTCACAACACGCGGCAACGAAAACTTATCCACAAACTCTTTGAGCGTCATCACATCACTAGTATCATCCTCCGGTTCGACGGAACCGTTCCGCCTGCCTAGAAGGAAGTTGTCCGACCAATCCGCGTTCGGCCTCCGTTCCATGAAGTCAGGTCGCCGTTCACTACTTCTCGGTTTGTACCTTGGAGGTCGATCCCTTCTGACGAGCGCCTCGTTCGCCTCCGCGAGCCATCTCGTAACGAGTCGCTCTCTCTCAACGTCGAGGTATCTCGGTTTCGAGGCGTCACAGGCGAAGCGTGCTGCGTCGAAGCAATACTGAGGGGGCGGTGGACGCAACCGTGGTGGGAAAAAACGGGGTGGAACGTAGGGCGGGTGAGGGGCGTAGGCGGGCGGCGTCCTAGGCCCGGAGCCCTCTACTGACGCCGTGCGGAACATTCTCTCAGGCCATTGATGCCTCTACCTAGAACAAGAAATAAAATAGTTATAGCAGAATAATATTTTCTTGTATTATAAGTGGTATGACAGTAATTTTTCTTATATTACTAAAAAAATAACTTAAATGTGACTAAAAATAGGATATTAAAATAAATATAAATTAAATTAAATAACTTAACAGCAATGGCATGTAGATAAAACAATACTATTTTTGTCAAATTAATTAATTATTTTCGATTTGAATTATTTTTTAATTTATTACCTGCATATTTTCATTTAGCAGGCAACATAAAAAATTAAATTTAATAATTAATTCTTATTCTTTTATTTTATTATATAGAATTCATAAACAATTTATTAAAGTACCTACTTGATTGAATATCAAACCAAAATTTTTGTTACAATAACAATTTAAAAAAAAAAGTATAAAAATTAAATTCAAATTGCTCAACTCAAATATAAAACAATTTTCCGGATACCTTCATTAATCCATTTCATAATTATCAAAGTGACTCGACAGAATTAGACGTCGTTTTTGTTCGACTACTTCATGTTTACTGAGAAACAGATCGCATCTACAACTACGGCGAGTCAATAAACTATATAATAACTAAAGTAAAAAATATAACCATGGTAACAGGAAAATCATCTATAGTTTTTTATATGGCCGGTAGGAAGGCCGTTAATGGACCACCTGTTGGTTAAGTTGGCCTATTGGTATAGCTGACATTAGATTAATTATAAATACGACGATAATTCAGTCTGTTTGTTACCTCATAGGAAATAAACCAAATAGATTTATCGTAACTTTCGTTAATGATGTGGGGACATACAATATAAGTAACCGGATTTTTGAGGTTAATAAATATGACATAAATGGAGTCTCGGAAAATAGTTTGTATAGCTTTTTTTATGCCCGACATATTGTTTGACCACCTCTAGGATGGTACCTGTTCATCATATATTATAGCTATACTCAGTATCGTTGTGTTCAGGTTTGTGTAAGTGAGCCGTATAACTAAGTATAAGGGAATTAACATCTTGGTTCAAAAGTTGGCGTATTGGTGATGTCAGGAATAATTAATATTTCTTACAGTGTCAATGCATATTGGCGTTGGTGACCCATTTGCCAGTGGTCAATTTTAAAAAGAAAAAACTATGTATTTAAATTGGTGCGGGTGAAATCACAGGGCACAGCTAGTTAATGGACTCGAACAGAAATATAATGCAATTGTAATAATGACGTATTATCATATAATATATGACCCTTATTACCTTCAAAATAAGACGGATTATTGTTCGTTACAATAACATCAAAAGACGTTACGATTTTCTCACCGATAAATAGAATTTATACAGAATGTACTGAACCTATAATAAACTATGTTAAGTATAGTTCGTTAAAATATTTTCAATTCTTTTCTTATTTTCCCGTCTTTATTGTTCTAATCCAAATCTGATACTAAATTATACAAAGCGATTACGATCGCATCGCAATCCTTTACGAAACGGTAAATAATTATCAAAATCAGCAATTACTTTACATATATTTTTTTTATGTTATAAATTGGCGGACGATCATATGGGCCACCTGATGGTAAGTGGTCACCGTCACCCATAGACAATGACGCTGTAAGAAATATTAACTATTCCTTACATCGTCAATGTGCCACCAACCTTGGGAACTAAGATGTTAGGTCCCTTGTTCCTGTAGTTACACTGGCTCACTCACCCTTCAAACTGGAACACAACAATACTGAGTACTGTTATTTGGCGGTAGAATAACTGATGAGTGGGTGGTACCAACCCAGACGGGCTTGCACAAAGCCCTATAAAATAATGGCCACATTTTTGGTTTAAAAAATATATTTTTGCGACACTCGCCAGTTTTAGCAAAAGGTAAGAGCGTTCTATTTTATAAAACATAAATTTGTATTTTACATAACAAAATATGGAAAAAGTGTATTTAAGACAATACACTTTTTCCGCATTTCGCCATGTTCCAAGGTATAATTGTCTTCGATAGCTTAGAATCCGTCCATATGGATATATTATATGGATTATATGTTAGTAAGATGTGTCCAATATTATAACATTTACATAAACCAATTAAAGAGAGCTTGTTGGCAGTTCATTGACGATATACGAACTCCTTATTTCTCAATTCGTGTCTATGGGCAAACGTATTTAACACCAGGAGGTCCATAACTTTATCTGTTATTCGTGCAATAAATTGAAAAAGTATATATTTATAATTAATAATTTATCTATTTTTAATCTTTTTAATTCTCATATTTATCTTTTATATGTGACTGCACCTCAGGCTCCATACCTGTTCTTACCATACATAGAGAATAATGCAACATGTGAATTTTCTGCAAGACCACAGACAATAATTTATTGTCTCTGGTTACGCCATATTTATTTAAACGTGAAACGAGTATGCCTCAAGTCGTGTAATAAAGCTATTTTTGAAACCACTAATTTATTATCGTTGGCGTTTGATAGAAAAAAAATACTTTAATATAAAGTATTCTCCTGGTCTGAAATAGATTAACCCGAAATTTAAGCTCTAAGTATAAATATTAAAGAAAACTAGTAACTTTTGAGTTTGTTGCTTTTTCTTCGTAGAATTCTCTTTTAGAACCGAAGCTTCACACAAATCCTATTTAATCTTTGAATAAAGGATGTTTTAATTATGAAAAATCATTGGAGATTGAAATACTTTCAAATGTCAAATGCTATTTAATCTTCAAATAAAGAATAATTTAATTATGAAAAATAATTGCAGATATTGAAATCTTTTAGACTGTGAATTTAATGAAACAAATATACAAACAATCTCTTTAAGAACAAACATTTTCAACTTACAAATTCAGCTTAAATTTACTAGCAAAAGTTTTTTAATAATTTCACTAAATGTTCAGTGAAAACAGATAAAATTACATAAAAGTTATCAAATATAGTTGTCATATAATTGTATTTGCATTTTAAGCATATATAAATTAAGACATTTAGAACGTTATTTAAATAAATTGTTGGTTAGAAAATATTTATATCACGAATTTCACTGAAGGTTCAACTTGATTATTCACTTGCTTGAAATGAAGGAAACCATTCTGAAAACACTATATTTCGAATGTAATTCTTCCACTCATGCGTCCGCTAAAGAGGAGAGTACACTTGCTTGGCTTTGGAACATTTGCAGACCGCTAGTTTTTTTTTTTCAACATATTAATATACGACCGCGACGCGATCACCCTTATGCTATAAAAGCCCCTCGTATCACGTTCCCCGCATTCTCGATATACAATTATGCTAATGCGGTGTACCCAGTTTAATTTGTTGCCATTAATACTTATTTGTTTACAAAGCGAGTGCAATCAACATACGTGTAATTAAAACCGTCGCGAAACCAGTTTAAGATGACCGAAGTTATTCAACGTTAAGTAAAAAGACGCTTAAACTATGCATATAATTACTGGGCTTCGGATAAGTATGTATTTTTTTTATTTATTGCTGTGTGAATTCAGTTTAATTTTAATGCTAAGCGATTGTATTGCCTATGGGGACTGAGGATAGATTCCCATTTGCCTTGGTCCTCATTCTGCATTTAGCGTCTACTAAGAATATATGAGAACTCAGTAGAATTCGTTATTGTAATGCATATTAGCTTCTCCTGTAGTCTGCGTGTACACTCAGAGATATATACTTTTTAATTTATTCCATAACATTTTTGCATAAAACCTTTTTAAAGTTAGTCAGAATAAATACAAACATGTATTTAATATATTCTGTTGTGGATTATTACATGTATGTTAGTCAACTTCCTATAGATACGTAATTATATATACATACAATTATATATATACGTAATTATATAGTCGATTATTGAAATCCCTCTAGGACTTTAAAACGAAAATTGAAATTAATACCTGATTTATTCAAAACTCCATAAATTAAAATACATTTTTTTAAACACAAAACGTTCCTTATTGGCCGGGCTTATGATGAAGACACTTGCATGTTAACCTTGCTCGCCTACTATATGTAACACAGATTAAAATACAGGCAAATGACGTCACCGACCCCATTGCACCGCTATATTGTCCAAGTAGCGTTTACGCGCGCTATAATGTAATATATATATATATAATATGGAATTTTTAATATTATATTTTTCGGCAAATATGTAATAGAAATCAACTTTTACTTTAACTTCTACTAAATAATATAAAAAGGATTTTAAAAACCAGTCAAACAGCGTATTAAAAGGAGGTTTGTGAATTAAACTAGCGTCGTTATTGAATGTATAAAATTAATATATTATTCATTAAATCTGCTTTTAACACCTTATTGAAAAGCATATGCAATTGATGAAATGGTTCTGAAGCAACAATCAATCACATATAATCGACTGCTCATTACGAGCACCGAGTAAATGCACGCAACGGACTCAAATAGTTAAGATGGCAATTACAGGGTTACCGTTTACCGGAGGATGCGATTTTAAAAAGGATGTTATTAACATCGATTTCAAATTGAAATTATTAGAAATTTAATTAACAACATACAAACCTGTGCCCATTTATATTAATTAAAAATAATCTGTAGCGTGCGTAGCAGATATTCCGAATATGTACATTAAAACAGCTCATCGCGACTTGACTTAGTTAAAGTTTATACGAAATTACAAGACCAATTTCCTTCTTCCAAGTTTAAATTTCTATAAACACTGTAATAGCGGATGTAAGCTACGTTACAAATATCAGCTTCTTAGACTCCGTAGTTTTGGCTCTGTTAAACTAAACTTTATTCAAGTAAGCTTTTACAAGCACTTTTGAATCGTCATTTTACAATTAAGTGAAGCTACCACCGGTTCGGAAAGTAGATTCTACCGAGAAGAACTGGCAAGAAACTCAGTAGTTACTCTTTTTTAATATTTAAAAAATACAAAGTCATGCTAGTTATATACAATTATTTAAATTAATAAATCGTGCTTGGAAGTCAACAGGTCAGAGTCAGAGCGAGCAAACAATTTTATAAGTTTAGAATAATAGATTAGCTTTCATTTAAAATAAAATTGGTTTGAAACCTCAGTGTATATGAGCCATGACATACACCATGCTAGCGATGAAACTCTTAAAATGAAGACAATAAGTATTGCCACCTGCTTTTCTTTAATTAAAGTTATTGGTAAATTAACAACGTAGAGGATGAACATCCCAGTCCGTGTTATCGTAAGAATAGATACTAGTGGAAGATATATTTCTAATCCGGTGACAAGACTCTACCGCCAGAACAATACGGTGTCTAGACGCGCGGTAGCGTGTCAAGCCAAGTAAGTCAATCAAATCATTTACATAGATAATTAACTCCAAATTATAGGGATAACAATTATATATAATAATTATATATATAATTTATACAAGATAATTATAATATATTAACAGTCACTTTATTTTGTTTTTTCCATATATTAACATCCAATAGTTAAAAGTGCAATAAACTATTTTGTTATTTAATTATTTTATAACTATTGTTACTTCGTTGGATGTTCTGAATAAATAAATAAACTCCAAGTTATTCCATTAACGAGACGTGTAATTAAAATTAAAAGTTTCGAATAGAGATTCATAACACGTTCGGACCAACCAACAGTGCATGTGTTTTAGGTGAGATATAGTCTTTTTATTCCATTTATTAGTTGTGTGAGTGTGTGTTGTTGAAATTAATGTAAAATGTTGTTGTTGTGGTCTAAGTTACTCACACCTTATTATATCAGCTATCTGCCAGCGACATTCCTGTCAAAATCAGTCCAGGCTTTCCAGATATTAGCCAGAACAAACAGACAGACAGAAATTGAAAAAATGTTTAGATCGGTAAAAGTGCCGTGACACATATGAATTTAGTAAAAAGCAGTTACTTTAATATTACAAACAGACACTCCAACTTTCATTATATGTATAGATTCCGTTGCATTGACCGCTTGAAAATTCATTTAAATTCTGCTATTTACCAGGTTTTGTAAGTAAAATACGATAGATTGATGTTCTCTTTGATAGATAACAAATGAATCTTCAGCGGAACCTGAATAGACTGTAATTAATAACATGACAGCGCCCTGAACGGACCGGTTAGCACTTAGCACGTTATTAATGAAAGAATATGGAAATACGAGAACTGTAAAGGTGCAATCAGACGGTTTCCTTCTTCGGACATTATGCTCTTTCACTCGAACTGACACGTCTGAACAAAAAAAGTATGTGCGATTTGGATTCAAGCACTTAGGGTTCTGTATCAGATAGATACATGATTACATTCAATCTCATACATATATGCGTTCCTGAGAATAAGGTTCTTGTCGGATAGACGGACAAAGATCTTATAGGGGGTCCCTTTTTCCCTTTAGATGTAAGGTACCCTAAAAATTAAACAAAGGCGACGAATAAATATTTATTCTAGTCAGTCGAGAATGTTCTTCAAATTTCTAATATCACATTTAAGTGACGACCTCCGTGGTCGAGTGGTGTGTACACCGGTTTTCATGGGTACGCCACTCCGAGGTCCCGGGTTCGATTCCCGGCCGAGTCGATGTAGATTACCATAAGTTTTCTATGTTGTCTTGGGTGTTTGAGGTAACATCGTTACTTCTGATTTTCCATAACACAAGTGCTTTAGCTACTTACATTGGGATCAGAGTAATGTATGTGATGTTGTCTCATATTTATTTATTTATATTTATTTAATTTAAAAAAAACGTGAACTTCTAATCATTTTAGATAAATTAAATACTTATAAAATATACATAAAGTTCATTATGTATGTTTAAAGTTATAAATCTTAATTACGTCTCAATTAACAGCAAAACATGTCGCACGGGATTAATACAAATGAAAGCGACGAATAAAATGTTGATTGGTTTCAAAACGGAAATGCGTCTCAACATTGAAACGGGCATTCTTGTTATCATTCAACACGAACGAGACTGTACAGTTATAATCTGTGCGCATAATAATATAAAAAATTAAAATGATTATCTATGGATTTTATGTTTAATGTTACAGTTCAGCTTTGTCTATGACTTTTTCGTTGGTCTAGTGCCTAGATAGTTTTACTGATTCGCAGACTCACAGCATAGTTGCATACTCCATAACTTGGTGGTAGGGCTTTGTGCAAGCCTGCCTGGGTAGGTACCACCCACTCATCAGATATTCTGCCGCCAAACAACAGTGCGCAGTATTGTTGAGTTCCGGTTTGAACGGTGAGTGAGCCAGTGTAACTGCCGGCACAAGGGACGTATCATCTTGGTTCGCAGGGTTGGTGGCGCATTGACGATGTCAGGAATAGTTACTATTTCTTACTACGTCATTGTCTATGGGTGATGGTGACCACTTTCCATCAGGTGGCCCATATGCTCGTCCGCCAACTTATAACTTACAAAAAAAATAAAACTAATCCCATAATAGTGCAAATTTGTATCAAACGTAGCTTCGACATTATAAAAAATATGGTAGAAACGGGAATAAGCGTCTGCCATTAATATTTTCTAGAATTTTTCTGATATATTTTAAGATATCAAAATGGCAGACTTACAGCGATCATGTTTTGAAAGTCACCTTTTATGCTTTTCGACTCCATGGCTCGCTCAAAGGAACCCTCGATGGGAATAGTGAATCTCCATTTCTCCAACAGCAGGTGAAGTAGTACCTGCCTGTAATATGGAGTTTGCTGCTATACTCTAAGTCTACGGATCACTGGCTTTCAGTCCATAAGACAGTTCTCTAGGTCGTCGGTTCAAACAACAAGTCGGTAATAAACGATTTTGTCGAAATATTCTCAGTAACAGCTTTGAGGGCTGAAGAGTCTACACTCCTAGGAAAGCATGTAAATATCTTGCTCCTGCGCCTGATCTCTTTCCGGCCGTGTCAGATTTGCTGTTCCATTTGATTATGAGAGTGGTAGAGTGAGAGAGAAAGAGTGAGTGTAGGTACACTCACTCTTCTTCAGTCAATGCGCCACCCACCTTGGGAACTAAGATGTTATGTCCCTTGTGTCTGTAGTTACACTGGCTCACTCACCCTTCAAACCAGAACACAACAATACTGAGTACTGTTATTTGGCAGTAGAATAACTGATGAGCGGGTGGTAAGTACCCAGACGGGCTTGCACAAAGCCCTATCACCAAGTAAATGGTATAGTATGGTATCTAGATCATAAAGAAAATCTAGAGAAGCATCCCTAATAAGCAGTATTGTCGGTTCATTAATCGTAATTAATAAACTTCCCGTCTATTTCAATACACATATTTATCAGCACTTATAATTTCACACTGTTTTACTCGTAGAAAGTTACATAAGAAGCATTGATTATATTAGCATTAATCGATTGTTTGTTTGCCAATTACTTGGAAGTGAATGTTTTAGCAAAAACTTGGATTTGCATACATATTAATCATCTTTTATGCAAATTAAAACTATTTTATGACAAAGGAATTGCTTTAAGGAATATATTTTATGATTATATTTGTATGTAAATGAAACTAGATATATTTAAAAATATAATTTATATCGTTTAAATATGTCAATAAAACTTCTTGCTTATATGGCTGAATATATTGAGGTCTTTGACTCAAGCTTCACATGAAGAAATTGGTGAAGAATTTCTCAGTTAACGTTCCCGTACCTTGCAAAGCACGTGAAGACTTATTGCGTGTAAACTCTTTTCGGTCAACTAACATCGAATTAAGACAGTAAGTGCGCCTGTCTGTGCATATATATATACACACACACATACGTACATACTTTTCCATTCTGTTCGAATTGTAATCAATTCATATTAAAATCAAAAGCCGTTCACCTCACATATTAATGGCATCTTGGTACCTATCATTAAACTTAATTTTAAAACGTGACGCATTCTGAGGTTCTTGGACACTCCTAAAAAGGAGAGAATTAATTTCAGATTATTATTTGAAATTAAAACTGAATGACAAAATAATCTTAAAATAATAACGTTCAACCAACATGGTGCCAATGTAGGTTTGGAGCTAATCCCAAGACACTGCTCCAATCTGAGTTGGTGAATACACATATGGCAGAATTTCATTGAAATTAAACACATGCAGATTTCCTCGCGATGTTTCTTTCACTATCAAGCACGAAATGAATTATAAACATAAATTAATAGCATGAAAATTCAATTATGATTACAAACGTACTAACATTTACAGCTTCTAAGTGTCCCACTGTTGTAAAACCCTACTCTCTCAATGACCGTTAAGAGATATCCAAAATATGCCAAAATGCCAAACATCGCAAATAATCCCTTAATTAAAATAGGTGTTCGTATATAAAATGCAAACATTGATCTAAAAGACGTTGACATAGCTCACATTTCTTTCATTTAATCTCAACTTAAAAATGGAAATAATTGAGTTATAGCGCTTGTATTACTACCGGCACTTAAAGCAAAATTGGAACTCAATCGGTTGGGTCGAACTGGTTTTTAAATCAGTCCCTAAAATTGACCCGCACATACTAACAGATCTAAAAAATGCGGATTAAAATATATATGTCGTGAAGAAACACTAAAGCACAATAACACATTTTTAGGGAAATGAAGTTTAAACTTAAGTTAATAAATCTCTTTTAACAATAACAACATTTGGCGCTTCAGTCATTCTTACCTGCAGAAAATTTGTACAAGTATTAAATCTTTCATTTTAAATAGCGTTATTTATTTGGAAAAGTTCGTTATTATTGACGTTATTTATCGAAACGTTTTTGTAGTCTTCTCAATACCTGTAGTAGAATCATCGATATAAATTAAGTCAACTCGGAAAATACTCATATAGAACGTAGAATCTGGTGTGTTTAATATCATAAAGGAAATATGATATCAGTATATTAATAAGCGTGTGTTACAACAAGCGTGTCTTATCGCCTTACACTATTATAATTACTATCGTTCAAGCCATTCAAGTATGATTTCTTAATAAAAAACTGGGAACACGTGCATCGTCAACTTTTTTACAAGCGATGTTTATACGATTTACATAATACGTAATTTGAATCTTTTGGGGTCTTTTGATACGTAAAGTTCACTACCCGCTTTATTTGTGATCTTTTTTTAGTGAAACGGAGGCAAAAAATGTAAAGTTCCTTTTTGTATTATGTGAGAACATATAGACAAACCAACACACCGGTAGGAATGGAAAATATAACACGTGATAATTCTATTTTTAAATCAGTCAATTTATGTTTGGTATATTGTTATTGCCATTAAATTAATTTAAAAAAAAAGTCCTATTAATAGACAAGGACAAAATAAAAAATTAAAATAATGAAACATTTACTTCAAAATGTAATGCAGGATATGCATAATAATAATATAATAATAATAAATTAACTCGTACTCACATTGTAAAACATAAAAGTATTAAAAATAAATAAATTAAGTATGTTAAATTTGAAATTAATGAGTCTAAATTACTACTTATAAGTTTATATCTGTGGTGGGGTTTTGTGCCCTAATTATCGAGAGAGGTAATGTAAAAAGTGGTTTATATTTCTAAATGTCACTGTCAGTGGACGAAGTTATGGTACGACGCAACCATTTTTTCCTTGATATCTGACGACCTCAGTGGTCGAGTAGTGTGTACACCGGTCTTCATGGGTACGCCACGCCGAGGTCCTGGGATCGATTACCGTCTTTAGTTTTCTATGTTGTCTTGGGTCTGGGTGTTAGTGGTACCGTCTTTACTCCTGATTTTCCACAACACAAGTGTTCTAGCTACTTACATTGGGATCAGAGTAATGTATGTGATGTTGTCTCATATTTATTTATAGACACAACTTCATCATCATCATCAGCCCATACCCGTCCACTACTGGACATAGGCCTCTCCCAGTGCACGCCACTGTCACTGTCACTGCCAGCCACCTTGCGTAAATCGTCACTCCAACAACAACAACAAGACACAACTTATTCAAACGTAATAACTTGTAATATCATATGCCCTAATATATTCCACAATTTGACACGTCGATTTACATGCACTTGCTTTCTCGGGTTGAACTGGCGCGAGAATCTATATCTATTGGAGAGCTATTCCTGTTGGTTGTAAAAAGCGGCACTAATAGGTTTTATTTGCCGATGCTACGTCTAAGTTATGTATATTATGTATTATACTCATCTGTATTTCTATTATAAATTTAAAAAAAAAATTAGCAAGCGTAAAACGCTACTCGTGTACCCAAAACAAGTACCTAGACATAATATAAAATAAGATCAGATGACTCACACACCAACTCCAGTTGACATTGAAATATATAACTTAGTTTTTTTCCTCCGATTATTATTATAATGGACGTTTTTGTTCCGTCCGTGTTTTAATCTGAGGCAGCATTGTACGCGGTCATCGATTTTTAATGACTTCACATACCTATTTGTCATACATAATCATTCTTTACACACATACTATTAGATAGACCGTTCTGTCTGTATAGAAACTCTTTTGTAAGAGATCACGTGTGCTTTGTTAGAGAAAAGAAAAAATTGAGCATTGTCTATGTGACGTGAATGAATGAAACAGGAGCATCATAGAAAACGAATTAATCTGAGGAAGAGTAATTTTCTCACGGGATACATAGAAATCCTTCTTCAATTGCCAGGACAATAAAGCTGAAATAATCAAGATTATTTTATTGAAAAACTAGTTAGCGGTAGCTTCATATTAAAAAGTTCTTTATTCAAATGTTTAAGTCACAAGCAAGAAAGCACGCATGCGCGCACGTAGAAACGCACCCACGCACGCGTGAACGTAGAAACGCACGCACTGACTGTTTGTCCGCCAATCCGCAAGCATGCGCAAAGACTTATATATATGTCCAGAAATTTAAAAATATAAATGCAGAAGTAACTGGCTTTTTGACTGTCTGTCTGTTCACGGTAAACCACTGAACCGAAATTGATGAAATTAAACAAAGCAAGCTTAAACTTAAAGGAAGGACATAGCCTTTTTGTGATTACTTATAACACCTATACCAACATCTAATACGTGAGCAAAGTCACGGGCGATAAAATAATTAATCGTCGGATCAATGCTTATGTAAACGTATAAGATATAATGGAATAATTACTGAATTACTGATCAAGAACCATCAAGGAACACTACTAGTACTTCAGACTTGTACTCGACTTCAGTACTTATATTTATTAATAAAATTAAATTTATACATCCTGTATGTTATCAATATAAATGCGGCACTTTTTTCCCATATGTAATCTTGTATAGATTAATATGTTTTGTCTTCTTAATGTTTTTAATGTAAGGTTTAAATATATCAGATGTCAAGGAAAAAATGGTTGTGGGGTTTTTATTTTATAATACTTGTCTCAGGAAGGATGTATTTTTTTACGATGTCGGGTACTTTTATCTTTACTTCTAGTGTTTATAGCATGTTTATCGCTGTTCCTATCAAATATCTTTATATATTATGTGTTCTTCTGTACGTATATATGTATGTCTGTTTATATTGATCTATAAGCCCTCGGAACCGATTTTAATGTTTTGTTTGTGTATTTCAGTGGATGAATGATTGGCTTACACTAGATCGAGTGGGTAGCTATCACATTCTAGGATTTATTTTTTAGCATGATACGTAAAAGAAAAATATTTTACACGTTTCAAGTCGGGACAGAAAGCTTGTTTTATATTTTTATGTTTTGAGAAATTCAATTCATTTATTTGTCAAATTTAAGTATATAGTTTTTTAATTTTATAGTTATTTTTTTTATTTAAGATCAGATGCTTCAGATATATGCAAATCATTCTGCCAATAACACGTTTAGTATAATATATATAGGCCTAAGCCAATAAAAAAAATCATGATTTTATTATACATATAATTATGATAACACAATAAAACTAAATTAAAATAAAGATTTATATAATTTAAATTCGAACATATTAAAACTGACTTTTACATCTCGTTGTTTGATTTAATTATTTTAAAGTGTTGCCAAGCGGAAAGATGTTAATCAGAGGAGCCACTAATAAGCCATACAAGAAAGGGTAATGAAATTTAACTAATTAATCTCATAAATCTAAATATACTTTACTATGGTGTATATGCATATATTTTTATTGTACCTAGATTGGTGGTAGGGCTTTGTGCAAGCCCGTCTAGGTAGGTACTACCCACTCCCATATTCTGCCGCTAACAACAGTACTCAGTGAGCCAGTGTAGCTACAGGCACAAGGATATCTTAGTTCCCAAGGTTGGTTGCGCGTAGGCGATGTAATAAATGGTTAATATTTCTTACAGCCCCATTGTCTATGAGCGGTAGTGACCACTTACCTTCAAATTGCCCATATGCTCGTCCGCTAATCTATGCCATAAAAGAAGATATAAGTAACCATAACATTTAAATTTCAAAGGACAAGCACAGACCTGATGGTGAACAGTAAATATCCCGTCTATGGACATATATATACATGTATAAACATATATACTAATATTAAAGCAACTCTATGACGCGTGCTATCACAGCCAGACCAGCGAACTGAATTTGATGAAATTTGGAACAAAGATATCTTGAACTCCAAGGATCTACCAATAAAACAAGCGAAGCTACGTGTTACAACTAGTAATCAGTCACTGAAAACAGTCAATGTCACATTATGTCATTTTGGTGATCTCTTTCTTGATCTTATTTTAAACTACATATTAACCTCATGAACACACGTAACAATATTTAAAGTAATTTCATTCATACTCATCGTATTAATTGATTTATATTTTTATGTGTAAGTTATTTAATTCGACCTTGGATATACAACTCGCTACGTGGGTGTTACAAAAACAAGTTGACTGAACGCCTCTTACAAATCGAAGTATCTTATGAAACCGCTTATTCGAACACTATTATTTTTTTATGTTGGTAACTCTACCCATTATAAAGTCTATGTCTATTGGTATGAACATTTTTATCATTAATTATATTACATGACGAAAATATTACCTATGCATATGAATTGGTATGAAGACATGCAAATCAAATCATGACAGACTATACTTTGTTTGCAATTACTTAATAGTGATTTTAATTGTAATTTCAGAGGATTAATTTTATAGTTGGTTTTAAAAGTATCTACCAATGAAATCTTCTCCCTAAGAGAATAGCATTGATCAGCTCTGAGCGTTGGGACATTTATGTGTGACTTTATAGTGTTTTTTAAATCACACGTTAAGTTATGTAAAAAATAAATTAATTATTATGATAAAGAAGATAAGAGAAGATATACAAAAAAGGATAAGATATAAGTCATACTTTATTTAATACTCTTATAAAACAATTTCTTACTAAAATTGGCACAATAAATTTCTACTCTAGTCACAAAACTAAACGGCTATAAAAAAACATAAAAAAAAGTAATCTGATGTTCACATAATGGCCCGAGTAATTTGACTACCGCTCCATCCGACACTTCCATTATTCATAAATTAGTTTTGTAAGTAGCTAACACGCAATACAATAAAAAATATATATCCAATAAAATCATATACAAAGTAGGGTTCTTAGCGCGTTGAATACAAAGTGGAGACATCAGAATTAATATATGTATATACATGCCTTGCTACTAAATGCATAACTCGTTTATTGTAAGCAATTAAAATTCTTAATGTATATGTCATAGAGTGTACATTGCAATAAATCTTTATATCTTAGATATATGCGGTGTACGGTACGGGCGGGGTGTCATCGTTGACGAATATGGTAGTCTTGGATTGGATATGTTGCTTGGTGTAAGTTAGAAAATGCTATCAAACAATAAGAATAACATATAAAATTAAACTAAAACCCTATTAACAATTTATAATTAATAAACATTTTTGTCATTTTTTTTTTCAGCAGTACCAAAATAGTACGGTTTGAATTTCAGTTTAATCGAATGGATGGAAGTGATTTAAAATCCAATCACATACACAGATTAAATTACACAAAGTGTTGGTGAAAATGTATCACAATATATAAAACTAGGTCCTGCGTGTGGTTTCACCTGCTTAAGCAATACTGTTCCGCTCCATTAGGTCTCAATAAATAAGTTATCGAACTTAGAAATACCTTCAAATCTGACACGTATTTCTGTCTGTTCGAACAAACTTTACAATATTATATTGTTTCTAAAAAGACGCTATTTTCAGATATTTATAGATTAAATCGCTCCATCTCATCACTTACGTAGCCTTGCCCGAGGTCACCTCAGCCCATTTGACGTCAAGTTGAAACGCTAACATGGCAAGCTGCTAGCCCAGAGGGCTGCTAATGGACGTATTGAGATGCCGCAAATATCTTGGAACGGGCGTTTTGTGAAAACATTCGAGACATAGTAATTTGAAACAGGAATGAACTTTAACAAAACTTTTAGGTGAAAACAAATAAATAACCAAACATATATTGGGAACTTATATCGTAGGTTCGAATTATTTTAAAATGAATGTTCAAGAATGTTACCTATATAATAATACATTTTTATGCTTCGAGGTAACTTGTCGTAAGTAATACTACTACCGTTGTTCAGCTAAGCTTGAGTTCTGTCATAGAGTAAATTTTTTTTTTCAGCTTGTCAATAACCTAGTGGAAAGAGACACTGAGGTTAATCAAAGATGGCGAATTTAAAATTGGACAAGCATTAAAATATAGCTTTATATTATCGTTAACATAAATAAACATTAAAAGTATTTCAAGCAAAAATATCCATACAGTCGGATCTATAGAAAAGCGATCTAAGCCCTCCAGTGGATTATCTACAGGCTATTTAAAATAAATACGAAAGCCTTAATATATTTGCTTTACAGCATTTTCTAATTTTAAATCTTTCGTCAATAGTACATAAATAGTAAATTCTTATTTAAAAATACAATAATATATAATTATATGGCGTAGGGTTCGTACGTTTATATGGTACCGTTTTATACGTTTAATTTTTATTTAGTAGAACGTTTACTATATTTGAGAAAAACCATATTTTGCCTACATTACGAACCGGTGGTTTATTTACATTCAATAATGTTTTGTAAAAAGAAAATTTAGAATTGAGCTTGAATAAAGTATAATATGAATTAGCGATCTTTATAGTGTTGTTTAAATGTGCCACGTCTTATTTCTATTTATATATTCATTATTGCATTCCAATAAGCAAAGATGATCACCAGGCGACCTTATTGCTGACGCAGCGATGTCTCCAAACAATTTTGGACAAGGGGATGATTATATAGGTAAAAGAGTTAAAATAAAATAGCTATACGGTATATTGCACAAGAATTGCTTGTTACTAAAAACGCAATTTTAAGGGGTTAAAAAGATGCCCTTAGTATTATTTCAAAATGGTTAGAAAGCGTGCATCTTAACCGATGATAGCTGGTTCAAACCCAGGCAAGCACCACTGAATATTAATTATATGTCGTTTATTAGTGTTTATAATTTATCACGTATTTGGCGGTGAAGGAAAACATCGTGAGGAAAACTGCATGTGTCTAGTTTCATAGAAATTCCACCAACCCGCATTGGAACAGCGTGGTGGAATATGTTCCAAACCTTCTCCTGAAAAGGGAGAGGAGGTCTTAGCCCAGCAGTAATTTACAGGCTTCTGTTGTTGTTGTTGTAGTATTTTAATTTCTGTATTAATCTCAACATTTTGTATCTCACTCGTAAAATGTGTACCGACTTACTACAAGTTATTTTAATGCGTATGTCTTTACTATGTTATAAAATTATTATAGTTTGCCGTCGCTTATCGCTTTCTGGTATTTGACGATCGTGTTTTACGATAAGGAAGGAGTAAGACAGACATTCAACAAAGTATCAACACAAGTAACTACATACTTCTGAGTTTCTTGCCGACTCTTCTCTGTAGAATCTACTTTTCAAACCGGTGGCAGCCATCCTTTAATATGTATAAAATAAAAAGTATGCTTTGATTTTAAAATTGTATAATTTACAAGAGAATGTATATTTTTTACATCATATCTTATTTATTGGCAGACTAAAATAGACCTGTTATCATGCTCTTATTAAGTGGAATAGACGATGTCTGTGAAGCGGTGAAGTCAAATTTTTGAATTTGGGTATTGGATAAAATAAAGACAGCAATGTATTTTTATTTATTATTACTTAATTATAAACTACTTTTTGCATTTGCAAAAGGGAAATACGTGCATACGGCGCGGACGTTTCAAAATGTGGTACCTTTTTGTGATCTTGCATACAACTACCTCTGGCTTCAATATCGGTATTTGCTGTTTTTGATTGGAACATTGGTCCAAATCATATATACAAGTGTTTCTTTATTAAATACTACCATAAATAGTAGGCGCCCGTGGCTTTTCTCACGTTTTAGGATGTTGGTTGTCATGTGTCAGGCAAATAGTAGCCTATATCCTTTCTTAAGGGTTCCAGTTTACTTTATATCAAATTTAATCAATTTCGGTTCAACGGTTTGGTCGTGAAAGAACGATAGATAGACAGACAGACCGAGCTTTTCAAAAGACTTCAACATTTATATTATAATATCGACGAGTTAAAGCTGAGAACGCGTCAAAAAAATAAAGTATCCAAAAGGTGGCTATGGATTTTAAATCTATTTTAACTGTACTTGTTCTTCATTGGGAAGACTAAATGATGTATTGCTAAAATCAATTTATGTTATTGATAGTGAAATGTTGAACTCAATCTTCAGATAACGATGTAATATAGGACTTACTACTGATCTGATAATTCTGTACTTGATAATGAATTTGACAAAATATTTTATTATTACACTTGTTCGTATACATTCCATACATTAGAATTCCCGTCCTCCCGGCTTCGCATGAGTACAAATTATTAAAGAAGATAATTAAATTACATTAGTAACATTATTTTTACAATTGTATCATAATTCCGGAAATCACCCCCTTAATACAAAACAAACAAATATTTCTTCTCCATAATATTAGTATATACAGCAAAATATTTAAATTAAAAATAATATAATTAAAAACGATAATTAACGCATACACGAATGTAAATAATGAACATACACTACGTTAACATATATACAATACATTACAATACTACAGAAAAAAATACAGTCATAATACTACAACCCAATTTATGCTACGTACTTGTCAGTATGATAGCTATAGATATCACTAAGAATTAAGATAAATAACACTTCACAGATCAAAAGGGCAATGTTTACAAAATTCGTGTGTTCCAGTACATACGAAACGATCTAGATAGCCCATTTATTGAGAAACAGACCATCACGTTACGTTACTGCACGGAGCACGTGCTTATCTCACATCCAACGCGATTTGAATAACTGTTCTTATGCTACCTAGTGTATAACAACAACAGCCTGTAAATTCCCACTGCTGGGCTAAAGGCCTCCTCTCCCTTTGAGGAGAAGGTTTTGGAACATATTCTACCACGCTGTTCCAATGCGGGTTGGTGGAATACACATGTAGCAGATTTTCTATGAAATTTGTCACATGCAGGTTTCCTCACGATGTTTTCCTTTACCGCTGAGTACGAGATGAATTATAAAGACAAATTAAGTACATGAATCAGCGGTGCTTGCCTGGGTTCGAACCCGCAATCATCGATTAAGATGCACGCGTTCTAACCACTAGGCCATCTCGACTGTTATCTCGACCTAGTGTATATTATATTTTAATGTGAAATAAAGAAAGAAATGAAAGTCTTTCGTGACCAAACCGCTGAACCGAATTTAACGAAATTTCGTGTGAAGCAAGTTTGTACTCCAATAAAGTACATAGACTTTTTTTGACACAACATATGACAACCACAACCCTAAAACGCGAGCGAAACCGCGGGCGACTACTAGTAGACTATAATTTCGGACTATGACCGTTTAGAGATGAGCATAAATGTCAACGTATTATGGTCATCACTATGGAATCGTATTATGGTCATCACTATGGAATAGCCATGTATGATTCCAATTTATCGTGACTTAAAGTAGCAACGAGTTTTCATGAACCGTAGTAAATTTTTAATTAATTTCATCTCGAGTGAGAAGTTATACGAAAGGCACGCTAATCGCTAGTCGCATAGACGGCTTGCCCGGGGTCAAGTCAGCGCATTCGACGTCGGTACGCTAACACGGCGAGTGGGGCCCAGAGCAATGTAAGTGGACGTGGAGACTCAGCGTTGAGAAAACATTGCATTACTATTGAATAACGTTATTTATAGCCGGTTTTAAATAGCGACTAATTGTATGTGATTTGTTTAATATCTTCTATATGCTAGAATATCCATAAATAAGTTATCGGCTATACAGCAACGCAAACAAAGAAGAATCGTGTTTTCACACTGCGTTCATCAAATTGCGTCCTTATTATTAGTAGATTTTATTTGGTAGATAAGTGCCTCTAATTTGTTGGGAAAATTTATGACCTATTTGGCGTTAGATGACTCATTACGTCTAATCTTCCACAGCTGAATGTTACAGTAATTGCTCGTAAATCTAGCGCACTTCATCTCAAGCACAGCAACCCCTATCTCTGCTATGACAGACTAATGAGAGTTTAATTTAGCTTTTAATGCGATTTGAATATAAATATGTCATTATTTATTGGTCAGACATTAAATTGAGACTATTTAAATCTTTGGTATGTTTAAAGTATCAACTTTAAACTGTTACCAGAAATGCAAAGCCAAATGAATCTGCCGATAATAAGTATCAACCTACACGTAAAGACATTGAGAAGTGCGAGAAATACGAATTGGTCATTACGTTAATGCGCCGGAAATCTATCTGATATGACAAGTATGCTATCTGTCATAGAAGGCGTTTTTGAGTGCTGATCTTTTCCCTGGTCGGGTTGTTTTAATACCCTTTGATATTTTCATCAGAGTTAGCCAAAGTAATTTGATCCTTCAGTCTTTTCTGTGCGGTGCATGTCTTTCAGAAGATAACCATGGCTGAATCCACACTGGGCAAAGAGCAAGGTAATGAGACCTCCGCGCCACAGACAGTCTATACCGGTGTATAAACGCTAGCAACGTGGATTTCGTTGGGGTAGTGATACTCAAGAGTCTGAAGGCGAGTTATTCTGTTGACCTGCACCTACGTCCATTTAGTATCATGTCAAGACATATAATGTAGCTCTGAACGTGTACAGTACATAAAATACTACTCCCAAACCTTGTACTAAGGTCGTAATGTTTATGTCCAAAATGGCTATAATTTTGACTGAACACTAACAAACAAATCTCATAGTACAAGCTGACCTCACTTAACATCTTTAGGACTGTTTCCTACTTACAATTGTTGTAACAACAATAAACAATCACAAACGATGTTCCCACGTCATTTTAATTGTATGAAAATCCTTGGTTTTTACGCGATGAGGCTGTTGATACTATCTTGAGGTTGCGTTGGTATGCTCTTTTTGATAATTAAATTTGTCATCGCTGTACTTTCTGGTAATATATTACAAAATTGAGACTGAGAATAGAAATCACAAGAATCACCTTAATTATTGCATGAATACTACATACTCTTGGTGGTTTGTGCAAGCCCGTCTGTGTAGGTACCACCCACTCATCAGTTATTCTTTCGCCAAATAACAGTACTCAGTATTGTTGTGTTCCGGTTTGAAGGGTGAGTGAGTAACTACAGGCACAAGGGACATAACATCTTAGTTCCCAAGGTTGGTGGCACATTGACGATGTAAAGAATAGTTAATATTTCTTACAGCGTAATTGTCTATGGGTGATGGTGACCACTTACCATCAGGTAGCCCATATGCTCGTCCGCCAACCTAAACCATAAAAAAAAATGAATTGAAAATGTAAGTAAAGTTGGCGTGAGAAAAACTTCTCAGCGTTATTCTATGTTTATTCATGAATTCCTAATCACTAGTTTAGCGAGAATCAACAGATGTACATAAATTTACAACGCCTTTACGTTTTTTTTATCGAAGGGGCTTGATTACAGGGAGTCGTTATATTCTTTTTCTAATTTTCTTGATTAAATTGTGAATAATGTTCAGCTTCGATGTTCTAAAAGTATCAGTAACTAACTAATGATAAAATATATTATGAAATTCCTATAATGATCGTCAGTTTAGTTCGCATGTTTTTTTTGCACGTTTAAATATAAAGTCGATATTTGTATAATTTCATTATTAAATGTTTTTACTATATACAAATAAAAAATCAACAATTAACGTACTTGACAAATAATAAATCTTCACAATTCACAAATAGATTAAAAAAACGTTCTATTTTTAAATTACCACTTTTTTTTTTGTAATCTTGCAAGCGTAAAATAATTTTCGAACGCGTTCCATAAAGGATCTTTGCGATAAAATAAAAGCGCTTCTAAGCGCCACTATTATTAAACCGCTTCACGTAACATTATTCGCTCAAGCGGGAACACGAAAATGCTTCCTTGCTCGACGCGTAAATCCCGCCACGTGATAGATTACACGGCTTGACTGATGGTCCATGCTGAGGTTCAGATTACTTGGATGCATACTGTATGTACTAGATTAGGGTTGTCAACTTTAGACATTGCAATCTAAGATAAAAAGCAGACATAAAATATCAATGTGTACCGAAAAAAAAAATTAATTAAAACGAGTGTGTGCGTATATAATAATGACAACTGTACAAGTATTAGCATAATATTATTATTTGTAACGATCCCACAATAAAGATTGTGATTTTGTCTTGCAATAAAAATATAAAGACATTAAAAAAAACTAAATCATATAACAGACAAGATACAATAAAGGCCCGAACAGCACGTCAATGTAAATATATATAATACAATCATAAATAATGTCTGTTTTATACATAGCACGAAATTAAAGAAGAAAAAAAAAATAACACATCAAATAGAACGTCATAAAAAATCGAAGTCACTTTAGAAAACTTAAACAAAGTATCCGAACGCCATAAAAAACGTAGAGTAGAACTGGATTATGTTTCTAAAGCTAGACAGTTGGCAGCCCTGTAATAGGTGCATGTAATTAGTAATGCGTGGATGTTGGAGAAATAATTTCCGTTCGTTCATTAGTGTATTTGTTACGGTTTATTGAAATTTCTACCTTTTGTGTTATGAATTATTAATTCAATTTTATTATTATGACTACTATAGTGTTTTAAAGCAGATCTGTGCTATATATTGCAATTACACCTGTCTTTAGGGTGTAGCACTTAAATTGGAATCCGTTTTATAATAAAGTTGAAATTAAAGATTTCTTTCTCGTTTTGTTTTCCTGTCACACATCAGAGTCATATATAGATGTCATGGTTTAGTTGATTTATTTTATTTGAACATTTCAACGTGGTGTTATACCCGATTTCTGTGGGTACATTCGATGGAGTTGAAACACTGCTAACTTTCAATCTACTGACTGCTATTAAGAAGTTCTTTCCAGGATAAATAAAATTTTAACAAAAAGAAAAACCGACTTCAAACAAAACACTATTTTAAAACAAATGAATATGCACGAAAAAGTAATCAGTGTCAGCCACAGGCACACGTTCAACAATCAAAAGAAAGAAGCGATACGAGCCCCTTGATTGATCCAGTATATTATTGTGTAAAAGGTAATTTGTAAAAAACATATTTGTCAAAGTATTCTCGTATTGTTTTTTGATAGATATACTGTAGGGTTTTATTGGCTGACACCGACTCCAAATATAACAATAATTATAACTACATGATATAATCGTTAATCGACTTTTAAGTAGTCTAATATTTTTCATTTCATTTAACTTAGGAAGACTCTAAAAAATATGTTGAATACGCAATTATTTTTATTACTTTTTCGTGCATATTCATTTGTTTTAAAATAGTGTTTTGTTTGAAGTCGGTTTTTCTTTTTGTTAAAATTTTATTTATTTTTTGATTTTAAGTGAAGCTGATGTTGACTAACTAATTTTTTTTAATATGGATAGATTAAACGTTCCGTTTATATGAGTCAGAAACTACTTCGAGGACAATTTCAAAGGAAACTTGCGAATAAAGCAAAAATAGACTTTCGAAAATGCGGATTTAATACGTCACGCGGCGTAAACTACAAGGATCCATCGAAAGAGCTGTAATCGAACTCAGCAAAAAAATTTTGAAAAAGACCAACTATATTTCGTACATCATATGACATCACATCACATACACAAAATTTGATTAAAGATAGTAAGAAATTCTGCCCCATATCGCAACCTAACTGCGAGCTGTATAGGAGTTCCATCACTACATAGTATAAAACAAAGTCGCTTTCTCTGTCCCTATATCTTTAAATCTACGCAACGGATTTTGATGCGGTTTTTTTTAAAAGATAGTGTGATTCAAGGGGAAGGTTTGTGTATATAAAACGTGAACAATATAGTAAAGAAACACTGATAATTTTAGAAGTTTGCGATGTGATGTCGTATATAAACAAATTCTGTAGTATATTTAGTATCAGTATTGCACCCGTGCGAAGCCGGGGTGGGTAGCTAGTTGATTATAATATTCGACTATGATAATTACATAAACATAACCACATTACGGAAGGTGACTCAAATATCCAAATAACCTATAAATAAAAGATTCGACCGAGTATTGCTAACGTGCTCCTCAGAATTGTTCCGTTCCCTTCCGTTCCGTTACTTTGTCATGGATCCTGTGCTCAGAACCTTACCAAACTTTCACCAAATTACCCTTGAAGTATATATTTTATAATAAAAAAAGAATTATCAAAATTGGTTAACGTGATTTTCAGTTATTCGCCTATTTGTCGCGCATATACATAATGCAAATTTAAGACTTATGTCGTTTTCACATGGATACCATCATCGGAAAAAAAAATAAAAAAAATGGGACCCCACGGGAAGCACTACCTTTCAAACAAAAAAAAAATTATCAAAATCGGTCCACCCAGTGAAAAGTTATGAGGTAACAAACATAAAAAAAAAAAAAAAAAAAAAAAAAAAAAATAATACAGACGAATTGATAACCTCCTACTTTTGGAAGTCGGTTGAAAATGGAAAATCATTATGATCAGACACGGGGTTTGATCCTAGGACCTTTGTATTTGTAGGCTATACTTGGAGATAGGGCTTTGTGCAAGCCCATCTGGGTAGTTACCCACCATTTGTCATATATTCCATCGCGATACAGCAGTACAGTATTGTTGTGTTCCGGTTTAAAGGGTGAGTGAGCCATGTAACTATAGGCACAAGGACTATGAAATCTTAGCTTTACACTATTACTATTATTCGATGTTAAAACAGTTGAAATTTTCTTTTCATAATTTGTTATGTGATAATAGCGGAAACGTATAGTTTAAAAGTATTGTTGTTGTATTGTTTTTGTTTCAAACGAACATAACGCTTAAACTTTACATATATGTATAATTTGACGAAAGATTAAATTAAAAAAATTACAATATATGATACTATAATCACCAGAAATAATGATGCAGTCATAAAGACCCATTAAAACTGACATATTCAGTTATGGATAGCTTATGCATCATAATAAAAGTTAGACAAACCTTTTTGGTGTCGGAATATTATCAATTGTCAAAATTCGACCTTCAACTCGACACAATTTCGGATGACAAATTAAAAAAACAATGGCGTCGAGTCGTAACAGTGACGTTAAACAATAAGTAGCGATCGTTATCTTGTAGTGAGCCAACTTCTTGACTTGTATATTATCGTAAAGATTACACGGTTTATAGCGTCATATTATTTTTTATAGTATTGTTTAAGAAAAAAAGGTTTTTGAAGGGTTTTATAAGTTTGTTCTTTTGGTGGTCAAAATCGAATATTAACTTAATTTATATTATTGTTTTATATAATAAACCTGCATGTGTCTAATTTCATCGAAATTATCGCATTGGAACAGCGTGGTGGAATATGTTCCAAACCCTCTCTTTAATGGTAAAGGAGGACTTAGCCCAGCGGTGGAAAATTTACAGGCTGTTACTTTATATAGTTACCTACCACCTATATATGTATAATATTATACACTGTCTATCTGCATATGCTTTTTAGACAAAGCAATGGATTTTAATCCCTTAACAGAATAAGTAGTGATTTTGGAGGAAGATATGATATGTAAATTTAATTAGGTAAATACCAAGTTTTTCCAGTGTCCTAGACGGAAATCAAGAAGGATTTTTCATGTTATGATTATTTTTCAATAGAAAAGCTGTATATTATTGTGCCCGTGTAAAACCGGGTTGCCAGTTTAATTTATAATTAAATTAATTTTGAATCTGGTTTCTCTGTATTGAGTAAAAACTGCTAATGGTGTTGACATAGAACTTTCACATCATTATGAGTTTATGAGTTACAAAATAGCATACGTTGTGTACATGACAAGACTAGTTAACCACCCAGGCTTCGTCGGGGTAGAAGTCTTAAAAAACTCCCATCGTATTACATTAAATTCTAGTTTTCAATGCGTTCGGCATGATTTTTTTTTATATCTTTAATGTCACACAGTAAATCATCACAAGTCAGCCAATTTAGACAAAACTTATTAATTATTTAATTGGCCTTGTGTCACTTCGTTCATTGGTGAAAACTATACGAAGATCCATTCGGTAGATTTTGAGTTTATATCGAGTTAACGAGTGCAGACATAGAAATACAGACACGGCGGCGCCTTGTTTTAATTACCTTGTAGCGTAATATGGACATTAAAAAAAAAAGAGCGCGCGAACGCTTGTCACTTTTTGGTGCGAAATTTTGATGCTTCTGACATACTACAGACTGTCAAGTATAAGTTGTCATTCCTGGCAGCACCTGCTACACCTTTTGTTTTGCCACTTTTTTGTTTATTTTAACAATATCTCCCTAGAAAATAATTCTTTACGTCCCATTTTTAATAGATTTTGGGTAAGTTTTCTTAATAAGGGTAAATAAAACAAATAAGATATAAATGAACAAAAAAATTTAGTACATTTTTTTGCCACACGCCAACTTACACTTGACGCGCTATATTACTAAGTCATAGAGATTTTGACATTTATTGCATGGCTGTCCGTTGAACTGTCTTATCGATGTCATTGAATCATGGATTTAATATAAAAATTTCTCTATTAAAATAATTTTTCGGACATATTTTGTCGACTAATTTTTTTTTTGACATATTTTGATCGGGGTTACCAAACGAAATTATTAAAATATAAGACATACAATTTTCGACGACCTCCTTGGTTTAGCAGCTATACAGGTACACATGAGTTAAATAAAAAAAAAGAAAAACGCAAATTTTTTGAGAAGATTTTGTCAGTAGCAACACGAGTTAGGCGTTTATGTTATTTAAACTCCTGTTTCTCGTGAAGCCGTTAGTCTTACTCATTTTGAAATTTCATTTACCAGAGTAATAATTATACGGTATCAGTTGATTGACGACTTCGAAGCCTCACGAAGTTTGCAGGCTGACACATATTGACAGACATGAATGGGTACTTACGCGATGAATCTACGTACCTACATATAAATGTATCATAGACTCTAACACTTATAATAATGTTTTGTCTTTAAAGACACACAATGTAACAAACACATAACCTAAAAAATCTAAAATTATATCATAACTAACGATGAAAATTTAATACATTGAAATATCTTATTATTATTTAAATACTTATACTAGACATCTAGTCTTACACTATGCCCATCTCAGTACCACTGAAATTGTGTTGTGTGTGCAAAATATCATGATAATCGTTTGAGTACGTAATAGCGTGAACAAACTTTGGAATTTAGAATTTTTCAATCCTAATTTAATGACTTCGGGCACCTTAGTATGTGTCCACATCTAAATAGAAAAGTATTAAAGTAAAACATTATCGTTATTTGTAACGTTATAACGTTATATGTAATTTTATACAATGATAGAAGGGACTATAAACAAATCTTACATTTACATATTTCATGCGTTCCGTTAATTTTTGCTATAGTATGCAAACAGTTTTATTAATATATATTTATTTATATTACAACTTTATTTTACTTCCAAAGTTCCGATTACAACTTAAAAAAAACCATAGAGCGTAATAATTCTTTATTTAAATCGACCAATGATATCGCGTCAATTCAATGTATTAATCTATACTATCTATATCTATACTTAATCTTATAAATGTGACAGTAACTCTGTCTATCGCTCTTTCACAACCAAACCCCTAAACCGAATTTGATGATATTTGGTATGAAGCAAATTAGAACTCTGAGGAAGGACATAGGCTACTTTAATTGCTTAGTACTTGACAGCCAAACCCCTAAAATGCGTGCGAATCCGCGGACTACAACTAGTAATTTATGTATATTCACTCCTGTGGTTAGAATAGGCTGTAGTTTTGTACCTGAACATACAACAATATACGTTGACGATACACTATAAATTTAATGATTTTATTATAATGTACTTCGCGATCTCGCTGCGTGTCGTTATCGCCTTTTATTATCACGGCAGTAAATGTGGACCTTATTTAATTTGTAATTAATTAAGAAGGGATTTTCAACGACGTCAGATCATTACAAGTTTTTAGGACAATTTAATTTATTGTTCTTTTTATTCCATACTTTTGATAATGCATTTATCGATGTGTTTTAATCGCCTTTAAAAAAAATGGAGGATTTTATCAATTGAATGAATTTCTCATACATAAAGTTTTATTGTTTATGGTTTGTTTTGCATTAAGTGCTGTCCTATCGTTATTATTTTTTGTATATTTGACATTTGTAGCATATAATGTGTGTTGATATGTTTTTATGCCATTTTTTTAGAAATCACGTGCTATTCCAGATTATTGCCGTGGGTTTAAATCGAGCAACTGACTATACAATTGACTTTATGCTCGACGCTCATGAAAATTGTCGTGAAGTAGGTAATCTCACCGTTTTCGAACTAACAGTGGAGGAGCATTTTCTCCGATAGGAAAGCCTATCATCGAGATTTATATGAATTTTATTTCATGTCCGTTAATTTTGTCTTTATTATTTGAATAATCGTTATTTGAGCTGTAAATAAACTCAATACTAGACCAGAAGCATTTTTGTAAATGTTTCAATAACTCCAAATACATTGGTACATGATATGATAATAACAGTATCCGATATTAGGAATACTTATATTAACTTACAGGCCATTATTCTGTCCATCCTCTGGACGTGCCCACCATGCTCTCATATCATATCATGTTGATAAAAATACGAATTAATACGTAAACTCAAAGAAGTCTCCAATTCGAAACCACAATGTTCGTTTCACATACTTTGTGTAAATATTTAAGACCAGTAAACTGCCCCGGCTTCGCACGGATGTAATTAATTAATCAAGAAATATGACATGTAAATATAATTTAGCGCTAAGAAATAATATAACTTTCAAAGAGTCAAATATAATTGAATAATTAGTTACAGAGATTACCGTCTATATGCAAAAAAATCTCCTTTATAATATAGGAATGCACAAAAACCTAATAGAAAAATATTTTAATTCTAATTAGTTTCATTATTCTATAATACTAAAAACCGTAATCGATTTTTCTAGAACTTCCACTATCAAATTACAGCGTTAATAACTATAAAACTCATTGTAATGCAAGTATTTAAAAAAAACCAAACAAGCGTCCTATAAATATCGCAACTCCGTTACCTATTAGTCAAAAGCGATCACAAAAGGTACTCGGAAAGGGCAAAGACTCTCAAGTAATGGTCTATTAGCGTACCTCTTTAGGGCATCGTACAGTAATTAGATTTAATTTCGCCATATTTTATACGCTCACGTAAATTATTTGAATGAAAATATCCGAGACTTGGACTTCCTTATTTGATAATACATCGTAACTTTGATTTTATAGCCTTCCCCGTTATTTTATCGGCTTTATAGACTTACTAAAATTTACAACGACATGTTACAATAACATTAAAAAATAGACTTAGACCGCAACAGAAAGCGCAGTCCAATAGGAACAATCCTCTCAACCTCTGTATGAGAACGTATATTATGTATAGTAAATAGTTTTAATTGGTCTCCTAAAGTAACGCAATGATTAAAAAAATATATAATTATTCTGAGCTATTTATTTATCAGACATAAACTTTGATTTTAAATTATCTGCGGATTTAATATTCGCGAAGAAAAACGTTGTTTTTTTTTTTAATATAAGTAATAATTGCTATTAAAAGAATTAATTCCGCAGTTTTTTTTTAATTTATATTGTTGCCGTAGCAGCTGTGCATATTACAAAAAAATCTCATTGAACCTCCAAATAATAAATGTAAAATTGATTTCAAATAAAAAACTCAAGTCATTATAATAATTAACTTTAATTATTTCTAAGGCGAATCGTCTGTACAATAGCTTACAACACTGACCTGATCGACTTACCCAGATAGTATCGATAGAATCAACTGATAGCATCGATAATTACATACAATTGATGCACCTCACTATGACATAACCGCGGTTACATGATTCGCCATAGATCCCACGTTTTATGGCGAATAAAGTTTTTGCGAATTACAATTACAATCGTTGAATTCAATTTATGTAACAACTTTTTTAGGGTTTATCATTGTTAATTGTGATTTGTAATTTATAATGATTGCGATAGACTTTTGTTATTATCGTTGTTATTAACGTTATTATTATCGTTACTATTAACGTTACTATATGTTCAGAGAGGGAATTCTTTTGTGTTTTGATTGTATTTAAAATAATCTGATCATCACGTGCTAGGCTGTAAACCTTGAACAGGAATCGTGAGGTATCCACCAACCTGCATTGTATCAGCGTTGTCGAACTCTAAACGCTATCGAAAGGAGAGGAGGCCTCAGTGCGTCAAACTTCTTTGCGAATGTTTGTCTTATTCGACTCTTGCTTACCTAAAACATAACAATTGAACATTGAATAAAAATTGGATGAATGGCTTAACTATATTAATAATGAGACGTTTACTTTCTTTTTCCTAATTGGAAAAACATACACAACTAATAATAATAAATATACATATAGATGCAGCGCATTTCGAGTAAAGTTTTGGTAAAACAAGAAAAAGTTTTGTATTGTTCTAATATCTTAATTAAATACTCTGTATTCGCTGTATCCGGGCAATTCATAAAAACAATTAAAAATCTAAATTTCGTTTTGATTAAAATTGATACTATAATATAACTAGTTATAAGTCAACATATAAAATAGTCTTTTATGTAGAATAGTTGGCAATCGTGCTGGATGATCACTCAAAGTGACTACCAGAGGCATCTGCCACACCTATGGGCTCGCAAATGCAGAACCGACACACATAACATTAGCAAGCTCAACCAAAACGGCGTAAGTGTAGGAGACACAGATTAAAACAGTCGTCCAAGCTGAGTTTACACTGTATGACTGAAACAATTTCTTTAACAAAGCAAAGCTATCAATCCACGTCCACATGCCCTTATATAGATTATGTTACATCAACAATGAATATTAATATTAGGCAACCGATACACTATAAACAATTACCTAACGTCAATGTTGCGCGTGGGCAGCCCGCTGTTTATATCCCGGACAACAAATAAATTTGTTTCAGACTTCACTTTACACATATTTTATAGATCAAGCAACCGAAACGAGAAATATCGAATATGTTAATATCGACATAATTTCGAGACAATAGCGAAATTATTTTATAAATGCTTTAAACTCACCTAATCTACAATACACCCCCCCCCCCCCCTCAAAGAACAACAACAGCCTGTGAATTTTCAACTGCTGGGCTAATGACTCCTCTCCCTTTGAGGAGGTTTGGAACATATTTCAACAAGCTTCCAATGCGGGTCGGTGGAATACACATGTGGCCGAATTTCTATGAAATTAGACACATGCAGGATTCCTCACGATGTTTTCCTTCACCACCGAGCACGAGATGAATTATAAACACAAATTAAGCACATGGATGGCTGTGTCAGTATCTTCCGACTACCTTGGTAACATCAGCCGGTATTATTGTGATCACTAGCCAACCAATCAAAAGATTTGTTGTATAATTTAATTAGTAACTTCTTTCACAAAGTAATTAATATTGAACCGACGTTATTTAATACGTATTGTATAAGAATTCAATTAAAATACGTTTGAAAAACGAATCCTGTAATGGGAATACTTCGAAAAATAATCATTTTAAATTGAATAAAAGATATCTTTATTTTTTTCTATTTTGTTACTTATACCCGCTTTACTAAGCGATCGTATTTGAGTAACGAGAAATGAACTGTTAAAACCGGTTAAAAACTTTTTTTACGTTAACCACGTCAGGTTAATGTATAAATACGGTATCTATTGGGTCGCTTATGAACCTATTATTACTTCATCTATATTACTTGGTATACGTGCAAATGGGGAATTTAATCACTACAGTTTGTTACTAATGTCCTGGGCTAAAAGGTATCGGAAGAAATTAACGTGAGGACGCCTGCCTGACGTTTTCTTTTTTGGGAATGCTTTTGTTAGTTTCCCGTAACACGCCGGACTTTAAGACACTAACTGGTGTATTGATTACAAGACAATTATTAACGATATTGATGAAAATTTTGATTTTCCTATTGAAAGTAATTAGAGGGTCAGTGCAAGCCTACTTGGGTAGGTAAAATAATGTATTCTACCGCCAAACAGCAATAATATTGTTGAGTTTCTGTTTGAACGACGAGTGAGCCGGTGTATAGGCACAAGGAAGTTAACATCTTAGTTCCCAAGGTTGGCGCATTGGTTACGGAGAAATTGTTTAGTTTTCTTACTGTACCAATGAATATTGACAGAGGTCCCGACCGCCAGTCCGCCATTTTAAAATTGATTCCATTTTCAAATTTCGATAAACCGTTATGTATATTGTTTGCCTGGACAAGCACTTTTCAAATGTCATTTAAACAATAAATCATAATTATATATGTAAAGCTCTCGATTTTGAAGTTAGAATCGAATAACATCGTCGTGTGCTATAGTTATCCTGTTTTAGTTATTATGATTTATTTGAAATCAAACGTACTGAGTTAAATATAAGTATTTTAAGTGACGAACCTAACTAAAAGCAACAAAGTCTCAACGATTCTAACGATTCTAAATACAAAAATTCACTCTGAATTGGAAATGGCAGTGGGTCGGGCAAATTCTGATGGTAAGTGGTCAACACCGCCCATTAACCATTCCATTGATCACAACAATGCGCCACCAACCTTGGAAGGTATGATATACCTTGTGCCTGCAAAATGATTACCAAACATTATATCAGATATACTAATAAATTAAAACAAAACAGATTCTTCAAAATGATATAGTCATATCTACATTAATGATCGTCAGATCAGCTGCAAGCCGGCCCACAATATCGCGTTACGAAGACAATTCCATAAATCCTCACAGCAAGGCACGCTATTTTCCACGTTACGCAACAATAGAGTTGACGACAGACGAAAGTGTTTGTTTTTCCCTTAACATCACCTACTATTCTAATATAAACTACAAACTTGTTCTTGTCAGCTACTGCTGCCGTATAAGGCTAAACGCCCACGCGAAGATAGCTCCGGATAGCGCTAGCTTAAAATATAACGAACGAGCCGTTTCTAACGCCTGTATGGAATGCAGTCATCTAGCACACGTAAAACTATATACGTTGTTTAGATGAACGCTATTGCATAATACATATGTTACTTGAATCCTAATTTCAACGCTTTAATGGAAAGGATTCCATATTTAAATCAAACATATACTGATGTATGTTTTTTTTATTTATTTTTATTTAGTAGTCTGTAAATGTACTACTTTGCATGGACTTTGAAATATATTTTGTATAGATGAATGAAAATTTAACGATGTTGTTAGCTTTAACTCTCTATACTGTAGCTTCCATTATAGCAAAAGAATTTATATGTTTATTGCTTATACAAGAATCAGATCGATTAAAAAAGATTTTTTTCTCTAGACTCCTTATTTATTTGGAAGATTTTTATAATGAAGCCGCGAGTTCTGTAACATATAACACAAATAGAACCGCGCGAATCGACTGCAGATCTCTACGACTATCCATCAAAATAAAAATCTACAAGGAGAATCTAAGAAACATCATGATGGTGATCATACATTAGCTATAAATAAAGCCCTATAGTGTTATGTATCTAATAATCATTAATTTATGATTAAATATAGTTAATTATTATTTTTCTGCCAGCTACTAAATTTCTTTTCAGTTCCCCTCGGCAGATCCTGGAATATTTAGATTAGAAACAATTTTGTGAAATAACGATTCAAAAGTGCTTGTAATATTAATTGTAAATACTATTTGAATTAAATACGCATACATTTTAATTTTATTGATTGAGATAATGGCAACTTATAAAATTAACGGACTTTTTCGTAACGAAATTAATTTTTCAATTTAGAACATTGCTTTGTTAGTTGATTTGAAGCTGCTTATCCGTTATTTTCATTTTTGATTGTCATCGTTGTTATTTATCTGCGATAAGTGTAATGGGTTAGTTAAACTAAATTTCTAGGTCTAGCGCACTAAACGTGACTTAGCGTTCACTTGTGATTATAATTTGTAATGTTACATGAACCAGATGGAGCTGTTACTTTGTACTTATTTATGTTACATTAAACAAAGTTACAACGACATATATGTAAAAGAATGCAACAAAGTCATAAAATACTAAACCCAAAAACCAGATCGCAAGTCTAGATAAAAAAAGTATTATACAATGCAGCCAGTTATTTTAGAAAGAAGGTTGAGTATTTATAATGAAATATTAATACGAATACTTTTTTTTTTAAGAACTGAAATGAGGTTATAATATTTAATTACGTATTTTAAAAAAACGTATAGTCGAACCTCACATCTCTTATACCGTATAAAATACAGAAATTCTCTTATCACACTCAAATAAGATTATTCCCATAAATAAAACGACTACAGATTATTCAGAAGCTATTAGGCAAATCTACCGCGACCCGTCCTTAACCTTTGAGTAGCAATTACCTTAATCTATTACTTTCAGCTTAAAATCCTATAAGTGCATATTTTTATGACGTCACTTGTAATTTGTTCCGTGTTCACGAATATAATCCTAATTAAATATAAGGTTCTAATATTTGTACGTTTGTATATATCGCTATTATAAGACAAACAGATTCAGATAATAATTTCATGTAATTAATAGGTTGAAAGAGGAGATGGTCTAAAAAGAAACAGATTTATCTAGAACTTATTTAATGATTATGGCAGTGATCGGCGGGTAGGGAAAAAATCTCGGAAAACTGCACTTGTTTCACGTTATTTTCCGCGATTTCAATAAATATTGAAACGACATTTTTGAATACGCATAATACATTTTTAAAAAACGCTTAAATCTTAGCTCAATAATACCCAATCAAAAATTTAAGTATTTTGAATATTAGTACGTACCTAACGTAAGGATGTAAGTGTTAAGTTAAAATGTATTATTAGGTTATTTTGTTATTGAATTTAAATCTTTTGGAAATAGTTAACATTATAAAACAATGGCCTCATTCACGATAAAAATTATCAAACTATCATTATATAACAATAACATTAAATAAACATTTTCAAATAGAAATTTAAAACTAATTAGAGGACGATTTACGTCTACGCGGAATGGTGTCAAGGATGATGCCTTCCTATCACTTGTGATGGCAATGAAACAAATGTTAAATCTAGCTTAAAAAATTGCTATACTGACTTTTTTTACAAAAACCTCTTTTGCGGTTATCGTACTTTTGTAAATCGAACTGATTTGAAATTGAAAAGCATTTCCATTGTAGACATGTGAATGTCGAACCAAGGACGTTACACTGCACAGATTACAAATGAATTATTGGAAGTCTTTTTATTATGTCATTATTTTTAATCCAATATAATTGATGTGCGTCCGCTACATAGTTTTTTTTTATTTAAGTTACCTGTATTCGACTATAAAAAGACTTATCATTAAAATCGATTTAGTCTACTTTTACTCGAATAATTTAAAACTCATATTTCATTCGATTAATGATTCCAATAAGACACGATAAAAAATAGCGAATTACGGTAATGTCTCAACGTACAAGTTACAAAATCAAGGCTAAAGAAACTGGTTAGTTTCTAGACTTCCGGTGTTTTTTACAAAAGGAAACTGATAATCGAATCATAACAGTAATCGTAACGAGCTACTCGATTGTACCGTAACTCGCAGCACGGATTTCGGATGATGCGAAGTCATAGGGAAATTGGATTACTTTTAGGGTTCCGTGGTCATTTTTTAAATCTATTTATATAAAATATGAAGTATTTAAACTCTTAATACACAGTTTTTTACTCAGTACAAGATATTCAACTGTATATATTCAAGAGATCGTTTTTGATTTATGTTTTTTTATGTATTCCTTTGACTATAGCAGAGCTGTACTCTGTCTGAGCTATAGTCAAAGTCGACAATTAAAATCGTCAATTCAAGTTTTTTAACTTATATATTACATAAAAATGTACAATAAAAAAATAAAAACAAACAAGGAAACGAAAACAATTTAAGTATATTATGGAGGATATACATGTCTATTTAATTTGAATGTATTTTTTGGTAGTTGTTCCATATGGAATCTACTTGTAGCTTTACACTTAATTTATTCGTTTAAAATGACTATTTAAATGTAAGTAAAAGACTACTTGAATAAATTATATTTAGATTTTATGTAAATGAATGAAGCTAATGTCTCAACATTAAGTTCTCAAAGGTCCGAAATTAAAACGAAATGTGGCTTCAAAATCGTTTTAAAGACTTAAAGATCTTAAAATGAGAGGAAAATAACAATAGAAGAAGACACGAGATCTACTGTCTTAGTTGAAAATGGATGTAAGGAATTATTTATCTTGCAACGCAAACTTTTATTATCATTTGTGACCACTAACTACATGTCCGCATATGTATTTAAAAAAAAAAAAGAAAAATTAAGTGTTGTTAATCTGTGGTGCTATCAGTCTGTTTGAAGTATGTTCTAGACTATTTAAAATCGTGCAACAGACCACAACAGGAACGAATTTATTTATTTACTTACTTTTTATTAACTTCTCTAACAGCTTTGGTTCATAACTTAATAAAAAAAAGTAAAATCGTATGTTCATAAAGTTAAAATACAAATAAAACCGCGCAGAGTCGCTACTATATTTACACCCTTAAAAATAATATGTTAACAATACTAACTAAAAGTTTTACATATAAAACACGTATATTTTATGAAACTAGCTATCGATCGAATTCAACGCGGTCGAAATCACAGGTTATATCTAGTTGCACGGTTCAAAATCCTTCAAAGAACCCTGCAATCTATACTCAACCAAAAACAACCATTAATTCCTTGCAAATGAATAATGAATCCTCAATTTCCAGCCATGTTAGCCTAACTAGCTGCGTGTATTCCCTTTTAGGTACCCTATAGAGCCAGCCGCGGCCCTAAGATAACTTATCTAACCTCCAATCCGTGCCAAGGTACCGTTTTTTTCACTCTTGCATCGGATTGCTCGCACCAATTTATTTACTTAACCATTCATTCGGTTCGTTGAACTCGAGAAATGTTATCTGCAGGCAAACAATGAAAAGACAACTTAAATGCCTTGTAATAAGAACGTCTTTAGCCGAACGTTGTATATTTGCTTTGACAATACTCGCAACTTTATATTTGCAGTCGAATTCTTTCATCGAACAATTGAAAATAAACTTTCCCACTTGTGTTTAAGGTTCATTACGGTTTGGGTTCTTTAACATTAGTAGCGCAAATAAGTTGTGTATTTTTATTTCATCGCACGTGACGATACGGTCATTAGGTTCTTACATTCGTTTCATTCACAAAAAGTATATTTGATTTGACACTTTGGCCTTTCAAGTTTGGCAAATAGTTCTAATAAGCGCTTTAATGTTCCTTTTCAGTTCAATATTTAATATTTTTATGTAAGATATTATTTTAATTAGTATAATAAAAACGCCAATTTACAAAAAAGACTTATAAGAGAAGCCCATTCAAGGAGGTTTTAGTATATAACATAATTTAGATGAATTTTGACTAATATTTCTTGTTCTTTAAACATAATAGTGCATGAAGTTAGTTTTAATGAATTACGTTTTAATTTATTTAACTTTATTTTTAAAGTATGTACGCAAGAGAAACTGTAAGTAATACACAAAGCTTTAACCAACACCATAAAGAACCTTGAAATATTTTTTTAATTATATCGATATCACGTAAACTTTACGCACGAATATTTATCCTAACGCGTATTATGCAAAAGCATTGCGTGTTAATGAAATGAGAATATTGATACATTAACCTAGACAATCATGCTAGCTATATACGTAATAATCTGGCCTTTTGTTGAACACAATATATCTTTAAAGCAATGGAACGTTTTCAATAAAACCTCCATAGTGATGTAGCCTTCATGTATGTTTGCCCTGATTGAATTCAAGACTACTGAATCGAGAAAACTGAAATTTGGATCATATCTAGACTTATTTTCTAAAGTAAGCATACGCCAAGGAAGGATTTTTGAAAATTTCAACTTTCAGCATACGCCTGGGTATATTTATATGAATTTTAAACATAGGACAACAAGCTGGTAGCTCAAGAACAAACAATCAAAATAACTTTAAACCAACTGTTTCCAAAACAAGTTAAACTCTTAAGACAATAGTTGCAGGCAAGCTTATGTCTAATATGTTACGTTTAAACACAAACGACCGTTAAACTTGGTCATAGACAATTAACGTCAAAACAATGAGTGGAAATTACATCAAACTAATTTAGTACAAACAACACACCCCGACCTTGCTCGCGCAGACAAATGAGGTGTCGTTAGATTTATAAGTGTCAAGAATGTCACCAGATAAGATCCGATATAGCGGTAACCATTATAATGCAACGAAATAAAATATACTTCATTAGTGTACGCTATTGCAAGTACTTATGAATATTCATTTTACACGATTAATTTTACGTAATTTCAACACCAAAGTTTTTGACAGTAGACAGTTCATCACAGTAATTATTGATCATACTTATACACTAAAAATAGAAATTAACCTAAAATTGACCCCGTAGGAACGCCTATTTCTAGTAAAGATAAATACATACTTTATATTTAAAACTATCTCAGTTTCATGCTGTTAAGGCTAACACGAGTCTTAAATTCACGAAACGATTTAATCAAACGAAAGAAAGATTCAGAAAGATTAATTCTTTTTTTTTTCGTCCACGAATAAAGCTAATTTCAAAGGCATCCAAACTCGGGATCTACGGATGTTGTTACACTGGCTCGCGCACCATCAAGCTGAATATAGAATATATGATAAGTGGGTGGAGCCTACCCAGATGTGTTTGCACAAAACCCTACAAAGTGAATCAGTACACTTTTTCATAAATAAAAGGACCCTATGTCGAATCAAACAGTTATAACCAATAGATCGGAACTGTCATGTGTCGATTACAGCACAACAAATTCTTACCACCTGGGCAGATTAGCAGACAGATGTTAATCAATAATAATGCATCACAGCCTTTCAACTACAAATATATTAAATCAACCTTATTAGTAAAGAAATAAATATCAAAATAAATTTTGATGTACATGACAGCTGACTTTTTTTAAATAAACGTACAAGGAAATTTCGCACTAATTATTGATGCGCTAAGGGTTATTTTAGTTTCATATTACTAAATATGGAACATCTGGTATCGCACGTGCCATAGAACACAATAGATGCGTTAGTACAATGCAAAGGGTATATGACACCTCTGCACATTTATGAGAGGCAGATGATGCTATACCAAATTAAAAATGGGCTTTTAAACTTTGGAAATAATTGCGAGTTAGTGTACAAAAATGTGGCGGGTTTCCTCACGATATTATCCTTCACCGCCAACCATGAGATAAAATATAAATACAAATTGACCACATGAATGGTACTTGCCTGTATTCGAACAAAAAATCATCGTTAAGATGCATTTTCCCTAGGCCATCTCGGCTACCGAGAGAGAAAATAATGAATTATTTAAAAAAGTACCAAAGTCTTGAATTTATATATTTTTTAAGTACAACTTAAATAATGTTTGATTACAAAGCTGTAATTATAAGGATCAATGTGCAATTAAATTCATTGTTACCCACAGTGCAAGTTACTTAAATGAAAGTCAAAATTTAAATTACCTTAATCAATCAATCAAAAAAAATACATTCAAATTAAGTAAATTGAACGAGATAATCTTAAAGAGTGCAAATCAATGCAACATATCCTATGAAAATAAAACAAACGATAAGGATTATGCCAGTTGTTCATTAAAGCCTTACAAGTTATTTCAATCAAAGAAAATCACGGATAAGTAACATTGAAAGTCGTTAATAAAACCGTTATTTTCAATTAAAAACAGTTACTAATTTGTGCATCCTGAAAGCAGGGTCAGTGACAATCGTGGGAGAGCGAAACAGATTACAAATAAGTTAATAAAGTTCTCATAACAATGCATAATATCCATAATAACGAATGATATTTTCATTAATTCAATTTTTAACGTTATTTTTAACTCAATGTTACATTTTTTTGTCTATAGCTTCTTAAACTGCATGCCGCAACAATTCTGACAAAAAGCACGAGGCCACTACACGAAAAAATAAATGAAAAACTTGAACCAAATGTTATTGTCTAATATTTCAAGTCGTATGTGCCCATAATAGAGACTCAAATCTTAGACTTTAGTTATGATTTTATTACAATTATCAAAAGCTAAGTATAGCTTAATACTGTTAAGGTTTCCTCTAGTTTTTAAGGTTTAAAGCAAACAATTAAGTTGTCCCAAAGCGGGTTGGTTACACGTGGCAGATTCTGCATCCACCACATGCAGGCTAGGCACTTTCCTTCACCAAGCATGAGGTCAACAATAAAACAAAAGCACATTAAGAAATTCACTTAATCATAGATTATTATTTACGTCATCAAAACTTCAAACCGTAGGGTCATTTTACGTCTCTTCATTTATAAATATAGAATTGTAAGAGTATGCATTTTTTCTAAACAATTCTAACTATGTCTATATGTCTGTCTGTTACGCTTTCACGACTAAACCATTGAAGCAATTTTGATGATATTTGATACGAAAAACGCTTGACTAAATCTACCAATTTCACCTTTTAGGGATCGAGAGTTAGAAATATTTTTTTTAAAGAAATTTCGTCACAAAGTGATGCCAGAAGCCACAGCAACATGTAGCTATTTATGTTTGAGACATTTTTAAGACGATCATGTCATTCTCAAGGTGTTCTATCGTCATTGATTTACAAAAAAAAGTATAAAGTGGTTTGTTTTACAATAACTTGAGACACAAAGGCTCTTTGACAGACCTTTTTACCTACTGTTCAAAAATATAAGCGTTTTCTGGTAAAACAGCGGATATTAACATAACATGCCTCAACGGGCAGAATGATCGCCCTTTCTAACTATTTTCGCTTTTCTAAAAGAAACGAGAGAAAGTGTTTTGTGTCTTTGAGTATTGCATGCTAATGAATACGACAGTTTTTAATTAAAGCTAACAATACAATCTTTATTATATATTTAGTATGTATGTGTGTCCGTCACGGAACTATTTCTAAATATCTGGATCGATTACGGTTTTATTTATGTTTGAAATGGTTCCTGATTGAATAGATTGAACCCAGTGCTCTTTATATCATAAAAACTATTATAATACTAAGTTAGGGGCTTGTATGAGGCTTATATAATTACTGATTTTTATTTTATATCATCTTTTGATCATGTTAACTAAACTCAAACATTTACTAAGGCACATAAACTTGAATTTTTCTTTGTTCCTAGAGAATGACAGTCCGTTGACATTGACAGATCAATCTGTCAATGTCAACTGACAAGAACGGCGGAGCCATCGACAGCGCTGGATATATTAGATATATTTTTAAAAATGGAATATGGGATGTCAGTAATAATCATCAAGGGAACATATCAAGTGTTCTACCAAACTGAAAGTCATATTGTCCATTAGAACACGCAAATTTAAACGAATTTTAGTTCAACCAACAGACATACCACAGATTTACAATGGACATTGATTTGTTTATAATTAATCTTATGCTCGACGATATAAATTCGGAAAAAGTGTTAAGAAAAACCTTATAAAGACCAAAACATTCAACAATAACTAAATATTTACTAGAAAAGTAGTCAAATTACATACATTTTGCTATACCAATGATAACCGGTTTGTGGAAATGATGCCTCTTATTGGCCTTATACGATTTCTGATTACGTCAGACTAGCTAATGTCTACGACTTGATTGCTTGGAATTTCTACTCCTTGTGCTGTTGGGAATATATAATACCATACCATATTTTAGATATGCCTAAACTTAATTAATAACAGAACATTGTGTTCGATATTTTTAAGTGCAAGTCTATATGTGTGAGTAATTTTTATTGATGTGTGAGTTTTAGACAAAGTTATTACAGGCCCATCTTATTTCATGATCGGCAGCGCATTAGTATTGAGCATATTTTATACTTGCCACAGTCTAAATTTACTAAGTGGTCCAACATTAAATGTTATATATTATATTTAAAAAAATACTCTTCATGATCATACTAACGAAGAAATGAACTCTATTATATCTCTACATATAATAAAATTAGATTAGATAGATTATTGTTTTTAATATAAAAAAACTGCTCTTTTCTTAATGCATTTCGTACATGCACAAAAAAATCATTTTTACCATTTACTGTCCGTCTTTTGGTTCCGGCTAATCTCAGCTAAGACTGGACCGATTTTGACGGGACATTCACTGGCAGTTAGCTGATATAATAAAGAGTAACTTAGGTATAACTTAAATATGTTTTTATGTTAAATCCAATCGCGCACGAAACCGCGCTGTAATATCCGTCAATATTATGAAAGCTAATCAAAGAACACTAAATTCGTGAATGTTAAACCTATACACGTAATATAATGCCATTATCAGCAACACCATAAATCGGATAAAAAAAAATCCAGCCATTCTTTATATTGTATCTGATAATGTTAACAAAGGACATTACTTCATGCACACGATGTGTTTGTAAACATAAAAACTTACGTGTTAAAGCACAGATTCAATTAAAACGAGCACAGCGGAGATACGATCTCGCTGACGCACGCGACCGCGCGAATAAAAACTTGCAGAGGGTACGTTTAATTAATGTATCTGAAATTGCATTTAGTTACATAAATGCTTCCTTTTATCTGTTCTTTTTTTAAAGGAAGGCGAATGGAAAAGTCACCAGCGCCCGAAGACATTGGCGCTGTAAACTTATTAACCATTCCATACAATTATAAACTGGATGTTATATACCTTATGCCTAGTTACATTGGCTCATTCACCCTTCCACCCAAAAAACAATCCGGAGTACCTACTTTCCCGAGGTAGTGAAACCTTAGCCGGGATTACCCCCAGTCAATATGATTAACTACCTAAACTAACCACTAGATATTAGAGTTATCTTCACATTTAAGTTTTATTTGATAAATTGTACAAAGTGTGTATTTTGGGGAAGGAATTTAGCTGTAGTTATATGTGTGCTTATGTTCAATGTGTCTTTGTAAATAGAACTCATGCGCAAATTGAAAGGAACCCAGGGAAAGTTAAAATAACTATACATAAACATATTTTTTAATATATAAATAAAAACCAGTAAAAACAGAAATTTTTTTATCAATAGATGAAGGAAATGAAAACAATTGTTTCACACATTTATTATAAAAAAAAACACTTACACATATATTTTATCCGTAGTACTTTTGTTCTTTTTTTCAGTACCGGTTATATAAGAAGGCTCTGGATGCTGTCAGCTTTAGCACAGAGCCAGGGCTGTATTACTGATGTGTGTAAAAATCAGGTACACGATAAAGTTATTACAGTGTACAAGGGAAACAAACGTCGAAACCTCAACATCAACACTAGCTAAAGAATGTCGCACCGCCCCGAGCGAGAAACAGTCAACTGCCATTTAAACTAATACTCATTTATTTAAAAACAATTTTAATATTTTAAAGCAATTTTGATGAGCTGAGATGGCCCAGTGGTTTGAACACGAGCATTTTAAGCGATGATTTCGGGCTCAAATCCAGACAAGCACCACTGTATATATGTGCTTAATTTGTGTTTATAATTCATCTCGTGCTTGTTGGTGAAGGAAAACATCGTGATCGTGAGGAAACCTACATGTGTCTAATTTCATTCTGCAAATTTGCAAATTTAATGTGCAATCCACCAATCCGCATTGAAACAGCGTGGTGGAATATGTTCCAAGCTATCTCCTTAATGGGAGATGAGGCCTTAGTCCAGCAGTGGGAAATTTACAGGTTGTGTTACTTTAAAGCAATTTTGATTGCAGAAAAAAAGACACTACTTTCTTCTATATTCTATAAATGGTTTTAGGTTTTAATTATGATTTTCTTGTAACGTTTATTTTTTCATTATATAAATTAAAAAAAAATGCTGTTTATTTTATACATTTTATATTTGAAATCAAAGGAAAAAAAATAGAGAAGCGTTCTAAATACGACACTACTTATTTTATAGGTATGACTATATTCTAAGCAACAATATACATTCTATATTGTACTAGCTAGTGTACACAAACTAGTAAAAATATTTCATCATGATTTTTTTCAACATCTTCAATAATCACAGTAAAATGTCAGAAAATTTACACGAAATCGTAATGTGTACTTACACATCTCAACTTTCCTCGCTCAATCCTTCACTCGTTCATTTTAAAAACCGAATCCATTCATTCATTGGGAGTTTATCGCATTCAGACACACGGACAGACGGGAACGTTGACTGTTTTCTAATATAGTGAATAGTGATTGACTAATATTTTATCAAAAATTCGATCTCATCGAAATAAATTCATATTATGCAAATTTATTCGGAAATAAAAAAAAGTATTTCCAAATATTAAATTAAATTAACGTACAATTTTATTTATCTAAATATCTTGTCATTTATGTACATGGCAAAGACCCGACAAGAAACAGCCAATTACTAATCATTATTCCACCACAAAAAAAGTAAAAAAAAAATAGTGCTGCGCTGAGGGTGAGTGAGCCAATATAATTATAGACACACAACAACTTAGACCTCAAGCGGGGCAGCATGTTGAATGACAATAATTAAAGTCCGGCCGCAGAGAACGCGTTCCTGACGTCTGACGGTTGTTCAATAATTTACTATGAAAATAAACAGTTGAAATACAGCGCAGTACTAAACTCGGTTGTAGGGCTTTGTGTAAGGCAGTCTAGGTACACTCCAAATATTCTACCGCTAACCAGCAATCAAAATCAAAAATCAATCAAAATATACTTCATTCAAATAGGCTTTTACAAGCACTTCCAAGTCTTCTTTTAACAACTATACCAAGTGAAGCTACCACCGGTTCAGAAAGTAGATTCTACTGAAAAGAACCGACAAGAAACTCAGTAGTTACTCTTTAACATTTAAAAATACAATGTTGGTTATACAATTATATATGTAACTAATATATCGTGCCTGGGTGTCTACAAATATTAATTCCATAAATAAATGACAAATACTTATATGTTCCTGCAGAAACGGTGAGCGGCCTCTGAAATAAGGCACAAAGAACATAGCATCGTAGCTCTTAAGTTGGTGGCGCATTACTTGCTAATGTCTAGTGGTGACCTCTTATTATAAGTTAACATGATTATGATCTTCAATGAACTTATTCGTTAGTAGAGCAAATAAAATATTAGAATATTTTTATCGTAAATATTTTCACCGTTTCAAAGTTATTTCGACCACGGACAAGACATTCTCTTAGAGGCCGGACATTCCTTGGAATATATAATTATTTGCGTACACCCTACGCGTCAAAAGAACGTATCACCGTCAGATCGTTTCTTACATTTTACATACGAGTCAGATACAATATGAAAAGCCTGTAAATATGAACATATTCCTTCACCCCGACCACTAGACGAATTTTAAACACAAATTCAGCATATGAAAATTAAGTGGTTCTTGCCTGGATCTAACCAGCAATCATCGGTTAAGACGTACATGTTTTAACCACTAGGCCATCTCGGCTCGTGGGTCGGGTATTGATCGCTATTTTTATTCTTACATAATAGATTTGTTGGTTCAATGACTCGTTTTCTTTTTATAAAATAATAACATAAGTATAATAATAAAATATAATATAAATAATAAATAAAAGCTTTGTTTAAATACGTGAATCTGACTGAGCCAAGAATAATGAGTGTTTCACAAACAAGTACGAGGTTAGAAAACTAACATCGGATTATTTTTTGTAACGAGCATATCACCATCACACTTAAGAACCACGTGGTGGATAAAATTTTAAATTATCATCAAGAAAAATCAAGTCAGTCATGTGAACACACATTGGAACAGATAGACTTGACGCATATATGTATTTTAGTTTGTAATATCCTTTGAGCTAATACATAACATAATATCATAAATATTTGACCAACCCAGACTTCATATGAAAATAAACTAAAATTATTACACAATAAAAAACTCGTTTATTTAAATTTCTCTAAATCTTTCATCGTATCAAACAAATTCTTATTTATCCTTGAAGTTGAAAACAAAATATTGAAGATAAGTTCAACGTCCTTATAAAGTCATAATATTTTAATAAAACATGCGTTCACGACAAACTATAAGTTCACAATGAATATAAATAAATATTTTTGCATGTTAAAATAAAAGCTTACAATATTCATAATCTTGTCATAAATTATAATATAATAAAGTTATCACAATAAATTATACACAAATTATTTATTGACAAAAATGGTACCTAAGCTAATTTTAATGTTTGCCTTCAGGATTGAATGTCTTTGCCATATTTTATTGCCCGAAAAAAAAAAATGTTGCCTGTAAAACAAAATATCTCTCGACTGACTTTTGTCAGTATCTTAACTCATAATAAATCATTATTTTTATTAATAGGATTCCATATCGATTTAGATACATATAACCTCTCATTCATTCCTATAAAAATGTCAAATTCGTATAGATAACATGAAATACGTCATGTCCTGTGATACAAGAAAAAAATATTTTACGATTCGACTCTACGTATCTCTAGATTGGATTTTATCTTTAATATGCATTCTAAGTTAAAAGGAATTGATCTAAGGCATATAATTATTCTCGTATACTTTTTAACTTGCAAATTGTGACTAGTTTCATAATACAGCCAAATGGCGATACGCCCGGCTTAGTTCGGGATTTTTTGTAAGAGATTTATTACAAACTAAATTCCGTTCGCGGCTTCATTCACTCGTTCACTTCGTTGTATGTTGGGGGTTCAGATGTAAGGAGCCCTATGTAGTATGTAGTTTTCTGTACATCTGACGTGTTTTCTGAATTTCATGGTAATCTGTTGACGAGTTAATATGTCATTCTAATTATAAATTCAACACATAAACCCAGTCTATTTATAATACAACAACAACAAACAACAACAGCCTGTAAATTCCCACTGCTGGGCTAAAGGCCTCCTCTCCCTTTGAGGAGAAGGTTTGGAACATATTCCACCACGCTGTTCCAATGCGGGTTGGTGGAATACACATGTGGCATAATTTCCATGAAATTTGTCACATGCAGGTTTCCTCACGATGTTTTCCTTCACCGCTGAGCACGAGATGAATTATAAAGAAAAATTAAGAACATGAATCAGCGGTGCTTGCCTGGGTTTGAACCCGCAATCATCGGTTAAGATGCACGCGTTCTAACCACTGGGCCATCTCGACTCATTTTTATAATACATTTATTATTATAGAATTTATTGATTGCTAAATACATTTCGGCATGCTTTGATACTTTGTTCTGTTTGATTCTCAACTTTTCTTGAATGTACTTCCATGGTTATAGTAGAATTGAGTTAAAAAAAACAAAAATAAAAAGTTGAAATCACAATCAAATAATTGACAAAGCTATAGTATGATCAAATTGAGTTTTTGTGTTAACTTATACACAAACGTACATAAAATCTCAATTACATTTATGAGCTATTAAAGATAGTTACAACTAGCCTTCACCTATATCTTTGAATATTATTAACGGAATCTGAATTTGTAATGATAAATTGAATCTTATTAATAACAACTCGTTATTAAGATACTTGCAGTTAAAGAGATACACGCAGTCAGTTTAGTAAGAGATTTCTTTAATCCATTAAAAAAATCTAAAATATAATATCAATACAAAATAACGTTCCATTCCTTTCGCCGGTTCAAGTGTTTTCTTTTTCAAACTAGTGGTGAATTTTACTTAGATTAAAGTGTTATACTTCTATCTATATATACTAATATTATATATGTGAATGTACCTCTATCTGTCTGTCTGTTAGTCGCCCTATCATGACCAAACCAATGAACCGAATTTGATGAAATTTGCTGTGAAAAATGCTTAAAGTCCAAGTAAGTTCATGAGCTCCTTTTTTGCCTGTCTAACAACCCCCATAAATGCGAACGAAGCCACAGGCTACAATTAGTTTTTAAATAAATAATAATGGTATTTGAAAACATTCATTCATGGCTGGTTAATATATCCGAGAATGCAAACGCATTCTGCGTACGTACAGTAGAATTATTACAAGACCTAATTTAGAAGCTCCTAGGTGGTTATTTAGGGGAAAACTCAAGAGAAAAATCTATCCAATAACTTAATTTTATATGTCCCGAAAAGTAACAGTCAATTAAAAATATTAGTACCTAACACTATTTTGAATTGTTTTCGATTAAATTAAATATATACAGTTATTGTCAATATCTTGGAATCTGCGGACGTTGTCTAAAGTTTGAATGCGAATGTTTCTCTAATTTAAACAACGATTTAAGCTTAGCATTAATCCTTCGTAAACCAGTTATTAGCTGACAATGCATTTGACAGTTCTGTAACACCGAATAACTTTAATTATTACCAAATTTCGTTGGATATGTCGGCTTACTCGCTATTAGCAAATCATAATTTGAAATTTAATCACAGATTACGAATCACGTTTGTAATATTATTTACATTTTATGCATATATATAATTGTCAACATAACTGTGTTTCATTGTAAAATTAATTATAACTTAATTAATGATCTACATATATTAATATTATAAATTTGAAAGTAACTCTGTTTGTCTGTCGGTCTGTCGTTCTGTTACAACCAAACCACTAAACCGAATTTATTGAAATTTGATATGAAGCAAACTTGAACTCCAAAGGACTAATCATCCCCCTAAAACGCAAGCGAATCCACGGGCGACTACTAGTATTTTATTTCGAAATAGAGTTGAGCAGTCTGAAATTTTACGTAGGTACCAGGGACACATAAAAACGAACATACCGAACGCGTTTTCTCAGTAGCTGATCGTTTGCCTTAATTTTTGTCAACGTTCTCTCACCTTTGACAATCTAGCTAGACATAAAAATAAACAAAGCCTTCCAAAGCGTTTCCAATGTAGCGTTATTTAATAACTAGCTAAGAATAAAACAAACATGATTGTGAACTGGGGTTTAACGCGAAAACAGTTAAGTAATAAAAGTCATACGATAAAAGTCGATCGACGCGATAAAATCGTATCACGATAATATTGTTACGTATAGACTACATTACAGATAACTTTTTAAAATAGGTTTATTCTTTGTAACAACAGCAATAGTAAGTTTTATCATATAAAATCATCATAAATAGCATAAAAATCCTGAAAACATGCAATACATATTTTTTTTTTATAAATTTACTCAACTTGTCGGAATTTTGACAGATACTAACAGTTATTTTAGTTGACATTTCAAATGCTCTATTTCGCCCACTTGAAGTTATATTTTTGTAATATTTTATGACTAAGAAACAGTGCTCATAATTGCACACCTGCATATGATAACAATGCCAAATTTCCGACTCCTTCAATTCATCCTCTTTGGGCAAGCTATTCATTTCTGTAATAGAAATCTTATGGGACATCCCTAACGATTTCTATTATAGAATTATTTGAGTTAATCTTAATAGGCACAGGATTTTATACTTACAATTAATAACATTGTAAAGGTTTATCCCGAATAAGAAATCTTTTATTAATTACAAAAATACTCATGCAATAAATCAGCCTACTTAATAGGCTGGTCGTTTAGCTAAACGACTGACTTACATTATGACTGCCACGTTAATCCTCCTTCGCACTTGTCACAAGCGGTCAATCACCCAGTGAGCTATAAAAACCGGACTTTCAATAAATAAAACCGAAAAAAATACATTCCAGACTCTTTTGTTGCGTAACTATTATATGACAATGACTTTTCTATAATAATTTAATATATTTATAAATTATTATATAAATAAAAATATTGACATATAAAGCACACATTGAAAAGTAGATTATTTCAAGAATCGAAAAGAAACTGAAAACTGAGATAATTTGTTTGATCGACGCGTAAACGCTGAGTACATTCAGATACTTTTATTTTGTAAATAACGTTACCTACAATTGATTTTATGCAACCTGTACGAAAAACCATTTCGTGAACTATGCAAAATATCTCATTACTATCCTTTCAATTATATTGTACACAAATCGAATGTCAACCCAAACTTATGAATTAAAAATTCCTCAGTACCATTTATCCTCTAGTTATTCCGCTAAAATATATTAAACCATAGTCATATGCACGTATAATATACACACATTGTATTTAGCCATACAATGTGTATTGCAAGCAAAGAAAATTTACAGTCTGTCACCTGTTTATACAGTTAATGTAATAATATTCTACTCTAATATCAATTAAATTAACTAAATATCAATTTATTTTTAGACTGTTACAAATTTCATCAAATTTCAAATATACCCGTAACATTTAAATTTAAAAAAGGAACATGTTTATTTTAATAAAAAATCAATCATTAATACAATAACTCTCACAATACTAATGTCCATAGTTAAAAACTAACCATAAAGTTACGGCGTTTGCCTTCTCGGTGAAATAAAAAAACACAAATAGAAGCTCAGTGAGATAACGACTCAGCCGATTATGCTATATTACGCTCATGATTCCGTTATGGCATGTTCTCATTTACAATTCACACATCTATAGATGAAATCTAAGATTTTGTATAAAATAACGTTATATTCGGACGTTGCGCATCATCCTGGAAATATATATTATTAATGCGTTACGACCTTACGTATTTCCTTTAAAACTGGTCCGATTCTAGGCCACAATCATTTTGTTTATTGCATCATAGTTACACTATCGAATGAATGAATTACCGTTTTTTTGTGTTTTGCTTTGCTTTAAATTGCTTTACTCAAATTATAAAGAAAATGGAAATAGGGTTCTGTATACCCACTCTTTGTAAATCATTGACGATGTAATTACTAATATTTCTTATAGTATCAATGTCTGAGCGGTAGTGATACTTGCCATCGTGCGATAAAGCTAGCGTTACAGTAGTTGCATATAAAGTATAACATGTAATATATCTTCTAAGTAACAAAGGATTTTAACATTATATGTTCTGGGATGAAGGGGTTGGTGCCATCTGAAAACCAATTGCAACTCCGCGCGCGATCATTGGTCAATTCAAAAATCGCGCGTTTGATCCTGTTACACACATAATCGAAATAATCCCATCACGCGCGCTCATTGGTCAATTCAAATAGCGCGGGCTTGCTTGGTACATACTTCCGTCTCTTTTCGCGAAATTACTCATTTGCAGGAAATCGAAAGGGAAGACGTTACATGTGGGAAAAGGATAGGTACTGTTGTGTGTAGGGTAGTTTATAAATAGTGAACAAAGGTTGTAAGGGATGAGTCATTTGTCAACCTTGGTAGTGAACGGAGGTGCAAAGTGTTGTTAGTGTGTTATTGCTAGTATTTTACAGGAACAATAACATCTAAATAAACATAAATAGATGAAATATACGGAATGGGGAATGTAAAATATTGGAGAAACATAAGACGTCTGTAGATAATAATATAAATATTGCATGACTATAAACAAAATTACTGAATGTTAACGTTATGAACATAACATAACATATTTATCAAATTCTTGATTTAACAATTAGCTTAATTATTATAAGTATTAGAAATATAATTGTAGTAATCAAAAATATACTCCGTATGGGTGATTTAAAAATTGACATTGACCTAAAAAAACATTTCTCGATCCGCTAAAAAAAGGTGCTTATTAAAAAAAAACTACTACAAAACAGGTAAGACGTCCAATATATTGACATTAGTCCGGATATTATATTGACAAATATCGTAACACTTTTATTTATAATTCTAAGGTAAAATTTAATTAAAATATCTTACAAAACAATTATTAAATTTTGTTAAATAATATTTGAAGTATTAATTAAAATTCAGCATAAATAATCATTAAAAGTAATCAACAAAAATTAAATACGCAAAATTGCGAAAGAATCAGAAGGTCAGAACTAGTGTTTTAAAAATAGAGATTTAACCTCAAAACTATTATAAAATTTTAACATAGCATTTGTTAAAAGTATTGTAATCATAATTATTGATCTTTATTAAACAAATACTATCCTTGTACAAGACACCTCACCTTGTCATATCAACATAATATTAGTATATGTATATACTTTTACTAGCCACCCGCCCCGACTTCGCACGGGTGCAAAACTGATACTAAATATAAGTACAGCATAAAATTAGAAAGTCCTAAAATGATGTGTGTGTTTCTTCACTATATTGTTCATGTATTATATACAAAAACCCTCCTCTTGAATCACTCTATATATTAAAAAAAGCCAAATCAAAATCCGATACGTCATTTTCAAGATCTAAGCATACATAGGGACAGACAGCGGTAAGCGACTTTGTTTTATACTATGTAATGATTATAAGTCATTTATTCACAGACTCGCTATTTATGTTCGATGGATAACGCATTAACACCTTTCCTCCACAACAATATGAGAGTCATGGGTAGCCGTATACCGGAATACCCACTAAAAAAAAAACTGTACCCTCTGTCCTTTCGAAGGGCGTCACGGAATAGCTTGTGCATACAACCGTGAAAAGTTAAATTCAGTAAAGAGTAATAACCGAACACACCTCTAGTCACAAGACACAATCCAAATAAACAACATCTCACATCGAATTGACGATATGACATTGGTGTATCGTTTTAATAATATATGTATGAAGTTCATTATGAAATTACAAAAAAAAAACTGTTATGAACATGAAATTCTTATGAAAGTTATGAAAGTAAAGACAAAGTAGACACAAGATTATCAAATCAAAATCAAACTTTTTTTCAAGAAGGTTTTTACAAGTACTTTTGTATCGCCATTTAACAACTTTTTTTTATATTAAGTGAAGCTACCACCGGTTCGGAAGGTACATTCTACCGAGAAGAACCGGCTAGAAACTCAGTAGTTTACAGATATGTGCAGGCAATATGGGGTCAAGATATAATGAACTTCCAAGCAATATAAGAACCTTACAGACATACAACTGACAATTACAAATGATAATATGCCATAAATTGTGCGAAAATCTCCTTTTTTAAGCTCATTCCACCATGCTGCTCTGATGCTGATTGGAAAACACATATGACAGAATTTCATCCCGTACATTCAAATTTCACCCAGGTTTTTCTTTACCTATGAGCACGAGATGAATTACAAACACAAATTGATATGATATTGGTCGTAACTTATCAGGTTTACCTACACAGTTCGCCTTTCAAAGGGGATCATCTTCGGCCATCTCATATCAGGTAAATACGTACAAATACTGGCATTAGACGACGGTATACAAAGTTGCAGGTGTAATATAGTTAAGAGTGTAATAATGATGAAATTCGCTTTTGTCGCTGTTATATAAAACCGTGTGAAAACGACTGCCATTCTAATAGTTTTAATTCTATTTCATTATTTATCCACGCTATTAAACTTTGCAAAATTTAAATTTTCTAATTCAATTTAAACAAACAAGCGTTACTTAATTATATTATTTAATAAAAGAAAAACAATTTAACGTGCGACCTAATGGTAATATATCTTTTCAGACATTGAACGACACTACGAATGAGATATTTAGAGGTTATGTAACCGATTCGCTACCAAGCGTTGGATCAAATGTTTGAGAGGGGTTATAAATTGGCTCAAAAAATCATAGCAAAAAGTTTGAATAGCTTCACGGTGAACTGCCTAGTGACTTTAACTCTTTATATTATATGCTTTTTAACTTATCGTTTAGTCTGAGGAAACATTAAATAACAATGCTTTTATCATATTATTTTCTTCACATCATTTACATCTTACAAAAATAGAATAGATGGTTACCTTGTTTCTCCGATAAAGATTGACAAAAGATCAAACTATCGAATATTTCATATTAATAATGATGTAGTCTCAAGACATTTTCAATATATACAAAAACTTCAAGGATAATATCAATATCTATTTCGTTCCAGACAATTAAATGCCATGCAAAACAACCCATTATTGAATCAAAGCGTGAATCACAGCCGTGACTTCGTCCGTCACAGATGATCTACGTAATTATTGCATAGTTCATAGTTGGACTTATATTTTAATAACAATTTTAGTACGCTGAGCTACCTCTTGTATACAAGCAGTTCAAATCAATCTGAAGGAAAACGCTTGAGCCAGTTACAGTACAGTAACAGCCTGTAAATTTCCCACTGCTGGGCTAAGGCCTCCTCTCCCACTGAGGAGAAGGTTTTGGAACATATTCCACCACGATGTTCATCTGTTGGTGGAATGCACATGTGGCAAAATTAGACACATGCAGGTTTTACTTCACCGCCGAGCACGAGATTAATTATAAACACAAGCACACATTTATAGTGGAGTAACGCTTGAGAAGATCTTCGGTATATAACTTTTTTTTATTGTGATTGGTGGTAAGTGAGCAGGAGGCTCACCTGATGGAAAGTGACTACCACCGCCCAAGGACATCTACACCACAAGGGAGCTTGCAGTGTTGTAATAAAAAGTATATTCTTATTTATTCTTTAACATTTATCTAATAGTTTTTTAGATACAAGAATGTTTAAGCTTTCTTTCAAGAAATTAATGCTAAACATATGTATATAGCTAGGTCAATGATGTTAAGCATTAATAATAGTCACATGATTAATTTGCTGTGTTTTAGTTATTATTAAATCTGATTTTAATAATTCGGTTTTAAGGTTATTTATCGGACGAATCTAACAAATTGATCCAATATGAGACGGAGATTTATCTTTATTCATTTGTTTAGAGAGCATTTCATTAAAGTATATTTTGGATAATATAAATACATAAATTGAGATTCTTATTTTATCTGTAGAAAACGTAACAATAAACTGTATCGTTATTCAAACATTTCCATTGTAAAGACGCACCTGCGACAAAACTCAGGACCGGTTTAATTGATTAATCACTGATAAAAAATGTTTGTATTGGAAAACGAAAGGCTAACTAGCCTAATGAATAGAAATATCTTTAAACGATTTGACAATTGATTCAACAATTTGGAACCAATATTATCTTTGGTAGATAACATTGGTGAGTAGCCGATAATGGTGATACATTTTTGGGATATTTTATAGGCTTTCATTTAGGGTGAACTTCTCATCATCAGTTATCTATCTAAATATCAGTACTTTGTGTAAATTGTTCCGGTTTTAAGCTTGACTGAGGCAGCATATAAGATTAAGAGGCATAACATCTAAGATCTTGGTATGACTGTGGAATTTGGTCTATAGACGCTGTAGAAGTGGATCCTCTTACTGTTACAGTGTATAGACAGTAGGTAATGAAACCCCAATTTTGGAGATGGTCACCAATACCATCGGAAAGTCTATTTTACTCTTCACCTTACATATATATTGCAAGATTAAACTTGTCTTGACTAACAAATAACAATGTTGGTGAACTAAAATACGTTCTAAATATTTTTTTGTCTATACCAAACCGTTAAATTTATAATCTGCCAGCAGTAGCGGTTGAATAATGACCGAACACGAAAGAAAACCATTAATAACCTTCATGATATTGACACATTCATACTTTGACATATGTCACACGACTTTGTATATCGCGTCACGTGTAAGTTGGCGTGTGGCAAAAACATGTACTTATTTTTTTTGTTCATTTATATCTTATTTGTTTTATTTACCCTTATTAAGAAAACTTACCCAAAATCTATTAAAAATGAGACGTAGAGAATTATTTTCTAGGGAGATATTGGTAAAATGAACAAAAGAGTGGTAAAACAAAGGTGTAGCAGGTGCTGCCACAGGAACGCCAACTTATACTTGACAGTCTATATCTTGTGTTCATGTCGTACTCATACAGATTGAGGTATGCTAACGTATTCACTCAGTATTGATTTTCGTTATATTTCAAGTTGTTTCATCTTACGTTTTCTTGAAAATGGTGTTATTTCCTTTTATTACGACTGATATTATTATAATTAGGGACCAGATACGACGATCTCCATTCCCTTAAACTCCTGCTGTCAGTTTTGAAATGCATTTCGATTAAAATCGTTAAAGTATTTAAACCCCATTGTTTTCCGGATAATATTTAGAAGAGGCAAAAAGCACAGTGGCAATATTTTGCGTGTATTTGTCACTTTATTTTCACTGATAATAAAATATTAATCTATTGGTTTTAGCGTCAAAATATTATATTCGGAAAAATAACATTACATCACGATACTGGCCTTAGTGTAATTTTTTATACATACATATTTAAAAAAACATCTAAATATATTTATAAGAAAAATTAAAAATATTTTGATTACATCAACGAAAATCATTATTTACAATCTATCTAGATAAAATTACAGATAATTTAGTTACTGAATATTTTGGATGAAATAGATTTATTTCAACATACCTACTTCATATGCACACTGCACATATTATAAGTGTATAGTGTTTACTTGTGTACATATTGAGATATATTAAATCAAAATTCGCTTATCTTTCTTTCAAAACATTCATCATAATATCAGATTCGACACTTATACGAGAAACTTACTTAAACTTCATGATTTACGTTTAAAAAGTACGTTTTGCTTTAAAACAAAAAATTACAACTAAAATATTCAAAAAAAGAACTGACCTTCAAGTTAAGATATTCTATTACAATTCCCAATTCCATTACAATAATAACAGATTAGAAAAAAAATCAAACACCAAAAAGTATCAATGTACAAACATAAATACACATAAGACTATTACGAACACGCAACACCTGGCCCGCCAAATTTCATAGTCTGCCTAAACCAGTTCAACTGAATAATAGCATTATGAAACGCATTTCTAGAATTTTAGTCGGACAAGTACGGATTTGAATTGATTAAGCTTAAACTGATACAGTGAAGTCAATTGTCTATTATTCAACTAGTTAGTCCTCCTGAAATTTTATAATAATAACATATTTTTACTTCGCGGAATGCAATACGATATAAAATAAATTATACAATACATTATTTAGGAATGTTTGTTGTTCTTTTTTTATGTCAACAGATTAAAAAAACTATTTTAGCAACCAGCAATAGATGTTGCATTTTTAGATGAATTATATTTTATCTATGTTTTAGGTTAGATTTTCTAACTAAAGTGCTTATTTAGTACTATAATGTTTATTCTTTTTTATGTCAACAGATTAAAAAACTATTTAAGCAACCAGCAATAGATGTTGCATTTTTAGATGAATTATATTTTAGGTTAGATTTTCAGACTAAAATTTCGTTTTACGTACAAAAAATAGAATTACATGAATCATATCTGCTAGTTCATGTTATAATAAATTCCAACCGTATATAATTCTACAGAGCTTGCAATTATTGTTACGATCCAATAAAATAAAGTTTGAGTTAAAAAAATTAAAACTACCAAAGTTAATCGGTAGTTTTAAACCGACTTCTAAAAGAAGGAGGTTGTCAGTTCGACATATATGTATGTTACATTGTTAGAATTGAAAATTGAATGATATTTGAATATGATGATCCATTTAGGCTTCCAAGCACGTGTGCTTAATTTCGTAATTGTGTTTGTGTGTTTATTAACGAATTTCTCGAAAACTAAAGGTCGTATTGAAATGAGCATTTTTATTTTAAGTTAGGTACACTTCGAAATAACTAACAGTCAGCGTAAGTTTCATTAAAATCGATCGAGTAGTTTCATAGATATATTTTTTATTTTTAGTTCACAGCTGTTTCTTATTTTGAAATAGTTTTAATTTCAAAGTTAAATTTGTCTATAACATAGGTATTAATTATGTAATCATGAGTTGATTAATGATTTATAAAACATATTAGGTTATTTCATAATATCCCTAACTAGATCACACAACATAAATTCCTTAGTAGAATTTAAAACATATAATTTAGTACTATGACAACACGTTCAGAAATCGTGATCCACTATTCTTCATTAGAACTACGTTCGTAGTTATATTAAAATTTAAATAAAACTATTCACTAAATTATGAATATAGTATAGAAGTAAATTATCAGAGATTTCATGTAAATAAATATAGCAAGTACTTATAATTTGTGTTCTTTTTATAAATATTCAAGACTAATCACATTTTATAATTGAGATTTATCAAAACGAATTACGAATAACTCTACATTACACCGTTCCTATTTATATTTACATATTTGTTGTATTCGTAATAAGGGTCTATGTTACATGCAGTAGTATATTATAATACATATTACCGGATCTAAACAGCAGCGCCTAAATCGACGTTCACATTTTCTTTGACCGCCTAACATTCCATCAGAACTCAGAAGCCCGCAAGGTCGGAGAGATTCGACTAGCCATAATAAAACTTAACGCAATAGACACGACACTTGCAAATATCTGGCCTATATTAATAACGTTAAAAAAACACATTACACGATTTATTTTGTTATTAAATTCACCGTAACACGTAGAATGCGAATCGCCTTGCAAAAGTTGAAGCTAAACATTTCAGAAAGAAGTTAAGAGGCAAAAGGTTGTGCTGCAATAGAACCCTTTTCAACTCGGTCGCTTATACACTCACCAATATAAACTGCCGTGCACCACCAAATTATCCGTCCATTGTAAGCACTGAGCTTCTTGAATTAAACTTTTTTATCATGCCAATAATGTTAGATCACTTAACATCGGTATCGAATTAATTTTGACACATTAATAGGGACGCACATCCACACCCGCTGACGTCTCGCGCATAACTGAGACAGCGCTCGCTCGGAGTCGGCACTCGGCACTCGCGGCAAACTTGCCCGGGCGGTCTACGGCCTGCGCTCGCGCACCCAACGGATGGTCCGGTTTACGCTTGTTAGTTGTTTCGACTTCGCCTTTTGTCATAAGAATATATCAGTTTTATCATACAAAAATTATGTAATGAAAATTTTTGACTGTAGACGTTGTCACGGTCATTTCAGCCGCGATTGATTTATTTGTTGACGGTGTGAATATTTAATTTATGTACAGTCAATTAATTATCTAAGGCTTTTTTTATCTGCGGACATGACAAAATACAAATAATTCGTATATATTTATTTACAAATCACTCTTTATCACAATCATCATTTGATTGCCGAGGGCCTATTCCACATTGGTATTTGGAAGACTTACGGCCTCCTTGGAAATATTTTGTTTGTGGTAAGATTGATGGATACTTTTAATTTTAATTGTATTTTACTACCCTCGGTTTGAAATATGGTTAAAATATCCTAACTTAACGATTTACCAATGTGACTCCGGAATAGTGAAAACATCAAATATGATTAATTATTATTACATAACACCATCTATTAAATAGACAATACAATGAAAATATACGTGACTTTTTATGAATTATTTGCTAAGTTATGTAAATAAGGTCACATGCAATACTTTAGTTTATTTTATTCTAAAATATTTTGTATCATCTACAATCTAAAGATTATACAGAAAACAATTTTAATATAAATTGTCTTGAAGAGAGATCTAGATTTTAGTCTTATTTTCACTGACTCAGCTAGCGCGAGGTAAAAAAAGTACAAGTATAAAGATGACAATAATTTGAATAAATCTAACTATTTTGATTGAAGAAAATACTTAATATCAACGAGATCACTAATGCTCCACAGAAACAGCGTGCATTGCTCTATAGTACTCGTAGTTATGCAAATCTTTTTTTTTTTTTATCGAACTAGCCAAAGAAAGTGAGTTCTACTCGTACTCGTACTCAGTCTTGACCGAATAAGTACTTGTTATATTATTATTAGTATTGAGAACTACTCTTTTTATGGGATAGGTTGTCGGACGAGCATTTAGGCCACCCGATAGTAAGTGATCACCATCACCCATAGACAATGACGCTGTAAGAAATATTAACTATTCCTTACATCGTCAATGCGCCGACAATCTTGGGAACTAACATGCCATGTCCCTTGTGTCTGTAGTTACACTGGCTCACTAACCTTTCAAACCGGAACACAACAATACTGCGTACTGTTGTTTAGCGGTGGAATATCTGATGAGTGAGTGGTACCTAGCCAGTACCTACCACCAAGTAAAAAAGCTCCTAGTATTTTCAAGAATAAAAATAGTTTCTTTAGTAATAATAGTTGTAGGTTTCAAATAAAGGTAATTAATTAGTGTAACTTCCCAAGGAACAAAACAAAAAACATAAAATTTTATTGACACCGTCGAATGCAATCCGGTACATAGTACAGAAACTAGTAAGTTTTTTTTAAAAGAAATATATTATATATTTCTTTTAAAAAAAAGGTCATTTTTCGCAATTACATTAAATATATATAAATAAAAGTGTTTTTTTTCCTGTGCATTTTCTTTCTTTTTAATCGACCCCTATGTTCCACAATATAAGCAATCATAGTCACCCTTACCGTTATAACGCTGTTATTTAATGGGTGCCCCCTATAGTAACACTTACATTCATGATAGTATAACTTCTATTAAGTCTTTGCAATTGTAAACATACACCAAACAAACAACTGACAACTGTTTTGATTTTTTTTTTTTCAGCTTGAGTTCATTTGTTTTCCAAACTGACCGAATTATGACGCAATAAGTAAGTATAAGATCAGAGACGACCTAAAGGTTAGCTTAGACACTCATAGCCTCTCCGATCCGTGTCGAAGACGCCCATTGTAATAGTTTTTAAAATCCATTTTATATTATTTAGTAGAGGTTAAGGAACCCAGTAAAAGTAGATTTTTTTATTTCTAGTACATATTTGCCGAAAAATATCGTATTGAAAATTCCATATTCAAATAACGCGCGAAAACGCTACTTGGACAATATGGCGCTGTAATGGGGTTGTTGACGTCGCTTTGCTGTATTTTAATCTGTGCTACATATAGTAGAAAAGCAAGGTTTACAAGAAAATGACTTTATCATAAGCCCGGCCAATCAGGAGCGTTTTGCGTCATGTGACAAATGTTTGAAAAAATGCATCTTTATTTATTGATTTTTGAATAAATTAAGTATTATTTTCAAATTTCGTTAGTAAATAACCATTTTTAAACTCATTATATACACTCATTACAAAAATTCACAATTTATTTTTCGCATTGTCCAATAGCCTATTAATTTCTTGTTCGTGGCGAAGGTAAATAATGTCAGGAAAACTCTATACCAGATCTGTAGCAACTAAATTGAAGGAACGTGGTGGAATAAACTCTCAATCTTTTCCGCGAGGCGAGACACCCTTACCCATCAGTTAAGTAAAGTAAAAGTAAAGTAACAGCCTGTAAATTTCCCACTGCTGGGATAAGGTCTCCTCTTCCATTAAACATTCCATTCGGTTTGGAACATATTCCACCACGCTGTACCAATGCGGGTTGGTGGAATGCACATGTGGCCGAAGTTCGATGAAATTAGACACATGCAGGTTTCCTCGCGATGTTTTCCCTCACCGTCGAGCACGAGATTAATTATAAACACAAATTAAGCACATATATATAAAGTGGTGTTTGCCTGGGTTTGAACCCGCAATCATCGGTTAAGATGCACGTGTTCTAACCACTGGGCCATCTCAGCCATCAGTTATATTACTTTACCTCACAAAGAAATTAAAAATGAGTAAATTTAGGTAATAGTGAATGAGTAAGAAAATTAAGATGTATTTTTTATTTCTGAAATGTTGACTACATTAATTTTCGTTATAAACTTACTTGAAAAAATTAGGAGGTCCTTGTGCTGATTTCTATCCAAGTAAATAAATTATAATATAATGGATGTAATTGTTGATTGGTTATTGATTACCGAGCGATGCGCAATATTACCAATGTAAATACTACTTTATTGTTATTGCAGTTTTTTAATACGGAATATTTACCATGTTTTTTTTTAGTCGATGGAGCTCGATATAACAAAAACTACCTTATTGTTGTAGAAAATTCACAAATATATTTTAATATTATAAATGTTAAAGTTACTATGTCTGTCTGTCTGACGCTTTTTCACGACCAAACCACTGAACCGAATTTGATGAAATTTGTTGTGAAGGGAACTTGAACTCCAAGGGTCTACTTTTTGTCCTGACATATGACAATCAATAATTTAAACGCGAGCGAAGCCGCAGGTGATTACAGGGACTGTTATAATTACAAGAAACAAAAACAGAACAACACACAGAGATGAAAGAGACAGAGAGAATCATTGATCACTTATGCCGCTCTTACTTTCCTGTTTTACTCCCAAAACATTTTTGAATTGGCTTGGAATAGTAAAACATTTCGAAATTTAAATTTTGTATTATTTTTTGGCATAACAAAATTCAGTACAAGCCTGAAGTAGAACTTTAGAAATGTACTACTGAGCCTCGAGACTGCCGAGGCACTTGCAATAATCCTGCATTTGAAAACTTCCCACTCGTGTTGGATTTGTTTTCCATTAGAATATGAGAGTGAGTAAGAGTGCATCGCTATTTACGCACTCACTTTAATATGCCTTGTCTACCACTACCTTAGGTATACAAAAAACATTATAACACGCTTTGGCAATCTGCGAATAAATTAAAAAAAAACAATTCCCATTTTTTTTTATAGAAAAAAATTGTGAAATCGAAAATGTACACAAGTCAAACCACATAATCGAATTAGGTGAAATTTGATAGAAAGCAAGCTTGACCTTTAAGGAAGGGTAAACACTTTTTAACCTTTAAGTACCGACGTGCATTTTTTGTAACGTTAGTACCGACGTGAGGCCTGAGAGGCCGCGTATATAATATCAGTTTTTTGTAACAAAAGAATGAGTTGTATATTTTTCCTTAGATTATGTTGAAAACTAAAGGGTTTTACGAAAAAATAAGCATAGAAATAAATTCTGACTATGAAACATGTAATTATAACACAATAATATTATTTGGCTTCAATTTCTGGAAAAATTTAGACCATTCGATATAAAAAATCAAAACACAAAAAATACTCCTTTCAGAATAGCAAAAAATAGCATTTCTAACTTATGACTAGTATAACTATTAGATAAAAAATAATATGTTGACATAAACCTTCTGAATAAAAAAACATCCACAGTCCAACTACTCCTTAAATTTTAAGCCCTGCCAGGTCACACTTGTTTAGCGCACTACAAACAAACGTATTTATTACACGAATAGTATGCATAGATTGATTTTCTTTTGAATTTAGGTTGGTGTGAAAGAAAATATGAAGCTGACGAGACACAATTCTTGACTTCCACAGCTTCAAGCACTCTTGCCAAACTCATTCTACATTCACGTGCAACCTTAGGCTACAAAATCTTTGCTTTATATGTTCTAATACTAACTGTTGACTTTTTTTTACAAATGTATCTCTATCACAATGTTTTCCCATATTAATATTATTTAAAATTAAAAGATAAGAATTGACGCAACTAATATCTAAAATGCGGTAAAAATTGACATAGGCCACAGTCTTGGCCGGCGACTGCATGTGTATACTGTATCAAATTATTTATCTATCCCACCTTTCATAGAATTATAAAAACTTATAATTTCTGGCTTTACTGTTTGTTTTGTCGTTATGAAGCAGTAATTAAGTTAAAATTACTGCTTTTCCCTTCTTCGGAAGATGAGACCAGATCGTTGAATGCTTTATAAAAACCATATAAAGTTTATTCCTATGTTAGTAGGCAAAAACCCTGGGGGGTATTTTTTTATTTAATTTGTTGCAAAACTATTTCATTAATAGACATCCGTTCGACGATTTCGTTAATGGAAGTCCCTGGTGTATCTATAGTTCATAATATCTTTAAAAATAACATCCAGCTTTGATTCTAAATAATAATTTAGAATCTAAATTAAAAGAAAAACTTACGTTAGTACCGACGTGAGGCCTGTGAGGCCGCGTCGGAATTTCAAAAGGTGATTACTCACCAAATATGCCCGCTACAACAACATTCCCTGTTCCAATATCAATGAAGGCGCCATGGCGCCACGGCGCAACCATGCAGCTACTGAAAAGCTGGATTCGATATTGTGGAGGGAAAGGGGTAAACTAGCAATTCGTATACCTGTCGGGGCCTGTGAGACCGCACGTCGGTACTTAAAGGTTAAGTAAGGGTATAGACGGCAAGCGAAGACGCGGTAAAGTAGTAGCAAATAAAATCTTCGCCGTGTTTGTAATACGATTTATACATAAGTGAATATCAAATTCTAACCTAGTGTAATTACGTTAAATTACACAAGCCAAATAACTCTTACATAATCATATTTATTACGTTATTAACGTAACGCAAAACGGATGGATATCGAATAATTCAGTAATCGATGTAAAAAAAAGTAATTAAATAAGAAATTAGTTACGTGCTAAGAGTTATGCGTGCGTTATGACTGTAGGAAACTTTCAATTCATTCAATCTATATTCTGGTTCCTGTTATAGACGCATAATCGTTACCTTGATATAAATAAAGAAAATGACATTTGACAATTTGAATGTATTTAACATTCAAATTTCACTTAACTAACTAGAGAACATGGAAAATATAATAAACAAATTACAATGAAAGTCTTCAAATACCGCATACAGATTATAGTTTAAAAATGTAAGAGCATGTTTGTCTAGAAGAGACAACGCTTGAATTTAGAATACAGATAAAAAAAATGTACAAATATGTAATACAACTACGTGAATAACTAGTAACTGGTAAACAGGATTACTAAAATCTTACATCAAATGGCCAGAAAGTTTATTTGCAAATTATTATTTACATAACATTTTTTTATTGTAAGAATGAAATATGAAGAATAATATTTACTACCAAAAAATAATAGCTTTATTTATTGACTATGAAACTTAAAACTTACTTATATCGTTTTCTTAAACATGAATAAAGTCAAAAATCATGTGGTGTTTATGAGTTAATATGCTATTTGATTGGTTTTTAAAATCTATTTTTTATTATTATATAGATGTTAACCCAGTAAAAGTTGTATTTTTATTTCTAGTATACATATTTGCCAAAAAATATCATATTAAATATCCATCTTCAAAAATAGCGCGCAAAAACGCTACTTGGACAATATGGCGCTGCAATGTGGGTCGGTGACGTCACTTGCCTGTATTTTAATTTGTGGTACCTATAGCCCGGCCAATCAGGAGCGTTTCGTGTCACGTGACAAACATTTAAAAAAATGCATTTTTATTTATGGATTTTTGAATAAATTAACTATTATTTTCAACTTTCGTTAGTAAATAACCATTTTTAAACTAAGAATATATCCTGATTATAACATGTAATTGATTACTCTATTTTTCCCGTTGTCAAAGAGCCGAATGATTCTTAGTTTATTTTCTATGTAATTCATTTAAAAAAAATTTAAAACCAATAAATTATATCGGTAATTAACGTATTGTTTTTCAGTGCTTTTAAAAAAGGTTTTAATTCAATTCAAATATGGCCACTTTACGTATAAATCTAAAAGTTAAAAAATACAAAACATCATGAATACAGTTTTGACTTTTAATCTTTTAAAAAATACTTATAATTTTCGAGTATAGATATATGTATTGTTACATAATATATTAAAACAACAAGTTTATAGATGTTATACTTGGAACTATAAATGTTCGTCTACATATCATGCAGATAATGTAACTGTACAATATTATTTTATTATCTGTACTTCCTTGTAAGTGTCGACGAAAGTTCAGCCGCATACAGCTTTATAATATTGATGATTAAATTGCAGGTACGTTACGTTTTGTGGCTTTCGATAAGTTATAGCAAATGGCTGTTTGAATAATATGCTAATATTTACTTATTAGATTTTTATTTTGAAATAAACCTTTTTTTACGAATATTAATTTGTATGATAGAAATTTAAATGATATCCTTATTTAACATAATACAAAACTACTGCGCTATTTTTTTTTTACATACAAAGTTTATGATCAGACTTAGGAAAGCGATTGACAATACAACCTATTTTTTTTTTCACAAACAAATATAACAAATTTTCTTAAAACTTGAATATTTTAACGGGTAAGCTTTAATGAATAACATCACCTAATGTAATAAAGCAAAAGCGATAGAATGTGTTTTTGATTATAAAACTAGTCTTACGTTGTATTGAAAAGTCATAAGTTTGTTGATCTATTTTATTTTTCTAAAGTATTAAGATATATTTGTTTTATTTAATAACTATTTTTTTTTATTTACACAATAAACTATACAATCTATTTTATCAATATTAATATTATAAATGTGTGTAAAACTGTCTGTAGGTCTGCCGCTCTTTAACGACCAAACCGCTGAACCGTTTTTGATGAAATTTGGTATGAAGCAAACTTAAACTACAAGAAAGGGCATAGGCTACTTTTTGCCTAAAACAAGACAGTCAACACGCTAAAACACGAGCGAAGCTGCGGGACTACTAGTTTTATATAATGGGAAAATGTATTATACGTGTACTGAGGGTACGAAGCGTTCAACAATAATCACAATTTATACGACAAACGCTTTCATTAGGTCCAAATTTTATTTTTGTTATAACATAACTCCGACGTATATGATATCAAATGGACCAATATGTGTACAATATTCTACATATTTACAACGTCAATTTCCAGCACATTGAAATATTATATTATTTAGTTTATAAGTTATTTTTCTGTGAAAGGAAACTGAACCAAAAAATACAATTATTATAAATTTTGTTAGACGAATTTTATTTCTAAACGATAATATTTTGTCCAGTACGTTGCATGATAATGTTGCATTTCTAAGCACGATGACAATAAAAACTTATTCTATTTTTATTGTATTATTTATTAAATTATTAAGTATTAAAAATCTTAACTTCATTTATTCTGTAATTTTTAAATAAATTAATAAACAATTCTAATTTGAGAGACATCTATCGGCGAATAGTAAACTTACTCCACTGGGCCTCGTTCCACGGTAAAATATTGTTTTCAATTTAAAATATTTTGTAATACTTTATTGTATAGTGATATATTAAAAAAGAATTAGTGTGATCAATAATTTTGACATAATTTCTTTTATCACATTTTTGATTGTCTAAGGATTCGATTTGATTTGAACAAAAACAAACAACCATGCATTTGTACATGTCAATGTCATTCGTTAAATAGTAAACAATTTACTAAATAGTCTAAATACTAATATAAATTAAAAACTTAGCAATATATGAAAATTTATTAAATTATGTATTATATTGATTACTAATATAATCTTGAAGTTAGCTGAACAATACCTCAACTTCATCAAATACATTAATTTAATTTATTAGTAAATTCTTTATATTTTCATAAAAATGTCGACCAATAAAGAAAACAAAAGTGTTGAAACAATCACTAGCGAATTGCTTGAAACGAATCTCGTTATAAACGAAGAACAGAAGAAGGTGAACGAAATGTTAAAAAATCGTTTAAGGAAATACATAAAAAAATTAGATGGTAGGTTCATTGTTACTTAAAAAAATATATTTGTCGTTTTTTAATTTATAATAACTTCGAAGACTGACCATAGGTCACACGTTTAGTGGCCTCAACTGCCTATAACATTAGTTTTATAAAATATATTAAACAGTGTTTACCAATGTAAGAGCCATTGCCAATATGTTTGGGAACTTAATGTATCTTGTTATCATACATTCAGATTTTGGCTTATTCAACCTTCAATACAGCTTGGTAGTAGAATATGTGGTGGCATTTTATAACAATATAATTATTCTGTTATTTTAATATAATAATAAAAACGAAATCCTTAATTTAAAAGTTTGACATCATCTCAATTTTACCAAAAGTAAATGAAAAGCCATTCCATATTGTAATTCTTTTCCTTAATTCCTATTAAGAGTATTTTATTTCACAATATTGAAAGGTGTCCTGAACTCGTGCTTTTTCAAGTATTTATTTGCTGACAGTTATTGTGCTAAGTTTTCTCACCAATAACAGTAAAAGTAAAAATAACAGCCTGTAAATTTCCCACTACTGGGCGAATGGCCTCCTCTCCCATTAAGGAGAGGGCTTGGAACATATTCCACCATGCTGTTGAAATTAGACACATGCAGGTTTCCTCACAATGTTTTCCTTCACCGCCGAGTACGGAGATAAATTATAAACACAAATTAAGCACATATATATAGTGGTGCTTGCCTGGGTTTGAACCCAAAATCATCGGTTAAGATGCACATGTTCTAACCACTGGGCCATCTTGGCTCAGTCTTAACTAATAACCAGCAATCACTGTTATCACCAATAACAGTAATTGCTGGTTATTAGTTAACTGTTACTTTAGTATTAATTGTTACTGTAATTATTTACAGAGAAAAATATGTGCACGAGTAAGGAAGAAAGTGAAAAGACCGAACTTGAGACATTCAAACAACTATACAAACCGAAACTTGACGGTGACGCTGAGACTTACAAAAAAATACCCAAATTCTACTTCAAACTTCCTCGGGCCGATGATGTCTTAGCACAAAAACTCAGGGAAGAAACAAGAGCTCAATTCTTGCAGAAGAAAAGCAAGGAGTTATTAGACAATAGTGAATTGAAGCATTTATGGAGTCTGCTTGAGAAATCTAATGGAAGTTACAGTATGGCTAATAGTGACGAATTGACTATTGATTATTTACAGTTCAAGAAAATTAGAGATGAGGCGGGACCAAAGTATAGGTAATTCGTTTGAAAAATTAAGATTAACAACAACATATAAAGCCTGTAAATTTCCTATTGCTGTGTTAAGGCCTCCTCTCACTTTGTGGTGAAAGTTACAAGCATATTCCACCACACTGCTCCAATGCAGGTTGGTTGTTATAATTAGACCCATGCAGTATTCCTCAAGATGTTTCCCTTCACCACTGATCATGAAGGTATTATACATCCAAATTAAGCATATGGAAATTAAGTGGTGCTTGCTGGGTTGTTGTATGTGCAATCATTGGTTATGTTTTACATGTTCTAACCACTGAGCCATGTTGGTCCATATTTACTTCATTAATAATAGTAAATACTATTTACACTCTGTCTATTTGCTTCTGTGTTAGTTAGGTATTTGTCCTGAATATTGGAATTGCAGTCCTCAATTCAGTGTCATCAAATGCTAACAACATTTTTGCCACCATTCCATGTGGTCATGATCAGCAAATGTTTTTTAAGACTTTAACCAAAATAGTTTTATTTGAATAGATTATAGTCTTTTTAATACACATGTCACCGTTATATTACAAATATCGCTACAAAGATTGTGAAGATTTATACAATAAAACACAGACAATTTCAATAGCTCATAACATTTTGGGTAGTTTAGAGTTTTTATTATTTAAATGAAATTTGCTTCCAGGGATTATAATCTACCGAAAAGTAATGTGTTAAATTATAAACAGTATTCCAGTATTATAGTAGGTTCCCAATCATTCGATTACGACGGTATTAACAATTTTTACGGTGACACATACGAAATAATTTGGTTCATAGAAATGATTAAATTCGTTGATAATATCAAGGGACTATATCATTTATATCACAATACATATCTTTTGGTTGAATTGTTTTTGTTACATTTTTAACAATTGTCATCATACATATTTCTTGCATTATACATAAAACCATAATGACTTATACACTTAACATCCCTTATGAATAACTCCGTCCATTAGAGAAAGCTGTATAAAATTCTGTTTAGCAATATTTGTGGCTACTACTGCCTACAGACTCAGTTGTAGAACTTTATTTTATAATATTTAGTGTTTTATTTCATTTTATATATAAAAATAAACGCAATACTTGTACTACTATTTATTACTTATATATTTTACTTGGTGGTAGGGCTTTGTGCAAGCCCGTCTAAGTAGGTACCACCCACTCACCAGTTATTCTACCGCCAAATAATAGTACTCAGTATTGTTGTGTTCCGGCTTGAAGGGTGAGTGAGCCAGTGTAACTACAGGCACAAGGGACAAAACATCTTAGTTCCCAAGGTTGGTGGCACATTGACGATGTAAGGAATAGTTAATATTTCTTACAGCGTCATTGCCTATGGGTGATGGTGACCACTTACCATCAGGTGGCCCATATGCTTGTCCGCCCACCTATTCCATAAAAACAAAACAAAACATTGATGAACCCTGACACTTTTCCCCAGGCCTTACTTCACAGCCGAGGTGTTCGGTCGTCTGCAAGCTGCTGAAGGGGGCATTGGCCGCGTTCGAGGAGTTTCCCTGTTCAACTATGTGATGCGTCGAGTTTGGTTACAACAGACACGGATTGGTCTGTCCTTGTACGATGTGTCAGGACAGGGATATCTAACTGAACATGTGAGTACCTTTCAGTTACTTAGATGCCCAACGGCACCAGGTACCTAAACCTTCAATTTTCCAGAAATAAGGATATTAATATGTTATATACTTGTGCTAGTTATTATATACTAGATAGAACATAAACTAAAGTAGAACTAGTAACGCTACAAATATTTAAAACATTACTACATGTATCATATTTTGGAAAAATGTCATTTTTGTCATCATAAAGATAATGACAAAAATGACATTTTATGTTTCTGGTAATAAATATGTAAAGTGCAATTGTAAGTTGGATATAAACATACCATTTCATTGAAAACCATTTCCATGTAAAAATACATAGTTAAAATTTAATTTAATTTGAGTATTACTATTAATTTTCAAATGACCAATTTTTGTGGGTTTTGAACAAAAACGGGTGTTTTCTTGTTTATAATTTCTCATTGGATGGATTAGTTAAATGTCGTTCTTATATTTGAGAGTAATCTTGTAATGTTAAAGTACACCTATCACTTATATTACTAGTACCAGAAAGCAACCCAACCAATATTTGAGAGAATGCTCCAATATTTTTCACACAATTTAAAACGTTGAGACGAAATTAATAAATAAGCCTTATTATTCATTGAAAAAGGACCTTTTAAAAAATACGCCTGGACTTAGGCCGGGTTCCATCACAAATTATTGTAAAGAACAGCATTGTCAATCTGTTTATTTGAAAAGAGCAACAATGCGAGTTTGTTGCCGTTTCTTCTCGATAGAGGCTGCTTTCCGAAACGGTGCCATATTTAATTATCCACGATTTAAAAAACGCTTCATTGTGAAGTTTACTTGAATAAAATTGATTCCATTGATTGATTGTTCATTCGTGAAATTCGAACATCCCTTACAGGATTTCATTACGTTTATTTATCATTCATTTATCAGGAGTCGAGATGGCCCAGTGGTTGGAACGCGTGCATCTTAACCGATGATTGCGGGTTCAAACCCAGGCAAGCACCGCTATTTCATGTGCTTAATTTGTCTTTATAATGCATCTCGTGCTCAGCGGTGAAGGAAAACATCGCGAGGAAACCTGCATGTGACAAATTTCATAGAAATTCTGCCACATGTGTATTCCACCAACCCGCATTGGAACAGCGTGGTGGACTATGTTCCAAACCTTCTCCTCAAAGGGAGAGGAGGCCTTTAGCCCAGCAGTGGGAATTTGCAGGCTGCTGTTGTTACAGGATTTAGAGAGTTATATAGCAGAGTTAGTGCCGTCCCTCGCAGCGCTGGACGGTCTCGACTCGTCATTCACATCGTTCTACGTTTGCACAGCAGCCAGGAAGTTCCTCTTCTTCCTGGATCCTCTGAGGGTCGGTCGGGTGAGGATCAGGGATGTGCTGTCCTGCTCATTCCTTGATGATTTGTTGGAGGTGAGGCATGTTTCAGATTTTTATTGCCACAATTTGTTTGTAACCATTATGTTCCAAATAAATTAATATATAGTGATGAATATTCCAAAAGTATGTAAAAATATAACTAATTCATTCAGTTTCCATACGTTTAGCGAACATCCTTAGTCGTGGCCTCTATTTTAAATGTTCGTTCATCGAAAAATGGCGTCTTGAATGTCGACAAAACTTTATTGTTTTCGTTGCTTTAGAAGTGAAATTAAAGTGGATTCATGTAGCTTAGTGAAATAATGTTGTATTACAAAAGAAGATATATTAATCAAGAACTGTTTGTAGTTGATTAACTATATAAAATAGCGGAATATATAATATAGCGGAATTATCAACAAAACACTTGTAATATTGAAAAATACGATATGTTTTGAATGTTTCCTTTTGTCATTGGAATGGACTATACATTACCAGAAAATAATTTTGCTTATTACTTACTAGTAGTCGCTCGCTTCTTCTCTCGTGTTTGATAGTGTTGGTTGTCATGTGTTAGGCATAAAAAGAAGGCTATGTCCTTTTTCGGAGTTCAAGTTAACTTCATACCAAATTTCATTAAATTCGGTTCAGCGGCTTGGTCGTGAAAAAGCAACATACAGACAGACAGACAAAGTTACTTTCAGATTTTCTTCGCCTATATATTATTGTTAAGTAGAAAACGAAAAATGTTTGGGTCAAATTTGACGACCTCCATGGTCGAGTGGTGTGTACACCGGTTTTCATGGGTACGCCACTCTAAGGTCCCGGGTTCGATTCCCGGCCGAGTCGATGTAAGTAAGTAGTTTTCTATGTTGTCTTGGGTCTGGGTGTTTGTAGTACCTTCGTTACTTCTGATTTCCATAACACAAGTACTTCAGCTACTTACATTGGTATCAGAATAATGTATGTGATGTTGTCTCATATTTATGTATTTATTATGTATTATCATTTTTTTACTTTATAAAGATAATGGCATTTCCAGTTACGTGAAGAAGACCTGCCAATGGAGTTACAGGAGCAGAACTGGTTCAGTGCGGCGTCCGCTCTCCGAGTATACGGGCAGTACCTCAACCTGGACAGGGATCATAACGGCATGCTCAGTATCAACGAGCTGGCTGGGTATGGGAAATACTGTTGATAATTATTACCTCTAAATGTTAAGCTAAGTTTAATTAACAAATCAAAATCAAAGTATACTTTATTCAAGTAAGCTCTTGAGAGTAATTTGAGAAGTTACCACAGTTTTGGAATGTAGATAGAGTAGATACCGAAAATAACCGGTAAGAAACATAGTAAAAACCAAAATATACTTTATTCAAAGTAGGCTTTTATAAGCACTTTTGAATCGTCATTTAACAACTACATTAAGTGAAGCTACCACCGGTTCGGAAAGAAGATTCTACCGAGACAAACCGGCAAGAAAATCAGTAGTTACTCTTTTTCAACATTTAAAAATACAACAGTGAATCAGTAGATACTCTTTTCCAAACAGATGCATAATCTATACAATCTAGTTTATCAGAAAACACTAGAAACGGCTCAGTCCGACGTCTAGAACTCAGGCTGTCGAGTCGACTCTACCGACTATAGGAGGGTGCACTCTTTCTTGTAGAAATACACGATATATGAAGTCCTACACAGATGGCCCAGTGGTTAGAACGCGTTCATCTTAACCGATGATTGCGGGTTCAAACCCAGGCAAGCACCGCTGATTCATGTGCTTAATTTGTCTTTATAATTCATCTCGTGCTCAGCGATGAAGGAAAACATCGTGAGGAAATTGCATGTGACAAATTTCATAGAAATTCTGTCACGTGTGAATTCCACATATTCGCATTGGAACAGCGTGGTGTAATATGTTCCAAAACCTTCTCCTCAAAAAGGAGAGTGATATATTTATGTAGAAAAAAGCAAACAAAATGTAACGATGTCAAAGGATTTTATTATCGTACTGACTTATTCTAGACCATTCTAGTTTACAAGTAAACTCGTTTGACACACAAACGATCACATCACAAAAATCTATATAGCCAGTAAAACATTATTAAAGACCTATTTATTCATAAGTCATTTTGTAAGACCTTATAACATCGTTTATATTAGACAGATCTAATAGCTAAAGGCCCCCTCCTTTAGCCCAGCAGTGGGAATTTGCAGGCTGTTGTTGTTGTTTGTACACGGATGGCTAGTTGACGTCCATATCTGCCCCCCCCCTGTACACGGCTAGTTGACCTCCATACCTGTATCTGCCCCCCCCCCAGCTACGGGTCGGGCACGCTGACGCGCGCGTTCCTGGCGCGCGTGTTCCAGCAGTGCCTGACGTACGACGGCGAGATGGACTACAAGACGTACCTGGACCTGGTGCTGGCGCTGGAGAACCGCCGCCAGCCGGCCGCGCTCGCCTACCTCTTCCGCGTGCTCGACATCAACTCGCAGGGCTTCCTCGACGCCTTCACGCTCAACTACTTCTTCAAGGTCTTGCGTTCATTACTTAGGGCTTATTACACTTACGTCACCGTGACAACGTCTTATAAATTGGTTTGCCGGGACACTTCAAGAAACTGCGTTACGCTCCGCTCACGTTATGCGCTCACAACGAGAGCGAGTGAGAGGCACGCGTCCCTTCCACTCGGGCATGGTTAGCCCGCCTAAGAGCGAGAGAGACAGACATAAATAATAAATAATAGTGAAAGGCACGCGTCCCTTAATTAATGTTTTAAATATAATTCTTTGTATAAATAAATGTTTTAAATTGTTACTATTATTTCATCCTTCTTCCTACTATACGAATGAATATTCACATTAAAATTATTTTACCACTCAAAGTCGTTGTCACGTAAAACTTTCGCCCGTATACCGACTTTACAGGGAACAGGTAATTTTTTGACTTCGTTTTATAATATTATGATTAGAAGTATTACTATAAATTTGAAATCTTGTGTAATTATTATTATTTTTAATGTTATGAAATAATTTATGACTCAAATAGTAAGCGACATAATTATGTTTGTCTTAATCATAAACTTAGATTAAGTATTTCTGTACGGTGTCCTTTACGCGACTTAAAGTGGACGATCTTTCTGTTATACGCAGATTATATAATTATTATTTTTAGCTTTTAATAACAAATTGCTTCATTAAATTATTCTTAAACATCACCAATATTTATTTAATCATGTATATTATGTAATACATAATTTTCACTTTGAAAACAACTTCGTCCCAATGTAATGTCCCGCGATACCTCTTTTTTTTTCTTATGAATTTGTAATAACAGTTGATATACCTTAACTAATTCTTCATAATTTATTGCGATTTCGTTCAATACAAATCTCAAGAACACTCACTACGAATCATAATGACTGTAAATTATATATGACTTGTTTACAGGCGATTCAAGAACAAATGGTGGCCCACGGCGCGGAGCCGGTTAACTTCGATGACGTTAAAGACGAAATCTTCGACATGATCCGACCGGAGCACCCTTCCCGCATTACACTCCAGGACCTCATCAGGAGCGGCCACGGACACACGGCCGTGTCCATCCTGTTGGAACTGCACGGGTTCTGGGCGTACGAGAACAGGGAGGCGCTGGCAGCGGCCGGCGATCACTCTTGACAGGGCAAGATGGAGTTTACGAAGGAGATTGATATAAATTTGCGGTAGAATGTGAGGGGTGCGATGTCGTGGATTTTTCACGATTGGCATTTATCCTGATGAAGGAAAAAACAATAAAAGAAATATTGGGGTTCAAGTAACGCGTCTAAGAAATTGACAAATTCTTAATAAACTCAAAGTGCAAGCCCGTCTGGGTAGGTTATTCCCACTCATCAGTTATTCTTCCGCCAAATAACAGTACTCACTATTGTTGTGTTCCGGTCTGAAGGGTGACGGTAACTACAGGCACAAGGGACATAACATCTTAGTTCCCAAGGTTGGTGGCACATTGACAATGTAAGGATTAGTTAATATTTCTTACAGCATTGTCTATGGGTGATGGTGACCACTTACCATCAGGTGGCCCATATGCTCGTCCGCCAACCTATACCATAAAAAAAGTAAAAGTGTTTTTGTGCAGTTTTGAAGTTGTTATCGACACGTGAACAAATATTTGTATGATATAAAAGAATGTCGCTTCACGCTCTCTGCAGATCTATTAAACTACGGAACGGATTTTAGTGCGGTTTTCATCAATAAACAGAAGAAAGTATATATGCGTATTATATTAGAGAAAAGCAGAAAATTTAGACTTTCCTAACTGGAAAAGAAATCAAGAATATCATTTTGCGTTTCATCTTTAATATGAAAGTTGTATATAGACTCTTATTGTATCCGTGGGAAGGGACTGGTAGCTGTTATATAATTATGCCAATTCAATATATATAAAGTTATGAATAATAATTGAAAACAAGCTCTTTTAGGTTGATCTTTTATCAACACGAAAAAATTATATGTACATATAGCGAGTAACAGATAATTATGTCAGTAATTAATAACTCGTATAAAATGTTTACTTGATTCTTAATTACATATATATAAAAATTTAATGTGAAATATTTAATTTGGATCTTGTTTGGAAGAAATTTCTAGGCTCAAATCAAAAGGCTTAAGTATTCATTTATTTTTATACATGTATTTACATGTGTGCGTATTCATATATTTATTGTCAAAGATTATTGTTTCCGTTTATATTAAGGCAGAAGGCTCTTGTTTGTTTGTGTTATCTATCCATAGACAACGTAATATTACAGACTGCATTACTGCCAACCTTTAAATTAGGAGTAGAACATAATAAAACAAATATCATTATGTAGAATTCGATTTATTGTCAATATTTTGTAAATAACAAGAAACAAAGTAAATAAAAAACACTAACTATATAAAATACATTGTTAAATCATTTACTATAAATCTTATATATTTGTAAAACTTATTATCTAAATAAAATCTTTTAGTATATTATGTTTGTTTTTATGTAAATTTTATTTTTCTAACAACACCATCACCTATAAAGAATAAAGATTAAAAAATTGTACTTAATGACGATTATAGTACGACACAACTTAGATGTAGCATTGGCAAATTCAATAAAACGATTACTGCTGATTTATACAGTCAATAGAAATAGCTCCCTATCGCGCCACTCGACGCTATTCGTCGCTATAGATTCTCGCGTCAGTACATCTAAATTGAGTCGTACTGTACATTTTTTTATTTATGGTATATGTATTTGCATGTGTGCGTATTCATATATTTATTGTCAAAGATTATTGTTTTCGTTTATATTAAGGCAGAAGGCTCTTGTTTGTGTAATCTATCCGTAGACAATATAATACTACAGAAGGCACTACTGTTAACATCCATTGTTGCCGTGCTATAAAGAGTAGACTTAGCCATAGACAAATTATATAATTCCTTAAAACATTTTACTGATCATTTGCTCTGAACAATGAAATATAAATAAGAATCGTATCACTTGCTACGGAGATTACTAACTATATAATAATAATAAAAAAATAACAATTTATCAAAAAAAAACAAACCCTATAAATATGTGTACTAAAAATGCTACATTATTTTTTAAACATATAACGATAGCGCTTAGAAATATAGCTTTGTGCGCAACTCCACTAAATAATAACAAAATAACAGAAATAATAGTAAAAAAAGTTAAATTTGAGAATAACTTTCATCAATATTGTAACTGAAATAAAACAACTTCAGTCACAATAATTAAAAAAAATCAGTGACGGTAATGTAACTGACTTAGAGTGTGTAACTGACTCATATTAAGCCACGCCTGCTAGATGGCACGCACTTTGCGTACGTACTATGCGTTTTGACCTTGAAGTTTGCCCTCAAACGGACTCCTGCGCACTTCTATACTCGTACACGCTGCCTCGCTCCAGAAACTCACTGTACTGCTTGTCAGCTTGTTTGTTCGTGTCCGCGGCGTCCGACGGCCGCCCGTACCCGCCACCGCCCGGAGAGTTCATTATGTATTTATCCTAGACGTAAATAATTCATGTGTAATGTCCTATATTAAATTACGTCCTATATTAAACTATGTCCTATATTATTCCATAAAACGTATGGATTGATTATAAGTGTTACTCTTTGGAGTTTCAAGTTTGTTTCATATTCAATTTCGTCAAATTCGGTTCATTGGTTTGACAGTGAAAGAATGACAGACAAACAGTTACCTTCACATTTATAATATTAGTATACAAGTATAGATTACTAATATACCAAGTACCCCCAATTAAGCTTAAAATTGAAGTGGGGTTCACAATAACCAAAGGCATCAGGATCAATCCGACATTTACATCCCTAGGCGGCCCGTAAGCTATTGCACTATTGTCGCTTAAACTGCCTTAACGTGATAAATCTGAGTGACAGATGACCGACTATAGCAGTTAAAATTCTATCGAAATAAATGATTGTCAAGTATCTACCTACATCTTATCCTATTATTGAAAGATATATGTACCTCTGACCTAAGAAGAACCAGCCACTATACTTCATTACACAATGTAAATTAGCGATTTGAAAAATAATTAATTATTCGTACCATAAATTTGTGATAATGTCGTTTGATCTCTAATTAAAATCATTACTTACCCCTGGATATGCCACAACGGATGACTTAGCGCCAAGGTTGATCAGCCTCCCATCAGCTCGCTGCAGGAGATTCAAACCTCGCTCGCCGGGTTCGCCCCCTAAACACATATAAATATACATATATACATGGGTCACGTCTGGGTAGGTACCACCCACCCATCAGTTATTCTACCGCCAAATAACAGTACTCAGTATTGTTGTATTCCGGTTTGAAGGGTGAGTGAGCCAGTGTAACTACAGACACAAGGGACGTAACATCTTAGTTCCCAAGGTTGGTGGCACATTGACGATGTTAGGAATAGTTGATATTTCTTACAGCGTCATTGTCTATGGGTTACCATCAGGTGGCCTACATGCTCGTCCGACAACCTATAATATAAAAAAATACAGTTTCTGTGATAAACGGGCAAATCATATGTATAGCATAACTATCAATTTGTTTTACGACGGTTATTAATAATATGCCTGCTTCCACCAATTATCTCTGGAAGAGGTGTGCGTGTCAGGTTAGGTCTTCTTTTTTTTTAATCAGATATAAGCTTGCAATATAAGCGGTTTCGTCATGATTGAGTAACATTATCATTTTTAATATTACTTTCATTATAAAATAAAAGTACTACTTTTCATTGCATAAGCATGCCAGTGCACCCGATGTTGAGTGGTCTTTACTACCCATTAACATAGACACCGTAAGAAATTTAAACCAATACCTTACCTTAGTTACACTGACTCACACACCCTTCAAATCGGAAAATGAAATACTATTATTGCTTGATAATAGAATATAATGAGTAGTTGGGTAAAATCACCTAAGGTAAACCCAAACGGGCTTGCACGAAGCCCTACCCAGTAAAACATTTTAAAGCTTGGCAACAATAACGCGCCTCCTGATTTAAATGCGCATTTATAACAGATACAGCCTTGCTTGTAACTCTAAGTCTGTACACTAAGTATTCTCACCGTTCATCCCATAAGGTTGGAAGGCCCTGCGCTCCGTCAGCACGGACAGCTGAACCGTCCTCCGGAACAGCAGCTCGCGCGTCACTCCGTCCCCGCCATCCCACTGGCCTGATGGTAACATATTGGTGCTTAAAGGTATCTGAATTCCTTAGATATATACAAGCATTCCATGAGATTTGCTAGCAGCTCAGCTATATTTTACACGAGTAAAAGTACTTGATAAGGATAAGTATGTCCTTATTTATATTACAATACTGTTCCATCTAACTACTTATGTCTGAGTTAATTGTAAAAAGTTCCAGTAACAGCTTCTTCGACTTCTTAACTCCTTCTTCCCAGAGGATAAGCATTGCGATTCGGAAAACGCTGTTAGTATTTTCACCACAATTCCACGCGGTCAATATTAATTGTAAAGTAATTATTAATCTTTGTGTAATTGTGTATTGCTTAATTCATATTTGTCTATATTTAAGGATTTAATGATAATAATTCTTATGTCACCAATCACATCGTGACAAATTATAAGTTAAATGTTATTCATTTGTTTTTTCCTCCTGTAGTTGATAATCAAAATCGAAATTAAAATATACTTTAAATTTATTATTCAAGTAGGCTTTTACAAGCACTTCTGAATCAACATTTAACTATATTAAGTGAAGCTACAACCGGTTCGGAAAGTAGATCCTACCGAGAAGAACCGGCGAGAAACTCAGTAATTCTTTTTCAACATTTAAAAATACAGTCGTCTTGGATAATTACAATTTTATATGTATGTAATTTAAATTAATTTGATATTTAGAAATGGTAATAATGGTGTGGGTGTAAAAAAAGTAAATTCACAGCCTGTAAATTTCCCACTACTGAGATAAGGCCTCCTCTTAAGGAGAGGTTTTGGAACATATTCCACCACGCTGTTCCAATGCGGGTTGGTAAAATGCACATGTGGCAGAATTTCGATGAAATTAGACACATGCAGATTTCCTAACGATGTTTTCCTTCACCGCTGAGCACGAGATGAATTATAAACACAAATTAAGCACATATATATAGCTTGCCTGGGTTTGAACCCGAAATCGTCGGTTAAGATGTACGCGTTCTAACCACTGGGCCATCTCAGCGGCTGTGGGTGTGGACAGTACCAACCTCGCCCCCCGGAACCGGCTCTCAGGGAGAACTTGGTGACGAGCAGCGGGTATCGCGTCTCCACGATCTCCACGTCCGTGATGCGCGTGTTGGTCATGTGCGAGTGCACGCCGCCGCAGCCGCGCCAGCCCGGGCCCTGTCGCCACCAGGACTTATAGAGGAGATGGTACCAAGACTGGTACTTATCATTACGCATTTGAATGGAGAACTGGACGGTAGGAGTTAGACTGACAAGACCACATCGTTAGTCTACTGGCCAACATATGAGGCACAGCAGGTACTTCGCATTACGCATTTGAATGGAGAACTGAACGGTAGGAGTAATACTGACACGATACTGACACGTTCGTCTAGTGTGGCCAACATATGAAGTGTGCTTCATATGTTGCAAAGCTGAATAAAAACGTTTATTGAGTTTTTCAGTCGAAAAAAATTAGGAAGTAAAGTCTGGCAATTTACAGAATTGATACTCCTGTGTCTCGAGAAACATGTCACGTCGTTGGTACTGCTTCTGAACTCTTGGTGTCCTCTCAGATTCTGTGAGTTCCGGAAAAAGTTAAGTTTACCCACACAACACACTTGTGCAGTATAAAATGTAAACGTAATTGCAAGGCTGCTATTTTCAAAAAATTCCTCCAGCGGTCAGCAAGTGACGAGTAAAATGTCAAATTCAATGGTACCCCATTATGAGAGCCTTCTTAAGTCCGCGAAGCAAGGTACCAAAGTGCTCCTTACGTACTCCGTACTTACCGCTCCACTGCCTCCGGCCACGGTCTCGTAGTATCCCCAGTCGTCTTCGCCCAGGGTCAGGTTGTTCATGCACCCTTGAGACGCGGCACACACCTACATCGAAGTATAATAGATTAAGAGAAGTATAAGTATCAATAGCTTTTAGCTTCAAAAATGTTGCCTTGCTTCACGACTGACATTTGTAAAAGTAACATAATTACTGACTACAAATTTGTCTCAAGTTCGGTCTCTATTTGTCCTTATTCACCATTTTCGTAATTTAAAAAGATTATTAAGACTAAATTAATATATAAATCATATTATTCATTAAAAGAGTACTTTTTAGAAATAAACTCCTGGAGTTAGGCTCGGGATCCATCATAGGATACTAATTACTGTAAATAACAGCATTGTAAATCTGTTTATTGGAAAAGAGCAACTATGCGAGTTTCTTGCCGTTTCTTCTCGCTAGAAGCTGCTTTCTGAAACGGTGGTAGTACTTAATTATTGCCGATTCAAAAACGCTTCATTGTAAAGTTTACTTGAATAAAATTGATTTGATTTGATTTGATTCACTTGACTTGTTAGTTACAAGATACTTTTATAAGTTTTCTTATGATTTTAATATGAATTGGGTGGGTAAATGTAAGTATCACCGCTAGGTGTCTCTGATGCCATGCTGACCTGGAAAGCCTTCAACACGACATCGACGATCCTCTGTGACGTCAGCACGTTGCCGCCGACCACGGCCGCGTCCTCGGACGGGTCGAGGATGGAGCCCGGCGGGATTATCACTTGCACTGGGTTCAAGCAACCCTAGCGGAAAGTCACATCAAATACATTTAACTTATAATAGACTGAAGAACAATATACATATAAGTAGTAGTGATAGTGATAGATTGTATTTTTGTCTCTTTCTGTTGTCTTTTTTACACGCATACTCTAACATTTGTACTATTTTTAAGTGGAAAGTTTATTGGTTTATGATTTAGTAATAATTCCTTAATTCTATGTAATAACACACTGTATGTTTCCCAAATATAAATAAAATAAAATACTTTTTTTTGCCAACATTGTCCAATAGTTTGAATGCATGAGTCTTAACCGATGTTTGCGGGTTCAAATCAAGGCAAGCACCGTTTATAATTCTTCTCGTGATTAGCGGTGAAGAAAACATCCTGAGGAAACCAACATGGATCTAATTTCAACAAAATTCTGCCACGAATGTATCTACCAATCTTCATTATAGCAGTGTAGTCGAATATGCTCCGAAAATCTCCCAGACCTCAAAGTGTGAGGAGGTCTTAGCTCAGGAAGGGAAAATTACAGGATGCTACTGAGCGGTAATAATTATATTCCAAAATGTTTTTTGAAATTTAATAGATAGATATTCCATACTCTAGTACTACCACAATTAATTAAACAACGACATTAAAATTTCGACATCGACAATTTTTCAAAATTTCTAACAGATAAGTAGATAGCGTTATCTTTATGACATCCCTATCACATAACGTTACTGAGGTCATAAAATTATAATATAAAATGCAGAGTCGGATTTAAAGGTCTGGAGGCCCCCGGACAACAAATCCTAGACAAACAGAAGCTTGAACAACCTAATAATTATATTATCATGAACTAATTACTTTTTCATTTCAATCACTAGGCTATTATTTATTACTTGTATCGTTAACTTTTAAAATATTAAATAATAACATTATTATAATTTGACTATATCTCGGTATTTGTTAACTTGCTGAAAAATGTGGCCCCCACTAATGTGGAGGCCCCAGGGCAGTTGCCCCGGTTGCCCTCCCCTAAATACGGCCCTGATAAAATGAAGAGCTTCGAATATAATATACCTGATTCAAAGGCACGTCGTGGCCCACCATGCAGCGCAGGCAGTAGATGAGCGCCGACAGCGTGATGGCGCGCGGCGCGTTGAGGTTGCCCCACACCTCCACGCCCGTGCCGCTGGAATATGCCCCACAGTAGCCACATATGCTCTATTCCAACAACATTTGCCAACAGTTTGGTGTTTTGTTTATGTTATAGGTGGCAAACGAGCAGGAGGCTCACTTGATGGAAAGTGACTACCACCGCTCATCTACATCTGCAGCACCAGGGGGCTTGCAGGTGCATTAATGCCTCTAAGGAAGGGGGCGTACCCCCTTGTCTTTTCTTGAAAGTTCCCAATCCATATCGGTTCGAATGTATATAAAGAACTAAACTCTTAGTTGTGCACAATTTAGCTGAATTAGTAGCACATCGCATGAAATACGCAAATCTAGGGTTTGTTTATATTTTTCCAACTTCCAAGGAATAGGAAACTGGAGTAGGCTTTGGAATATATATTATAACGGGAAAATCCCTTAGACCGCTCACGGCTCTAATATGATATGAACCATGTATCAATTACAGTTACTGGTCCGAAAAGACAGTTATATTAATCTATAATTATACCTACCTAGTCGGGCTGGTATATAATCCGACTATTACAAATAAAGGTAACTCACGTGAAATCGCACACCGCACTACCGAGGTCCTTGTCCAGGGTCACGGTGAGGACGATGGGGGTGCCGTTGTCCATGTACTCCGTGGCCTTGAGAACAGCCGAGCCGGTCTTAGCGATCGCATTTTTAGCTATTTCCTGTCAACAATATTAAGTCTAAAACGTACTACACGGCTTTTAATTTTGTTTGAATGCGAGGAAAAATATTCTGATATACTAAGCAACGTATCCAGTGCCGCATTTAGGAAGCGCGGCGTAGTTTGCTGAAATATAATTCAGTACTTTATTTACCATTACTAGGTAACATATTTGTGAGTAATTAATATCGTAGTAGAATGCTATAGGCTTAGCTGTAACGAGTACGAAAAGCGCAAGATAATCTGGGAATTTAGAATAATTGATAAGGAATTGTCTAATGGATATGGGGTGTGTAGCCTTTGTTATTTCACTGGAGAAAAGGCATTACAAGTTTCTTCCACGTTGAAGTGGGGGGGGGGGGGTGTTGGATGTGTGAAACGCTGTTGCCTTCAACGCCGAGTACGCCCCGGTTCGCCGGAATACCCACTAGAAAACGAGGTACCCTCTTCGGCGGGAGTCACTGGGTTGATTTCGTATGCTACCGTAACGCCCTGATATGGTATGGAGCCTACTCTAAGTCTGTATTATACAACGAATCAAAACAACTTTTGCAATAACGTTTTATGAGTTATGATTAACAAACCTTTAACATATCCCTGACGGCAAGTTCCGCATTTTTCTGGATGTGCGTCATGTACGCTTGCACGACGTCCAAGGTGTATTCCTCTATCAGTTCCGATACCAGTTGAATACCCTGAGAAAAATCACTGATAATAATTATACCTGATTTTTTTTTTGTGGAAACTACTATTTCGTATTTAATAAATATATACACGAAGATCCTATACTCGTATTATACTAATTAATCACTGGCTCACCCTCTGGTTAGCAGCCACTTGTGCTTTTAAGTCCGACAAATTATCAGCCAAGTTCCTCGTACCGGAACAGCCTGGCTCCTTGCCCGGTTTCATTAGCTCTGTAAAATACATTTACGTAATATCAATTAAACAAAACATTAGTAAACGCCTCAGGATTCTATACATTATTTTAAAAGTACAAAGTATGCTTAAATATTTTTATTGATTGATTTAATACAAAAACAGTAAATCTATAGGCTTTTCCGGTCCTATTAAAATTAGAAAGTTAAGAAAGTGCTGATTTTTTGTTGCGCACATGTTGAAGTGTTACAATTAAATCAGGAAAGTGCCATCATTACCAATTACTCAACTCAGCGGGGTAGTAAAACACCGTGAGGAAATCTGCACGCATAGATAAAATCCTTGCACTTGTTCCCATCGGCCGCTGGGCCTCATGAGGCGCCGCACCTTCGAGGAGCTGGTTAAAATTCTTGCACTTGCAGTCATTGGTGGTCGATGGGTCGCAGTACCTTCGACGAGCTGCTCCTCGTTGAAGCGTCCGCGCTCGACGAGCAGCAGCGAGCGGAAGGCGGCGCCCTCCTGCGCCAGGCGCGCCGAGTGCGGCGGCATGGAGCCCGGCGTCAGCCCGCCCACGTCCGCGTGGTGCCCGCGCGACGCCACGAAGAAGATCGGCCGCCCGCCGCTCCTGGGGGCCACACCACTCACTCACTCACTCACTCACTCACTCTGAGTCTCAGAGTCGGACTCAGAGTGAGTGAGTGAATGAGTGAGTCCAAGGGAAAACCGGACTATTCCATTCAAGCTAAACGAAATTTGCCCAACCAATAAAAATCAGTGAATTTTCAGGTTCTTGATTTCTGTTTACAATTTATCGCGTGATCAGCGACGAAGGAAATACATCATGAGTCAAATTACAACGAAATTATACCACATATGTACATGATACAATGAGCATTTCAACAGCATGTTGGAATGAGCCCCACATGTTCTCCTCAAAGAAGGAGGTCTTAAACCACCAGAACATTTAAAGATTGTTGCTATTGTTTCATTAGAAATGTATACTTTACAGACATGGGTCAGCAATGTGGATCTTTCAGGTGTAGTAGAACCAGAAAAACAAGGAATTGATAAGAATAAAAAGAAATGTGAATTAACAAAACTTAAGCAAATTTGTAAGAGTTTTTTAGATTAGATCGGAATAAATCAATTCCGATTTCCATAAGCTTTAGACGGACGGATCTAAAATTAAAAATCTGGTTGTTGCGATTTATGACTCTTAGATAAATACAAACATTCAGTTAAGCGTTAATGCTAATGTTTCAATTGGAGGATGGGGAATACGTTATTTTAACAGATTCCAGTATTACCAGTTTACACAGTCGATGGTAGGGCTTGTGCAAGCCCGTCTGGGTAGGTACCACCTACCCATCAGTTATTCTACCGCCAAATAACAGTACTCAGTATTGTTTTGTTCTGGTTTGAAGGACGAGTGAGCCTGTGTAACTACAGGCACAAGTGAAATAACATCTAAGATTCCCAAGGTTGGTGGCACATTGACGATGTAAGGAATAGTTAATATTTCTTCAGCGTCATTGTATATGGGTGATGACTGTGGTAGTGACTTACCATCAGGTGGCCCATATGCTCGTCCACCAACTTATACCATAAAAAAAACACCTAGCTCCTTGTACCTCTAATTTTCGAGGAACACCGATAGCCTACAGCATATTAGATTAGCTCTCGAAATACAGTCGATACCTTCTCACATAGGCATCCCAGGAAACGAGAAAGCTGATGTTCTTGCAAAAGATTCTATTATTAATGTAGTTCCATTTCTGTGTACCCTTATTCACTGATCATCTATACGTTGTTCGAAATATGTGCTCACAACTGTGGAAGGAGTATTTTGAAGAGAGATCTTTGTCTAAGGGTATATGGTACAGAACAATTCAACCCCACCTCATGCGAATTCCTTGGTTTTCTGATTCTACTTTGTACCAGACTGTATATTGTTCTTGCTTTGAGACTTCGATCCGGACATATTCCATTAAATAGTTTTGCATTCCTAATGGCAAAAAATAACACATCTAATTGCACGGAGTGCCATAAAGTAGAAGACGCTTTTCATGTCATGGTGAAGTGTGTCCGGAACGAAGTTGAAAGGTCCCTTATGAAATTTGAAAATGGAATAAATTTACATGAGGTTGGAAAATGTAACAGTATTTTGGCTTTTCCTCGATCGGAGGAGGCACAAATGTTGTATAGACTTGTTTTATTAGCTATTAAGCGAAGATAATTTTGCATGATGTAATAAGACTGCTTGTTCCAATGAGGGTGGCGTGATTATATTTGATTAAACCTTCTATAATAAAGGAATATTTAAAAAAAGAAGTTACTATTGTTTCATAATAAACTTTGACAGACGAGAAATTACTAACACTTAAAAAAAACCTTAAAATATAAGGATATTATGAGAGATAGGAAATATAAAACGAATCCTGTAAAATAATATGTCCAATTTATTTTTTGAATTAAGAACTCCGTTTTGGGAACTTACTTAAACAAAATGTTTATCGCTGTCAAATAAGTTAAAGAATAATGAGTAATTTGACTTTTTCTTCAGTTATAAAATATTCGTATTCCAAATAGGCATTTACCTCTTCATCATCTTTTGTTTCTATCTTAAACCACACGAACAGTCACGTATAGTACGACCCAACTTAGATGTCGCATCGGCGAAATTCGTAAAACCGATCACATCCGAGTTGAGTACGCTATCCCAAATTATCAATATTTATTTCTCATGCGAATATGATCTTTGCACAAACGTAATAGCTTTTAATATCATATGACCTAATATATTCGTCAATTCGGCGCGTCGATTTACATGTACTTGCTTACTCTATCGCGAGAATCTATAGCGACGAATAGCGTCGAATGGCGCGATAGGGAGCTATTTCTATTGGTTGTGTAAATCGGCAGCAATCGGTTTTATTTTCATTCCATTGCATTTTCCGATGCTACATCTAATTTGTGTCGTACTATCGTACGTCAAAATCAAGCATTGACAGTTAAAGCTTCAATTTATTTATTTATTCTTCATTGCACCCTAACTTAAAACTAAAAATTACATTTTGTTACAAAAAAGTTGCACGAGATTCAACAGGAGTTATCGCTATGTAGCGATCTCTTCCAGAAACCTTTGGGCTTCACTATAGGCATTATATTAATTTAGTAAACATTACTCACTTATGGAATACCGGAGTAATGACCGTCAAGTCTGGCAGATGAGAGCCTCCAGCTTTGGGATGGTTGGCCAGCAACACGTCTCCTGGCTTAATGGAGTCACCTCGGACTTTCATCTGACATAAGAAAGAAATTCCATATTAACATTGATTTAAGACGGTTAAGATGTCTGTCATCCTAAAGACGAGTCGAGATGGCCCAGTGGTTAGAACGCGTGTATCGCTGATTCATGTGCTTAATTTGTCTTTATAATTCATCTCGTGCTCAACGGTGAAGGAAAACATCGTGAGGAAACCTGCATATGACAAATTCTATAGAAATTCTGCCACATGTGTATTCTACCAACCCGCATTGGAACAGCGTGGTGGAAAATGTTCCAAAAACCTTCTTCTCAAAGGGAGAGGAGGCCTTTAGCCCAGCAGTGGGAATTTACAGGCAGTTGTTGTTGTTGTATGAAAATTACATACAATAATAAAATATACATATGTATTGCATGAACCATTTTTATAAAAACCGTTTTACCCCCTTAGGGTTTCGTAAAACCCGTTCTAAGCGCATGTCTACACCCTCTATGTAACCTACCTACCAAATTTCTAGTTTGTAGGTGATATAGCTTATGAGATAAGATAAGAGCTGAAATGGCCCAGTGATTACAACGCGCGCATCTTAACCGATGATTGCGGATTCAAACCCTGGCAAGCACCACTATATATATATATTTGCTTAATTTGCTCGGCGGTGAAGGAAAACATCGTGAAGAAACCTGCATGTGTCTAATTTCATCGAAATTCTGTCACATGTGCATTCCACCAACCCGCATTGGAACAGCGTGGTGGAATATGTTCCAAACCCTCTCCTTAATGGAAGAGGAGGCCTTATCCCAGCAGTGGGAAATTTACAGGCTGTTACTTCACTTTACTTTACTATAGGTTATGAGTAGTATTTCGCGACCAATCAGCGACTGGTATTTCGCTTTTATGATATACTGTATTGTTAATCAAAACCAAAATCTAAATAAACTTTATTCAAGTAGGCTTTTACAAGCACTTTTGTATCGTCATTTTACAACCAAGTGAAGCTACCACCGGTTCGGAACGTAGATTCTACCGAGAAGAACCGGCAAGAAACTCGGTAGTTACTCTTTTTTAACATTTAAAAAATACAAAGTCATGTTAATTAAATACAATTATTTAAATTAATATATCCTGCTTGGAAGTCAACAGGTGTCAACTCCACGCTTTTTTATCATCTATAAAATCTTGTATCGAATAATATTCTTCTGTCTACCAATGTATTTTTTACAAACGATTTGAATTTTATTATAGTATAACTAAATAGTAATATAACTAAATAGTATATATAACTCTTTATTATAAAAAAAAATACTCACTTGATATTGTACAGTCTCTTGCATAGCGCCCAAGTGCACGGGGATGTGCGGCGCGTTGGAGACGAGCCCGCCATCCGGACCGAACAGGGCGCACGAGAAATCCAATCGTTCCTTTATGTTCACGGATATTGACGTTCTTTGGAGAACTCTAGAACATTAAAGAAATTATAAGTATAATACTCTTCCATAAGATTTTATATTTTACATAGGTTAGTCTGGTTACTATTTTTGAACGTCAATATTGTTTACACCTATAAAGATGTATCACCTCGAATGTCACCCATATTAAATATTTTATTTTTTTTAAAGTGTTAAGTGATAAGTCGATGGTGTAACTTTTTCCAATAAATAAAAATAAATATGTTTGTTGTATTGTTGTTGTACGTTTTTTAAAAGGTCTATTGATAATGAAATTGATCTTATACTAGTATTATTATTGTATTCTTATAATTTATACTTTTACATACACTAAGTTCAATAAGTAAGTATTTCTTATTATTCTAAAAAATATTTTGTTTTCTATTAATTTATAATAAATATTTAAAGTACTCAAATTTCAAAAGCGATAAACAGGTTTCATTTGAAAACGTAATACATAGAAACGATGAGTCAAATTAAAGTTACACTAACAAATCTTTTACCATTAAAAATATTACGAAACATAAAAGATCAATGAAAACATACCTGCCCATCTGTTCCGCAATAGACATAAATCTATGTGAGAATATACTCAGTTGCACTGTGTCCAGATCAGAGGTGACCACTTTAGTTTGACCTGCGCCTATTATGATTCGGATATCGCCATATTTCGTTATCTCAGCACAACAACCTATAATACAAAAAACACTTAGTTTTTAAGTACTCATTAAAAAATCCAGAACATTTCATACGAAAAAAGTATCACCCATATTTTGGCGGTGTACCAATGGAGAAAGTATCTTTTTTTGGTAATAGGTTCGCAGACAAATGGGTTGAATTAAAAATATAAATATACATTAGTCAAGTAGGTTGAGTGATGGTCACCAACTCCCATAGATGTTAGTACTGTAGAAGATGTAAGAAATATTAACCAACAATGCGCTACCGACCTTGGGAGCTAAGATTTTGTCCCCAATGCTCACTGACCCTTTAAACGTTAAAATTAAGAGTAATATTCACTGACCTGGCTCTATAAGTATTGTGGACAAACTATCCATGATTATAGCAGGGCCGGGTATCTTTTGGTCAGGCTTCAATTTTTCCAGCAAGTAAATAGCCGTATCTTGATAGCCGCCTTCGAAGTAGACTTTTACTATCTGAAATAACATAAATATTAATTTTAAGGTACGCATAATCGATACCAATTTTATAAATATGAAAGTAACTGTTTTGCTGTCCGTCCATCCGTCTGATTATCTGTATGTTTGTTTCTCTGTATGACTATGGTTCCTTCACAAACGAAACACTAAAACTAATTTGATAAAATTTGTGTTGAAACAAGGGGAATCAATCAATCAATCAAAATAAACTTTATTAAAGTAGGCTTTACAAGCACTTTTGAATCGTCATTTTACAATTAAGTGAAGCTACCACCGGTTCGGAAATTAGATTCTACCGAGAAGAACAAGCAAGAAACTCAGTAGTTACTCTTTTTTAACATTTAAAAAATACAAAGTCATGTTAATTGAATACAATTATTTAAATTAATATATCCTGCTTGGAAGTCAACAGGTATTAACTCCACGCTTTTTTATCGTCTATAAAATCTTTTATCATCTTTCCTTGCCTAAGAAATGACTTACATACACTTTCTGTGCTTTTTTTTTTTAAATAAATATGAGACAACATCACATACATTACTCTGATCCCAATGTAAGTAGCTGAAGCACTTGTGTTATGGAAATCAGAAGTAACGACGGTACCACAAACACCCAGACCCAAGACAACATAGAAAACTAATGGTAATCTACATCGACTCGGCCGGGAATCGAACGAAAGTGGTGTACACACCACTCGACCATGGAGGTCGTCAAAGCTTAATACCGACGACTGATCACTGGTGACTAAAAAGCCAAAAGACACGGCCTACAATCAATGGTAAATAAATATCAAATCAGAGTACAGTAACAGAGTACTACAATGACCTTTTCCACGCTGGGTTCCGTGCCCCTCCCGCTGGGCGGCGCGGTGGGCGCGGCGGCGGCGCTGCGGCCCGCGGCGCGCACGCGCACGTCGTCCACGAGCACGTCGCGCCCGGAGAGCGTGAAGCCAAATTCGTTCTTATACCTATTGGAATAAAGATTAGTTTTATGAGACAATATATTTTTTTGTTTAGTAGGGTTAAACAAATAAAGTCTACTATATGTTCTCATACCTATTGGAATAAAGATTACTTTTATGAGACAAAATATCTCATCTCTTATTGTGTAGTACGGTTAACAAATAAAGTGTAATATATTTTTTTTTGTCAAATGAAAAAGTAGTAGGAAATATCAAAAGCATGAAAATCTCTGCACATCGATAATTTGTATTGCTGTGTTCTGGTTTAAATGTGCATCTATTTCCAAATTTCACAGACAGCACAAGAACAGCCTGTAAATTCACCACTGCTGGGCTAAGGATTTAAGCTTTAAGGAAGGGATTCCTTTGAAGAGAAGATTTGGAACATCCACTGTTCCAATGCGGGTTGGTGGAATAAAATGTAGCAGAATTTCAATAAAATTAGACACATAAAGATTTCCTCACGTTTCCTTCACCGCCGAGCACGAGATGAATTATAAACACAAATTAAACACACGAGTATTCAGTGGTACTTGCCTGGGTTTGAACCCGCAATCGGTTAAGAAACATACGTTCTAACCACTGGGCATCTCATCTCCCGGACAACACAATGCCATTTTATTATTGTAACGATGTGGTACGGTTTGACCCACACACTACTTATGTTAAATATCGAACAAACCTTTCAATAAATGCCGTATAGAAGTCGCCATGTCTGGTGCTGTGGGGACCATCAGGGGACGGAGAAACCATGAGGGCGCAATCAGTGCCCGAGTAACGTAGATGAAGATACGGTTCGACTGTTATTTGAGAGTCTGTGAATCCCTGGCATAGACAATGAACCATTAAGTTTCCATATTTTATAATTTCGTTAAACAATCAAAAAAAAAAACGAATAGTTATAAATTTATGTTTTTTCACTACACTTAATAATATAGAGGTACCATTAATCATTTCACGCGATCAGGCAGATTTATGACATATTCACTTACGGCGCCAATGTCTATGGCCAATGTTTGAAAACCTGGTGTCCAACTCCAAAAAAAAACCAAATTATTAAATTAATATCACCTGAGCTCTAAGCTTGTCCTTGCACACCGCAGCCAACTTGTCCAGCTGCATGTCGAGTTGGTCAAAGTTGTTGGAGCAATACACCAACGCGCTGGGCTCCTGAGCTTCCTCGACCACATCGGCTAGAGCCATGCCGTATGCCGAGAGGATACCTAAAAATTTATATAAACACTTATAACTAACTAAGGCACAGTATGGGCAGGCGTCACTTATTACAAGATATAAGAAATGTTTTGCAGGTAATACATAGGATTGTTCTATTTCGGTTAGAAATAGAGAAATGTCTCACTGTCTGTTACACTGGCAAATGTAAGCACAAGGGATATAGATCTCAAAGCATCATAGTCGGTGTCGCATTGACGTAAGGAGTCGTGTGATCGAATTCATAAAGTCTTATTTGTAATGACCTTAGCCCCCTACTGAGCTGAGATGGCCCAGTGGTTAGAACGCGTGCATCTTAACCGATGATTGCGGGTTCAAACCCAGGCAAGCACCACTATATATATGTGCTTAATTGTGTTTATAATTCATCTCGTGCTCGGCGGTGAAGGAAAACATCGTGAGGAAACCTGCATGTGTCTATTTTCATCGAAATTCTGCCACATGTGCATTCCACCAACCAGTGTGGTGGAATATGTTCCAAACCCTCTCCTTAATGGAAGAGGAGGCCTTATCTCAGCAGTGGGAAATTTACAGGCTGTTACTTTACTCTACTCTACTCTAGCCCCCTATAGCGTCAACATTCTTTGAAAAAAATTTAAACCGACTTTCACCGACGGTTTTTCTAAGCTGATGCGACTTGGGAAACATCAAAAAGAGCCTCATCATTTTGGTAACGCACCAGCTAGCATCTTGGTTTTGGAATGTCCATAGGCGATAATGGTCACTTCTCATCGGGGGAGCATCCTACCTATGGCAAAAAACCCGAAACCAAGGAGATTGTGCGTCAAGAGGGCTGACCTGCGTACTTGTGCACGAGCACGTGCGGCACGGCGAGGCGGCGCGCCACGGCGCACGCGTGCTGCGCGCCCGCGCCGCCGAAGCTGGCCAGCGCGTGCGAGCGCGCGTCGTGCCCGCGCGCCGTCGTCAGCGCCCTGCAACGCGCACAACCTCACTACATACGTCAAAAATAGTATTCTAGTGATCTTCTCTGAATTCTAATGGATCTTTTAGGGACCATATTGGGCGCATATGGTTCAAGAGTTCATCATAGAGAAGCACCTCTATCCGGACTTGTCTATGATCAGTCGTGAGACATTACTGATGAAACTGATTACTAATACTGGATTCACAATAGCCGAAGCTGGCCAGCGCACAACCTCATACTACATATGGCATTCTGAACACCCGCTCTGTGCGACTGAGCCGAACACTACAGTCAACGTTATTTTATCACATCATCATCGTTCATCAAAACGTAAATCACTTTTGGTACATAGACTTCTCTCATTCAGTTTGACACCACCTTTACGATATACTTATCCGAAAAGAGATCTCCACTCTGGAGTTCATGTATTCCAACGACCATCAATTTATCGTCATATATGGAATCCAGTTTATTTTATGTCTCTATTAAATTTTTAGTAATAAGTCTCAAAGTGCCAACGGTTTTAATTTTTGTCACGACATATATATATATATATATATCGTACAGCTTTTATACTACCTAACGTTCACCTAACTTTCTTATTAAGCGCGACTGCGTCCATAATAACAAATTAACAAACAATTTTCAACATATAATGATTGTTAACGAAACCGGCAGTGATATTCTTTAAAAGTTATCTTCGTAACTACTTTAAAAAAAAATCCTACAATATCTTAATACACTTTCCAACACTTCCTTTCTCTACATCTAAAATATGACACAGTTTAATGAATAACAATTAAAACATATTTACTGTACCTAATGGGACGGCACATAGCTTCATTGGCAACATCAATAAATCCCATTGCGACTTCTTCCATGGTCATCTGAAATTAATGAAAACATCGATTTGTAAACAGATATTCTTAAGTACTAACGAGATGGTCCATTGAATACGTCACAAAAGTCATAATGAACATAATATGGACAAGCTACACTAATGTCTTCATGCGCTCAATATGACGGAAAATATCACGATGACATCTACATGTGTTAAATAAAGAAATTCTACACATGTATCCCACAAGCTACATGTGCCTAAGTGCGAAATGGCGTGTAAGGATAAGCTCTAAAACTTCTCCTTGAATGTACAGACGGCATATGCTAAACACCGTTCCTTTTACCGTTAAATCCTCTCTGAATTCCAATAGGTTTTTTAGAGATTGTATGGAGCGCATATTGTCCAAGAATCAGTTTCATCAGTCGGTTTTAAGCACAACAAGAGGCCGTCGAAAATAGTATTCTAGTGATCTTCTCTGAATTCTAATGGTTCTTTTAGGGACTATATTGGACGCATAATATGGTCCAAGAGTTCATCATTAAAAAGCACCCTGCCCGTACTTGTCTATGATCAGTCGTGAGACATTACTGATGAAACTGATCGCTAATACTGGATTCACAATAAGTACGTCTGTGACCAAGTGATAAAAGCATGATGGCTTACCGCCTTCCCGCCCTCTTCTTTGAGATAGCTGTTTATCTCATCAGTTAACTTCGTGAAAGCGGAAACCGTTGCATCTCTGTCGAGTGGTTCGTTTTCATTCGGACCGAATATTTTTGGAAAATATTCTGGGAGAAGACGACCTAGAAAAACAAAATCGGATCGTATAAAAATTGTACCACTGGAACAATTAAAAAGCCTGTAAAGCCTTTATATTTCTTTTGACGGTAGAATTGGTATAGTGGCTAGCCACTATACCAACTCGGTTTTATAATTAACCTGGATAACATTTCTCACGCACCATTCGCTATTCTTCTTAACTTACCTAACAATAAATTAGCGTCAGTAACTGTCAGTGGTCCTCCCTTCCTATAACAAGCCGGTCCCGGCTCTGCGCCCGCCGACTCCGGTCCAGCAACGAAGAGCCCGGACCGGAACATGAGCATGGAACCACCGCCTGCTGCTACCGTGTTAATATCTACGAGAAATGACAGAAGATATACATATGTAGGTGACAAAAGGGCAGGATACTCATCTAATGGAAAGTGACAACCCTTAGACATCTGCAACACTTGTAGATGAACGCATCTGCAAGGGCTGGCCTTTAAAGTTTATTCCACACTACTACTCTAATACGGGCTGTTAGACACATGGCAGTATATCATTGATATAAGTCATGTAGGTATCCTCGCGATGTTTTCCTTCACCGCTGAGTACGAGATATGATAACAATTTTATTGGAGTAGATAAAGCCCACAATTGGGGCGACTGTGGTTGAATTGATAACTGAGTGGTATCCTCCAAGACGGACCTGCCCTTTGATGAAATAAAAGTAAAGGCGATTATTTAATTTTAACAATTTATTTTGTGTGTAAGTAATGACAATGCACACTATATATATAGACGTCTCGTCTGACGTCTATATATATATATACGAACATAGTTGACAAGTATTCCATAAAAAAAGGTTTAATATTTAATTTGTGTATGTGTTCTCCATACTCCTAATATACCAAATAATAGTAACAACTCACCTAACTGCGGTGCCTGTATGGTCACACCGGCGGTAGTCGCTTCATGGACGTGTTCGAGGGCCCCAGCATATCTAGAAACATCCGTAGATGTCCCACCCATATCGAAACCTGTAAATAAGCGTTTTAAAGCTATTAATACCGCTAGTTCATTGTTTTGATTAATTTATTATTTATTGGGAACAGTAGACACTGGTACATTTCGAAACTGCTTGGCCATATTTTTCCCTCTATTAAATTTTTATAATGTGTGTGTGTGTGTGTGTTGAGAGCGTGTGTGTATGTGCGAGTGTACATAATATGGGTGTATTTGTGTGTGTGTGTGTGTGTGTGTGTGTGTGTTGAGTTTTATTTTATTTGAGGAGTCAACATGCCTGAAGAATCAGAATTGAACCTGCAAGTTTTACATCGCCGTTGGACATTTAGTTTTTTTTTAGATCTTTGTCTATATTTAAATATAACATACCAATAACAGGCAAATTAGTCTCTTTCTGGTAAGATGTCAGTGCATAGCCCACAACTCCACCCGCAGGGCCAGATAATACAGCACGTGATCCATTAAACCTAGAAAATATTTAAAATTTTTGGACCTATTCTCGCTGGTTTTCAGACGATGCTAACATTAAAAACAAACGTCTAATAATTAATAATACTTTTCAAAATTATATATCTTAGGTACGTACATATTCATTGGCGTCAAACCGCCATCGGACTGCATGAATAGCACGTTGGAATTCTTCAAGCCGTCCGTGAAGCCACTGGCGAAACCCTTCACGTACTCCCTTATATGGGGAGTGAGGTATCCGTCAGCGCACGCTGTGTACCCGCGAGGAGCCATCCTCACCATGGATGTGACCGAATGTGACAAGGATACTTGGTTGAAACCTGTGGACATGCAACAAATTAATTATGTAACACCTACATCTACGACTGGGAGCCGAGGTGTTTAGAACACGTAGGTATATCATAAATGATGATTGCGGGTTCAAACCCAGGCGAGCACCACTGAATTGGCATATGATTAATTTGTGCTTATAATTCATCTCGTGCTCAGCGGTGAAGGAAAACATCGTGAGGAAAGCTGTACCGTAGATGTACAATGTATGTACATCGATGGCGCCAAGTCTAACAAAAGATTAAATATTTGGTTAATTCTTTTGTTTAATTTAAGATTACATATTCTTCAAATTAAACAATACCAGGGTTACAAATTATGAGCTCCTAAATTATAGGAGACCACAGTATGCACTATAAAGCAAAAAATATTTAAATAAAATTAATATAAAAAATGTAAGTCTCTTAAAGTAATCCTTCATTTTATAAAATGCAATCGTACTTACCAAGTTGTTGAGCAATTTTACCAATTTTCAATTCATGTTCGCGATACGTGTAACTGTGAGCAAGAACAACCGCAATGCTATCTATGCCTTTCTCTGTAAGGGCTGTTAAATCTTTCCGTACTGCTTCCTCGTCCACATCCTTCATAACTAACATTTTCTGGCCTGTAGTGCCATAAACTTCTCTCCAGTTTAGTTTAGATTTGTCGATTTGGCAACGGTCTTCCAAAGCTGGTATCACCCGACAGTCCACTTCTACAACTTCTGTGTAAAGTACACTGGGACGTTTTATATCCTGTAATATTATAAAAATTATAATGAATTAACTTCATATTAAAAAGTTAAAAGAATTCTTATAGACTAAAGTTATTGATGAAAAATGATTTTGTAGTTAATTTATATCAAATAAAAATTATACATATAATAATTGATAACTATTCCACTGGAAGCACACCTTCAAGTTGTAACTACATCTTTATACGAAATAAATTAAGGTAAAGATATATTATCCAAAAAAAAGTTATTTAAAATAACGCCGCGATGAGTACGTATTGCTGGAAATGTTAAAAAGTTGCCAGATCTTATAGGAGCAAGCTCTAATGACTCCCTATCACTCATCATAGCATATAGCATTCTGCTTGAATCATAGTCTTTAGTTTTCTTCAGATCTTCCAGCTAAGTCAAAATCTGTAGCAGATTATTGATAGTACACTGACAAATTATGTTAAAAATGTCGTATATTACATTTTTTTTCAAATAAGAAATGGAAAGACACAAATGTGCACCAAGTAATCAAAACTTACTCTAGTATGTCGTTAATTACTTTTAATATATATATATAAATTAAATTTAAATTGTAAAGCTCCACCCGTTCCAAGTTTAAATTTTACCTAGAAGAACCGGCAGTCACACTTTTTAACCAATTAAAATTTTACCATGTTAAAATTAAAGAAATATATAATCATATTTTTTATAATAAATATTTTATACTTTTTACCTGACTGTGTATCAATAATACTGACCAAATGAAATATATGAGGCCTGGCCTGATTTCCGATGTACAAGAGATCTTTGAAGCCTTTATTAATGACGAGCGCCATCTTTGCGCCCTTTCTCTCCAATAATGCATTTGTCGCCACTGTGGTGCCCATTCTAATCGACTCAATTAATGCTGAGTTTACTTTACCATCTTTATCCAATGCATTTCCGGTTTCCTAAAAATAGGAATAAAAGATAGCTTAAAACAACAACATTATATAAGAAGTATTTATAATATATCACTTTTATTATTATACAATTTAAATTTATATTCATAACAATAATATACGAGGACGGACTCTGGTGTGGGACAATGTCGACACGCTGGCCCCGTCTCATATAAGAGAAACAATGTAAGCAGGAGTCTGAAAAAGCTGAAACCATACTAACAATTCAAATGATCTTATTCCAAATTATTGATTCATCTAATTTGCAGTTCTAACACTTGGACCTTGGAGTAGTAGTGCAAAGACCTTTGTTAAAAGTTTATACTTTTTACATAGTTAGGGAGGCGAGGTAGCTAAATGGCGTAATTCAACGGCGCCGTCGAGACTTATCAAAATCGAAAGATAAAACAATTTCGAAAAGAAAAGCTCGTATGGTAAAAACAATTTTAGCGGTGGGTTTGGCGTGTACGGTTTTTCAAAAATGTTAAAAAAAACAATTACTTGGGCATGCTCGAGCGCGTCAGATATTCATACTACGTATGCCCCAAGTGCCTCTGATAACAACGGTATACTAATCTGCCGGTTTGCGTGGTGGGGCTAGGCATATGAAGTAGTCAAAAATGCACAAAAAAAAAATTTACTCGAGCGCGTCAGATTTTCGGAAGGGGTGTTAAGTAGGCCCCAAGGAAGCTCCCTTTAAAAAAACTGACGATTTCGGCGTGACGATAAGTTACGATGAATTTTTGAAAATACAAAAAAAAAGTTTTTTTGAAATACTCGAGCGCGTCAGATTTTCATAGGGGAGGTTTATCACGGTATCCTGAGAGCATATTTTCTTAATCTGACAAAAATGTTGGTGGGTTCTCTTAATCTGACCGAAAAAGGTTTTTGGGTTCCTTTCTTTCTCCTCGATTAAACGGGGAATTTAAGAATAACAATAAAGCAATAGATACAACCAACGTAAATGTAGATGAAATGTCGTACGAATTGTATTATTTATTGTATAAAAATAGATACAGCGAGTGCGGGGCGGGGCTACAAGGGAGAAAGTTTCCAGCACATTCGAGAAACATACCGTCTGGTCTTTTCTCTCTCTTCAATCGGCGTCATAATGAGGGCACAAAGGTCTACGGTAGGGGACCATAAACCTATATATATATATATTAGGGTATACCGAAAATTCCCTTCTACCGCTCCTTTCCCCACCATCAATGTTGTGAAATAAAGGAAAAATACTGGTTCGTTATTTCATAGCAATTTTTTTTAACACCCTCAGTTTTCGAGATATACTCAAAAAACCGGGAGTTTGAGTTTTCATGATGCTTCAAGTCAAAAAGTTTTAACTTTGGACAAAAATGTAAAGAGACCTTTTTTGTGTAAAATAAAATTACCTTTTTTGTTTATTTAATCTTTTTTTTGTAAAATGTATCGTTCGCGACTTATATGCCGCAACGCGTTTTTCGGAAGACGAAATGGCTCCTCCAGACTTCCGGTCATGCGGAAACCGGCAGATTTTGTATTTTTAGTAAGTTTTAGATTATATTCTTCAAAATAAAAATAAAAAAAATCGCGCTCGAGAATGCCGGATTTACGTTTTTTTTTACAAGTTCGCGACCCTATAACTCGGCGGCGTCAAGGACGTATTGTCAGATTAGTTAAATTTAGTCTTAAAACACTAAAATCAACCCCCAATATCTTAATCTGACGCGCTCGAGTATTTCAGACTATCGATTTTTTTTTACTAATCTGATCGTCTATCCTAGGCGCGCGTCACTACATATAGAGCTAAATACTTTGCAAGGTTGTTCTATTAGGTCTAAGGTATCTCTCATATCTTAAACTGCCACGCTCGAGTATTACCGAAAATTCCCCTATTCGCCTCCCTAACTAACAATTTAATAACACACATACAAAGTGGTTAATTTTTTTCAGAGAGGCTACTAGTATTTTTACCACCATTACACACATACGACTTTTTAAGTAACTATTTAATAACTAATTGTTAGTTAGGCCTTTAATAATAATGATTCTTATTGATTACAAATAATACTTCTTAATTGTATTTTAATTTTACAGAATAACTACTAAACTACTCCTTAACCTCAATGACCTTGGAATCATCCAGATGGGATCATGTTTAGAACTAGAATAAAAATAACTCAGTCAATTAGAACCCAATTATACCTAGGTTGGACGTATCAATTGAGGATGTTGAATAAATTCCTAAGTCAATTATCTCAGTAGATACTTAGTTATGCAAATCTTTAAATGTTAAATAACATTGTTAATAAGTATGAAATAAAGCTTACTAATATTTAAAAGGCAAAGTTTGTGTGTACTGATAAGGCATTCTACCAGCCCACCTTAGTAGATATCACCTAATCATAATTTATTGGACTGCAATTAGTTTTAGTTAGTATTGAACAAGTGAACTAGTGTTACAACAAGCACCAATGTGTAACGGAACGGTGAATGTTTATCATCACTCAAATGCATTTACCTACATATAAAGAATATATGTTTCACTATAGAATCATCATGATCATCATTATTATATAAGATAATTGGTGGAATCTCTTACAAGCATCTGCAAAATACAAACTATTTAACTAATTAGTTGTTGTATAAACACTGCTGACCTCCTGTAGGATCCGCCTTATAGCTTCTCTCGGTGCATCATCATAGTTTTGTGGGTCTACAGAGAGTAGTTTCATGACACGAACTTTGCCATCTGGGCAACGAGCAAACACATCTGTGAATGTGCCTCCTCTATCTATTGCAAATTGAAAGCCTTTTGGTTTATCCATGTCTCTGTGAAAATGTGAAATTTAATGTATTTCCATTAAAATCAAACAGGATTATTTGGTGTTACTTTCAAAGGAGGCTATAATAAGATTATCCATAGTAGGTACTACTTTTTATTAATATGGTTCATTTACTTTTATAGAATTAAAAAAAAATTGTTTACAATACATTGATTATTAATAACTCATTAATAGCTTATTTTTATTTTCTGTTTATGTTACCTAGTACCTATATGGTTTATATATTATTTTAATGAAAAAATTGAAATATATTTTATAATCAATTTAATAATGTTATCATCATGACTCTGAGTTTTATAAGATGAATGATCAAATTGTAATTAAGAAACAATTTACAATAGAATCATTCATCTTATCAAAACTCCGTTTGTTTTGTGATAAAACAAGATGTGTACTCAATGAGATCAGAAGATATTTAAGGAAAACTTAGAAATATTTAAAAAAAGAATTGTATTTACATGGTTTGCCATTAAATTTATAATATCTACGTATTTTTTTTTAAATGATTTAATTTTTTTTAAAACTTGACTAATTACTGAGTTATATGCATATTGAAATATTTTACACTTTTCTCTTATATTGATCTAATTTTTTAAATAATGGCACTTCCTTCTAATTTGTACATTATCAATTATTCTTTTTTTTTTTGCTTAATAACTGAAAAGGGTTTTCAAGTAACGCACTGGTAAACGTACTTTTTGAAAATGTATTCTTAATTTACGAATAAAATTAATTCATACCTTCAAATTTAGTCTTAATTTCTTCTAATACTTGTGAGTACCGTACTATATTTACGACTGTAGTATGATTTGTAGAAATGTCAAAAAAATTAATTGATAAGAAAACACATACTTTGATAACAACGTCAACATTTTTAAATATACCAAAACAGTCTTTATCTGAATGGATTAAAGTTTCTTTTTGCTATATGCTTTGACAGTATTGACAAATGTTAATGTCAAATTAATGTATGCTATATATATTGCGTAAAAATAAAATAAAAATTTGATTTAAACCAAATAAGTTTAAATATACAACATCATCGAATATTTCACGTTCATGAAATATTAAGTCTCGCTATGTTCATAAAAAATTGTAGTACATACAGCAAATTATTAATTATATACTTCATTCATATTTGATGTCAATTGTCATCTATCAATCGTTAGCTGTCAATGTCAAAACGTCGTGGACTGTGTGTTCATTGAATGTGTTTGAATTATTTTATACAAAAAAGATTTGTTTCACTGGGTGAATACTTAAAGAGAATGGGTCGTAAAAATCGAAATGTTAATAAATTCGCTCAACGAAAAAGAGATCGTAAAGAACAGGTCAGTGTACATTTAAAAAGAAAAAACATGGTTGTCCAAAGAAAAGTATAACAGACCTTTTTTTCTATTGTTTATAGGCAAATAATCCTAACGAAAAACCAGAAGGAGATACGAGGAGACCGTACGAAGATATAGTGCGTGAAAATGCAACATTTGAGGAGTATTATAAGGTATTTTCAGATATTTTCTTAGTTAACTTATTCACTGTTTGTAAGAGGTTAGAATAGGTTATATTTTGATTTCATGACAGATTGCAACAGAGCTGGACTTCAAAATATTTCACCATAACTCAATACTTGAACTTAATTGTTATTTTATTTTGTAAATTGCAGTTGTCACAGTTTTAAATATTAATTTATCAATCAACAGAAACAAAAAGTCTGCCCAGAAGATCAATGGGAGGAATTCATGAAATCTATTAAATCAAACCTGCCGACAGCATTTAGGATAACAGGTTCCAAGTCCGAGGCAGATGCACTTCTAAATATAGTGAAGAGTGAATATTTCTCAGAGATACTTAACATGAAATTGAAGGTGGAAGGGAAGGAAGATGAGGAAGAAATTAAACCAATAAATTTACCTTGGTATGAATTTCATGGTATAATATGTATTAGCTCATTCCAAAGAACTCTACTCCTTTGATGAACAAACCTTAGATTTACATTTTTCATGTGATTTACTAATAGCTCACCAATATTATGCACTATAAACATTTATTTTTATGATATGGGTTGGTGGGCTGTCTGATGGTAAGTAGTCACCTATACCTATAGACAAGGGTGCTGTAATTATTTTAACCATTCTTTACGTCTCCTATGTGCCACTAACCATGGTCAATGGATATTATGTCACCTGTGCATGAAGATACACTGGCTCACTTACCCTTCTAACTGGAATACCACAGTACTCAGTATTATAAAGGTAGTATTGAGTGAGTGGAGTCTACGTTGATGGACTTGCATAAAACCCTAAAACCAACTAAAAAATATCCCTATTTATAATACAACACTATTCCACTTAATATCCTATATTCAGTTAACTTATAATCCAATTTTCAAATTACAATAACACTTTATTTAATTTTAGGTACCCAGGAGGCCTTGCTTGGCAATTACGACTTTCACGAATGGACATTCGTCGCAGTGAACCACTTTATCGTCTACATAACTTTCTTGTGGCAGAAACAGCAGCAGGTGGGGTGTCACGACAGGAGGCAGTGTCTATGATACCTCCAGTTGTATTGCAAGTTGAACCACATCATAAGGTAACATTTTTGAAATGAAAATAATGATTTATATACATATTTGTTGGATTTGAGGCTGACATCAGAAGTAAAAGATCAAGAGTTCAGTATTAATTATTAATTAAAGATTTAATTGAATTAAATATCTTAAATCTTAATCAACTATTACAGTGAGATATAACATAGTGTAATTAATCACTATTCTGATAATTATAATATCACTTAAATTTAAACTACAATAATGGCGTGGAATGCCAAAATGGCAGTCAGGGTAGGCTACTGGGACAGTGTCCGTGCACCAAGACGCATCCAAAAGAAATGCGTGCCGGATTTTTTTTTTATGTGTGAAGTATTGCTGTTGGCCCTACTGGCCTTTACAGCATTACTAGTCTTTCGGGCGAGAACTAATGTCCCCTTCCCTGAGGTTGAGCGCGGGGCTCTAAATTAAAACTAAAGTTCGTCCTGAGGGTGTCTCCTATGAGATCGCACCTCGGCTCAGAACGAAATCGGTGGGGAGCGTGCCGGATTAACATTACGATGGTTTTTATACTAAACAGATGACGTCAGGTGCACGTGCCACTAGCGCATTGTTATCGCTGTCCGATATTTTTGACGAACATCTGTTGCCGCCGTCATATTTTAATCATCGTTTGTTTTGGATGGAGCTCCATAATGATCAATGAAATAATCATATATCTATCAATCGTAAATAAAGTCATTTGGAAAAAAAACATGTTACAGATTAATATTCAAAATAAAAGTCTTAAATTTAAACATGTGTGGTGGAATTCTCGTCTTACCTTTTCTATAACTTCTATGAACTCAAAATACTTGTTGGCTTGAAGGCTATATGATTAATTACTCTTTGCTTTTTAGGTATTAGACATGTGCGCCGCCCCGGGTTCAAAGACAGCTCAGCTTATTGAATTTTTACATGCTGAAGAAGACAAGACTCCCACGGGTTTGTACATATAGAAATAATATGTAAATAAATGAATCAGTTTAAGTTATGTTAGGAATATTTGGAGATCCTCTTTTATATTTTACCGCGTTACTTTTAGGTATGAAGACTAAAGAATAGATTTACTTTTTTTTTTGTAATATATGCCTTTTATTTGTGCCAAGAGAGCACAGATTATTTCGCCAATGTCACATGCGATGGAGAAGACACGATGGAGTTTGAACGGAAATAATACATTTACTTATAACAATAAGAAAATATCTTTTTTGACTGCTACCCACTACTATTAAATTATGATCTGATGATCGTATAGGTAGCTTGTTTTCTTATTAATACCCTATAAACAACCTGAGAATCAAAAGTTACCTGTCACGAAAATTTACTATCGCTGGGTACCATTTGAAATCTCAAAAGCAATATCAAGACTCTTTTCAGTATTATGAAATAAAACTAAGAAAAACTTTCTTTTGCCGGTATTAGATGAAGTATTTCTACATTATATTTTTTTGTTTTGTTTTTTTTTTTTTGTTTTTATGGAATAGGTTGGCGGACGAGCATATGGGCCACCTGCTGGTAAGTGGTCACCATCACCCATAGACAATGACGCTGAAGAAATATTAACTATTCCTTACATCGTCAATGTGCCACCAACCTTGGGAACTAAGATGTTATGTCCCTTGTGCCTGTAGTTACACTGGCTCACTCACCCTTCAAACCGGAACACAACAATACTGAGTACTGTTATTTGGCGTTAGAATAATTGGTGAGTGGGTGGTACCTACCCAGACGGGCTTTTTTTTTAACTTCAAGATAAAAGTATAAGCATAGTTTAATAATAATTTCAAACATTTAATTTTATTTCAGGTTTCGTAATGGCGAACGATGTTGACAACAGCCGTTGCTACATGTTGGTGCATCAAGCGAAGAGATTGAACTCATCCTGTATAGTGATCACTAACCACGATTCCGCTGTTATGCCGTCGCTGGTTATAACCGATGAACAGGTATGTTGTCTTGACATGCCAGTTAGTACTGTTGACAGAAAAAACATTTTTCACAACTCAAACTGTGCCTGTCCGTTACGGCTAAACTACTGAACCAAATTTGATGAAATTTGCTGTTAATCAAGTTTCATCCATTCAAGAAAGGACATATGTTACAGTTTTGTTCATAATACCTGACGACCAACCCCTAACACAAAACAAGTAGTTAAATATAAAATAATTGCACTAAAATTTATCTTCAATTACACTAGAAAACTAATAGAGAATATGTGAAACAGTTAATGAATTTTACTAATGTTTTGACGAGCCAATTACTTACAATATAAACTAGGAGTAAAATAGTTTTCTAAGAAGAAATGTCAATGTTAATCATATGAAAGTAATTTAAACATTTCGGGTGTTTCAACACACATGTGACATGTACACATACTTTTTCTACTACACAACTCCATTAGACTTTCATATAGAAAACCAGTTTGGTACCAGTAGTGTTCGGTTTAAAGACATTTATTTCTCATAAAGAACACAAAAGTTCACTTACAATAAGAAATTACAATTATTTTGCCTGAGGGTACATTTAAAAGTCTGCCTTATGTATTGTATACACTGTTGTTATTGTGTACATGTTTAGGTAGTTACATTAACTTATAAATTATTTTGCACATATTCCATTACACGTTTTTTGAATATAGGAAAACTCTTGCTATTAATGATTAAGTCTGATAATTTATTATAAATTTGAACGCCTTCAAATAAAATGTTTTTCTTTGTAGTGTTATCATCAATATCCTTCTGGAACAGTATGTTTTATTTCATTCAGAACCCAGAATCGACTAAGCCGTTGAAGTTTGACCGTATACTCTGTGACGTGCCGTGTTCTGGCGACGGTACACTGAGGAAGAATCCGGATATATGGCTCAAGTGGTCCACCGGTAATGGAAATAATTTGCACGGGTGAGACAATATTTATATACTTGTTTTTGCGAGGCAAACGAAGTTAAAGTTCTTTTAATCTTATGTGTATTTATTCCATGATAATAGGCTATTTGACTGGTTTTTAAAATCCATTTTATATTATTTAGTAGAGGTTAAGGAACCCAGTAAAAGTGGATTTTTTTATTTCTAGTACATATTTGCCGAAAAATATCATATTAAAAATCCCATATTTAATAAACGCGCGAAAACGCTACTTGGATAATATGGCGCTGCAATGGGGTCGTTGACGTCACTTTGCTGTATTTAAATCTGTGGTACATATAGTAGAAAAGCAAGGTTTACACCAAAGTGACTTCATCATAATACCGGCCAATCAGGAGCGTTTTGTGTCACGTGACAAACGTTTGAAAAAATGCATTTTTATTTATTGATTTTTGAATAAATTAAGTATTATTTTCAAGTTTCGTTAGTAAAAAACCATTTTTAAACTCATAATATACACTGATTACAATAATTCACAATTTATTTTTCGCATTGTCAAATAGCCTATACTAAAGAAATTAAAATCAAATTCAAAATGTTCTTTATTCAAGTATGTTCATAAAAGAACTTTTGAATCGTCATGTTTTATTATTGAATTAATTTTAAAGCTACCGTAATATCTTGAAAAGTTTGAATGATATATCTAAATACTGTGGACGAAAACTATACCGTGTGTATACAATCTATTTCATATTGGGAAATTTACTGAAAACTGTTACCAAGGAAAATATATTATTCGAGTTTTAATTTAAACAAAACGATATTATCTTAGTTAAAGAGGTTTATGCATATTAAAATCAATTGCTGTCCTATTTATAGAGGTAACTGTGATGATAAAACAAAATAACTATTTCCAGTTACAGAGGTTTGTTTCGTCCCACTAACAGAGGTGATTCAAAGTGGTGAGAACCTCCGTGGTCGAGTGGTGTGTACACCGGTTTTGGGTTCGATTCCCAGCCGAGAAAATGTAGATTATCATTTGTTTTCTATGTTGTCTTGGGGGTTGGGTGTTTGTTGGTACCGTCGTTACTTCTGATTTTCCATAACACAAGTGCTTTGGCTACTTACATTGGGATCAGAGTAATGTATGTGATGTTGTCTCATATTTATTTATTTATGAGTTCCAGTTATGGAGGTATTTTACTTATCCAGGTTCCACTTAACCAAGTTTCACTGTTTTTTGTAAACAGCGTACAATACCGGATACTCCGTCGTGGTTGTGAACTGCTGGCGGTCGGCGGGAGACTTGTGTACTCGACTTGCTCGTTCAACCCCATCGAGAACGAGGCTGTCGTGCATCGCTTGTTACAAGAGTTCGGGGATTCCGTACACTTGGTGGACGTCGCTGATATGCTGCCGGGACTCAAGTACCAGAAAGGTAAAAACATATATAGGTATATGTCGAGATGGCCCAGTGGTTAGAACGCGTGCATCTTAACCGATGATTGCGGGTTCAAACCCAGGCGAGCACCGCTGATTCATGTGCTTAATTTGTCTTTATAATTCATCTCGTGCTCAGCGGTGAAGGAAAACATCGTGAGGTTGCACGTGACAAATTTCATAGAAATTCTACCACATGTGTATTCCACCAACGCGCATTGGAACAGCGTGGTGGAATATGTTCCAAACCTTCTCCTCAAAGGGAGAGGAGGCCTTTACCCAGCAGTGGGAATTTACAGGCTGTTGTTGTTGTTTGTTGTTGTATATGTCGCAGAATCATATCCAAACATTCGATATATATGACGACCTCCATGGTCGAGTGGTGTGTACCACCGGTTTTCACGGGTACGAGGTCCCGGGTTCGATTCTCGGCCGAGTCGATGTAGATTACCATTAGTTTTCTATGTTGTCTGGGGTCTGGGTGTTTGTGGTACCGTCGTTACTTCTGATTTCAATAACACAAGTGATTCTAAATAATATTAATAAATATTCTCATATTTATTAATATTATTTATTATTTACTATTATCCGATGTGTTAGTTTTGCACATTTAGTCAGTACGCACGTCTGGCGCTGTTGTCCCAGGACCAAAAGACCAAGAGCCTCATTCAACAAAGGAGCATACACTGACAGATTTTGAACCATTGACATCTGTCAACTGACAACCTATAAAACTTAATCACGTTGTGTGTTATTGTCATTCTAATAAATGAGGTCGTATATGGGTAAATTCATAATCTTCGATATATATATAAACTATACTATATTGGGAACTAATATATTATGTTCCTTGTGCCTGTTGCTACATTGGTTTATTCACCCTACAAACCGGAACACAATAAATAGTATTGATGTTTGATGGTAAAAAATCTGATGAGTGGGGGTGTATCTACCTAGAGGGGCTTTGCCAAATATATATGTGTTTCCCTTATGCGTTAATTTAATTAATGAGTTTCGCTATAAATATTGAGTTTTTACAAGTTCGAGTTAAATAAATGAAACTTTTTGAAGTCACTGTCGTTTATTTATTTCACAAAATAACAACAACAACAGTATTGTCACGGAATTTATTATATGTAAATAATTGAAATAAATTAGTAGAAATTCTGGTTTAATTGGAACTGAAATTAAAACTACATAAAACTTGCGTCATTACAGGTATGACCCACTGGCGGCCAGCGTCTAAGGACATGGTGTTTTACGACAAGTTTGAAGACGTGCCAGAGAACTGGCGGACAGTGGTTCGACCACAGATGTTCCCCCCCAAACCTGAAGACGCTGAGAAGTATCATTTAGACAAATGGTAATTAATTAATATATAACATGTCTCGAAAACTTCAATTGATTATAAAGCGGTAATTGTATGACACTCAGGTCTATTCTATTGCTGATTAAATGGCAGGAGGTGTATAGATAAATAATTAAACAAGCTTGACCTTGAATTAACAAAACCTCATTGGTTGATATTTAAAATACTCTTATGTATGTATTGTGTTTGTGAATGAATGATGTTTTGAATGTCGACAAAATTACTGTCGGAATCTTGGAAATGAAATAAATATAAGTAGTTAGGTGGTGTTAGGATTATTAGATATTAGTAAAAAATTAAAATTGTCTATATCTCATTGTCTCTGGTTAGATAGTATATGTAATACTATGCCGGGATATTGCTATAATAATCAGTATATGGAGTAAATAGTATCTAAACAAAAACTCAATAGTTATAATTTAAAAAATATATAAATCAAAATAATTTATCAAAAACTTTAAATGAAGCATAATAAGCATAAACTCGAAACTGAAATGTACCACACCGTCTGTCATCTTTCAATATTTTATACTAAACTGTTTCGTTGGCCTCATGACTCATGAAGACCATTCATAAGGCTTATTTATCGAAATCTTGTAAAGATTGAAATATAACGAAAAGAAACGAATCATTTCTCCGATTTTTTTTTTAATTTTGTGAAAGCTACCTTTGAATATATTTTTATTTTTTCAGCATAAGGATTCTACCCCACCACCAAGATACGGGTGGATTTTTCGTAGCCGTATTCGAGAAGACCGCTCCATTACCCTTTGAGAAAGAATCAAAACCAAAACCTCAGAATGAAACAGAGAACGAAAAGAAGGAACCACCGAAGAAGAGGAGAAGAATGGGTGGTTACAGAGAAGATCCCTTCGTATTCTTCTCCGGGGACACAGAGGACGTATACCCTTCGATAAAGGAGTTCTATGATCTCGACGATTCATTCGATTCCACGTGTCTGTTAACAAGATGTCATGTTGGCAAGAAAAAGAATATTTACTTAGTGTCACCGATAGTGAAAGACGTGGTGCAGAAGAATGAGGCCAACATAAAGATTATCAATACCGGCGTTAAGACGTTCGTGAGATGCGACAATAAGAACATGACTTGTCCGTTCAGGTAAGCGCTGTTACACTCATATATATCTCTACATATACAACAACAACAACAGCCTGTAAATTCCCACTGCTGGGCTAAAGGCCTCCTCTCCCTTAGAGGAGAAGGTTTGGAACATATTCCACCACGCTGTTCCAATGCGGGTTGGTGGAATACACACGTGGCAGAATTTCTATGAAATTTGTCACATGGAGGTTTCCTCACGATGTTTTACTTCACCTCTGAGCACGAGGTGAATTATAAAGACAAATTAAGCACATGAATCAGCGGTGCTCGCCTGGGTTTGAACCCGCAATCATCGGTTAAGATGCACGCGTTCTAACCACTGGGCCATCTCGACTCACATCTATACATATAGTTCGCCACAATTTAGATGTCGCATCGGCAAAAATCGTAAAACCGATCACATCTGAATTAAGTACGCTATCCCAAATTATCAATATTTATTTCTTACGTGAATGTGATCTTTACACAAACGTAACAACGTATATCATATATTCGTCAATTTGACACGTCGTCAATTTGCTTTCTCGGGTTGAACTGACGCGAGAATCTATAGCGACTTATAGCGTCGAATGGCGCGATAGGGAGCTTTTTTCTATTGGTTGTAGAAATCGGCTGGAATCGATTTTATTCAATTTGCCGATGCTATGCATAAGTTGTGTCGTACTATACATACATACATCATAACCGTAACAATCAATCTTCTTTACTGTAGCGTAATTGTAGGACATATAAAATATGTCAATCTAAAATCCTTGTATATACATGCATCTTTGGATGAGTATGCACCTGATCAAGCCAACTATATAATAATTAGATATGGAGTTTATCTATTTATATAATTAAAATAATCAGTGTTTTTATTATTTCTCTTTTTCAGGCTATCCCAAGAAGGTCTTCAAAGTATATCCCCATACATCGGTCCGAAGCGTCGCGTGGACATCTTAAAGGAGGACCTAGTACTGGTGCTTCAGAACGACAACCCGAGCAATCCTCCAGACTTGTCGCTGTTCTCAGAGCACACGCAGAATTTAGTTAAAGATTTCGGTAAAATATTTTATTATTTTATGATTTGATTTCGGTAAAATATTTTATTATTTTATGATTTGATTTCGGCAAAATATTTTATTATTTTATAATTTGATTTCGGTAAAATATTTTATTATAGAGCCGAGATGGCCCAGTTGTTAGAACTCGTGCATCTTAACCGATGATTTCGGGTTCAAACCCAGGCAAGCACCACTATATATAAGTGCTTAATTTGTTTTTATAATTCATCTCGTGCTCGGCGGTGAAGGAAAACGTCGTGAGGAAACCTGCATGTGTATAGTTTCATTGAAATTCTGACACATGTGCATTCCACCAACTCGCATTGGAACAGCGTGGTGGAATATGTTCCAAGCCCTCTCCTTAATGAGAAAGGAGGCCATTTGCCCAGCAGTGGGAAATTTACAGGCTGTTACTTTACTTTTACTTTATTTTATTATTTGTCACTATAAAAACTGTCCTGCCAATATAACTATATTGGTAGCGTTGGTATTAAATCAAAATAAACTTTATTCAAGTAGGCTTTTACAAGCACTTTTGAATCGTCATTTTACAACCAAGTGAAGCTACCACCGGTTCGGAAAGTCGATTCTACCGAGAAGAACCGGCAAGAAACTCAGTAGTTACTCTTTTTTAACATTTAAAAAAATACAAAGTCATGTTAATTATATACAATTATTTAAATTAATGTATCCTGCTTGGAAGTCAACAGGTATCAACTCCACGCTTTTTTATCATCTATAAAATCTTGTATCGAATAATATGCTTTTTCTACCAATGTATTTTTTACAACAACAACAGCCTGTGAATTCCCACTGCTGGGCTAAAGGCCTCCACTCCCTTTGAAGAGAAGGTTTGGAACATATTCCACCACGCTGTTCCAATGCGGGTTGGTGGAATACACATGAGGCAGAATTTCTATGAAATTTGTCACATGCAGGTTTCCTCACGATGTTTTCCCTACCGCTGAGCACGATGAATGAAAAGATGAATGATGAAGACAAATTGAGCCCATGAATCAGCGGTGCTTGCCTGGGTTCGCGCGTTCTAACCACTGGTTCTGCGTTCTGTATTTATTACAAACGATTTTTTTTTTATGGTATAGGTTGGCGGACGAGCATATGGGCCACCTGATGGTAAGTGGTCACCATAACCCATAGACAATGACGCTGTGAGAAATATTAACTATTCCTTACATCGTCACTGCGCCACTAACCTTGGGAACTAAGATGTTATGTCCCTTGTGCCTGTAGTTACACTGGCTCACTCACCCTTCAAACCGGAACACAACAATACTGACTACTGTTATTTGGCGGTAGAATAACTGATGACTGGGTGGTACCTACCCAGACGGGCTCGCACAAAGCCCTACCACCAAGTAATTCGATTCGAATTTAATAAACGGCAAAGTTAGAAATGTCTGCGGAGTTTGTTATTGTGTGTGCTGTGCTGTGTCAGCGAGCGGCAGCTGTGTGCTGCAGCACGAGGGTTCTCCGAGGCTGGTATTGGTGGGCTGGCGGGGCGTACGCTCGCTGCGCGCCTACACAGCAGCCTCCGACACCGTGCACTTATTGCGCCTGCTGGGTGCCGACTACAGCAAATACGGTAACTTTATTGCACAACACATTACACGACAATGGGTAATAGAGAGACAAAAAAAAAAACAAATGGTGCGCAAAGGCGGTCTTATCGCTTATAGCGATCTCTCACAGATAACCTTTGGTGACAGGAACTTAAGACGAGAGAACAGTTAAGTGCAAATAGAATTAATAGTTAAGAGATAATAACTATAATTTAAGTAGACTAATATTGCAGTATAATAATAAACTACACACAACTACATCCAAATAATACACATATAATAATATAATATACATATAATATATATCAATATATATACATAATTATAAACTACATATTATTTCATACTTACATACATTCTTGGGATATGGACAGATAATAGTTTTTCAAGCGATGTTTAAAGATGGACAAAGATTTCGATTGCCGAATATCGTTGGGTACTACTACTTACTATATATACTTACTAGCGGTCGCCCGCGGCTTCGCCCGCGTAGATAACGGTTCATAATCAGTCTTCTAATATCCCTACTGCTGAGGCACGGTCACATTTGAAGAATTACTGCAACCGGCGCTTGGATCTATTGTGATAAACCTCAAATTCGTGATCACAACACCTCAGCCAGACCAACATCAGCCACGAATCTGATGAGGTTCTTAGGGTCGGAGGCCATTATGCCCTCTAAGGACCGGAGTTAGAACATTTTATAGTTCTATCTTTTATAGTTTAGGCATCATACGCAAAAAATCAAAAATCAATCAAAAATCTTTTTTGGTAGATTTTTTCCTTTTTTGTCTGAAAAACCCAAAATATCTTACGGAACCCTATTTTTTTTTTCAAAATAAAATTTAGCTTATGTTATGCGGGATTAATTTAGCTTTCGAATGGTGAAAGATTTTTTAAAATCGGTCCAGTAGTTTTTGAGCCTATTCATTACAACCAAACAAACAAAGTTTTCCTCTTTATAATATTAGTGTAGATGTGGTTGGTTTACACTACACTAGAAATGAAATTCACTTACTCGTATAATGTCCATATTACGAGTCAACACAAAAGTCAGAAGGCACACTTAGTTTTATAGTACAGTAATACGCAAGCACAAGAATTAGGAACACAAGCACAGATAGGAAAGCAGATGAAATTATAAAGATGAGAAGAAAATAAGTATGTAATTATGAGAGCAGTCTTAAGCGTATAGGAATAAAGTCTAAGGTTGCTTAGCAAAGTTATTAGCGAGCGCGAGCGGGTCAAGCGTATGAAAGCCGTCGGCGAACTGACTCGTTGTTTTGCGAGTTGCGTAGACAAAGGATTGTCCGATCGGCGCGTGCGGTGCTTAAGACGTTGCTTCTTGGGCCGCTAAGAATGTGGATAAAATAGTCCCACACTTACTTACTATATACGTGAAAAAAAAACATGTTCAATTTTTTTTTTGGGCTTCTTGGGTGGCCGTTATGCCCTGCGCACTCTAGATATCAATCGATCAAACACTTATTTTGATCGATTGATGATGAAGCGTTTAATTTGTGCTTATAATTTATCACGTGATGGTCGCTGAATTAAAACTTCATGAGAAAGTCTATCTATAGTCTATCAGACGAAGTTCTGTGATATGTATGTAACCTACCAATAAAGAACGTTTTTAATCAATCCAGGTCGGTGAAATAAACTCCAACCTTAAGAGAACAGGTGTTTACTTAATAAAAACCTATTCAAAACCATATAATTGTGACGTATTTTAAAATGAATTTACCATTTTCAGATATAAATAAATTCAAAAAAGAGACGGAAGAAGATAATGAAAAATCCACAGAAATGGCTTCACAGTCTACAAAGGATAATGATCTCAATGACGTTGACATTAGTGAAGATAAGAGTATTGCAAATGAAAATAATACATGAGGATCAATATATAATATGAATATAATTATATTAAATTCATGATCTGATTTTCATTTTACCACTAATTCACCATCATTTAAATATTTAATTAGTTATTTTTAAAATAGCAACACTAACAGCTACAAAATGGAATTATTAAAAATTAAGTAATACATTATGACATTGGCAGAATAACTTGTGCATATGTGATAATATGTCATGAAAAAGATTTTCAAATGTTTATGTATTAATGTAATTGTATCATATACAGCTGTAATTAGGAGACATTATTATCAGTGGCGGATTTACGAATAGGCTAAGTAGGCTGGAGTCTAGGGCGGCAGATTTAGTGCGGCGGCAAATTTAGCCCAAATTTGTTGTTATCTTACAGAAATAAAAAAAAAACTTAAAATTATATCTACATACACATTACGTCCGTAATCCGTATACTCGTCACTACATAGCGGGTTGGATAACTAATCTAGTAACTGACTGAAATATCACCTAGCTTAAAATCATACTAATAACGGGAAGAAAACGATGTAATGAGGACGACAGAACACAAATCATAAATGTTGCAAAAACAAAAATTAGGCGCGGCAAAAATTGAATAGCCTACTAACAACGGCAGATTTGTAAATCCGCCACTAATTATAATCACTATAACTTGTTTCAATATAAATAATGAATATTATACAGAAAAGGAATAATAAATAAAATCACAGATTACATAAACAATTTATTCATTCCATCTTCCAAACTCGCTCAGTCACGAGCGATAACAATCCTTACAGCCTTCAGTTTACAGGCCAAAGTGCTGATACCAACATAAAAGTGCGCTTACATTAACGTATACATTAAACAATAACCTGTACACACTAATTAAACAATAATAAACAACTTAGAAAATAAAGTAAAGAATTAATACAAAATTACATTTAAAACTATATTGCATATTAAAATAAAATATCTTATTTAAAATTATTTCAAAAATAATTTGAGGTACTAATAAAATGTTCATATTAATCATGTTATTTTTAAAAATATTCATTCAATTAATAAAAGGTAAGTCTTGATTTTTCGTATTTCTCATCAAAATTACCATTCCATATAATATTTTAGCTTTAAATTTTGAAGCTCATAAGTTTTTATTTCATTTCTTTCAAATGAATATTTAGATGATTTAAAAAATATTATTAAATACCACCAAACCAATTCGCCAATTTATACTAGGTGCTTTTATTTTAACAATACCTACCAATTTTCGTAAATATTTGGCAATTTTGAATAAATGAATGAACAATTTTGAGCCAATTATCATTTTACATTCAATGTATTCTGATTGAACGTAATAAGAGTACGAACCTATATTAAAAAAACACTTTTAATATTGTTTTTTTTTTAGTTTATAATCAAAATTGTTTTCATTGAATAAGGTAATTTATATCTATAATAAAAAAAAATATTCAGCTGATTAAGGCTAGTTATTCAATATAGAAAGTTATGTTACCATTTTTTATTTCTCACATTAATTATTTTTTTAATTTTGTCAAGCATAAATTGATAAGCAATTGTGTAATTTTAAGAATACATTTTTCAGTCCATTCATTTCAATAATACTTACTCTTTTAGAAATACGCTTAGAAATTCATAAATTGGTTTTCATCATAAAGCTTAGGAGCAAAATTTATAATATACATAAGTCTTGCCAATTGCACATTTAAATTTCAATATATATTTTTTTATATTTACGATCGGACGTTTCTTGTGTAAAGAAAAATAGATATGCTTGGAGATAGTATTTTAAATAGGAAAAATAACAGTGTTTATCAGAATTAAAACTACTATTTTTATTATTACACTATAAACAAGATTTTATACTCATTACTCAGACATGAATCATAGCTAAAAGTGTATGAAATCGTAACAAATCAATGTTTTCAATTTTATAAAATTAGAATGTACCTTTAGAATATTAATTGGACCCTATTATAGAGTTCTAGGAATAATTATTTTGTTTTTTTCTTACATTATCTGTCAAATGGATTTATGAAGTTCGCTAATGTCGTGTAATCTAAGCGTGTGATTTTTCCTAAGTTGGACTATAGATTGCAGCAAATATTAAAAGAATAGTTGCAATAGTATCTAAAATAGGTTTCAAAGATGACTCGTTATTAAAACGTTATAAGTAGAACAAATGACGTATAAAATCCCCGATTCCCTTCTCGATTCCTACTTTTATGGGTAACAAATATATGTAGAATTCATTTTACTTTTATTTTTATTAAACAACCAATAACTATTATTTAAAATTAATTATGGCATCAAAGTATACCTATAAGGCCTTTTTAATACTCAGCAATAGTTGTCAGGCTCTACGGTCAAATAACGCATGCGCAGTGTTCAAATATAATATCTTAAACATAATAGGCGCTCTACACTCACGCAAGAACTTCTCGCGAGAACTTGTTCTGGGTACACACTCACAAGGTTCTCGTTACAGCGTTTTCGGCTCCTTTGTCGCGCGCCAACAAACCGACAAAAATCGGAGTACAAGACGAGAACCATGCGAGAACCCACGAATCGGTTCCACATTTATGTTTCTCGTCTACTCACGTCCTCGCGAGATTCCGCGAGAGTGTAGAGCGCCCCCATAACGCAAAAAAAAATGTTTACCTTTGTGATGTGACTTAATGACGTCAGTGAAGTAAATAATAAATATTCTATATTGCTTGTTTCTAGGACTTTGTATGTAATGCAAACAATTAATAACTTTATATTTACATTAATTATTAAAAACCAAGCGTCGTTATTGTTTTGACATATAGGTATTTATATATATATCATATAAGTTTACAATTACCTGTTACAAAAGAATTTTACAATATACAATTAAATAATACCTACGCTTCCTGACTTAATGATTATTTCAAGTTTTAGTGACTGAAGAACAATTTCGAAAATGTAAGAAACTGTTATTACACTAACACAATAAAGTAAAACATGAACAAAACTCAAAATAAGTATTCCAAGTAAGAGAAGGAAATAAACCAATAGAAACCAAGGAAATAAAAATAAATAATTTTAAATAGATATTTTTCTACCCCGTAGATGATTTTTTTTTTTAATATAAATAGTTGTTCAAGAATGAAAGAATCCTTTACTAACAATTAGGAATATCGTTAAAACGATTTAAAGTGTGTTGAAACAATTGGTAACACAGATTATATAAACAAAAATAAATTTTAACGTTATAACAAAAAATAACGAATCAGATTTGACATTGACTTTTTGATATAGTAACTTAGAAATGACGCATAGTTACGTTACTTATTTTTTTATTATTTATTATTTTACATATTTACAATTTTATTTATAAAAACATGTAATGCATTTTGCAACGCTATCGTCTTAACTAATTTAGGTACGCCTGAGACTCCATTAGCTTACAAAAATATCTAGCTTTAACTATACAGGATAAGTTTTTGAGATAAAACATACTGAAATCAAGCAATAGTCATTAATCTAGAAATAGAAGCGAGTTATTCAAATGAAAAGATAATTAAGGTTGGTATTATTTCGAAAATCATAAAAAATTCGCAACTAATGATATACCTATAGTGTCATCTCAAAAACTTACCAATAAATATTTAAATAGGACATCGTGCTTAGTACGAAATGAGAATGTTTATATTCAATTTAATATCTACAAGTTACTAAAAATGTATTATAAGCCGGTAAAAGTGAAGAATACCTATTTCTTTATTTATATTTAGCGAAAGTCAGGAAATGTTCAGATGGCTACCAACTAATGTTCTGATGTTTCCATTGTGGATATAGTTACACTGGCTTATTCAACTATCAAATCGGATTTAGTCACAATTATAAAGTAGGACGTAGTTGCGCAAAGCCTCCAAAGGATGAACCTTTAGATATTATGATGCATATTTTTTATGCCCTAGACTCATCCCATGGACTGCAACATCGGAAATTTTGCATCTCCGTTGTTGGCTTTTAAGGTATAAAGAGGCTCATATCTTGAAGTTTCTCAAGTCGTATTGTCTTAGATAAGCCGACTGTTGGGCCACAAACATTGTAAAAGCAGCTTTGTTGTGTATTATGTTGTCACGAGTTGTACAAAATTTAATATTTTGAAGTGATGTCCGAAAATAGAATTCAGCGGTCAGGATTCATCAAAACAATTTCTTGGATCCCGGTAGGTATATTGGTAGTTGTGATTCAACTTCTCTGTGCAAAATCGATACATTGCGCAGATTGGAGCTTGATCATTAAAAATTGTGCTGCTCTAGCGCATTTGACCATGTTTAACAACGGATATTCTAGGTTAAATACGGTCAAATGGAAGAAACTGGTACTGGGAAGCTCCAGTTCAGAGAAGAAAACAGTACTCCACGTGGTGTGGAATTTGTGTCTTATATAGTTTTAGGAGATGAGCCGTCGTGTAGTACTGTCTCACTTCACTGGACACACCGAGATCTTTAGCTGCCACTTTGGCCTTATCCTCCACTTGTCTGCGGAACTGTACCACTTTTCAAATTCTGATTTCAATTATTCTGATAATAACCGCAGCAATAAAAGAGAACTTCTTTAAAATTAGGAGATACGAGAAACGCTTATTTGAGAAGCCAAAACGCAAACTTTGCCTATTTGATTGGAATTGGACGAAGTTCAGTGGAAATAAAACTAGCTATAACGGATTTGAATCGTGTATATTAATTATTTTTAACATCCCGACGTTTCGAGCACTTTACAGCGTTCGTGGTCACGGGTAGACTACCCGTGACCACGAACGCTGTAATATACCCGATTCTAATCCGTTATAGCTAGTTTTATTTCAATGTGTAATCGCGAAGTTCAGTGGGTCCGAGAATTTCTTTATAGATATTTGATTTCAAATATAAGTTTTTTCCAATTCTTCTCAACGTTTTAACGAGAAATTCTAGTTTATTTCAACAGAAAAATGTTCTTAGTACTGCACCGATGTCAAACTGAAATGCGCCTTATTCTAGCCTTAAATATTATATTTTTAAATCTATACCAGCAACAAATTATCCCTCACCTAAAATCCTGATTCATTTTAACATCTCAACCCAATATCACAGTGGGTGATGTGGTATCTAATAACTAATTAATTTACTACTATTTATAAGATATTTAACTATTATATTATGAAAAACTATTGTATGCCTATAAATATAACGTTATTTTTAACGTTATTTATATTTTAAAGCAGTATTTAATAAAAAGTTTTTAAGTCAGATATTTTTAGAATAGGAACAAGGCCTTTTTATTTAATATCTACACTAAAGTTTTCTACTATCTAGTTCAACTATGGGAATTTACTCAGGGTTGTCTTTTTACTGTCGTTACTACTCAAAACATAAAAATAATCAGTAGTAATGGCAAATAATTATACCTATACAATAATTAAATAAATAATATTAAATAAAGGTCCCTTTGTCTACTCTAAATCCATTTGACTATACATAATGTAATTGAAAACAAAATAACTGAAAATTAATTTTGTGATGTAATTTATCTGTGGTTATTTTTATTTAAATAATTCTATCATAAACAATGTTATTTTTTCTATTTACAAAACTATAAACATGAAGCACCCAAAAATATAAGTAAATATTAAACACATGTCATTAAATTCAATAAAATATAACAAGAAAAACAATTTAATTTGACATAAAGTATATAAGAAACTATTAAAAAGGTTTATTGCTACAGTAAGAAAAGAAGGTACTACACTAATTTAATTTTAATATTTATATGAATATGATGAGACAACTACTTCAAAATTATAACAGACGATTATATTCTATATGAAATCCATGATTAACAAAACTAAACGACGTAAATGAATTTTATACGTATGATGTGTCAAAGATCATAATTCCTTTAATTTATGAAATAATTGTGCCTTGTAATCAATGTTGTTTATTAGAAAATGTGCTTCACCTTTAAATAAATTGTAAGCAAAAGACGGAATCCATAACATCGGACGGTAAAATGGACAAGGAAGCTGTCTGTGCCTTAGATACAGAATAGGGAAATAATATATACAATTAATATAAAAAAATGCTTAATATTGCTATGTAAAAAGAGTAAAAATATTTAACCTTTTAATGCGAAGAAGTTTATTTTTTTTAAATCTATTTCTTAATTAAAGGACGTGCCGCAGTACAAAATTATTACATGAATAATTTGTGAATTGACTTGTTTATGATAATGTTTTAAAAATATATTAAACCCATTTTAAACTGTTATGCTTTAAGTTATAACATAAAATATTTTGCCGACCGAAATTCTTAATTTAATAAGATGAATCGATTTAGGCCTTTTCCTACAAAAAAAAATTAAACTAAAATCTTAATGCCATCAAATTTCTTACATTCTTGCTTCAATTTTTTTATACTTATAAATAAAAACAACCTACAACCTTAATATTGCACTTGAATTCTCATGATAACGTCCACTTAAATTCAAAATAATTTTAAAAAGTGTGTTTTAAACAAAAGCCGAAACGTTAAACTGATATAATATTTTTTTAAGTGACAATATTAATCAGATGACATGGATATCCTGCCGCTTCCATTTCTATTTGAGATTGAGTCTTGAGAAGCTTCAATGACGCTAGTCAATATATTTTATGTAACTGTCACAATTCAATTTATTCTTCATGGCCGGCAAAGCGTTATTCCTAACAGGTTTAACATTCTTAAATATTTTAACTATTAATTAAGTTTATCAAATTTTTTTAAAAGTAAATGAAGTGTACAAATTCTTCGAATGTCTACATCATATCAAATTTAGTTATAAAATTATGTTTAAATAGTTAGTAATGAAATAATAAAGGAATTATTAAAATTGCAACGTTAATTAAATAATATAAACAAACACCGCAACCTAATCGTGTCCTATAGTTTTTTCTTAATTATTGTAAACACCAAAGAAAATTAAGCGACTTATCTGCTCTGTGGACGAAAATTTAAGCCTCAATTTTGCTGCCTCAGTCGTGGATTGCGTGGACATTGCATCAGGTGCCTTTGCCATGGAAGGTCCCGAGCCAGGACATTTGTTAGGCAGTATGGACATTTCCATTCGTCAAAGCTTAATGCTAGAAAAAAAATGAATTGCAATATTATTACTTAAGTAGCTAATTTAAAAAAAAATGGTTTGATTTTCTTTATTTATCAGGAAATTTTAATCCGTCACTAAAATTTTTTATTACAAGAGAAATAAAAATAAATAATTAAAAATTTCTATATAATATAGCTTGTCAAAATAAGTTTGTCAAAATGAGTTTTTTCCTCTGTTCTTCTCGGGCCTGGGAGTCCTTTTCCGAACCGATGGTAGTGTTTATTTGACCATCAATAACTAAGTGTAACGCGTAATATTAAATAAAAGAATTTGAGTATAAGTTTAAGTTTGAATCTAATGAAACTTTGACTGCTTTCTGTCTTTGTGTGGGAATTATAAATTAAAATTTAATTTAAAATATGATGCGTTTCAAAGATGTATATATGTAGATACTTACGGATGCAATTGACGTGATAATCGCTCTCATCCGACCGTAGCGCTGCGCCACACTTTTGACATGCCTTCCAGAGACCCTCGCTAAGCGAACACTCCTCTACAAGTTGTTGAAAATAATACTCTTATAAACTTTGCATATTTATAGTTGAAAGTACAAATAATTATTTTCTTGTATTTAGAAGATTATGAGGTGCCTTGAAATTAATGTTATAACTTCAACCTCATCCCAAATGTTGGATTGTGACCTTTATTTTAAATAAAGGAGAATATAGAGAGATATGAAATCCGTGTTAAACAAAACTAAACAACTTAAATAAATTTTATACGTATGAAGTATAAAAGATGATAATTCCTTTAATTTATTAAACAATTGTGCATTGTTATCAATGTCTTAGAGATAGCGCTTATAAAAAGTTCTATACGTATAAATTCATAGAGAATAAAATATCAGCGGTAGGCACGAGAATTACCCAGCAAATGCGCGTGTAGAACTCTCGCTTCGAGCGCGAGATGGCAGTGCGGACAGCGCGCCAGCAGCACGCAGCGTCGCCAGTAGTGCGCCTCCAGTGCCGCCGCGCGCACGCGTCGACCGCACCACGAACACGATGTACTGGCAATTATCATACATTTAAATATTATGAAACCCCGAGAAGCTCATCTAATCATCAATCAATTGACCATCACCAATACCAAGTAAAAAGCACAAGGGATGTAATATCTTGGATCCCGTGGTTGGCAGCACGTTGGTTTAAGGAGAGGTTTCTTGTCGAAGCAATGCAAATATCTATGGACGTAGGAAGCCACTTAAAAATCAGGAAGTTTTTAAGTGGCCTTCTACGTCTATAAACACTCGTCACATAAGCTCGTCAGCCTTCCTAAACTAAATAAATATGGAGGAAAAATTGGATAAATAGCAATTAAATAACAAGCATTAAATTTAGCATCACAATTATATCACACAGACCTAAAAAAGGCAAGTCTGATTAAATTTGGACAATAAAGCATTCTCGTCATAATTGGGTACTAACTTGCAAACCGGTTCTGGAGTAGTTTCGCTACTCGCGTCAACACCGACGGCTTCGTATCCTTCGAACTGATGTTCACTGTTGGACATTTGCTGTCTCCTTCCTGTAACACGTTTAGCATTAACATAACAAAATTTAGGACATAACATATCTGGTCGTATTATTGCCTGTATGTTAACATATATTCGCTCCGTCCTATTACATTATAAATATTTTTACCTGGGCTATAATATCCGCTTTCATCCATTTGACTATGTTCATCTAAATGCAAGTTTCTAACACCGGCCACCAGCTTGGGTGACTCCAAACCTACATCTCTAAAATAATCAGCCTTAAGTTTAGGTGAATCAAGACTTCTACTGTCTGAGTCACATCTCAGATCACTTCTTGACATCTGTGGGGAATCCATCGGTAATGAGTCCATGCTACGGAGATCGTTCTTCGATGTTTTCGGTGATCCAATAGTTGGGGAGTCTCTGTATTCTAAGTGCAAAGGTTCGTACACAGTCGCGGGTCGCTCTTTTAGCTGAGGCTTAGAGGGATCGTGGTCGTAGTGAATCATGGAATGACGGTTTTCTATGTTTCGATTTGTTCTACGGTATATCACGTCGTCAGTTTGCTTTTCCTCGAAATGTACCTAAAATTATGATGATCTTCTAATTATGGTTGAACTTTTTATTTAATATATATAAGTATGACATGAGTTGAAATATTATTACCTTTTCACTACCAGTTACAGAGGATCTTGGTGAATGTTTAGGACTGACTGCGCTATCTAGTCTGAGTTTATTATAGCCAGGGAAATTGGTGCCCTCTTTTGACTTCCCAGTTGGCGTATACCTCTTAGTAGGGGACTTTTTTAAACTGCTTTTTGTCCTCGATGTTGTAAAACTACCGCTTAAACTGGATGGCGCTAATGTACCTCCACTTGCACTTGATTTTAAGCTATATGAAGATGTGGCATCTAATGATGACGTCATGCCAAAGGATGTGCTCATACCGCTCACGGTTGTGCCACTTCTGGTGGATTGACTAACGCTCGCTTCGAGATTTGAATCTGCAGTTGATTGATCCCCACCATTCAGTATCTGTTCTTCGGTTGGTGCCTGATTCAACATTTTCTGTAAAATTTCATTACTTAATAACAAAATCATAATATGAATTACCTTATTAAACAAAATGGGATTTAAAAAACAACGGTGTACCATTTTTCTTAAGTTAAGTACTTTTGGAAACACACCAAATAAGAAACTACCTGAGTGTCAATAAATATTCACTTAAAGTTTTTAATAGGTGTACAAATAGTGTACAAATAGTTTTGAGGGGTTTACAAAAGATGGCATAACTAGAATACAATACATGTACAACATAAATACCTGCATATCAATTCTGTCAAATTGTTGAAACAGATGTCTGTAAATAAGATTCCGTCTTGTGACAGCATCATCTGGGGGTAGTTGAGCTCTGACGACCCTCGGGGATCTCGCATAAGCAGCTAAGAGTATACGTTCGGCAGCAGCTCGCACTGACCCTGCAGCATGCTGGGCACCAGCAGCGCCACATTCTGCTAGACGCCGCACCGTAAGACCGCTGGACAGAAGTTAAAACAAATCAGTACATATTCGTTCTCTTATAATTTATATTTCACGAGTCATTTTCAACAGTCTAATTTAGTTCTAATTCCATTTCTGTCTACCATAATCTTATGGTAGGTATTTAATTATGTTTTTTTTTTTTTATATATAGCTAACTTCGACTTTATTTTAAATCGCATCTGCGTAAAAACGTTTGAAAAATGGCCATTTTATTATGACATATATAAACGAACTGGCTACTGGGCCACCTGATGGTGACTGGTCACCACCGCCCGTAGGCATTGGCACAATAAGATATTCCACTGGCTCACTCATCCATCTAACCAGAACACGACAATACAAAGAATGTTTGCTTGGGTAGAATGTATGATGAGTGTGTGGTAGTAATAACCCAGTATGCAGGGCTTTCACAAATCCTTACATAATGGTTCATAATATCCTTGTTATCAAAAATAAGCTAAGTTCTTTCTCGCTTTCACTGATGTTTTTTATTTTATCTGAATGAGATTCGGTTTTGTTATTTGTGAGAAGTAGTTTCTTATTATGCATTAGAAATTTATGGGCTAATTCAATGCACATTTATAATTTAGAATAACAGTCAACCGTGATGACGTAATCACTACCCCAGACATAAAAAAATAAGTGTCATCCATCCTTTGATGTTTTTATAATTCTGTGAGTATTTATTCAATCCTTGTTAACAAGTTAAACATATGACAATGTTGAAAACGTTGACATTAAGATAACGTGATCTGCCAACGCAATACCTACGCAATCCTTTCAATGAAATGAATATTAAATTCCATTTTTTATAATCTATGACGTAATAATTAATTGTATTGTTCTTGTTATTCGCTTTACCATTCGAAGGGGATATAGCTCAGTGGTAGAGCAATCGACTGCAGATCGATAGGTCCCTGGTTCAAATCCGGGTGTCCCCTAGCTTTTTTATATGGAATATTATTTTTTAATAAATAATTTAGATTTTTTTAAGTTAAATTAAATAATATAAAGAATTACATTCGTTCATAAACCGATATAAAGGCTAGTCTATCTATAGGCATCGCGTTCAGCGATAATTAACTTTGTGAGGAAACTTGCATGTGTAGGATGGAATACTGCCACATACTTATTAGATCCATATTGCAGCAATCGATATCAGAACAGATTTATTAGTGGAATAAGTTTATTCCACTATGAGTTGCCACCATTTCTATAAGAACTCTTAAGTAAAGTAGTAAAGTAACAGCCTGTAAATTTCCGACTGCTGGGCTAAGGCCTCCTCTTCCATTAAGGAGAGGGTTTGGAACATATTCTACCACGCTGGTCCACTGCGGGTTGGTGGAATGCACTTGTGGTAGATTTCGATGAAGTTAGACACATGCAGGTTTCATTACGATGTTTTCCTTCACGCCAAGCACGAGATAAATTATAAACACAAATGAAGCACACAAGGTTTGAACCTGAAATCATCGATTAAGATGCACGCGTCCTAACCACTGGGCCATCTCTGCTCTTAAAATATTATAATTACAAGGTGTTTAAAGATACTGAGCGAGAAAAAAAGGGAGGCAAACTTCATCTGCATAGTTCTTTACGTGATTTCAAGCAGTTTACTCGACTGTAAGCCGCGTAAAACTTCGTCCCATTAGCACTTACCTATTCTTATCTGTTGAAATGCCATGACTTAGAATGAGCTGTTCCAACATCTGGAGACGAGAGAGGGCGAGGCGAGGATGCATAGAAGCAGCAACAGGGCGGACCAGCTGTTGCGGTATCAAGTGGAGACTCCTGAAATAACACCACAAGTAATCATGATATTTAAAATAAGAAAAAAGCTTTCCTGACAAATATGTGGTTTGACATAAACTCTCAATATAGCTCAATTACTACCAATTGCATGAAATACGTAAATCTTAGGTTTGTTTATCTTTTTTCCTTCCATTGGAATAGGCTAAAGCTTAGTATAGTACAACACAACTTAGACGTAACAGAAACCAGAAACGAACGTTAAACATGCAGATGTAATTGTTATATATATCTCATGTATTATTTATTATACTAAGTAATCCATTTACATGTATCGTACGACACTACTTAGATGTAACATCGGAAAATTCAATAAAACCGATTACTGCTGAATTACACAACCTATAGAAATAGCTTCCTATCGCCCCATTCAACGCTATTCGTCGCTATAGATTCCTGCGTCAGTTCAATCCGAGAAAGCAATTGCATGTAAATCGACGTGTTACATTGACGAATATATTAGGTCAAATGATATTACAAGCTATTACGCTTATGTAAAATCATATTCACATAAGAAATTAATATTGATAATTTGGGATAGCGTGCTTAATTCGGATTTGATCGGTTTCATCAAGTTGTGTCGACTATACATGCAATGTAAATGGATTTACTTAGTATAATAAATAATACATGAGATATAACAATCATAATCGTTTGGTTCTAGCTTGTTTCTGTTACGTCATTGATCTATTAAAAACAAACCTGACTAGAGGACAGTCGGCGACGGTAAGTACAGTGTGTTGTGCGGTGGAATGCACGCGAGGCGCCGGGTCTCCGCAGGCGCGAAGCAACTCTGGCAGAAGCTTCTCAAGACAACGCCCGACTTCTGCTGCACAAACTCTGAAAGTGTTTTTCTTATTATTATTTTATCTATAAATAAGTGTACTTACTAACTTACTACAATGTTATTTGAAGTGGTTGTATTGTTATAAAATTTGTCTCTTTCTTTCCAATGGTAAATTAATAACGATAGAAAGAGAAATCAACGTGTACCTTTGATTCGTAATGCAACGTTTATAAATAAGACCTTTAATAATGCTGTAATGAAATGATCAAAATCATTAATATTACTTAAATATTAAATATTCATACGACAAATCATATGAATATTTCATATTTAAATAATATTAATATTTGAATTTTAAATATAGGTTTTTTTGTTGAATATTAAGATATTTATCGAATCATTAGGAAAAATGTTGTAGTGATACATAAAAATACAAAAAAGAATATAAAAATAAACGTTTTACTTTCGAATCTACACAAATTGATTTTTTTTTGTTATGCTAACGCATACACCAAAATATTAGTCAAGTGTATGCTTGTATTATTCTTATAACAGTTCTATTTTATTTAATATTCTGTTATTACCTGTCTGGTACAAATTCTTTGAACAAAACTCTGACAACTTCATTAGCTTGGCTGTACACGGAGAACACTTTGTCTCTCAGCGCCCTTTGGAGGAGAGTTGCAGCGGCTCTCGCGGTCTTGTTGGGAGAGGTCTTCGTGCTGCCGTTTGACGGTGACGTCAATTCCGCTCTGAGACGAGCAAGACCTTCTTCTTTATCCAGATAATTTTTAGAGAAGAATTTTTCAACCTATATAAAAAAATAAATAAAAAATAATAATAAATATGAGACAACATCACATACATTACACTGATCCCAATGTAAGTAGCTAAAGCACTTGTGTTATGGAAAATTAGAAGTAACGAAGGTACCACAAACACCCAGACCCAAGACAACATAGAAAACTTATGGTAATCTACGTCGACTCGGCCGGGAATCGAACCCGGAACCTCACCCAACCCACTCGACCAGGGAGGTCGTCAAAGTTTTTAGAGGGCAATCTCTCTTCACCTACCGTGGGCAAGTATTCATATGCAACATTGTAGTTAAAATTTATGTTAATAATATAGTTACTTCAATTTGTTAATAGATGGCGTCGGTTATTATTGTAAGTATATTTTCATTCAACATAATTGAGGATACTAATATATTATTTTTCTTTTTTATTGTGGATTAATCAACCAAATATTGTTAGTAATTTAAGATGATAGGATGTTAATCAGTAAAATTATTTCGTTCAATAATATTTTGAATATCTTAAGTTAAAAGTAAAAACATTAAATTGTAATGTATCAAATACTAAAGCTTATTTTTTTGTCTCACCAAGGGATAACCAAATATAAGTATCGGCAGCGCGGCCTGTTTCCTTTCTCGCTCGGTGAGGCGGTGCGGCGCGCGAGCGTGGGACGACGCGCTGCCCCCACTGCACTCCTCCTCACGACTCTCACGAGCCTCGCGCAGGTATTCGTTAGTGTGGGAACTGTTGGGTTCGATTCTAAAGTCATTTAGAACTGTATGATACGGTGCTGGTGAAATACAGGATCGTGGAGTAAGCTTGGAGGTGGTGTTTGTAATGAAAAATTACTTTTACGTTGATGACTTATAATGTTTCCCTTATGAGTTTATGGACTAAATGCTGGTATAAAACTATGAAAGTGTTTTAACGGTCAATGATTTTTGAAATTGGAATTTAAATTATAGGTCCGTAGGTTGGAATATCTGATTAGTAAATAAGGTTTTGTATAAGTACTGTCTCAGAGCTGGTAACAATCTTTCTTCATAAGCTTCGAAGGTGGACCTTGGACCTGCACTCTTGTTTCTTCGTCTTACGAGAGTACCTGAAACATTAATCACAAGAGAAATCATTTTAAATGGGAATATGCAGATGCATAAGATTTATGAGGACATATTTAGAGTCTCTCTTATCTGTTCCAAGCTTGGAAACCCGCCAAACAACAATATTCAGTATTGTTGTGTTCCGATTTAAAGCATGAATTGTCATGAGTTGACATCATACTAATAATATTTGGATCATTGGTGTTTTAAGGAATGTTTAAAATCCTTACAGCATCAATGTAATAGGTTGGGGAAAAAGTTTCTTCGTATTTTATATGAAAATTCAAAAAGTTTTTTTTTTATAGTTTATTTACATTTGACTAAAGTATGTAGGTGCCATTTTGTTCCATAACTTTTTGCCATCTTGTTGGTAGTGACATGATCCCATTTCTGTAAAAATTTTGGGGCTTCTGATCGAAAAACTGCGACAAGTGGTTTTGGCAGTCCTCTCGTGATGTTAACCTGACACTGCCTAAGGAATTCTGCAGAGACCAAAACAGATGAAAATCTGAAGGTGCAAGGTCAGGACTATACGGCGGATGCATTAATACCTCCCAGCCAAACTCTCGTAATTTTTGTTGAGTGGCTAAAGATGTGTGAGGTCTAGCGTTGTCATGGTGAAAAACCACACCCCTTCTGTTGATCAATTCTGGCCGCTTTCTCTCAATTTCTTGCTTCAATCTCATCAATTGTTCGCAATACAGTTCTGAATCGATGGTCCTGCCGGGCGGTAACAGCTCATAATGAATGATGCCCTTCCAATCCCACCATACACACAGCATTACCTTGTTGCGAGTTAATCCGGGTTTTGCCACAGTCTGTGAAGCTTGACCGGCCTTTGACCACGATCTTTTTCGCACGTTCTTGTCGTATGTGATCCACTTTTCATCACCAGTTATCAGCTTCTTCAAAAATGGTTCGGTTTCATTACGTCGTAATAAAGAATCACAAATGAGTACACGGTTCATTGGGTTTCTTTCAGCGAGTTCATGAGGCACCCATATATCGAGCTTTTTTGTGTACCCAGCTTTATTCAAATGAGTCAAAACCGTTTTGTGGTCAATTGCCAGTTCTTCAGCTACATCGTAACTACTAATATGCCGATCTTGCTCCACTTTTTCAAAAATGGCATCAATTTTGTCCGTAACAGGGCGACCAGAGCGAGATGCATCTTTGATATCAAAATTTCCGGCTTGAAAACGCTTAAACCAAACTTGCGCTACTCTTACAGATACTGCGTTAGGTCCATAAACATCACAAATTTTTCGCGGCTTGAGTTGCATTTTTACCTTTTTTATAGTAAAATTTTAAAATGTATCGAATTTCTTCTTTAGATTCACTCATTTTAACAACAACAAAAACAAATGCAAATCACACAAATTCCTAATTTGAATTTAGATGTGCCTTCTTTAAAATTAAAACTTTTTATTGATACCAAAACCAGCCAGATACAAATGGTATAGCCAAAGAGATTTTATTACAAGTTCATACATACTATATGCGAAAAGACTTTTTCCCCAACCTAATATATCTGATGTTCTGGTGAACACCTACCAACAGGTGGTACTTAAGCTTTATACTTAAGCAAATATTAAGAAGCAGTGTAATATTGAAATTTATTCTTAAGGTAAATTATGTTGTTTAGATAAAAATGGGGTTAGTTTAAATGTATGCAGCCTTTATATAACTAGACTATATTGCAAGATTATCGAGAGCTATTATATTAGCTATAATAGATTCGTTTGGAAAGGAATTACCGTTCGCAGCGTTAGGTGTTATACTCCTTCGAGGACTGTCTGTGTCTCTTCTCAATTCTTCTTCCTCTTTCTTTTGTATCTCTTGTTTATCTTCTTGTACTGGTTCTATTAATTGGGCAGGTTCTAGTTGTACTTCTGTATCATCTTCTATAGTTTGGACGGGTGACTGAAATAAATATATATATTTTTTTTATATTTTGAACAAACATACTGTTTTATACCACAAAAAAATATTGTATGTGATATCATAACGCCTACGCTCTTCAGAGCAACTGAAATAATATTAAAAAAATCGGCAGTTATTGCTTTTGTGACATTATTAATAGTACCGCGGTGGCGTGGCGTTGGTGACTATTTACCATCAGATGACCCAATTGCTCGTCCACCTAACTATATTATAAAAATCTCTGTTATCATGGTAAGTCATATTCATTATTTATAATTATTTCAGTACTCACAGCAGGAACATGATGACCATCCATATCGTCAACACTGTTGAATTCATCTGGCGGTTCTGAGAGGTGTTCTATCGGGGGCACGGGCGAGGGGATGTCCACACTTTGTATTCCGGCGGCGACGGACGGCGAGAGGTGATGAGAGAAGTCATACGCTTGAGGCATTGAGGAATCGTTGCGGGTATCCGGCTGGAAGGACGAACAATTAGGACACATAACAGTTATAAAAATTATTACTCCTATGATGACATGGTGTTACAATGCTAATACCGTTTTGTCATCAAGCCAAGGACAATCAGTTTCAAACAAATTGTAAGTATTGCGATTAATAAGTCTAAGTAGCAAAAAGTCAAGTTACTCTAAACGATCATTCAAAAAATACGTCCAATTAGCAAATTGCCTTTAAAGAAAAACGTACATGTCTCAAAACATCCATATAGCAGAACGTCCAATGAACAGATCTATATTTAAAAATTATGATCGTTCAATTCAATTCAATTCTTGGTTTAATGGCTTTTAGTTGTGCCGACACAGGGCACAGATTATTTCGCCAACGTTACGTAGGACAGAAAAGACACGGAAGAGATTGATTGGTACAACTGAGGAAACAAACTCAATTCAATTTTGAAGGATTATAATCGTTAGAGAAAAATTCAACTTACGCCTTCATCTTCAAACAGTCTTCTTAACTCAGGATCTTCTTTTACTCCGATGAGAGCATCTGCTATTCTATCCCTCATGCGTCTCGCTAATTCGAAGTCATCCCGAGCTGCAGCTGTTCTTTTGCGGAGTCTCCACCTCCCAATCCTTATCCCAGCAGCGGCTAATGCAGATCCAGCTGATTTTAAGCGTCTTGCATATTCGAAGCGTTCTTCTGTGTATTCCATAAACATATATCATTCATATCACATTTAACTGAATTAATATACATAAATCATATCAGTATACCGAAATAATATTATTTATGCGTATTAACCATATCACATCACACATAATATACTTACATAAATCAATCAACATTATCATCAACAGCCTGTAAATGTCCTACTGCTGGGCTAAGGTATCCTCTCCCTTTGAGGAGAAGGTTTAGAACATATTTCACCACGCTATTCCAATGCAGATTGGTGGAAATAAGGTAGAATACACATGTGGCAGAATTTCTATGACATTCGACACGTGCAGGTTTCCTCGCGATGTTTTCCTTCACCGTCGAGCACGAGAAATTAAGCACTTTGTAATTATCAGTTAAGATGCACGCATTCTAACCACTGAGCCATCTCGGCTCATATAAATTAACCTATATTCAAATTCATCCTATTTCAGATGTTGATAAACTGATGAATAGGAAAGTTACCAGAGTGTAAGTTACCAATGTATTGTTTTTGACTTTCATTAAAAACGTGTTAACTACAATTATCTATACTAATATTTAAATGAAGTCACAGACTTACCGGCGACAGCGCTTTTTTTCTTTCTATCTAAACTGCGTACGAGATCAGCTATTTCATTGTCGACGTACATCACGAAGGCCAGATCATCGTATGGAGAAAAGGATACTTCAGCTTTTTTCACGGTGGGTGATTTGTTACTGTCTTCTATTTCATCCCCGAGAACGTTCACTGCCATTAATGCTACCTAGTAAAGTAAAATAAAGGATGGATTTACATACATTTAAATGTATTTTAATTATTTTGTTATAATAAAAAAAGAACTATATTAATATATATTGTGATTGAATCAAATACTAAAACCATTTAGTATCTTTAGGGTACATACCGTTACTTTAAAAAAAGAAATATTTTTTTGTAGATTTTTCATTTATATTTCTTGTAATCGTATTATATTAGGATCAGTTTCTACGTAATCTATACAAATAATTAAATTGGAGTGTCTGCGCATGTATGTATGTATACACGGTAATATCAAATTAACATTTTTAAAATTTTCTTTTGTCTGACTGTCTGTTTGTTCCGTCTAATCTCTGGAACGGCTGGACCGATTTAGACGGGACTTCTCAGGCAGATAGCTGATGTAACAAAGAGTAACTTAGGCAAAAATAATAACTTTTTTGCTAAACTCAAACGCGCATGAAGTCACTGCCACAGCTTGTCTATATCATTATTATGGAAACAAAGTTTTATAATGTTTAGGTATATTTACTTGGTCATCTTCTTTTGACGGTGGATGCGGTCCAGACAGTCGGAGCTTTACAAATCTGGCAATAGTTGGTTCAGGGAGAGCTGCAGATCTGAAAAAACATTATTATTTATTGAACATTATATTCTAACTTCGTTTAACAATATTTTTATAAAATTACTTCTATTCCTTAACTTGTAATTTTTACGTTTAATTAAAAACGGTTGTTTTTATTATTTACCATTTGGTATATACCACGTCTGAGTAAGTTACCAGCCACTCATCCGATATTCTACTCCCAAACAGCATTATTTAGTATTGTTTTGTTAAGGTTTGAAGGATTGGTGACGGCGTATTGGAGATTTTGGAAGGTGATTAAAAACAGTGAAACTACTAGCTGATCGGATATAGGTATAGTTTGATTCCTATTTTGGTCGTGCATTGGTCACGTGCGTACGAATATCGTAATATTAATAATTCTTACTGAGCTAATGTCCTCGGTCTATAAAGGAATGTTAACAATTCTTACTGAACTAATATCCATGGACAGTAGTGAACATTTGTCCTTGAACTTTCCTAAACATCCCGCTGAGTTTCTTTCGCCGGTTCTTCTCAGGTCAGAGTGTTTTTTTTCCGAATCGGCGGTAGTGTTTAATTTGACCATCAAATCAAATCAGATAAAAATAAACTTTTTTCGAGTAGGCTTTTACAATCACTTTTGAATCGTCATTTTACAATTAAGTGAAGCTACCAAGTGTAATGCTTTTACATTTTTCAACGGGGAAATGCTGCTAGCATTCTTGCCACCATTCCACGCGGTCAAGATTTATACAGTAACTAGTTTTAGTTCATATTTGTATATATATATTTAAGCATTTAATGTTGTTAATTCTTATGTTAATAAAAACTTTTACATTGAATAAAGTTATTTAGGTTGAGTAGGTATACTATAAAAAAAATCTTTTCCGGTATTCAATATACGTCAGGAAACTCGCAATGATGAGATTACCTTAGTTCTCTAGTGCGCGCTTGTGGGGCTGGTTTGGCGAGAGTGACGCGTCCGACGCTGGTGTAAGTTGCCCCGCATGGTGTAGCTGCCCCTTCTGAGACTAGTCCGCCGGAGACCAAAACCTCTACGCATGCCGCTATATAAAAAAAAAAAGATTTTGAACATCTAAATGTTACGTAATTGTATACATAACTTTATATACACTTTCAACTACAAATTAACATCTCCGCTCGCTCACACAATTATAGAAAAAAATCATTCACATCATATTAATGCCACAATGTCCTAGAAATATCTAATAAGCTGTAAAACCTAAAGATAAGATTTTTCTTAATAGTTTAATTTTATATAATATGTATATGACATTATCCTATGTAAGATTATGTAAGATCTGATAGTAACGAACATTTATTTTATTGCGATTGTTTTGTTTACATTACATATATAATTTTTTTTCTTCAATGTAATGCATTTACATTATGATATTAACATAACGCTGTTTGTGATCTTTCAACGCACAAGCAATGTCTGTATCACCCTTTAAATAGTTGGTTTAAGGAATCCTCTTCTAGAGATTTGGAGATGATTCCACGCTTCCAATGCGGGTTTCTACTTCAGATTTTCTACTGACAATTTCAGATCACGACGCTTTCGTTTACGAATTATAGTATTATTTATTTCAAATCGTAATGCAAATCAATATCAGAAAAAAAATTCATTCTTTCATTTAAGATTTACGTGGTCTAATTATTTTGTCATCATGACATCCTTATTTAAATATAAAATGAGAAGAGTTATGTAATCAACTTCAGAAAAACTATACTTGGTGGTAGGGCTTTGTGCAAGTTCAAGGAAAGTACTCATCAGATATTCTGCCGCCAACCAAAAATACTTTGTATTTTTGTGTTTCAATTTGAATGGTGTGTGAGCCAGTGTAACTACGGGCACAAGGGACATAACATCTTTGTTACCAAGGTTAGTTGCGCATTGGCGATGAAAGAAATGGTTAATGTTTCTTACAGCGTCAGTGTCTATGGGCGGTGGTGACCACACATGTGGCCTATATGCTGGTTAGCCAACCAATAGCATAAAAAATAGAATTAATCTTACGTATAAGTTGATGGTGTGCGAGTAGCTGAAGCTTGTGTATGCTGGTGACGGCTTGCAGACGAAGGAGTAGCTCGTGGGGCGGCGGACCTGAACTCCTCCATCCCCGCGCAGCAGGACCCTGGGCGTTGAGCTCGCATGCTGGATAGGAGCTGTCCTCGCCTCGAGAAATATTCCATTAATTTATCACACTGTTATCGCAATCTACATATATATAAATATGATAAATGTGAAAGTAACTATGTTCGCCGTCGCTTTTTCACTACTAAACCACTGAACCGAATTTAATGAAATTTGTTGTGAAGCAAACTTGAACTTAAAAGGAAGGACATAGGATAAGTTTTTCTCTAACGCATGTCAACCAAACCCCTAAAACGCTATTGAAGCTGCGGGCGATCACTAGTACATAATATATTCAACTCCAACCATAAGAGGAGAAAAGACAGATAGAGATTATTTGTCAGCAAGTTGATGCGATATTGGTAGAAAGCTTGATTAATCTATGATATTCATTATGGTTTTTAACGAATAAATGGTATTTTAAACGTCGGCAAAATAGGCTATTTGGCAATGCGAAAAATAAATTGTGAATTATTGTAATCAGTGTATATTATGAGTTCAAAAATGGTTATTTACTAACGAAACTTGAAAATAATACTTAATTTATTCAAAAATCCATAAATAAAAATGCATTTTTTCAAACTTCACACAAAGTTTATCACGTGACACAAAACGCTCCTGATTGGCGGGCTTATGATGATGTCACTTTCTTGTAAACCTTGCTTTTCTACTATATGTACCACAGAATAAAATACAAAAAAGTAACGTCACCGACCACATTGCAGCGCCATATTGTCCAAGTAGCGTTTTTGCGCGCTATTTAAATATGGAAGTTTTAATATGATATTTTTCTGCAAATATGTACTAGAAATAATAAAATCAACTTTTATTGGGTTCCTTAACTTCTACTTAATAATATAAAATGGATTATAAAAACCAGTCAAATAGCCTATTGCTATCGGAATTGTGAAAGTAAAATTATAATGAATATAAGTAGTTAAGTATAATAATGCTGTATTATAAGAATATATACATTAATCATAAATTCTCAGTAGTGCACAATATAGCTGAGTAATTAGCAAATCGCATGAAATAGGTAAATCTAAGGTGACTTTGTCTGCTTCACATCACAGTACGTACATATTAAATTTCTTTTTTTAAATATATTGATATTCTTAAAGATTATTTTATTTAAAATTTAATGAAATTGACATTTATATACGTCGTCTTTTTATAGTAAACACATTTGTATACAATAAGGCGGCTTTGTTCAATATACTACCTGTATTTTTTTTAAATATAGGCGATACAAATAAAAATCACGATTATAAATAAAAATTATTCATATATTGTTTAGCTTAATACAAACCACAAGAACTTTTCCCCACGGTTTCAAGTTAAAATAAGTTAGTATTTATAATATATTATGGAAATAAAGAATAATTAAAACTGTATCATATTTCAAAGGTATATAAATGATGAGTGACTTTACTCAGCGCGCCCACACTTATCCGTATGTGACTTATAGGGGTGCCTTGAATACTACATCAATTAAATGTTAAGTCTCTCGAAATAGACGACCTATATCTAGATCACAACACGTACAACATGTGAATTTTCATGTGCATGAAAATTCAGTGGTGCTTGCCTAGATCAATAAATAAATAAAATAAATAAATATGAGACAACATCACATAAATTACTCTGATACCAAAGTATCTAAAGCACTTGTGTTATGGAAAATCAGAAGTACGACGGTACCACAAACACCCAGACCCAAGACAACATAGAAAACTAAATGATAATCAACACCGACTCGGCCGGGAATCGAACCCGAACTTTTATTTGTGAATGTTTAAATTTGAGGGTGTGTATAGAAATGGTGAAATTATTTTATTATAAGTGCATTATCATTATTTTAGAGTTATTAATTATTTACATGCATTTAAAAACTACTTTAATTACTACGAAGAAGTAGAAATTCTAAAGCGTGTAGAAAATATACATACCATACTTTTTTTATCCGTTAACCAAACGTTTCATAATCGTTTAATAATCGAAAATCGTTATTAAATGCAGCCATAAGCCATGCAAATATGTGTAATTACATATTTTAAACACATATATTCTGTTTTTTTTCTATTACATAATATATTTCAAAAGATTAATATATAGTTGTGATATTGACTTAAATATTTGGAATTAACCATTTATTTCCGTCAAATAATTTACGATTTTAAACATGGCGACTTATAATAGTCGAAGTATCGTAGCTTTCCCGATTCACGGTTATTTATTCATCGTTATGAGCTTCTGAAAGAGTAATAAGTTCTTGAAGTATTGATTACAACGGGCCTCGAGCCAATTACTGACTCGTATACTGAGGGCTTGTTTCCATGTTTTAACTTTCAATTTTTAACCATTTACTCTTGAATGGTAAATAAAAATAATTGTGGCTATCTTAATTTATATGCAATGTTGTTCAATATTGTTATTAATTAAATGCTTTATGAACAGGCTTATTGACTCATAAATGTTTTAATAAATAAAGTTTTTGTTAACTCTGTATTAAACGTATACATACCGTATTGATTAAAGTGAGTTCATCCGTCTGAGTTGGTACGACTCATCTCACTCATCAGATTTGCTACCAAACAACAATAATTATTAATGTGTTACCCGATAGTGAAATATCCCTATCCCCAGTGGGGAATACCCCGCTGTAGTCCAAACTACGAAATACGAAAAGTTTTTTTTTTATGATGTGCTTTAGCGGACCGACAAACATATCATCATACCATCATCAATATGATGATAGGTAGGTGATAGATAGGATAAGTCATCATCGACTTCTCATATAGGTACATTGCCGCTATAGGAAATTTCTTTATCATTCCTTACAACGCCAATGCGCCACCAACCTTGGGAATTAAGATTTTATGTCCCCTGTGCCTCGCACACAGATGGGCAACGATATTAAGTATTGCTGTTTGGAGTTAAAATATCTAATGAGTGGGTGTCACCTATCCAGATTGGCGTATAGTGCCAAGTAAAGAATATATTAGTTTCGTTGACAAAAGCGTTACATATCTTATGATTTTTTTATTAAGAACTATACATTTATTCTTAATGCCAGCCGGTATTTCTTCATTGAAGTACGAGAAAGACGAATATAATAAATTAGAACTTCAGAACAATATTTCAATAGCATATAAAACAAGTTCAATACCTGAATTTGAATCGATTAATTTCAGCTTTTTTTTTTAATTATCGTATCTTCTCCACTATCATGTATATTTTGACCATTTTTTATTAATATTTTTATTGAACATCACCAACAATATTTGTTATTGAATAGGCAGTTAATTATTAAATACATATTAGTAAATGAATAACCACATGAAATACTAAGTAAAACTAGACATCGACTTATAATTATTTTATGTAATAATATCGTATAATATTTACATAGAAAAATAATATACGTAATAATTTCCAAAAAATAAAATAAATAATTATTAATTTATACCAAGTCAAAAAAGCATTACAATAAGTATATATGTATATAAAAAACACTAGTAATCGCCCATGGCTTTGGTAGCGTTTTGGGGTGTTGGTATCCTATGCCTTTTCTTGGAGTTTAAGTTTGCTGTATACCAAATGTCATCAAATTCAGTTCAGCGGTTTGCTCGTAAAAGAGCCACAGACAGACAGAGTGACTTTCACATTTATATTATTAATATACATAGGTAGTATAGATTATACTTACTTGTTGCGTAGACGACATGGAACGGTATGCGTTTTGGCATTATACCCGCAAAGCTACCTGCATACCCTCTTCAGTACGATCTGCACTCCCATAGCTACGCCGTACTATTATTTGGGTCAGAAAGCAAAATAATCCATTTTTAAACGAATCTAAACACTTTTCATCAAAAACTGTTACCTACATATCTCTAACACTTTAATGAAATACAAGTTTTAATTGTAAAAATAATAAATTTTCGTTCGAAATAATTGTAAACTGCAAAATAGGAATGGAGTGTTGACTGTTGAAGGCGGACCGAGTTTACTTCGAATGAAAATGAATAGATTCAATCAATAATGCTTCAGAATAGCGCCCTCTTAAGTTCCTAGTAGCGCCATCTAGTGGAGGGTGAAATAGTCCTAATATGTTACGGCTACGCAATGCTATTACGTCCGAAATGGACGATTTTATTATTTTATCTGTGAAACGTCGAATTAAATAGATGTGTAGTCATTTAGTTTTTTAAAAATAGAATAAGACGTAAAAAATATTAAACAAGGGAATCGACTTATAAATGTTTTTTTTGTTATTTTACAGTTTACAGTATTGTATGTATGTATATAATGTGTATGCATACTTTCATATGTAACAACTTAAAGATAGACTTAATAATTATGCACATTATTTTTTAAATGGTTATTTTTTTAAATATATATGTTCTAAAGAGTTACAGTTTGTGTCGCTTCAAGAAAGTTTTAGGAAAAATAATATTATACAGCGTGTTCTAAAAAAATATCAAGGAATGTAAAATAATACTTTTAGATACGTGCACATGGGCCACCCAATAGTAAGCGCTCACTGCCCATAGATATTGGCACATTTAATAATCTCTTACAAAACCAATGCACCAACCTTAGAACCGAGATTTTATGTCCCTTGTGCTGGTTAAACTGGTCACCCTTCAAGTTATACTAAGTATTTGTACTTGTGGTAGAATATATGACGGGTGGGGGGAATTATCACAAAGCCCCACCAAATGGTGGTTACGTAAGGAATTTGTTATTATTGGCAAGAGAAGCGCCTTAATGTCCAAACTATGACTGGCAATCCTTTACGCATGCGTAGCAGCATATTTTCTTAGTCGTATTTAGGATTAACTGATCAGCTTAATGTTCCTTGTTCCTATTGTTCCGAGAGTAACCTTAGCCTTCAATACGGTGTTATGACATTTGATTCTATATCATAATTTATATCACATTATTATTGCATATTATTAATATAGCAGGTGCTATTGAGTTTACTTTAGTATATACAATTATTATTGTAATTAATTGATCAATAATTTGCAAAGATGGAATTGATATTATTTTATATGGTAAAGCATTTAATACTGGCGTGTAATACTATTTCTTATTTTAAATATGATTGAGCTGCCATTATAAAACAATGGGACGATAGCGGGGCATTCTAACAAAAGATAGAGACATTGAAGCATCATTGTAAAACGATAATATTATTTTGGCCATCCCGAACTACTGAAATTACACTATGTTATATAAATTCCTAGTGACCCTGGGTCACTAGGAATTATAGCTACTACTAAACATACTGTAGAATGTCTGTATATACAATGTTCATAGCTGTTTTGTCATTAAACAATGCAAATAGTTTATTAACGATTCACATTAGAAACCTCTAATTTTATCAGTATTTTTCTACTATATTTAGAGGCATAATAATGCCTGTAAAAACATCCTTGTTTTTGAATAACTTTATCTATTAAAAAAAAACGCATCAAAATCCGTTGCGTAATTTTAAAGAAAGCATGCATAAACAGACAGCGGTAAGCGACTTTGTTTTATACTATGTAATGATAAACTAACAGCCTGTCCGACTTTGTACTAGCGACGGTATATCTTATAATAACGTATAAATTTTAACCATTCGTATCAATTTAACAAAACTATATTTCTTAACATACGCCTTTTTTCGACATATAAAAGGAGATATATAGGTACATAACTGTCTATCCTGTGATTTTTCTGTAGATATTATGGACACAAATCTCATACAAATACCCTTTAATACAAAGCTGTTAATTTTTAATTTTAAATACAAATTAAATTAATAATTAATTAATTGCTTCCATCAATCTCTCCTGATATATGTAGTAAACGTTGAGAAGAAAAGAGTCTGAAGCGCCAAATGATTCTCCTATATATGAGCGCCTTTTAAACTAAACTTTAAAACAACATATTCAGTTACATTGAAGCCTTTATCCGCTATTAAAATGTATTTAAAAACATATGAAATATTTTCATTGAATTATTTTTTATGTGAATCTGAATAAAAAAATATATATTCGGTTATCGACACCGTATAGTGGGACTCCCGTCATTTCCTCTCGTGGCGTGGTGCGGCGAGCTGGTACTGCCTGGCACGAGAAAAACAAAAGGCGGTGGATTTTGAACGGGCAGGGCAGAAGAAAGCTAGATTCGTGGATGAGCGGTAAAAGGATATAATTATATACAATAAGCGGATAAATAATATATGTATCGATTCGTAAATTAATATAGTGACATAAATTAATGTTATTAATTTATGTTTTATGTTTAATAAAAACGACAAAAATGTATACAATTATTTATATACCTACTCGTCAAAAATGATTATCAGGAATGTAGAAAAATACTAGTTAAAGTCTAGGATAGAGGAAAATATTACATACAAACTTCGGTCATGGTCAAGCAACATTTCTGAAAAAAATATTTGACAATATATTTGATAATGAGGTCGACCTATGCTTGCAAGTCACAACTCATTCCCGTCATTATATACAAAAACTAGGCCGAGGAATGAGAAGGCTGATTTTTGTGTAGGTAGGTGTATATTACTATTGAAATAAAACTAGTTTTAACAGATTTATGGTAAATCGCGTATATTAATTATTTTTATCATCCCGACGTGTCGAGCACTTTACAGCGTTCGTGTTCACGACTCACGGGTAGACTGATTATATGCTAAAAATAATTAATAGACGCGTTTTAAATCCGTTAAAACTAGTTTTATTTCAATGTGTAATAATCGCGAAATCTAAGAATAAAAAAAAAAAAATCTAAGACAACATTATGTATATTACTGCTTAGTAATATAGTCATGAAGTAGAGATATATGTGTATATAACGAGGAGTTAGGCATATACTCATTTCAGTCATGATGATATTAAAAATATAAGTCTAGTCGTTTACGTTCGTAATATATTTATCTCGATGTTCCATGAAAAAAAAATCAGACAGACGTCGCCAGTATGTACGATAACAAAATAAATCCTAGTTAGTTAGTAAACTTTTTGGTGCTTCGACATATGTATGTATGTATACGATATTTTCCGGCTAGTAAAGTTGATGTGTGCTTTTCTCTAGTATAGAAGGCATATACTACACATACAATTTTTTCTCTTGAATCTCTCTGCTTATTAACTGAAAACTGCACGAAATGTCTTGTGTACTCTTGTGTAGTAAGTAATCTTGGGTAGCTTAGAAGATGCGTTCAGATGGTGTGTTTCTTTTCATACTATGTACAGTAGATGTAACTTGAGTTTTTTTTTTTTTTTTAGGTTTAGGTTGGCGGACGAGCATATGGGCCACCTGATGGTAAGTGGTCGCCCTTCGACAATGAGGCTGTAAGAAATATTAACTATTCCTTAAATCGTCAATGTGCCACCAACCTTGGGAACTAAGATATTATGTCCCTTGTGCCTGTAGTTACACTGGCTCACTCACCCTTCAGACCGGAATTTATTTATTATTTTTATTTTATGACCGGATTTATTTATTTTTTCATTGTATATTTTTTAGTATTAGTACACTAACATAGTGTTTAAGTTGCTGTTGTTACTAACAAGTGGACTTTAATTGTCATAAATAAATAAATTATTATATATTATGTTTGCGGTTCTATCGAGCTCCTTTAAATACGTTCACGATGTAGCGAAAAATGAAAGTTCAGCCGGTTGACCCATGAACCTGCGGTTAAGAGTTTCCCTACAAAATTTGTGTCATGCAAACGCGGCTTAGCTTATGAACATACACATTAATCACTCTCAACAAACTAAATAGTACAGATTAATACAAAAAGTGAGCTGCCAGAAAGAGACAACACTAGTCTTTAGTGACTTTCAATAAATCACAAGACATACAATTTTGGTAAAATGCATTTATTTTATGCAATAGTCTGCAGGGGCGTTGGCCGTGATCCAGTCAAGGAGCGATGTGATGCGAGTGCTGACTCCGGGATCTTGAGAGGCGCAGAACCGGCCGTAGCTGATGATACCCGCGTTGTAGATCAAACCGTTCTGAGGGTCGGTGTAGAGCACGGGGCCGCCTGAGTCGTCCTGGGGATAAATATTTAGATCACGTTAAACATATAGCATAGCGATCAGGATATTAAATTGAAAATGATCACAACTTATTTTTACAAGTTAGTTGGAAAACATAAAGCTTTGACCCCGAAATACACCAAAAATATCCAAAAATTATTCTAGGGGTAAAATTATATATATCTTATATGTGAATAGAACTAAAATAAAGACTATTTTCTTAAGCTGTTGTGAGGCCAAGATATCATCCAACTAATCCTCATTTTGGCTACTTTTCGTATTCTTCATTTACCTCGAAAATTATTACTCAGAATAGTAATTGAAAATTCATAATAGATTAAAATATTCGTTAATGATGATGATTGATCCTTTATTCGACAAAGAACCATTTGCTGCATTATATAATCTGTTCCTTGTTCAATACTCTTAATGAATAATCTTAATTAATGTGACTCTTCATAAACATGGATGCAACCCTATTTTCTGAATATCGCAAAAACTTTTGCTTACCTGGCAAGCGTCCTTCCCAGCGGTATACGTGCACATCTGACGGGATGTTAGATTAGAATAACTCTGTCTACAAGTTGCCTGACTGACGACATTCAGATCGACTTTCCTCAGCACTCTCGATGTTTCGCCTCCAATAGACAGCGTTCCCCAACCTATATGGATTACGTGGAAATATAATATATAAAAAATAAACTCATCGATTGACCTCGCCTCGATTTATACTTGGATGAGTTAATTTAGATAAATGTATATATAGCCCTGGGGTAAGATTTGTAACCTTTTCAGTTGTAATGATTTTTTTTTATGTTGGTCGTTGGCGGACGAGCATATGGGCCTCCTGATGGTAAGTGGTCACCATCGCTCATAGACAATTAAGCTGTAAGAAATATTAACTATTCATTACATCGTCAATGTGCCACCAACCTTGGGAACTAAGATGTTATGTCCCTTGTGCCTGCAGTTACACTGGCTCACTCACCCTTCAAACCGGAACACAACAATACTGAGTACTGTTATTTGGCGGTAGAATAACTGATAAGTGGGTGGTACCTACCCAGACGGGCTTGCACAAAGCCCTACCACCAAGTAAGTAAGTATAATTGAAATTCGAAAACTGTTTTAACTCATGTACGGAGTGGGTAACAAACGTCCCCAACGAGACTGAGAGGGTACTAGCTTTTTAAGTAAGTATTCCTCTATGCACTAGAGGGCACTGTGCATCCTGGGCATCGGCGATTTTAACATACCCTACCTCCTCCCCTAATTAATTTGGGGGAATCGCGTAATGCATTTTTATAGTAAGAACAAAAAACTGTGAGAATTGTTTAGCTCATTTACTTACCTGCCATGGTAACCTTAGCCCCGTTGAAGTCGTAGTTGGCAAATTTAAACGGCAGACACACGGGAGCGACGTAGTCAGTGTACCTCATCTCTCCGACGATTTGTACAATTGCTATATCGTAGTCGTAATTTGATCTGTAAGAAATCATGATGTGCATCTAATTGTGCTAAAAAAATACAATGTACAAAGTTGATACTAGTCTTTGTGGTGATATATCTGATATATTAATAGCGTAAGCCGATTTTGTTACAGTTATCATGGCACGATAGCTGCACATTTTGAACAGCTATCATTTGAAGATAAAGTGGACTCTTTTGACTAATTGCATTTTACTTAATTGTTTCGATATAACAAACAAAATAAATTTTAAGAGCGAAAAAAAGCTACTGGCCGGTTAGGCTGTATAAGAAAAAAAAAGAAAAACATAAACAGATTCTAAGAAAATAGTTTTCGACAAACTCCAATTCTAACCGAACTAATATCTATTTGATATTTAATTAAATAACGTTTCATCATAATTTTAGCGCCAATTATAGAAGAGTGACGTGCAGCTTATATTGATATCAAATCAAAATAATCATAGCCTCATTTCTAAAAAATCTCGATGACATATGAATTCTATTAGATATTAGTGACAAAACAATGTATCGAGTTAAAGACCGGGGTTCAAGCTCATATGATATAACCCGTAGAAATCAAGATGGTCATTACTTACGCTGTGTATTGAGGATGAACTATTACTTTGGCGACTCTGAAGCCTTGCGTCTCCGATTCACCTGAAGGAAAAAAACAGACAGTTAAGACAAGCTCAAACTCAAACTCAAACTCAAATTCCTTTATTCAATATAAAAGCATTACACTTACTTATTGATTGTCAAATAAACACTACCACCGGTTCGGAAAAAGGAACACCCTGACCTGAGAAGAACCGGCGAAAGAAACTCAGCGGGTCTTTTTTTCTGTTATTTTTTTTTTTTTGTCAAATTTATAAGGTACATAGTAGTATATGATTAGAAATAGCCAGGAGGCGATCGTTTCATTCCCAAGGTGTGCTATCAAACATAAACTCGCTAATTGTATAGTAACCTTTTGCACACAAGCGTTCCTTAACAATTTTTTTAAATTTGGCAATAGAAGCATTTTGAACGCTTTCTGGGATCCTGTTGTAGAAGCGTATACATTGCCCCACAAAAGAGTTACTGACTCTATGCAGTCGAGTAACAGGAGTAACAAGATTGTGTTTGTTCCTTGTACCAATGTTATGAGAATCACATTTTCTCATAAAAACATTAATATTTTTCCGTACATACAAAACATTACAAAATATGTATTGAGAAGCAACAGTCAATATCTTAATTTCTTTAAATCTATGCCTTAATGATTCCTTGGCTCCTAGGTTATAGATTGCGCGAATAGCCCTCTTCTGCAGCACAAATATAGTTTGGATAGCGGCTGCGTTACCCCAAAGCATAATACCGTAGGACATTATACTATGAAAGTAACTAAAATATACTAGTCGAGCCGTATCAACATCAGTAAGTAATCTAATTTTTTTGACCGCAAATGCCGCAGAACTCAGTCTACCCGCCAATCCGTTTATGTGGGGGAGCCACTGTAACTTGCCATCAGTATAATAACAAGAATAACAAATGCATGCGTAATAAATCGAATACATAATAATATATGTCATGAGGTGTGCACCTATAGACATATTAATACTTACATAAAATGATCGTTAAAAACCCTATTTCTTCTATATTCTTATTGTAAAACCCACGCCTTTTGACGTGGTATATTGTGGAGTTATTAAAAAATATCATAGCTAATCGAAAACATGATGACATTATTCCTACCTGTTCAACACAAATAACTCAGAATTATCACAAATCTGAAAAATTCCTATACCAATCAGGAACGTGGAACGGTCATGAAAAATGCCATGTTATACGATTCCATTAATACCTTGAAAAATCTAAATAAGGAATCCTCAAAATATTTTGAGACTTGTAAATCTTAACGACATTGACAATATAATAAATGCTCATCACTTACTTCCAGTACTTATATCGAGTTCACCAACGACCACCCCCAAATTAGAAATCGCCTCCTTGACCACGCAATGGGCTGCCGTGAGGACGTACTTCTTGTCTATGATAACAGCTCCACATTTGATAGAACCTATGTCAGCGTACACGATACCAGCCATCATTGGAAGCTCTTTGGGTCTAGCTTCTGAGCCGCCGACGATTCTGTCCTAAAAGAAATTAAAAAAATGTGCAACATCCATTGAATGTTAATACTTGGCAAAATTCTCGTGTCCCTTTAGGATACAAGCTTTAGTTTCGATCCAACGTGAATTGTTAATTTTACAAGTGGCATAATACAGCCAACTTATGTAAGACTTACCTACGACGTGTTCCGACACGTGTCTAATTAATTGTATACAAATATGAAGCAGCTGATTAATCTCTACACCTTATCCGGGTTACAACCGCAAGGTTGGTTAGAGATCCACATGTTTTTATACCATAAACAGTTGGTGATGTTTACATGTATGTATATACTGTGAGTATCTGTAGTTTAGATTTTAATAAAAAAAAAATTATGACTTTAAAAAAAGGTTATATTTAAATGCGTTAAAAGAAACAAAGATTTTTACACTAACTTTTACTATTAACCTATAACATCATTTGACATTTGTCACAATTTATACGACATCAAAGCTTCTTACGAGATTCACTTGCAGAAAGCCCAGTAAATTAACAAACATGTACTAAATCAAATGTAATAAATCAATTGGTGTATTCAACTATTTAAAATGTTAAAATCCTATCTTACTAATCGTATTGCATGTAACCAGACGGGAAAGGCGCGAAGTGATCCTGAAAAAAATACATACGGCGTTCCACAAGGATCAATATTGGGTATATTACCATTCCTTGTTTATATTAACAATATCCATACTTTGAATTTACATGGCGATATTTCACTGTACGCAGATGAAGTGAGTATTGATTGATTTTTGCTAGGAGTTGTTCTTTATATGATATATGTTGTCGTCCGGCCTATTGAGCAATCAGACCAGCCAACTACACTAGATATATTACAGTGCACAATAATATGTTCGTAAATACAAGTCCGCTCTTTGTTCTTTCACTCTTATAATTCGATAGGCATTGACTTATTCACAAATTATTAAGAAAAACTAATAATAAAAATAAATTAATGTACGGTGTGATACACCACTACAGGCGTTTACACTTTACACGTCAAATAATAAAATTAACACTCCTACATTAATTTATCTTTAAAATGACAATAAAAATACAAAAAAAAGCAAAACAAGTTGTAATTCTTCTATCAATAAATTATTTGTACTCGTGTAAAAGTATTACATTTCACGTACATGCTTTGTAAATGCATGCTTGAATAATATTTGATTAATAGGAAAGGGCATGTTGTGTCATCTATTCACACATAATTCCAGATTCAAAAACCTGGAATATTTCCAAAAAACCCTCGGGATATCCCTCTTGACATCCAGCTAACGACGCAGTCAACTACTTTGAAATGATGATCGCAATCCCTTAAGTGTAATCCTAAATATATTTTTCTGAACTAATAATGCCTTAGTACCTTTTAAAATTTAGTACAGTTTTATTCTTCATTACAGTTTAGTGTTATACGACTAAGTTATTGCTTTAAAATATTGCTTACCAATCTTCGATATCCACAAGAGCAAGTTGGTGGCGTTGTGATCGGCTGTGCCCTAAGTTCGCACATGAATTTCCCTCTTGTACTACTTGTCGAGGTTATGAGTCCTGTCAGAATTACATCATTTGAATGAAAACGACAAAAAATTGTATTATCTATTCATCCACAAAGGCAAATTAGTAGAAGTGGAAGCAGTTAGCATGAAATTTTGTACTCTGACATTAGATAAGGCAAACAAGATGCATTCTGTCATTTTGAGATAATGCATAGTTTACATTGTTATATTTAGCCTTTTCCCAGTCAAATTAAAGAGTAATGAAATATCATCAGCATACAATACAATGTCATAAATAACTTTTACATAAAAAGATCATTTATAAATAACAAAAGCAAGAGGGGACCCAAAATTGAGCCATATGGAACACCTATTCTAAGAGCAGATCCAAATGAAACTTTTTCTTTAAAAGACTCCTAATAAATTATTTGATTCAACTATGAAGCAATAAGGTCAAAAGCTTTTCTATTAAAACTGTATTTTTTTTATAAAAGCATTACTTGCTCCACACAATCAAAAGCTTTGGATAAGTCACAGAATGCGCTAATAGCATTCCTCAACTCACATAAAAACTGTCTAGATAGGTATATGATAAAGAAAATAAATATACGTCTACCGATATAGTTAAACTTAACCCACGGTCATGAAATTTTGGTCTGTTAAAATAAGTACAATAGTGAGTAGGTACGTAGGAAGCACATAGTGTAGTAGCCTTACCGACGCTAATCCTCTGACCAGTGGACACCGCGCTAACCGTTCCGCGCCCACAATAAAACTCCGCCTGCGCTAATTGAGGGTCTCCAGACCTTGATATGAGCAGACGGTCCATGGAACATGATGTAGTCTGAAAGGGTAATGTATCACATAAATGAATACTTTTTATTTCTCACCAAATCAATTACACATGTTTAACAATTAATTAATATTAGTATATTTCATACAAAGCGACAGCTTATGTATATAAGCAGTAACTACATTTTTCAAGTCTAATTAAATACACTTAAACTCTACTTTTTATTACTATTATTTGATTACTTTTGTCCTTAAAGGAAAGGACGGTCTTGCGCTTTTAATAAAAAAAAATACTAATATATATAAATGACCCAATAATTTCATTAATGAATTCAAGACACAAACAAATTATATGTTTTCCTCAACTTACACATATATTGAAATTCTTTATAACCATGGGAACCAAGCCTAAACAAGACTTAATATATGACATTTAATTTTAAATTACTATCACTAATATATACCAACATGTTACATTACCTGTGGTAGATCAATGTCAGTACAATCCAGTCTACAATTGTACCCGGCTGGGCACTGAGCCTGCCACCTGCACTGTACGCCTGGCTGGTAATATTGCGGGTAATTTGGACTGTACACATAATACGTGATACCTACATCAACCTGAAAAATATACAAATCACTGTAAAGAACAGTCAGTGTGCATCAATGTATGATTATTGACCGCGCGCGCGGAAATTACTCCTAGGTATAAGCAAAGATGTTGGCGATTGTTTCCTAACTAGGTAAAATTCAAAAGTTTTTTGCCAATGTATTTGATTTATAATGGGATCCAAGAAATAGTTCATAATTATTCAATTGAAAAATTTAAAAGTCATCATGTTACATACAGACAAAGAGAAAAATCTCGATGAGTTTTTTTCGCGACTTCTTTTCAGATCTGAGGATCATTGACATTCTTACATTACAGTGTGGAACTAACGGCGGTAGGAAGTTGACTCTTGTCAGACATAATTTTGACAGAGACTTAGATAACTTTTGATAGTCATGACTCGAAACTCTTTAGCAGAACCTCGAAATCTAGCTGACCAATGTTGAGAGAAATATTTTATTTATTTTAATAAGTTATACAATTTTAAGAGGTACTACAACCTCAATAACAAAAATAAATCTATATTTTATATACTTCTTTTGTTTTCTTTTGACTGTACTTTCATTTCCAATATAGTATAAAGTCATATAAGACAAACTTACATTTCTCGCGAAGTCGCAGTTAGGACTTTGTGCAGCTACATATCCAGTCAGCAGTGCTGAGACTATTGCAACTAAATACATCTGGAATTAATCAAAAAAAAGTTTCTCTGATCCTTTTGAAGATTATATTTGAGGTTGCAGTACTCCTCACCCAGGTGGGTTGATAGATAACGATAACCACAACATGTTGTCTGTCGCCGAACGAGCGCTAATCGTTTGAATAAAAAAACATAAAAAGTTAAAGTTATATCTTTATACTGGTGGTTGTGATGCGCGGCTTATTAAGTTTTGCTTAGTGTAACACGATTCTATAGGATATATATTTTTTTACTATTGTTTGGATATATGTGACAGTTACATTGATTTTCTTTTAAAAATATTATCGTTACAGTACATCATAAACATAATTTACCAAAGCTAATTAATCTTTTACCCTAAGCTTTATATTTCTTTCGATGGTCATCAACGGAATCTACGTAAAACTTAAGGTTTTCTATGCATGATGAGACAACAACTTTATAGGCATGATTTGCTTTATGAAGCAAGCATAAAGTAAAGTATAGTAAATAAGTATAAAAAAGATTTATGTTTTTTTATTCAAATATTTTTTTGGTTAGTAGTTTAGGATTGAGTCTATAGTTGTTGAGGTCTGAGAAAAAACCAAATTTTAATATTGGAATTCTATTATAATGTTCAACAGGATGGAAATATACCATGTTTAAGAAAGCTGTTAAATATATTTTGCAAGATAAGATGCAACGACATCGTTATTTGAATTAGTTACTTTGATAGAAATACCTCCCAAATCATCAGATTCCCTTATTTTGAAAATTGAGGCAAGTTCCCGTTGATTATTTTTAATTAAAATTATTTTTAGAAACTACCATTATTGTTTTTCTAAGTAAGCAGTAAGCATACTTCAAAACATAAGTTTTTAAGTAATTATATTATTAAAGTCAATTCAATTTGTAATATCATGCCTTGTGACATAATTATCATAATAATTCTTCTTAATAAAAGATAGATCCGTTGTTTTTTTCCATAGATAAAATAATAACACTTACGATTTTCGGCGCCAGCCAACTGGCTGGTTTTGAATATAATAATTATCGACTACATATATTATATGCATAAAGAATGAAATGTTATCTACGTAAATAATTAACATAACAATATAATCTAAATATGTTTTGCACCTGTGTAGATATTTAACATTTGTTATTATGTTCGCCTGTAATTGAAATGCTGGTTATACACTTCCTAAATAATTTCGGACACATCCTAATACCCAATTTCCGTCTATATATTTTTTTTAAATGTGAAACAATGGCGTAAGAATTTACCCTAAAAAAAGGAAAGGTAAATTATAAAAAATCAAAACGTCACATTTCCCGCCAACATTGACAGATTGAGAGAAGCGTATTAAGTTGTTATACGTTCTAAACTAACAACAATATAAAAGAAAAATATCAGTGTATTTATTTGCTCATATAACAGGCTCGATTTTCACCGGTCATGTGGTTTTGGGAAATACTTAGTTACGCGAGGACTCGTGACAGCGATGCTCTGCATGGACCCAGCCTGGTCAGCCTTCTTCTGATAGACTGGCGCGAAGCCGGAACGGGATAGGGTATATTCCGCAGGGCGTAGCAGACACACTTATGAGTACTCATAATATATATAAAAGAGGAAAAACTCACAAATCATGATCGCTACAAAGAGTGGCAAGAATGCTAGGAACAATTCTAAATCTCATCGGAAACTCCATCAATGAAGTTATTACTTCGAACCGGATATAATAATATAAAAGATTTTTAATTTTAAAAAGAAATACGATCAATAGTATTTGGCAACCCTAGCAAAGAAAACAAACTTTTAGCTATCAAATAGTAAATACATTTATTGAATAAGATAAATATAAAATTACATATTGTTTTTATATTCGGCACCTTTATTGTATAAACTATGAGGAACATTGTCGCAGATGTGGTGGCGATTTACTCCGCAATAACAGTGGCATTCAACCTTCCAGCCGACTATCGTTATGACGCTTCGCCAGACCGATCAGTTAGAAGGGGATATAGCTCAGTGGTAGAGCAATCGATTGCAGATCGATAGGTCCCTGGTTCAAATCCGGGTGTTCCCTAGCTTTCTTGTCACGGAAGCGCGTAATGGGTTTTTCCAGCAAGAAAAAAAAAGACCGATCAGTTAGGCTATTCTGTGACAAGAAACTCGAATTTCACCGTTGAATACATGCTTTAAATGTCAGAATGACATATGCGACATTGACTTTACATTATAAGTGTATAAATATATATATTTAGTTGTCAATATTTCAGAATCGAGCTACAGCTGGCAAATCTTTTTCCACGTTTTAAAAGATAGCATTAGAGAAGCCGTCTTCTATTTCATGAGATGACGTCAAAATTATTAATTGGGGATAGATCGCACCCACACAGTCTATATTTTACAGCTAACCATCAATACTTTGTATACTTGTCTTCCGGTATAAATTCTAATGTATCAGTTTGTACAGCCCCAAAATTTATGACCATTTAACATTGAGCAGCAAATTTGCCAAACTATAGGTACCATCAAGAGTAAAAGCCAAAAAATGGAGCTCTTTACCTGCACACGTGTTCACTTGCTTTTATACCCTGGTGCCTTCATACGAGACGTGAAGAGGCATATTGTGGGCCGGCATGGCGAGGGTGACTAGCGCAGCTCGTTCTTGCTGTGCGCTCTAGTCGTCTTCGCGTTTGGACTCAATTTCCATTTACCATCAGGTGGAGTGGAGTCATATGCCTGCCCCGATAATATAAAAAAGAGTTAGATTTTATACCAGGGCAATTTCAGGCCATACCGGGGAATATCCGTACTAAAATTAATAGCTGTATCTTCAAAGGACTTAGACACACTAATTACAAGGGACATTACATCTTAGTTCACACGGTTGGTAGCGCATTAGACTTTTAAGAAACTTAATATTTCTAACGGTACCAATATCAATAGGCGATGGTGTTTACTCAGCATCAGGTGGCGCAGTTATCTATCCGACTAACTATTGTATATAATGAAGCCGAAACAATAAATACAATTAGGTTGACAAATACTTTCTTAATAGGAGGTGTTACGTATAGTATTTTTTTTTTTTTTTTTTTTTTTTTTTTCTTTTTTTTTTTTATGGCATAGGTGGCAAACGAGCAGGAGGCTCACCTGATGGAAAGTGACTACCACCGCCCATGGACACCTGCAACACCAGGGGACTTGCAGGTGCGTTGCCGGCCTTTCAAAAAGGAGTACGCTCTTTTCTTAAAGGTTCCCATGTCGTATCGGTTCGGAAAAACCGCCGGCGAAAGCTGGTTCCACAAAGTGGTTGTGCGAGGCAGAAAATGTCTGAGAAATCGCGCTGTTGTGGATTTTCGGACATCAAGGTGGTGCGGGTGAAACTTAGAATTTTGGCGAGATGTCCGAAGGTGAAATTGAGCAGCCGGGATTAATCCGAACAATTCCTCGGAACATTCCCCGTGAAAAATTCGGTAGAATATGCAGAGTGATCCGACATCTCTACGCAAAGCCAAAGGATCAAGGAGATCGGAAAGAGCTTGATCGTCGATAACTCGAGCCGCTCTACGTTGGATGCGGTCAAATGGAAGGAGCTGGTACTGGGGAGCACCCGCCCAGAGGTGAGAGCAGTACTCCATGTGAGGCCGAATTTGCGCCTTGTAAAGTTTAAGGCGATGGGCCGACGTGAAATACTGTCTCGCCTTGCTGAGCACGCCCAGCTTTTTTGAAGCCAATTTGGCTTTGCCTTCCAATTGACCGCGGAACTGAACGAGGCTCGAAATATCAACGCCAAGTATTCCGATACTACCTGTAGCGGCTATCGGAATGTTCTCAAAACGTGGAGATACGACAAATGGTGTTTTTTTAGCGGTTAACGCGCAAACTTGCGTCTTTTTGGGGTTGAAATGGACTAGATTTAGCCGGCCCCAATTCGAGACTTCGTTTAATGAAGACTCGATTTCAGACACAAGTTTGTTCCGGTTCTCTTCGACGTTTTCCCGAGAAATATTAGCGCGGCCGGTGTATAAGGTGTCAACGGTACTGTCGTCTGCATAGCAATGAATGTTCCCGATTTGCAACAAATCATTGATATGCAGAAGAAACAGAGTGGGTGATAGAACGCAGCCTTGTGGAACACCAGCATTGACGAATTTTAAGTCAGAGCATGCACCGTCGACAACGACCTTGATGCTCCGATCTGCCAAAAAGCTGGTAATCCAATTGCATAATTTCCCGGGAAGCCCATAGGAAGGAAGCTTCGAAAGAAGCGCTTTGTGCCATACACGATCGAAGGCCTTCGCTATGTCCAAGCTGGCTGCTAATGCCTCCCCCTTGCTCTCAACTGCTTCAGCCCACCTGTGAGTAAGGTAAACTAGAAGATCACCGGCTGACCGACCCCGACGGAAACCGTACTGGCGGTCGCTAATCAGCTGGTTCTCCTCTAGATACCGCAGGAGCTGGCAGTTTATAAGGGACTCCATTATCTTGGAGAGCAAGGAGGTGATGGCTATAGGCCTATAATTGGACGGGTCTGAGCGGTTGCCTTTTTTAGGGATCGGATGCACCAAAGCTGTCTTCCAGGAATTCGGGACGACGCCTAATGTGTAGGATTGCCGGAAAAGACGCGTTAAGACCGGTGCCAACTCGGGAGCACATGTCCGTAGCACGATTGGAGGGATACCATCGGGTCCGCTCGACTTATGAATGTCCAAGGAAAGAAGTGCTTTACGAACTGCACTTTGCCGGAATTTAACCTCCGGCATCGTGGTATCACATCGCGGAATTGTTGGTGGAGATTTTCCTTGGTCATCCAGAGTCGAGTTCGACGCGAAGAGAGAGCCTAAAAGATCAGCTTTCTCTTTCGCGGTATGGGCCAATGACTCACCGTCTCTGTGCAGAGATGGAAAAGATGGCTGACAGAAATTCCCTAAGACAGCCTTAGCGAGAGACCAGAACGCTCGTGTTCCTGAAGGGAGACGCACCAGTCTCTCGCCAATTCTGCCAATGTACTCCGTCTTCGCCCTAGCAATCACGTTTTTGAGGGACCTAGAGGCAGAGTTGTATTCCTTTTTAAATGCGCTGGTATTTACATCACGAGACGCAGATGCATTAGCCCAGGTTTGATAGCGTTCCCACTTTCGGCGTGATGCCGTTTTGCAGAAGCGACCAAACCAAGGCTGGGACTTGCCACCGATGGGTACTGCAGAGTAAGGAATGAATAGTTCCATACCCTCAAGCACCACATCGGCAACAGAGTCAGCAGCAGCGTTCGGATCATCCGGCGAGAAACAAATCTGCCCCCATGGGTAAGATGCAAAAAAAGACCGCATCCCATCCCAATCTGCTGACTTGTAGTGCCATACTCGGCGGCACCCAACAAAGCGAGGCCGTGAGTACCGCACAACCGGCACTGTACTCCGGACGAGACAGTGGTCAGACGAGCCCAGAGGGGGATCGACGATAACGTGATAGCCATCCGGATGTGAAGTCAGCAGAAGGTCCAACAGGGAAGGTGTATGATCCTCCACATCCGGTATTCGCGTTGGCGATTTGACCAGTTGTGTCAGATCATATGCTAGAGCGAAATCCAGAACAGATCTACCCGCATGATCGGTGGTGCGTGAGCCGAGCCATTCTGCGTGGTGAGCATTAAAGTCACCCAGAATAATGATCTCTGCGGATGGAATCTGCTGAAGCACGGAATCTGTAGCCATTTGGACGTGCTCAACCAGTCGGTCGGTTTCGGCATTACCGCTATGGGACCTATAAAGGCACGCATAGATTCGCGGATGGTCATCGCAGTCTACACGCAGCCAGATAATCGATAGGTCCTGTCCTTCAAGGCTGCCGAGGCGTCGAGAACAGATATCATCTCTGACGTAAACGCATACCCCAGCTCGTGGTATAAAGGAATGTTCCAATTTGTACCCAGGGTACGAGAGAAAAGTCGTATCGGCAGGAGAAGATATCTGGGTCTCGGTTAGAAAGAGCAAGGCCGGCTTCGCCGTTTCCAGATGGTAGTGAACGGCGTTGAGGTTGGAGTTGAGTCCCCTTATGTTGCAGAAGTCCACAGCGAGGGTGGTAGGGGTTGCCTTATGATGCCTGCTCCGCTTGCCCCGAACAGTGGCGAGCGCAAAATTGCCCCCCCCAGAATTCGGAGGGCAGCCTGGGCATCCCTGCTCAGGTGGTGTATGTCCTGAGCATGGATGCCCAGAGAGGGATTCTCCACCGCTGTCGCTGATGGTACCCTCCTGGGGTAATTTAACCAAATTCTGCACAACCATCAAGTTTTGGGGGGGAGGGGGATTGGGCCTCCGGAACTCTCACTTACCGGACGAAACGCGGTAGCATAACTACCACTTTACGCCGATTTTAAGTGAGAGAGTGGTACTTCCCCGGGCGTGCCGGCCCATTCGGCTGTAACCCGAAGGTATACAGCGTGGCACTACCACTTGGAATACTGTTATAGTAACTGTAGCACATCATAATTCCTGAAAAAGAAAGCTATTTCACAGATTTTGCTATGTCTGGCGTGTATCTACGCTAGTTAAGCGCATATTCTGCAAACGACATTTGTAAAAGAGACTACACGTCTAAGTTATCGACAATTTTGAAGAGTTGATGAGAATGAATTAATTGAATTTAATATTTTGAGTGCTAAAACAATAATAATAATTTTATTGGAGAAATATCTTATATTAAATTTATACATAAATTATAAAATATTGATGTAAATAAAACAATTACTTTCTATGATTGATATGATTTGAAACAAACATTGTAAAAACTACAGTGAAATCCATCAAAACACGTTAGCAATTCTATTCGCTAAACATAAACTGTAAACACAATATTCAATAATTACATATAGTAACTACATAAGAACACAAGCTAACATTTGGCGTAGCAATATCATTCGTATAGAGCTGAATATTTAAATAAAATTTAAAAAAAAAAACTATAGATAATATGCATTACGGATTTTCAAAAAAATGGCGTTTTGAGTTGCAAATATCAGTTGTTATCGGAATTTTGCAAGTAAAATTAAAATGTGTGTAATTCGTTAAATGGAATGCCATTGCATTATAAATAATAACTAATAATAATAATAACTGAGCTATAAGCAAATCGCATAAAATGTATAACTAATAATATTTTGTTTTATCTTTATTTCTTTAGTCGATTGAAATAAACAATACACAGGGTTATTGGAAATTCGATGTATATCCGTTAGAGGATAATTGGGGTGACTATTTGCAATAACTTTAACTCCCATATGCATGGTGCAAAAATTAACCACTTCCGAGTTTTTTAGCTTTTTCAAAATTTGTCAAAAAAGAAACTTCAAAAATTTTATTTAAAAAGTAAAATCTATTTTTTTCTTCTGTTTTATAAAAACAATGAAACATTGAATATTTGTCAATATTTAAACATTAATTATTGGTCCAAATTTCAAAATGCGAGACGGAAAACGTAAACGAAACGAAAAATATATATTTTTTTCCTCCAAAATGCCTTAAAAACAAAAAAAAATGTTATTAAACTTGCCCTGCAGATTATTTAAAAACATAACTGTTTTCTTAGCTTTCCAATAATGTAAAAAAGTAGGAATTTATTCCAAAGCAACCGAAATAAAATGACCAGAAAGGAAGCTGGTGGAAAATCTTATTCGACCCTGAACGAATTCGTACTAAAGGTCGCTCTTTAAACTTCCCACAAAATTAACTAAAAATAATATCTAATAAAAAAAACTTACTCACTTTCTTAACTGAATACTTAATACAAATATAAAATAAAGTTTAGAAACAGAAACAAATAATAGCTAAGTCATAAATAAGACATTTTGTAATACAGTCTAAATAAAGTACTCATTCATAAGCGAATCCGAGAAACTCTCTATAAAGAACACTGCACACACAGCATGTTCTAAAGTGCAGGATGCTATGCTCATCATTATCCTCACGAAGAAATCCCTGAAAGGAGAGTTATTCCCAGGTGTAACTAATGTATTTGACTACTTATTAATGATTACTATCTATATAAATATATAAAAGCGAAGTACCACTCACTGATTAATCACGAAACCTAAGAAACAGATTATAAACTTGCCAAGTTTATAGGGTCCGTAGGTTCTTTAAAGGGTTCCGCTAAGAACTGATTTTATGAAACTAAGAGGTTCAACAGAGCTTGAAAATTTGTGTTTTATAAATTTCGTGTGGTAGTAGTAGATTCAGGTAGATATATACCTACATAAATATTATGATGTATGCATAAATATATTATTTAAAAGTTTTTTTATGTTTTCTCTCTCATTCTCTCACCTTGAAATGTTAAGTCTTTATGAGAAGTAAAGATCTCACAGGACTTAATTAGACTAAAACTAAAAGCAATAGCACTAAAAAGCAATTTGCATTGCATTGCGCCCTTCGCCCGCACATTATTCTTTTAATTTGCCATTTGGAATGCAAGGATATACTTTTTCTAATTACGTTGCAATTCATCATGTATGCAATAATTATATCTAAGAACGACCTTAAAGAACGATCTACACTAAATATATTTAGCGATACAGAAGGATGTTGCTATGCTTTGGCTCGTTCATAGTACACCTCGTCAAATATTCTACCGTCAAAACATTAATTACAAAACTATAATACACAAAATAAATCACATATTATAATACGGCGAATCAAACTATTTACTTGTGCGTCCCATAAAAATACTCTTTCAGAAAACAGTACACAAATAACCATCTGCAGGGTTTGGAGCAATTCAATATAAGTTATGATTTTGCTTAAGATTCGTGATCTTTAGGCTGCTGCTGTTACATGTGCAGAAAAATAATTTATTTCGATCATTTAATTCTTGTTATATCTTTGTTAAACCAATATTCAATAGTCAAGACTGGAATAAACGAGGGTGTGAGAAGAGGTTTAAATGTGTGCAAGAGACACCAAATACACATCAATTGATAACGTTAATAAATATATTTAAAACATTCCAAATTTAAAATAACAAATTATAAAATATTTTATTTATGAATGTTTGAATATATATCGTTTGTTGCAATACTTTCTTATCTATTTAATTTTAAATGAGGTTCTAAGGAACATATAAACTACATTATTATGTATCTGAATTGTGCATTCATAAAATTAACGCTTTTTATAACAATATAATCTTTTATTATTATTATTTATTTATTTATTTTTACTCATATTATATTACATTTTTAAATATAAAATACAAACATATGTATAAAATATATTTAAAAATATAAAAAACAGAGGCCAACCAGTGACGGGAACAGGGTCTAAGCCACCGGTGGTCAGGGCTCCAAAGAGAGGAACTTCCTCACAATACGCGCCGTGCCGAGGAGTACTGCCTTCTGCATCAGGCCCTTGACCCAGCTGTCTAACGAGAGTCTCTTAAGATGTTGGTCGAGGCTCTTGGCCATTAGGCCATTCGCTGAAACAACTATCGGCACAATAACTGCTGTATCCACATCCCACATGTCGACAACCTCGTGAGCTAAGTCAAGATATTTTATTTGTTTATCCTTCTCAGCTTTCACGAGATTCTCATCATGAGGGATGGTGATGTCAACAATTATCGTGCGGCGCTCTGACCGATCTATCACCACTATATCAGGCTTGTTGGCGACAACAGTCCTGTCAGTGATTATAGATCGGTCCCAGTACAGTGTGATATGACCATTCTCGAGAACTGGGTCGGGCACATACTTGTAGTATGGTACCTCTGATACCACAAGACCGTATCGAAGTGCAAGTTGTTGATGGATAATCTTGGCCACTTGATTATGTCTGTGCAAATACTCTCCGTTAGCAAGACGAGAACAACCGGAAATAATATGTCTAAGGGATTCGCCCGGAGTGTGACACGCCCGACATATGTCCACCGTGCCATCCCTCACAATATACCTCCGGTAATTGTTCGTCATGATAACTTCATCCATAATCGCACAGACAAAACCTTCGGTTTCACCAAATAGGTTACCGAACCGTAGCCAAGTTACGGACGCCATAAAGTCCACATCGGGTCCATGAAGGGCCCGATAGAAGCGTCCGTGTAACTCCTTGCTCTTCCATACCTCCTTGCGGTTCTCAGTACTTAATACTACAGGTTTGTGCCAGTTCTCTTTGCCTAAAGAGAGCGGAGTTAGTCCCTTGTCCATTGTAACTACATCTCGGTGCATATCCAAGTCAGTGTGGAGAAAATACTCCCTGAGTTTGTATACCTCACGGTTATGTAGGGTCTTGGCATTTAAAAAGCCACGGCCACCACATCTCCGTGGGATGTACAATCTCATCACCGAAGACCGAGGATGATGCATTCGATATGCAGTCAGCAGGACACGAACTTTCCTATCCAAGGCGTCTAGTTCTTTTTGAGTCCACTTGAGTATGCCGAAAGAGTACATCAAGACCGGCATGACCCAACCATTGAAGGCGCGAACCTTATTGCCACCTGATAAAAGACTTTTGAGTACCTTTTTCAGGCGACCAAAGAAACGCTCCTGCAATGATTGTTTCATGGAATATTCCCCGCTCAATCCTTATCGGTTCGTCATTACCATGAATCGTTCGGCATCCTGGATAGCGAAGGACTGTCCGCCATTGCCCCATACATGATCTCAAGAAACTGCATAGAGTTGTATCTAATTTATACAACTCCAGCACCCTCAAGAGCCATGTATGCGGCACGGAATCATAGGCCTTCTTGTAATCTATCCAGCATGTCGACAGACTCTTTCGAGAACGACGAACCTGTTGGCTAATGGTCATATCAATGAGGAGTAGCTCCTTAGTGCCTCGTGATCCACCCCTACATCCATTCTGAGAGACAGACAAAATACTATTATTCTGTATGTGACTATTAATCTTATCTCTCAGAATGGCGGTAAGGAGCTTATAGACCGTCGGTAAACAAGTAATCGGTCTATAATTTTTAGGATCCGTTGCACTACCTGACTTATGGAGCAGGTGGGTGACTCCGGTGGTAAGGAACTGTGGTAGCGACCCAGACTCTAGAGCTGACTGGAACTGGGATGCCAAGCATTCATGCGAGCTGCGCAGCCATTTTAGCCAGAAGTTATGCAGCCCGTCCGGTCCCGGAGACTTCCAGTTGGCAACGGATCGAACTGCAGCAGCTACATCTTCAGAAGCAATGGAAATTTTTCCCATCACTTCCAAAGGCTCGCACGCTTGCCTGACCTCCAGCATCCAATCACCTTCAATGTGGTCGACGGGCACCGACCAGATGTTGCGCCAAAATGTATTCGTGGCATCATCATCTGGGCGGCACCCATCGCTCACATCCTGGTCGAGTCGCTCCCACGTTCTGTACACCCACCTTTGATCGCTCTGGAATTTGCGATTCAAGTGATAACGGTCCACTCGCCGCCTGTACCGACGGATGCGGCTTGCCCATGCATAAACTTTTTGTTTTAGGAAGTCAATACGCTCCACGACATGGGATGGATATTCTTGCGGACTGATACCAGTTCCCAAGAACGCCCGCCCCACGAAACGCATTACACGTGGACGCGTATTCCCTTCCTTAAAACAATATAGTTTTCCAATGAGCACTCTGGTCTCATTAATACGTTTCTCAATCCTGCTCTGCCAGGCCGGTGCAACAGCCTTTGGTCGTGTAGCACGTTCGGTGTCTTCAAATGTAACACCAGCTACACGACATGCTGCAACAGCCGCACAAAACAGAATTGAGTGCGTATCCTCGAGATTTTCACTGCTCTCAAAATAATCTGCGAGCAGTGAATCCAGAGTGCACACTAGGTCCCTATTCCGTTTAGTCATGGGTAAACGTGGCAAACGTGGCCTAAGCTCAGCGGGAGTGTTACGATACTCCCGAATCGCATCCCCCAGTGCGCTCCTCAAATGATCACTGTACTTACTTTTTGTAATAGCCATGTCACCACCACCCTCATCATCATGTTCTGGGCCCTGTGGTATTGCAGGAAGTGGTTCCTCAACCACGGGCGTTGACGGGCCAGAAGTGACATCGCTATTACATGTTTCCGAGCGAATCCGATCAAGTACGGTGTCACTCAGCCTGTTGTTACGCAGAATGACTCGCACCTGATCCGACAGTCGTTGAGCCGAGACGTTGACAGCTGGTTCAAGCGCCTGAAACAGAGAGAGCATCCTAACACGGTACGCAGTGAGGTTAGTTCCCCCCTTTGTAGCCCCATAGTATGCGCGCATGACATTTTCATTAATGGGTTGTGTCCATCGCATGCGCTGCACACCACCACCGGAAGCGGGGACCCTGTTCGAGACCGGTTGGCCTCTGGCTCCCAAGCCCGTCGGTGGCCTTCTATATACCTATTATTATAGCTTATATACCTATTATTATAGCGTCAAAAACATTAATTAAGTTTGTTACATCGAATACATATAATAATATAATATACTATACAATATATATAATATAATATACATATAATAGAATAATTGGTACAGTAATCAATTGGAAGTTAAATTATTTTGATTATAAGGAAAATAAATTAATTTTATAACTAATATTATCATATCCGGCTCGAAGGACCACTGTCAAATTGGTTCCACCCATAATATATATTCGGTAATATGATCGGTATTGCGATTCAATGGGGAAATACAGTAAGCATCGTTGCAAGTAGTAAGCATCTTTGTCGAAAAAAATATTTTTTCAAGAAAATGGAATAACATGAGTAGATCAATATGTAACATTATTTTACATGTCATAAAACAGAGTAGAGATTTTTTTATACGAAATTGAAGCATTATAAATAATCTTTACATAGTATAAAACAAAGTCGCTTTTTCTTTCCCTATGTCCCTTTGTACGCTTAAATTATTGTAAACTACGCAACAGATTTTGATGCGGCTTTTTTTAATAGATAGTGTGATTCAAGAGGAAGGTTTTTGTATATAATACATGAACAATATAGTAAAGAAACACTGATAATTTTAGAAGTTTGTAATGTGATGTCGTAAATAAATAAATTCTGGAGTATATTTAGTATGAGTATTGCATCCCTGCGAAGCCGGGGTGGGTCGCTAGTAATATATAAAGATATAAATGCTATGATAACACTGAAATAGTGCCTATTACCTATGCAAAACATTACAGCGATTTGTACTGAACTCTTTTATATCACCCGTTGTTGTATTAATGGTGCATTCATAACATTGGTTTATTGCGCTCCTCTCGACCTGTGAACGTTTGGCGGGAAAATTAATTAACTACTTTTTTTACAAAAGGTTTATAAAGTAGGGAATAAGAAAATATTAATCTTTGAAAAATTCCAAAATAATAGAACCATAAGACATTTTAATTATATTGTTATGTTAATAATTAACGTAGATAAGATTTTATTGTTTATATACTATATATATAACACTTGGTGATTTTAATTGTTATATTCAACAGCAGACCGTTGTTATTTCGCTCCAAAAATCGTGAGTATATTTTTTTTAAACTAGTTCAGATTTGCCTTATATTTTTTTTTATTTTAATTTCAGAAGATTTAAAATATACACTAGAAAATTACTTTTATAGTAAGTTCGAATTTGTCTATTTTGTATGCTGACTGCTATTTTCTTTTAAATTTCAGTGTTTATTGTTAATTTTATGGTAAAAAGTTTCAAATATAGGATTTTAAAAATTATAGAAGTAAATCAGATTTTAAAAAATTGTACGATATAGCACTGGGCATGTGAATGTTACTCAACATTGCAAGAAAATTTTATAACTTCTAAACATTCATTTAAGTATAAAACATGCCAAAATCAGTGAAATAATGTACAGATCCAATTAAATTCGAGTGAAATCGTGAAACAGGTCTAGTCATAATCAAACAGCGGTGTTAATTTATACAATTTATATAACAAAATTATATTATTATAATAATGTTTAGTCAGGTGGATGTTACGATATTTAGTCGGATTTATGGTCAATAGTTAGCTAAGAATCTTACTTAGTCTTTTCCACCATGTACTGTATATGTATATATAAGTAATATATAATATATAAGTAATCAATGAATACTTAGTTCACGCTTTTTTATCTTTAGTATAATCTTGTATTGAGTAAAAGCTTTATTTATCAATATTTAATTGACATGAGCTTTAATTTTTTTAAGTAGACAAAGTTAAAAATAATTGTGGAATCTTATTATAGGGCTCGTCATTTGAATATAAATAAGATGCATCACTAGTTAGTTGCATGCTTTATTCAGCATCACGCATCAACATAATTTGATAATGGAGTTGTCAAACTAGTGTTGTCTCTTTCTGGCAGCTCACTTTTTGTATTTATCTATACTATTTAGTTTGTTGAGAGTGATTAATATGTATTTTCATAAGCTAAGCCGCGTTCGCATGACACAAATTTTGTAGGGAAACCCTTAACCGCAGGTTCATGGGTCAACCCGTTGAACTTTCGGTTTAAGTTACATCGTGAATATATGGCGTGATGGAACCGCAAACATAATCAATCCTCAATAGGAGAGGAGCTTAGCTCAACGGAGAGTTTTTTTTTTTGATGGTAGGGCTTTGCAAGTCCATCTGGTTAGGTACCACCCACTCATCAGGTCTTCTACCGCCAAACAGCAGTACTTGGGATTGTTGTGTTCCGGTTTGAAGTGACCTTACCATCAGTTGCCCCATATGCACGTCCACCAACCAATTATCATAAAATAGAGGCATATATTAATTTTTTTATTAATTTCAGATGTATTTAGCCGCAATATTCGCTTTGCTGGTCGGATATGCAGCGGCGCAAAACCCTGACTGCGACTTATCGACAAATGTAAGTTTAATTAATATAATATTGAACACAATATTACCAGTAAAAGTACAGTTAGAATGAAAATGAAATAACGTATATTAAATGGAATTTAACTATTACGACTGTATTTTTTAAATGTTGAAAGAGAGTAGCTACTGACTTTCTTGCTGGTTCTTCTCGGTAGAGTTCTTTCCGAACCGGTGGTAGCTTCATTTAATTGTTAAATAACGATTCAAAAGTGGTTGTTGCCTACTTGAATAAAGTTTATTTTGATTTTGATTTTTCTTTTAGATGTTATATATGTATTTGGTCATTGAAGAATTTCTTGACAGCATCTAACTGCTAGATTTCTTAAGTTCCTTATAATTATTTTTAAATTTTTTAGGTAACTGTAGGTGACACGTATTTTGTATATAATCCAAATTACCCACAAAGATACGATCCAGGCGTGCGATGCAGGTGGCAGGCTGAGGGCCCGACTGGATACAATTTAAGACTGGATTGTAATGACGTTGATATTCCAGAGGTAATGTAACATAATATGTATCATATTACAATTTAAAATGAAATTAAATGTTTTTAGATGTGCTGGGGTTTTGTACCGTTTACGGATGGTGTAATCTATATTAATATTATAAATAAGTAACTCTAACTGTCTGTCTGACGGTCGCTCTTTTACGACGAACCCAATGAACCGAATTTAATAAAATTTTGCGTGAAGCAAACTTGAACTGCTAGAAAAGACATAGGCTGTCTTAAATTTTCGCGATTATTACACATTGAAATAAAACTAGTTATAACGGATTTGAATCGCGTATATTAATTATTTTTAACATCCCGACGTTTCGAGCACTTTACAGCGTTCGTGGTCACGGGTAGACTCGAAACTAGTTTTATTTCAAGACAAAGGCTACTTTTTTGCCTAACATAAGATAACCACCCACTAAAACACGAGACAAGCCGCGGGCGCCAGCTAATTATATATAGATAAGATTCATGTTGCTGTCTTCGGTTACGACGAGCTTTAATCAACCTGCCCCGGCTTCGCATAGGTGCAATACTTATACTAATTATAGTACAGAATTTGTTTATTTACGACATCACATTAGAAACTTTTTACTAGATCATCCATGTTCTACACAAAAACCTTCCTCTCGAATAAATATATCTATTAAAAAAAACCGCATCAAAATCCGTTTCGTAATTTCAAAGATTTAGGCATACATAGGGACAGACAGCGGTAAGCGACTTTGTTTTATACTATGTAATGATGTAAATCAACATATAAATAGTAGGAAACTGTGTTGCATTTGATTGGTTGGTTTGTGATAGGGCTTTATGAATCCCTACTAACAAGTGAGATAACATCACAGCCCTTAAGGTTTTAAATTTTTTTTTCAATTGATATATGCATACACATATCTACTTACTACATACTTTACTTATGAGATGACGTCTGACAGAGAAGTATGGAAAGAGAAGACATGCTGGGCCAAACCCAAATAAAATTGGGATAAGGGCACGAGTGTGATGATGATATACATACATATATACATTGTATACATTATTTCAGAGTCCATCGTGTTCCGTGGACCGCCTCCTCATATCAAGGTCTGGAGACCCTAAACTAGACGGGGCTGCCACTTATTGTGGACGCGATATGGTCACGGCTGAGTCCACTGGTCAGATGATTAGCATTGGTAAGTCTTCTATACAATTTACTTCCTACTACTTATTTTTACTAGCAATAAAAGCCTGTAAATTTCCCACTGCTGGGCTTAGGCCTCCTCTTCTATTGAGGAAAAGGTTTTGTAACCACCACGCTGTTCCAATGTTGGTGGAATACACACGTGGCAGAATTTCTATGAATTTAGACATATGCAGGTTACCTTACGATGTTTTCTTTCACCTCTGAGCACGAGATGAATTATAAACACAAATTAAGAACATGAACAATCATTGGTGCTTGCCTGGATTTGAAGCCTCAATCATCGGTGAATGAAAGGTGAATTTAGACCTTCGTTCCTTAGAAATAAGTCTCAGAATCCATTAACAGATTATAAATGATTTGACATCATCTTTGACTAGCGACCCTCCCCGGCTTCGCATGAGTGTAATGCTGATACTATATGTATTATAGAATGTCTTTATATCTAGTGTTCACAGTTTTTCCGACATTAGACAATACAAACATTCATTTTAAATCTGTAATATCTTCCAAAATATTCATTTAAATTACATGCTGTAAAGGGGCATATTGATATATAGTAAATTCACAATGTATTTAAAGTACTTCATTGGATAAGGATTAATGATGTATTATCTGGTATGGTAGCAAAAATGCTAGCAGCATTTCCCCGCTTAAATCACAATTTTGATACTCTAGGCCAAAATATGAAGCTGTCCTTACATCAGTGGAGGCAAAAAAAGTGAGGTGTTATACTTTTATTAAAGTAATACATAAATTGCCGAGATTTTAAAAATATTTTTATTGGTATTTGCTGTTCAAAAATTTTTAATTGTTTCAGGTCTCGTCGCCTCAAGATCAAGCCCAGGTGGAAGGTTTTTATGCCGTCTAAGAGCACAGCGGTCCGCAGATGATGAGTAAATTTAAAAAATTCAGATAAACACCGTTGTTGTAAAATTGTTAAACTGCTTTTTATTAACATATTATGATGTATTATATTATTTATACCGTATATAGTTTTAGTTTATAATTTGTTCTAGCTCTAGTTTAAATTTTGGGTCCATATATTATTTTAAAGTTGTTGTTGTGATATAAATTAAATTAGATGATGTAATTAAATAAGTTTTATTATTTTTGGTGTAGTGCGTTGGTTAGTGGAATTATTGTGCTATTTTTTAACCATGTCTATCTTTATCGTCATATAGACTCCCACCAGCCTTTTTACACGGGATCTCGTGAGACACTCTTAAGAGATGGTTTTCAGGATAAAACTAACCCATATCTTACCCTGGAACTATCTCCATACCAAATTTCATCTAAATCGATTCCGCTTTTTAAGCGTGATTAGGAGTCAGTATTGCAATAACAAATTACATACTTAGTATAGAACAAAGTCGCTTACCGCTATCTGTCCCTATGTATGCTTAGTTCTTTAAAATTACGCAACGGATTTTGATGCGGTTTTTAAACAGATAGAGTGATTCGAGAGGTATGTTTTTGTATATAATACATAGACACTATAGTTAAGAAATGATGACACTTCAAAAAGTTTCTAATGTGATGTCATGAATAAACAAATACCATATATTTAGTATCAAAATCATACCCGTGTGAAGCCGGGGCTGGTCGCTAGTTATAAATAGGGTCATTATTATTAGTCAGAACTTCAGTAGAAAATATTAATGAATATTGGTTAGTAACTTTCAATAAATTATACGCCATATAAGTTCAGTAAAATCTATTTATATCATGCAATAGTCAGCCGGGGCATTAGCCACGATCCACGAAAGGAGCGCGGTGACGCGCGTGTTGACGCCGGGGTCTCGAGAGGCGCAGAACCGGCCGTAGCTGATGATACCTGCGTTGTAGATCAAACCGTTCTGAGGGTCGGTGTAGAGCACGGGGCCGCCTGAGTCGTCCTGGGGATAAATATTTAGATCACGTTAAACATATATCCAAACGTATAATAAATGAAATACTATACGATCTCTTTTTTACAAGTAATTAAAGAATTAAGGCGATGTTCGGGAAATAGGCGTTAGATGTCCAAAAATTTATTCTGAGTAGTTGCGAAAAGTAGCTTTTGTACTATGTATGTATAAGGCGAAATTATCTATTTGTTGTTAAGTTGCAAACATAGTAGTATAGTATTGTAATGTCCGTTTTTTAGGTATTATTTTTGTTAGCAATGAATCACGGTCAACAAATGGGCGACGTTTTTGTAGACTTTGTATAGTAAATCTATATTAAGCATTTATCAGTTATCTTTTTTACATAGTGAGGTAAATATAGATACAATACTAAAGTTACTAGTTTTCTATGTTGTCTTGGGTCTGGGTGTTTGTGGTACCGTCGTTACTTCTGATTTCCATAACACAAGTGCTTCAGCTACTTACATTGGGATCAGAGTCATGTATGTGATGTTGTCTCATATTTATATATTATATATATCTCAATCAACCTGGTTCAAAACATGAGCAACTTTATTTCTGAATATCTGTCAAATATTAGATTACCTGGCAAGCGTCCTTCCCAGCGGTATACGTGCACATCTGACGGGCAGTTAGATCAGGGAAACTTTGTCTACAAGTTGCCTGGCTGATCACATCCAGATTCACCTTCATCAACACATTAGATGTTTGGCCTCCAGCGAATAGTGTGCCCCAACCTATGCAACCACAAAAATAATAACCATATAGAAATGTAATAAATTAAATCCGAAGGCCTATATGTTAATTTTGATAAATTACTTATTAGCCCAAGGCTTGGAACATGTCGCCGATAGACGGAGAGGATACCTCTGGTTTTTTAGTGGGTAAACCCGGTGGACCTGAGCGCAACTTTCCATCACGTGGGGGAATCGCGTAAAGCGTATTTCCAGCGCGAAAAAAGAACACTTGGAACATGTCGCCACGATAGCATGCAAAATCAATCCCGTGACGACTCCGAAGAGACTGAGAGATTACCACTGTCTTTTTAAATAGGTATTCCGGTGCACTGGGCGTCCTGAACATCGGCGACTTGAATATACACGCTCCTCTCTACTTAATGTGGGGTAGTGGATAAAGCATTTTTACAGTAAGAACACCTGTGTTTGAAACGTTTTTTAACTGATGTACGTACCTGGGACAGTAACTTTAGCCCCGTTGAAGTCGTAGTTGGCAAATTTAAACGGCAGACACACCGGAGCGACGTAGTCAGTGTACCTCATCTGCCCGACGATTCGTACAATCGCAATATCGTAGTCGTAATTTGATCTGAAAATATATATATTGGCAAAATCAGAATATAATTTGTTAAGTGGGCACGTTATAAGCACTTTTAAATCGACATTTTACAGGACCGAAATGAACCTAACGGTTCGGAATTTAGGTTCTAAGTGCACGCAAGCTACAACAAACTACAGTAGTTACTCTTTTTATGTAATATGTCCCGCCTGAAAGTCAAAAAGTGTTAGCTTTATTATTTTTTATCGCCCATATAACCTTGTTTTGAATAATATGCTTTATAAAAACAATTTGAATTTATGAATCGTCGTTATGTTACTTTATTAACAGTGTATATTCATACATAGCTATATAATATTTTACTACTAGCTATACCCGCCCGCTTCGCTGGGCATTAGTCGTAGAAAAATATTTTTTTAATTTATAATTTTGTAATTAATTACTGATAGAATGTACAAATAATCAAGAAACATGCGAGCTCTAATCAAATACTTAAAAATTATTTCTTTTAATATTCGTCAATGATGTTCTCGATAGGCTGCAGATTGGTCATAACACCCATAAACTTATTTATCAAGATCATATATTTTTTTGAATCTGGAAACAGATATGATTTATGAGAATGTTTTTGTTGATGTAATCTCGATGTAAAGTTGGTACGATGAAAATTTTAATTAAATTTCTATAGTCTAGAAAAGTTTGTATCACACAAAAACGTCCTCTATTGGCCGGTTCTATCAAATATCGATGTTATTACATTTACAACCTTGTCATCTGTATGTATCACGTAAATAAATGTAACCTTTGGCTTGAAGTTTTCATTGGTTGCATCGAATGTAATTTAATCGTTCGTTCTCGACCATAGCGTACATGTCAACAATGAATTGTTAAAACAGTTGACGATACTTCAGAATATGGTTAGATTAATTATCTCTAATTATACGATACGCATAAAAATCTAACTCTTCGATGTCACAGAGCCAGTCGTGAGATTATTTTGATACAGTCCGAGATGATATCCATCTTCTGCTCGCATAATCATAATTGGATAATCGTAATAATTGTCATACGATTGATATTTTTCAGCGAAACCTTGATTGTTTTTGTGTCTTGTGTGCTTAGTGACAACAATACCTCGTTATGTAATTTCTGTACCGACAATTACAGCTGTGACTTCAGGAGCTATGGAAGCTTTAATACGCCTTTTATGCTCTGCGTTCTATCTGCATTGATAATTACTTTGAATCATTTGTTTTTTCACTTTCTAGAGCAGTTTTAGGCATAATCCTAAATTTAGCGATTATTTCTCGATTAGTTGTGGTACTGTACATGCATCGAAGATCAATTTTTTTCTACGTTGTCCGTGAAATAAATGTCCAGAGATTGGGGATTTTATTTAGATACTGGAAGAAGTGAACCAATCATATGATACACTTTAAACGTAGACGCGAAATTATTGTATTGTACAATATTTGTTGATCCAAAAGATGTCATTTAAAAGCATGAATTGTAATTTCTAATATACTGAAGGAAATATTTAGACTCCTTAATAGTTCCCGTCACGTAGGTAAGAAGAGGTTCTGGTCATTCAACCAGTTGTGGTAAATACATTTTACCATTGGAGTAGCATATACCATCAGTTTATTTAGCGTGACAATATGGGCATACTATATTCATTGAACCAATGATCACATCGGGATTCATCTTGTTATCATAACCTATATAGTAATTGAATGCTGATTTATTGAGATTGGTTCTAGTTCTTGACTTAGTCTATTTTAATCGTTCATCATCCAGTCATTGGGCTTGTCAGGTTTATCAGTATCTCTCGATAAAGATGCTTGTTCGAAGATCTGGAACTTGATCATTTCGTTGACTAACTGTTTTGGCAGCTCTTAACGTAGAAATTCGGATTCTATTTGTTTCTAAACGTATTTCTTGTTGGTGTGTTGTTTCCGTAGCTCTTTTGGATGACGCTACGCATATATTGTTGATATTCCGATCTTCTATTTCTTCAATGGCATGGTGGTTTCAATTTATATAAATAAGTTGTTTCTTTTTTGGTTATGTGTCTTACGTTTACATTTTATACTAAAGATTCATTGTTATTGGAGTTATGAGTATACTTACCAATAATGATTATTATTTACTTTCTTATAATCAGAACAGCTAATCACTTCTTCCCATATATGTAATTTATAATAATTATATCATTTTAAAATGTCAATTATTATTGTTGTGATTATTTTATGTTTATTGGCATATGACGAAAATTAAGTTAGTTGTTATGCTTTTTGAATAGATTTTCATTTTTTATTTCATATTTTATAATTATCGGATATCGGTTGATCGGAATATAAGTGCATCGTGATACACGTAAGGGCCATCTGTTGGTTATTTTTAATGATACGGATGAAATAATTACTTTCTCCATAAAACAATAGATAAACATACCAATTTTCATAATGATCGATCAAATAGCTTCTGAGTTTATCGATGACACACATACAAAAACATCCTTTTGGCTATCTATATATACTTTTGTATGTATAGATCGCCTATGATTTGCGCAAGTACATGTTTTTCCTGTATGCCAATTTTTATAAAGATACAGACACACAAAAATTTCAAAAATGGTAAAAATTAAGTCAGTCAAAGAACACAGTTATGACGAATTACGACAAAAAATAAGTGTACAGACAGACTCTAGAGATTTATATAATAGTATAGATTTAGTACTGACGTGCGATAGCTTTATTATTAGCGTATTTTATGTATAACTTTGGTGTTTCTATACCGATTTCTATGATTTTTTTTTTATGGAATCGTTAATACTGTTAACTTTTGTAATTTGGGATGATTGAGATGTTATATCGTAGGAATAGACAAATATAATCAGAAAGCTTCGAACTACTAAGCTATTGGGAGTGACACGTGTTATTGTGAGTCAACCATAAAAGATAGACATAGGCTGTCATGGGATATTTTTTGTATAGTTTTAAGGAGAACATTTTCGTAGTACATGATTTCTGTGTAGCTTTAACCATTAAGGCTAAACACGCGACGGAAGCTCAAAATATGGGGTAACTTCTCCCGTTTTTCAGACATTTCCCTTCACTGCTCTGCTCCTATGGACTTTAACGTGATGAAAAGTATACTATAACCAGCTCAGGAGTATGAATAATAATTGCACCAAGTTTCGTTAAAATCCTTCGAGTAGTTTTTATTTCTATAACGGTTATATGGACAGACAGACAGACAGACAAAAGTTTTACTGATTGCGTTTTTGCCATCAGTATCGACCCCTGATCACCCCCTGATAGTTATTTTGTAAAAATATTTCATGTACAGAATTGACAACTCTACAGATTTATTATAAGTATAGATTAAATGTCAATATATGGCACATAACTTTGAGAATTAATGACACATCTACTATTTGCAAATTTGCCGTATGGTTGACTGAACCAGTGTAAGACAAAGTGTAATCGTATGGATATAACTTACGGTGTGTACTGGGGATGGACTATTACTTTGGCAACTCTGAAGCCTTGCGTCTCCGATTCACCTGAAGGAAAAAACGTATAGTTAGCATGGGTGCATGGTGTTTCCATGCGTAGTAGTAATACTCAATTATCAGAGGAACTGATAATAATCCTTTTTTCTATCGCCATTTATGAAACCTCGCCTTTTACATGGATAATACAGATTAACTAATAATTACACTATACGAAAATGATCACAAAGTTCCAGTATAAATCATGGTCGCGTGGCGTATCCGCAAGAATGCAATGAAGTATCAAATAATTACATTTATATTGCATTGACAAATCTATTAGTTATGAAGGATATTGAATATAATTGAATAAAATTAAAACAACGATTACGAACAATGTCGAAAATATAATGAAAATAATATCATTAAAGTAATGGATGGACAAAGCAATAAATGCAGAGCACTCACTTCCAGTGCTTGTATCCACTTCGCCAACAATCACCGCTAAATTGGAAATGGCCTCATTGACCACGCAATGAGCCGCAGTGAGGACGTACTTCTTATCGATGATAACAGCTCCACATTTAATAGCACCTTGGTCAGCATACACGATGCCAGCCATCATTGGAAACTCTTTGGGTCTCGCTTCTACGCCGCCAACGATTCTGTCCTGAAAGAAATTTAAAAAATGTGCAACATCCATTGAATGTTAATACTTGGCAAAATTCTCGTGTACCTTTAGGATACAAGGTTTAGTTTAGATCCAACGTGAATTGTTCAATTTACAAGTGGCATAATGGCACATTATAAAAACTCATACATCTCGCAATACATGGTATAAAGTTTGTTTCCTACTAAAGAGAAAAGTTTTGGGTTCCATGTATCACGAATTGTTGAATTTACAAGTGATGGAATTATGCCCAACGGAATTAAGCAAGAGACTAAATTACACACATTACACACATCATATTAAGCACCTTTTATAGGTGAGAGAGCTTATTGGGGTTAAACCCACTATCTTGGGTTGAGATCCATATATTTTTTAAATAATATTAATAGGGCTTAAGGCAAAAGTATTCTATGTGCATACTCGGTGATAATATCAATAATACATTGATATAAGGGCCATTAAACACCCTTGACCCAAATGTATCTGGGAATTTGCGATTTACAATATAATCATATTTCCGACATTATTAATAATTTCTTATCGTCTTCCGAATATCAGTCAGTTTGGTGACCTCATATTTAATTATCTGCCTCTATATATGAAACTAATCCTCTATTTAATAAGTTACATGCTAATAAAACAAAAAAAAATCAATCTCTGCGATCACTCTTGATTTGACAGTGCACAAGTGTGTCCATAGATGCACTATTTATTTCTTTCCTCATATATCCTAATGTAATCCTATAGTACTGAAATTCGACGCAAAACGAAAATCTAAAAACGCAGGACCATCGACTTCAGATACACAGAAGTTTACACATTTCCAGCTTCCAAACTTTACACTATATTGGTCAATACACAATAACTATTTATGGACCAAAGGTTTGAACGCTGGACTTCGGGGTATGTCTACTTATGTACCAATGACGTAGTCAGCTACGAATTATGATGACCGTAATTTTAATAATAAATCTGTTAATCTGAACGGGTGTGAAGTGCCTTTTAAATTTTAGTAAAGCTGTATTCCTCATTACAGTTATGTGAATAGTTCGACTGAGTTATTGCTTTAAAATACTACTTACCATTCTTCGATATCCACAAGAGCAAGTTGGTGGCGTTGCGATCCGCTGTGCTCTGAGTTCACACATAAACCGTCCTCCTGGAGAACTTAATGAGGTTATGAGACCTGTGAATATTAAATAATTAAATTAATAAAATAATAATAACACTACAAAAAAGTAACAATTAATTAAATATATAGGGAAAAAAAACGATTTTTATACATGGAACACAAAAGATTATGATTTATGTATTGAACAATCGATTTGATAGCTTTGAATATGGTTTGTTTTGTTTTATTAACTTTAACTAACTTTGTATCAGCGGTCACCACGACAAAAGAAGATTTTGCGCGTTTATTTGAGAATCACGACACCTTACAGTAGTTTGTCAAAATTTTTAAACAAGACTAACGAGAAAACGATCTAGAGCGATGTTTCATATCCCCTAACTGAGACTTAAAATTTGACATCTTGGAATTTGTCTCGAATGTGTAACGAAATTGTCATAAATAGTCATTCCTATTATACGCTCAATATTTTTACACGAGCTTACATCATAATAAGTAGAGCAGTAGTAGTGAGTAGGTACGTAGGAAGCACATGGTGTAGAAGCCTTACCGACGCTAATCCTCTGACCAGTGGACACCGCGCTAACCGTTCCGCGTCCACAATAAAACTCCGCCTGCGTTAATTGAGGGTCTCCAGACTTTGATATGAGGAGACGATCCATGGAACATGATGTAGTCTGAAACAATTAAGTGTACGTTTAATACCATTCATTTATAAAAACAAATATTTCCAATATTTTTAAGAGTAAATTTTTGATATATGACTTTGACTTTGTTTGACTTTGTACTACCAGGAGATTTATGCTCATTTTACTCAATACCAGCCACACAACTATTGAAATATATTTATATATGTAATAAGTAGACGGATGAACAAATGGCCCACCTAATGATAAGTGGTTACCACCGCGTAATGACAATGGCGCTGTGACCATAAATCTTGGAAACTAAGATGTTATATCCCTTGTGCCCGTTAGACTGCACACACTCTCTCGAACTGTAACACAACAATACTGTGTAATGCTGTTTGGCTGAAAATGACTGTAGTAATGTTATCGGTAGAGTTACTACGGAAAGCTATCCACGCCTAAATATATTTCATTAAATTGTAATTTTTAATATCATTAATATATACCAACATGTTACATTACCTGTGGTAGATCAACGTCAGTACAATCCAGTCTACAATTGTACCCTGCTGGGCACTGAGCCTGCCACCTGCACTGTACGCCTGGCCGATAGTATTGCGGGTAATTTGGACTGTATACATAATACGTGATACCTACAGCGACCTGAAAATGTATAAATCACTGTAAAGAACAGTCAGTTTTCGTTAATACGTGACAATGAACCGCATACGCGGAATTAACTCAACGAACAATCCTAGTAATATAGTAATTTATTTATTCAAGCTGTAAACCCAATATGGCATAAGTATAAGAAATAATACAATTAAAAAAATTTAGGAATGACTCCTCTTTCTCAAAATTGCCAATAATTATTGTCGAGTTCAGAATGTCTCTAAATAATCGTCAGATTTCGCACCAATATATTAAAAGGAAAAATCAAAATGTTATTAGACGGTTATCCGATATGCGTGAAAAGAAATTAACTTTTAAAATATCAATGGCATTCTTACATTAGATACATGGAAATACTAAAGGAGTTTCCTAAAAAATAGCAAAGATGCTGTCGATTGTTACCTAACTACACAGACTTCCAAAATTGTTTGGTAACGTATTTACAACAAGATCCCAGAAAATGTTCAAAATTATTGAATTGTAAAATTAAAAAGTTATCATTATAAATGATAATATATCATTATAATATAAAAGAAAAATCCGATTGTGTTTCTTTCGCCGTTTTAGAGTGAGGAAGTCTAAACGGAGTAGGAATTGACTCTTGACTGACATATTTCTGTCAGAACTTTCTATTGGGCTTACTCGAAAATCGCTTACAAACAAAGTTTTCAGAAATACTTATTTTTATCTATATTTATAAGAATTAAAGAAATTCAGCTTTTCGATAATTTCAAGAACTTATATACAACTTCAATTACCAAATATGTAACATGTATATTTTATATATGTTTTTTCATTTTTCTTCTAATTGTACTTTTACTGATAATATTGTGTAATATTTTATATTAAATAAACTTACATTTGTCGAGAAGTCGCAGTTAGCGTCTTGCGCCGTTGCGTATCCGACCAGCAAAACTGATACTATTGCGGCTAAATACATCTGAAAATATTATAGAGTAATGAGCATGTTGAAAGAGAAAATGTCTATGTTAGGGTATTAACTCGATATTGCTTCTCGCTCCTTCGATGTGGTTTGATAGAAAAACATATCTTCACGATGTTGTCCTTTATCGAATTCGAAATAAGTTAAAAACACTTAATAAGCGTTTTAATCTCAGTGGTCCTAGCTTTTGAACTCATAATATTCGTTATGATTCATGTGTTCTAACAACTACACAACTCTAAGCTTAATTTGTATAATCTTTAGTGTCATTTAAAAAGCAAAAAGTTAAAAAAGTAGTACAATATGATATTTTGAAGCATTTATTGATAAGGTATTTTATAATTTGTAATCTTAAATTTGAAATACTAGAAATATACTTTTTTCACTTGAAAAAGAATTGTTGAAAAGACCACACTTAAAAGTCTTCTTTAAATATGTACATATCTCGATAAGTGGTTTTCTGTTTTTCAAATAGGCAGCCAGACGAGCAAATAAGGTATCTGATGATCCATGGGCATCATCGCTCATAGACCATGGAATAAATATTACCCATCCATTACAGCGTCAATGTGGCACCAGCTTTGGGAACTCAGATGTTATGTCCACTGGATACTGACAGTAGGTTATTGACCTTGATTGAATTATAAATTATTTGAGCGTAATCATTTTTTTCCATTACTATTTTATCGCCGGTAACAGTGATTGATCAATTAGAATTGTTATTCTGCGAATTATTGATATTGTTGGATAATATTATCTCATATCTTTTAATACTATTAAATTAATATTAATATCGATGATATGAATTATTTGTTTTATCTATTAGTTTTATCTGAAAGTTAGTAAAGAACTATTTTTTTATTATTATTACAATTTGAACAATGATTTTCGATCTTATCATTTATATTATAAATAAAGTAAAAAGTACTTCACTTTTTAAGGACTTCTCAATATTATTATGATGACACATACACAAGGTAAAAGATTAAGTTAGAAAGTAGTCGTACGTCAAATAGTATATTTGTAGGATAGATATTCAATATTATTGGTACGAATGTTCAGCCCCTAATCGAAATCCTAAATGCCCCAAAATAATTAGTACTCGTTCGTGGTCCACTTAAGGCTAAGGATCTCTGAAGGTTTATTAACAGTAATTAATCAAATTGCCAATACTAAACGTATCTCATACTACACATGCAGGTTCCGGGATGTTTTCCTTCAAAGCCCAGCACGAGATAAGCCAATGAAATAATCGCGAACAAGCACCTAAAAATTCAGCATTGCTTGTCTTAATTCATAAGTAAAATTTTCGGCTGAAATTTTGGCATCGCTTTACTAAGCTATATATTCAATTATTATTATAATTGTTTACTTTTATGCGATGTGATTGAAAATCTAAGACCTTAATATATTATTAATATACAGGGTAGGTAATTCGACGTATATCCGTTAGGAGGCGATAGGGGCGACTATTGCAATAATTTAACCCCCATATGCATAGTGCAAAAGTAAAAAGTTTTTAAGTTATCACGGTTTTTAGCTTTTAAAAATGCAACTTCCAAAAATTTATTTAAAAAAGAGTATCAATTAAAATCTATTTTTTTCTTTTGTTATAAAAACGATTAAACAATGTTTAAACAATTATTATCGGCCCAAATTTAAAAATGCGAGACGGAAAACGAAATTATTTCAATATTTTTCAGATTCTTTTTCCTCAAAAATGCCTTTAAAATTAAAAAAAAAAAACTTATATAACTTGGCCTGCAGATTATTTAAAAACAACCGTTTTCTCAGCTTTCCAAAAATGTATAAAAAGAAGGAAATTATTTCAAATCAATCGAAATAAAATGAACGGAAAGGACGCTGGTGGAAATACGTATTCGAACATTCAACGAACAACATACGAATTCGTACTAAAGGTCCCTCTTTAAAATTCTCACAAAATTAACTAAAAATAATAACTAATGAAAAAAAACTTACTTACTTTATGCAAAATTAAAATAAAATTTTGTGTTAATTCGGTGGCAACTGATAGAGAAAAAATAAAGAAATAATCAGATTTCCGAAATATTATTCAGAAATAGAAAAAAAAATGATATGGTTACTTTGATTAATTATAAAGAATACTTACAATTTTCAGTGCCAATTTCCCACTGGCTTGTTTTGAATATAATAATTATCGACTACAGGATTTCAGTATATATAAAGAATGACATGTTATCTACATAAATTATTAACATAACAATATAATCAGAATATCTTATATATCTCTGGCCGGTATTGAACATTTATAATGAAACTCACCCTGAAATTTAAATACTCTTTATATTCTTCTTAAATTCCTTCAGACATATCCTGAACCAATTTTCGTCTATTCAAATCCACGTCACAAAACTAATCTTAATTTTTCAACGATAAATGTTTTAATAAATACTTTCTTTACGAGTAACTGTGTAAAAGAGTCTTAAAAATAAACCCTTTGCAAAAAAAAGTAAAAGTAAATTAAAAAATCAAAACGTCACATTTCCCGCCACCGTTGACAGGTCGAGAGGAGCGTAATAAATTGTTATAAATGCATCATTAACACAACAACGGGTGATATAAAAGAGTTCAGTACAAATCGCTGTAATGGTTTGCATAGATAACAGGCACGATTTCAGTGTTGACATACTTGCGATAAGTTTTAGGCATTAATATCTTCATATATTATTATGCTTCACTTTCATGAAATGATGTCATAAATGAAAGTGGTATGACATAAAATCATTTATTATAAAATGTTACATATCACCTTTATCTATTCATATATTCAATTGTTTTGAGTAAATGTAACCATTATAAATAATACTCTTAAAATAAGTTGTTGTTGTTTTTTTTACAAACTTTTTTATTTTCAATAGGAGCCAAGGAATTGTGATCAGAATGCTAGAAGTATTTCCCATTGAATCGCAATCGTGATCCTCTAATTCATTAGACAGGGTGGTCCTTCGAGCAGGATACGAAGATGAAAGTAAACATATATCCAGCGGGCTGTTGGACAAAAAAAGGATTTATTACTACAGATTACTTATTCTATTTGTAATTACCTGAAAAAATAATAAAAAGAATATCGGTATTAATATGTTTTGAACCTGTAAATTTATGATGGATGGATGATATTACGTCTAAGTACAGATTATTCTTTCTTCTTGAGCCCATCTGGGTAGGTACTCCCCACAAGATACAAGAAGGAGTTTCTGGGAGACAATACATTGTTTGATGCCACTTAGGCGTTATTTTTATTAGTATCTAATTACATTTAAGTCAAAATTACCATAAATAAAACAGAAAAGTATAGTGTTCAGTACTGAACGTAAGTTAATTTATTAGTGAATAAACAGCATCTCGTTTTATTTAAATATAATTGATAAATTTTTGATGTATTAATTACATTTTTTTATTATATGTTTTACAAAAATGAATGTTTAATAAAAAGAAGCCAGTCTCTATCTACTTCAACGGCAATGCGCAGACAGCTTAAAATATAAGGAGTTAATATATGTATAACATTAAATAAAACTTATTAAAAGAAATAAGTTAGTTCGAAATAAAATATAATACAAACTTATTTTCAAATTAAATTTACGAGATTTAGGCTATATACAATGATCAATTATCTTAGAACCCTTAAAAAATAAAAATAAAAACAAACAATTTCGTATTACATTTTTAATATAATTTTAAACAAAGACTTAAAACTACCGTCGAATCTATAAACACACACCAGCAAGGCTATTCTATATACATCAATGTTAATCTCTTGCATGGAATTTTCAATGAAATAATTATAATAATTGGAGGAAATAAGCATTAACACCTATCAACAAATTATTTAAATTTACATTTGTATTCAATTAGGCGTTTCGAGTTTGACAGCAAATAAAATAATACATTTTTAAATGTACGTAACGCCGTTTTTCCACCGAAGATGACCGGGGAGAAGTGCCTGCACTATGCGTACCTTCTCCCGCCGCTGTAAGCGTCGCCGGCAGTAGGGGGGCTCTCTTTACCCCTGGAACTCCTCTAGCTTGGAGGCCCAAATCATGCGCCACGGAAGCATGCCCCTGCAATCCTATGGTTCCCCCCTGAAAAGACGGAATGGTTACCACTTTTTTAGTGAATATTTCGATTCCTTCGGTGCTGGTATGCCCCACATACCCACTTCAAGTGGAGGAAACGCGTTTTTTCAGCGACAAAAAAGGTCTACTCTGCCATCGAAGAGAAGATTTGGAACTAATTCTTCGACGCTACCTCAATGTGAGTTGATGGATACAAATGTTGCAGAATTTCATTGAAATTAGACACATGCATGACACTTTTATGTATTGTGTAATGTCTCTTTTGTAAATTGCACCTATGAAATTAACGTCGATTTTCAATGGGCCAAAAACGACAAACGTGCTCCCTCTTTATTTAATGTGGATAGATCCTTAAAGCCGTTCTTGGAAATGATTATTGTAAACAAAATGTATCGCAAAATAACGACAAAAAGTCTGTCCCTGCATTCCAGATAACAAATTAAAAAGTAAACGTGCGGGCGAAGGGCGTCTTTATACGGTCTGCAGTTTAATATGCAAATTGCATTCTACTATTTAAATAAAAATCTCATAGCAATAGGTCTAAGGCTGAAACGTCAAATACACTAATGTTGACAGTAATTAAGTTCAATAATTAATTTGCGCGGTATTCAGGGTAATTTAAAACGAACGTGTATTTTATTTTACTGAGAAATCGTCATTTAGAACAAATTAGTGCATCGGTCTCCCTAGTCAGTGAGTCTATGTTCTTGCTTCATTACAATTTGCAATTTAATATTATGGAGACGATAAAAAAGCGCGGAATTAATACTTGTTCACTCCCAGGCATGATATATTACATACATATATGATTGTCATTAACTAACATGACTGTATTTTTAAATGTTGAAATCGAGTAACTACTGAGTTTCTTGTTGGTTCTTTTCGGTAGTACCTACTTTCCGAACCGATGGTTCACTTTAAATAGTTGTTAAATGACTCAAGTGCTTGTAAAAGCCTACTTGAATAAAGTATATTTTTACAAGATTTTAAATTAACATGGTTATTTTTATTATTAAATATCGAATTGTCTCGTCAACAAGACATTCGTAGATAATGTCGAAATATCGAGCTCCAACGGATAAAAATAAAAAACATGTTAAATATCCCGTAGTTAATAACTGTAATATAAAAATCCATTTTTAAAACACCATGTATATATTCATATTTATCAAAACAAAGTCCGTTCACGAATCTCTCTCGTCATAACTACGTAAGACCGTCACGATCAACTATCCTTTATCTCAACGATTTAATTACGAATACATTTTATTTGTTCCTACATAGTGGTACCCTTGACTCATTTAAATATAAAACCTTCATGGAGGTTACATTGTGTATATTTATATTCAACTGATAACAATTAAATAAAACAAACAAATTAATGGGAAAGTTTAATTTCAACTACTTATAAAATACATTTTATTCGTAACAATGGAAATACATGGTCAACCTTATTATAATTCGTTGAACGTATTAAAAAATAATTAACATTCCAATTTCAAAATACATAGTATTCAAATAGTAGATAATATATTCGATGAAATCAAATTAAAGTCCCCGCAACACGTAGGTACATATTGCTTGCATATTGACTCAATAGAAAGGAATCATTCCAACTCGATTCCGATATTGCAAAAGCTGCTGAAAAGCCTGAGCTTTAATAATCCATTGCTTCAAACCTGATCAAGAAACACTTAGTTACTCAGCAATAAAGGAAAACATCGTGTGGCAAACTGCCTTTAACGGATAAAATTCTGCCCATATGTGTCCTAACCGAAACTTGGAATATCCTCCAAATCTTTTCAAACAAGACCTTTTAACAGGAGATTTACAGGACATTTATAGGCTGTTACTTTAATACTAAATATGTTATCATTTATAATTAGTCTAGACTAAACGATCTAGCCTAAATTACACGCTACATGTAAATAACAATAGAAATATCTTCGACTAGAATCAAATCTAACCTAACCAAAATCGTTGGCGAGCTGGTACTGCCTGGTACGAGAAAAAAGACACGAGTAAAAGTGATAATTAATATATATAGGCATATATCGATTGGTTAATTAATATAGTGGATAAACTAATGTTATGTAAATTGTACGTTAATAATTCTGAGACAAAATAAAAAAAAAATTATAGAATATAGCCCTATTTAATAGTATAAATACGCGTTCTATTATAATAGCTGAAAAACGATTTCTACCATATATTAATATATAAAAGACATTTCGCATAAATTTCTATGATATGAAATATTATTTTATCTATGTGTTAACACGTATACCATATCGGTAGACAATCGTTTCATATCTGCTTCTTAAAATCTTTAACTATATTATTATTAAAAGTTAAAAGTAACAATGTCTGTATGTCTGTTGATCTTTTACAAACAAACCGCTAAATCGAATTTGATAAAATTTGGTATGAAGCAATCTTGAACTCCAAGATAGGACATAGACGCAACCAACACTCAAAACTCGAACGACTACAAGTATTAACTACGATAACATAGTTTTAAGTACTTATGTATATAGATGTATATTTTCTATTGTTCTAAGCTTTTTTTTATTTACCAATAAGCCTGTATATTACTGGGTTATTGGTAACTCGACGTATCGATATACGTGTAATCCAAAAGTGAACCATTTTTGAGTTATCACGTTTTTTAGTTTTTTCAAAATTTGTCAAAAATGCAACTTCAAAAATTTATTTAAAAAAAAGTTTCAATAAAAATCTATTTTTTTTTCTTTTGTTTTATAAAAACGATTAAACACTGGATATTTGTCAATATTTAAATAATAATCATCGGTCCAAATTTGGCATTTATGCATATGGGGGTTAAATTTATTGCAAATAGTCACCCCTATCACCTCCTAATGAATATACGTCGAGTCACCAATAACCCTGTATAGTGTGTGTGTGAAAAGTGAGAAGATAAAACTTCAAGATGATTTACTTTTAATAATTAATAGTGACTGTAATTTTTTCAAGTAGGAATAAATATGATTAAAATCAAAGTTTCATATATAATCCTCTTGAATTGATTAGAACAAAGCGGCAAGCTATTACACAAATTATCTGATTATCAATATATAATTAATTGGATCGGTAATAATAAAAAAAAAAAACACTTTCGATAAAAAATTGTAAGTGTGAAACTAACGCGTAATAGGATTTAGTTATATAGGTACATACATATTGTTATCTGGCTTGAATTATAAATTTCAAGAATACATTTATAGTACGACACAATTTAGATGTAGCATCGGCAAAATTCGTAAAACCGATCTCATCCGAATTGAGTACGCCATCCCAAATTATCAATATTTATTTCTCATGCGAATATGATCTTTGCACAAACGTAACAACGTGTAATATCATATGACTTAATATATTCGTCAATTTGACACATCGGTTCACATGCACTTGCTTTCTCTGACGCGAGAATCTATAGCGACGAATAGCGTCGAATGGCGCGATAGCGAGCTATTTCTATTGGTTGTGTAAATCGGCAGTAATCGGTTTTATTTTCATTCCATTGCATTTTCCGATGCTACATCTAATTTGTGTCGTACTATACTAGTGTAAGGTATGGCAAATTTTGAGTCAATCGGATAAAGAAAAAGTGGTCACTAATCATTGGGCTATTCAAGCTATTATTTGACATCTATGGAATATATCCAAAACTAATAAATGTAATCATTATATAGGGTACGAATAATCATTGAATTGAATAATCTATACAAATGTATTGACTTAATCACATGGAATTGCCTTCATGAGAATACCATTTCAATTTGAACGTACGGAATCACAATAATATTCGACATAGAAATTTTTATATATGTAATAATGAAAATGGAAATTCACAAATCGATAATAAGATAGTACAATCGATTACAAGATCGAATCAATATTATCATCAGAATCAATTACTTTCAAGACTAGTATTTCAGTGCCTGGAACGCCTAAAAATGACGACAGCAAAAGAATTACATACTTTTATCAACTAATTTTAATAAACAATAAATGTATGCCTTCCTGTTTAAATATATCTGTATCGAATTATAATTCTGCATTTGCAATTATGCACTATAATATAACAAAACTCCAGTGAACTGCTATTCCTTAAAATTGGCCACTTAGATCGGAATTGTTAGGAGAGTAACCTTAGCCTTCAATACGGTGTTATGACATTTGATTCTATATCATAATTTATATCAAATTATTATTGCATATTATTAATATAGCAGGGGCTATTGAATTTACTTTATTATAAACAATTATTATTGTAATTAATTGATCAATAATTTGTTAAACTGTAATTAATATTATTTTATATGGCATAGCATTTAATACTGGCATGTAACACTATTTCTTATTTTAAATATGATTGAGCTGTCAATAGAAAACAATTGGACGATAGCAGGGCATTCTAACAAAAGATAGAGAGATTGAAGCATCATTGTAAAACGACAATATTATTTTAACCATCCCGAACTACTGAAATTACAGAATATATTATTGAATTTGTATCGTATTGCTTAAGAAAAACATAACAAAACGATGAACATCGCCCATCTCCATTAATGTTCTAGAATAAAACCATAATGTATACCATAGATTAATCAAGCTCTCGACCAATGATAACGCGTCAATTTGCTGTGAAATATACTTGACTTTTCTCCTCTTATAGTGTAAGAGAATATACGTAGTATTTATAGAAGGAGATACAGAAAAGAAATTAAACTTCAGTACTACTAGTAGTACTATTCAATGTAGTACTCAGATTCAGTAGTTGGACTCTGTAAACTTGAAGGCACGGTGGTAAGTAATACGTACCACCCAATTAAAATGGTGGTTAATTGTGTATATATCCAATGTAAACTCAAACCTAAGAGAAATAACTTCTCAGCTCTTTGAGACTCGTGACGTACCCAACCAAAGAGCTCTATAAAATGACGTATGTCAGAAAACTATTTCTTTTGTTTAATATTCAGACTTTGTAATATCTGATATAATTTATCTTTTATCCGGTCACGACATAATACTTTCTAGTTATCTTATCTCTATTTTTATTAGATTTTGGTTATTAAGTAGTTTGGAAGAAAATTTCACAACATTACATTTTAGTTAATCATAAGTAATAAATTTGTTACTATTATAATTATTATACTAGCATCCCCTATTTTACACTAATAGTACAAATATATAGACCATACATTTAGCAAATTCAAATTTCTTACTTCAAAAACATGGAACTTTCATACAAATTTCCAAACATCGTTTCACCCCCTCAGGGGTAGATTTTTTTTTAAAGCTCTTAGTAGCTTGTAAGTGAGTGGTATTTTGCTTACATATATATTCTAGTAAAAGTTGTAAATTTGTCTACTTTAAATCTTATTAACGAGTATATTTAATAATACTTAACGGTACGCCAGAAAGCTATTTTAGAGTACCACGACTCTGTAGTAATAATAAGTACACAAAGAATTAACAACCAAGCAAATCAAGTCAATAGTGATAATTTTACAAAAATGTCGCCCAGAATATTCTTCTTCTTCATTTTACTTCTTCTTTTTCCCATCTTTTTCCTGATAATAACCCCCAGGACCGGGGACCAGCTTTACATTGGGTCTGTCTTTCTTTTCTTGGGTTTTGGGAGAACGATCGGACGAGTCTGAGATTATACCTTGAAGACGACTCGTATTGGTTTGACTTAATCTGAAATCAGAAATTTATTTTAGTAAAGTATACACCATGACAAACTTATTTATGATTGAAATATCTGCCTACTTGGGGTAGGGCTTTGTGCAAGCCCGTCTGGGTAGGTACCACCCACTCATCAGTTATTCTACCGCCAAACAACAGTACTCAGTATTGTTGTGTTCCGGTTTGAAAGGTGAGTGAGCCAGTGTAACTACAGACACAAGGGACATAATCCCAAGGCGCGTTGACGATTTAAGGAATAGTTAATATTTCTTACAGCGTCATTGTCTATGGGTAATGGTGACCACTAATTACCATCAGGTGGCTCATATGCTAGTGCGTCAACCTATACCATAAAAAATAGAAGAAAAAAAATCTGCCATTAATGCGTAAGCTTTTGAGAGTCATCTCTTAGAGGATAGGCAAGATACCTTGACCAGTAAAAAGTAGAACATTTCAAAACTTGTCAACTATTATTATTAAGTACAGAAAGATGAATATGAAGATTACCAAATAATTTTATTTGAAAGCGAACCACTGTGAGTGCAAAAGCCGAACACTAAGATTGGTCAATCATTCAGATTGTCATATTTAAGCCCACCTAACCTTATAAACCTTACTACAAAGTAAAACATGTGCAAATGTGTGGCAAATTTGGCAATAATGCCCGTGGGGTTAGATCATGTGCATCTTATTCAACGATTGCGGGATCAAACACAGGCACTAAATTTTCATGTGCTTTAATTTATGTTTAAAATTCATCTCATGCTCGGCGTTAAAGGAAAACATCTTGAGGAAACCTGCACGTAATTTCGACAAAAATCGGCCACATGTGTACCTACTAAACCGCATTGGAGACGCGTGATGGAATATGCTCCAAACCTTTTTCTCAAAAGGTCCAGAGGCCATAGCTCAGCAGTGGCAAATTTACGAGCTGTTAATGTACATCCTTACCCGTGTGTATGTAATATAATAAATAAAATAAATAAATATTACACAACATCACATACATTACTCTGATTCCAATGTAAGTAGCCGAAGCACTTGTGTTATGGAAATCAGAAGCAACGACGGTACCACAAACACCCAGACCCAAGACAACATAGAAAACCAATGGTAATCCACATTGACTCGGCTGAGAATCGAACCCGGGACCTCAGAGTAGCGTACCCATTAAAACCGATGTACACACCACTCGACCATGGAGGACGTCATATGTATTATGGGTCTACCCGTGACCACGAACACTGCAAAGTGCTCGAAACGTCGGGATGTTTTTAAAAATAATTAATATACGCGATTCATCCGTTATAATTAGTTTTATTTAAATGTATTATGGGATGTATTTGTGTGAAACCGTAATCTGCGTCTGGTATTTTAACGTAGGTGCTATAGTCGTATTATTAGTGCGAGCCTCACCGGACCTCCTCGACGTCGGCCACCTTGTCGATGAGGCTCCGGATGACGGCCTCCTTGTGTCGCAGCGCGAGGGCGGCGCGCTCGAGGTCGCGCCGGTGCTCGTCGTGCGCGTGCGCCATGCGCCGCTCCAGCTCCGACAGAGACACTTGCGCGTGAGACTTCACCGTCTGCTAAGACAACGGTTAAGTTGGCACATCGACCACCTCAAACTTATATGTTATATTACAGAATGACAGCCGACTTTCATATAAATTAAAGCAACCAAAGAGTTTTTGTTGCTATCTTTAATGCCTGTAGTAATTGTATTACTCAGATGGATATTATGTATATGGGTACATTAGGGTATCCTCTTTTATTTCTACATGGAAAGCCTCTTTAAAACAAACATTAATAAAAATCAGCAAGGAAAACCTCATTAATTTACTCAGGACACAAATTTTTATGATTCTGGACACAGTGTAACAAGAATTCAACATTTTCATATTTCGCTTCAAGACAAATGTTGTTAAGATAAGTTACTTAGTTGCCACTAGGAATTCTAGCCAAGGTTTAACATATGTCTAAACTAAATAAAGACTAGAATAGTTCGCCCTCGCCATGCATCATGTCTGACGAGATGAAATTAATAGACTCCGATCTCCTACCATAAATATTACGTATCGTTCGATCAATTTGCATATGGTAAACGTCTCGTTATTTATCACTAGAATTAATAATTTTTCAATCATCAAAAAGTTCAATGACATTTTAAGATTGAAATATCTGGCCATAAATTTGGCGGAAATTTGCTTTATTAGATCCAAACACCATTTTTCAGTTCAGAATGAAAACGACCAACAAAAAACAATAATTATCTTTCTACGTTTTACTCAAAAACAGCACAAGCTTTATTGAAACGGTTTTGTATTGCAGTAAATATTTGTACTTTATTATAAAAAGTTCCCGTCAAATCGTTTACTGTCTCAACTACTCTTTTTAGCTTAATTTTATCCTTTAGTAGGAACTGTACATTTTGCACTGCAAGAAGCCAAGATGACGAAATAATTTTGAAATTAACCAAACACTGCAAACTAAAATCTATCAGAATAAATAGTAATAAAAACAATGAAAAGGCAGTAAAAGCTGTCTGGACTGAACTTGCAATTGTTGTGAGACATTGCCACAATTAATATCATTCGTGTACACTAGAATGCCGATTATCCGAATATCCGGACTCATTCGTCTCGGCTCCAATTAGTAAAAAAATAATTTGACTGAAAATTGTTTTGACGGAGCAACGAGGCATGTTACGACACTCGACGGTATACTCCCGTTCTCATTTCTTCGCGGGTTCTAGGTAAAACCAAAACACATATTAAAGAAAAATAAAATTTTAAATATTGTTTGATTTACACCGAAATTGGTTATCCGGACTTTCGAATATTCGGAATATCCTTGGTTTTAATTGATCCGGATAATCGGGATTCTACTTCATATGCAACTACAATGACGATTATGTGCACGGACCTTAATCTCGGCCTTGATCTTGTCGAGCGCTTGCAGCGCGCGGCGCAGCGGCTCGCCGTGCTGTGCGCGCTGCGAGCGCCGCGCACGCGCCGCCGCCCAGCGCGCGCGCCGACGGAACACTACCGCTGCCTTGCGGTACAGCCTGCGGGCATTGCACTCTCTAACCAGTCTCATATAAGCGACCACTTCTACCTTAGTTTTCTTTTTATGTTGCAAGCGAGTAGCAGGCTCATCTAATGGATCGTGATAACCCATGGACTTTTGCAACACCAGAGGGCTTGCAGGTGCAGAGGCCTTTAAGGAAGGAGTACGATCTTTTCGTGAAGGTTTCCAAGTCAACTACCACAGAGTATTTGTGCGAGACAGAAAATGTCATAAATATCATATAAACGAAAAATAAAAATCATATGAAAAAGAGGTCGCTTATATCCCATCTTAATCAAGAGCTTGGAGGATGCAAAGATTCCGGACGCCATGTGTTAGAGCACTACGACAATCAAATCCAAAATATTCTTGATTCGAATAGGCTCTTAGAAACAAATTTGAATCATCATGTTACAGCGTTGGATCAAATGTAAGTAAAGCAACCAGCGGTCGGGAACTAGATTCTGCCTAAAAGAATCGTAGAATATTTTGATTTTATATATACATGTCTCAAAACCGCTCTTAAATGGCTGGTCTTCTTCACAACATCATCTGTCCTATAAGAAAGAAAAGAGTATACAATCTATCATGGATTGAAACCTGACCTTTGGCTTGAAAATGTTAATTCTTCCAAATAGTTTGAAACGAAAGTCTTCTAGACCTAGTCATTGAGACATACCTGACGTTCTTTAGCGCAGCCTTCAATTCCTCCTTCACAGCTTCATGTTCCTGACAAACTTTGTTGTATTTGTCATCTGTTTTCCGTAAGTCCTCTTCCAACTTCTTAATTTGTTCGCTCTTGCGTTCCGACTCCAAGGCGTATTGATGTTTTAATTCTTCCAGTAACCTATAATGATAACTCATACCATTTATCGCAATAAGAGCCTAAACTCCTTCAGATATACATATGAAAGAGGCATTTTGAAAATAAACTGGATGAAAAAGTGAGCAGGAATAAGCGAATAAATTAATGTTTAGTAAATATCTCACTAAGGTTTTGGAGATTATTCCACAACGCTTCTACAATGGACATGTGGCAGAAATTCTTTGATATTAGATATATGCAGGTTTCCTCACAACAATTTCCTTCACCACCAAGCACAAGATGAATTATAAATACAATTTAAGCACATGAAAATTTAATGTTACAGCAGCTTTACCTAATTGGTCATCTCTGCTCAAATGAATATGTTAAATAGTTTATTATACGTAGAGAGGAAAATAGACAAATACATACCGCTTACAATCATCTAATCTCCTCTCGTGCAAGTCAGCCGGTACGGTCTTAGCTCTCATGGCGTCCAATTGCGCCATCTTACCAGCGGAAGCTTCTAGAGCCGTCTTAACCGAGAAGTATTCTCTATGTACGGTTTCATAGTCACGGAACATGGCCGCCACTAAAGAAATAACAGAATACCTTAGATACGTTATACAAAACGATGAAAGACTTTTATGTATTCCCTATTAAAATCTTTAAATATAATTAATTAGATCACGTGACTCCCAAATGTGCAAAGCGGAAGTATATAAAAAACTACACAAACAATTCTGTCCAAAACACTTTTTGCCATTTTAGATAACAATAATAAAACATATCTTGCAAGATTATAATCAACCCTATCATCTTGTTTTGCAGATTTATTGCTGAAATCGCATACGTACTTTTCCCTTCATAAAGTTCATAAACTTCCTTTAATTTAGACTCCGCCCGCTCCGCTCTTTCCAATAGCGTAGCTCTCTCTACATCATTTGTCTCTTTCTCGACTACCACCTTCTTATAGCTCTGTCTCGTTCGCGCAACTTCTTCTTCCAATGAGCTAACCTTTTCCACCAATAACTTGTTTTCTTCGACAATTTGTTTCGATTTCTTGTTAATGATTTCAAATTGTTTTTCGTAGTCCAAGATAAGATTGTCTTTTTCTTGAAGATTTTCTTGATACGCGTCAAACAATGGTGCTGTAATACACAACGTTATTGAATTATGGTATGATTTTGATTCATTCAAATTTACCTGAGCAAACAGAATTTTTTTAAAAAGGTCACAGATTTTCTTCTATTCGACTGTTATGGCCGGAATGGATCAATTTGACAAAAAACAAGACCAAAAAAAACAAATAAGTACAGATAAAATGAGGGCATTAGTATTGGTGTGTGACGGTCGTGCAGATAAAATGTCTCAGTATACGTTAGGAGACTAAAAATAGTTAAATAGCCTTCGAGAGTGAATAGATTTATAACTTTTAAGGAAATTAAGAGATATAATGATGAATGTCAGGGAAAAAAAATGAACCACATGGATCAAACTCTACGAGTTACAAATCTTAGTTGATACGGACCAACAAAAAATAATGGCACAATACATGAACAGTGAACACTCCATAATTATGTATACCTTAATCAGTAAATGACATATCGTAAAATTTTTCAGCAAATATCCATAAAATATTGAAACTTAGAAGCTACTTATAGAAGTAGACAAAGAAATACAATTTACAATACAAGTTATCTTCTAGAATGAACATACCCAGAGCTTGCGCGCTTAAGAGTCCGGATAAATCTACCAATCTTTCGGATTGTGCGGTACCGTCTTCAGACATATTCTTGCTGTGACCATCTTCATGCGTTTCTGTAATATCAAAAAAAATATTTATTTACATGAACAATAACTTTGCTATGAACAAAATTTCAGGAAATACTACCAAAATTTTTGGTATCGTTCGCGGCTTCGTAGCTTACATGAGCCGAGCACCCTAGCACGAGCAATTTATACTAAAATTATAAAAGTGAAAGTAATTCTGTCTGTCTGTCTGTCGCTCTTTCATTACGAAAACAGTGAACCGAATTTGATGAAATTTGGTATAAAGCTAATTTGAACTCCTTTTTCAACTTGAACCTGAGGTAGGATCAGGGCCGGATTTAGGGAAGGGCAACCGGGGCAACTGCCCTGGGGCCTCCACATAAGTGGGGGCCACAAAAGTTTTCAGTGAGTTAACAAATACCGAGATATAGTCAAATTATAATAATCTTACTACTTAATATTTTAAAAGTTACCGATACCAGTCAAGAAATACTTACTGATTCAAATTAATAAAAGCTTAAGCTAATCCATTAATCCATGATATAATTATTAGGATCTCCACGCTCCTGTTGGTCTAGGGCCTTCACTACTATGTGGCCCCAGGGCCTCCAGACCTTTAAATCTGACTCTGGGTAGGATATAGGCTACTTTTTTTGTCTTACACATGACAACCAATCCTCTTAAATGCGAGCGAAACCGCGGTCGAAATCTAGTAGATTTATATATTTACTTGGTATTTTTTTTGTAGATAGAATTAAAATAGTGACTGTGATCTGTGGACGTACATTTACTTTGAATTATTACATTTAAAGAAATGTCAGGATACTAACCATGCCTCTGCCCCAAGCTGGCTGTTATCAATGAATCAAGCCCATCGTATTTCTCACTCGGTTTGAATATATTACCATCTGCATTCAACGGGTTCACACTCCTCAATCGCTCTTGGTATCTGGACATCTGAACGTTTAGTCTGAAAAACCATTTGCATTGTGAAGTAAACCAGTAATGAAAAATACGACTTAATATTAAGAAGTTAAGTACTTTAATGTTCTACAGCTGTGAAAAGTATATCTTTTTGTGAAGGAGAAGGGAACTTATTTTTGAAAAACTTACTTTACCCAAGTCGAGGTGGTGGATGCACATGTGGTAAATTTACTCATGATGTTTTCCTTGACCGCTAGACATCAATTAAATAATAAGCTAATAAGCTTTTAATACTGTATGAAATTTATTTGAACCAATAAAGACATACTGCGTTTTTCTGCTATGAAATTGTCAGAAGCTATGCGGTTAGAACGTGCCTGTATTTACATTACGCTCCCTCTAAATGAACGTAACATTATTTATCTGTGAACTCTCCTCCAATTGTGACAAATTTCTCCATCTTTTTTTGAGAACAATAAAAGTGAATCCGTATTTACGCACACACTATCAATCGTTAGCTGATTGAGGATGAATACAGTAGGAATGTCTTCAGTAGGACATTGTATGTTATTTTGATTAAATTGATTAAATTTATTAATTATGTAAATAGTTACCTATATAGAACATCCTTCAATGCCTGCATGTCTTTCTGCAACCTTGAATTCTGTTCACGTGCCTGATTAAGAACAATTTGCCGACTGCTGCAACTCATACACACCTCCACTAGAGGTATGGCTGTAGATTGCTCTAGAAACAGGCGCAAAAAATATCGCACATAAAACATTTAAAAAATTAAAAACAGACCTTTAAAAATAGTACATTTATATTCAGACGACCTAATTAATTATTACATTATACGTTTTTGGGTACAGATAGGAGTGCCTAATGAAGCATCTGATGGTAAGTAATTACCATTGCCTATAGACGTTACGGAAATGATATTATATCCCTTATGCCTGAGATGCATTGGCTCACTCACCCTTTGAACCGGAACACAACAATAATCATTATTGTTGCTTGAATATATGTGAAATGGACCCATACAGTAAATACCTACTACCCAAGTTTGAAGTACCGACGCAACCAATTAATTAAATATTATTTTAGCTTGTATTATTTCGTGTTACTTTTTGTGTAATTTATGGAAAGATATTGTTTAACCAAATAAAGAAAAGATTTTAACTTTGACAATAGTCTGATAACCTTAGTTACCATTTGTATAATAAAAAACTATATTGCTTAGAACAACATCATACCTTTATCCGGAATTTCATAATGTTTCACTTTCTCCTCAAACTTTTTCAACTTCTTCTCTAATTCACCGTTTCTATCTCTCTCTTCTTTTATAACTCTCTTACACTCCTCCACATAGCTTACTAATGTTGTATACTCGCTTTTCACTCGATCATTTTCATTAGCAAACAGTTTGTTATATTCTAATACCGTTTTAAGTTTATCTTTTAGTTTGTTGATTTGAGATTCTTTTTCTGTAATCTTTAAAAGAAAAGCATGGATGAAAATTCTTTTTCTAGAGTAATTTTTCTTCAAGACTGTATCAGATAATATCTAATTCCATTTTTAAAATGTTAATTAAGTATAAACATGGTGGTAGGACTTTCTGCATAACCCGTCGGGATAGGTATTACCGACTCATCAAATATTCTACCACCAAACAACAATACACAGTTTTGCAAAGCACGTGTGTTTTTATAAAGCACGTTGCTGTTCAAATTAGCTTTTAGAAAGAGATGGAGGTACAGCTATTATTATTTTTTCTTGGCTCTGTTTTTATTATTTTTTACAATTCCTAATATTTGGGTATCTAAATCAACAAGAGAATGTCTTTATAACCCAAGCTGTCAGATAAATCAAGCTTTCAAGCAATCAACGACAATTTACAATAATAACAGCACAACACACATACCACAACAACATTCTCCTCACATTTATCCATGAGCGCTGTCACCAGCCCTTCATATTTCTTAGTCAGCTTTCGCTTCTGCTCCTTGAGCAGGGACTTCCCCTCTTTACCCCGCGGCGATGCCACTGCAATCCCTTGTAGATTCCTCTTTCTAGGTGGTTTTGCAGGTTTTTCAACTGAAATTAATCAAATCAGAGAAATCACTAAAACGATTTTATGAAATACAAATTCACTGTAGTTTTTATTTAAATTAAAAACTACTACTAACAAGTTTACTACGCTATCCGAAGCGTGTGAACTCTACCAGTCTTAAAAAAACATAGCCATCCTGTAATTCTGGAGGGCTTTTTTTCAAACCTACCCCAATGGAAAAACAGGGTAACAGAATCCTACTGTTACCATACAAAATAAGTCACTAGACCAACTAGGTATGATGACAAAAACTGAAATGAATATGGGCTTATTGTGAGATTTTATGTATGATACTACAGTGGATAATTATTTATAAGTTTGTTCAGGGAAAGCTATGATGTTCAATTGTTTTTAGGAAGGAAAATATCTTGAGGAAATTTTCATAAAGCATTGAATTACATTTTTCTACATTCCATTCTTTGATAGAATCCCGCTTTGGAGTGGCCGGGTATAATAAATTCCAAACCATCATTAAGATTGGAATAGGTCATTTTATATTATTTTTTATTTGAGCTACAATAATTTAAATGTGTATATAGTATTACATACCAACATCTCTTGGATCTTCATATGTTGGATTATTGAAATCACTGCTCCTATGCTCCGTCATTATAGATTCTGTTTTCTTTAAGACAGTGTTCAATATATCCTCACGCATACTACGTCTTCCTGAGGTAGTTATATCAAAATGACGATGCCAAGGGGTGAAATTGCCAGTTAGTGTTAGCTTGTGAGTCGGTTGGCATTTTTTGGAGATACTGCAATTATTAGGCTGAAAATAAACCACAAAAACAATACCATAAGCACACATGTTACAAGTAGTAAAAATGAAGGGATGATAAAAAAATACTAGTGCTCGTCTATTTTACTAAATAAATTAAATAATAAACATTATGTTCTCACTTCTCTAGAAATTGGCACACCAAAAAATGTAAAGAAAGTCTCACACTGTTTAAGATATTATATTAACTACTAAAAAATCCCAAACTTTCTTTGGGCTAGTATGTAGATATTATATATGAATATTTTATGTATAGGTTTCAGCACTTGAAATACAAAAGATTATGAACCTAATCTATCACAAAAACAACAACAACCCTCAAAACTCAACAACAAAGACCACAACGACAAACTCTATTTACTTCTTGGCTATCTTAGTTTTTGTTGAATTGTTATTCTTTAAATAGGCATCAGCAGATATTGTTTGTGTTGATTTATATATTAAATGCTTTTTAAAACATGATCCACCTTTTAATATATAAGTTTAAGGTATGTATGTTCAGTGAATTATTCATTTTGGAAAAACAAAAAAAGCCTATCCTCATTTATTAACTAAAATTACTTGATTTATTATTATTTAATATAGTACATCAGTTAGAACATGTAAATCTTAACTGAAGATTACAAAGTGAAACACAAGCAAGAATTTCTTATTTTGTGAGCAAACTTAATGTTAATTAAATGAGCATTTGCAGACATATCAACAGTGGTGTGATAAATAAACAAACTTCTCTTTAAGGACTTTTAATGCTTTAAAAGAATATATGTTATAATCATTATTAAGTTTTATTTTATAGTCATCTATTATATTTATTCGCTACATATTTCAAACTACAATTTAAATTATATATGAAATAAATACAGCAATATTTTTATTTTTAAGAATTTCATACTCACAATACATGAATTCTTCATAAAATGTTCATCCATTGTCAACTAGCATAACTGATGCTACATTTTCGAAACATTTTAAATAAATTATTCTCACTGTTAGTGTGTAACATTAAGAATATTTTATCATTTTTCCAATGAACTTCACTAACCGTGTAAAACAACGATTATTGAATAAACATTTGGGGACAAAAAATACTTTATGTAGGTCACTAGTATCACCCAAATTGTTTTATTGATAAAACTGCTTAGAATATATAGGCCACGCGATACACTTGTAAATTCAGTAGCTCGTAGTGCTCTTTTCTGTAAAGCTAGTAATAAAATATCTATTTTCAAAAAGCTAGTTATTGTCTACACAAATGATAATACTTTTAATCGATTAACTTGTTTTATATTCAAATTATCAAAAAATGTAAACAATCACAGTTTGACAAATACGTTACCATGGTTACAGTCATGTTAAGTAATACCATAATAAAAGAAAACTTCTATAAATGTAATATTCTTTTATAATACTTACTCATTTTCATAATAGTAAAATGAAGATTATATGAATTTATTAAATTAATAATAATAACATTTAATCAACAGATGGACATGCTGAAGGTTATATTTGTAAGCGAAATTACTAAGCCACAAAAAACTATGTTGTTTATTTTTTAATAAAATGGTAGATTGAAATTCATGTACTGGTCACACAGACACCTGTGTGACTATTGTATAGTACGTCTATCGACATAGAGATGGCAGCAATAGTTCGGCGAAACCGAATGAATCGATTATAAGAAAAGATTTAAAATCGCGCACTGATGTGGTAATGATAAGGTGCTTTCACATTTATTCGGATAATACACAGCGTGAGCGTGCGCGGAAACAGCTGAGCGATGGTAGCGACAGCCGGTATCATTATGAACTAGACAGTCGCATCATGTCTGCCCGCCGGTTCGGTGTATGACGTTTGGTTGTACTGATAACCTAAAACAGTTATTATTTGCTCCGTCCATTGGGATTTGGATGATTTTTAATTGATTTTACACATCGGTTTATTTTTTGTGTTAAGTTACAGTGCTAGTAGTGAATTATCAGGGTTTACAAATTCGAGATACGCAGTGCCGTATCTTTCGTAAGTTTTGTACAGCGTTTATCGATTTTCATTTTACAATGAGCGTAACGTTTTGTTTACTTTTTATTCGTGTGTAACGTTGTCTCTGAAGTTTTTTTTTATAATGTGCGGTATTCGGCCCTAGTGTTGTTGTGGGATTCATTCAATTATGTGCGAGAGTTCGGGCGAGAATACGTGTTTTGGATGACAAAAACATGGAATTCGAGAACGATTTCAGCTTGAAAGAATGGGCGAAGGACAAGCCTTTGTCCATTTTGCAGCTGGACCCGGCAGACCGTGCCGTATTAAGGATAGCAGGTTAGTTGCCCTTCATCTTCAAGTGCATCTTGTGTAAGAAGCTGGTACGTAGGAACGATATAACGTCGTCGCGGAAGTTCTAAATTCCGCTAAATATTTCAGTATTAATCATTCTCTTATCATGTATTATGATACAGAATGTTTCAAATAAAGTACTTAGTAAATACGATAAAAGTAATAGTCTTTATTATAATAAAAAACCACGCGTCCGGACTTAGCATTGTAGGTATTTTTATTATCGTGATTAATTACTTGTGACCTCGTGAAGTTTTCGCTTTCAAGTGATAATATACATCCACTGATAGCGTAACTAGACTCTGTAAAGAACCTTTTTTTAAATATATATTTTTACATAGACGTACGCAAATACCGTCTTATGACCATTTTTTTTTAATTATCGTCTACCTTTCGTTCACATTTTAAAACAGCAATAACGAATACTTTTTAAATATTTATATTGAAAACTTTAATCCCATAAAGGATTAATTTTAAATTTGGAACATAATTTAGAACATACTTTTGCTTTTTTTATGTATCTTAAATCTTTTATAAAAAAAGTGTTGGTTATGATATATATGAATTAGAATAACGGCTAATATTTATAGTTAAATTAAGAGTTACATAACTTTCGATGCTCCAAATTTTTTTTTAGCAGTTCTTTATGCAATCTGATATTATACAAGTTTTGAGATGAATTAGGTACTTTCCTTATTGTAAGATTGAAAAATATTTCTTCGTTGTTATATTCGTGTACATAAAAGTAGTGTCTTTTAACATAAATCTCAATGTAACATAATTATGAATTGTATGTTGCTAAAAATTCAATTACGAGCCTAAATTATTTTTTTGGCGTAATACTTAGGTACATAGTTTATATATTACATGATAAACAATATCAATGTAAATTGATTCGACAATTATAAAACATTTGTATATAATTATGAATGTATGTAGAGTTCTAATAATTTTCAAATACTTTAAGATGATATGTACAGTAGTGCTGAATATTCTAAAATGAGTTTTAAACAATTGTCGAGAAGAAATATTTAAAAAAAATCACGTTTACTCTTCTAGAATACCATTGAAAGCCGACAATGCACATAAACCCCGTAGCTTATAACAATACAAATTACGAATTCGATGAAGGGTAACTTTTTTTATAACGGCCAGGTAGGTACTCGTTTCGTAAATATATATTCAAAAAAAGAGCACAGATTATGCAGATATTTTATACTCTTGACATTCAAATATGGCGGATTATTTTCTCTAAATAGGTATTATATTTTTATTGGAATACGTGATGGGTGGGTCGTAACTACCCAGACGATCTTGCATATAGTTCTGCCACCAAGTAAACCTTCTATTATAGCAACTTTCGTGTTATAAAATAGTACAAGTACCTACCATTTTACAACACGAACGTAGGAGACGTTTAATCTCATTACTAGTTATGGCTTGTTTATATAAAACCCGTTATTAAGGCAATTATATACTTTTTATGTCTCATTTTTGTGACAGTATAAACTGGAATAGGATGATAAGAATTTTGCGTAAGGTATAATTATAAACACTTTTTTTTATTAATTAATTTCCAAAGTAATAATGGTTATGGAATTTATTTTCTGCTATAAACAACGACGAGTAAAAAGATGTCTACTTGACAGTTTGTTTCGCACGGCATATTTTTTTTTTTATGTATAGTTTATTTAAAAGAATTTAATACGTAAGTCTATGAATTCCATAAACGAATTAAAAAAAATAAAGACGTCGCTACACGCTACAAGTTGCAACGCACCGGCTCTTGAACTTGGAAGTCCCTTGACGGTTCGAATCGATTTTGATGAAACAGTTGTTCAGCTCAATTAACTCTTAATAATCAATCTAATGATGTTTTTTTCATTTCATTGCAATTATGTAGCCGCATAGCCTATTTAACAAAATACAATATTAAGAAAAGGTTTTATTTACTTTAATAATAATTTCTTAAGTATTACGTATAGTATCTATAAATAAATTCCCATTACATCTAACGTGTTTGACATTCTATTTGTGTTTGTTATGTGATAGATAGGCTATCATATTGGCCTTAGCGATTAAACTGCACCCTACGCCCTGTACTTCAAAGGAAATCAATATAATGCCGGTTTTTCCTAGAATGCTTACTAACACATCTAAATGTCTGCCTATGCCTAGTCCTTCATGTATAAATAAGCCGTGTCATAATATTGCTGTGATAATATAATAATTTAGTTATAACGTTAATTTATTTTTATATATATATTTTTTTAAATGGCAACACTTAATACTTTGATTGCTTTCATTAAATATATACGTACAATGTACTTAGTAAAATAATGACTTATTATACACTGTTGGTGTTGTTATAATACATATACAGAAAATAACGTTACATGACTGTACCAAAAGGGTGTTACACCACTGAGCGAATGAAGTTGCCATTACGGAAGATTTGTAGGAACCGTGCGTCATACCATCGATTTTACTCCTACACTCTACCTAGGAACACAGTTAGGCTCTATGCCATTTATCTAGATTACAGCTGAGTCTATTGCAAATATTACTAACGAATGAAGTGAGGAGAAAATGATCTTCTTACTTCTAAGATGTTTTCTGAAATAAGTTTCTATGCGGTATAATAAATCTAGTTAATGCCGATTTTATTTTGTAAGGAATAATCGAAACCTTATCATACCACTCGAGAAAGGTCGCAAATAAAATTTCAAATTGTATCTGTTATCTTAAATTTAGATTTCCAGGCAATGGAAATAAAAAAAGCCTATGTATCAAACTACTAAACTTCATAAAAATGAAAGATATACCAAAGGCGCAGACAACATATCTGTGTAGATCAGTGATAGATCTGTTTAGAAAACACTGGGAACTGAATTTTACAGCGGATTGGACGCTGGGTAATTTTTAATTGATGAGACTGCAGATAAAATGTGTGATTGAAAGCGCTTATCACATGAACTATCAGCCCGATGAGAATAATTAGTTTTATGTTAGATATTCCGTTGATTTAAGAAGGCTATATAGCTTCACGCTACAATCCAAAGCAATCAAGCAGTGACCATAAAAATCAAGAATTATGGCAAAAGTTTAATTAAGAATCAGCTGCGTCAATTACTTTTTATTAAAAATTAAGATTCAAAAGAATTAATAACATTAAATGCCTAAATATATATAAGTATAATACAAATATGAACTAAAACTACCGTATCGTATATGTATTGTACTGGAATGGTGACAAGAATGCTAGCAGCATTTCCCCGTTGAATCGCACTTTCGAACCTCTGGAAAAACCGAACTACCCCTCCTTTCACTAGTGAAAATTCAAAAGAATTCAAAATTAACGGCGATCCGTCCATGATTTTTATGATGACGTTAACAGAATGAGCCGAGATGGCCCAGTGGTTAGAACACGTGCATCTTAACCGATGATTGCGGGTTCAAACCCGGGCAAGCACCGCTGTTTCATGTGCTTAATTTGTCTTTATAATTCATCTCGTTCTTTGCGGTGAAGGAAAACATCGTGAGGAAACCTGCATGTGACAAATTTCATAGAAATTCTGCCGCATGTGTATTCCACCAACCCGCATTGGAACAGCGTGGTGGAATATGTTCCAAGCCCTCTCCTCAAAAAGGGAGAGGAGGCCTTTAGTCCAGCAGTGGGAAATTTACAGGCTGTTACTTTACTTTACTTTAACAGAATGAAATTAACAAAATATAGTTTACAATCACTCAACTAAAAATTTAAAGTATCGGTCGATGACGGCGCCAAAATCTCGCCGTTATATTTACTACTAATATTATAAATGCGAAAGTAACTATGTCTGTTACCTCATCACTGTTTAACTGATGTAATTTTGTATGGAGATAGTTTGAGCCCCTGGGAAGTACATAGATAACTCTTTTAATCAATCGCTTAAAGAGGTAAAAGTAGGAGTGACAATTTGTGGGCTATATGTATATAGGTAGTTTCATTTCGCGCAGGTAAAGCCACAATTTCAGCTAGTTATATCTAAAGATAGAAAGACAATTTAAAATGGGATTGCAGATATGTAATCGAATTAGAAGATCAGCTACAGACGATCGTATTTCAGATAACGTGGCATAGCTAAGGGCCATACGTTTGGATTCAATTTAGTTCAGTCCCCACAAGCCGTATAGCATCGGTTGTCTGTTTAATTAAACGAAGACTAAAGTCGATAAACTTCGGGTAAGAAAAAGTAACAGCATCATCTTTATACTTTTAGGCAAAGGCTTCATTCAATTACATCCAATGCGTACAGTATTTTGTATGCTGTTACACAGTTTTTGTCGATCATGAGAAAACACAAATTAAGCACCTAAAAATTCTGCTCAAGCTTGTCCGTGCTTGAACCCGCAATCTATGGTTACAAATTATATAAGGCCATATAATGATGTAAAATGTTGGTTTCTTATTAAAGTTTACAAAAGTCTGGAAACATCAAACATTTTAATTTGTATTGAAAACAAAACTCAGGCCGGTCGCTTCATTGACGCCATAAGAATATATCCAGAGAAACTCAGATAGATGGCAACCCTACGTATAGCTTTCACCATTGTGGCTCCCATTACAACCGTCAAGGTTCGCTGGCTATCAATAAGGCGTTTGAGTTTTCCTCGAGATAATGATAATTACGGAATGCGGATGTAAAAAATTGTGGATTAAGTGTAATTGCTGATCTGTAAATTTACAAAGTTAAATTTTATGAGACAACTGTTTAACATAAATTGGTGTTCTTAATTTGAAAACAACGTTTTTATCGTTTAAAAGAATTATTTGAACAAACTAATTAAGTAGGTTTTATATGACCCGTAAATGTAATCATGATAATATCAGCGACACACTTTCAGAGATAAATATACAATACAAAAATAACAAAAGGCTCGTGACAGAAATCGTAATAGAGAACACATCAATTGGATTGTTAATAGCATTCTTTCTAACAACCGTAAGAAGTCCAGCATGATCATGTTTAATGTATCTGTGACTGATACCGTAAGACCCTTATCAGATATGGACGACGGAGGATATGTCCGGGCCATATTGAGAAAAAACTATTTAGTAGTCTAATGCGCCTGACATTGACTGTTCTATTGGATTACGGTAAATAGTCGCGACGCGATGGTCTTGCATTGATTTGTGTATACTCCATGAAATTCCTACCAGATATTATAATATGCCAATATATATAAATAATAAAATGAAATGCGACATAAATGTATAATATAGACTGCGGTAGCATGATGCTTTCTTATTGATTTGAACGTACTCCAAATTGAATCAATTCTTTTACTCAACTTAGAAAAGAATTATAGTTACTTATTGATCAAAATAATTACTACCATCGGTTCGGGAAAGAAAATACCTTCACTTCAATGATATTCTAATAAACAGATATGTTATACCCATACTAAACAAGAGAAAAAAGTATGCGTTACAAGTAAAAGGATTGCTTGATAAAAAACAATAAGTAAAAGGGATAACTAGTTGTTTTAATTACGCAAAACGTATTACTACATAATTACATATGATGTATTATGACGTATTACTGGCATAATTATGATGAAAACGACTAAACGCAAACGTCCCAATTAGGACGTTTTCTAGTCTTCACTTTTTGCGCGTTAATGACATATCTGTTTACTAGAATATCATTGCTTCAATTGAAGAAAATCGTTGAAAGAAACTCAACGGTTTTTGTTTTCTTATTAACTAGGTGTTTACTTATCTGTGAATTGTTATCTCGAGGTGTCTTACTTTGCATCTCTGTTCGTAATAACAATATTACAATTAAATAACATAATGATATCACTTCATGAAAGATTAAAATATAAGTATGTATTTTATCTACTATATTAATTAGATCAAAAGAACATTTTAGTTTTTGCATTATAATGTGAATAAAAAAGTTTTAATATCAGAAAACTAATTTTGAATATAGAATTAAAATAGGCTATTACACATATAAACCCAATTGAACCAATAATAACAAAGAACGATACTAATTTTGAATATAGAATCGAATAATTAGAAAACGGTTACAAATGTGTGTTAATATCTCTAAGTATCACTGTTTTGCGTTACTCCTTTCATCCACTTACTAATTATAGAACGTTTCACACAACATCCGCTGTGCGAGTGGAATATTCTACAATAGAATTTAACCAATGGTTAAATTATTTTCGGTACAAAGGATATATAAGAGCTTGGACTTCACAGCGCGTCAGAAGCAGACATCCGCCATCGTTGTCAGAGATGACGATTAGTTTGTTATTGTTATTTACATTAATCTACATTATAGATTAATGTATTTATGATAATAGTATAAATTCTATGCTAATATTTTAAATGAGGAAATATCTCTGTCTTTATACTACGGTTTCACGGCTACACGACTAAACCAAATTTGATGAAATTTGTTTTTTTTTTTATGGTATAGGTTGGCGGACGAGCATATGGGCCACCTGATGGTAAGTGGTATCCATCACCCATAGACAATGACGTTGTAAGAAATATTAACTATTCTTTACATCGTCAATGTGTCACCAACCTTGGGAACTAAGATGTTATGTCCCTTGTGCCTGTAGTTACACTGGCTCACTCACCCTTCAAACCGGAACGCAACAATACTGAGTACTGTTATTTGGTGGAAGAATAACTGATTAGTGTGTGGTACCTATCCAGACGGGCTAGCAGCCCAAACAAAGCCCTACCACCAAGAAAATGAAGTAAGCTTAAACTTTGAAGGAAAGAAGGACATAGATAATTAAAAATCCTATTATGTCCCATCATCTATGCTTAAAATATAGATTTACCTAAAAGTTAAGGAAATACATTGCTAAGATATGTTAAAGATTATTTGTAATAATAATGTAATATAGACTGTAACAAATGTAATAAATAAAATAAAACGTGGATAACCTTTACCCGCTGTGCAAAGGTACAAATTCGGGTAAACACGACGTTTTAACGAGCTTACATCATAAACATTCATTTTTGTATATTTTTTGGTTTATGTTCATTCAATTAATTAATGAATGGTTGTATTTATTACTATTTAAGTAGTCTTCATGGATGACGGTGTAATGGTGACGTCAGTAGTTTTACTTTTCGCATTAACATTAACTTAGTGCGACTGTGATTATTTAGTATCTGGTAGACCATTTCCTTTGCCAATCCACCTCATAAAAATCCTTTATTAACATAAGAATTAATAACATTAAATGCTTAAATATATACAAATATGAACTAAAACTAGTTACTGTATAAATCTTGACCACGTGGAATGGTGGCAAGAATGCTAGCAGCATTTCCCCGTTGAATCGCAATTCCGATTCTCTGGGCAAAAAACGAACCAGCCCTCCTGTCACCAGTGGAGGCAATGATAATGCAATCTACCTTAAATATACCGCATATATGAAAGTATGAAACTGTATATTACTATAGCGTTACTATAAAACTCATCGCCTACCGGTGTCACAATATTACGGGCAGTTCTTTATGTATTCAATATAACTGTCATTACGGGACGATCATAATGGTATGTTACTGAGACTACACTAGCCTCAGCCGTCATAACAACACGTTGTAATTTATCTAAATTCGCTCACAGAAGACTACCCAACACACATTTTTCGCAACTATATTAAAGATTTTTCAAAGTTATTTTTCTATTGGTATTTCGTTCGAATGTCAAACACACAATACAGTCAAAATTAGGAATAGTTTGATCAATATTCTTATTAAATAATTTTAATCTCCTATATAAGCCAGTGAAAATTTTGAAACTAATACCTATATAATAATAATAAAAAAAAAAAACAAACAAATATTTTTTAAATATCGAACTGAAATAAGGTCCTATTAAATTGATGAACATCTTCAAGCTAGCGTTCACAATAATTATAAATGTTTTTATTTTTTAAATTGAACGCGTCTGGTCACATACCTAATTCTTCGACTTATTACATTCTAATACATTCATGTTCGTACTTACCCACTATGTGATGATAGCTCAAACCGGGGATTTTTCATTAACTATTGTACCCGGAAATGACACGGAATAGTAATAAAAAACAGATCGATGACCAAAGTAAGGCGAACGTGATTTACAACTCATTATAGTAACAGTATATCTACTTGATTTCAAAGTTTCATTATAATAAAAATAGACACAATTGACAATAGACATTTGCGGTTTTCCCACAAGTGTGTGATAATGAACACATATCCGAGTGTCTCTAACGACCTTATTATTTTTCATGTTGCTGCTTTAATGCGTCGTAATTTTATGTTAATTTTTTTTGTCATTATATTGTTACATTCCTTAAAAACTCTTTTATCATGAACTCATTTGTTGTCAACACAAGAGTACGTTTTTATTCTTATTAAACGTTTTTTTTTTCTTTGTTTTAATTATACGAATAATGTGTTGATATTTTCAATTTTATGATATTTATATGTCGATTCCAATAGAGCGAATACTAACATGTACCAATGAATGATCGATACATGGTCTCCATATTAAAACTGACAAGTCATTTTATTAGAAAATTAAAAATGGTATACAATGAATTAGTAGTGAAAAACTAGTCGATTGATTTGATTTAAGCAATTAAAATGTTACAAACTAAGAGTCAACGAGTAAACCAACGCAACACATACAACCAAGATCACAATAAAAATAGGTATCTGGACGAAAGGTAACCCTTTAACTGTACAACTTTTATTTTCTGTGAATATAATATTTCATTTTAAAACTTGCTACGCGTCTGGACTTTAATCTATCAATGTATTTATCAAATTAAAATGTTAATTAAATTGGCTTACGCTAAATAAATCGACAAATTTTGCACGCTATTGGTCCGGTACTAAAGTTTTGTTTTAATAATATGCTTATTTTATTCAAATTTAAACATTAATAAAATTTGCATGTAATACTTACGATACTATTAAATTTAATATTCATAGACACGACCCGTTTTTCGCTAATTTTAAGGATACAAATCCTTAACACTTACGAGCCGACCAGACTTCACACGGGTTCAGTTAGTTTATTTATAAAGAAAATCATTCGTAACAAATATAATTTATATCCTAAGGCAATCAATAATTTTACCTTCTATTAGTGAAAATTTCTTGGAGACCCTCTACATATATCTCTAGTATAAAAAATCTATATTCTTTAAGCTAGGGATTATCTATTCCGAAATATTCTTTCTTCAAAGAAAATATTACAATTACCTGTTACTTACAGGAGTAGAACCGTCTATAAAGCGATGATAAATACGTCGCACGTCAATGATGATGTGAAATCTGTCACAATATTTCGTTGAAATAAATGTAAGCATAGCTTAATCCAAAAGCTCTAATCAACGCGCGAGCTTTGCCACAAGCCTTTCCGTTCTAGCTCATCAGGGAATCATACAAAGACTGCACTTGCTTTATGATATATTTGGTAGGACTTGATGCAAGCTCATTCGGTTAGGTACCATACCCTCATTATATATTCTACCGCCAAGCAGGAATTCTTAGTATGCGTGTTTTGTGTTCTAGTTTAAAGGTAGAGGAAGAGTCCGTATACCTGTAAACGACACAAGGGACATAACTTCTAGTTAGGAATGGATAAAATGCTTACGTTCCTAAGGTGCCAATATGTATAGTTGGTGATGCTTACTTCCCAGAAGGCGGCTTTCCGTAAAGAAAATAATTCAATAATCTCGAAACTATGATTTGGAACTTTCTATCAGAACCGATAAGCCGCTGAGAAAACTGTATTGTTTGCCGTAAGTTTATGCCTCGTATGGAGATCAGGGCCTACACAGCTATCAAAATCTACCTATTTGAGTATATAAATTGTTTTACCAGTAATTATTCAATTTGATCTACTTTTAACTAGTTACTTTGGACAGGGATTCTTTTTATAATATGAGGTATCGCCATGGTTCCAGTCAATAATGTCAAACGAGTCGGATTCAACCGTTTGGAACAGCTTTCATATTCTTGCATTTCAAGACCTTGGTAATTCAATCTACACTCAGAAGTAGTAGTTGGTGAGAAGTGGTATGTATGAGTGTTTTCGGCTAGAAGAGAAAGTGAAATTCTGTTGTAGGTTTTGAAAAACCCCTTTTTATTTTATAAATTAGCCATACTGTCTTATTATTTTCTTTTATTTTATTACTCATATTTATAATAATTATTTTATTTTGTACTGAATAAACACAAAGGAACGGTCGTATTCTTTAAATGAATTCAATAAAAATCTAACCCCAGAAGGGGTAGGTCTAAAAAGCTCTGTACCTGTGTAATTGGGTTTAAAATATCATACTTTATTACAGTGTATTTAAAATAATATTCTAAGTAAACTCATTCCGTAGTAACCAAGCCAAAAGTCAATACCATTTCAGTATAAATTAATTCTGAGGTAAAGTTACCTTACTATATTATTCCATTCATACGATCCACACGAACAATTCGGTAAACTAAAGTTTAACGATCTAGAGAGGATGTTCTTAATAAGTTCATTGACATTAATAAGTGACTGACGAATCGTTTGCGAAATCTACTAATATACTATATCGCTATTCGTATCAACTTAGTGCCATACGTAACGATCATACCTAAAGAGAATTTTCCAAAAAAATATATTTTGAATTCGTGACATGTTTGTAAATAGCTAATAGCAGCATTTAAAAACTGCGCATTATGATGATTGTTGATTTTCTCCAGTAACAACCCAGAAAAAGTAGATCAAAATCAAAATACCGAGCTTTGAAAAACGGTGGTTCATTTTTTTTAATTTAAGTAAAGTTGCCTGTGTCAGATTCAGTTCTGTCACTAAAACGTCCACCAAAAAAATGATCTTAATGCTTGTTCTTTAAGAAAGGACTTTTTGTAAGTAGTTATTATGCATGATTAAATTAAAACGAATAGAAATGTATGGTATAAATTAAAAAAATTATACATGCAAAATACTTTAAAAATATTGAAATATTAAATAAAAACGATTTTTAGGTTTTATTTCTATCCTAATTTTGCATGTATTGTCTTATTGTATACCTTAAATGAACTTAACAGACGAATATCTTTAAATGATCGAAAACACCTGAGCGTGACCAAGTCAGATAACAATGCCTGTGCAAATAACTCATGATTGCGAAGGTGTGGTCTTACTTTATAAAAGAATCCGCGGCCGCTTTTGCCCCGACTGCGCAGATGTGTTCGACGCTTAACGTTAGTCGTAATAGTACAGGTGAACGTAGCGCAGCTGCGTGATTCACCCACCATGATATTTTTGTCGTCACTTCGAAACCTATTTCTGACGGCGTCGAAATATGATTATAGTCTATTTTCGAAGAACATATTTACGTACCTATTAAATACAGAAAAAAAGATAGTCTTCAATTCCTGCAACCATTCCTTTTTGTAATATTAATCTCTGCGTTACAGATTCCCTTACACCATCCCGAAGAATTCCGATCCTAATCTGCTCCAAGAATGACTAGAAAAAGGCACTCAATCATTTCACGCCCACATTCCGTACCTTTCTTTCTCAGGAGCAATGGCATTTTATAATGGAACCATCTTGCTGAAACGTATCGAGTTTGCTTCGACGATAATGGATCAAGAAAATAGATGTAAAACAAAAAAGCGTGTTAAGCAAGGCTCCATATTTTACAAAGGTTAAGCGTATCATAATGCAAATTAAGTTATGAAATTATAGAGTAGTATAGTGCTGTGATGAAGTTCTCTTTTGTTGTAAAGTAGCCTAGAGGAAAGTCGTAATTTCTCTTGTAATTCAAAGGATGATTTTGTTTGCCGAAAATTCTTAGAATTTAGAAGTCTCTTGTTATTCTCAAATACCAGAATTGACACAAAATATGCCAATAAAAAACTTGTTTCAGAATAAACCAGAGCATTTTTGCCAATCCGGTTTCTATTGACAATTGTTTGGAACAGACGAAATTGATCAACGATTCTTCAAAATAAACATTGTTTAGCTTTCAACCAGAAGACACTGATGTAGTTTTGGCGCCCGTGATGGTTTTTTTTTAATGAATCGCGATGTAAATTATGTGCGTACATATTATAGTTCAAATGACTCAATATAAAAGAATCATAGCAAGTAAATGAACGTAAAATAATATAGTCATAAGTCTTGCAAATGTTACTTTTTATATACTATCTAGATCAGATGCTAATTAACCCATTAATTTTATTCAATAGAAATATTCCAAAACGTAAATTATGCATTATTCAACCAAAAAGTGTTTATAACAAATCTAAGCACAAGAATCTTAACTCCTAATAAAATAGATAATACTAAACAGATGTATTTTGTTAAGTGATTTCATACACCACACAACGAGATGGACCTGTAAAGAATTACGTATCTTATTTCAAATGAAATAAGGTTCTAATTTCATTAGCAATTTGTATATTTCGAGTAAGAGTTTAAATAAATACGACGGTCATTTTAAAAGGTGTCGATAGGAAAATAAAATGTGTATTAAAATAATATTCTGCTGTTGATTTATTTGAAAGCTTTATTTTTACAGTGTGTAGTTAAAAGGAATACTTAGTCCTCGTAACATGCTGTCTGCTGAGTACGAAGCAATTCTTGTAAGTGTATTATGTATTATTTTATGCAGTATTTTACTTATCCGAAAGTTAAAATATTGTACCCCTTCCTGCATTTATTTTACAACCAGTCCTCTGCCCAAAAATTGCCTGGAAGTTTAGAAGAAGTAAGAAGTACAAAGAAGTAGTCTTAAAGTATTGGTGTGAAATAAATGTAAATATTTGTACGTATATAATATAAGTATTAACTAAGACAATTTAAAATTGAAATGAAGTAAGGTTTTTACTAAAAATTACAATAGTACAAATGACCGCGTTTTTCTGTCATTCATGGTAGCTAAAATGGTAACGTCTGCAGTGTAATGGTAGATTGCAATTTTGATTATCTGTGCGAAAAAATAAACTAGCCCTTCCGTCAATAATAAGGGCAAGATGTGTTGTTTTTGTATTTTTTGTTTTGTTGTTAGTTTATTTAAAACAAGAACAAAGGTAATCAGGAAATAAAGGATATTCAAAAGAACGATTGAGCCTCATTATAAAATTGAATAATGTTTTAAATCTTACAATTGAAACGAATGAAAGAGAAATATGTTTTGTTTCATTTTACAAAGGTTTTAATTTAAATACATAAACTCTTAGTATAGGCTCGTTTATTGTTAATTGACAAGATTTTATGACTTGAATTAACGCTACTGCCGGTCGGTATGTAGATTAAACCAAGAACGAACCAGCAAGAACCAAGTTTCTAATTACACACTCACACGTCCTTTCGATACATTAGTTGTAATGATGATGATGGGAGAAAATATTTCGTAATGAAACTATTTAAACAAAAAAATAATTACAGTCTTGTTCCATAAATTAATTCATATAAAAAAATAACAGTTGAAATGTTTTATTATTAGTATAGAAGACAGTTTTTATAATATCCCAAGCTTCGGAATTTATTCTCAGAACTCAATGTGGAGCAAACATCATTGTCTCTTAAGGAATAATTAATATCCTTTATTCGTCGCGATCCTTCGCACTTGAAATATACTAAAACACGTTTACATTCTACAACGACAAAAGTATTGTACTTTTGTTCGAGAGTGAAACTGGCCTTGGATCGTTGAGACAAAGAAGCGCCGCTGCAAATGGTTTAACGTCTTTCTATTCATTTTCCATTAGCTTAACGAGTAGGCCTCTCGTTCGTTTTGTAAAACGGTAATTACTTCGAAAATTACTCGTACGCTTGATGATTTTAAAATTGGGGATAGCTTTGCATTTGGCACACTACCTGCGCTTTTGAGACAAATTTGTGGTGATTATTTAAATAATCGTATGTAAAGAAGTGGGCAATTAATCTTGGTCTTAATGGCCGTCACAGAGAGATGGTCCAGTGGTTAGAACGTGTGCATCTTAACCGTTGATAACGGGTTCAACCCTAGGCAAGCATCACTGAATATTCATGCTTAATTTGTATTTACAATTCATCTCGTGCTCGGCGGTGGAGGAAAACATCATGAGAAAACCTGCCACATAGCCACATGCTAATATCATAGAAATTGTGCTACATGTGTATTCCACCAACCCCCGCCTTGGAACAGCGTGGTGTAATATGTTCCAAATATTCTCCTCAAAGGGAGAGAAGGCCTTAACTCATTAGTGGGAAATTTACAGGCTCATGTTGTTGTACATTATAGTTGTTAATTTTTTTTAATCATACGACGTACGTGATGGTAAGTGGTAAATACTGATACACTAAGAATACTGAGATGGAACATGACTCCTTAAAAGATGCCCATTCACTCTTGTGAATATAAGTCGTAATTTAATAGATCTATCTAGGTCAAGTTTTCCGTTAAAACGGATTAAATTTTATAAGGTATACTAAAATAGCCCACTTAATATCATTAGCATAAAACAAATATATACTTGCATGCAATAGGTTACGTTTCGTAATCTCTGCATTGCGGGCACGTAATAAGCATAATTTTCCTAAGATAAAATGCAAATCTCGTTACATTTTTTTTGTGCAAATTGCAATAAACTATTGTAGACCATGTATGAATTATTTACACAATAGAAACAACGTTTATACTTGAATAAAAACAGTGTTTGATTGTATGTACATACACAATAGCCGCAAAAAACTTGGAACCTTCTGGAGTTGTTTGCAAAATTCATAGCAAGTTTTAGTTTTTCAGTAACGTAAAAATAAGTTTCAAAATTCCCTAGTGAGTACTAGCTCATAAACTCCATAAAAAATTGCAAAATGAAGCCTTCGAATTAACTTAATATTAGATTATAATTCAGGTGTATTTACACTGAATATATGAAATCAAATATTGCAAATTTATTTTTTGATGCTATATTCTCCATTTTCTGAAGACTTTTTTAAAATTCGTCTCTTTATCAGGATAGTCAAAAAACATTATTACATATTCAACAGACGCAGTCGAAATCGCACGAACTCACGTACACTGTATATAAGATCAAAGAGTAATGACCCTTATAGGGGTTATCGGAATCAATCTGCAATATCCATTTTAGGTCCGTCCTATTTATGGTAGTCTGGATTTTAAGTATGATCAATAATCTAGACTTATACGATTGTGACGTCACAGGCTTTAAACAATATAAGAAGGTTAACATAAATAAGCGTGTTTGTATATTCGCGAATTGTCACTATAGATATTATCTGTTTTTGGCACAGTTGATAAATACTTATAATCTAACAAATATGTTCAACAAAACTTGATAAAAAATAAATATGATAAGCTGAGACGATTTATTTTACCTGTATGAAGATAATGTTGTTTACAGTTCAATGCACCTGCTCACCCAAAAAGCGCCAAGAAAGCGCTTTAAACTAACACATCTTCCGGTAGTGGTAGTGCTATTGTTCTCTTATTTATAGTTTCCGGACTTAACGCGCTGCAGTACTTGTTTGGTGCGTGACATTTATTGCTTTTTGTATGTCTTGTTTTGGTTTATCGTACAATGATCCATTTTTGTCTCTTTGATATAATTTAAATGTTACTAACATGATACACGTGGCTTGGGTTTTTTTTATTACAATGGATTCTTTTAGTGTCTAATTGGAAACATCGAGTGACTGTATTATACGTAGACATTAACGACTTTATCAATAAATGTTGCTTTGGATTATTCTAACAATGTTTGTTTTCTTCTCCCTAATGCGAAATCAAGTATGGCTGAAAGAGAGATCTGTATTAAATAAACAAAGTTTATAAGAAACCGAGGTCTGACGATTCTTAGTATAATATCGTAATTCTGGAACCCTGTTTCGTGTCTTTATGATCAAGACAGGGTTATGTTTCAATAAAATTATAATAATATTATAATGGTTAATACAACAGCTCTCGTTTAAAACTGCCGTTTTTACGCAGGCTTGAAATCATTAATTTTCACCTTTACGACTGACGAGCGAAACAGTTACCAAGATAAAGATCATTATTCAAAGTGCTTCTTTATCTTCGTTATACAGAGTGAATGCTATTTACTACAAGCAATATTACTTACTACACACAGTAGCTTCAAAACCAAAACGTAAGATCATATAAGATCATGATAATGTTACTGCTTTATGTGTTCTATGAGAAAGTGTAATTATTTGAAAAAATAATATAAACGTATCATCATTATTCTGAATAGTGTTATGTATAATATCATCTTACTAAGACAGCCTTTTTTTTTCTCGCTGGAAAAACGCTTTACGCGCTTCCCCCACGTGATGGAAAGTTACTCCCCGGAGCCCTGGACGCCGAGTGCGCCCAAGTACGCCGGGTTTACCCACTAAAAAACCAGCGGTACCCCCTCCGTCTTTCGGCGGGCGCCACAGGATCGGTTACGCATGCTACCGTGACGAACTTACTAAGACAGCCTAGTATCTAGACCACGTAACTTATAAGAAAAAAGAGTGATTTCATGTAATTTGACGACCTCCGTGACCGAGTAGTGTTTGCACCGGTTTACATGGATACGTCACTCCGAGGTCCGGCCTAGTCCATGTAGAAAAAGTTCATTACTTTGCTATTGTCTGTGGTACTATCGTTACTTCCGATTTTCACACTGGTGATTTAGCTAAATTGGGATCAGAGTAATGCAAGTGATGCTGTCCAATATTGAAAAAAATGCGAGCGTTGTTTGGTATATGTGTTGATAAGATCTGCGTTCAAATTAATCTTTAACGTTGATTTTTTTATTTCGAAAACCGGGTGACAACTAATGTGTATCATATATAATACAATAAGACACACGAGGCTGCACCAAAGACATCTGGTCTTGATTTGAATTCTGGTCAAACTGCAGAGCAGCAATGGTATTGTGATCTTTTTATTTGCGTACGATTTCTTCTGTCAATCATAATATTTAAAAAAAAAATTCTTGGTTTTATTTCTATATTTGTGGTAATTGTGCTTGTTACTTTAATTGATTATTGTAGAGTTTGGGTGTTACCGATTAATTGATCCAGGGAAGACCTCGCGTGGGGGACGCGATGTTTGCGGATAAAATTAACGATAATTAACGATAAAAGTAACGCATTGCAATTCTAATAAGCCAACCTTATATGTGTATAACCACGCGTTAACAGTAATTAAATTATTAAGCCATTTAAAAGTATTAACCCAATTTAGGTAATGATTGCCGAGGTGAAATTCGAAACTGCTTTTTGACACATTTAAAGGAACACGTGTTATATGGAAAGTTAATGTCGCTGAGTTGAGGAGTCCCTTGTTTTCTAATCACTTACCTTGTGCTACACCACCATCGTTTCTGACGGAATAAATCTCTTTTATGCAATAATGCTGTTATCATGAACAAGTGCCCATGTACTTGATTCACTTGAAAATCTTGAAAGGATCGTATAATATACCGACTCAATTTGATGGATTTTAGTATGTGTCTGTATCTTTATATACAGACTGCATTACAATTGATGTTTAAGAATTACACTTTTCAGTGCTTTCTTTTATATTTATTTTTTTATTGTGACTCTACATTGTTTTTTCCAGTTGCTTTCCTTAACTGATTATATGCTGGTTTGAATGATATGCAACTACATTTTCCGTGATTAGGAATGTATGAATCTTAGTGAGTCGCCACTTAAAAATAACAATAAACTTTATTCATAAAAGATAAATTGAACAATGTAATAGTGTAAATGTAATGTGTAACAATTCCCTTTAGGTTACTGAAGTGCTATACTCCTAGATAGGCTGTAAAATAATCTGTGTTATAATATAAAATCTCCTTAGTCTCCTTCTATCACCAACTCGAATTGGAACAATGTGGTTGAATATGTTCCAAACCCTCTCCTTAATGGGAGAGGAGGCCTTAGCCTAGCAGTGGGAAATTTATAGGCTGTTACTGTTACCGAACTGTTAATCTCCTTCTGTGTCTTCATCACGTCTCGTAGAGATTTCGCTGTTATCAGGATGTGTTAAAGTCTATTGGGGTCAATAAAATCGATCGAAAAGAAAAAAAATATAATCACAATAGAAAGTATTTACTCAGACACAATTCAGTGAGTCATTAAACATTGAAAAAGCATAAGAAAATGTGCCAAGGCATTGTGCAATTTCATTACAGGCTTTCTTTGTTCGGAGAATAAACAATACACAACGTCACCGTAACTTAGTAACCGTGATCAATATTGCCGTAGACTGTACTTGGTACAACTTTGGTACGTATCGTATGAGCATAAGGGCCACAATGGCTTGGCAGTTTTGATAATATTGACGTAGAGCAGTCATCTGTGCCTGTCTAGACTTGAAATAACAAGAGTGAGTAAATGTTTAATATTAAATGGGTGCAGATCTATATTGACTTAGCACTGTTAAGGGGTTATTTAAATAAATATATTTAAATATTCTGCATGTCTGCCTATATATTGAATGAAATATACATCCTGTGTTTTTTACTTTTACAAGTCTTTATTTGGTCTGTTCTGGGTAACCCAGACTGATGATTATATTCCCATGCAACACTACTTAGTATTCTTGTGTTCGGGTTTGAAAGGTGAGTGAGTCAGTGTAACTATGGACACGATGAATATAACATTTTAGCCTTCAAGGTTGATGACGCATTGGCAGTGTAAGGGATGGTTATTATTTCTTGCAAAACAAACAGCTAGGCCTTTTGCCAGTCTGTCTACCTAGTACAAAAGACATTGTGTGGTTTGTAATGTAACGTATATATATTTTTCGGTTAACGAGACATACAGGGAGAGCCATTAAGTAACAGACTGTACATGACCCACTGCTGGGCTAAGGCCTTTTATTTTGAAGATATGCTTTTGAAGCTTACTCTGGCACTCCGCTCCGATTTGGAATAGCAATATACCTAAATTATTTTTATGGTAGGATAAATGATGATTGGGGGTATTTATGTACCTAACGGGCGCCGATAAAATCCTTCCATAACTGCATATTAAATATAAAGGTGCATAGTATTGTTTTGTATATATCTATAGTTATTGCACTTCTGTCTAATGCTTGTTTTGTTCATCGAGAAGACATGTTAATGAAAGCAAAAATATATTTCATTAGCTAGAATTCTCTGAGACACTTCAAATAGTTAACAACTTTTAGTAGTTAGAAGTAAATCCAAAACAAAGATCTATATTTCTAACACAGGCTGTCACAACACAATCGTCTTCACGCAACTATCTCGAGTGATTTGTATTGTGTGAGCGAGATAACCGATCAGAGGTTGCGAGTTCAAGGCCGCACTGCGCGTGCACAAAGACACGCTTATTTTTTTCTTCTTCAATGCGGCAATTGCTGGCGTGATATCGTATCATTAATCCAAAATAAATTCGAATTATTTTTGATACTTTTTGGCTGGATGGAACGATATAAAAACTCTTTTAATCGGACGAACACATTTTGTCTTAATTTAAAAAATGAATATTCAACAGTCGAAACGATTTAATTCGTATGCATGTGATCAATATATTTGATTTAATTTTTCTTTTACTTTCGACAAAGGTCGTATTTGAGAAGTTACATTTTGAATTTATTACATATATAAATACAATTGTTATCACGCATATTGTAGGTATTGTATAATGATAAAGTAATACATATTATTTTATTTCCTTTTTGCTAATAAACAAGTCCCAAGTTATGATAAATTGATGACATAGTATTATCCAGTAATAACCATTAATCATGCGTTTATTATATACGGTTACTAGCTGTAATTATTTATTTAGAACTCAGCTTGAAATACGAACTTTCTATTACTAACCTCTTTTATAGGTATGTTTTTTTAATAGTGTTACTAGAAATATAAAATAAAGGAATCAGCTAGTCTTCCGAACTTTACGAGGAAGGCCAAACACACGAAGTCTTGTTTTTTTTTTAAGGTAATTTCTCGGCAAATGCAGAAGAACCCACGAAATATTCATTATAATTAGGTGGACGGCTTAGGAACGTATACAGGACAAATATACAAACATTTATTTTTATTTAAATAAATAGATTAATTAACTCAGATAACTTAATTAACTTGTCCAGAAAAAAAGACGTCGCATTTAAATACCTAAACACGTGTAATGAACCCAAGTTTAGGGCTTTTAATTAAGGATACGATTTTACGCGACGTTCGGTTGTAATTACTGAACATAACATTTGTTTTCGACATATGCAGGGCGATGCATTTACGAAAATAAAGCAAGTATTTTATATTCCCCTCTCTCAAATCTTAAGGATTAGCTATCTGTGCAAGAGATGTGATATTTCACAATTATAAAAGTAAATAACCCAATCCTCATTCCCTCATTCTCATGATGTAAGGAATGGTCAATATTTCTTACAGCGTCATTGTCTATGGGTGACCACTTGTAATCAGATGGCCCATATGCGATGGGATTACAATTAAGCCACGACGGGTGATCAATCATAGTTAAGGGCAACGGCTAAACTTGGTTTCCAAGGCCCACACCTTGGATATAATATTATGAATTTCGGAAGTTCTTTTTACTCTATTCCAAAACAATAACAGAGCGTCAATAATACCATAGTTTACGGGACGTCTAACGATGTAAAGAGTCGTAGGATAGATCCTGACCCCTTGGGCTATTATCGTCCCCACACCTAACATAAGTGATAAGCTTAAAAGGAAGGGTGAAAAGAAATGTTAGTAATTTCTTGATTAATTTGGGGAATGCTACTATTCTAATTTAAAAAAAAAAACGGAAATAACTTTTAGGTATGTGGTCCGGCTCTGGTATTTAATCCTTAAAAATTATTTATATCTCGTTTTTAGTAAATAAGATCTTTGTAAAGTTTGCATTTAAAAATCGCTCTACTACAAAAACTTTAGTACGGGTAGTAAAAATAATGATTGAATTTATATTTCTGGTAAATAGCCAATAAAGGCGACTTAATCTCCAGTGTTCTAGTTCGCAAGGCGCCTGGGAGACTGGCGCCGATCTCTGGTCGATGCAACCTCATACATATGACGTAACGAGACTAACCTTAGCATAACTCCTAGCCGGCGGTTTTACACACTTACATAATAATGATGAGATGTATATTTAGACTCTTATAAAATATTTGATTACAAAAATCAAATTGAAACGATAAACCCTTGAATTTATGATAGTAGTAAGTTTTTTTTATCCCTAACGTATCACAAAGGCAAAATAAATTGTATCTTAATAAATGAATTGAGGAAAAGTATTTAAATAAGTTTTAATATTTGTGGATTGTATACATTTTAAAACGTTTGAACGAATTAATTATAAGAAAAAAACTTACATAAAAAAACATCTTACATTAATGTTGTTTAATTTTTAGTAGTGTTAGTTTTTTTGGATTTTGTTGTGTCAAAAAGGCACAGATTATTTTTATTCTAACTATAATTTTTCATCTATCTATAAAAAACTTCCGTCATGTTCGTTTCACAGATAACGATTAATAGAAAATCTACGTAACAATAGTCTTGTGTTACGAATAGATAACAGGAATGATAAAGATAGGTATATATCACCTAAACCGGTACGATTTATCTTGATTTTTACGAGTTAAAAACGTGATTCCGTTTCCGCGAACTCAAAACAGCTATCTATATAAATATCATAAAAAATAATTTGTAGTTGTTTCGTAGGAATATTTCCGTGGCATTAGAACTATGGAACATTTAAATATAAAGTTTTTAACATTATCACGATTAATGTTTAACATAATTGGTATTATAACATATATTTTTTGTTTTAGTTTTGAGAGAGTCTTCTATTTGTGACATTTGCCTGAATTGACTGCTTTATTTTATGCACTTACTTGGGGTTTATTTCAAAACCTGGCATTTCTCGAGTCACTTACACAAGTCAAAATCAATTCAGCAGATAATATCTGTGAATGCTCCTAATTTTGATATGATTTGATATTAAATGTTTCTAACAGAAAAATATGTGATGTGGTCCAAGTTATTTTTTTTTTATAATATTACGCAAATTTTCGTTCAGTTTAGCCAATTCTGGGACAATAGTTTGATACCATTTTAAATTAAAAACTAAAATTCATGTCTTCGGTTTGGATATCATTAAAATATATCCATCTTCTTTTTTATTTATACCTAATTCTTGCAATAACAGTTTCATAAAACAAAGTTCATAACATAATCGATGTTAAAAATTAATTATTAATTAATTAATTTAGTATTAAAATAATTAGTAAATAAAATAAAGCTTAGTGATACGCGATTTATTTTCTACTAATAATTTAGTCAAAATGTTTGAAAAATACATATATATATTTTACAAATAACAAAATACTTTGGTGACTACCGTAAATTAAAAATTCTTTTTATATTTCTTGAGTGTTTTACCCTAGCATCACAATACGCCGTGTTAACTCGGCCTACTTCCAAACTACCCCGTTTTTCTCAAAGGTACTTCGTCAAAGCAACTGACCTCTATACCGCTTCATCCATTTCCGTCCTAGTAAGGTTAAAATGAGTTTCATTTTTGTCTATTTTTTAAAGAAATATTTGTATAAATTTTACTTTAATACCTAATTTTTATAGACTACAGGAATCCCATGATCTAGCTGTTATAGTTACAAATATTAAAAATATCTTGATTTTCGTATTAATTACTTTATAATAAATAAGAAACAAAAAATACTTTAATATAACAATTTATTAATATTTAAAAATCAGGAATTTGATAGCTTTCAAATCGATCTTCAAAAAGTCTTAGCTTATACTTAAGTTTAAGAAGTTAAGTGTTGTAATCAAAATTATTCCTTCTATTTTTATTGGCTTAATAAATAAACAGTTTTACTTCTATTTTTAATTTTTGAAATATTAATAAAAAACCGCGTTGTCTGGTTGACTTTTGCTTTATAACCTGAGATTTCTAATATATGAAGTTAAACAGTTCCATATATGAAAAAAAAAAATTAGAACTGCATATATACATGTTTTTGTATTGTCAAAAAAAAATAGTTTATGAACATACGGTTGTTTTAAATAATTTAATAATTATAGTTTGTGTTAAAAATATACAAATATCAAACAATGATATTTTTTGCAAAGTATTTAAATTATTTCTACGTTTCGTTACGCAACAAAGCAGTCTAAAGAGTTCAATGTCAATGGCTCTATTAATCTGTGCATCACAAAACAAATCATGCTTGATTGGATAACGAGAATGAACTAGAATATTCCATTGCATCACGAATATCATAGAAAGCCAATTCGTGTGAATGACCATAGACACTTTCTGTTTAGAGCTGTTTGTAAATAAGAACGAGAAAAAATAAATTATGCAACATTGATTTATGGTTCTGCAGTTTACCACTTTTTGTTTAATCGCTGTCGAGTGTGAAATTACACTAAAATGAAATACCTAATATATTTTTTTTATTATTACTTACATTTTCGGAAAATAATTTTCTAAGAGCTGAGAAAGTTGATGGTCCAAACCCAAGTTTTTAAACCTTAACGAACTACTGAATTTTAATGTCTTCAGTGTTTACAATTTTAATCGTAATCTGCAGTAACATGAATACCACATATGTATTTAATAAATAAAATTTTAACAAAAAGAAAAACCGACTTCAAACAAAACAGTATTTTAAAACAAATTAAAATGCACTAAAAAATAATAAAAATAATTGCATATTTAACATATTTTTGAGAGTCCTCCTAGGTAAAATGAAATGAAAAATATTAGACTACTTAAAAGTCGATTTACGATTATATAATGTAGTTATAGTTATTGTTATATTTGGAGCCGGTGTCAGCTACAGGCACACGCTTCAACAATCAAAAGAAAGAAGCGATACGAGCCTCTTGATTGACCCAGTAGAATATCGTATAAAAGGTAATTTGTAAGAAACATTTCTTAAAGTATTCTCGTATTGTTTTTTGATAGGTATAGTATAGGGTTGGCTGACACCGACTCCAAATATAGCAATAATTATAACTACATTATATAATCGTAAATCGACTTTTAAGTAGTCTAATATTTTTCATTTCATTTTACCTAGGAGGACTCTCAAAAATATGTTAAATATGCAATTATTTTTATTATTTTTTAGTGCATTTTAATTTGTTTTAAAATACTGTTTTGTTTGAAGTCGGTTTTTCTTTTTGTTAAAATTTTATTTATTTTTTGATTTTAAGTGAAGCTGATGTAGACTAACATTTTTTTCTTAATATGGATAGATTAAGCATGCCGTTTATATGAATCAGAAACTACTTCAGGGACAATTTCAAAAGAAACTTTCGAATAAAGCAAAAATAGACTTTCGAAAATGCGGCTTTAATACGTCATGCGGCATAAACTACAAGGTACCACCCTCGAATGAGCTGTAATCGACCTCAGTAAAAAAACTTTGCAAAAGAGCTATTCGTATGCTATGTCGTACATCATATGACATCACATCATATACACAAAATTTGATTAAAGACAGAAAGAAATTCTGCCCCAAATCGCATCCTAACTGTAAGCCGTTTAGGAGTTCCGTCAATACATAGTATAAAACAAAGTAGCTTTCTCTGTCCCTATATCTTTAAAAATACGCAACGGATTTTGATGCGGTTTTTTTTAATAGATAGTGTGATTCAAGGGGAAGGTTTGTGTATATAATAAATGAATACTATAGTAAAGAAACACTGACAATTTTAGAAGTTTGCAATGTGATGTCGTAAATAAACAAATTCTTTAGTATATTTAGTATCAGTATTGAACCCGTGAGAAGTCGGGGCGGGTCGCTAGTTGATTATAATATTCGATTATGACAATTACATGAACATAAACACGTTCCGGAAGGTGATTCAAATATCCAAGTAACCCATAAATAAAAGATTCGACCGAGTATTGCTAACGTGCTCCTCAGAATTGTTCCGTTCCCTCCCGTTCCCTTAATTTGTCATGGATCCTGTGCTCAGAACCTTACCAAACTCTCACGAAACTACCCTTAAAGTATATCCTTTATAATAAAAAAAGAATCATCAAAATTGGTTAACGTGATTTTGAGTTATTCACCTATTTGTCGCGCATATACATAATGCAAATTTAAGACTTATGTCGTTTTCATACGGATACCATCATCGGAAAAAAATTAAAAAAAAATGGGACCCCACGGGAAGCACTACCTTTCAAACAAAAAAAAAAATTATCAAAATCGGTCCACCCAGTAAAAAGTTATGAGGTAACAAACATAAAAAAAAAAAAAAAAAAAAAAAAAAAAAAAATACAGACGAATTGATAACCTCCTCCTTTTGGAAGTCGGTTGAAAAGCATTGTAACAGCGCAATGGAGGACCTTAAACTCCTTGACGGAAAAGAGGCCTAAGTCCAGGCGGCCCGAGAAACAGTAAAAAGGGATATGCCTCCAACAAATCTTACACGAAAAGTTGAGAACTTTTTAAAAATAAATAATCAATGCATGAAAACTCAATAAATTAATATAGGTATTTTATTAAAACTTTTTATCGTCGCAAACAACTGATGTTGAAATTTGGGTAAACGCTTAATTACCTTTAAATAAACATGACCCCCAAAAATCTTGAAAGTGCTAGGTCCCTGCGGTTATATTTAAAAAAATTTAATCAATGAATTAATTTAAACAAATGACAATAACTGTAATGTGTCGGTGTTTGTTCATTCAACTACGTTTCTATACGTCAAAATTTTTTTAATGAAATATGTATCGTACATAACGCTAAAATGATAATTAAATATCTTCGCATGAACAGCATAATCTTGTTTAATAATAAACAATCACTTCGATCACGAACAGCTTCACTTTCTATTTATCAGCTATGTAATTACCCGCTTAGACTGTCAACGTGCTATTTAGTGCATAAATAGACTATATATTAAGGAATAATCGAAATGAAATTTCCTCGAAGATTTTTTTTTTTTTAATATTATAAATTTATAAATTTTTAATAATTTTTCAAGTATAGATTAAAAATAATCATGGCTGTATATTTTTTTCCTCCGCTTCATGCTTTTTTTGTAGTCTATTAATTATGCTGTATAATGAGACTTACGTATTTGTTTATTTTGGTCTCATTAATTAACATATAAGACGTCTTATTTGAGTTGGCTGGTTTAAAATAAATTTACCATGAATTTCGCGCTAATTAGCCATTTTTTTGCAGTTTATATTTGAACAATTTTAAATGAAATGTACAATTTTTTTCGTTGATATGAAAGGAGAAATTCTATACGTAAAAACCTCGGTAAAATAAAAATTACAGTCGAAATAAATAACGAATACACAAGGTATTTTTTAAAGAGTCAAAAGTTATTTTTTTAATTTCGTGTGTCATTTAACTGTAGATCCGTGAAAAATTATTTGTATTTATAATTTATGACACGTTAGCAAATGAAAGGAGCGGCAAATGGCTCAGGAGGGAATTATATGACGAGCTATAATGAGTATTAAGTTTCCCCTTACAACTTTTACTTATTAATTAATTTACATTATTGTACACACGTCTTAAGTAAATATAAATAAATAATTACATATACATATATGTGGTTGACGTCTTCTAATAAATAAAAATATGACGAAAATTTGTTTTTAAATCTATACTTAATGTTATAAATGTGAAAGTAACTCTGTCTGTCTGTATTTCACTGCCTAACTACTGAACCGAATTGGATGAAATTTGGAATGAAGCCGACGTTAACTCCAAGGCCAGACATAGGCTATATATTTCCACCATACATTCCACGAAAACTCCTTTAAAGGCAATACTTAACAATTGTTTATCGTCTTTCAAGAATTTCCCTTCAAAATTATTTTGTATTCAGATATGACCACGTGATATTTTAATTATATGTATAGATTAAAATAAGACGATGAGTAAATAAGTAATAGTGATTTGACATTTCTAAACAATAGAGACCCTGACCGGACATTGGTCAGCGAGCGAGGCCATTCAACCACAGATTACGAATAAGTTCGGTGGTCGTCGTATTACGCGCATGCGTCGTCGTGCAAATTGTTTTTAATTTAGTTTGCTACTACACGTTGGGCACTATAATTCTAACTACTTATTTTATTCTATAAATAAATTATTTAAAAATATCTTGCGGTTAGACATTCACAAATATTGGTATATATTTTTTATATATTCAAGTAGTAATTCAAAAGTGTTTATTTAAATATTTAAAGTAATATTAATGTCATGACGTTAGTCGTTCTTTTACATAAAGTCAAACGAGACTTTAAAATAGAAAATAATTTTCGTTGTAGGAAGTCGTACTTGAATGAAATACAAGTTTGTGTTGTGAAACTATAACGAATATTCAAACACATTTTAAAATAATTTGGTACATATTCGGAATACTATTAAGCAGAATATGGTTCTAGAGTATTCTATCTACTAATATTATGAATTAGTTTTTTCTATTAATTCGTTACGTTCTTACGATTTACCTATCGAATAGTCCCAACCATCACGAAATTTTGCATACAAGTTTGTCTGGTTGAACAAATTTCCCCTCCCATCATCCACACGTGGACGGAAAGTACAATTATAGCAAGTTTAAGACAGGAAGGCATAATCGGAAGTGGCGAAGATTGATAGATATCAATATAGCGTATATACGTACTAAATTCAATTTCAAATCGTTTGTACCATTTGGTATAAGTTACACCGTCTTCGTATCTTGAATGTGTAATGTTTACTGATTTCGGTCGAAACGACGATCGTTTTAAGTGGATATTGGAAGATATTCCAGTGCACAAGTTTGTGTAATTACAGGTGGCATCTTCGTTCCTCTCACTCTCATACTCCAATAGGATGTCAATCCAACACGATCGGAGAGTTCTTAGCCAATGACTTACTCTTCTAGGCAAACGTATGCATTCCTCCCAATTTCCTAGATTTCAACTGTTACTACAAATAACTTATCAGAAAAATCTTAATTTTTAATGGTCCAAAAAGATATCCAGCCGTGTAAACTAGCCACTACTCGACAAAACTACATATAAAGAACATAATTCCTTTTCTGATACCATATATGCGAATATTCTAATATCCATGATTTTTTTCCACCCAGAGATTTTTATTCGTGATTACTATTTTATGACTTCCTAATCATAAAACTAAGGAAGTCATGGAGCGTATTTAATATACGTTGGAAAGATAACTTGCTGAATTCCCAAGGGTCATGTTGTGTCATGTTCGACACGACATAGTTGCTAGAGTTATATCTCTAGCAATTAATAAGATGACTTTTAAATATTACTCATTTTATTGGCTCGTTATAGTATTTTTCATTTACATAGTTGATTCATTACATAATGATGTAAGTTGATTATAGAAATATAGTCCACATGCATCTTTCTGTATGTACTGTTTATAATTACACGATTCGAAAGCAGTCGTGATAGTGTTTTGTTTAATTACGAATGGAAAATAAAAAATTGCTCCATTCACTCAATCTAAATATAATACTATTATAAAGAGGAAAAACAAATATATTTTTAAGTGTGTAATAAATTAAACGCAAAATTGACTATGCCGATTTCAAATTCTTTCACCATTAAGGAGCTGCATTTATCCTGAGTATATAAAATTAGGGATCCTTACTAAAATTATGTAACGTAACCCAAAGTGTAAAAAAAATTATGTCCACCCCGGGACGGGCCGCAATTTTGCATATAATTCTGTTTTTAAGTCGACATTAATCATAAAAAAGGAACAACATTCTATTTTTAAATCTCATTTTTATTTAGACTAAAACAACAAGCAAGTTTTCGAATAATTAGGCATCAAACTACGAGGTCATCGCTTAACTTAATAGAACAATGAATGGCTTGAACATTATATTTAATATTTAATTCAGAATCGTGTAAAACGAACGTCATTAGCAATTTTATGAAGCAAATTATTATAATCAGTTGTTTTCCCCTCATAACTGAGTTCTTATGAGTTACATCACATAACCTTGCCGGTAGGAGATTATCATACCGACTTTTGTTTCGTTGGTAATGCAGACTGTGACATTGAAAATAGCTTGTTTTGTTTGAAATTTGAAATTATTATGTGTATTGTAATATCATGAATAAAATAGTTCCATTTTGATTTGTATGTTTTTAGTAGCATATATTTTTCCAAATAATAAACGACTCCAAAGAAAAGCCTGAATGTAATGATGAAATGAAATGTCTGAAAACTTGTCAAAGTCTGATCAGTTCAATAGTTTTTTTTTTGTGAAATGGAATGGCGAGATTGTCAAGCAAATGGTCTATGGTGAATCTATCCATGTCTATGGACATTGGCATCGTAAGATATAATATATCTATACGAGATGAACGCTCAACCAACCTTGAAAATTAAGACATTTTCATGTAATTTGAAATTCAAAAAATCTATTATTAGCTGATGTTCAAGATGTAAAATAAAATTATGTTACAAATATGTGTCGATAGTCAGGACGAACGATTAAAGAAGTATCGATGGACAATTTCATTTACTGCCGTAATAGTTTCAGTAATTATCAAGCATTCACGATGATCTCACCTGCGTCACGCATGCGAAATACAACGATTGTGTGTCATGTGGCTTATTCATAGATTTTGACACTTCCCTCCTAACTAAATGTTTAATTTGTCGTAGAGGTCTAACAGTTTTCGAACATGCCATCATCGCACTTGGGACTTTTTAGGCGACTTATATATTCGTCGAGTTTTCTTATCAGACGTTAACGAAGATCATAGTTTCATATCCGAACATACAAGACTGAGTTTCATGTGTCTATTTATAACTCATTTTGCTTGCATTGGAAGAAAATACGAAGAAAAACAGTTTACAATCTTATCTACCAACCTACACTACAGTTATGTTTTGGAATAATCTAAAAACCTTCCCAAAACAGAGGGCTTAATTCAGAAGTGTGATTCTTATGGGTATATATCTTGACATCTACAAAAAAATTTTGAAAATCATCAGGACTTTGGTTGGTAGTGCAGATACCCTAATGCCTTAACAGGTTATATTACAAATGAAGTCATCGGGTGTGGCAGAGGCATACTAACTGTAATTAAAGGTGAGGCCGGTGCATGAATGATTTTTAGTGTCCATTATTGCCATTACATTGTCACGATCGACCAGAGATATTGGCCTGATACCATTCAGACTGCATATCTAATTACGTTTGGTTATCGGCTAATAGTTTATTCCTGCTATAAATAAACTTTTCAATGAAGCAAAACATACTCAACTAATGAGCTATTGATAGGTGAATGAAAAATCTGTTTAGCGTTGTAAATAATAAAAGTTTGTCTTATATTTTTATATTTTTATAACGCTAAAAAGACGATCGAAGTTTCGTCCGACTCAAATTATAAATTATCTATGTAATGACCGATAATCAGTTTTCAAATGTGCTTTATTTACTTTAAACTTAATAAATAAATTAATTAAAAAAGATAAAGAAATAAGGCAATGAGGTCAAAAGAAGATAACATTATTCTATTAAAGTAACATTCATTTGTTATTTATAAATATTTATAAACAACAATGACCTATTTATAATTATTCTGCCGCCAAACAGTAATACCTAATATTGTTGTGTTTTGGTTGGAAGGGTGTGTACTGGTACACACCCTTCCAACCTAACATTTCTAATATAAGGAATGTTTAATATTTCTTACAGTAACAATCTCAAAAAAGTCTTTTGGTAATAGGCCACCCAGTCTACCCAGCAGTATGTCAGAAATAAGTCTAGTCATTGAACTCAGGACTTCGGAATCTGCAGTCATAAAAATTAGTCATGAGATTGATATAGCTTGACATAACTTCTTCCGGCTGAAATATTTTTTAATCTTATCGCTGCGGGTGTAATCTAAACCGACCAGGCGAAATCGAGCCAATCGTATAGGATTAGGTTCTGTTATATATTAAACACGTACGCGCCTACAAGATTTATATAAATAAACAATAATACAACAACAGCCTGTAAATTTCCCACTGCTGGGCTAAAGCCTCCTCTCCCTTTGAGAAGGTTTGGAACATATTCTACTACGCTGCTCCAATGCGGGTTGGTGGAATACACGTGTGGCAGAATTGAAATGAAATTAGACACATGCAGGTTTCCTCACGAGGTTTTCCTTCACCGCCGGGCTCGAGATGAATTATATACACAAATTAAGCACATAAATATTCAGCGGTGCTTGCCTGGGTTAACACGCAATCATCGGTTAAGATGCATGCGTTCTAAGCACTGGGCCATCCCGGCTCTTCCGATAATAACGTACCCTAAAATTATATTTAATTCTGTTGTACACACACGTTTCAGAGGATAGGTATTGTATACTCCAGTACTTACCTTCCATGTGAGAACTATATATGGTATGTTTACTATATCCACACGTACCCAGCTGCGATACCTAGTCTAAACAAGAATATCGGGTTCCGCCATGAAGGACGAGGTCGCAAACTAGCGTAAAGGTAAAATTATAACAACGGAGGCCGTATCGTACACAAACGTGCTCGAATTATTCAATGTCAACTCCGTTTGTTTTATTTCGAGTTCACATTTTGACAGTAGTTCTATGCCCACTGTTGGGCTAAGGTCTCTTCTCCTTTTATGAGGTTGGAAGCTTGTTTCCATGCTGGTTTAAAATGTATTGGTCTATATTCATACATTCAATGGATGCATGTTGCATTAAAATTCAGCAGTCAGAGGAAATTCTCTGCTTTATTATAACTGTCGTAATATTTTCGCAAAATGGATTGGATATGGCTTAAGATATTGAATATAAGTATTTATGGGTGGGAAGATTGGAATAGTAGAATCAAATATATGATGGGTTGTACGCTAGACGTTATAGATAAAATTCGTGCGAATGTAGAGATGACAGATGATCGATAGAAATTAACGAGGACATCACTGATTAACAATAAGCTGAGAAAAAGTTGTTGATATTAAATTTCAATGAAAAAAAAACTGTAGTTATATGTCGAATATTCTAAGACTATATTTATCAATAAAAACTAAAAATGCTTATAATAATTTGAAATTTTAAGCATAAAATGTACTTACAATGAACAGAGCTTTGACTGCAAACAATACGAGAAAATTCTCTGTGCATATGTGAAAATGCGGCGTCATTTGGGTACAAATGTTCTCGATCTTGAAATCTCCAAAATTTATTCGACAAACTGCTTACACGACTGGAAACTTCGTTGCTTGCCAGTGTTTGGTTAAAAATTTATCACAATGTATAGTCGGGGTAGAAAAGATTCGTCACCATAAGGTCTAATTTCGTTTGCTCAGTATGTGAGATAATCTGCTTTAGCAATTGAGAATGACATATTGCGTCGCAATTTATATGTTTAGTTTCAAAAGGTACTAAGAGCTTAAGAGGTGATAAAGGAATTAATTTGAAAACTGACGAATTGTCTTACTCTGACTGTACAAAAAGTTTTTAAGCTATAGCATTTATACATTTTGGAATAAGGTATAAATAAGGAACAATATACGAATACCAAGTCTTGGTATGCTATGCCTAAATTTTAAAGTATTCATTTGTTTTTGCGGTATGAAGCTTTGATCCATCCGTGTAATTTTTACGTTCCGCGAAATTTTAAACATCGTATTTGAATGTTTCCAATAATTATTTCTATTAATAGTCCATGTTAGTTAAAAACCGTGGGCTCGACTGATTTGTTAATTGTCAAATTTAGTATGGTATACTTAAAAAGGACCTGCTTTTAATATCCTTACATTAAAGATCCTTATTAGTAGTCCTTTTTACGAATAATCGAGTTTTTTTTATGGTATAGGTTGGCGGACGAGCATATGGGCCACCTGATGGTAAGTGGTCACCATCACCCATAGACAATGACGCTGTAAGAAATATTAACTATTCTTTACATCGTCAATGTACCACCAACCTTGGGAACTAAGATGTTATGTCCCTTGTGCCTGTAGTTACACTGGCTCACTCACCCTTCAAACCGGAACACAACAATACTGAGTACTGTTATTTGGCGGAAGAATATCTGATGAGCGGGTGGTACCTACCCAGACGGGCTAGCACAAAGCCCTACCACCAAGTTGAGTTGAGAGTGTTCCAAGACTGTAAAATAGTTAATTTGACAAAACGTTGAGTCACTTTTCATCGATTAATAGGTTCCGTACTCGACTTTCTTCCGCTAAATGACAATATTTGGCATTTGGATGTTTTAGTTTACAATGAGTTTAGGTTAGTAAGCGTAACACACATCATTAAATACAATGCAGTAACAATAACGTTATTCTTAGTTTCTATTTATATTAATTTTATATTAATTTAAATAATTGTAATAACTAACATGACTGTATTTTTTTAATATTGAAAAAGAGTAACTACTGACTTTCTTGCCGGTTCTTCTCGGTAGAATCTACTTTCCGAACCGGTGGTAGCTTCACTTAATTGTTAAATGACGATTCAAAAGTGCTTGTAAAATCCCACTTGAATAAAGTTTATTTTGATTTATGGTACGGTATTGTTATTAATTTGTCTTTCCCCTTTAAAGTTTATATGAGAGAGATCGCTGCTTTCGCGAACAAATTGATGTACTCTTCCATGTCCTGCATGAACCTAAAGTTGTTATTGTTGAATAATCAGATATAATCTGTTATTCATTTCAATGTGAACATTGCTATTAAAAACGGTGTAAGGCAGAGGTCAATTCTCTCGATCTTTTCTTCCGATTTTTCTATTTTATGTTCTATCGCGTGGGTAATTATCCTTACTGGTTTTTTTTTCTGTAGTTTTTTGTATATAAAATAGGTAGGCTGTCGAATAAATTAATCCGTTGACCACCATCACCCTAAGACATAAGCAAAGCCGCAGTGAAGAGCTAGTTATTTATAGAAGTGGCGATTCAAATACATGTACGATATAACGTGAAATTAAATGTATATTAATTTACATTTATAAAGAGATAATTTTATGTTACCGTACCGGGAAATTTGTAAGGAAAATTATAAACCATGCGTAAATAATGTTTATCAATAGCGATGAATCGTTTTTTACAAGAGTCGTACACGTTGATAAGCTTAGTAATAATACACGTTGGTTCATATCGAATGTAACGAGATATGTATTATTTATAAAAAAACTATTTGATCTTATGTACATATTAATGTCTGCCCCGCTTCTCTGGCTTCACTTTCGTTTTCCTTAAGGCAATATTCCATTGAACGAGATTGCGATACGACGCTATAATATTTCATATTTACTTTGAAATAAAACTATAGTAGTAGTATAATATTTTTAACGGATTTGAATCGCGTATATTAATTATTTTTAACATCCCGACGTTTCGAGTACTTTACAGCGTTCGTGGTCACGGGTCTACCCGTAATATACGCGATTCAAATCCGTTAAAACTAGTTTTATTTCAATGTGTAATAATCGCAATAATTTAAGACAACATCATATTTACTTTTTTTATAAATATATTATCCGGGTAGGTATATAACTCAACTCTACCTGATAGGATATATGGGAGTGGAGTCCCAAACGCGAAGACGGCTAGTACAGACAGCAAGAATGAGCTGCACTAGTCACCCTCGCCATGCCGGCCGGCAAAATGCCTCTTCACGTCGTTTGTATAAGTTTAAACTTACTTTGTATTTTTAAATGTTAAAAAAGAAAAACTACTGAGTTTCTTGCCAGTTCTTCTCCGTAGAATCTACTTTCCGAACGTTGTATCTTCACTTAATATAGTTGTTAAAAGACGATTCAAAAGCCTACTTGAAGTATATTTTGATGGTTTAATTGAAAATCTCAATTCATATATTCATTCAGTGTTAAAATAGAGTCTGAGGTAGACAAAATTTGTTTGAACAATTGGTATGTTGTTTGGTTAACGCGTCATGATTCCGGCTTGGTACCATCAAATCAAATCAAATTAAAATAAACTTTATTCAAGTAGGTATTACAAGCACTTTTGAATCGTCATTTTACAATTAAGTGAAGCTACTACCGATTCGGAAAGTAGGTTCTACCGAGAAGAACAGGCAAGAAACTCAGTAGTTACTCTTTTTTAACATTAAAAAAATACAAAGTCATGTTAATTAAATACAATTATTTAAATTAACATATCCTGCTTGGAAGTTAACAGGTATTAACTCCACGCCTTTTTATCATCTATAAAATCTTGTATCGAATAATATGCTTTTCCTACCAATGTATTTTTTACAAACGATTTGAATTTACTACACGGCAAAGTTAAAAATGTCCGCGGAATTTTATTATAGAAACAGATACCTTGCACCAAGAAGGATTTATTGACTTTGCGGAATCGGAAACTTGGCGTTATAAGCTTATCCTTACTCCTAGTGCACATACATCAAAATAAAATAGGATGCGCATTAAAAAAAATACCGAATACTGCTTATAAACTTTTTTTTACAAAATGGTACACCTGGTACATCTAATGACTTTCACATCGTAAGTGCCTATTAATGTAAGTTTGGCCCTTAATTAATTGTAATGACTCTTTAATGATCATTAAAAGCAATTAACGTTCCTCGAGGGGCGCTCTGCCATTGCGTTGTATAAAGCTATGCGTTAACTGGACGACGATCCTAATTAGTATACTTTTACTGTTCTAGTACACTAATGTCATTAATGCCTTATTATTTATTAACCGTGACGAAATGATAAGCTCTTAATATGAGAAGTTTTTTTTATTAATTCGTGAACATTTATTTCTAAGAATTTTATTATATTTTCAAGCCACGCGTGGAACATTTTAGTGAAGCAACAAAAGCGAATACAAATTAAACTTTTTACGACCTCCGTGGTCGAGTATTGTGTACACCGGTTTTCATGGATACGCCACTCCGAGGTATCGATTCGAGGTTCGAGGTTCGATTCCCGGTCGAGTCGATGTCGAAAAAGTTCATTAGTTTTCTGTGTTATCTTGGGTCTGGGTGTTAGTGGTACCGTCGTTTACCGTCGTTACTTCTGATTTTCCATAACACAAGTGCTTTAGCTACTTACATTGGGATGAAAGTAAAGTATGTGATGTTGTCCAATATTTATATTATATAAATTAAAAATGACTACAGATTCCCGAGAAGCCTAATGTCAAGGACGTACATCTCCATCCTACGTGACATTTATCTGTGCAATAATCTGTGATCTCATGGCAGAGCGGAACACAACTCAGTAGCAATTTATCTGGACTTGATGTACTTTTTTATCTGTTTCTTGTAAATTTGCATGGCTGTCGACTTAAAAAATATATCATTAACACGCTCATACTTGGCATTGGTTAATCTGTAATATTTTCAAGGATCAATAAGATACTTAACATTGATCGGTAATCGATATGAGGTTGAGACCTCAAAAATGTGGAACGATATTATTGAACGATTGTCGAAATCAAGATATTAAAAAAATAATAACAAGCATTACAATTTACATTGAAAAATATTTATTTATAAACTCCTTATTGCACCCAAAATTAAAACCAAAAATTTCATTTTTGCTACACAAAAGTTGCATGAGGTGCAAATATGTATGTTTCTAGATAACAACATATTTATATTAACCAGTTTTATTTTGTTACATTTACACTCTAATGATATAACCAATAATATCCAATGATAGTTGTCATCAATCATCAATCATCGTCTCATAATAAGGCCGGAGCAAATTCCACCTCGTCAATACATGTCATTTCATCCGACACCGCCGAGCACAGGATGAAATATAAACACAAATCAAGCAAATAAACTCAGAAATTCGGGCAAACAATCTGTATTAATCCGTATTCCTATAATAAATGTGAAAGTTACTCTGTCTGTATGGCGCTCTTTCATGACCAAACCGCTGAACCGAATTGGATGAAATTTAGTTTGAAGCAATCTGGAACTCCAAGAAAAGCTACTTTTTGCCTAATACATGTCAAACAAAACTCAAAAACGCGAGCGAAGCCGTGGGCAACTACTAGTATTTTATATATGCGAAAGCAACTATCCGTTGCTATTTCATTTATTTTTATGTATTTTGGTATCAATCAAGTTAGAACTATAAGGAAGCAATCCCTAATGCTCAATGAAAGCCGGAGGCGATCTCTTATATTGAATTATTGTAAAGTTAAAACGTAGTCTCTTTTATAATACTGATAACAACAACAACAACAGCCTGTAAAATCCCACTTTTGGGCTAAAGGCCTCCTCTCCCTTTGAGGAGAAGGTTTGGAACATATTCCACCACGCTGTTCCAATGCGGGTTGGTGAAATACACATGTGGCAGAATTTCTATGAAATTTGTCACATGCAGGTTTCCTCACGATGTTTTCCTTTACCGCTGAGCACGAGAAGAATTATAAAGACAAATTAAACACATGAATCAGCGGTGCTTGCATGGGCTTGAACCCGCAATCATCGGTTAAGATGCACGCGTTCTAACCACTGGGCCATCTCGACTCGTATAATACTGCTGCTGCATATATCTGCTATAATCGTGCTGATAATACTGATACTCGCAATATATATTTTTTAATATTTCCTCCAGGAAGAGACCATTACAATACAAAAACAAAAAATAGACTAAACTTAAATATTAAAACGCGTTAATAAAACGTAGAACTTCAAGAATAAAAAAATAAAAAAAAACAATAAAATAGATGAAAGTAACTCGCGGTGTTCAAAGTACGAATAAAAAGTTAGGTTCATTTTACGACCCGAACTTTTGTCGGCCGTCATTTCTTTATACTGATTAAAGTTATACATACTTTTTAAAGTCCCGTTGTATATGATTTTGTTTGTGACGTCATTTCCGACTGTCACTGTTTTAAGCAGAATAGATAGTATTTACGTCTACGTCCAAATTCGTCCGTTTAATACTTCAAAAGGCAAGGCTTTTTTTTAGAAGTCATGCAACTATCAATATTTATTAGTTTTATACAGTATATACGATTATGTCAGTATGGTCGAGTGGTGTGTACATCGGTTATCATGGGTACGCCACTCTGAGGTCCCGGGTTCGAGTCCCGGCCGAGTCGATGTAGATTACCATTCGTTTTCTATGTTGTCTTGGGTCTGGGTATTTGTGGTACCGTCGTTACTTCTGATTTCCATAACACAAGTGCTTCAGCTACTTACATTGGGATCAGAGTAATGTATGTGATGTTGTCTCATATTTATTTATTTATAAGAATTTACGTATATCAAAAATAAAAACAATATTTTCTAGTTGTTCTTGATACGTACATTCAGATTTTATATTTAAATATAGAACAATGGAAAATGGCGAATCGAAAACATTTGAAAGATCCGAATTCAATAAACTATAATATTTGGTGGAGCAATTTTTTAATATTTACTTTTTTTACATTAAGCATCTGACATGTAATATTTTTTTTCTATAAATATTTGAATATTATGCATCTGCTTCCTCACCGTGGTCTAACATAAACCAGCTCGAAAAAAGATCCAAGGGTCAAGAGCGAATTAAACCCGAGTGAAAAGTACGTGACCTGAAAAAACTTTTTAAAATTCATAAAAACTTCACTTAAACACATTTCTAACAACTCTTCAGATATTTTCGTTTTAAAAATGTAATTAGACCACTATTCTTTAATTACGATTAATCTTAATGTAAGGCAATATTGTTAAGTATGTGTAGCGATTGTGGAAAATTTCTAGCGCTTTAAAGCTTGACCCGAGTTTTTATTGTTCTCCGTTAAGACTGTTAATTACAAAAGGAATATAAGTAAAGCGATTTAGCGCTTTTTTTTCAATGAACATTTTACGTTGCGTTAGATAATTTCGATGGTTCAAATGTTACCAAACTTTTACGTTTGAGATGTCTACTGTAAACTTTGGTTCAGACCATTTAAAGTACATAGGTGCTGCCCAATGTGATCTTGACGATACGATGATGACCGCTTACAATTAAAAACTCTATTAAATAGTAAGTTTCACTAAAATACTTAAAACAATAGGGTAAGGACTTCCCCATAATTTATGATCCATTATAAACCGAATTATTATTTGTCGAGTTTTCGTGTAATTATGAATGGAGGTAGAACTTCCGTTACGAGCTGCTCCCTCATATTGGACAGGATGTCAGTTCCTCTAAGATCAGGGTATTATCTTTTCCGACCCAGTGGCATTGTTTAACTTGAAAATCTATAATGAATATTTCTACATTGCTTAAGGGAATATAATTTATTTAAAAAAATTGAAGTTTTAATAACTACAGATATTAAACTACTAAAAATAAAATAAGCTGCTTATAAATACTATTTATTTTCTAATATTTTATTTAGAAAGAACAATATTTTGTAGTTTAGTTCTTTTGTACAGTATCAAATATAATTTTCGAAAATGTTTTCTTTTTTAGTGGAGGTTTCTGATCATAATCATACCAGTCATGACAATAGGCAATGCACCTTTTTCACTATTATTAACCTAAACAAACGTACACAAGTAAAATAAATTGAATCACTGAGAGTGGAAGAGCTTATATATATTTTATTTCAGCGTGACAAGGAATTTAAATCAATAAATCATAATCAAAATATACTTTATTCAAGTTTACCGCCTTTAAAATATGTTATTAATAAAAATAGTGAATAAGATACAACCAAAGTAGTTTTGAGTGTTGCAAGTTAAAACTCTGACCATTTTATACCGAATACGACACTTTTTCTCTCAATTTCAAATCGGCGTCATCATTATCTGCAGTCAGACTTTACACAGCTGGTTATTATTTTGTCTCCAGCAGGACATTATACTCGTTAAAGATACTGAAACCAATCCAAAAACATCATATTTAATTATTACCAATTAGTCTAATTCACCAAACCCATTGTTTACATTACATAAAAGAAATTATCACATAAAAATATGTCTTAACAAAGAAATATTTGAAAGTTACCTGTATTTAAATTTCTCCCAGCCAATACCCGATAAATACAGGTTGCAGTCCTCGCGTGTTATAAATATGCTTGAAATATGTTTACAAAAACACAAACACAAATTGGTATTTAATATGTCAATTATTCAGGCGTAATGAACATCGACAGGTTCCATTTACAGGCGGTACAGGTGCCTGAAACCAGTCATGCATATCTAATCTAAGTCTAGGCGTGGCACAATGGGCAACATGTGACATGCATTGTAGGAAGTAGTCGCAAAGTTGCATGTCGTAATGTTTTTGTTTAATTATTACTTATACGGCTTTCTCTGTTAGCCGGAACTAAAACGTAAGGGTCTTTTTTTAATTGCTAATAATTATATCTGATCAGACTTGTATCCGTGTTTCGTTATTTTTATTTTATTTTTGTTGAGTTCGGATACATATATGTTTAATTTCGACATAAAATTACATATAATATTATTTTATATCTTAACTCAACACTCCACTTCACTTGGCGGTAGCTTTGTGCAAGCTCGTTTGGGTAGGTACCACCCACTCATTAGATATCCTACCTCCAAACAACAGTACTTAGTATTTTTGTTGTTGGTTTGAAGGATGATTGAGCTAGTGTCACTACAGGCACGAGGGCCATAACATCTTAATTAATAAAGAATGGTTAATGTTTCTCACAGCGCCTTTGTCTAGGGGCGGTGGTGACCACTTACTATCATATGCTCGTCCGCCAACCTACGGCGTAAAAAAACTAGATTACTTATCTGTCATAACCATGAACGAACAGTTATATATTTATTATTGCCAAAATCAGAACGTCTTTCAGAAATATTTTAGATTGAGTATTTATTAATTATAATAAAATTAAATTAAATTTTCACGCTAGTACGAACACGTCATCGCTTTTCGAATAATCAATAAACTAGAGCAGAGCTTTTGTTTAGGCTCGTAGTAAAGTACCATCCACTCCTCAGATAAACTGCCGCCAAACAACAATACTTTGCAGGCTATGGCCTATGGCTCTTGTATAAACTCTATTCAGATCTGATGTCCAACACGCTGAAACACAATAGTCAGTATTATTAAAGAACGTAATATCTTAGACCATGGTTAACAAATAACAGTGTATTATAAAATATAATTTCACATGCTTGTTATGTTTAAGGAAGGCATAGTGATAAAACGAATGAGTGAGAATTATTAATAATCAAAACGAATACTTATAAACCATATAAGATCATTAATCCGCAGGAGAGTAGCATGCTTAATATTCAAATGAGATCAAAAAGCAGCATTAAAGTAGCATGCTTATTGTGACTTATTACATTATAAATCGCTTGCGATTAGCATGCTATAATAAACACAAATTTTATTAATCAAGAAAGGAGGTCTTTGTCCAGATATAAAACCTTCATGGACTTGTTTGTACTTAAAATATATGGATCATATAAACAACTTATCCTATTATGTTGGTATTCACAGGACGTAGCATTTAGTATTCTCGTCGTTATTTATAACGGTTAGTGCTCTCGGCACGTGGACTGCATTCCTCTAACTGTTGCGAAGTGGGGTTCCGTTCGTCTCGCCGGTTTGTTGTAAAATGAGAAGATTTGACAGTTCTCTCAGGCAAATATATTTTTTAATAATAACTAAAACTTCGGCAGTCGAGAAACTTGGCGTTTATTCGAAAGAATTGGAGTTTGTCGATACCAATTTTCATTTTTTTTTCTTATACAGCCATAGCATTCTCAAACTGGCCAGTCACATTTTCCGCTATGTAATATTAAATCTTTGTTAAATCACAACAATTAAGTATATTATGATCAAGAAAAGAATATTACTTTATTTTTCTGCACATCTATGAGCTTTTCAAAATAAGACCATTATCGACTTTCTATGTGCAGCTATCATCCCATAATGACGGGTACAAAATTGGCTTACACTATGTATAAGATGCTTTTTCTTTTATTTCCTTCCTCTGTTTTTTTTTTGTCCAAAAATAATATTATAGTAATCTTGGATAAATTATAGAGGCGTATAATTAGTCAAAGACTAAAACATAAAATAAAACCTATGTTACCCCTATGCCGATTTATGACAGGTCAGAAACAACAAGAAGTATAGGCACCGTGCAGAAACAATAGAGGGCGTTATAATTCCGACAGTAGAGACACCGTGCGAGTAAAAAAAGAAACCTCCCAGACACATTGGTGGCAGGCTGGCAGCTGTCAAGTCTGTAAATATGATTTTAAATGATCAAAATTATAAAACATGGTTTTTTACCAATTAACAATGAAAGTAATGGGCGCTGCTTATGGTGGTGGTATTTTTAGATGGGAACCAGTAATTTGGATGTCTAGTAAAAGAAACAACGGTTATAGGTTAGATTCAACGATCGACGAAAATTAAACTGTCTTCCATAACAGTTACCCACAAAATTGGTGATTTTTATATAAATAAAATCAAATAGTACTTTTTAAATACTTGAAGGTATACTTAGGTGTGTTTTATAACTGCATTTATCCATTTCACTCTTTTATCCCTAAGCCATGGCATGTGAGTACTATTAGTAGGGAAGTAGTAAAATTTTACACCCTTAAAGTTGTTTTTGGATGTATTATGGCATCCAGAAATACAACAATACATTTCGATAGCTCAAATTATCAAAAATTAACACGATAATTCAGAAATATTCTCCGTTGTTTGACAGTAGAATTTTGAAATTGAGAGTAAAAGTTTTGAATATGAGTCACGAGATGGCAGAGTCATCGCTACGCACGGTGCCTTTAAAATAAAAAAATGACACGATTAATATTTGCTAGAACGTATAAAATGTGTTGTTTTTATTAATCCGTTCACTGTATCTAGACTGCTCAATCTACGATCATTTATTACTCTCACATATAGACCAACCCTATCATTATTCATCACGAATATAAAGCAATAATATTGATCAAACACGTCAACTTAATAAATGAGACTTATACATCATAATCTTGCTATAATCTGAAAACTTGAATACAAAAAAAAAAACTAAATAAAATGAACAGCCTGTATGTACCATAAATATAAATTAATTAAAATTTAGCCTTTTAATTTCGACGTTTCGATTCGAACGATAAAATTTTAAAACCAGTAGCAGTAAAATTTATACGACACTGGTCACATTAAGTATGATTCTGTATTAACAAACTTTTTTATGTTTCAGGTAATTTGTCGTGAATTCAATATATCAAGGTAACTTGGACAAGTTGTCGGCTTATCGGAGTATCGCATTTTCAATTGAACGGAGATCTGCTAACATTCTTGCCGCCATTCCAAGCAGTCAGGATCCAAACTGATGGCAGTACGTTAACTTGTACTAGTGGCGAATTACAAATAGTTCGTATTGATACCTACTTCATAAAGCTGTATGTATATGATGATCCTGCAAATCAAATCAAATCAATATTATTCAAATAAACTTCATAATGAAGTGTTTTGATTCGTCGAGATTTAAATACTACCAACGTTTCGGAAAGCAGCCTCCAGCGTGAAGAAAGGTCAAAAGTCTAATCAATAATCTCAGACAAATATAACAACATCCTTGTTTACATCTAATATTTTTAAGAAGATTTTTATACTCAAAGAGTATGTCTTTAGGATAATGCGATTTTGATAATTTTCCAAGTATGTATGATTTTGACGTTTGACGTAGGCTGCCCTTTTTGTGTGCGTGTTAACTATCGTTAGTGTAATGAACTGTTATCCTTCTTCTATTCTAGATAATATCATCCATACCTTGCCCGTGTTCTTGAATTGTGTAAAGTCCAAGGGAACGCTATACTATATGAGAGCCCGAATTTCGCGCTAACAACTTACCTTTTTTTAAAACGGTTAAAAAGGTCAGTCCACTCATCAAATCGTGTTTATATTTCAAAATAATGGTTTCAAAACAAAAAGTAACCATGTGATACGAAGAGAAATAGTGCAATCACAAGAAAAAAAAAGTTGTCAACGCACGCTCCTTAAGAGTAATACCAACAATGTGTACCGGGAAATTAGTGTTAAATGCTGCAAAAAAATCGAGAATGTAATTGATACTGTTTCTGAGAAGACGTTTTTCAAAGTCGTCTTAAAGAAAGTCGAACGATTATACTATAATTGGGCTGATTGTATAATTAATTTAAAGTGATTCTACTAAGTATTTTAAAAAAAAATCTTATTGAGAGATACTTGAATTATTTTTGAAAGTACTTATAGTATTTCAAAGTTATTAAATACTGGACCTAACACAACTTATGTGTGTTAATATTTCTGTTCATATCTCGGATAGTAAAATGGGTCCCGGGTGGTACCTACAAAGTACATTAACATTGAACTACTACACTCTACTTAAGAATCCTGTAATGTAACTAGTTTTTAGTGTAAAATGAAATTTATAATAATTAATAGCTCCGCCTTCGCAAGGGTACTTAATATATTATGACCAAATAATATTAAATCATTATGACTTATTACCTATGTGTAATTTTGATGTATAACCTATATTATTGTAAAATTTAATCCAAATCCGTTCAGTAGTTTCTTCGTGAAAGGCTCACAAACATACATACATCCATCCTAACAAACTTTCGCGTTTATAATATAATAGAATATAATAGAATTGTAGCCGCCGCTCTACATGAGTATGTAATTCAATAGCCAATTAATTTAGTAATAATTTATTTTTAATAGAATTTTAATGACATATCTTAAGATAAAAATGTAATCAAAGGCACGGACGGACATTTCTTTGAAGAAATATGTCGTTTTATATTATTAGGCTAACTAGGTTTACTTTTAATAACAACAGACTTCATTATAAACAATTTGCACCACGCTTGAAATATTAGAGTCGAGAGCCCAGTGTTCAGGAAGCGTGCATCGTAACCGATCATTGCGGGTTCAAACCCAGACAAGCACCACTGGATTTTCATGGCTTTATTTGTCTTTATAATTCATACTTGGTGGTGAAGGAAAACGTCGTGAAGAAACCTGCATGTGACTAATTTCCACGATATTCCGCCTCATGTGTAAGCAAACCGCATTGAAGAATCGTGGTGGAATGTACTCCAAACCATTTCTTCAAAGGGAGAGAGGGTCTTAGCCCAGAAGTGGGAAATTTACAGACACTTTATATTGTTGTATGTATGTTGTTTTAATTTTATATTGGCAGGCTTTGCCTTGACGGAAAACAGAATGACTCTCTTTTATCAACTTACTTCTCTCTTATGATATATAGAGGTATACGGCACGTATCTATACAAATATTATAAATGATAAAGTAACTCAGTATGTCTGTTACGCTTCTCGATCAAACCACTAAACAAACAAATTTTAACTTGAAGGCTACTACATTATAATAAGAGAATCAAAATATATTTATATACAAAGAAACATTTTTACTTTAAACACCAAATTCGTTTATGATGCTTTAATTACAAATTCATTAAAAAACCATTAATTTCTATGTTTCTCATCTAACAGGCGTCACTAAACATATTTTGTTTTAATCATAACTACCTTAATGTGCAATCAGACATTCGTGACTATAATAGCTGCAATATGTCTTGAAAACAAAGCGGTTATCGGTCATTGCTTTATAAAATCTCAGCGCACAAGTCCATTGTAATGGCATCGCGTACAGAGTATCGTGATAATTATAATATCGCCAGCTGATTGAAAGAACTCGCTAACTGGTAAAACACGACTGTGGTAACTTTCGTCTGTTGTTATAATTATTTATTTACATAATTAACTCTACTAATGTATTACACATGCATATATTTATTATTCGTAATGATGATTACTAGATAGCAACATTTCTTGCTAGTTTGCATTGTACTTTGGGAACTGGTGATAGGTCTACATTTAATTGTACTGAAACGTGACAATAAATCTATGAGACTATTTGAATTTAGATTTTGTGTGTGAATGATACAAAATGTATTAACACAGACAAATATTCGACCAGTATCAAATAAAAGTATTATTTTTCTTCAATTAAAGCGTTATTGTATAAAGATTACGATGAGTGATATATTACGAAGTTTTTGTGTGATTTCTTTTGTACTTTTAAATATTTAATCAATTTTTTTACTCCTCAAAGGGCTTGGCTACACAAATGACTGTGACGCAAAAATGTCTTCTTGTAATCTATTGTTACGAAAATATTTTGTTTATGTATATTATAAATTATCAACAACCCGCCCCGGGTTCGCACGTATGCAATACTAATAGTAAATATACTACAGAATTTTTTTCTTTACGTTACTATATTGTCCATGTATTATATATAAAAACCTTCCTCTCGAATCATAACATCTATTAAAAAGAACCGCATCAAAATCCGTTGCATAATTTTAAAGATATAAGCATACATAGGGGCAGACAGCGGTAAGCGACTTTGTTTTATACTATGTAATGATAATGGTAGATAACTAAATATGTAACACGTTTCTGTTTGTACTACGTATGGGTTTACTTTCCGGCTCCATCAAATAAATCACTCGTCACTCGTTACTCGTCTGTAAGCCATCCGTAATTAATTACACTTACGAAGATTAAAATCGATACGACAGTTACAAATCGAATAAAATTGACATTAGTTAGTCGAATCGAAGAATTAATATAAACAGACCATAGATTTAAGCGTACTCTTCTATATTGTACTAAAAATTCTCGATTAAAATATAATATATTTTTTTATATAATACAACAATATTCAATTTATCGACTTAGATATCGATTTTCATTTACGAGTTTCGATTACAACATTATCGATAGCTCCATTTTTTCGAAAATCCATAATGAATATCATAGACTATACAAGCTCTCGACCAATGATACCGCGTCAATTCGACATCACATGTTGTTTTGTGGTGTGTTATACAGTTGTTATTATAAAAGTAAATATAATATACAACAACGACAGCCTGTAAATTCCCACTGCTGGGCTAAAGAGGTCTCCCTTTGAGGGGAAGGTTTTGGTACATATTCCACCACGCTGTTCCAATGCGGGTAGGTGGAATACACATGTGGCAGAATTTCTATGAAATTTGTCACATGCAGGTTTCCTCAGGATGTTTTCCTTCACCGCTGAGAGAATTTTAAAGACAAATTGAGCACATGAATCAGAGGTGTTTGCCTGGGTTTGAACCCGCAATCATCGGTTAAGATGCACGCGTTCTAACCACTGGGCCATCTCGACTAAATATAATATAATGTTAAAAATGACGTCGCGTTAAATTTACGATTAGAATGGATTTAATTTTATCGTACGGTGTAATGCGACCGCATACAGTTCAATAGAACAAAAAGCTCTATCGCCCACATGCGCTCGAGTCAGTGACCTGAGTCAATGAGATGAAAGAAACAGATGTGGCTGAATCGGATAACGCGCAGAATATATAATAATGTTATAAATGTGAAAGTAACTCTGTCTGTCACTATTTTACTACTAAACCGAATTTGATTAAATTTTGGTATGAAGCAAACTTGAACTCTAAGAAAGGACATGAATACTTTCTGAAAAGCAAGCGAAGCCGCGGAAGACTACTAATAAAAATAAATAAACCAGTTGTAAAATAATAAGCGTTGCCAACTTTGACAAAACACTTAATGATGGTAGTACTGATTGTGCCTTGTCTTGTATGTCAAAAAATCAAATTCAAGTGAATTAATAAATTAATATAATATGTCAGTTCGGTCACGTTCTAATGTATAAAGCTAGTCATAAATTATGAATTTCTAGTAATCTATACCGATATTACAGAATAACTTTATGTCAGAGCCATTAGGACAGTTTATTGTGATAGGTTATAGACTAATTTAACTTTGGTCAAACAGCTTTTGATAATGTCAAGCTTTCGATTTGACGCAACAAATTCATGTACTAGCTCATAATATATGTTGGCCTATTGCGAATGAATACAACGTCTCTAATTCTATATCTCATAAATAGGATGAAACCTTAAGGCACCATTATTTCGTAAGTATTTTGATTCTATGCTAATTTAAAAGTCGTATACATTCTGATTAAAAATTTATTGAAATAATCCAAGTAAAGGTCTAAAATTATTTTGAATTTTTTTTAAAGTTCAAATAACCTTTCTATTCTAAACGGTTAATATAATACAATGATAAAAATCTAAAAAACAACCATGTATTTTAATGTACAAGTTTTCAGGCAATCATGTTCTTTACTATGGATATTTATTTCAAAACGTTATAATGTAACGTTATAAAACTAAAATTTAATAAAAGTTAAAGTATAAGACCAATACTCATCAAACTAAGTGATAGCTCTTACTGAATTACTTTATTTTACTTTCTACGATATTTTTCATAGACAACAAAATGGCGTCTGGCAAATGGCGACATGGCGGCGACGGTATAAACTTAATCTCAATTTTATATATTCATGAATTGTAACATACATTTATTTAAAAAAATATGCATTGAGCAAATATACGTTTTTAAAAAGAAACAAGATTGTTTATTAATTTTATTATTTTATATTACTCATTTAAATAAAGAACAGATAATAAAATTACAGTTTTACCATGAAGATGAATGAATGAATTATACTTTATTGTACACCACAAACAAAAATATACAAAGACACAGAAGAAAAGAAAGTAACACAAAATTAATAAAATAAAAGTTGTAACTTAAGCTTTTTGTGTCTGTTTAATAATTTACTCTTTGCTCGCCGCCATGGTTGTCGTAGGTCGGAACTAAATATATCGTAACATTTTTAATTCATTAGTTACTGTCACTGTACAAGTAAACATATGCTTACAGAATCACTACACTCAGCTAATATGATGATAATAATCTTTCTCATAATGTATGGAAGTGAATTAAAGATGAAGTTTCACGATTAATAAATAAAGCATAATAATTGTAGAACTTTTGTAATATTCTTAGCAGATGATAAAAAATATTTTATCTTTACATAGTATGAAACAAAGTCGCTTTTCGCTGTCTGTCCCTATGTATGCTCAGAGCTTTAAAATTTGAGTTTGAGTTTGGATTTTATACATAATACATGGACAGTATAGTAAAGAAACGCTGACAATCTAAAAAGTTTCTAATGTGATGTCGCAAATAAACAAATGTCTGTAAAATCTGTAGTATATACCCGTGCGAAGCTGGGGCAGGTCGCTAATATTGTATACCTATACCTATCATATTCAGTTGTTGTTGTCCTGTTATGGAGGCTGAGTCGTGTTACTACGGGCACAAGGGATATTTTAGCTCACAATTTTGACGGCTCATTTGTGATGCAGAGAATGATTAATATTGCACTTAGTGTCTTGGATTGTGATGACCACATATCATAAGATGAGCCGTTTGCCTACCTATATTATAAAAACGAGAACTAACACATACACACTATTTAAGAGCGTAAGTACGCTCTTTAAATACATTCTGATATTTTCTACTATGCTGGATAAATTATGCAATAGAAATTACATTTGTCTGTATTACTAAAGTTTATAATTTGTTTTTTTTTTTTTTTTTAATATCCGTTAATTTTATTCTACGGAAGCAACGCCAATGACTAAACCCAACTCGTATCTATCTTAATTATACTAATTGACACGTTGAAATAATTACGTGAGCTATCGGCGTGCTTTTTCCTCTATACGTATATTTATACACTTTTATTTTATATTTAAGTATATTTCATATTTTTTTTTTTAAATTAATTACTTTGACGATGTTTTATAATTCAGAAGATGTTCTTTTCTGAATTTAGATAACACTTTCAGAAAACTATTTCGTTAATAGTTTTATGTTTATTATTAAATATTTAAAATTTTTAGAATGTCATATTTACTTAGAATCGAAAACCATGGAGCGTAGTGCCAACATTAAAATATTATAAGATTATTACAATTACAATAAAGACTTCTTATTAATATTCTATATATTCATGGCTTATATTCACCAGTACCTTATGCGTACTTGTAACACCCTTGCGTATAAAACCCTCGCATTTTGTCTGTCGTAAATCCAAAGTACATTTTGGTATAAATATATTTGTATATATTTCATTTCGAGATCTGCGGTTATTGGATGACGATGATGGAATATCACAACGACACTTGGGTTTGTTGGACAAATTTTGAAACTATTACCAACATTTAACAGAGTACTGGAGTTCAGTTCTTGAATGTAGTTTCGACATATTACCTTTTTAGATTTTGCAAACGCTCCTTTTGTGGCTACTTTATATAATGCTGATTAATTAAACTTAAATTAAATGTAACAAAATTACTTAAGCTTCTGTCCTAGATAGGAAAAACGTAAAGTTACCTAGGCTGTGTCGATGTGTCGTAATAATATCGGCGTAGTAATTTATATACCGGATATTTTAGTTTTAATGGCTACCTTCGTTGTACCGACAGAAAAATAATACGGAATATGTATTTATGTTTAAATACTTATCATACATTATGTCACTCAACGACTGTTGTAGTGCTCACTGATTATTAATATCCGACATAATATATATCATTATATATAATATTGTAGTCATTATAAAATAATGCTATTTTTTTCTCTAACATTAACCTACAGAAATCCTATGATCAACTTTAACTGAGTTTATTTACTTAGGATTGAAAAAATCGTGTAAAAAACAAAGAGGTACAACGCTTTTATTAAAAAAAAGTTAATTACTGGCAACTAATGATAAAATGTAGTCCTGACCGAGTTTAAGAAAAAAATATTCGAAATTCAAATTGTTACGTTTGTTATCAATATGAGATAATTTAACAGAATTTGCAAGTCACAAGCGAGTGATTCGCGGTTTCGCTGAGAAAGTATACGTCACGGTACACTGTACACGGTACACTTTGTTTTTACGCAATCTTTCGTGTGGTACAAGTGATGATCACAAGCGTTTTAATGTGTGAGTAAATAGTTACATTACAGTTAATCGTACATATATAACTTTGTTGTCTTGGTGTGCGTGACATCTACGCTTGATACGAGTACTTACCAAACGTCATACTACTTTAGTAGTGTGTGTGTACTTAGTGTCCAACCTATGGCCACTAACTTTTCTTCAATGCGCTCTCAATTGATCACCACGAAATTTTGAATACTCGTTCCAATGAGTACATAAAAGGATATAGATTACCTAACCCCCCGCACCCTCATTCCTCCTCAAAACATGCGGGCGAAACTGTGAGCCAATAGTTGGATGATATTTCAGACGAACAATATGGTCGCCAGTTTTTTTTCTCTGTTCTGACATCTGTTCCAGTTAAGTAGCAGTTGCTAAGATTGTAGGAATGCCCAAAGTACAGGCTGTTATATAGTATTAGGCGCAATATATAATGCAATTATTTTTGAACTGCAATACGAATTTAATTAAACATTATTCATCATTAGCCATCAGCATCTCATCTCTGGTTGCTTGGGGGTGCCGATAGTGATCAAGTTCGAGATCAGGGAAGGGTGCCCCAGAAGGTCTTTCAAAAAATTTTCTTGGGATTTTTTTCTTTTTTATGGTATAGTTTGGTGAACAATCAAATGTGCCACCTACTGCTTAGTGGTCACCACCAATAGACAATGGCAATAAGATTTCATGTTCCTTGTTATTTGGGTTTAATTGTGAATTTGTAGTACAAAACAAAACATGCGTAAATAATTAATATACAAAAATGCACGAGAGAATGTATGTACTATAGTTAGACGCAAACTTTTAATTAATATGCGCTAGACGCCTATGCAAAATCTTTTTTCTTTTTTTTCTTTCGCTGGAAAAACGCTTTACGCGCTTCCCCCACGTGATGGAAAGTGGGGGGGTGTGTGGGACTCCCCGGTTTCCTGAACGCCTAGTGCGCCCAGACCCACCGGGTTTACCCACTAAAAAACCAGCGGTACCCTCTCCGTCTTTCGGTGGGCGCCACGGGATCGCTTACCGCCTATGCAAAACCTACTCAAAGTAGGTTGTGCACAGGCGTTTAGAGAATAGTTAATTTATAAAAAAAAAAAAATGTATTCGGAAACTTCCGGCGTCTTTCACTTGCACCGCCCCGCGATCTTCATTCATGAATAATAATTTCTTATTTAGAGCTTGTATTGTTTGTTCTTATTTAGCAGAACTGTTTTATTGCATAACGCGATGCTCTGATGAAAGACGCCGATTTGTTTTAGAAATTAATTTATACTTTATTGCATAAATACACAGAACTTAAATATATATATATGTCTGTAGTCAATGATGTTCTAGTAAACAGATATGTTATTAACGCGCAAAAAGTGAAGACTAGAAAACGTCCTAATCGGGACGTTTTCCTTTAGTCGTTTTACGTAGTAATACGTTTAACGTAATTAAAACATCTAGTTGTCCCTTTTTCTTATTGTTTTTATCAAGCTATCTTTTTTTTACTTGTAACAAAATGTAAAATAAACGGTCCCCGGCGCGGCACACTTTTTTCTGTTGTTTAGTATGGGTATAACATATCTCTTTATTAGAATATCATTGTCTGTAGTGTAATACAAAATATTTTAATTGTGTACAAACACACTTAAAGCGTTGACATCTTCGTAATAATGTTCATTAGATTTTGATTAATGTGAGAAAATAATATATCTGTTAAGCATTTTTTTTACATTAAACTACGTAAAAAATCTTAAAGCCACCGATTCAGCAAGTCCACAATGTAATTGCAAATGAAGGACATTATATTTGCGTCTGTAATTTCACTGGGTCACTCAGCGTTCAACACCGAAAAGTGATAAATAGTAATTATTTGTGGATGCTAAGAGAATTAGTGATAAGGCTTTCTTATTTTGTTTTCGTTATAAATCTTATGCTCAAAAACAAAATAATTGAGGCATACAGAAGGCATCGTTCACTAAGTTTGTATTTTTTTGTCACTGCGGATTTTGGTCGGATATGCAAAGCCACAACACAAATTTCGTTATATGGTCGTTCTGCGTGTAATATAAAAAAGCGTTGCGTTAATATAACACGAATTTTGTGGTTGGGATGTTTTTTTGCTGAATGTTGTTTTTTTATTGTTTAAGCCTTCTAACATTAGTTACATCGTAAATTATTTCTACATCTCTACTAATATTATACGAACTCTTTATGTTTGTCTGTTACACTTTCTTGGCTAATCACTAAACCGAATTCATTGAAAATTTTATATAAAACAAGAACCCTTAGAAAGTTAATACTAAAAGTTAGTTAGGCTTCTTTCATACCTAAAATCTAGGACTGCGAAAATGCGAAAGAAGCAGAGGGAAAAAGCTAGTGAGTGTATAAGTAAAAAAATATCATATAAACCAGCTGAATTAGAAAAAATAAATCTGCAAAAAAATCCTTATAATTACCAAAATTACAATGATCTCATAACAAAATTAAAACAATTAACATTCTATTATATAAACTTTATAATTAATTTTGTAATCCTAATATTATAACACAACACTTAAGTCCTTTAATTAATTGAGCAACATTATTAGATCATTAAAATATAACAAATTTAATTGATGGTAGGGCTTTGTACAAGCCTATCTGAGTAGGTAACACTCAGTCATCAGATATTCTACCGCCAAACAACAGTACTTGTAAATTTATTAACATAAGAATTAACAACATTAAATGCTTAAATATATAAAAATATGAACTAAAACTAGTTACTGTATAAATCTTGACCGCGTGGAATGGTGGCAAGAATGCCAACAACATTTCCCCGTTGAATCGCAATTCCGATCCTCTGGGCGAAAAACGAACATGCCCTCCTGTCACCAGTGGAGGCAATGAGGCGAGGTGTTACACTTTTGATGAAGCTTTTTGCACCACTACTCCAAGGGCCAAGCGTTTCGACAGCAAATGGAACCAAAAAAGTAATTAGATATAATTAGTTTTGTTGTGTTCCGGTTTAAAGGGTAAGCGAGCCTGTGTAACTACAGGCACAAGGGACGTAAAGTCTTAGTTCCCAAGCTGGAAGAATGGTTAATATTTGTTATAGCACAATGTGATGGTGACTACTTATCAGTTGGCCCATATGCTCGTCCGCAAACCTATAGCATAAAAATAACATAGACACGGCCTGTGGCAATAATAGTCTTATCTGCGTATCAGTCATAAACAAATGATGTTTGTGGAGGTGCCCTTTAATCTTGATCTCCAAGGTCTATCTAATGACATTATCATTTAGTGGATCACCTTGCGTTAATAATGTTAATTTATACAGACATAATTTAAACTGAGTTAAAACGACCCAAAACACAAATTAAGACGACTTATTTTTTTTTCAAGGTCACATTAATATGTTTTATAGAATTATTTTTTAATGGAAAACATCACATACATTACTTTAGTCTAAAATAAATAAATAAATAAATAAATAAATGTAAGTAGCTAAAGAACTTGGTGTTATGGAAATTTAGAAGTTGGGTGTGTGAAACAAACACCCATACCCAAGACAACATAGAAAACTAATTAATTTTCTACATCGACTCGGCTGGGAATCGAATCCGGGACCTTGGAGTGGCGTACCAATGATAACATGTGTAAACACCACTCGACCACGGAGGTCGTCATAATATTTAATATGAATTGTAAAATAAGGTAAGGGTTTGAGTTACGGTTTTCATGCTACGGCCAGCGATCGATACGAATGCGGCTTGCGAAAAGCTGGCCACTTACCTAGGCTGTGCTGGGCTAATTAAAATAATTACAAATTGGTAGAGTATTACTTGAGAACACACTCGAAACTCACTTCGGAACACGAGCGTGGAAGGTCAGAAGTTGTTATGCGATATTGGCTATAATAATTATTACGAGACGTATCAAAATGGCGTACTGTCGTAAGTTGGTTGACAATTTATCTCGAGTGAGATGGGAAATGATTTCTTACAGAATCGCACTGCAGTCTTCAGGTACTAACACTTAATGTGAAAACGCGTGGAATAAGTAAATGTGAGGTTCGTTTATTTCTATTCCTGCTTTGATTGAAATAGACTATATCGCACAATGATATTCTAATAAACAGATATGTTATACCCATATTAAACAACAGAAAAAAGTGTGCCGCGCCGGGGACACGTTTATTTTACATTTCGTTACAAGTAAAAAGGATAGCTTGATAAAAGCAATATGTAAAAGGGATAACTAGATGTTTTAATTACACAAAACGTATTACTGGCATAATTATGATGAAAACGACAAAAGGCAAACGTCCCAATTAGGACGTTTTCTAGTCTTCACTTTTTGCGCGTTAATGACATATCTGTTTAGTAGAACATCATTGATAGCGTACGACAAATGTTTTACAAGATCTGATCTTAATTAAATTAGTTCGCGATCATATCTTAGAATTGTCCAACAATAAGATTATTTAATAACACAATGAGATCCAATAACAAAAATCTGTTATTGTTAATTTTGACCGCCCACGATGCCTTTATCTCCACATCATAGTGTGTGGCACAAGTTTAGAAAGGTAAGCGACTTATTGTTCAGCCAAAATTACATCACAAACATTATTGTTAATATGATACATGAATGTGCATGTTTCGAAAAAAAATGTTTTTTATATAGAACATAATTGATCGTAAAAACAATAAAAACAAAAATATTTACAAAATGGTACTAAATTGTTTTAGTATTTACCAAGCTTTTTATTAAATGTTACCTATCTACCTATTTACTATCTACTAATATCCTTACCCTTCCAAAAATGTTAATTTACCTACTTTGTTTTTCGAATTAATTGGTATTGAAAACATAAACGAAACATAAAGGTATATGGTATTATATGGTATATAAACCATTATAAAAAAATATCTTTGACATTAAAAAACTTGGCGTTTTCAGCCTGCCAACCATTAACATTGATTAATTCCAAAACCCACACACTTACTAGCTTAGCAGTTCGAGACAAGTAACTAGCAAACAGCTTATCTAAACGTCAAGATAGGGATATCAGCTGCTTCCTAGTTTGTATCCGCGGTTACCGGCTGTTTTAAAACCAGATATACTATCTCCTGGATTATCTTGATTCACGCCAATTAGTAATGGCTTGTTTTTTTAATGCTTTTGGTTGGCGGACGAGCATATGGATCACTTGATGGTAAGTGGTCACCACCGCCCATAGACATTGGCGACAATGATGCAAAGAAATATTTACCATTCCTTTCATAGCCAATGCGCCACCAACCTAGGGAGAGTTGTTAAGTCCCTTGTGCCTGTAGTTACACTAACTCACTCACCCTTCAACCGGAACTCAACAACACAACAATACCAAATACTCGAACACGAACACTGCAAAGTGCTCGAAACGTCGGGATGTTTAAAAATAATTAATATACGCGATTTATCCGTTATAAATAGTTTTATTTAAATACCAAATACTGTTATTTGGCGGTAGGGTATCTGATGAGTGGGTGGTACTTACCCAGACGGGTTTTCACAAAGCCCTACCACAACTTTGTGGAGCTTGTGTGATATTTATATGAGATCCGAGCGGTTTAATTATCAATGGCCTGCAAAATCCTCATAGTCTCCTTAAGCTTCTAACTTGGTCCAAGTCTAATGTCTTAATAGAATCAGCGCGAGGTCAATTGATTCTTTGATTTGCATTTTGCGTTCAGAAGCCGACGAGTTCAATGTGCGATTTTTTTATAATTGATTTTCTTTCGTTTTTTTTTTTATTATATAAAATCTAAACAATTGATTTATTTTCATACAATTCTTAAATTGTAGATATAAAACTCTGTGTGATAATCTCTTTAGACGATAACCTAACGGCCAATAGCTAGCATAATTTGTAGTTCGTTACATTTACTTTACAATTTTCTCACTGCTGAGCTGAGGCCTCATCTCCTTTGAGGAGAAGGTTTGGAGCATATTCTATCACTGCTTCAATGTGGGTTGGTGGTTACATATGTGGCTAAATTCCTATGAAATTAGACACATGCAGGTTTCCATACAATGTTTTCCTTCACCTTCGAGAATGAGATGAATTATAAAAACAAGCTAAGCAGATGAAAATCATTTGGTGCTTGGTTTGAACCCGTAATCATAGGTTAAGATGTACGCGTCCTACCAGGCCATCAACTCGTTACATGTTTGTAGAATATACATAGAACATTTGTACAATGAGCGACCGTGCTTTTTATAAATATTTAAAAGTAAACTACGTTACGTTAATTACGACTATTTAACATGAAAGAGACTTTAACCGAACGTGCGTGTTCCATGAAAAGCAAACAAGCGATAAGATTCCTTATTATAATAAGGTGTGTGTTAAATTGTATTATCTGATAATTCGTCGCCGCAATCTCTTGAAATAAAACAAACTATATCGCCTTGGAGTCGAGATGGCCCAGTGGTTAGAACACGTGCATCTTAACCGATGATTGCGAGTTCAAACCCAGGCAAGCACCGCTGATTCATGTGCTTAATTTGTCTTTATAATTCATCTCGTGCTCAGCGGTGAAGGAAAACATCGTGAGGAAACCTGCATGTGACAAATTTCATAGAAATTCTGCCACATGCGTATTCCACCAACCCGCATTGGAACAGCGTGGTGGAATATGTTCCAAACCTTCTCCTCAAAGGGAGAGGAGGCCTTTAGCCCAGCAGTGGGAATTTACAGGCTGTTGTTGTTGTTGTATCGCCTTGAAAAACAAACTCACTCGTAGTTCAACTATAGAAATGATTGATCATAATATTAATGTGAGGGTTCCATTTCGTTTTGAAAAAATCAAATAAAATAAAATTTAGTAATTCGGTAAAGCTTCGTTAGCTCACTTTCAGCGCCATTTTGAGTTCAGCTGTGTCGTAACTTTTGTGCTATTGGAAAAAGTTTAATCATTTAGCAAAGTGCTGCGGTTCATATACATAGCTGTGAACATAATAAATGTTATACCAACGTACAAATACAAAAAAATAAAATAAAATAAAATTATTAAAATTCACTAGAAGTTTATAAATTTACAAAACAATAAGTATTTAGACAATAATATCGTAAATTTTGGTATAGCGGACGGACAAATGGGCCTATGATGGTGAGTGGTTACTTACCACCGCCTAGAAGCATCTTATAATAACAATTCTTCAATTTTCCTCCGACCTCTGGAAATAACATTTGATGTCCCTTGTGCCTGTAGTTACTAATACACTCAAATCAGTAATTAAATATTGTTATTTAGCGTAGAACACGTGGCATGGCTATTTCTGTTCATTTTCAATATAATATGTATTTTTTTCAGTAGTTAGTACCAAAAAAAAGACCCGCTGAACTGTTTGCGCCGATTCTTCTCATATCGGGGTTTCCTTTTCCGAACCGATGGTAGTGTTTAATTTATCTATCTATAACTAAGTAAGTGTAATGCATCTCTATTAAATAAAGGAATTTAAGTTTGAGTCTGATGAGCGGTGGTACCCAGATATCTTGTACAAAGCGCTACCACTTAATAAAGTGTGTACTTTATTAGTACAACTGGTCTTGTGATCGATATAAGTCGTAAGACAAGCATACGCATATAGAGTGAGGAGTACCAGTTTCATACATTGACTGCACCCTTAGAGTAAGAGTCTTAATCCTTAAACAATAGCCGAGGGTCATAAACAACACTTCATACTCACTGAGCGCCCTCTAAAACAACAAAAGTCAACACTTATTTTCATCCTAGTCCAGTCGAGGGCGTAAGTCCTTAAGCCCAACTTACCTACCTTTTTAAACGAGTTACGCTTTTAAAACCAGGTTTAATTATGAGCCCTTGAATGTTTATCAGATTGACTGATCCATTGTAAATTATAAAATAAACAGATAATAAAAAAGCGTGGAATTAATACTTATTGACTTCCAGACAATATATTACACACATACATGTATTTAACTAAGATGACTGTATTTTTAAGTTTTGAAAAAAGTAACAACAGATTTTCTTGCCGGTTCTTCTCGGTAGAATCTATATTCCGAACCGGTGATAGCTTCGCTTATTATATTTGTTAAATGATGATTCAAACAACAAGAAACAACAACAGCCTGTTAATTTCCACTGCTGGGTTAAAGGCCTCCTCTCCCTTTGAGGAGAAGGTTTGGAACATATTCCACCACGATGTGGCAGAATTTCTATGAAATTTGTCACATGCAGGTTTCCTCACGATGAATTATAAAGACAAATGAAGCACATGAATCAGCGGTGCTTGCCTGGGTTTGAACCCGCAATCATCGGTTAAGATGCACGCGTTCTAACCACTGGGCCATCTCGACTCTTAAATGATGATTCAAAGGTGCTTAATGTAATGTAATGGACTACTTGAATAAAGCATATTTTGATTTTGTTTTTTTAATTACAATATATGTACATATTTGTATTCATAGAATGTAAACATGTTTGTCATTCATGTCCTTGCCTCTTCTAATCTATTGAATATCGCTTAACAAAATATTTATACGGTTAATGAGAGAAATAATTATACCAATAAATCTTCGTGTTTATTTACTGAATATTATTATTATTAATCATTACGTGAGGTAATACATTATTTATAGAAATAATGATGTTCATCCGCCTAACTGATTTCGACCACTAGCTAACTAGCCGGGACAGGTCATATAATTGTGCAAAAGAATCAGCCTCTAAATTGTCCCACAGCTGGGCTAAGATCTCCTCTCTTATGAGAAGTGGAACTAATTCCACTACGCTCCTCGATTGCGTGTTGGTTGATACACATGTGACCTAATTTCAATGACTTAAGACACATGCAGGTTTCCTTACGATGTTTTCGATGTCCTCAAATTTCTAGGTTTGAAAACACAATCATTGATTAAGATGCACGCGCTCTAACGATTGGGACATCTCGCCTCTGTATTCATCATTATACAAGTGAATTCCCAAAAACACACACACACACAAACACACACACACACACACACACACACACACACACACACACACACACACACACACACACACACACACACACACACACAAAAGACAAAACAATTCGAATTAAATATTACCACATTTTATTTCGATTAAATTTTCTTACAGAAATATAAGCTAATATATTACGCAACCTACATACATAAGAATATAAAGTGCATTTAAAGGACACATTTGGATAAAAGCATACACTTAACAATACATATATGTACTAAATCAATTCGCTACGTCTGACAAATACATTAAAATATTATAAACATTACAAATGCGATTATTATATATTTTTATTAATATGCATATTTAAATTTATATAAAGGAAGCAAGCTAGCAAGACTATTGAGTGTTTTGATATTATGACAACAATAACAACAACAGCCTGTAAATTTCCCACTGCTGGGCTAAGGCCTCCTCTCCCTTCGAAAAGATTGTTTGGAACATATTCCACCTCGCTTTTCCAATGCGGTTTTAGTGTAATACACATGTGACAAAATGTCTATGAAATTAGACACATGCAGGTTCCTTCACGAAGTTTTCTTTCACCGCCGAGCACGAGATGAAGTTTAAACACAACTTTAACACATGAATATTCAGTGTTGCTTGCCTGGGTTTGAACCCGCCATCATCGGTTAAGATGCACGCGTTCTAATCACTGGGCCATCTCGACTTATTATAATTAATGATGTTATAAATGAGCTGTCTGTTTGTTACCGCTTCACGGGTAAACTATCAAACAAAACAAAACAAATCGCTAGTAAATAAATATGTATGTCATTCATTTCCAAGTGGCTTTGACAAGTAACAATTTAAAGATCGGATCTTAATGTTGCGTCATATCAAGGTCTTGTGGTCAGCTCCAGGTCACAGGATGACATCATTATTACAGAGAAATCAATCAATGTCATTATTAAGATCTTATGAATCGTTTGAATAATAAATTATAGATTTCCGAGACGTAGAAATGATTTGATAATGTGTTTAGTTTAATATTATTGGCTTGATAATTGTAGGTTTTGTAACTCTTTTCGAACGAGGCACTTACTATGATACAAAAAATACGTTTTCAAATTCATATTCTTATGTCTATCAAATATAAATAGATAAAACTGACCGGACTTGAGTTTTACTTTATTCATACTCACCCTTACTTTTTACTTTGTTACTTGATGTCACCTTACTCAACTAACGTGTATATTACGCGATAAGTAAGGTGACATCTCTTGAATAAATAACGTTGTGAAACTTAAAAATAAAATGTCGAAACCAATTGAGTTATATACTCTTATACGCCCTTTTATCTCAATATAAACAAACAATTAAACGTAAAAGTATCACTTCATACAGTTTGAGCTCTTTGACTAGCAATGGTATAATGACAGGCTCTTACTTGTATAGTTTAAATGGTAATCAGTAAATTCTTATGCTGGGGTCACACTAATGCCTTTCGCTAAAATCGCAACAAACTAAGATCATACATTGTGTCTATACCGCCATTTATTATTAATTACAGTCGGTACATTAAAGGTTATTTTCAATTGTTTCCAATATTTATATCAATATCAATTATTTATATATGATTGTATTTGCATTAAGGAAAAACACTTCAATAAAGAAGACCGTAATTGTTAGTGTCAACCGACTTACAGCTGACATTAGTTTTGGTGTGACAAAAGTTAAGTAAAAGTTAAGTATCGCACGTGAGTGGCCAAGTAATGTGGTACAAATAGAAATAAAAAACAGATATTTAAGAGAATAAAAAAAGATAATAAAAATAGATTAAATCCTATCACTGGTACACTCTAGTCACTAAATAAGGCACTTTATATATTTGATGTTCCAGAAAGTAACTAACACTGCCCATAGACATCTGCAAGATTTGATGATGTATATACAGTCAAAGTAAGAAAACCTCCGTCAGTTTTTCAAATACATTCCTTTATCAGATCTTAAGCTCTTAGTACCTTTTGAATCCAAACATCAAATCATTGCGACGTAATATGTCATTCTCAATCGGTAAAGCAGGTTATCGCTCATAATAAGCACACGAAAATAGATCTTAAGGTGACGAACCTTTTTCACCCAGACTATACTTACATGGAGGACATTGTCGGCCATTAAAATTATAAATGCCGTTACAACAGCAGTATCATAAAGCACGTTTATGTTTTAATATCTAATAACACGATAATTACGGCGTTAAACCTCAGTGTGTTCCCGGCATGAAAGAAATTATTCAATGAACTGCGATCGTCATACCACATAGAAGAACAGCTTCTTCAAGGGGATAATTTAAAACACAATGGAAGTTGTCGTCATTTAAATTGGTCTAATTCTGACATGCAGAGTTCGTATAAATCGAGTTATTAATGTCATGACATTTAGTTCCATATATTTTTTATAGATCGCCGTATTTTTGAATGTAATTAAGCTTTCATTAATATGTCATAAATTAGGAAGGTATCTTATAAATTGCTCATTTCATCTATACTGATAATAAAATTAGAGTGTCTGTTTGTAATATTAAAATAGCCCCTTTTTACTCAATGCATATGTATGTATAACATATACCAAAATAACATATTTTACAATTTTTGTCGGTCTGTCTGTCTGTCTGTTTGTTCCGGCTAACCTCTGGAACGACTGGACCGATTTTGACGAGACTTTCACTGGCAGATAACTGATATAATAGGGAGTAACTTAGGCTACAATAATATTTCAATTTTTGTTAAATTCAAACGCTTACAAGGTTGCGGGTACAGCTAGTTTAATTATATGATATTAATTCCAGAACTGTCATAATATTTCAAATAATTGTGTAAGTCTAAAGAATAATGAACCTTAATTAATTGTAACTAGTCTTCTGGCACAGGTGCCCTGCTGCACTTAAAAGAAGGCTCCAACCTTTACTGTTTAGACGAAATAAGCTGAATGAATAAAAAATATTTTTATTTTTTATTTTTTTTTTTTTAACTAGTGCTGTTTTTGACAATCATTGGCAAAGAATATTGAAGGCTATCGGCACGCTAAGAACTCCTTAACTTGAGAGGACTGTCAAGTAGACAGCAGCCTTTTTTAACAAGCTTATTATTGAAATATGCACAATACTAAGAGATGTATTTTTTATAAGTTCATGAGCATAAACCATATATTATGAACGATGTTAAAAAAGGACACAAGCTGTACTAAAACGAATAGCTTAAAAATAAAAATTCGAATTCAAAAAACGAGTAACTGATTGATTTACTCAGTCTACAACATTTTTCAATATTTGTTATCTACGACAAAGAGCTAGTGATGTTCAAATGATGGCGCATGTCACATCAGGTTGAATACGTTAAAATATGGTCTTTCCCCTTAAATGTAATCGAGTAATTATCTAATTATCCATATGACCAAACTCACTCGTAAGTTAAATGACCCCCATCGTGGCATTAACGAGATGAAATACGACCGTCAGAATAGGTGACATCCTCTGGTTGTGCTTGATTTTGTGAAATGGGCCAATCAAAACCTTGACAAGGATGTTGGCGTCAAAAAATTAACGAATCAGAAGCTATGTTTCATTATTTTAATCAAATGAAAAAGTTATTAATTTTTTTAACAATATGTCATTTAAATAAAAACATTTGATTATTTTCGTATATTTTATACGTTTTTATTTTTATGGAATTCGTTGGTCTAGAGGCGTGCTAGAAAGCCACAGATCACGAGGTCCCAAACCCAAACCCTAAGACTGGCCCTAAATAGCCCCAACATTGGCCACTGCGATTGGTGTCCTGTTGGCTTATAAGAGAGTAAGAGCGTGTAAATAGAGATTGCACTTGGGTTTGCGTCACACTGATGCACTTGTGTTTCCGCATACACTTATTCTTTTTGTTACACATAGATATGTGGTCAATGTCGCAAAATCGGTCATAAGCAAAAATCATTAATTTCTATTAAGTATACTATGAATTCATTTTTGACCTTTTTTTTATAACATTGGTTGGTAACGTGGATAGAGGACGACCGAAGAAAATATGGATGGATTGAGTGAAAGATGATATGGTTAGAAAGAACGTTACTTGCGAGTTGACGTCCGACAGAGAAGTATGGAAGGAGAAGACATGCTGCGCCGACTCCAAGAAAAATTGGCATAAGGGCAGGAGGACGATGATATAGACTGACAAATATCCCACCTGACGGTAAGTGTTCATCACTGCCCATAGACAATGGTGCCAAGGAATTTACCTAAACCAGGTGCTTGCATGATTACCAAGTCTTAAACATATTTGTATCGAAACGATTCTATAAGATTCTATAACTGTTGACTTTCAGGCAGGATATATTAATTTAAATAATTGTATTAACTACATTACTGTATTTTTTTAAATGTTGAAAAAGAGTAACTACTGAGTTTCTTGCCGGTTCTTCTCGGTAGAATCTACTTTCCGAACCGGCGGTAGCTTCACTTAATTGTTAAATGACGATTCAAAAGTGCTTGCAAAAGCCCACTTGAATAAAGTATATTTTGATTTTGATTAAGGTTATACAAATTGATATAGGCATTTGTTAGTATAAGTAAAGTGTTATGTTACAAGTGTGTTTCAATTCTCTGATCTCATACCTTGGACGTGTGTCATAAAATATTGCGTGATCAAATAACAATAGTAATGTTAGAAATTAATGATACGCGGAAATTATTATGAGCATGGAGGTTTAATTAAAAAATATATATTGGAAACGTGTATTTAATTTGATATTACTATTGACATACTTTGTCTGTGAAGGTCCAATTCTTAGAAACAGGAACTGTCAAATAAAAAATAATTTACGTCATAAGCCCCCACAAATTATTATTTTTTACTAGCGACCCGCCCGGCTTCGCACGGGTGCAATGCTGATAGTAAATATACTACAGAATTCGTTTATTTACGACATCACATTAGAAACCTAAAATTGTCAGCGTTTCTTTAAAATATCATCCAGGTATTGTATACAGAAACCTTCTCGAATCACTTTAATCTACTAAAAAACCGCATCAACATTTGTTGCGTAATTTTAAAGATCCAAGCATATATAGGGACAGACAGCGATAAGCGACTTTGTTTTATGTATTTATGTCCCTTTGTATGCTTAAATCTTTAAAATTACGCAACGGATTTGGATGCGGTTTTTTTTTAATAGATAGTGTGATTCGAGAGGAAGTTTTTTGTATGTAATACATGGATAATATAGTAAAGAAACATTGACAATTTTAGAAGTTTGTAATGTGGTGTCGTAAATAAACAAATTCTGTAGTATATTTAGTATCAGTAGGTATTGTGTTACCTGTGCGTAGCCGGGGCGGTTCGCTAGTATGTTTGTATATAGATAACTTTAATATCTCTGCATAATCTTATTACCTGGTAAGATATATTGAAATAATACTTGAGTCAAATAATTGATGTAATTCTGTACATGAGGTCTTAGTAATTAGCAATAGAGTGTGAGTTCAGTCAAACAAAAGTGTCAAAAACGTAACCTCTACAATCAATCGTTCGAAACAATCTATCCTTGAAATTCTAAAATAACTCGAGAATTTGATTGTGATTATCAAAATATTTGAAAAATAATCAACTAATCATTGATAAAATAATTATTGTATTATACCTAATATTGTGATATGTTGATTGTAAACGTATACTAATTTATGTTAGATATATATGTGGCTTTGTTTATTTGTTACTCTTTCATGTCTTAACACATTTACAGCCTGTAACCCACAGCTGGGCTTAAGCCTCCTCTCCCTTTCAGAAGAAGGTTTGTAGCATATTCCACCACGCTGCTCCAATGCGTTTTGGTGGAAAACACATTAAAACGTTGAAATTAGACAAATGCAGGTTCCTCCCACTGTTTTCATTCACCCCAGAGCACGAGATGAATTATAAATGCAAATTAAGCACATTAAAATTCAATGGTCCCTGCCTGAGTTTGAATGGTCGGGTAAGATGCATACGTTCTTACGACTGGGCCATCTCGTTTTTTTTTTCTTAAAAAACTAGTCGTACATAATGAACACGTAATGATGATATTTGTCATGTGCTTATGTAATCTATGTTCATAAAACGATCGAAGCCACGGTTGGATACTACTGTAGATATAAGTGTTCAACAATACATAATCAACACACCACTAGCAAGGGCAGAAAATTTCTCTCCATCTATATCACACAGATACTTGTTAGTTTAAAACTCATGTATAAAGTTATATGATAGGTACTAAACCAGCGGATTCGCTTGCGTCTTATGGTTCCATTCGGTGTCCTTTCTTCAAACTAAATTCCATCAAAATCGCTTTAGCAGCTGACATAAATAATCACGTTTACATGAATTATATTAGTAGTAATGTTAATTGTATCATTGAGATATTATTAAACGGTAACTAATTTGTTACTTCACGGCAGGATACCGACATTACGAATATGATAGTTGTAAGCAAAAACTGTCAAAATATATCGTAATGTGTACATAGCTTATGTAATGACATCGTGCAAACAGGATATAGCGAATTTTTTCACGGCGCTCAATATGATGCGGAAGGATGTCGGTCATTTGAACCGGCTTTGGGGATAAGGAGAATTAGATGAACAGATCTTATGAACGATCTTTTTTTAATAACAAATAAGTAGAGTATCTACCGTCATCACGATTGACTGTTAGATTATTTAAAAATGCCGATTGGTCTTAAATAATCATAACAAAAATAATATTTTCTCCTGGTGTGATTGTTTTTTTTTTTAATTTAAATTTGGATTTAAGAGCAGTGAAATGTCTACTTTATTATTAAAAATTGTTCAAATATACAACGTCTGTGTAAATAATTCACCTTTCTTCAAACCAATGCACCAAATTATCTCTAATTAAAATAAGATTTTTATTATATTTCCTCTTATAAGCACTTCTAAATCGTCCTTTTAGAAGAACGCTATAAACGATAATGCCCCTTATACCGGTTTGATGTTATAAATTGTATGGAGAAGAAGCGATAAGAAACTCGATGTTTAGTATCATTAATTAGTTATAAAAATTTGAATTTAAGGATCCTTAAATTAAATAAATACTTACTCTGTTTCATTATATATCTATGAAATTAAAAGGTAAAATTAGTTTGATTTCAATAATTATTCACTGGTATATGTAAAGCTCAATTATTACTGAGGTGTATCATTATGTTATCGTTTTTAATTGCAGCCGTGCAAAGACTGATACCGCTGATATCGCTAGTTATTAATAATCCTATACACTATAATAAGCCTTATTTATTTAATAATATATCGGTTCAAAATTTGTAATATTTTTATGAAATATTTGCTTAATATCCTTATAGCTGTGGCAGATTAAACATTACGTGTGCAAAGTAACGTGTGAAATAATTATAAGTCTGGGTTGCAATGTTCGCTGACCCGTTCCGTTGGGTTGCCAGTTGCAATTAAATAAATTATTACATATATTGTAAAACAGCGACCCGCCCCGGCTTCGCACGGGTGCAATACTGATACTAAATATACTTACTACAAAATTTGTTTATTTACGACATCACATTATTTTTTTATTATAGTAAAGTAACAGCCTATAAATTTCCCTCTTTTGGGATAAGACCTCCTCTTCCATTAAGGAGAGGATTTGGAACATATTCCACCATACTTTTCATCGCCAATACGCTTCCAACCTTGGGAACTATGTCCCTTGTACCTGTAGTTACACTGGATCACATTCAAACCGGAACACCATAATACTGAGTACTGCTGTTTTGTCAGTAGAATATCTGTTGAGTAGGTGGTTTCCCAGAAGGGCTTGCACAAGGCAATACCACGAAGTAAACTGGAATTGTGATCTTTACGAATTTGTTGTTAGCGACATGCCCCGGCTTCGCACGAGTGCAGTTACTATACTACTAAGTATAGTACTAGATACTAAGTATAGTACAGAATTTGTTTATTTACGTCATTACATTAGAAACTTCTAAAATTATCAGTGTTTCTTCACTATATTGTCCATGTATTATATACAAAATTCTTCCTCTCGAATCACTCTATCTATTTAAAAAAAAACACATCAAAATCCGTATTATAAAAGAGCTAAGCATACATAGGGACAGACAGCGGTAAGCGACTTTGTTTTATACTATGTAATGATGATGCTAGTTTTCGCCCGGCTTATCTTGTGTTTTGGGTGTAATCATCAGGTGTTAGGCATAAAAAAATAGTTCAGTGGCTTAGCCGTCAAAGAGCAACAGTTTACTTTCACAGTTGCAATATCAGTATAGATTTTTGTATTCTTATCATCACTATAAGTGTTCCAATGTTTCGATGCAAAAAACTGCAGCACACGTGTTTAACATAATGCACACTCGGATCACCTAACTTTCATCAGGCCACTAAAACACAAGCTTACTGAGAAGAAAATGCCATTTAAAACAATAGGAATTCACTCGTAAAACTGTGATACGATATAAAAGATCGTCACTGACTTTTCAAGGGATTGCTAATGGAATAAATTTATTGCTAGATATTTGTGGTAAGGGGTCACTCATTTATTACTTACTTAAGACATTTTTGCGTGTCGATCTTTTCTTATGTTTTCTTTCAAGGGCTGAGAAGGAGTTTCGATAATTCTTACGCAAGTAATCTGCAGTTATATTATCATTACATAGTATAAAACTAAACCCTACGAGTTAAATCAAAATAATGTACAGTCGGGGTAAGAAAAGGTTCGTCACCTTAAGATCTATTTTTGTGTGCTTAGTGTGAGTGATAATATACTTTAACGATCGAGAATGACATTGCGTCGCAATGACTTGATGTTTATATTCAAAAGGTACTAAGTGTTTAAGACTTGATAAAGGAATCAATTTGAAAACACACGAAGATTTTCTTACTCTGACTGTACTACAGTGTTGTACATCTTAAAAAGGTCTTCAAAGAAATCCGCTATAGTACATGTCTATCTCTTAATGATAGTCAACAGCGACCATTTATTATCCTTTACTTTTTACGAGAAAAAATGTCTTATTTTCAAATCGATTTTAAGCAATATAGCATGAATCTTTATCCAATTAAGCATATTTAGTATCAGCATTGCATCCGTGCGAAGTCGGGGCTGGTCACCAGTACTACTTGGTCGATTAATAGCTTTAGTGATTAATAGCTAGCTTATAAGAGTAACCTCTTTATCGACGTCTAAGTTCAGATCCAGAGTTGTAACAAAAAACGTAAACCTAGCTATTTCTCTTCGATCGAGTTAAAATTAATATTCAATAGGTTTGTAAAAGTACTTTTGATTCAATTGAAAATGGTAAATATAAAAAAATTAAGACCATAAAACTTGACATACCTGCAGAGCATAGGCATGACGAGTTATCGACTTCATTAGTTATAAAAACCTTTTTATTTTAATCAAGTAAATAAATTGAAAACCTGTTTTTTTTTTAATTTATTATCTGTACAGATAAAAATAAAATCCAGGTTTATTTATGAATGAAAACCGCGTGTTTCACGGCCGCAGTAACTACGTGATTAGGATCCAAGTATCGGCGACTTTAAAACGAACAAACCCACTTTTCTCACGGGCACGACTTTCGCATACAAATTGCCGTATTTACAACTTAGGTCAGGAATTTTGGCCTTTATTCCTATATTTATTGTTAGAACGGAGAAAATGGCGCCTGTTTGTGTATTTACAAGTATTTACAATGTGCTATCGGTTGTTTGTAATTTATAAACAAAGCTGAAAAATAATTAGTTCACCTTTTTTTATCATCATTATATTTTTTAAGAACTTACCAATATAGCTCAGACAATTACATGTATTTTTATTATTATTATTTATTGTTTAAAAACATCTAATAACATCTATAAAAAAATAATAAATAATAACATATTTCTAAAAGTGGACAGGTACTAAAATACTAGAAATATAACCTTATTTAATAAATAAACTTTACACCTACATAGATAAATTATTGTGTAATAATTTCCAATTATAACATCTAAAGCAGTCAGAACAGATACTTTGGTTGGTTTTTATTAAAAAAAAAAATAACGCAGTGTAATTTAATGCCAAACGCAATTTGTTCAGCTAATTAGAATATTTCATACCGTAAACGTTTTATTACTTGGACTGTAATTTATTAAAAAGTAATTACTTCAATGACTACTAACGACATCTATTGATGAGTTATGGCAACAACTCGAACTAACCAATAACACCGAGCTAACAACATCTTTGTTCAGTTAGCTTAAAACGATTTCACTAGATGGCGCTATCTAATTCTTATATTTTAACTTTATTTTTTGTTTACAGGTAACATTATCTTCTCTTAAGTCGTTATGAAAATAATACAGAGATTTCAAAAGGTAAGTAAATTAGATTCTTACAAATTTTATCGCTGAAGTTATTTATAAATTCGTGCAAATCTTCGTTAATACGCGATAAAAAATAGCATTGCCATGATATAATATCTAAAAAAAATCACCCAGAATTTGTGTATCCGCCGTGAGTGTCACGTATGCATTTATAATGTACCTACTGTCTATCTAATCAGAAATGACGTTATTTTTTTATCTGTGATAGAGTTAATGCAACGAAATGTCTTAAAATCTAAATTCTAATCCTTAATCGTACTTGAGATTGGTCATTGGCGAAATAATCTGTGCTTGGTTGGCACAATAAAAGCCATTAAACTCTGTATGTTTTCAATAAGGAGTTTATTATCACCTAATAATTTAATGAATATTATTATTACATGAGTTAGTTATATAAATATCTGTAACCATTATGATTTATTTAACAGCGTAAAAATACAATAAAAGAGCAACAAAAACTACGAAAGAAACCTTACTCAGTAGAATTTAGGACATACTCATATTATTAAGTTGTTATGTCTAGCAGAAATATCATGCAAAATAAATAAATGACAGTTTAAAATATTGACGTTAGATATATTTCTTAGCTATGTATGTATGTTCAGGTTTGTTTAAGGCCCTCGACCAAAGGAGCTAACGGCCCGGGCCTTACAGATAGTCAACTCCTGTGGTAGAACATTGCTCGCACCACTTGTGATACTTAAATGGGCCTGGATTTGTTTAATTAATTTGACCTGCATAGTTACTTAAAAAGAAGTTCTTGACTTGATCCATTTTATTTTTTTATTTTATAAATATATACATGATGTTTTATGAACAAGATACAATAGTTGTTCATATCAGTAAAGGAACGATTTCTAAATTAACTTTGGTCATTATTCGAATAACTTATTATGAACATAGACAAGGATCAACGAGGCAAATGGTAGGCAGTACAGTTATAACTGCCTAAGTAGACTAAATAGCTGCTGGTATATTCGGATTGTAAATATGTATATCGATTGGGTGGTCCGTGGTACCAATTCACCAATACATACAAGTAATAACTTAGGTATTCTTTAGCAAATATTTTTAAGTCAATATACCCGTATTATGTCATAGCAAATATGACATAAGTCCATCGCTATGTAGCCCGTGAGCCTACGTTGTTTGATTATGTTTATTTTGGCGTTTGTGAGAAAAACTTCCGACTCCGTTGAACTAATTGGTGGAACTTCGTTTCTTACGTAATGATATTTTTTTTAATATTTTGTAATAACTCATTGTCCTTGGTACAAAGTTTTAACAAAAAATGTACATACGTGTAATGGTTATCCATACAAACAACTATGGCATTTTAAACTTGTGTTTATAATGTTTTTGTTAAGTTAGTTAACATACTTGGCGTAATAATATTACCTCCATATTTTAATTGTTTTTTTTTTTTCAAATAGATTTCAGAGTTACTTACCAGATCGGATATAAACCGTTCCGAATACTGACCCCAACCTACCCATTAAATTATTAAACCCACACAAAAAAATAATCAAAATCGATTCAGTCGCTTCAAAATTCAGTACACAAGTATAGAAGAATTAAATGTTTATATATATAAAGATTAAATGTAATAAAACTGTAAATTGCAATTGACCTGTTGTGTTTTATATGGCTGTAATACTAATACATATTGATATCTTATTGATTACTAATTACTGTATCGTAATATTTGTGTATTAGGTTAAGTATTAATAAGGTAAATAATACATCTAAAAGCCATTTACGTACAAATTTAATGAATACTCCTGTATAAACACCATTAAGTCCCATTGCTAAAGTCTCGACTTTAGAGGAGGAGATTGGATCTTATTCCAAGTATAACGACACATGAATGTTCCTACTTAATGTCGTGGTCAGACCACTGATAAATAGAAATCAAGCAAATGAAAATACAGATGCTCTTCTTCTGTGTCGCAAGCTTCGTTTAAGATCTGCTTGGTCAACACAATTGTGTAATAACATTCTGACTAATATTTAGAAACAAAATTATTTGATTGTTTATTTGGTACGCTAACACGTTTCAACTATCAAGCGATCATCATTAAGTCTTGCTAACACGTTGTCAAGGGTACAAAAAAGATCCAAGAGTAGTCTCAATCACGGACAGAAAGTCGTACTGTATATAATTAGATATAAAATTACACGGGCGGATACACAGGACATAGCTAGTTGCATATAATAACCCTGTGACTTACATATATATTAAATTCTAACAAATCGTTTTAATTACACGGTCGATCACAGTTTTCCTTGTAAATCTCTTTATGGCGTATCTTTAAAAAAACAGTCGTTAAACTTGGCAAAGACATAAAACTTAAGTTTAATGTTTTACACGTGCCCAGGTGTTTTATTTTAATTTAAGTCGGTTAGGGTTGCCATCTTTAAATATTGGAAATAATTCCATATTAAAAAAAATCCGATTCCCCGAAAATTAGGCCATTTTTGTCAAGTAGAATTTGAACATTTAATAAAACACTCACATACAAAATTGAACCAACTTGAATAAAGAATATTTTGAATTTGCTTTGATTTGAATAACGTTTAAGGATTCTATGGAGTTTGAAAATAAATTAATCCAATATTATATAATTACTTTTGGGGGTTTTGATAAATTCACACATATATTGTTGTATAATGCATTGTATTATAACAATGATTGTATTGTACACTGATGTAAGTTCGGCCGTGATGATTTTCCCACCGGTCATAACTTTTTTTTATGTTATAGGTTGGCGCACGAGCATATGGGCCACCTGATGGTAAGTGGTCACCATCACCCATAGACAATGATGCTGTAAGAAATATCAACTATTCTTTACATCCTCAAAGTGCCACCAACCTTGGGAACTAAGATGTTATGTCCCTTGTGCCTGTAGTTACACTGGCTCACTCATCCTTCAAACCGTAACACAACAATACTGAGTACTATTTGGCGGAAGAATAACTGATGAGTGGGTGGTACCTACCCAGACGGGTTAGCACAAAACCCTACCACCAAGTGTAAAACATTAATGGAATACTCAAATGATTGATTGAAAGATCGATTACTTCTCATCTAGATTTGAACCCTACAAATTTCAATTGAGATTTCCATGTTAATCTCTTAATATTAATATGAGCCATGTATCGCATTTATATCCAACGGCGAAAATATCAATTAAGAGGCGGGCTGTCTCCCGGATTTAAAGCAAAGATTTAGTGTGACATTTGGCAGATCCTAACACGTCGCTTCGCCATATTCAGCTAAGACCGTACACTAAAATAGATATAATGATTTTGGAATTTTATTTCTATTGAGTTAAAATATAATATTAAATACATATACAGTTATGGCCTTTTGTCGTTGAGTCCTAAACGTTTTGTTTTTGAGAAAGTTCTAAATTCGAATAAAAATAACAAAAACGGTCAACGTCTTTTCTTTCCGTCTAGAGTGTCTCTATTGTCATACAGTAATAATTATTATATTAGAAAGTACTACAAATACAAAATAAATCGTAACTTTTTGTTTGTCTTTATAGAATTTTTTACTAATATTATAAATGAGAACGTAAATCTTTCTGTCTGTCTATCGCTCTTTCACGACCAAACTAAAGAACCAAATTTCTTGAAATCTGATGAGAAGCGAACGACCTCTTAGGAAGAACATAGACGTCTTATTTCACCTAACTCGTGACAACCGATCCCTAAACTCAAGCAAAGTCGCGGGCGACTAGTAAATATATAAAATCATAAACAAAACAGCGCAGACACGTCGCTTAATTTATATTTCAAACAATCTTCATCTGCCGTCGCCACGATTAATTCCTCTGCAAGTCGACGAGTACGACTGCGGCACATTAAGTAGCCGCCCCTTAATATATCAGCGAGAAGTGCTGTATATCAGCACTTAATTGTCTCGCTGAATTATAAGATTAATTCCTCGTGGACTAGCTATTCTAAATAGATACGCAAAATCCTCGACTTCATGTTTGTTTAATAAAAAAATAAATAATTGCATTCTCAACGCACGCAGGCTAGTTAGACGCAGGGTGATCGAATGTGTGTTCAAAATAGTCGAGATGGCCCCGTGGTTAGAACGCGTGCATCTTAACCGATGATTGCGGGTTCGAACCCAGGCAAGCACCGCTGATTCATGTGCTTAATTTTTATTTATAATTCATCTCGTGCTCAGCGGTGAAGGAGGCGGTATAAAAGTTAAAATTAAAGTAACAGCCTGTAAATTACCCACTGCTGGGCTAAGGCCTCTTCTTCCATTAAGGAGAGTGTTTGGAACATATTCCACCACGCTGTTCCAATGTGGGTTGATGGAATGCACATGTGGCAGAATTTCAATGAAATTAGAAACATGCAGGTTTCCCCACGATGTTTTCCGTCACCGCCGAGCACGAGATGAATTATAAACACAAATTAAGCACATATACATACATACATCCAACCAAACCACTGGGCCAACCACTGGGCCATCTCAGCTCTTCGCGGCATATCTGCACTGTAATATGCATGTATTACACACATTCAAACTCATTGTGATGAGTCTATTGATGAAACCCGCATTAAAAGCCGTAGCATAGTTTAATAGATCTAAACGTAAAGATTACATGAGGTGACTTTTTTTTTTTAATATGAGACAACATCACATACAATTACTCTGATCCCAATGTAAGTAGCTGAACCACTTGTGTTATGGAAATCAGAAGTAACGACGGTACCACAAATACCCAGACCCAAGACAACATAGAAAACAAATGGTAATCTACGTCGGCCGTTAATCGAACCCGGGACCTCAGAGTGGCGTACCCATGAAAACCGGTGTACACACCACTCGACCATGGAGGTCGTCTTTGTTTTACATTATGTAGAGGAGCTGGAGGTTTTTAACAGTTTTCTATTATTATTTGTCCGATGAATTATTCATAGAACTAGTGTTATTACATGGATAGATGATTCATATTGAGTGATATAAAATTAACGCAGGTGAAACTGCAGGACAAGCTTGTATGTGAACAACTTCGCAATGAGCAAATGATGTCACCCCCTTGCGTATAGGAGTGTTTTTGCGTACAATGTTCTATTGATGCATTATCTCTGATAAAGAGACGTTGATGTATTCAATACATCATACTGTTCACTTGCTGCTTCCAGATCAAGGGTATTAAATATATATAATGATTAATGTATTCATATAAAAATACATAACGAGATCTGTAACCATTAAAAGACAATATGTATGTATCTCTTTTTTAAAAAAAATACAGTAAACAAAACTTTTTCGAAATTTAAAAAATTCGTCTTGCATTACATTTATTGTATTCTCACGTAGGGTTGCCAGTTTTATCGGACAGGTATGGCTTTAGAATCATGTCCGGTTTGTCCGGATATTGCGGTATTACTCTAATAACACTCGATGCGCCTTTATAGCGCACGGAGCTTCCAATTTTAAAATATATAATATATTCGGTCATTAGACCATCGCCCATTGACGTAAATCCAGCCAAATAAAATGTCCGTTTTTTATTGCATTGGAGAGTCTAGTAAACCTATTACCGCGATAATCAGTATAATATTTAGATGTTACTTAGTATATAAAAATTAAAAAAAAAATGTGATTGTAAGATTGGTAATGGATGCACACACAGTTAAGTAGAGGAAATCTTTAAAGCGGTTATTGAAGCCGGAAAGAACGAATTTGAAAAGTGAGACATCCTGAATAACGGTGCTTCATTTATACTTTTTTTTTAGTTGTTAGCAATGAAAAGAGCAACGACACTTAATCTACATAAATAAATATAAAAAGCCTTATATATCTTACGTAATTATACAAATGTAGTCTAAGGTGATGCAACGAAAATACATATATGTATACTAAAATAAATCACTTCGTTAAATAATATGTTTGCTTAATCCTTTAATAATATGTTTTTACGATTTGATCGAAGTAATGGTTAGTACGTAGTAAGTACACTGAAAAAAAACACATTAAGGTATTCTTTTTTGAGTAATAAGAACACGGACTGACAAATGATCGACCTGACTGTCAATACCGGCCATTAATATTTTAAACATTTATTGAATTACCAACGCGCCACCTTGGCTGATAAATTGTTAGGTCCTTTATGTTTATAGTAGGACTGGCTTTAAAAACAATAGGCACAGCATTATAAAGTACTGCTGGCTGACGGTAGAAAGCTGATGGCTGGGTGTACTCAAACGGGCTTATCCAAAGCCCTCTTACCACATAAAAGGTGCATCTGTCCAGTTTTAGGATAAAGAATAAAAAAATGGAATCATTAGTAGAAGTAGTCTTTTTCAAACTAGCGGCCCGCCATAGCTTCACACGGGTGCAATACTAATACTAAATATATACAACAGAATTTTTTTTTACTTACGACATCACATTAGAAAATTCTCAGCGTTGCTTTACTATATTGTATTATATACAAAAACCTTCCTCTCAAATAACTCTATCTATTAAAAAAAACCGCATCAAAATCCGTCGCGTAATTTTAAAGATCTAAGCATACATAGATACAGACAACGGTGAGCGACTTTGTTTATTACTATGTAAAGAAGATTGTCAAACTGTAACCTCCATATTTGTCGATGATATATCGATAGTTTGTTGATACGTGAATATTTTAAACGTTTTCGCGTGTATAACGGATGTAAAGAGATACCATTAATCATGAAACTAATTGGGAACGCGCATGCGCGTGCTGCGCCGCCGTTTTGCCGAATTCGGAGACGGTCGTTGACTTGAGATCTGTTTCAGTATTCAAATTGATGTGACCGTAAATTTTAGACTCTTCCTACATAATAGTTATACATTATACAGCATGTTTCTATAGACAAAACCTCCCACAGATAATCAAATACCACAAGAACGAATCTCCTAAAACACATAACCATAACTTTTAACATAAATTTGAATATTCTCCATCAAGTGAGACATGATTTCACAACAAAAGCTTTTTTATTGTTATTATGATTAAAAAAATTTATAAATAAATTAATATAAACACACTCACTTTGAAAGTTAAGTGAGACAGTGTAATTACAGTTACAAATAATAGTCATGGCTATGTCAAATATTCTTTGGATAACACAAAACAGAAATAAAGAAAATGTAGCATGGGTAAAGCCTAGCCTAGCATGCTTGTAAAATAATTCGGTACTTGCCAAATCATACGCCAGCCGGAAGAGTTGATATGGTATACAATATCTCCATTCATAAAAATATAACATAAAGTATTTACTATACCAAGCCGAGATGGCCCCAGTGGTTAGAACTCGTGTGTCAACCCAAGCAGGCACCACTGAATTTTCATGTGCTTAAGTTGTGTAAATAAATCAGTTAAACCTCGTGAGAAAACCTGCATGACTAATCTTAATGAAATTCTTCCACATGTGTATCCTCATTGGAGCAGAGTGGTGGAATATTTTCCAAAACTTCTCCTCAAAGGGAGAAGAGGCCTTAGCCCAGCTGTGTGAAATTTACAGACTGTTTATGTAAATTAACTATAAAACATAGTTAATAACAATAAGTATGATACATAAAGTAAGAATTAAATAAAGAAGCATGCTCTTAACACGCTATAACTTTATGATTACATTTAGTAAGCGCGTACTCAATCAGAGTCAATTGAAATAAACGATATGTTACCGTGTTTATGGCGACCGTCTCACACGTCGAGCTCGTAAAATATGTATAAGGCCAATTGATTATTATGTACGAAACTTAAACGAATAACACACCGCAGATTGCTTTATGAATAAGCATGCTTGTTTGTTAAAGTAAAAATCTTGGTGGTAGGGCTTTGTACAAGGGTAGGTACCACCCACTCATCAGATAATGTACTGCTAAACAACAGTACGAGGTATTTATACCGATTTGAAGGGTGAGTGAGCTAGTGTAACTACAGGCAAGGGACATAGCATCTTAGATCCCAAGGTTGGTGGCGCATTGTTGATGTAAGGAATAGTTAATATTTCTTACAGCGTCATTGTCTGTGGGTGATGACCACTTACCATCAGGTGGCCCATATGCTCGTCCGTCAACCTATTCCATTAAATAAAATAAAAAATAAAAATATCTGTCTGAGTTTTTTATCACAGATAAACTAAAACTAATAATTGTTAATAAGACAACGGAATGCCATTCATAATGACATAAGCATATACATTACAGTACAGTGTTTTATTGCAAAATATTTTTTTTTATAAAAGCTATAGATAGCAATATTTGTATATAATAGATATTACTATTAAATACGAATGTTTAAATTAACGGATTCTTATCTTAATGTATAATATTTATAAAGACTATATAACCAATTACATTAATCAAATGTCTTTAAAGAAAAGACTGCCTTCCTTTGTATTAATATAGTGTCACAATAAAATGTTTTCGACGATGACATCAGCAGAGAATCAAACCTACGTAATTATTTGGTAATGGTCCTCGTCGCCTCCGCTGCGCCTACACGGTGAATTTATTACATCGCGAATAAATTAAAGGGCGCGTAGTGATAGTGAAGAAACTGTGTTCAAGAGAAGTACTTAAACAAAGACTTTGCACAATATAATCACTTTCCCTACTAAAGTTTTATTCAAATCAGACTAGTATAGAAAGTACTGGGCTAAGGCCTCCTCTTCCAGTAAGGAGAGGGTTTGGAACATATTTCACCATGATGTTCCAATGCGGGTTGGTGGAATGCACATGTGGTAGAATTTCTATGAAATGAGACACATGCAGGTTTCCTCACGATGTTTTCATTCACCGCTGAACATGAGATAAATTATAAAGACAAATTAAGCACATGAATCAGCGATGCTTGCCTGGGTTTGAACCGGTCGAGATGTCGGTTAAGATGCACGCGTTCTAACCACTGGGCCATCTCGACTCAACTTGTCATATATTAGGCAAAAAAACTTGCCTATGTCCTTTCATGGAGTTCATGATTGCTTAATAACAAATTTCATCAAATTCAGTTCAGTGGCTTAGTCGTACAAGAGCGACAGTCAGACAGAGTTTTTTCTCATTTATAATATCAAACATTTTACAAATCGATATGGTGTTAATAACAATTATTATATATGTAGATATTGCTACTATTCGTAAATTCGCCTTCATGCATACCATACACAGCTTCACCGCAAGTGTGGAATCTAAGTAGAGATGTCATAGGCCTTGGTACGTCTCATTCGTCTTAAATGTGTATCATCAGTGTAGAGCGATCGAAGTGGGAAGATACTTTTTCTATGACATACGAAATAGCTTTTTTTTATGGTCTCCTTAAAAATATTTATACGTATACGTAAAAGGATATTACGATGAAACTTTTTATTGTTTTAATAAAATACAAAAAAGGTTTCTGAATAATTTTAAGCATACCTATTTGTATAAATGTTCTGAAGACAAATCGTGGCATAGTATTCGATACTTTAAGCTTTTATACTAAAATAAATTAAAAAAAAAAACTGAATTATAGTTGCAAGGACACGATTCCAACTCTGGTGATGATGATGGTATACATATCATCATCAAAGGTATACATACCCTTAGGCCAACAAAAGTGGAAAGGATAATATGAGGGAGGAGGAGAAAATTATAATATAATTACATATTTAGCGAAATTTATTACTTATTTTAGCATTTAGCTGCAATTCAATGATAAATGTTACAAATCTATTCATCCCCCTCCATAGATAACGTAGGTGTTACAAGAAACTCTAATTACAGTTTATTATATTGTAAACTCTATGTTATATATTTCAGAGTTTCAAATTGCATGCATTTTATAAAACAGGCTCACGGCAAACCTGTCTTGCATATTTTAGTATAACTTTAATAGGTCAACCAGACTACAAATATATGTATAATTGGTATATTCATATATTCTTTTATTTTATTTTTGACATTTAATCAGTTTTTTGTAAAAGGCAGTCTAGATACAATATAGTTTTAATTAAATCTGATCTAAAAATGTCAAACGATTCGGACGAGTCTCTTGTTTGTTTGATGAATGTTTTGAATTTTGTAAGAAGCCATTATTCTAAAATACTTTTTACTATTAGTTAGAAATTCATCAATTTTTTATAAGAAGTAAAAAAATTATAAATCATTCGTATGATACATATATTAATTTCATCAAATCAATAACACAACGGAAACTGACTTTATTTAGTCATGGATAATCTTGGTATTAAGACAAACACATTAGATCACTACATCATAAATACACATACAACCATGTCTAAATAACTGATTTATAATGTAACAGGTAAATTGTATTCAAATGTCGTCCTCGATAAATGAGACAAAGTTCTACTGAGTATATTCGACAATACATCGCCTACGATTAAGCCTACGCCATCCACCTATATATAGTGCTGTGTTGTTGACAACATTCCTTGAGTGTAGGATAGTACCATATTACGGAAATAATATGGACGATGAATGAGCTATACATAATTACATGAAAGTCTCACTATAATATTAATTAAAAAAAATTGGAAGAATAAATTAAATAAACTTTGAAAAATCAAAATCAAAAACTTTCGAAATCAAAATAAACTTTATTCCAGTGGGCTTTTACAAGCACTTTTGAATCGTCATTTAAAAATTAAGTGAAGCTACCACTGGTTCGGAAAGTAGATTCTACCAAGAAGAACCGGCAAGAAACTTAGTTGTTATTCTTTTTCAACATTTAATTTATGTTTTCCTCAAAAACGTTTCACTTCAACTTTGACTATAGAAAAGTGGATGGGACTCGTATTCCATAAAAAAATGTTTAGTTACACAATTTTTTTTCAAAGTAATATCTTTTTTACACGACTTGACAAATGTTACCTGCGTAAAAGTAAAATTGATAAAAAAATAAAAATAATGTACGCAATAATAATGTCCCAAAATACATCTTTCCGTGAAACGCTTAATCGTAAATCCAATATATACACATAATGATTTTCCACTTAAAAATTCTCACACCGATCCGGAATAAACACGGCAGAACTGAGAAACTGAGAAAAGAATCACACAATCGAATAACGCTTACCAAATATAAGACAACAACAACAGCCTGTAAATTCCCACTGCTGGGCTAAAGACCTCCTCTCCCTTTGAGGAGAAGGTTTAGACATATTCCACCACGCTGTTCCAATGCGGGTTGGTGGAATACACATGTGGCAGAATTTCTATGAAATTTGTCACATGCAGGTTACTCACAATGTTTTCCTTCACCGCTGAGCACGAGATGTATTATAAAGACAAATTACAAATTAAGCACATGAAACAGCTGTGCTTGCCTGGGTTTGAAGCCGCAATTATCGGTTAAGGTGCACGCGTTCTAACCACTGGGCCATCTCGACTCAATATATAACACACACACACACAAATAATTAAGTACAAACTACTACATACTCAAATAGAATCAAAGCATTGGACCGACACTCTCTATATGTATGCAAAAACTCAAAGACTGCCCAGATCTCATGCCACGGTGATTACTTTAACCAAATGCTTACTTAGCAGCAGGAAATACCAATACCTATTTCTGTTATATCCGAAGACCTATTTCCTAGGTCATAAACCTCGTGAAAGCTCCATATCATTCATTCATTCTAATATAATCCTTACGTCATTTGAAATAAAGTCTGAAATTGATGTTAGTTGCAAATTTGCGTATCGTAAAGTTGGTTACTTGAATAGCAGGTGTGAACGGCCCTTGTAATATAACAAATCATTACTTAGTATTGACCAATTCCTCTCGTATTGAGGAAATACTTCGTTGAATTTCTCGTCGCTTTATGGGAATTCGATGTTATTTGAATTCCATTTCGATCAGTTATTGTTACTAATTTAATTTATTTTAAGTACATGCATTTTTAAACAGTTATGTTACATGTCAAACAGTAATACTTGGTACTGTTGTGTTCCAGTTTGAGCCTGAGTGAGCCAGTATAATCAAAATATGTCTAACAGAGTTATTATCCGTGGGCGGTGATGGTTGAATTATTTTATTAATTATGCTCAAAATATATTAATGGTCTTATTACAAATTATTTCAATAAACAATCTGAAAATGATTTGTTTCTTGTTGCGTCCCTTGACGGACAATTTTATTAATATTCTGTATGTACATAGAACATACTAAATACATACACATACGACATAATATCACTACATAGTATGAAATAAAGTCGCTTTCTCTGTCCCTTTGTCCCTTTATATGCTTAAATGTTTAAAACTACGCAACTAATTTAGATGCGGTTTTTTTTAATAGATACAGTGATTCCAGAGGAAGGTTTTGGTATATAATAAATGGACAATATAGTAAAGAAACACTGATAAATGTATTGTAGTATATTTAGTAGCACTGTTGCATCCGTGCGAAGCCGGGAGGGTTGCTAGTATTTATTAATAATTTAAAAAAAAATATCGTGCACGAAAATACTAATAATTTAATCATTTCAGCGAAATTTTTATCAATAGCGTTGTTAACAATTTGGAGAAAGACCTAACATAAAAACTATAAATATATAAAAAAAAAAAACAATGCACTCGATCGCCACCGGCGGTTCCGGGTTCGGTTCTCGGAATATATTGTATACAGTTACAACGAGACCAATGAAATAATATTTTTTAATTTAAGTCATGATATCGGTATTTAAGACGAGTCGTTCAGAGCAAAATTTGAATTATTTAAAGAACTTCTTATGTATGTATGTTCGCAATAAACTCCAAAACTACTGAGCGGAATCTCATGCGGTTTTCACTAATAGTCAGAAAGATTAATGGGCGAGGTTTAGGTATACAATATAATTTACTAAGGTTTTTGTGTAAATAAGTTAAAATATAACTTCAATTGTTAAACATGTCGCAAAAAAAACAACAAAAAATATATAAATAAAAGGTAAAATATAAAAAAAAGCTCATGTCCACCCGTGCGAAGCCGGGACGAGCCCCTAGTTAGAGTATAAACGCGAATGTTTTACTCGGTGCTTTGTGCAAGCCCGTCTGGGTAGGTACCACCCACTCATCAGTTATTCTACCGCCAAATAACAGTACTCAGTATTGTTGTGTTCCGGTTTGAAGGGTGAGTGAGCCAGTGTAACTACAGGCACAAGGGACATAACATCTTAGTTCCAAAGGTTGGTGGCACATTGACGATGTAAGGAATAGTTAATATTTCTTACAGCGTCATTGTCTATGGGTGATGGTGACCATTTACCATCAGGTGACCCATATGCTCGTCCGACAACTTATACCATAAAAAAATGTTACTCTGTCTGTTACCGTAATGAAAAATTAGTATAATTTAGGGCCTGAATATGAAAACTCTTGATTCAATCAATGATTGCGCTTTCAATATATCTGCATGTACTGTTAATAACTGAATTTTCATGTACCTAATCTGTTTTTATAGTTTATTTTGAGCTTGGTGGTGAAAAAATACATTGAACTAAGCTTGCTTGTGTCTAATTCCATTGAAATTCTGCTCCATGTGTATCCACAAACACGCAAGGTTTTCCAAAGTTTCTCAAAGGAAAATGCCTTCGCTCATGAGTAGGATTTTTGACATATACAGGATGCTATTTTACTTTAAATATTTTAATCTATCTGTAATTTAATTTCAAGAGTACCGAAAAGAATACATAGTGCCTATAGTGCCACACGTCCAGTCTCCAACATATGCTGCTTAGCGGTATAACATATGATGCGTGCTAGTCAGGCTTACATTAAGCCCTACTAAGTTATTTTTGAAATATCTGTTTCATTTTTCTATTCGATGTTTACTTGCATACAAATTTGTTTTATCTTTTTTTACATTACCATTGGTAAATAAATGTTAATTTTTTTTTACATACTAGCGACAACGAGCGCGATTAAATTTAACAAAGAAATAATTGCCCTAGCCTAAGTTACTCTTTAATACATCAAGTTTCTGCCATTGAAAGTTCCTGTCAAAATCAGTCCATAAGTTCCAGATATTAGCCGGAACAAACAGACAGGATTCATATCATTCAACGTTCGGACGTCGTCGACTGAGGTTGTGTTGAATTGTGCGATAAGATTTTACGATTGAAGATTTAAAACGACACCTGCTTGCCGGTTTTCGTTATCTCTGACGCGTAACATCTGGACTATTGGCTTTGTTTATCGGACACTTGTTTTGTTTAAGGATTGGTCCTATTGTTGTTGTGGAATAGATCTTTTTAGATCTTAATTGTTTTAGTTCAATATTTATTATTGTATATAAATATTTTCGTTTGTTTTATTGTTTTGTTTATAGATGTTTTTCGTTTTCGGCGATGGACGTCGACACTGAGTTGTCGTCCGACGCCCTGGTTCGTAGAAAACGGCCTTATGGGGGCCTTGCTATTTATAACTCCGACTCTGAAACGGAGACGGAGATGAGGTTGGCTGCGAAGAGCAAGCCTGCGATTCGCGGCAAAACCGCGAAAGGACGGGGTAGTGGCCTCGCTCGGGCAAAGGCTGAGCTAAAAGCCAAGGCCAGCGAGGCCAGAGAGGAGGCTTTCGAGCGGTCCCTGCGTAGTCGGGCGTTTCGAAAGGACGCTCCACAGGTTGTCGTGGACTCCGAGGAATCCTCATCCTCGGATGTACACACCGAAGATCCCACGAAGATGGGAGCAGAGGAACTCCGGGCACAAGCTGGCCGAAGCGCAGCCCTAATTTTGGAGGTGGCCCAAAAGTCCACCAATTTAAAAGGTGGCTTTGCAAAGAGGCTGAAGGAGTCGGCGGCTGCACTACAGGGCATTGTAGACGCCTTAGCAGCTCGGACAGAAGCCGAGGAGACGCAAAAGCTCCGTGCCGATAATGGCCGCCTGCGCAAAGAGGTGGACAGCCTCAAGGCCGAGGTAAAGGCTCATCGCCGCGAGTTTGCAGAAATGCGGACCAAGGTGGCAGGGGCAAGTGATGCTTCCGGCTCGGCACAGGATGCTCAAATGGAGAGATTTAAAGCCTCCATAATTTCTTCGGTCGGCGACATGATCAACGCACGGTTTGCCGCACTAGAGGAACGGTTGCCTCCCGCAAAAATACATCGCCCTCCGTTAGCTGCGGATAAGAGGCGGGAGGCGGCGCAGCAGATTGCTACGCCCTCCACGCAGGCTGTCCAGCCTGCTCCACCGCCGAAAGCTGCACCCGCGCCAAAACGGGCGCCACCTGCTGTTCCGAGGGCATCTATTGCTGGTCCCTCAGGCGTTCAGCCTACGTCGGAGATAATTCCGCCACAGATGGTCCAGGAGGTTTCCTGGTCCACTGTGGTTAAAAAGGGAAAGAAGGGAAAGCCGGCTTCCCTTCCGACTGTTGCAACCACCACAGTTGCGCCTATGGGGCCTAAGGCAGGACAAGCAACTAAGCCTAAGCTGTCCGCGCCTCGTACAGCTGCAGTGGTATTAACTCTGCAGCCGGAAGCGGAGAAGAAAGGCATCACGTATGCTCAGGTCTTGGAGCGCGCTGAGCAGAGCGTGAAACTCCAAGACCTTGGGATCAATGGTGGGCTCAAAGTTCGACGCTCAGCGACGGGGGCCAGAGTGTTGGAGCTGCCGAAAGCACAGACGGAACAGGCAGAGAAACTAGCCGACAAGCTCCGTACGGTGCTGGATGGAGTGGCCAACGTTGCTCGCCCCATAAGAAAGGTGGACATCAAGGTGACAGGGTTAGACGACTCCGTCACTAAAGATAAAATTATTGCCGCAGTCGTTCGCGAGGGGAGTTGCCCCGCTGAAACGGTAAGGTGCGGGGATATTTCACGAGGACCTGGTTCCATGGGTATGGTCTTCGTGTCTTGTCCAATAACTGCGGCAAAAAAGCTGGCTGACACCGGTCGTCTTTGGTTGGGTGGAGCTCGGCCAGAGTGTACGTGATGGAGCAGCGCCCTCTGCGCTGCTACAAGTGCATGGGTCTAGGCCATACAAGGTTGCTCTGCCCATTCAGTGCGGAACGAGGAAGCCTTTGCTACCGGTGCGGCGTTGATGGACACAAATCATCTACATGTACCGGGAAGCTGCGCTGCGTAGTATGCGCAGACGCCGGCAAGCCCTCCGGGCACGTGATGGGGTCTAAAGAATGTAGCCCCCCCATCACGAAAGGTAAGGTGGCCCTCGCTACTCAGACTACCAATAACGTCGGACGACGCCAGGCTGAGGAGGAGGCTGCAATGTCAACATGAGCGCAGACTTCAGCTTCCTTCAGACGAATATCAACCACTGCGCCGGGGCTCAGGATCTTCTACTGCAGTCCATGGCGGAGTGGCAGGTAGACCTGGCGGTGGCCTGTGAACCCTACTACGTCCCTCCCCTACCTCACTGGCTGGGAGACTTGGACGACACCGTAGCGGTCCTCACGAGGAGCGGAACGGGGCCCCCCCTCTCACTCATCGAAAGGGGTTCGGGCTACGTAGTCGTGGGGTGGGGGGAGTACGTCGTCGTCGGGACGTACTTCTCCCCTAACCGCAGCCTGGCTGAGTTCGAGACCTATCTCGGCTTGGTCAGAGTTGCGGTGGCCAGGCAGTCGCCGAAACCGATAATGGTTCTCGGCGACTTAAACGCGAAGTCGCGTGCCTGGGGTAACCCTGTCACGAATCCGCGAGGGAGGGCCGTCCAGGTGTGGGCCCTGCTCTCCAACCTGTCCCTTCTCAACAGGGGACAGGTTCACACCTGCGTTCGCCATCACGGGGGTTCCGTGGTGGACGTTTCGTTCGCCACTGCTGTCGTAGCACGCAGAGTGGTTGATTGGAGAGTGGAGGAGGAGGTGGAGACTCTATCGGATCACCGGTACATCCGATTTGAGATCTCCACTTCTCGCAGGCCGGCGGAACCCCAGAGGGTGCCGACCACGTTGCCGAGGTGGTCTCTCGGCCAGGTCGATCGAGAGCTGGTCAAGGAGGCCGCAATCGTGCAGCGGTGGGGTTCCGCAGCGAGGAGGGAGGGCGCCAGCGCAGAGGAGCTGGCAGGCCGGATGCGCAGTTCACTCAAGGAAGTCTGCGATGCGGCCATGCCTCGGACCCGGCGCAGAGTTCCGCGCCGACACGTATACTGGTGGTCGCCCGAAATCGCCGACCTTCGGGCGACGTGCTGTCGGGCACGGAGGGCCTACGTCCGCTGTCGAAGACGCAACGGCCTCGACACGGATTTGGAGGGACAGTTGCTGGACGCCTATCGCCAGCTGAAAAAAGAGCTGCAGCTGGCGATACGCAAGGCCAAGGAGAAGGCCAGGGAGGAACTTCTGGCGGGTCTCAATCGAGACCCGTGGGGGCGTCCGTACCGCGGTGTACGCGGGAAGTTCCGCACCCAAGGCGCCCCCGTCATCGAGACGATGCCACCGGAACTCCTCCTTCGCCTGGTTGGGGAACTCTTCCCCCATCCAGGCGAGCACGTCCCTCCGCAGATGGCGCCCCGCTCCGTGACCGAAGACCCAGTGGTTTCACCACTGATTACGGAGCGGGAGATGGAGATGGCCCTCGGTCGCTTGAGGGCCAGGAAGACGGCGCCGGGTCCGGACGGGGTTCCAGGGCGTATTCTGTGCGACGCCTTGGAATACCTAGGTGCAAGGCTTCGGGAGCTATTCGACGAGTGTCTGTGCAGCGGGCAGTTTCCGAAGCCTTGGAAAGAAGGGAAGTTGGTCCTGTTGCCGAAGGAAGGTCGGCCGTTGGATTCCCCTTCGGCATACAGGCCAATTGTGCTGCTGAACGAGACGGGAAAACTTTTCGAGAAGGTCCTCGCAGCCCGTCTCGTTCAGCACCTCGAGGAGGTCGGTCCGGGTCTCTCGGAGGCGCAGTACGGATTCAGGGCGGGCCGATCGACAGTCGACGCCCTGAATGCCCTGAAGACTCGGACGACGGAAGCGGTGGCCCGGGGGCAGGTCGTCCTGGCTGTGTCGCTTGACGTGGCGAACGCCTTCAACAGTCTCCCTTTCGAGACGATACGGGAGGCACTCCGATACCATGGGGTGCCGACCTATCTGAGGAGACTGCTGGAGGCGTACCTCCAGGACAGGGAGATCCTCTGGGCGGGGGTCGATGGGAGGATCGTCCGGCATCGAGTGGGCTGCGGCGTTCCACAGGGGTCGGTCCTCGGCCCAATTCTATGGAACGTCGGTTTCGACTGGCTCCTGCGGGCTCCCGTCCTTCCCGGGATGGGGGTGTTGTGTTATGCTGACGACACTCTCGTCACGGCGATTGGACGGGACTTCCGGGAGGCGGCTCGCCTTGCCGAAGTCGGAACGGCTCTCACCGTGGACCGCATGGGAATGCTGGGCTTGAGGGTCTCCATATCCAAAACGGAGGCCCTCCTCTTTCACGGTCCACGAAAAGGACCCCCACGAGGGGCGAGTATCACCGTCCAGGGGACGGTTATCAAGGTGCAGCCCCAGATGAAGTATCTGGGCCTGATCCTGGACGGACGATGGAGCTTCGGGCAGCATTTTGTTCATCTCGGCCCAAGGCTCATCAACGCCGCTGCCGCTCTTGGTCGCCTCCTTCCGAATGTGGGAGGGCCGGGTTCGCTATGCCGGCGTCTTTATTCCGGCGTAGTGAGGTCGATGGCGCTGTACGGTGCCCCGATCTGGATAGACGCCCTCACCGCTAAAAATCGGGCTCTGCTGCGAAAGCCGCAGAGGGTCATAGCGGTGAGAGGCATCAGAGGGTACCGTACGGTGTCGTGGACTGCGGCGACACTTCTCGCGGGCGATCCGCCCTGGGAGCTCCAGGCGGAGGTGCTCGCGGAAGTGTACCGGTTCCGGGTCGAGGCGAGGGACCGCGGCGACCGTCCAGGGTCGGCGGAGATCGGGCGGATCAGGGCTCTAGCCCAGCAAGCCCTGATCGCCCGATGGCAGGAGGATCTGGGGACTCCCACGGCGGGCCTAGCGACAGTGGAGGCGATCCGTCCCCACTTGAGTCGCTGGGTCGAGAGGAAGCACGGCACACTGTCGTATAGAATGACGCAGGTACTTACCGGACACGGATGCTTCGGTAAGTACCTGCACGGGATAGCGCGGCGGGAGGAGTCACCCTCCTGTCACGAGTGTGGTGCGCCAGTGGACACGGCGTACCACACCCTGTACGAGTGTGCTGCGTGGGGGCCCCAGAGGCACATCCTTGTGGCGACTATGGGCGGAGACCTCTCGCTACCGAGCGTTATCAACACCATGCTCGGTAGCGAGGTGTGCTGGTCAGAGATGCGCTCCTTCTGCGAAAGTGTCATGTCGCAGAAGGAAGCAGCGGAGCGGGAGCGGGAAAAAAATGCCGCCGCTGACTCGCTCCGCAGAAGACGACCGGGGAGAAGGAAAAGGCGCTACGCGCATCTTCTCCCTCCGCCTCAATAGGCGCCGTAGGGACCAGGGGGGGTCCCAGTATCCTGGGAATCCCCCCTAGCTGTTGAAGGCCCGTATAAGCGGGCCGACCGTCAGGGCGTCACGGTAGCATGCGTAAGCGATCCCGTGGCGTCCGCCGAAAGACGGAGAGGGTACCGCTGGTTTTTTAGTGGGTAAACCCGGTGTGCTTGGGCGCACTCGGCGTTCAGGGCTCCGGGGAGTCCCACACACCCCCCCACTTTCCATCACGTGAGGGAAGCGCGCAAAGCGTTTTTCCAGCGTAATAAAAAAAAAAAAAAAAAAAAAAGGAACAAACAGACAGACTGACAAAAAATTTAAGAATATGCATGAAGTAAAAAGTAGTTATTTTAATATTACAACCAGACAGTCCAATTTTATACAAATATGATCTACAAGTACTGCTTGAATTAAGGAAAAAACCAAACACTTTATTTTTGGCCGTGACTGTGCTCGCGTAGAATATGAATATATTTACAAATTAACTTAAAATGTTACGTTAATGATTGGTACAAAGAGGTCTTAACTCTATTTTTCCAAAAAAGACATTTCTCAAGCTCTACCCTATTTGTGTACCAAATTTCATTAAAATCGGTCCAGTAGTTTTTGCCTGCCAGACAGAGTTACTTTCGCATTTGTAATATTAGTGTGGATGATTTAGTATTTTATAAATGTTGAAAAAGAGTAACTATTGAGTTTCTCGCCGGTTAGTCTCGATAGAATCTACTTTCTGAACCGGTGGTAGCTTCACTTAATTGTAAAATGACGAATCAAAAGTGCTTGTAAAAGCCTACTTGAATGAAGTTTATTCTGATTTGTTTTGATTTGATTACAAAAAGTGTGTATGTCTGTATGTTTTTGATATAATTTCACTCACCGTGTCTGTGCACTCCACAGGCGGGAGGGCTGGTTTGTTTTTACCCAGATAACCGGTATTGAGATTCAACGGGGAAATGCAGCTAGCATTCTTGCCACCATTCCACGCGGTCGTGATTTGTGCAGTAATTATTTTTAATTCGCTTTGTATATACCAATAAATGTAGTTAAATCTTATTCGTCCAATATTTAAGTATATTTTCAACTTGCTTTTTTTTTGTTAAATTAAAAATGAATTATAATAAATATTGGAAAGCACGTATGTGACATTACTCTGATCCCAATGTAAGTAGCTAAAGCATTTGTATTATGAATAATCAGAAGTAACGACGGTACAATAGATTGATCTATACTAATGTTATAAATGCGAAACTGTCTGTCTGACTATTGGTTTTTCAATGCTAATCCACTGTACATAATTTTATAAAATTGCTTATAAAACGAGAATCGAGATGGCCCAGTGGTTAGAACGCGTGCATCTTAACCGATGATTGCGGCTTCAAACCCGGGCAAGCACCGCTGATTCATGTGCTTAATTTGTCTTTATAATTCATCTCGTGCTCAGCGGTGAAGGAAAACATCGCGAGGAAACCTGCATGTGACAAATTTCATAGAAATTCTGCCACATGTGTATTCCGCATTGGAACAGTGTGGTGGAATATGTTCCAAACCTTCTCGTCAAAGGGAGAGGAGGCCTTTAGCTCAGCAGTGGCAATTTACAGGCTGTTGTTGTCGTTGTTATTGTTATAAAACTTGAACCCTAAAGGAAAGAAAAGACACTGTCTATAATTGTTTGTACATAAAACCTAAAACGCGAGAAAGGCCGTCGTTGACAACCAGTCACTTATAATATACACTCATTTATAATATCTTGATTTTTATGATATATAATGTGACTTCGATTTATACTGAAATACTCTTTATATTTAAAACGTCATAAAGCGGTGATGTGATCTTCACATCGATCGGATCATATAAGACCAAGTCGGCAATATCATATCTGTTGTATTAAGCGGTATTCTGTAAAACAGAAACACGAAACTCATCGCAGAAGACAAAAACATGCGACTTTGAATTATAAACTTAATGGAATACGTATCAAAATAGCGTACCATTGTCTGTTGCCAACATTTCAAAAGTGAAATATGGAGTGAATTCTCAGAGAACGCACTGCTGACCTGATACGTTTACCAACTTGGCCACCAACTTGGCCACCACACTGGCCACCACTTTCATATTAACCTCTTTTTGGACCAAACTCATTATTATCGTCAATTCCATTCACCTCTGATCGAGACGATAAGATAAACGCGGCTCCTCTATCAGACAATAGACACTTGTTAGCCTATTTATTATATCGTACTTACGAGACGTCGTCTGTTATTTCTTTTTAAGTAACGTATTAATTGGCATCACTAAATTAATTGTATAATATAATAACTTGCTGAACTTCCTTTTACCCTGGCTTTTTAAATATATGTATAAAACACAAATTTCCAACCCCGGAAAAAAGCCCTCAGGAGTGGAGAGTCGTAAAATTGTTTTAACCGATTGGTCTACACTCTAAAAGGAACCTTACTAACAAATTTCAAGTTTCTTTTTTTTATGGTATAGGTTGGCGGACAAGCATATGGGCCACCTGATGGTAAGTGGTCACCATCACCCATAGACAATGACGCTGTAAGAAATATTAACTATTCCTTACATCGTCAATGTGCCACCAACCATGGGAACTAAGATTTTATGTCCCTTGTGCCTGTAGTTACACTGGCTCACTCACCCTTCAAACCGGAACACAACAATACTGAGTACTGTTATTTGGCGGTAGAATATCTGATGAGTGGGTGGTACCTACCCAGACGGGCTTGCACAAAGCCCTACCACCAAGTAAGAAAATAAGTTGGTAGGTTTTGTAGATTTTGAGATATCGTCATTCACAAACTTTCGCATTATTAATATTAATACAACATGAAAATTGTAACACCTTGTCAATTTTGTATCTGTACTTTAGTTTATTGGTAAGCAATATCAAGAAAATACATTTAATTGTCAATATTTTATAGTGATCCTTCAACACATGCATCAATTATCTATGAGAGTTGACGAACAGTTTTGAAGTCTAAATCCAAAAAGTCGTATTACTAATATTTATTTTTATTTATGTATATAACGAGGAGTTAGGCATCAACTCGTTATCAGAAATGATAATATTCGAAATATAAGTCTATTCGTTTAAATCCGTAATATGTATCTTTTTCAATATTCTCTGGAAAAAAATCACTTCTTTGCTGTCATGTTTTTCATCATAGGTCACGAATTATTGTAAATAACAGCATTGTAAATCTGTTTATATGAAAAGGGTAACTATGCGAGTTCCTTGGCGTTTCTTCTCGCTAGAAGCCACTTTCCGAAACGGTAAAAGTAAAGTAACAGCCTGTAAATTTCCCACTGCTGGGATAAGGCCTCCTCTACCATTAGGGAGAGGGCTTGGAGCATATTCCACTATGCTGTTCCAATGCGTGTTGGTGGAATGCACATGTGGCAGAATTTCGAAGAAACTGTCCGAAACGATGGTAGTATATATCTATTGACGATTCAAAAATACTTCATTGTGAAGTTTACTTGAATAAATTGATTTGATTTGATTTGATTTGAAATAGTTGCCAGCATGTACGATAAAAAAAAAGAATCTTAATTAAACTTTTTGGTGCTTCGACATATAAAGAGGTTGGATTAGTTTCAATACTTCACTATCAGTCCGTTTAAATCAAGTTACTTGACTGAGATCTAGTAATTGTTCGATGAATGAATCGCTCGACCTTGTTACGCCTGTGTACACGTAGTGTCTTATCTCATTAACATTGCTCTATATGGAGATTGACAGGTTATACAGAATTAATATTACAATCGTTTTAAAATTCTTATCATTACATAGTATAAAACAAAGTCGCTTACCACTGTCTGTCCCTATGTTTTAGGTCTTTTAAATTACGTAACAGATTTTCATGAGGTTTTATTTGAATAGATACAGTGATTCGAGAGGAACGTTTTTGTATATAATATATGCAAAATATAGTAATGAAACGCTGTAAATTTTAGAATATTCTAATGTGATTTCGTAAATAAACAAATTCTATAGTATATTTAGTATCAGTATTGAACCCGTGCGAAGCCGGGGCTGGTCGCTTTTTAGCATTATACATGCGAAAGTAACTCTGTCTATCTGTTACAATTTTACGTAATTTGTTGTGATTTGTTTCGTAGCATGTCCAAATCTTGCGGTAGAACATATGCTGTGTTTTATCCCTTACAACTACAAACCAACCCGATAACGTAAGAAAAACCGCACGCGACAAATAGTGAATAATGAAAATCAATTATTTTAATTAATCTTATAATTAAAAAATAATTTTGGTTTGATAGTTTTTTAATGTTGATCTGCGTTCTTTAAATATTGATTCGATTGCTATGAGAATTTGCTGGGGGTTCCGTACATTATTTAAATGTTACATATGCTACATATATCCTTAGTGATAGAACTTTGTCTACTCGCGTCTGGCTTAGTATTATCACTCATCAGACTGCATTTGTACTTGGTGATAAGAATACGGCCACTCGCGTCTGGCTTAGTCTTAGGCTTAATATCACTCATCAGATACTCCACTGCCAATCAGCACCACTTACTCAGTATTGTTGTGTTCCGGTTTGAAGGTTGAATATGCCAGCGTATAGACACAAGAATCATAACACATTAAGTGTCAAAGTTGGTGGTTAATTGGCTATTTAATCAATGATTAAAATATCTTGTTGCACTAATGTCTGTAGGCAATGTGAACACTTCCCATTAGATTGTTCATTTGCCAGTCCACCTACCTATGCTATAAAAATATGACATTTTAAACAAACAGTTAAATCAGAGCAACCGGTATCCAGTGATTGCGAAGTAGTTCTTAACACCAAATCAACTCGCGTTAAAATCAAATTATAAATTCATTACAATTACGTAAAACGATTTAAATATTTCGTAATCAACGTTGTGATACAGATTAATAGAAATACGTATACTTAAGCTACCTAGAGTATAATTATTAAGATACATATATATATTTTTTAACTGCTAGAATGCCACGTCAATGCTCCGAATTGTCACTTTCAAACATTAGCAATATAAACGACTGACTAACTCCGTGTTTCACTCTGAGGTCCCGGGTCCGATTCCCTACGAAGTTGATGTAGAAAAAGTTGATTAGTTTTTTATGTTGTCTAGGGTCTGAGAGTTTGTGGAATCGTCGTTACTTCTGATTTTCCATAACACAAGTACCTTGATTACTTACATTGCCATCATAGATCATTACACTGACTAACTGATTCCTCAAAAAGGAATACATGAATAAAAAAGTAATTGGTTACATAATTTTATTTTTCTCTGAAAGAAAATAAAGATGTATTCTCGTTAAGAGGTATGGATTATGGAACGAATCTCTCTGAGCATGCATTTTTACGCCGAAGATTATGTTGCGTAGCAACAGGTGGGCGTGTGGGAGTATAGGTACCTACATATAGTATAGAAATCACAATAAATATCTTTATCATCCAACAATATTTATGTATTTTCCTCGTAGGTTATGTTATTTCAGCTTGCTAACTCGAGCTATGTTGGTTACTTTCCTCAAAGTAAATAAATGCTGTAACAAAACTTTATTTTTAAATTTATTGAATGTATGTTTCAGAGAAAGGAAACCTGTCGACCTTTAATGTTATCATTATTAAATGAATACAACACTTATATAAACTATTTGTTGCCGCACGTAGATTAGGGTTATTTGTAAAATTTTACGTACTTATAAAAAGTAAGCCAATGTTTCCTAGGACTTCAAGCTACACCAACACACCAAATTTATTTATATATACAACACATATACAAATATAAACTCTGCTCCCTATAAATAAATAAACTAAATAGTACATAATAAAGTAATAATAAATAATAGACCATAGCTCAACTCAACACATGTTCAACACAATACATTTAATGATATTATAACAAAATGTATACTAAACCAATACATTAATAGAGAAAAAGAACGAGCTAATAAAAATCAGCCAATAAATATATAAATAATTCTTAAAATTGTTAATGCACTAATTAAAAACATTTTTCTATATAGTTAACTACGATTTCTTAAGTTCTTTTTACTTGCTTTTTAATAGCTATTTATTGTACAGTGTATATGAAGATTGTAAACTTCATAAATATTGAAGAAATAAACTAAACAAATCGTTTACATTTAAGTTTACATGATTATTATTGACATCCGGTCTCGCCTCTGAAGTGTAACCGAGGAGGGTGGGCATTTCTTTGAATACAAATAAATCACTTTGAAACACCGACAGATGCGTCGATGACGTACTTCAGAATCTATAAGGCGATTTTTTCCTTTTATAACATCGTATCGTAAATGTTTTTAGTTGGTGCTAGGGCTTTGTACAATCTCATCTGAGTAGGTACCACCCACACATCACATATGCTACCGCCAAACAACAGTACTTAATATTGTTGTTGTGTGTTCCGGTTTGAAGGGTAAGTGAGCCAGTGTAATTACAGGCACAAGGATCTTAACATCCTAGTTCCCAAGGTTTGTGGCGCATTGGTGATGTAAAGAATAGTTAATATTTCTTACAATGCCATTGTCTATGGGCGGTGAGGACCACTTACCATCAGGTGGTCCATATGTCCGGTCACCAACCTATACCATAAAATCAAAGTACCTACATAACCTATATATGAATTTATTTGACGCTCAACTTTAGGTGTATCTTACAAGAAAATACCGTTGTAGAAATTCGATAAACGACATATTGAGTCATCTGATGGTAAGTGGTCACCATCGTCTTCAGATATTAGCGCTGAAATATTAACCATTCCTGACATCATTAATACACCACCAACCTTGAGAACATTAATTATGTCTCTCGTGCCTTTAGTTACACTGGATATTTAATTAACAAACACTATAACACTAATGTATTATTATTAGTCGGTAAATATATGATGATACGGTGATAACTACCTACCACCGAGTGATATATAATAATAATGACGTTTATTAATAATTTCTTACCATCTAAAGATCCTCAACATTATTAATCATTCGTGTCGATTTTTTTTCCATTAGCTTATAAACCTCAGTTATTGATGTTACTTGGAAAGCAGCATCGCTTAAACAGCTGGGCATAGTACATGTTAGGAGTAAAAAGATCTCTGATCTAAATTTACAAGTAAACACGTCCCCATTAGTGGTCAGCGACGTCGAGGCAGACACCGACGAAGGTGACGAAAAGAGCTGGATTCCTTCCAAAACGATTGATCATTAATTTGGAAAAAAATGAAATGGTTAAAAGAAAGTGAACAGGATTTTGTCCTGGGAACGCTCAAGACTGATGACAGTTATAATAATAATGGTACATATGCAAGTAACTCTGTATAATAAAGTGGACTTAGTATTTATTGATTTATATGTAGGATATAAGTGGATGGATGGATATAGGGAATGGGGACCAATAGTACTATGGATGGTTTGTGTGAAAAATGATTTGGCACGAAGAATTTAAAAACTTAAACCACATGTATTAAATGCTATTTATTCCGTTTAAATGTTTTGAATAGAGAAAGTTAATTTTACATTTAATTATAATTTTGATTATTTGTCAATGAATAAATGTGAAAAGGTTACAATTAAATATAAAGCAACCAGTCTGATCAGCTTTAAGCCCACATTTTCAATGCAAGCAACAAATCAAACGCAATACGAATATAAATCATTCGTATTTGCATATTTAGCATCGAACCTCTAACAGGTTTACTTTCGAATCAATCCAGCTTTTTGCAATGAAATTAATTTAACATTAAATGTCTCATTTTGTGGCGTCCAAGTCTCATTTCAAGACAAAGATATCCTCTTTTTTGTTTTTGTGTATATAAGTTTTGGCGTATATACAAACACGTATTTGACAAAATTCTGGTCTCTTCTGACACAATATGCAAGGTTTTTTCGCGGCTTTCTTCTTAACAAGTTTAAGAAGAATAATATTATAAAAAGACTAGAAGTAGCTTGGCTTGGCATTTTAGGGTGTTGGTTGTTTTGCGTCAGGCAAAAAGGTAGCCTATGCCCTTTCCTGGAGTTCAAGTTTGCTTTATAGCAAATTTCATCAAATCGGAGTTTGGTCATGGAAGAGCCACAGACAGACAAAATTACTTTGACATTTATTATATTAATATAGATTATTATATTAATATGATTAATTAAAAACGGAAATTGAACTGGCTTATTTATTTAATGGCTTTAAACGTCAAATATTCAGTCAACATATACAAGCACTTTCTGAATCGTCATTTTACAGAATTGTACTATTCAAAAATCTACCACCGCTGCGAAATGTTCATTCTACCGAAAATAACCGACAAGAACACGATTATTACCGAAGTGATTTCATTTAATTATAATTTCCAGACGATCAGTTATTAGCAATTCTCAAAATGCCAGTTACCATTAAAGAAATTAATTGAAGTTTAGTATTTTGTCCTTTTGGAGGTCCATGCCCATCTCCACGTCATTTGATATGGACAATAAGAAATGATCCGGTTAGGAGTTCGTGAATATTTCGAACGATATTATATATTGGAAACGGTTTTTAAATAGTACTTTAGTTATTGTTGGATAATGATTAAACTTTTCAACGATTTATAGTTAGCTATAAAGAAGCTTATAGACGGTTCTATATCTGTGATTATTCTTCTTAATATGTGATGTCGATATTTAGAAAATAAAAAATATGTTTTAGGATAGAATATACATTATAGTATATAGTAAGACCGGGCAAATGAACCATCTGAGGGGAAGTGTTTACCACCGCTCACATCCAGTAGCTTTTCAAGAAATATTAAAGATTCCATGCATCGCCAATGCGCCAATGGGCCAATGCGCCACCAACCTTGGAAACTAAGATGTTGTATTCCATGTGCCTTTAGTTACAGGAAATATCACGGTTACTTATAATTACAGACACTTTAATTTTTTTTGTTGTGTATAATATGCAGAAGAAATCGTCATTCTTAAATAATCGAAACTGTAGCCTCATTATCAAATAAATAACAATTTATATCAAATGCAATTGTAATAACAGCTATTATTATGTAAACATTAATTTAAAATCATTTATGAGAAACATTAAGCGAATTTAGATTACATGTTCTACGAACATAATAAGTGTTAGTTAAGTTTAAATTTAATCCCATATTTGCCCCAATTCACGAAGCCCACTGAGTAAGCGTGTAATCGCCAAAGTGACTAACGCATAGTGTGGGCTGCACTAATTATACTCGCTATTAATTCATCGATCCAGTCACAAATTGCGTAATCAATGAGGTTTACGCAAAATGTCGTTTATTTTAGACCAAGCATTCGTTTTTGTTCAAATAACTTCAGAAGGCTTATTGGCAAACAGACCACCCCATAGACATTTCCACTATAATCAATGTAATGATCTAAACGTATAATAAATTTGCAGTGTCTGTTTATAATATCAAAATAACCGCTTTTTACTAGATATATGTTTGTATACACGGTACATGTATCAAAATAACACTTTTTACAATTTTTTGTCTGTCTGTCTGTTTGGCTAATCTGTAGAACGACTGAACCGATTTTGAAGGGAATTTCACTGCCAGATATCTCATGTAATAAGGAGTAACTTAGGGTACTTTTATTTATATTTTTTATAGTCACACTGATATGTCCAAATCCTATCCAGTACTGGCCACCATTCCGCTCTTACATCGGGTTCCTCCCACCAATCACTTGGTATGACAACTGCCTAATAAGTTATAGTAAATATTACGAACTGAGCAATAATTGTTTGTCAAATTTAAATGCGTGAAGTCGCGGGAATAGCTAATCACTCAATATATCGCCTCGAACTTTGTGAGCTATACAACATTTTTTTGCTTGTAGTTACACCGGCTCACTACCCTTCAAAAAATACTTATTATTATGGATTTAGAATATACGTTAAATGACCTTGAGTTATCATTGATTCCTTATTTCGCAAAAAATATTAGAGGACAAATCTTAAAAAATACATATGTTAACCTTTTTCCTTTAAAACAATTAGAAATAAATTTGCAAAGTACCCTCTGATAAATTTACTATTAGTTTTTTCCGTGCTGTCGCTGTTATAAATATTCTTTTACGACAGCGATAGTCACGCCAACTGCGACCAGAAACGATATCCCTCATTACTTCCAGGGTCATTAATTCTGCGTATAATTATGATAGCACTTAACCTATGTATGTTTATCGTATATATAGGCATGGAATGTGTATAGGAACACGAGTATTTAAAGCGATCTCCTTTTAGAATTTCTGAGGTCACAATACTGACATTTAAATTATTAACTTTGATTTTTTATTTGATTCCATTTATATAGAAATAAATGAAGCTAATTGTTCACCTAATAGTGTCTTCTCGGACTATGTGCCTTTAAGTTGTAATATTGCTATTGAGCGGTAAAAAAATTGTTAAATGTTTGTGTATTACCTCTGGCTTGCACTGGACGCTTCCTTGAATGTATTTTTTATTGTCTATACTTTTATTACTGGGAACATACTATCTACACATCAAATATTCTAGCGCCAAACAACAATTCTTCATATTGTTCTGTTTCCCTTTGAAGGATGAGTGCGCCAGTGTAACTACAGGAATACAAGGACATATCTTCTTATTTCCCAAGGCTGATAGCTTCTCTGTTACCGAGGCCACTTTCAAACTTCATATTTACTAATTCCTTACTCTGTCCATTCGCGTAACACTATAGAATCACCTAGACGAAATAATCCCAACGGTCAACAGCATAGGCATGACTTTTTGAAAATAGAACGTTGTGTAAAAAAAGTTTTTATGCAATTAATTTATATTGCTGTAAAGTCAACAGTGCGTGATTACGCTCGGCGCCTACCTTACTTTAGATGTACATTTTATACCATAGAATGATTAAGATAAAAATATCCATATACAATAATCGCATTGGATTACAGTTCTGGGTCGCGTATCTTACCATATCCGGTTATACAAGGGAACCCGCCATATATGTATTTTATTCAATAATTACTTCATTATTAAAAATACTTTGAGGTTATCTTGTATTTTAATATTTCTGTTTTTTTTTAATTGACATTTGTTTACATTTACTAGTCATTACGATGTTGTCAAAATTCGATCTTGATCAATTTGACAATCCGAGGAAGATATATAAAATTTGTGGTTTATTTTCTGCTCTTGTATTCATTTTTACGTTGTCAACACTAAATATCTGTGGCTACCAGAAAAGTTATTTCCTTTGCCTATTTGTATAAATATGTATAAATAAAAAAAAAGTATAAACATCATGACTGAATCATTAAGCTACAGATAGCTATGTATACATTATGACGTCACCAGAAATGATTACTAATTGACCACAGACATATCGTGAAGCCTATTTAGGATATTTTTATTTTATAACTTGTATAACACACTACATAATATACCATTGCACAGAATGTTCAGGAATTTCAAAGCTTGGAAAGACTGTAACAAATTCGTCCAAGCAACTTTTGTGACATTAAAATAATATAACTAAATATAAGAAATTATGATATAGAAAATAATAATAATTTTCTAAATTAAATTGTAATGCTGCCTGGTGATAAAATTAAAAAAAAATAACATATGAAAGATCGATGTACCAAAGGCACGGACAACTTATCCGGCGAGAGAAAATTAACAAAAAAACTGGAATTATTTAGTTATTATATCATATATCATAACTGATCACTTACAATTGATGTACTATTGATTCTTATTTTGTCTACAACAACAATAACCACATCCTAAATTTCCTACTGCTGGGCTAAGGGCTCTCTCTTTGAGGAGAAGATTTGGAACATATTCCACGCTGTTCCAATGCGGGTTGGTTGAATTCACATGTGGCAGAATTTCTATAAAATTTGACACATGCAGCTTTTCTCACAATGTTTTCCTTCACCGCCGAGCACTAGATGAATTATTAACACAAATTAAGCACATGAACAATCAGTGGTGGGTTCTGGATTTGAACCCGCAATCATCAGTTAAGATGCACGCGGTCTAACCGCTGGGCCTCGGCTCTCATCTTATTTCGTCTAGTACAGGATAAAGCCACGTATTATTGTTAAAAACTTGTTTCGCATTTCTGACTCAACTTCATTGAAGACATCTGTTTTCTTTGAAATAAGATGACATCACGTCATTCTCGTATTTGAATACTAAAGGAAAATTTTATTTTCGACCTGCCCTAGTTTTGTAGTTTCAGGACCAAGCTATCAAGGATAATACGACCTATTTACCTAATAACCTCCTTGGTTTATCAGTATTATGAAGCGAATGAATTATGACTACATAATTAGCTGGGAATCATGTAAACTATTTCAAGACTTTATTGTTTTCTTTAATAGGAATTATTGTTATGATTAAGACGTTTGTACTTTAAACGTTCCCTATTGGAAGTCATTTTTATTGAAGATAATTCTCAGAGCTAAGAGTCTGGTGAATACGTACTTACCTACATATAGCTGAATTTTATATGACATATGCACAGATAGATCTACGGGTTTAAAGACGTATTAATTCACCACTGAGCACGAGGTAGTCAGATACATATTAAGCACATGAAAACTTAGTGGTTTTGACACGGTTTTGAACCTGCGGTGGATTGAAATTCACGTGTAAATACTTAAGGCTTGTACACAGAGGATTACTACTTCCGATTTGTGTATATGCGTAACGGAAGGTTTTAAATTATTCATTGTACTATTTATACTCTTAAAATATTATGTAGACTGACTTAAATATTTCAAGAGAGAATAAGTACCCGATTATTATTTATATACAACAACAAACAACAACAACAACAACAGCAGCCTGTAAATTTCCACTGCTGGGCTAAAGGCCTCCTCTCCCTTTGAGGAGAAGGTTTAGAACATATTCTATCACGCTGTTCCAATGGGGGTTATTGCGTATTATTTATATGAATTTGTTTATTTCAGAATATTAAAATGGATGTTTGACGGTGTCTGTCATGTTATGTAGATCTGAATGAGTTTAACTTTTTATTATTGGTACGACTAAGTACATTTGTTTATTATTCCATGTACAGTTATTGGGCTGTTATTTTAGTTAATAATCAATAAATTATATTAATTACTTGCCTCTCGTACTGACTTCGCACGTGTAGAATGTCATACAAAGGATCATTCATTCATTTATATGTTATGTTTAGATAAAATTATCACCAAAGAAGTTTTATTTATTTTTATATACTTAGCGTTGTTATCGAAAGTTCTACAAACATAATAAGAGTTACATTTGAACTGTATTTTATCGTAATTTGTCTAGAATATGATTATTTAAATTAAATCGTTTTTATTGGTCGCAACTCTGACAATTGTATCGAGATATATTTGCTTTATTTTTCCATGTATAAATATATTTAAGCCATCATATCTATTCTGCTCCGAATCTAGAAGGGTTATCACAGTACTATATATAATTATTTTATTTCCAGAAGATCAAGGAACGCGCAATAAATAATCTATTAAGTGATTGTTTTTGCAATAAAGAAATACAATTATTCTTTATTACACAAAGGAAAGATATACATAGAACATCTTTACTATATTATCTTAATTATAAATGCATAAGTAACACGAACTATTTGTCTGTCTGTTTGTTAGTTTTCAAGGTCAAACCTTGGAGCGGAAATTGATGTAATTTGATGTTAAAAGTCAGGATACTTTACGACTAGCACCTAAAAAGCGAGCGAAACTGCCAGCGAGGGGTAGTTTACTATATAATGCAACCTTTTTGCTGCATAATATAATTATTATATTATATAATTTATGTATAACATGCCAAATACATTATTTGTAAAGGATCTCGGATAAATTGAACTGCTATTTCATAATTTTTAAATTAATTTATTAAAGAAATTTTAGGTAGATATCTCAAGTTTATGACTCATAAAATAAGTTTTTCGTTACACAAATATTCAACTAGAAACGTTCCTTTAAACCCATCGATCATCGTAATGAAATGAAATTATACAAAACTTATAAATATATTTAAAAAAATATTTTCCAATTTATTCATAGAACATTTATAAAAAAATAAAATAAATAATATCTAAAATGTGAAGAATAACTACTCCAGTCTTATTCCTTCTCAAATGTTGTCGAAATATTATTGATTCATATAAATTTCCTTTATTATGTGTAAAGAGAAAACGTGGTATTATTATGATAACATAATCTTATCTCACTTAGCCGTATCTATCTTGTATTTTAAAATCAGCTTTGAAATATCTCTTTCATTTATTTTTTATGATTTTTTTCTTAAAAATGTCTGTTATTTTTTGCTCCATTTAAATCATTGTGTCCTAGAATCATTTTTTATTTTTATTTAAATAGAAATTTTATTTTATTCTATTTTAAACTACTTGTAATATAATTTAGTTTAACCACGTAGGTCACACTTTGTATTAGCAGTCGAAAGTTCGATTTTATTATCTGTTGCGGAACTTGAGGACATGACTTTTTTTCCACCTACTTGATATTGAGTCACCGGTATACAGCCACCACGATCACCTCTATCCATTCAAGCCTTACCGTACACGGATGATGCACACACACACACACGAAATCAACACGCTTACTAAGATAACAGTCCAAGCCAGTTTGACTTTACTAGTTACTCGAGTCAGTTCGCCGAGGCACGGCGTCGCGGTACGTTCGTCCGCCATTTTGTTTTACGAAATTCCGTGCATTCAATTAAAAATAAACCGTACGTGTAGTGAAGTGTGTGTTAAAAACTATAAAGGAGGTTAAAAAATAATATATGTTCATACAAATCATAAAGGAGATGAGGATTTGGGTATTTCCAACGGTTTTTTAAAATCTTATTTGAGGTTACAACGTATTCGCGGTCAAATCATGTTTTTTGCCCAGCCGGTGACGACTCCACGTAATGCCACAATGATATAAATTGCAAAATGATTATCAGTTATTTGCATAAGCCGACAATCGATTATACAGATTTTTAATATCATATTAATGTTTAAATAATAATATATTATAATAGCATGTAGGTTACGGTCAATGTTCCAAACGGAACGGGGTTACTAAAGACTTCAACGAAAACGGTTCGGTTAATAATGTGTTTGTTTATTTTCATGATTAGTGTTTCGAGTATTAGATAAGTGTTGTCACTTAAAATAATCGTGTCTAGTGATCTCATGGTTCATGATTTTGAAGTAGATTATCGATAATGTTGCGAAAAATCGATTTGTTTAATAAATTTTAAATCGCAACTGTCAAGAATAAATATATATTTTTTATCTGTGATTGCGTCACAAAGAGAGATTAATTACCTTGAATTTGTGTAAATGTCAATTCAATCGTTTTACTATTATTCTTTTAAAAGTTGAGTTGTACATGGATTCTTGGACCATTAATCTTGGATCATAACTAAACCGTTAAGAAAGAGGACATTTAAAGAAACGATTTTTTTTTTAATTAATGTTGTAAATAATTTTGGGTACTTAGCCAGCCTTAAAATTTTATTATTAATTCCATACATGATTCAAACGTGGAACGGCCTTTAAAAATACGTTAATAGATTTAAAAAGCGTGATATTTTATAAAATACTGTGTTTATGAGTAAGAGATCGTCCACGTTCGATTTATTTATAACTGTGACATAATCTATTCTTATTTTAGAGCTATAATATGGCTAGCGATAAGAAATTAGGAGGAATGTACCTATAACGTAAAAACTGCATTGCTCGTAACAGTGTAATACAACATTTTAAAATATATTCGACAAAACTTACCCACAAGAAAGGTGATTTATTCTTAATTTTTTTATTCCTTACGATTTAATTTATAGATTATAAAATAAAACAATCGACGTTGTGTGGCTGTATGGCATTCGATCTTTGATTCAAATATTTCTCCACAAAGAAAAATGGAATAGTACAAATTAATTATTATTTTAAAGTAGGTATAGCTAAGAAACGGATATTTGTTTTGCGGTTTGTAACAAAAACACTGTCTGGATTCCTATTTTTTTTTTACTTCACATTGCTTGTTATTTAATACCGTTTTTATTGCAACATAATAAGTAATTGTTACATCTGTTATATAATAACACTAACTCAGAATTTAGATTAAAAAAATGCTAAATATTAATTACAAAAAAGTTATGTAATGGTTAATTTAAAAGTGTTTTTTTAAATAGATACAATGTTATTTATGATGAATAAATTATTTAATAATTTAAACTTTGTAGACTTAGGTTATTTTAGTACTAACTATATGTAGGTACTTCCTCAACACAATAAACATTAAAATATATAATGCTTGACTCACTGATAACGTCATATCAATATTATTCAATTATTTTCGATAGAACATTGAACCTTATTGCATTGAGTTTAAAGTATTATATCGCATTCGTGAAATTGTTGGTTCAATGGCGTTAAATAAATAAATAAATATAAATGTTTTGGTAAACAATTTGTACACATTATATATTGACTGTTATGTCTGAAATGTTGCTTATAGTAATCTATACTAAAAATTAAATTTTTTGATAATTCGTAGTGCGCAAACGTGTAAGAATAATTACACACACACACACACAAACCTTTGCATTTTACTACTCTTGCATAAAATTTCTTAAATAAGTCATTACTATAGTTACAAAAATAAGTCTTAAATAAATATATTCAATGTTTCGACAAATATAAGTTGCAATTAATACTTTCCGTAATCTTCGGAAAACAAATTAAGTTGTTCGTTTTTCCCATACTTCTACGTTCTAATATAATCATCATGATTATCATCAGCCCTTTTTTGTCCACTCCTGGACATAGACCTCTCCAAGTGCACGCCACTATGGTCTTTCTCCGGCTACTCGAATCCAACTCCTGCCTGTATGTCGTATATAATACTAGCTTTTGCCCGCGACTTCGTTCGCGTGGACTTCAGGTTCGTCCCGTCTAGTCTAGTAATCGCTTAAAATCGCTTCGTAAATAAGTCATTATTTCTCGTACAAAGTAAAGGATAAAAAATGCGCAAAAAATGTGTTTTTTTACGACCTCACATTAGAAACCTCAAAAATTGTAGCCTATGTGTTATTCTGATGTATAAGCTAAATTGTGGTAAAGTTTCATTCAAATCCATTCAGTAGTTTTTACGTGAAAGAGTAACAAACATCCATACATCCATACATACAAACTTTCGCCTTTATAATAGTAGTAGGATAAGAATACTATATTTGTACATCATAATATCACTTACAATGGTTTTTGAAAATGGTCATCAGGACCGAAATTCGGACAAGACATAAAGTATATAAAAAACGAAAATACATTTTCTCGATGACCTTCAATGAAATTGAAATACAACAGATTATTTCATTTCCATATAAGGATCAATTTTATTTAATAATGAATTTTATATGCCGCAATGGTAGTAAATACATATATTTTTATTACAAGCCAATTTCGTAAATAAAGTTGCTCGTAAAATTGTTGTCGAAGGTGTAAATTTTTATGCTTTATATTATTGATGAAGTCATATCAAGGCAGGCTTGATACTTTAACTGGCCAGTGTTTTTTTTCTGTGACAGTATTATTATTTTTTTTCTGTTAATCAAACAATGTTGGCATTAGTCTCTTAATAAAAAAAGATGTAGCTAATTGTTAGTAACCTTTCTGTCTTCAGATTATCACGAATGCAATTATAACATGTTTCATGCAGATTATTACAAAAATAGAACAAATTATGATAACACAATTACGCTTATAATTGTTGTATATATTTAGTTATTATTTCGATAAGATTACGACGAACGAAATAATGATCGAACCTGTTTTCGTGACCGTTCGTATGGAATTTGAACGAGGATTCGTTATTTGCGTATTAATTAATGTTTTCGTTGATCCAAACGTCGTTAACGAGAAATAATTTTGACAGAAATAACCTCACCGAATAAATTATTCTTGACTTTAATTAAAACACAATCTAGTTTAATATTAGTATTATATGTGAATCAAAAACTTTAGTATTTAAAAATTATAAGCCATACCAAGGCAGCAGCCCATAAATCCTAATAATCATAAATAAATCATTATTGTTATACAAATAATCAATAGAAAAACATTAAGCGATTACAGCCGCTAAATAATTTAATGAATTATCGTGACTGACATACTCAATTTAATAACAAAATATAAAGAGACGAGAGAAGCGCTCACAATGTAACGTAAACACTAGGAATGAGAGCAAATATTGATTATATCGAAAAACTTGACATCATTTCAACTGTTTTTGTTAGTACTTTCATTGCTCCGAGCTTTGAAACCAGCTTAGTTGATCCACAAGCCTCGTTATCTGGAAAGCGATTGAGTTCAATTATACTCGATGAGGGATCACGAATATTGGTTAACTAGTTAACTAATACAAGCGTATTTTTTCACGATTACTTCTCTAACATAATACGTATTGACTATAAGTCATTACTTAATTAATTCCCTTTAGAAAATTGTATTAAAAAATATATTTAAACTTTCTTGAAAATTAATGATTCGATAGTGTTAAAAAACATGGTGGGCTGTGTTATTTTCTGTTTTGTTCAAAAATTTAGTAACAATACTAGAAACTGCAGTGTCAAGCATCGACCAGTTTCTATACACTCGTTTTAAAGCATCTCTATCACTTACAAATGCATTGAATTTTAAATTATCAATTCCATCAGTAAGAAGTTCTGATAAATACTTAAACATTATACGAAAACTTAATGTTTCAGTAATTAGCGCGAATATTTCCTATATTCGCGCGACTGTAGGTAAATTCGTATTGTTCATTTTGTGTTTCCTTGTCAAACAAAAATATCATGTTTTGTTTTGACAAGGGTTTAAGTTGTTGCACTTTATATTGGCTTTGAAACCTTACCCTACAATGTCATCTGTTGTGTCGAACTGTTCATTGAACCTTGTGCTATCGTATACGGGTCTTCTATACTACTTGTCATGGTTATATATCTATAATCTTTTTACTTGGTAACATGTGTTCGGATTTTTTACTTCTTAAAAGAGATTCGAAATGAAACTGAATTGATATTTTCAATAATGATTCATGACAAAAATATTTTTATAATGCTTTTATATTTAGTGGAAAGATAGTATTGGTCCTAATGGACGCAGTATTTAAAAACACCATAACGATTACTGGTGCATGAAATTCTTAAAAACATGTAGAACAGTTACTTTCGTACCGAATCCGATATCGAAAACGTTTCATGGGTTAAAGTGTTCCGTTGCACGCATAGTTTTATTTCATTGATCTCTCTTCTACTTTTCAAACATCTATTTATGAATAGAATTGTCATCGTATTTATATTTAGAATCGCTTTTTTTATTTCACAGTAAAACGTCACTAATTCAAACTAAAACATGAACATAAAATTTACCTAACCTAGATCTGCCCAATCGTCCATATACTAGTAAATAAATATATGTGATTTTATAGCATTTGAGAACTATTTCTGTGTTTGCTCACACTAGCCAAAGATCTTGTTCTTGCTCACTATATATGTACCAAAAATACTAATTTACATACTGCGTCTCAATTTACCGCGTCAAATCGTCCAACAGATTTGTACTTAGAGATTATGCGTAGCTATCCCGTTAGGAACCGGTCTGTATCGTGAATGCCTCGCGTTCCTTGCATTGCTCGCGTTTTATTTGCCCTTATCTCTTCCTTAGGTTTCAGACGCATCTGTTCATTTATTTTTGTCACTGCTCCACTTATCTTCGACTTGTACTTTGTGTCTCTTCCCATGTTTTGTGATCTGTCAAAGTACCGTCTGGATTTATTTTGAATATTATTATTGAAATATCAGACGTTACAAAATTTATTGAATACTTTTTTTGCTGTACAAGTCCATATTGAGCTGTTAAATTCAATTAAATATATTTTTAATTTTAAGAGTACAATTTTCTAAGCAAATGTTTTTGATAAAATAAATAAATCTGTCACAGATTGAGTAATATTTTCATTTAGTTTTAACCTTTGCAAGTTAATATTCTCATTTTCACTATATTTGGCGCCAGTCTTTTGTTTTCTCGTCTCAAGGATAATTGAATCGAATTTGAATATACCTATTTACTTTAACGAAACACATCAGCACCATAAAATTGCCGTCGCTAAATACTTCGTCGAATAAATACGTTGTATACAAAACATAAAGAATATCTTTATTATTTTTTTATATTAAATGATAAATTATTCATACTTTTAATACGTTTCAGCTCATTTGTATTTCCAAGTATTGAAAATGTTAAAATGTTGTGTCAATAATATGTTAGTTTTATTAATCATCGTTTTATAATAAGAGATGTGAGGTCATTTTGGCTTATTACTTTGTATTTGAAATTTAACTGGCGGGATAGACTTACAAAATTCAAAAGCACTTCAAACTTCGATCTGGTTTTGGTTAAATCCAGATTTGTCTGTTTCACTGTGTAGTTTTATAATAGATGTTACGTATTATAGATATCTTTTTATGCCTTTTGGGCATTCCCTGCGTAAAGATCATTGATTAGCGAGATACCTTGTTCAAGTAAATTCAATGACTTGTGGATCTGTGTTTCGACCATGTCGTAACGGTGAACTCCGGTCAACGTTCAAATAAATCGGATTACAGTACACATCTCCATCACGCACAATGGTCTCTTCTTGAGAAATTAAAATTATTCGCACGATATTTCCTTTATTGTTACAAACCATAACACTTTTCAATAAATATATCAAAGGTAAATTATAATTTATTTTCTTCGGAATAAAGTTCAAATTTGAATATGAGGTTTTTATTTATTATTCTTACCTCGTTCTAGAGTAGGTTGCCGGTGTCAGATTATTGGAACAAGCTGTCTTTGGCTTCACTCATCTTATCTCTTGCTCTTAATATTCGCGATGATATATCCGAGGAAAGCTAAGAAAGCCTTCATTACAGAATATTGGAGTTCAATCGATAAGTACTTGACAGTTGATACGTCTCGTTAGCAATAATAATGATGTACAAAATTTCCAATTTGTGGATTGGTACGGGCAGCAAATTTAATTAAATAATTTCATTCAAAGACTTATTAATAATATCCAAAACATTTACTGTTTCACTTAATACTTTTAACAAGTTCAATGTATTCATAATTTGATAAATTGGAGTTCGTGTCTTAAAAGAGTAGTAAATATGTTTGCATGATACAAAACATAATAACAGTATCTTAAATAATGGTCTTCTGGGTGTTAAGTTCTTAACCTTATAATAATTGTTATCCATCTATGCCACGATTTTATTCTTAGTCATTTGTTTTTCCACAAATTTTGAGGTCAAGTATATTTTTATGTTAAAAAAATCATCATATTATAATTTAGAGCTGGAAGCTGAAAAGTTGTGGGTCGCAAAATATCTTCAAATTCAGTATAAAGAAGTCGCTATCGCTTGGGTTCAAATAAATTCAGCACACGATCGATATTTTTTGTGCTGCATATGAGTAATGTTATTAGACGTTGGTGCGTTGACCTCTCATTTGGTTAGCGACAGTTGTCTGGGCAATTATTAATTATTGGCAGTGTTTAGTATCGAGAGTTAGGTATCTCTCAAATCTTGCAGTATTTTCTTGCACATTTAAACTTATAAGACGAATTTTACTATTCCAATTTTGAATTGAGGATGTACTTGGAGATTTATACAGGACATTGCACATTTATGTAACAGTGTTTTTATCAACAAAAAAAACAATCGAATTACGAAAGTTCCATCAAAATCAGTCCACTAGTCTCATAGATGAGAAATATAACAAGCAAACGATTAAAAGATATTCAATCAACGTCTATCATTCATTTTTAGAACGGAACAGTTATACAAAAACAGGTCAATTTTGATACTTTTGTTCTTGAAAATTCATTGTATCAAGATATTCATTTTGACAGTCAAACGCGTACACATCAAAACTTTTCATACCGTGATGGATAAATTTAATTTGATGTTTAACATGTCATTTGTCACTTTCGATGTCTTGTCCTAGATCGGACATTTAGTGAAGCAAGTGTTACAATATAGAACATTTTTTTCTCTTTGTACAGTCAGAGTATAAATACCTTCGTCAGTTTTCAAATTAATTCCTTTATCAAGTCTCAAACTCTTAGTACCTTTTGAATCTAAACATCAAATCATTGCGAGGCAATATGTCATTTTCGACGCAAATAGATCTTAAGGTGACGAACCTTTTCTACCTCAACTGTAGAAGTCCATAAACAACGTCATTTGCATGAAATTTGTCATTGAGACTTTTGCTTGTGCCCTGATTTTTTTTTTTTTTTGTTAATTATCACAAACTTTTGAATTGAAGGTGGCTGAAGATATAAAGTTGCGATTTAAGCCGGAGTCGCGTCGGAGCTCTAATTAACGTTCTTTCAATATACAAAGTGTTGCCATCCGTGATATAGTTTTGCAAGTGTTGCCAGATTTCGCGTCGCGAACTATTTAATCTGTAGAGGATATCGTGTAAATCGGATCATCACTTATTTATAATTTTGTAAAATGAGAATATTTAATAGTGAAATTTATATTTAATACTCAATAAATATAACTGTGTTTAATTTATGAATAGCAAATCGGGCGGATAACTGCTAGTTTTAACTACAACATACAAAGTCAGCTTGTAAATTATATTTGTATAAACGCTGTACAAACGTTTGTCGAACATAAACCAGTGGGTTAACTGATACAATACAAATATCAGCTGTTATTTGTTAAGTAAGTTATATCGTTTTTATGACTACCGCTGAAATTAATGTTTGTTCATCTTTACCGCAAAATTATAAATGACTTGTAATCGACCGCGGCTTCGCTTGCGTTTTAGGGTGTTGCTTGTCATGTGTCAAGCAAAAACTATATATATATATATATATATATATATATATATATATATATATATATATATATATATATAATAGCTTATCCTATGTCCTTTCTTGGAGTTCAAATTTGCTTCATACCAAATTTCATCAAATTCGGTTCACCGGCTTTGCAGACAGACAGGCAGACAGGCAGACAGAGTTACTTTCATATTTATAAGATTATAGTATAGATTAAAATTTAAGACGTGGGTCTAATACGGGATGGTCACAAAATTTTACGAAACAGTTTTTGATGTTTCTTTCTCGCGTTAATTTTGAACCTTTTTTAAATTACAATTTAATACATGAAACTCAGTGCTGTCCGATTTGAATCCCATTTTATCTTAAGTTATGATAAATTCATTCATTGGTTCAATGTTGTTTTTTACTGTTTTGGTACTTCACGAACAGATTTCACTTTTAGCTCTGAATAGATTTATGCAAAAGTTAGCGCTACTCGTTGTACATTTGCGAAACCTACCTGATGCGGTATAGTTACAAAAAAAGTTAATTTTGTACGACAAAGTTCTATCAACTTTCTCTGTTATATAGTAAATCTGTAGTGTATAGGATAAGGTTTCAAGCAAGTCAATCCGTTGAATATTTTAAATGCGTCTTCCAAACAATTGCTAATTGTTTATTTCTTAAGTCTGGACGGGATCGCTGTGAATATCTTACACGAATCAAAGAATACAAGTACAGACCAATCCCTATGGGAGTACCTTTCATCAGTAACATATTGTACCCAAAAACTAGTACCTTTCATCAGTAACATATTGTACCCAAAAACATGACCAACAAACACAATAATTGAAACGAGTTCGCAGACAATAAAATGAATTCACCGAAGACTACATTTTGCGGACCCCAGTTAGGCCCAGACTTAGCCAAGGTTACGTGACCTTCGCTCAAAAATACAACCATGTCGTGGGAAATTTAACACAATGGTAACATAAGTGCTTCCAATGTGAGCGTAAATTTGACAGAAGTACAAATGATTGGTGGATTTTGGCGGCGGCCATCTTTAACTCGCACGTTAACAGATTATTAACGTTCATAATATAAATTTTGGTCTATATTTTTCTGATAGAGTATTTAATATCTAGTGAGTAAATTGATTAAAATTAGTAGATTTATCCAAAGTCGATGGGATGTGGATTTATTCAGTACGAAATATATATAGAGTTTGGTATCGCTTTTTAGACAAATGGACATAATTTATGTACTCCTCTATCTTACATGCTAATTTGCAGAATACAAATGGACTATTACAAAAGAATTGTACATTTAAGGGCATTTAAAAGTAATACATTTTATATGACAGAGTTCCTCATTTTCTATTTTATTATAATATAGCTACTGCTGTGTGGCCCTTGTACCATTTAGGTATTGACGATATATTTGGTGGTTTATAATTTAACGCAAATTAAAACTCTTATAATTTAGACAGTTTTATTTAATGTTCTTGAAATAGCTCAATTTTCATTATTATCTTTAAACCTTTATAGTGAAACTATCGTATGCAAATCCCACATTAACATAGAATTATCAATCCAACCAAAGTTAGTTATTAGTGCAGAGATTCGTGCGAACATTTAATTGACCTTGAAAAATCTTTACCCAGAACCGGCACGCGACCGAAAGACTAAAAAATATAATGTGGTAGTATATTTTATAAGCGACAAAAACGGACACACCAGTAGCAAAAGCTATAGAGATACAAATATAATTTTTAATGATGAAAAAAAGTAATTCAACTGATTAGTCAAAAGTTTGTTTTCAAGTTAATGTATGTACACCACGAATGTGACTTCTCTAATTATTTTTTCGTCCAAACATGTCCTCGTAGCGTCTAGAACATGTAGGGCTATTGCAAATGGTGATATATGCCTATCATTTGTTATCAGTTTTGACGTAAATTTGATCGACGAAATTCGTCAAACTGTCTCGTTGATAAAAAGGCCATGACGGATATTATGAGATCGAGATAGCGTAAATCCGATTCGTAATCCAGATACAGATGATATACGTTCACGTGATAACTATATTAATTGCATTTTTAATCTGTATTATGCTTTTATCTTATCGATATTCGGAGAATCGAATGGCTGCTTTGAGTTAAATGACCAAATTCATTAGCATTATTAAAGATAATATTTGTAAACAAATTGCATAACATTTAAAAGTAGTTGGGTAACCAAATTTCCGAATATTAAATATAGAACCATAAAGTCGCACAGCAGTACCAATCTTTAGAAAAATCTTCGAAACATCTATCTATAGTTTTAAATTAGCGAAAATATTTGCAAGTAGAATAAATAAAAACTGCATCGGCCTCACAAACATTTACCGAATTTAAAACAATTTTTCAATTAGCGTTCCTTGTTTGAACGGTGAATTTGATTAAAAGATTGCTGACATCGATTTGGAGATAACCCCTCTTCTTAAACAATATCTGAAGGCTGTTATCCCGTTTTGTAAGCTGATAAAGTGTCAATAATAATTCTTATACCGACAGCTTTAATAAGAAATTGCTATTCCTCGGAATAGTAGAAGTTAGTAGTTAGTAGAATGACCCTCGGGTCATTCTACTAACAATTTGTCACTTCATCGTAATGAATCGAAACGTAATCGTCCTTATTTAGCTGTTTTTTTATTCTATTAAGCTACCAATATTAATATGCAGTTGCGGTTCGCCTGATGTTGGATCAATGGAATTGGCAACATTTCGTAACAGTAACAAATTAGTAGAATTAACCTCCAGTTACGATACAACTGAGACATATTTTTGTAAAGAAAATAATCGGGAACATCATAAAGACTAATAGAGAGTATAAGATCAATCATAAATTATAAACTTGTTTTTTGTTGTAATACAGACGAATTATTAATATAAAAACATTATTTTTAAATTATTTTTTAATTGATGAACATATTAATCGGTATTTAGTTCGTTATTATTTTTTAAAATCGATTTATTTGTTTATTCGGTTATTTCGACATTTGAATATTAATTCCGATTTTATTCCACCTTGGCCTTGTAACAGAAGGTCGATTGATGTTTTCTTTTAATCTAGATCTGATTATCATATGTATCATCCTCTCCGATGAACTATTTATTTGATAACATCGTTTTTTAATTATAAAAATTAAGGTCATATTAATCATTGTTAATTAAGAAATGGTTACGACATTGCATCCTAATATTTAAAATTTTGTTAATTAATTTAACTGTTATTCAAAATGTGTATTTATAGAGTTAGTACTTTCATTTTCCTCGCGGTTAGCGTAATGTGGAGTCTCGTAGAATTAAGAGGAATACGTCTGGTTATTTCTTTTAATATTCAATTGTGTATATAATAAAATAGACAAGAAAAGACCCCCTAAGTTTCTTTCGCTGGTTTTTATCAGGTTGGGTTTTCTTTTCCGAACTGGTGGTACTGTTTCATTTGACCATCAATAAGTAAGTGTAAAGCTCCTATACTGAATGAAGCAGTTTGAGTTTGTACATTATACGCATGTGAGGCGTTATGCAAAAATATCTCGTGTCTCACCGTGCCCTTGAACCGTGTCGCCTTCAGAAATAAATGTAAGAATCTCAGGTAGTTTAGAACTTGACCGGACAGGTTTAATTTTTATCATTCATCGTATTCACGTGCTAAAAATACGCACGCCGTATAAATGTCATGCTGTTTTGTTCTTTTATTTCAGATTATACCCAAAATTTAAGAGACATGGGTTCCATATAGGTTTCAAGCTCGAGATAATAAAGCTAGTATGAAAATTGAAACAATATTATAGTTATACTTAATGTCGTTAACATGAATCTGTAAAAGTTCTAAATTCTTCCAGGAAAGGTTAGCTACAGACACAAAGAATTAGTTTTTTGTCTGAGTGTCGCCTTCTCTTATAATGGACAGACGGAGACAGATGTAATGATATGCAACAGTGGTATTCTATTTTTACATTAAATCAATTTGGCAGTAGTTTAGATTTAATTATTTATGTCATGTCTGTTAAATTAATAGGTCTGTAGATATCTTTACAAATATTAAATACATAAGTTACCCGACCGCGGACACGCTTGTGTTTTATTATAAGGTAGGTAGCTTATGTCCTTTGGATTCTAGCTTGATTCATTACAAACAACATCAAATTCGGTTTTGTGTTTTGGCTGTGAAAGTGTCACCGACAAAATGACTTTGGAGTTTATGATATCAGTATAGATAAATGCATTATTCTTGGAAGTTATTATTACAGATTATGACTCAATAAATGAGCCTCATGAATTTTTGATATATATTAATGTAATAAATTACGACAAACGCGCTGAGCTAAGTATTGGTTCGTTACCTAATTTAATAATTATTATTAATAAGAAATAAAATATGATAAGAAAAAAATACAGTTCCTTCTAACTTTCCCTAGATGATGCAGTTTCTTTTTAAGCATCATTGAATTGCTACACAAATATAAAACTTGATATAACAAACACACCATTGGTTGGTGGCGCATTGCTATGTAAGCTGGTTGGTTCTTCTTAATTGCCTATACAGCCATCGCACTGAATTACAATCAGGTAGCCAATAATTTTTTTTTTTTGTAACAATTAAAACCTTTTTAAGGTTTTCCGCGAATTCAGTGTTTTATTGCGACATTTAAGATTAATTCGTATGTACTCGTTTACAGAAACGGTATTTATGTCGATAATGAGCAAAGAATTACCCAAATTCTCGTTCCCGAACCTCTATTATTTCTTAACCTCCGTAACGTTTAAAAATGACTCATTATGAGGCAATTTAAAACGTAAACGCGTTTTTTCAATTACATTGTTCTCGTCTCCAGGTTTCCATAGTTTCGTTATTTACACAAGTGTACACGAAGCCTTATGTGAAAACAATGACTCAGTGAACAGCCGATCGTGAAACGAAAAACAACATTAAATATATAACATTCGAAATTCAAAAGAAAGTAACCGAACATTCCATACGACTAACGCATAACCAATAAAAGTTGCCATATTAACATATAACAAGCTTTTGTAATTATAGTTAAAAAAAAAAGTTCTGAGTAATCGCGGATAATTTAAGTAAAAATTGTGTCAAGAGCAATAAGTGTGTGTCAAGGGGTCTCAACTTTCCTTTTGCGGAGTTGACTGGATGACATCGACGATAAAATAGTTGTGAATCGTTTAAAAGTGACCTCGGCTTTTACACGGGATTGTGAAGCGATTTTGGCGGATCTCTTCATAATACCTCGTGTTTGCACCGCGGCAGGTTATAAAGGACCTAAAATTAAAAAAAAAAACCGCTGACCCCATAAACAACCTAAAAAAGTGTTCGAAATTCAAAAGTGCTATGAAGTGTTGATATGTCGACGCAAGCGTATTACAAGGAGCGCCTCGGGTTCGACCCGCAGGAGGCTATGCAAGATGGCGTCAACGGCGGCTACTACGACGGCCCTCATCAGCCGAAACGTCACCGTGGTGACGTCAAGGAGTCCCACGACCAAGTATACGAGGAGAATTTGACTAAATTCAAAGGTACAACTTGTTGGGAGTTCTTTATACAACAGTCAGGTTCGTGGTGATGGGTTATAGAGAATGCGTGTGTTTTACGTTTGTCACGCACTGATACAATAACAAACGTTTTGTTTTCGTTTTAAATAACTCTAGGTGTTGTTTACGAATAGCGTTTAATGCATAGTAATAACATTTATTGATCCATAATTAAACAATGGCTGATAGATTGTTATTGTTATAATAAAAAAAAATTAAGGCACATCTTTGTTAATGATGTAAACTAAAATTCTAATTACACAAAAAAATCATTAATTTTTTTTAATCACCTATTATATTAGTGATAACTATTGTAATTTTAATTTAATGCTTAGACAATGTGTACAGATAGACGAAACAAAAAAGGTTTCCATATAAAAATTACTAAGTAACATTCCCATTTCGATAAAAAAACCGCAAATATACAGACAATACAATGATAATAAATGATTCTCTATGGTCATAATTCAGTATTAAAATATTTTCTTTTGGAGTTTTAAAATAATATGACAAGTATTACGTTATTTCAAATAACGAGTTAAAAAACCGGTCGTGTTAGAATTATAACGATATTTCCTATGTTATAACGGAATGACATTAGCATGTATAATTTGTTTTACTTTACCCGTGTAAGCTTTTAATTTGATAAAAAAAAATACTAATCGATGTTGTGAGTGTTCGATATTTAAATAACGTTTTATTTATTGCCAATAATAAAAATGAGTTATGTTTTTTTTTATCTTAAACGTAATTGCCAGACATATTTATTGACGTTGGAAAAAAATAAGTTAAATAAAAAACATATGATTTGTGAGATTGTTCTAATAATAAATAATCACGTTTTAACACGACAGCGCATTAAAAGAGTGTGATCTTTTCAGGGTACAAATGTATGTGTGTCTGTTCCATCAAAACTATTAAATGAGTTTACAGATTATAATTGGTAGGAAATCGTTCGAATCCTTACATCCTCAGTATTAGATTAAATATGAAACTGTATAATTAATTTATACAAATAATCTTCACTAAAGATTTTATGCTGAAAAGATTATACAGTGCTTTAGTTATCGTTAGTATAATTTTAACGAAAAGGATTATTGTGTCTGGCTGAATGTACATTAAAATAATTGCCATGAAAAATATAACAAGTTAATTACTGGACTATAAGATTTCATCGTGGGACAATGATTAGATAGTTTCAGATAAGACGATGTTTTGTTTCGTAGATAAAAGCGAACGGTTTTTTGTTTGCCTCTGCTTTGACGGGTTCAATGACCTTTGTTCAAATAAAAAAAGGATTGCATCTAGAACACGTGGTTTTCATATAAGGATTTTATTTCATACATTTCGAGGATGAAACCAGTATTGCTAAGGTATATTTATATTAAGGTACATTCTAGCTCTCAAAGTTGAGGGTTGATTGAAGATGTAAGGAATGTCTACAGGACAGGACATGACCACTTCAAACTAGATGTGCTGATCTACCAATATTAAGAAATAAATAAATCATGAGCAATCAAATCAGTACGTGTTCTTTCTGCAACACACATATTATCATTGTTGAATGGTGTTTACTAGGCATATATATTATTTGTTTTGAAATATAAAACGGCCTATTTTTTAATTTTATTGCTTAGTAATTTAAAAGGGTACATCTTTTCAATCTAGTTGTATGTACAAACGCATACATTTACATATTTTACATTTAGCCACATCGTATAAATGTAAATTAACTTTTCTTGTCTTAATTATTTCCTTTTCAGCTTCATTGGAGTTTTCATTTCTAACGCCTTATATATTATGTAACACAAAATTCTCTTTTAAATTTGGGAAGCTTCGTTAAAATCGACCAAAAGATTTTTTGGCCACAATTTCATAAAAATTAATATTTCTCGTAAACAACAAAACAAACAAAATCCTTTCATAAGAATTGATCCTGTTTAAGAAATAAAAAGTCTTTGTTTATTTTATTACATAAAGAGTTGTCATAATTTAATTTTCCAAGTAAAACAATTACTATCTAAATTTTTTCATAAATAAAATATAAAACAGAACACCAAATTAAACGGCGCTTAAAAGCCAATACAATAGCATTAATTGTTATTGAGACTGCCTTTGACAGTTACATCATAGGCACGACGAATGCGGTTTCAATTTATATATTAATTAATTAGATGGCATTTAACGTAATCGACCTCACTGATAGCACCGCAACAGCGGTTGATTAGAGCAATCAGCTACAATTGGTACCAAAGGAACCGATGGGTTCGTTGTTTGTTCCACAGTAACCTTTAACAATTGAATAGTAGAAAATTCTTACGAACGGCCAATTAGTTTGCTTATATTATTATAGTTTAATACTTGGTAGGGCCGTGATGGGCCAGTGGTTAGAACGCGTGCATCTAAACCGATGATTTCGGGTTCAAACCCAGGCAAGCACCGCTATATATATGTGCTGAATTTGTTTTTATAATTCATCTCGTGCTCGGCGGTAAAGGAAAACATCGTGAGGAAACTTGCATGCGTCTAATTTCATCGAAATTCTGCCACATGTGCATTCCACCAATCCGCATTGGAATAACGTGGTAGAATATGTTCCAGACCCTCCTTAATGGGAGAGGAGGCCTTAGCCCAGCAGTGGGTAATTTACAGGCTGTTACTTTACTTGGTAGGGATATATCCAAGTCCGTCTGTATAGGTACTAATCGCTTATAATACATTAGTAGTCGTCTGAAACTTCGGTTGCGTTTGAGTGTGTTAGTTGTCATATGTTAGTCAAGAAAGGAGCCTCTGGCCTTACTCGGAGTTCATGATTGCTTCATACCAAATTTCATCGAATTCGGTTCAGCGGTTTGGTCATGCAAGAGACAGACAGACATACGGAGTTACTTTCACATTTATGTCAAATATATAAATATTAGTATATATTAACCATGCGACATATATACCAATAGAATAGATATTTTAATATCATAATATTTTTTTTTAATTGTTAAAATCTAAACTGTTAAATACTTCGTAATAAATTCAACAAAAGTTTTAGTTTAAACTAAGCGGTTAAAACGACCTTGCTATTTAGGGCTAGGTTAGGTGAAAGGCTGTGCCTAACATTGTTGTAGTCGGTCTGAATTAGACATTCCAGCAATATTCCAACTAAGCGTTGGATTACGTCCTTGATGGATTCCAGTCTTGGATAACATTGTTGTCTACGGTTTTGTAATTAGATATTGGATTCTAACCATCAGTCTTGTTGGAATCCAACGTTTGATAAGAATAGTTGGAGCATTCTTGTCAGTATTGTCGAGTCGTTATCTTGGGATACATTTAGCTTACTTATTAGCATAGATAGGTAAAGTATTCCTTCCATATAGATAAGAAATTCTTATATATAATAGTACCTTGTTATTTGCTTATGGCAATACCAACCTGCTATTAGTAAAAAGGTGAGTTTTGATTAAGACATCAGTATATTATACAGTCATTATAAATTCGTAGATACATTATGATGTTAAATAATACACTGATATACTATAACTGCTTTATTTATTTTTTATTAGTGTTATTATAGATATGATAAATCCATAGTTATGTAGTTTTTTTATTTAAATAGCATTTTATTCGTTAGCAGAATGAGACGTACGGGCTCGTATATATAATCTGTACTCATATTATAGACGTGAAAGTAACTCTATCTTTTATCTCCTTGACTTAAACCGTTTAGTATAGTGTTATAAATTATCGGTTCAGTTAATTTAATTCATAAAAATAAAATGTTCAATGTAATGTGTATATAAAATAATCGCAAAGAAATACCTTGATGTTGAAAAATGTAGTAACTACAAACAGTTGTATATATTCATTGATTTGTAATAATTTAGCTTCTTGCCGGTTTATCTCAGTAGAATCTACATTACGAACCGTTGCCTTATCTCAGCTGTATATATAATTAAATACGTCAATATATTATGGCGTTGTAAGACTATATCAATAAAGACTATTGTATATTTTTTTTAAAAGTCAATATTGTTCGATATATACATATGTGTTGTTGATATATGTTTGCATTCCTCAATGTGCTCCTAACCGTGGGATAAGGTTTAATGTTTCCTAGGCTTGTTATAATAATAGTTCTATCACAATACAACAATACGATTGCTTGATGACGTTTTAATATCCAGTGTAGTCGCGGTCTTACATTAGGCCTGACGACCACGGAAGGGACCGCGAGGCGTTATACCGTCACGATCGAGCCTCAAAGTGACGAGAACACAAAAGTCCCAGGTGATTACATTCCTTAAGGTTTTATTTACGTGAAAAAAGGTCTCAACATTAAGTAAACGTCATTTGCAAACAATTATTTATATTATCTATATTTATATTATAAATGTGAAACTCTGTCTTTCTGTCTGTCTGCCTGTCTCTTGCATGACCAAACAGCTGAACAGAATTTGATGAAATTTGGTTTGAAGCAAACTTGAACTTGGAGTTCAAGTTTGCTTCAAAGGACATAGGCAACTTTTTTTGCCTGACACGTGACAACCTAAAACTTGAGCGAAGCCGCTGTCGACTACTAGTATTTAATAATATTCACAATGAACTTTTTATATATATGTATACATATATATATCTTTCTCGTGTATACCGTATAAGGCATTATACATATATGTATGTACTTAACTATGATTTGCACGTTATTTGCATACATAGCTAATGCTGATAAAGATCGAGCGTGTAGCAATTTATACAAAGATTAAAATAATTCGTTCAAGGAATTTAGACCCTTATGTAGTCTAATATACAGGCTATATTTAATCCATGGTATTTTATTGTTTAAATAATCTTTTTCGCAAGTAGGTCATTGTCTGCAATCATTAGAATAATTCCAATCACGTTTTTTGGCGTCTTAATGCTGTTAATACGGTGAATTAAAGCGTGATGGACATTTTTCTAGGAGATTAGTGCTAGAGCTACTCAGACTTAACCGGCTCTGATATTACAGTTCGAATTTCGAATATTAATCTTAAACGTGATCAATAAATAACGATAATTGTTGTAAGACAATTACTTGTAAGCACTCACACATGCGTATGTTATTTCTTACACAAACACAATCGTACAAATATTATGAATGCGAATGTGAGTTCTTTTATGATATAGGTTGGTGGACGAGCAAATGGGTATTTTGATAAGTGGTCACCACCACCCATAGACAATGGCGCTATAAGAAGTAGTAATCATTCTTCACATCGTAAATAAAATGGTATGTCCATCATGCCTGTAGTTACACTGGCTCACTCACCCTTCAAAGCGAAATACAACAATGCCGACTACTGCTTATATAATATATTGAATATAGCGAAACACAGCAACACGGAGTGCTAGTGTTTGCTTGTAGAAGATCTGATATAACTGAAGAGTGTCTCTGTTTGTTTGTTACGCTTTCACCTATAAACTCAGCAACATCGTGAAGTAAAAAGAAGGAAATAAGGTACTTCCCCCTTTACATAGATATGTGTTGGTTAATTTAAATGTCAAAAGCAATGCCATCTATTAACATAAATCAGAACTATGTTCGTTACATGCGCAATTCCATTCATTAAAAGGTGCGTAATCAAGTGTGAACCAATCAAGTGCACGCGCTGTATGATCCATTCATCTTAATGAGAGTGGGCAGCGAACGGGAAGTTGTAGGTGAGATCTTTATCGGAATCACTTAGCACAGCTTTACTAATTCGATTTTTTTTTTGTATTAATATTTATATTAAATGTCGCCAGTATTGTTTTGTATAATTTATAGGGTGGGTAAATGTCTAATGAGGTCAAATCACCGCTGTTCAGACAAATGGTTGCTAATTTAAGAAATATTAGTTGGCATAACTGCAATTGCTTGCGAGTTTGAATGAAACAGAAGTGTTATTGTTGTAGCCTAAGTTATTCCTTATTACATCAGCTGCCAGTAAAAGTCCTGTCAAAATTGGTCCAAACAAACAGACAGACAAAAATTTTAGAAAAAATTATGTAATGTGTACACATAGGTACATATGCATTGAGTAAAAGCGTTTATTCTAATACTACAAACAGATACTCCAACATTGTTATATGTATAGATTGATTATTCCTTATAACACCCATGGGCCACCAAGCTATGACCCTTGTGCCTGTACATATATGCGCTTCAAAGCGGAACACAACATACCTAAGTATTACTGTTTGATGCTCTCTACTATTTAAGAAAAGCTCTTAATTTTAATTTGGTTGTAAAAGCGAGTTGAATAAAGATATGTTTCGTTCTTTATTCATATCATGTACTTTCAGTCCATGATGTATATAAATAATGTATTTTTTTTCGTAACGAGATGAAACATTAATATACTTATTGTATGTGGCGTACAAAATATTAAATCTTCGTTGATGACGAGATGATTTTTATATTTAAGTATGTGTTTTTAATTTCTCGAAAGCTAAGATATAACTGCAGACTGGGTTCGATATTCAATTTTGATTTGTCATACAACAACATATCAGAATGACATGTTTTGACATCCACAATAATATGAACTTTTCATTTCATATTATTATAAAAGGCAGATGTACCGCGCGGAATATTATAGCGAATACGTATTGGTAATACGTCAAAAGAGCTGTCCCCTTATCTATATTATGGACGTATTAACTAAATCTACATTTTGTTGTATAACAAAATATTTAAACATTTTTAATTTACCAAATTTAATTATTAAAACCTATGTCAATTATAAACTTTCGAATTTTCAAAAGATTCGAATTATATCAGAGAGACATTTTTGAAAAAGGAATCTATTTAAGTATTTTCAAATTTCGAAGTCAAATATTAGATCACCAAAGAGTATTTATTGTAAAACGATTGAAATTGAATAACACTGGCAATATTAACACAATGACTATTCGTAATGAATCCATTCATCTCAATATGTGTAGGTGGACGGAGAGGCGCTGATAGCTGGATCTTTATCAAGGGTAGGATGTCATGTCGGAAAACGATGCTGCAAATTACCTCAAAGATTGTTTGACTTTTGTACCCAATTGCTATATGCGATTCCTTTCCATATCCCTGTTTATTAATAGGTTTCTTTAAATAATATCATCACCGACATTTCAAGAGGATGGTTGAGAAAAGTATGAAAGATTCTTATTATTCTGGAAATGGGCGAGACAGGCCACTGTGAAATGAGGTTTTATAAGTGGAATTAATTGAATATTAATTTCACTAAATAAGCGATGGCAGCCAATAATATGTAATAAGCGCTTTTGTTGTTATTAGTACATATAATTGAATATAAATCTGAGTTATAGACACACACACACATTCACAGCGTTTTTCCAATTAGTGCAGAAATGCTTGTCCATGTATCAATACAGTAGCTTGTACATCAATACAGTTTATTCAATCTTTATTGTTTGATCAGTACCGCATTTAGTCTTAAACGTTTGCAAAAATTTAATGCAAAAAATTACGGCCTTTTTATGACAGTGTTTACTTATCATAAACACAAAAAGGTTTTATTCCCCTTTGTGTTTTTGATCTTTTAATGCACGGTTTAATATTTTTTATACTGGCAAATAAATCGTTTGACATTATAAATATCGGTTTGTTTTTGTATATGGCAAACTGTGTTATTGAATGAATGGATAAGACCGACAAAAGAAGTATAATAGTATGCTATGTTCTATTAAAGATGTAGTTTTTAGGAATTTGCACAGTCAGGGTAATGAAAAAAGTTCGTCACCTTAAGATAAATTTTCGTGTGCTCAGTATGACCGATAGTCTGCTTTACCGATCGAGAATGACATATTGCGTCGCAATGATTTATGTTTAGATTCAAAAGGTAATAAGAGTTTAAAACTAGATAAAGGAATAAATTTGAAAACTGACGAAGGTTTTCTTACTCTGACTGAACATTAAATGAAAATATGACAGCCTCACAAATCTCTAAAGATTAGACATGTTTTTGATTAAATCTTTTCCATACATTGAGAAATTTAGTCTACTCGTGTAATAAATATTTTCCGTTACGAATATTCTCAATAAGATAAATATTTTCCACACTTTGGTGACCCAATTGGCACGGATACAATGTTCCTAGAATCTCTACAACATAATTGTTGAAATATTGGCATTCAGTTGTTTTACGAAAATATAGGCTGAAGAGAAACTTGCAAGTTAATGAAATTTTGTTAAATTGATTTAATTAATGATGTTTTTATGTACACATAGAGATTTGAATATTTAACGGTCTGTTTCTTAAAGATTTAAAAAGATTTAGAATTCCAATCAATACTTCTAACAAAACAAAAGCCTGTAAATTTCCCATTGCTGGGTTAAGGCCTCCTCTCCCTATGAGGAGAACGTTCGGAACATATTCCACCACGCTGTTCCAATGCGGGTTGGTAGAATACACTTGTGGTAGAATTTATTTGAAATTAGACACATGCAGGTTTCCTCACGATGTTTTCCTTCACCACCGAGCACGAGATGAATTATAAACACAAATTAAGCACTTGAATATTTAGTTAAGGTACTGTGCGATCTCGGCTTACAAAACACCAAGTTAACGCCAATTATGGAAATTAGACAAAAACAGGTCTGTTCTAAATTGGACGTTTAAATATTTGACTTTTTTTAAATAACGTCTTAATAACGTATGTTATCGTGTGAACTGGTGAAGCGTGATCGATTCAATCAGCATGTCAATTGATCCGTGCATTGCACTCTGTAAGTGGCTGTGCACTTGCCGATGAGTGCAGTTAGTGCAGATTAAACTAGTTCGTTGATTAGGATTCGGATGGCAACATCCATACTACTGACAGTCTATTCAATCCTTTTGTCAATGCATACGTAACTATACAGTACGGAATTGTGTGATTGAGAAATTAGGTTGAACGGATAGTTTTGTATACTTCCATGGTAATTTGCGATTTGAACAATTTTCATTTTGAACATTTTCCATGATTTGCAGTACATCTAAATTGGAATACTTAAGATTTTGACTATTCGTATTAGAAGGTCGTAGGTTTTGGTAATAAAAAGTAGTCTATGCCTTTTTCATAAAATCAAATCAAATCAATTTTATTCAAGTAAACTTCACAATAAAGCGTTTTTGAATCGTCAATATTTAAATACTACCCCCGTTTCGGAAAGCAGTTTCTAGTGAGAGGAAATCGTAAGAAACTCGCATAGTTACTTTTTTCCTATAAACAAATTTGATGATCAAGGGAGTTCAAGCTTGCTTCATACTGAATAGTAACTATCTTTGATTCAGCTTAAATTGGTGTCTTGATTTATACATTAACTTCTATACGTTGCTTTACTAATTCAATATAGATATTATTACACAAGTTTCAAAATGATGCAAATTACAGAATTTAACTTCAATATTTAACAATAATATTGTTTATTACAATTTTCGCACCGTACTGTACAATACACTGCAAGTGTGCGTACTAAGTGCATTACCCGCTGCTACTTTTAAACATCCCATTAAAGGAGCCCTTTACAAGAGCATCGGTTAAGGAAGCGGTCACACTACTTGATTTATCGTGCCAAATATTACCAGTTTCAGTTATGCGGTCATAACTTTCGGTGTATATGGACGAACCAGATTTTATTCACTGGCATGAGTTCATATGTCTCTTAAAAGTTCCATATTGTGTAGGATTATTTTTTGGTGTTGTCTGATGATAACTGATTGTAGAATCTTAGACGTAATGTCTCTGATTATGAATTTCCTTCTAAGTATTCTTTTATTATTAATTTATATACTTTATAGGTTGGGTACTACAAATTGAGGTCAAATGACCCCTTTTCAAGTTAAAGATTTAACTTATACTAGAGGTCCAATAAAAAATAACTTATTGAAGCTACATAAGTGTCAGGCGATCATTGTTGGTAGTTCGCGTATCATTTCCAAGTGTTCTTCTTTGCCAAATATCGTGTTTAATAACAATATCATACCTTACTCTCAAAATGTTAAAGATCTCTGACTGCACATTGATTCAACTTTGAGCTGGAAGGTGCACATTAATGAAGTTAGTCGCTCTGTCACCGCTACCTTAAGGTGTCTCAATAGATTTAGAAATTTTCTCCCTATTAAAACCAAAGTTTTGCTAGTGCAAGCCCTTATATATCCGATCATCGATTACGCTGATGTGTGTTATGTCAATCTCACCGAAATTTTTTTAAATAAACTCGATCGCCTCATAAATAATTCCCTGCGTTTCATCTTCTGCCTTCGAAAATTCGACCACATTTCCCATTGTCGAGCCGAACTCAAATGGCTCCCTATCCGCCAACGCAGGGATTTACGGCTACTGTGTACTCTTTTTTCTATTCTTTTTGACCCTCTTTCCCCTGATTACTTAAAAGATAAATTCAAATTTCTCTCTGACAATCACGATCGACAGCTACGCTCTATTGATTCTCTCCTTCTCTCTTTTCCCTGTCACTTCTCTGGTTTCGTAACTAACGCTTTCTCTGTCCAAGCTGTCAGATTATGGAATAAACTTCCGGTAGAAATTAGAAAGGCTCCTACTAAGACATTCTTCAAGCGTCGTTTACAGGATCATCTTATTAAAAACCTCTCTTAATTTTCTCTTTTTTTTTCTCACTACGCTGTGTTTTTATAATTTCTATTACAACTCTGTTATTTTATATCATGTATGTATATATAGTTATAAATGTGTATTCTTATGCATATATACAATATTACCTCTATGTTCTTGTTTTATTATTATTACTATCGTATTTATTATAAAATTTATTGTTACCGCCTTCATGACTTTCTGTTTGGCCTAAAGGTTGACTGGTAGAGAATGCCTTCAGGCATTAAGTCCGCCTTTTGTCACAACTTATGTTGTTGGTCAATAAAGAATTTTAAATAAAATAAATAAGTGGACTCTGGGCTAGCTCCACTGAGCCAGCCCACGGAACTAGCTATTTATGGTCACAGATTACGTGTTAAGTTACAAAGTCTTAATACTCATATACATATTTAATATAATTGCGACTTTACACTTGACTGATGTACTTCTTTTGTTCAAGCTTACTTCATACCAAAATTTGTCTAAGGCCATATCACTGTAAAATGTTATCTAAATCCGAACAGCATGTTTTCCTGAAAGAGTGACAAACATACATAAATCCATCCTCACAAAATTTTGCATTTATAATATTAGTATATAAGTATGTATTTAGTTTGTGTGTTTTGATGATACATCTAGCGTAATTTAAAAAGTATTCTAGATGTATTCTCGAAAGTAGGTCCATAATTGAATACTTAAAACGTTACACAACTTTCGTTGCATCACTGAAGCACTTATACGTAATTGGAGAACGGTGAGAAAAACAATTGTCTCGAGATGCGTTCGAGTTGATATATGTAGCTCAAAATGTACGAATCAAAATCAAAATATACTTTATTCAAGTAGCCTTTTACGAGCACTTTTGAATCGTCATTTAACAACTATATTGAGTGAAGCTACCACCGGTAAAGTAGATTCTACCGAGAAGAACCGGCAAGAAATTCAGTTATTACTCTTTTTTAGCATTAAAATACAGTCAAGTTAGTTAAATTATTATATATTTGTGTGTAAATTACGGGACGGTAGACAGCTGACATTTGGTTTTTTTTTTTTAATTATAAAGGCAAATAAAGAGGCACGTAAATATATTTTCCTCAGTGCGTTGTCTCATTCACCCTTTTCATTAGAATACAGCAATATAAATTAGAGGCATTTGTCGGTAGAATAGCAGGACACTTCATATATGTGCGGTAATCATGAAGTCTGAAGGACCAACTCATATGTTCCTAAGACTTTATTATAAAGATTTTTTATGCAGAAAACACATTCAATTTATTTTGACTCGACCTGGGATTCAAACCACCAAAATCTGGAGCCTATTAAAATAACCAATGGACCAGTGGGGTATTTATTATTATTATTACATATTACTATTCACGATTGTTGACGTTTCGATCGTGACAGCACGAAGCGTAATAGCTGACGTGACTAAAATACACTTGATATTGTCTCCGTTCTAAAACGTAAGCAAATATTAATTGAATTAATCGCAGTTTAATTATGTCGTTATGATTAAAACTATTGTTTTGTAGTTATGACATTTTGATACTATGTCTGGTTAAATATTATTAAATACAATTTGTGTTTACTTATACGGATAAGCAATATCACTTAAAATAATAATAATGATTCTATAATGTATTTGTTATCATAATAACACCTAATGATTCAATTTAAAATGCTAAGTAAATTGAGGAATTAATTTAAAATCACAAAATCAGGTTCACACTCAAAGTATCAATTTAATTCACGTATGAAAGGGAAATTTAATTTGGCTAGGTTTAATGGGATTAGAATATTAAATAAATTTTAAGCAATTCTTTCCTTCCCTTTAGATAATGTATGTGGTTAGCATGAGAGCATTTTATGAGAGATTTACGAGGATATAAAATTGTTGTATATGTGTGATATGTATGCTAATAATAATTTATAAATTATAACGACGATCTCTTATCGATTATCTTTGCTTAATACTCAATATATTATTGAAACAATGACTGAGTTATTATGAATTCTAGAAGCAATCTGTTTATATAAAAGCGAAATACCACTTACTGATTTATCACGATATCTTAGGAACTGTAACATCTACAAACTTGAAAATTATCAGGTAGGTTAGTCAGTTTCGGTATATACGAAACTACACCCCCAAGGGGGTAAAACGTGGTTTAGAAATGGGAAAAACCGATTCAGCTAGTCCAGTATAAAAAGCGTTGTGGTCGAATGACAATTGACAGATTAATAAAAAAATTCACTCCCACATATATGACTGAATTGGCTGAAGTTTTAGCTGAATGAAGATGTCAGCTTAAGATTGATAAGATTATCGATTTCAACAAAGGAAAATATATAAATGTTACTTGCTAAATAATTCGAGTAAAGATACTACTTGAGATAGAAGTAAAGATAGACAGAGAGGTAATGATATAAAAGAAATGTTCACACGTAAGGTCGTTTTACCAATTACATTAAATAGATATTATACTCAAATTCAAATTCAAATTCAAATAACTTTATTCAATATGGAAGCATTACACTTTCTTATTGATGGTCAATTGAAACACTACCACCGGTTCGGAAAAGAAAATACCCTGACCTGAGAAGAACCGGCGAAAGAAACTCAGCGGGTTTTTTTTTTTTTTTTTTTTATTTGTCTCATATATTATTTAAACAATTTAGTATGAAATGAAATAGCCAGGATATATATATATAATACTTAAATATCATCTCGTTAGGCACGCACACCGCGCGCCCAATTTTATACATCTTATTTTCCCGCGCTTTCGCGATGTGTGTCACTCGAGATGACAGATACAAAAATACACAGATAAAATATATTCATGCAGTAACAGCCTGTAAATTTCCCACTGCTGGGCTAAGGACGCCTCATCCATTAAGGAGAAGGTTCGCAACATATTCCACCACGCTGTTCCAATGTTGGTTGGTGGAATGCACGTGAGGCAGAATTTGTATGTAATTAGACAGTTTAGCAGGTTTCCTCGTCCCCGAGCACGAGATGAATTATAAACAGAAATTAAGCATATATTGCCTGGGTTTAAACCCGCAATCATCGGTTATGATGCTCGCGTTTAAACCACTGGGCCATCTCAGCTCTTAAATATATTTGTATAAAACATAAATCACACTATAGGAACAAAGCCAAATTCTTGCATCAAAACTAACAATGTTTCAATAAATTTTAATGATATTTCTTTGCACAATATAGAACTAAGACAAATATTTACAAAGATAAGAGACAAACAGCGTTCATTGAGTCATCACGAAATATTTGTTAACGACCTAGTTTTGAATTACCAACTCAAATCGTCAGTCCGTTAGATAAAGTTTCATTTCCCCGATAAGTTCCTCATACTTCCGATCTACAAATAATTTGGCAACGACCTTAGCTCCGAAATAGTTGACTATAAATACGCTAGATCGGTCTGCTGTCTATTTGCCCTGGTTCATTCACCTTGTGAGACTTCGCAATTTGGTAACGTTATAGATTTATTATGACGTTTATTGGCATGAGAGTTTGAACTTTACATATGCGACTCTTTTACATTTGATGGTATAACATATACCCTATATATTAACTTGTGATTGTAGAACTTATGTGTTTGAATTCAACAAAACTTTATGTTGTTGCATGAAGGTTTTGTGAGCTTTTTTGTGTCATGAATCGAAAATATGGATCGATTCTAGTGTATATATATTTGTTTGTTTTGTTAATACAATCCATTTATTATCATGCTTAAAAAGAACAATGATTGATACATTTCTGAACAGACTTCTCTCCTAATCTTTGACAATATTCCAAATATCATTCAAAACTGTTTTGTTTAGAAAAGAAAGCTGAAATTTGTGCCACCATTTGTATTGTATGCGTATCGCATAATATACGTTAAGAAAGGTTTTTGGAAATTTCATTTTTATGGGGATAAATGTGTAAAGGTAACTTTGTGTCTACCCATTCGAAGTGGCGACTGGTAGTCACTTGGGAAAGTGTTTGAATGTCTTTTAATGAAAGGACAAGCAATCTTTACCTTTAGTTGCTTTTAATTAAACTGTATTTTTTTTATTTATATATTTTCTTTATATTTTCAGATGAGCGGGACGCGATACAGAAGAAGACGTTCACGAAATGGGTCAACAAACATCTTAAAAAGGTAACACTTGCTACTTTGTCCATGAATAATATCAGTATTTGCTTATGGTTTTAAAAGAAGTTTTCATATCCTCATTCGATATTTGAACTAATAAATAAATCTATTGACCAATCACCAACTCGATATCAGAAACGTTATCTAAAAGAGAAATTTGATTAGATTGGAAAACTTCATAGATGGTACGTAATATGTACACATTATTATATTGTTCGATATTGTCATAAAGATAATAATATCGATAAATATTTGACTACAGCAACGAAACAAAAAAAAATATACTTTTTCAATGCTGATTATGCTGAGTTTCTTTCGCCGGTTCTTCTCAGGTCAGGGTATTTTCTTTTCCGAACCGGTGGTTCTGTTTCAATTGACCATCAGTATGAAAGTGTTATACTACTATATTGAATAAATCAATTTGAGTTTGAGTTTGAACAATTACTCAGGCAATTTTATTCGGAAATGATTCAGCGAAATATAAAGTTCTTTAAAGTACAAGGGAAAGTTCTGTTCAACCGTTCGCCCATAAATTATTTACATAAACATATGGACGCAAATATTTAAACGTTCTGGCGCCATGATATCATCTCAGCGGTAACGACATGATCAAGATGGCTACTTAACCAACTTAGTTGTAACGTACTCACCATTCGCCATAATTCCGATTCAATTATGATCGGTATCTTGTATTTGTTACTCGTTTATCTTATCTTTAATATGTATATATTAATACGATATATTATGGAATTGTGAGAATTAAAACGTATCATTATATTCGTGATGTGTTTGCACAAAAAAAAAAAATATTCGAATTTTGTCAGCAAAAGAATGGGTATTTGTCAATAGGATCTTTGTGTCTGTGTTTGCCCGTAGTTACTACTGGATTATTAGATATTCTACCACCAAAAATCAATACTTGGTATTGTACTTACGTTACGGTTTGGAGGATGAATGAGCCAGGGACATAACATTTTAATTCCCAAGCTTGATTTCACAGTGGCGGTCGAAGGAATGGTTAATTATTTCTTACAGCGCTTATGTGTATGGGTGTTGGTGACTACTTACCATAACCTATTTGATCGTCCGCCTACATACGTCATAAAATACATTAGTTCTTGAATAGTAGTTCCATAATAGAAGTAATATTATTATAATTTTTCGTTGTCGATTTTAACCATTTGATCGACTCGGGGCTTGAAAACTTTGGGAAACCCTATAAGTTATCCATTTGACAATAGGCAGTAAAATGTTTTATTTACGTAAATAAAATCTGGTCTATAGTTGCTCAATCAAAATCTGAACCATATAAATCACTATTTTCAGACTAAAGTGAAATATTTTACAAATCAATACTTTTCATCGTAAGATTTAATTGATATCCTTCGTTGGTAACTCAAATGATTTCTTGGTTGGCATTCAATGACATCATCATACCTCGTACGAACCTCGAATCATCATTGATGTCTATAGAATTCCCCAACATTTCCCCTGTTTTGTAATAGAATCGTGTGCGATAGATTGACAGCGTTGACATTACTGTCAAACAAAATTTATTAATGTCATGATGATCGTGAATTGACTCGTGAGCGTAGAATATTGATGAGACAAAAAGATCCTAACTGATATTATATATTCGAAAGTGAGTTTGTTTGTTTGTTACGCTTTTACTTCTAAATTACTCAACGGATCAGTGTGAAATTTTGCGTATACTTTGTCAGGGCTACAGAGAATATCTAGCACCTGCCCCTCCCGAGGTGGAAACTAGTAGTTTCTAATTATCTTCTTTCTCAATCTTAAGGGATCGTGAAAAATAAAAAACATGGGCAATTTAATGATGTAAAACTCAATTGACTTGTATGGTTCGTAAAAGCGAGCTGTCATACTATAAAATTGTTTTTCTTATTTGTTAAATTGCATTTCAATCAATGTCTGTTTACGAAGCATCCAAAGTCTCAAGGTGGAATGGACAAAAGCTGATTCGAGTAAATAATGGATTCCTTTGTCCAATATTTGTAAATATATTTGATTCATAACGCTTTGTTGGTCGCTCTGTTACGGTCCATTACAAATGTGATTCCTCTTTCCACTGTAAACATTAATACCGAACACCTTTAAACGTCACAATTCATATTAAATTTATTTTGTTTTTTCTTCTTATGAAATGGGTAGACAGACGAGTAAAAAGGCCATATAGTGGCAAGTGACTACGTATCGGTATTGGATTTGTAAGACATAAACCATCGCTTACATTGTCAAACACTACCAACCTTGGGAACCAAAATGATAAGTGCGTTGTGCCAGAATTTAGACTGGCTTGCTCACCCTGCAAACCAGATCGTAGGTGGTACATACCCAGACAGACTTCTACAAAGACCACTTGGTGGTACCTAATCAGTACAGATGTCAACCGTGAATACCAAAATAAGATATTCAGAATAAATGCAAATTCGTTCTATGCAAGTGCCATATCACGATGAAATCCGGTTTCTTAAAATTTATTTCAAAACTCTTATTGAATTGGTTCATATTTCATATCCTTTAGAGTTAAAGCAACTGTATTAACAACATGTGCGTTAATAACAAAGATTTTGTTTATAAATGATTCAGACAAAGGTTTCTTTATCCTGTGAAAGTAAGGATGTGGTATGTCCGTTATGGGATGTGTGATTTTCTTTAATGGTCGATGGGTAATGTATAAAGTATGTTGCTTTGCTGATTTAAGATATTTTCATTCGATTGTTTTGTTACATTAACGCACATCTGCCCAAGAGTTACGACACACTGGAAAAATACTTCCATAATTGAAAACAACAACTTCAATTTATAATACGGGACAATTATTATACAAAAACGATTGAATATGAGTCCTTTTTTGGCGTTTAAATTCAAATGTTACAGATAATTTTTTGAACGTTTTGAGAAATTCCAAAGCATAATGTGTTTTAAAATAATTGTCAATTAGGTAACAATCATGACTAGCCCATTGAAAATGCAAGTATGCAAATGAGACCAATCGAATTCCCATTCTTACAGTATCGTATATCAACATCTTGCTTAAGACCCACACAAAGGATGACGAAGGCTTTCGATGACGCACGTTCCAGGCATCTCAGGATGTTTTGGTTACATGACCCGGCTTACTCATGGAGATAATACTCAACGTGCATTTCGTTGTGAGTTGGGAAATGCATGTGACAAGATGTTTTAAATTAATGTCGGAGAGGATTATAGGACTTATTGGTCATCTGTTATAAATCAGATTTCTCTTGAGAGAAGTAAGCAGAAAAGTATTTAGGTGTTGAAATCTTTGAAGTATTTTTGTAATCGGATTTATTTGGTATTGTAAGTAAAATGATATACACCAAGCTTGTTTACGTTGTTCATTCGTATATTTGAGAAATATTACAATAACCGTTTGCATATTTTACCAGCCCTTCTAAAAGTATCCGAAATAAACCAATTTAATAAAGTGAAAAACTGTTCATTCAATTTCTATAGATATTAGAAACAATTGACAGCGAATGCCACTAATTTCAATAATGACGTAACTGAATTTCAATAAAGTGGGTGGTGTTTTAATTTGTGATAGACCACGTGCGACGTTTCAACACCATATCTGGTAGCAGATCACAATGACACGATAGTCGCCCACAGACTATTGGCCAAATACTGGCCCACGTTTGAAAGAATATCCTTATATTGCAATGCTCTGTTACTACACGATCAAATAATTTTAACTAGAGAGTCTTAATCCGATCCATGGCGTTTTATTAAATATTACAAATTAATGTTTTTAGAGATAACGCTGTCTGCGTTGCTAGTTTTGATGTTGGATAAAATTTCTTACTCATTGAACATAGATTATTCCCCTCTCTTTCTATCTTTTGTTTTTCATTTTACTTGCGATAAAGACAAAACAAAATCGAGTTCTTTTTCTGAATCTTTAGCAACCTTTAAAGTAATTAAAAATATAATATAAAATTACTATGAATAGTTTGAAGAGTAGGAGTAGGAGTAGATCTTTGTCCAAAAAACTACATTGGACTGCGATAGATTCAGTAGATAGATAGGTGAATAATCTTCACTGTGAATAGTATATAAATATAATTCGATTAACTTCTGAATGCATCACTAGTCCTATGCAAGCAAATAAAAATTATCGCCCTCTTAAGGCATTATGATATAACTCAAAGAGAGAAATTAATCATCAGTTTAATGTTATGTTATCTGAGAGCATGTCTGATGAGATTTGTACGGTGATCAAAACTAGAATAATGTATTTCAATTTCATCCTTAGGATGCACAACATAAGTACTTAAATCCAATAAAATAATTTGGTGTATGCTGTACTAATGGCAGTTATTAATCATATACAATGAGTCATGGACATTCCTGCGCGGTAATCCTGTTTCTCGACCGTTAGATAAACTGAACGACGTCAAGGTATCTTGCAATTTTAGGTCTTATGTGGTCGGAAGTAAAGTTTAAAAGATATATTATTCTTAGTGATACAAATGTATGAAGTCCTTTATGTAAAATCTTAATCAAAAAGCTCATTACGAGCGATACAAATGTAATCATCTAATTCTGTTCGAATGGATTAATTGATTTTCGAATTAAATATATCATATTATGTTTGTAACAAATAGGCGTCGTTGTCGTATGTTTGTTAATTTGTACATATTATTGTGTATACTACTAGAGTTGTCTAAAATTAAAGGCATCAGCAGTCTCTTCTGTTCAAAATATTTTACGACTTAGACATAATTAACTAATGTCTTTCCATTTTGTATTATTAATGCGATAGTCTGATTATGGTTTTATATAAAAAAATACCGCTCTAATATTATCCAGGAAAGCAATAACGAGATGATTATTACCAACTCAACAAAAACTGTTTTTAATGAGATGAGAAAGTCCAAAGAGTTCGGACAAAACACGTGTATTAATAACATTAATCTGCAGCAAAACCATAAGCAAATATGTGTGTTCTATCTAAGCAAATAAGCAATGTATTTAGTCTTATTAATGTAAAGAAAAATTTCCATTTGTTTGATTTCTCATCGCTGTTCATTCGGACTGGGAGCAGCATTGGAAGTATCTGAAGGTGTGTACATACGCTTGTTAGTTTCAGCATTATCAGTTTGTAGTTAGCCATCATTTGTAGCTATGTCCTCATCATTATCTCCCTCTGATACATTTGTTTTTATTTTATTTTATATGATATATTTTATATTGAATTTTTTTTTTTTTCATTTTCTTCGTGTATATTTTGGGATTTCACAGTGATGTCATATTTGATGATCTATCGTTACTTTGATGAGTTGACGCTTACATCATCATATATATATTTATTCAGCATGGATAATTTCTTTTTTAGTTCATTTTGGATTATCATGTGTATAATTTTGTCGTAATCGTATTTATTTGTCCTTATATTTGTATAATATCTTTGGTACGTTTACGTATAATGTATTTGTTACGGGTATGCAAATATTAGACTTAGTTAGTCATATATTTGTATCCATTACATCAACTAGTTATTGTATTTAGCTCGATGTAATAATAGGATATATTTTATTAGGAATATTTGTTTTGAAATATTGTACCTTAAGATTTAGCGAAAACATTAATAACAGACCCTAATTCTACAAATGAGTTTCGAAAAAGATAGAAAATCTTTAGAATTTTATGATTAGATTCATTTGCGTATCTTATCCAGGTTTTTGCATATTTCACGCTGCACGGACAGACATACACACGTCTACACGTGTGTGAGATTGTCAATAATCAACCATGTTGTCCGCCCCAACAAGTAAGTTGTGATTGAGAACGTTTCGATGTTGTTTTTTTTTTGGTAGATGATCAAGACTCCTTAAAAAATATCCAAATATGATTCATGTACTTCGTTTTTTTTTGGCTTTCTTTTTGGCATACAAAGTAACTGGATTGTCGTAAGTTACATGCTTTTTTTTGGAGTCGAACACGCCTGTTTTATGTTCTAGATTTGTTGTTGCTGCATTATATTTAGTTCAATAACATTTTAAGTTATGCTATTTTAATACTTTCATTAGCATGATTTTAGTCTGAAATAGCGATTGTCTTCATCTAAAGCTTCTTATTTATTTTGGTTTCTAAATTGTTTGTTGTTTTTATTTGTTGTTGTTTATTACATAGATATGATAATAATTTCCGAACTGCTCATAGATTCGGACCAGACTATATATAAGTCTTCTGTTATAGGAATATGATTGTTATCATTAGCTTCAATTGAAAGTAAATTATTAATAATATATGCACCTAATTTTGCATCAACAAAAGATGCTTGATGTTCCTCATTCCGAATTACATTTTTAACTATTAAAATGTCTTGTTTCGTTTTTTTTTTAGTCACGTGATATCAGTGTTATTTTTATTTTAGTCTGCGTGTTGTTTAACTTTGGACTAATTCAGATATTAACAGTTCGACGTTCCTGAATTGCCGAATAACCTATTACTAAATAACGTTCATTTGTTTTGTTTTTGTGATTAATTTTGTACCTTTTGTTGCATGAGCGTTGTTTTGTAGTTGAAATTGTATATACTAATTTAATAATTAAATAAAAGATAATGTCTGAGGATGTGTCTAAGTGGATCGTTTGATCTGATACTCTCAAGTTATATCCACGAATGTGACACAACCAAGTATATGTTTAGTAAGAATGTTTGAAGTAGTTTTCTTGATTGACGACATATATGTAGTCGTAGTAATGTAGAGGAACTTGTTTTAAAAATGTTGTTACCCTTTTTGGTATTTGATGGAAATTCTTTAATGAAAAACAAATTATTCAAATGAATCAATTCGCAAAGAATAAGAAAATTTACATTTTTGCTTTATAAAAACAAAAGCTCAGATCTGACATCAGTCAGGTTTTGATTTTGACACAGAAATTGCAGCATTTTAAAATTTTTCGTATTTCCAGGTGAACCGTCACGTGAATGATCTGTTCGAAGACCTTCGAGATGGCCTCAATCTCATCTCACTGCTGGAGGTGCTATCTGGCGAACACCTCGTAAGTATACGTTTACTAATCCAATAAATAGATTTCATGAATGATTATTCGTATTTGTCTAATATTTGTCATTGAAGATATGATATAATTAAATCTTCTCTCTTAATCAAGAGCTATAATTCTCGGAATATTATTTCAAGGAAAATCTCTCGAGACCGTTTGTCTGTCTAAAAGTGTTAATATAGCGTATTCCCTAACCAGCTCTGATAGTATTTCAAAATACGAAGTTACATCTAAGTATATACATATATATCTTATATGGTGCTGGTTAGAGAATGTTCAAATATAGTGGAGTAATCAGTAGGATTTTGCTAATTTAAAAAATTGACAAAATTGACAATGATTCCAATTTGATTAATTTTATTTTTTAACATTAATATAAACAGCAATTCCAATTTCTTGTATTGAACTATTGTTTATTGTATACTTAGAATTTCAATCCAGTTTCATTCACCTAAATTTAAACCTTTTAAAACATAAGTTAGGTGTTTTTGTTAGCAAACAAGAGCCTATGAATTACAATATTCAACTAAAAACATTGAATTTATAACGACTCTGGAAAAATACTATAGTATCCTTGGTGTATACAAGTCTTTTTCTTTTCTCATTAATATGATCAATAACGTTGTAGTTTTTGCGTTTGTTTACTCGATAAAACGTTTTACACGAGTCAATAAGTTATGTTAATGTTAAAATAATAATACACTGTTTCTACTAGACTACTGTAGAGAGACAATTATCATATAAGTATACTAGCGATGCCCCCGGCTTCGCACGGGTGCATTGCCATGACATCTCAGTAGAAACTTCAAAAATTATCAGAGTTTATTTACTATATTACCTTCCTCTGGAATCACTCTATATATTAAATGAAAACCTCATCTAAATTCGTTGCGTTATTTTAAAGATCTCAACATACATAGGGATATACAGCGATAAGCGACTTTGTTTTATACTAAGTAAATTAAAACAAAAAAAAAACTAAACTTTACTATACTGTGTAATTATTAACAAATATGCAACTGTTAAGATAACTTTTGACGTTGTTGTTTGGAATGCTTTAAGAAACACGATTTCGAAAAAGGAAACGATTTTTTTAATTCGTTTAAATGTGAAAATGGAAAGATTTCTGATCCCACACGTGAAATGGTTAGGGTATACATCTGTTCTGAAAATTGATCATTTTAATATCCTCGAAAGAGTTACCAATACGTATTAACCTTTTACAATTAATTATCGAATTCCCGATAGTATCCAATCAAGTAACAGCTGGTTAAGTTAACAGCCTAGTAAATAGCGAACGTAATATATTAAAGCAGGTGTGCCGGGGAAGCGATACCGCTATCACCCTTCCACAGATGTATCGGGGTTAATGTAGGCTAAGGACTTTAATGATATTAACGTTATGAGTTGAATTGAAAATTTAGTTAGCTAGTTAATCATTTAATCATATGACAAAAGACTTAAGGAAATAATTATAAATACGGTTAAAGGCAAAAGTAAAGAACTACCATTAATAGGTTGTCCTCATTATCATTACATGGTATAAAACAAAGTCGCTTACCGCTGTCTGTCTGCTGATTTTGATGGGATTTATTCAATAGAGTGATTCGAGAGGAAGGTTTTTGTACATAATGCATGGACAGTATAGTAAGGAAAATCTGACATTTTTAGAAGTTTCTAATGTGATGTCGTAAATAAACAAATTGTGTAGTATATTTATTATCAGCATTGCACCCGTGCGAAGCCGGGCGGATCGCTAGTTCTTTAATAAGACCAAGACAAGGCTGTCTCAGGTATTAGAGATTGCCTTTTATTTCGGAATTTGAGCTAGGTGAGAGATCTGTTCTTTGATCATTCCAAGCATAAATTATATTATCATATTATTTAAAAGTTTTGATAGTTTTTGAAAATAACACAGATAATTAAAATTGTTTGTTTAAATTATTTAGATATGTTCTATTGTATATTCAAATGTATCTCAACACGCATTTATAAACGAACGTGTGTCAAACAATGAAACTTGGCACTCCGTACCGACTTTCATACATTGTCCAAACTCGCAAATCATGAACTTTTAAACGTGCATACATAAGTACATCAGCTGATCACGTTTGCAATACGTCTTGTTTCTTTTTGCAATGTCGATCAATACAAAGAAGAATAGTCGTATGATCATTCCCTTATATAGGTGGTATTATATTTTGGTTAATAAATACATCATTAAGTTTCAAATAGAGAGAGTGTAGCTGAAGATTTCCATGAATAAAGCACTTACTCCGGTTTTAAATATTTAAAAATTGAACGCTTAACTTATTTATGACTTTTTTTTATTAATCGAGCAAAAGTAAATGTTAATAAATTCTTTTTGCATATTTCTAACAAATTCAGCATTTTCTATAAAAGCTATAGAGAAGATATAACTTATATAAATATAGCTTTAAACTGTTTTGTGTAGTTTATAATTAAATTTAATCGACTACGTGGTCATGAAGTATCTGTCATTCACACTAAAGGCTTTGTTTTTCATCAGCAATAATTACCAATTAAAGATTAAAAAAAAAAAGAAATACTCCAGGTTTAACAATTAGTTAGAATTAAATTAATGAAATTAAAATATAAGTAAGTATAATCATGAAATGAATATTTTATTAGGGAGATATATTCTAATTCAAATATAGTGTAATATATGTATGTGAGCTACACAATTACACATAACATTGATTGCTAGTGGGGCATAAATAATCCTAGTACTTACACGTTCTGAGCTAATGTGATTGATTGTAGCGTTTATTGAAACCGATTATTTCTAGATTGCTATCATTATACGTTAATGTCCAAGCTGATGTACATAACTATATAAATAACACGATACAAAAGAGATGAGGTGTCTCAGTAGTTAGAATATATGACTCTTTAACGAACTATGGTTTCAAAATCTAGATATCGCCAGATCATCAGTCGCTTAATTTGTGTTTATGATTTATGATCTGTGGTAAAGGAAAGCGTCATTAGGTAGTCTGTATAGTTAGGATAAAAACCTACCAGATATGTATGTATCCAGCATTGAAGCAAGTTGAGGGAATAAGCTACAATCCTCTTGAATCAAGGAGAAGAAGATCTCAGCTCTGTGTCAATAACACTTTGTCACTTTTTTATAAAAAATTTGGTACTATATTGAGACCAAGCTTCGATGTTATTGTATTACATCGTAAACAATGAAATATATTATTTGTTATTATAATAGTTACGGCCTTTGGTATTTTATATTTTTTTTCTAAACTGGCAATAACAATTTGATTTAATTGCAACGGAAATACAATACGAAAAACGTTAACATAAATGACTGTATATTAAATCATATAGTCATCCTTGAACCTGTGACATTTATTATATGTATATATGTATATGCTTTTGTATAGGCCTGTCTTGTTAGGAACACCCACTAATCACAGCAACGACTGTTAGCAGTACTTAGTATTGTTGTATTCCGATTCGAAGGTTGAGTAAGTACAGGCACAAGGGACATAGCATCTTAGCTCCTTGGGTTGGTTGCGTATTGGCGTTGAAAAGAATGTTAAATATTTCTAACAACGCCTATGGATGCTGCTATCTTACCATCAGATAACATCGCCTCCTGATATAATGAAGTTAAAAGAAATGTCTAGTCTATATAGTAATATAATATAACTCAATTTAAATTAATATCAACCCTTTTTTATTTAGCTTATACTGAAATGAATTTTATGGTAATCGATTAGGACTAAAAGTATCACAACAAAAGTTTTCAAGCTACATTTTGAATTCTGTGACTTTTTCTAAGTATCATACGACTAATCCTTACAAATCTTTAGCTAGACGACGTTATTATTTACTATATGTTTCCAAGTTCGATAAATTCAAAATATTCTGATGTCTTCTTCCAGCCGCGTGAGCGAGGTCGTATGCGCTTCCACATGCTGCAAAACGTCCAGATGGCGCTGGACTTCCTCAGGTACAAGAAGATCAAGCTCGTGAACATCAGAGCGGAGGACATCGTGGACGGGAACCCGAAGCTGACACTGGGGCTCATATGGACAATAATCCTGCACTTCCAGGTCAGTGATTATTTCATCATGAAACACTTGATTATAAGCATCTATTGGCTTCTCTTTTTAGATGGATTCATCGATTAATTGTAAATCTGGAAAATAGGGCATTCAACATTATATTTATTATTGATTAAGTATTATAACCTATTTACATATTCTCCATTAAGTAGAGATTGGCGCATTTTCCTTGTAATTATTTTGAAGTGATACGCCGTGTTTATCGATAATCGCGCTTCATATTACAAATCTAATTTAGTTTGAAGAGCAAAAGCATCGAAGCTGATAATAATAAGTTTTATTAATTTTGACGATTGTCTTAAACGTTAATGATAATCGCATACTTACTATACTATTTTATATCTCATCAGAAATGGATTAAATGTTCTAAATCGTGCAAATCTTAAAATAGATTTAAGGGTAACTATTAAATTGCAAACTTAAGCAACGTTTAATTTTAAACATAGCTTTGAAGTAAACGCGGTTCATACTATTTCTAAAAAGGTTAGTGAAGTTAGTAGCAATAGCAGTAAAGTGTTTGCATTTTTCGAATTTATTCATAGACAAACATTTTTTCACTTAGTTATACATTAAGTCTATTTTGAGATCAAAATATGTAACACTGATAAAAATATATACAATAATATACGTAATCATACAAATTAAGAGTGTTGAAATGTTCGTAATCCAACTACAAAATTCCGAAACTTACATAATATTACTCCTTAGTTAAATCGTTGAAACTGAAGTATAATTAAATATTATAAGATGATCACTTTCGTTTTCTTACATTTCACGGCTTAGTGTTTCATCTCGTTCACTAAAATTCACTCTTAAAGACTTGTTTTGTAATATAGTGTTTTATTTAAATTGGTCATGGATATGCTTGTTCATTACGCCTGTTTATAGAAAATATGGTTCCTTAAATTTATTATTTATTTATTTCACACACAAGTTTTGTTTACATCATTTAATGTCAGCCCTGAATTCCAAACTAGCTTTCGCTGTGTTTTGGAATTCAGTTCCTTCCCAGATGTTAGGTTACAAATTTCTTCTTCTTATTATAAAAGTAAATGAAAAGAAATGATTTGCCAATCTAAGTAGTGAATTAAAATAATAGGTTTATTTTTTTATGATGTTGCAATATCCACGACGTTCTTATTTCAAAATCCAGTCTTCTTATTCTAATCTCAGTACTAAACCGTTAAATGAAAGCAAGTATTGCGAAACAATCGTACGATTTGTGCTATACTTTAGGTCGCGCTAGATAATAACGTCCTCGGCAAGTTTCGTGTCATCTACATCTAATGTTTTCAATGATATCATTATTTGTACAGATTTACCTGTTCATAAAAAATAGGTCGTATGTTGTATAATAGCCTTATATGTCACCATGACATACATGACTTACATTAATATCAAATGAAGTGACGAAAAGACGGTGTTTGTACGCAGTTACGTACACGTTACGACCTTGATATTCTGACCTTTGCAAGACCTCATGGCTGGGGTGTGGTGAACTAAACTTTTTGCAATTGGTCACGGCTCTAATACAGTTACAGTTTTTGTTTTGCTTAATTTTGCATTTGCAGAATATACTACAATACATTCTACGAAGTATAGTCTATTGCAGAATGTGATTTTGCACAGGCTTACATTGAAAGATTGTTTGTGTTAGGTTTAGATCATCTTAAATCTATATTTTATATCGATTTATTGAGGATATCCAGATCTTCGATTTCGTCTACATTAAATTCAATACGTCAATTGTTAAACAATTAAGGATTCAATTTATCAAAAACATGTATTTCCTTTTCGTCTATAAACGAAATCAATATTGCTATGTTATTGTTTGTAGGTCCACTGGTATCTGGCATTTTGTTTCATTGCACTGGTTCTTCTTTGATCCATTTTGGCTCTTCTTGTTTTGATACATCAGACAATCTACTCTTTGTTTCATTAAGTACAATCCTTTTTTGCGCACGCCGTGATTGATTACCGAATATGTCAAGACTCTTATATAAATGTCATATATCAGACAACGAACTAAAAGATCACTTTCCCTCTCGTTTCTTTGTATTACGTAATGTTGTTCCGTCTCTTTCTAATCACGGTATTGTTCCGGTGCAATTCAATTGGATGTCTGTAGAATTTATAATAAGGAAATCGGCCCGAGAACCTGTTTCTTGGTATTAAGTTGTCTAGATCTGAATGCATGCATGCATGCTTAGTTACAATGAGCTTTTATGAGAAAAGACAGTCGTGTACCAGGAAGACATGACTGACATTTAATGGTACAACCTTAACTATGATAACACATCGCGTACAAATTGAGCAATATTAAGTTTCCGAATTTTCAAAATCTCCAATTCAGACAATACTTACGAAGTTACTCATTAAGGTTCTTGATTTGGCTTATGTTGAAGAGTTTTCATTGATTATGCAATAATGCTTTAGCCATTTTCTTAAATCGGTAAACATTTTTTTATATTTTTTTATATTCCTGGCAGGTTTCGTAAAAAAAACTTTCAATTACTTTAATATGATTGTGTATCATACAATCTTAATTCTCGATAATCCTTGGACCAATTGTAAATCAGTTTAAATTTCGAATTAAAAAAATAAATAATAATTTACAACCAGTATCAGCTCGAGCAACCTTAGGGCCGCATGGACATATCTGGCTATCATTGACTCAACCTGCCCTTAAACGATCGAACGTCTAAAAGTAAAACCAATTAAAATTCAGTACATATTGCGCGGTTCCTTTTCGCAATTACCAAGTAACCTACAGAAAGCAGTCAGTTGGCGGTGAACGATAAAAAATAATGATCTATTAATATGGTATTGAAAGAGCGCGTGGGCTGAGAGTCTGGCACACTTACTCGGCACCATATAAGGCATTATACAGCGTGTTATCAGGATGTGATATATCTTTCTGCAAGGTCGAATATGACTTGACGGGCGGTTTAAAGGTTGATAGATGTGGGATGCAATCATGAGAAATTTAAACGAGATGCAATAAATGTATCCGAAATGTCAGATTCAATTTGGAAATTTATCAATCTGTTGTTTATCGTTAAAGTAAATTATTTGTTTACAATGTTATGCAAAACTTTGTAAATAGAATCATATTACTCAGTATAAGGTTTTATGAATGATAAAAAGGACTTAGTATTTATTGATGTGTACATTTAAAAATGGAACATAAGGGTAACTACTGAGTTTCTTACCAGTTCTTTTTAGTAGCATATTCTTTCCGAGTCGACGGTAGTTTTACATTTAATTCAACACTTACTAGATAATGTAAACGTTCTTTTCTGAACCTACTTGAATGAAGAATATTTTGCTCTTGTAGTAGTTCATATTCCAGTTTAACTTCTCATTTATTTTCTCTATACCTCACAGATTTATAATCTTCTATTTCAATGACATGTGTCACTTATTTTGCTTTAAGTATTGACATAAACATTTTATATGCAATACAAGTGATCTGATTTATCACTTCTTTCTAGAATATGATTTGCTATTTTCTTCACGTCAGAATACTTTTATTATTGAAATTTAAATGGCTTTTATTGGGTACTTATCCATTTTAGCAATTCCAAGTGGCCTGGTAAAGCTCCAAGTTTGCGACCTTGGACTTATTGGCTAACAGCGACTCGAAAATAATTGAGATGCTTCGAGCGTCGCACTATGAATAATTCCTTAATGCTTAGTGTCGTAGGATATTATAATTTCTGCATTGTTGCGAGCACTTAACTGAATTCATGTTGCCATATAAATGCTAATTATTTTCATTTATTGATAGCAATGATTTATTTTTCTTCTTTATTTAAGAAAGATTTTCGAGATTCGTAGTATAACATGTTCCTAACCTTCTCCTCAAAGGGAGAGGACGACTTAGCCCCTTAGAATAATAGTAACTTCTTAGTCGGCAATCTGTACAAAATAAGAATTATTTGTAGTGACTAGTTCTAGTTTTATGTATTTTTGTTAATTATGTAAGGGATGTTACGATAGATCTCATGAGCCGTCGAAGGTTACTGAACCTCGAACTATCAGGTGGAATGCTACTATATAATCATAACATAGTATAAAACAACGTCGCTTACCGCACTCTGTCCCAATGTATGGTTAGATCTTTAAAATTACGCACTGATTTGGATGCGGTTTTTTTAATAGAGAGAATGATTCGAGAGGAAGGTTTTTGTATATAATACATGAACAATATAGTAATGAAACACTGACAATTTAAGAAGTGTCTAACGTAATATCGTAAATATACAAATTCTATAATATATTTAGTATCAGCATTGTACCCATGCGACGTAGGGATGCGTCGCTTGTATTTGTTAGAATATATAAAGTAAAGCCCCTGCCGGATACTAAATACAAGCAGGAAAACCATTCTTATCGTTACCACTTCATAGATGGTAACAACACTTGAAGCAAGTTTTCTCCATTAACTGGCACTTAAACAGGAATCGGATTCTAATTTCAAAATTGACAAAACTTTTACTTTTTTTAAATTTTGTTTTGTAAATTAGACTCAGGTCGATAAATATAAAACCTAGTATGCTATCTTTTTAACTTATAGCCATTATATTTATTTTCAAATAATTGTTCGCTATCCCTTATTGGTTTTTATTTCTGTGGTTTCATTTATTAATGAATACTGTTTTTTATAATGATTCGGCAGATATATATTTAGATTTTATCATAATGATTATAGTTCATTTCGATATGATAATAAGGACCGATAAGATTATTTTTCGGATTATGATTTTAAAATAAATAAGTAACAAAGTTTACTTCTATGATTTTTTTAATGTTTGTTTTTTTAAATCAACCTGTATACAATCCTAGCTCCTTATAAGTGATGTCATGTAAAATAATACAGATATGTTTATTCATAGATTACTTGCGATCGTTTATGCAATGTATTGCGAAGTTGTCCCAGCTCAGATAGTGCAAAACTATCTTAAGATTATCCTTTATGTTGTCAATGAAAATTGTACCTTATATTATGACGATAAAGTACAAAATTATAGTTCGCTGCTTCTCAGATTCACTTTCTGTAATATTTTGACTACATGATAACTGTAATTTACTATTTATTTGGTTTAGAATAAATATTACCTGCAAGCATCTAAAGGTTAGAAACAAGGTTAGAAAACGCGAATATCAAACGTTTATTGTGGGTTTAAACCCAGGAAATTTCCAAAGAATTTTTTTATTGCAATTTTGGTTATAAATTAACTCAAAAGAATATCTACACGGGACAGGTAGAAGACTACCACACGTGTATCCACCATTCCGCATCAGATTAGCTTGGTTTGATTATATCCATTTTAAGGGATGAAAGGAGACGAGGGCATAGCCTAGCAGTTGGGTATTTAAAGGCTGACTATTTACTCAGTTCTTACTTAATAAAAACATAATCTATACTTCTAAACTAATATTATAAATGTGAAAGTAACTCTGTCTGTCTGTTGTTCTTCCACAACCAAATCAATGAACGTAATTTGATGAAATTTTGTACTAAGCAATCTCGGACTTCAAGGAAGGACATAGGCTTCATTTTTGCCTAACACTTGTCAACCAACTCCCTAAAACAAGCGAAGCCGCAGGCGACACCTAGTATGCTATAAGACGGCCTTATAAATTGTTTTGTATTCAGAAGTATGTTGGGATATAAGATAAGCATCAAGTCGCCTTCCTACTATTAATTAAAAAAAACAAGTAATCTATAGTATGTCATAATATTCCATTAATGATAAGATCGTTTAGATATAATAATGATAACGGTGTTAATTACACAATTTCTAGTCGTAACTAGACAAATTTGTTAATTAAGAAAACTAATTGTCGCTCCCGTATTCGCTCGTTTTCACACCAAATCAAATTCCATTCAATAGTTTGGCTGTAAAAGAGTGACAGTCAGAGAAAAATAAATAAAGAATACTATAGCAATGCCCTAAATAAATTAATCAATATAAAAACTATTCAGTTACTGAGTGACTGACAGACAACGCACAGCCTAAACCACTGGACCTAGAGACTAGAAATTTGGCACATGTATGCCATAAGTGTCCTAGAGGTGCACTGAGAAGGGATTTCTCAAAATTCCCACGGGATAGGGAATAAATGGGATTTATATTTTTGAACCAAAGTAGCTCTATCTCTGTAACTGTATTTATTAGGGTTTTCAAATTTACAATGCAAGTAGGTTATAACAACAATTAAAAATTATTTTAGGATATTTCAGGATTAAACGGGACTTGTTACTACTATGTTCCTATTTACCGCTCCTTTTAAGCTTATCACTTGAATTAGGAGTGGGGATGACAATAGTCCAAGGAATCAGGAAATCAGGAACGATCTTGCGACTCTTTACATCGCTTGGCGGCCCGTAAAACATTGCGCTACTGACAACTAAATATATAATATTAGTATAGACAAACATACACGTGTAAAAGGGTTACTAAAAGTGAACTACTTTTAAAAAGGTAACTGTTAAGGTATAAACTCGAATCTCGATATATAAAACCTATTTTTGTTTCGACCTACTTTCATTATTAAAATGTACGAAATTGATAATATTGCATTTTCATGTCCGTTAAATTTGTATTCTGAATGAATTTGTTCATCTATATAAGTAATTAGTTATCAGAATTACCGTTTGTTAATTACCTTACATTACGATCACAAAGACGGAAACCTGTTTTAGTAATTGAAGGCATTATTGAATACCTAATGTCTTGAAATTAAAGGTCTTTGCGTACCCTGCAAAGTCCATAAAACCTTTTCAAATTCTAATACCTAAGTACTACTAACGACCCGCCCCGACTTCACACGGGTAATTGATATCTATCGTTATATTATGATCAAATTACATAAAATCATTATAAATTGTAGCCGATGTGTTATTCTGATGTATAACCTATATTGCTGTAAAATTTCATGCAAATCCGTTTAGTAGTTTTTTCGTGAAAGAGTAACAAACACACATAAAAGTAAAAGTAAAGTAACAGCCCGTAAATTTCCCACTGCTGGGCTAAGGCCGCCTTGCCTATTAAGGAGAGGGCTTAGAACACATATCCACCACGCTGTTCCACTGCGGGTTAGCGGAATGCAGAGGCAGAATTTCGATGAAATTAGACACATGCATGGTTCCTCACGATTTTTTCCTTCACCGCTGAGCACGAGATAAACTATAAACACAAATTAAGCACATATATATATATAGTGGTGCTTGCCTGGTTTTGAACTCGAAATCATCGGTTAAGATGCACGCGTTCTAACCACAAAGATACATACATCCATCCTAACAAACTTTCGCATTTGTAATATTAGTAAGAAGTGGGATTTGTAATCTTTGATTCTGTTATCTGTGCCCTGTTATACCTATAGTTCCCAAGCAAACTTGTCCCATTAAACTTGCTAATTTGAATACTATAATTTTAAGTACAAATTTAAATAGTATTGAAGTTATTGTCTTACAGTTAGCTAGGGACATTGTTAGTTAGGTCGCGGGTCGACGGCCGGTGCGCGTGCGCCGCTGTTTGTTATAACAATACCAGATGCGTATAATACGTTTCAAATATTTGTTCGAATTTACGAGTTTACAAGAAAAAATGTATGATTTAAATTGCCTACACCTTGTTTGAAATAAAATTTGTTAACTTTCAAAATGGGAAACTTTAATAGTTTTTATTTAATTATATGAACTTAGTAAATATTAATATACTGAATATAGCTTAAAACATAGCTTAGCATTATTAACTGAAACTGTTCTTTATAATTTGATTCTGGTATATTATATCGAAGGTAATAAAAATCTAAAAAAATGACTGCACAATTTCAACTTTCGAAATATTTCGGAAATGACGTCACGTTGCTTAACTGTACTGACCTTTGAAGCGAGGGTGGGACGCAAGGTCACGGAACAGATGTCACGCCCACACAACGCCCGCGCACCCTTATGTAACAGCCGGCGAAGCCTTGAAAAGGGTAGAGGATTTTGTTACGTTCAGTGGTAAATACGGATCATGGCCAAGAGGTCGTGGGTTTGATGGCACCTTGTTAATTATGTTCTTTTTTTTATAGTGTAGGTTCGCGGACAAGCATATGGGCCACCTGATGGTAAGTGGCTACCATCACCCATAGACAATGACGCTGTAAGAAATATTAACTAATCCTTACATCGTCAATGCACCACCAACCTTGGGAACTAAGATGTTATGTCCCTTGTGCCTGTAGTTACACTGGCTCACTCACCCTTCAGACCGGAACAAAATAATACGGAGTACTGTTATTTGGCGGTAGAATAAATGCATAATCGATTCCCTAAAAAGCAAATTGCGTCAATTCGTCGGTACTCAAGTCTGAAGTGTATCCTTCCGAACCAGTTAAGTAGAATTTCTGCTCATAAATTTCGAAATACATTTGTGCTTTAAAAAAAATACCGGCATTAATCGATTAAAAGGCGCCAAACTGGATTCCAATTTCAAATGCCACTGTATATAATTATAACACTATGAATTAGATACAAAAATGTTGTCATTAAAAAATAGACACGATGTTTACTAATTATGACAGTTTCAAGGAACAGGCCAACGTTGGTCCAAATGATTGCAACACAGTTGTTTGGACCAAATCAGTGTTTATGACAAAAATGTTCTCTAATAATTGGCAAATAGGTGTTCAATTCGCTCGTCAAATGTAACTCGTCTTTTCAGAAAGCATATATTATTTAATAATTAGAAGGTACGTAGAAGAAATATATTTTCAATGCGCTAACTATTTCAATGTCACAAATGACACATCCATTACTCGTAAATGCAAATTGATCGTAATAAAATAAGTAATATAAATACCAAGATCAATGAGACCGACTTTTATAACTTTGTTATGATTATTCAATTCATAAATTATTTATTTAAATTATTTAAAAAAAGTTCGATGTTTAAAAAAAGTCACATAGAGTTAAAATTACACAAATGGTTAAAATTTGTACTTGGATTTCTATAAACTTGTGGCGCCATCTGTTTTATAAAATATACATCGAATTGACGACAATAATATAACATGTACAGTCGTCACGTCTATAATTATATTGAATAAATGATTTAAATATTTTATTTGTCCACGCAAACTCTAGCAGACGATTATGGTAAGTCGTCAGTTATCGAAATATCGCTAAAAAGCCTTGCTTGCTTGGTTTAAACTATATGACGCTAGATGGCGCTCTACCATAACAAGCAATGGTTCGTATATATGTTTGCTAAGCTTCGCTTGGCAACGCTTTGCGCCAGCGTTCAATAGATGGCAGTACTTGTTGTGAATTATATAGTTCACGTGTTTCATTAGACTAGTGAAAAATCCATAACATTGATTAATACAAACGACTTCATATCATCGCTTAGTTAATACATCGTATTTTAAAATAAAAAAATAAGAGAAAATTGTACTTGTGTATTTAATGTTTCATATTTTGTTTTGATTGGGGTCATAATCAATAGAATTAATACTTAGTAAAATAAAATTAATTCTGTTCATTAATACACACACACAACCAGACATATTTTATTACACAATTACTATATGTTGTTTTTTAAAATAATGTGATAACATTGTTTGCAAACAAAAAATAATTCAACGGAATGTCGTCCACCCATTAAAATAGCCCACACAATGCATAATAAGATACAAAGTTCCTATATATATTATAATTATATTAATTATATATATTAACAAGATCAAGAGTAGGAGTTATTATGATTAATAATTATTACATAATTAATAGTATACATAAAATAGATTAGAGTATGATTCTAAACATTCTGAAAACTTAACATTATGACATCATAAGGTATTTTAAAAATCATTGATAAGTAAAACGTTATTTCCTGACAAGTACAGAAGTGAAATGGATATTGTAATGAGTAGGTTTGGGTAAAACTTTCATAATTTGAATTTCGCAATGAGGTTTTTTTGGTTAGAAAATTAATAATAAAGTTGAAAAAGGTTATATATCTAGATGTTAATATTAATTTATGTGTGTGTTTCATTACACTGTTAATTGAGAAATACTACAGTATATTTAAGGAAGATTGTCTTTTTTTGTCTGAGAAAAATTATCAATTGCGAAGTCACTATAATTATAATATAAAGAAAACTATCGATACAATTACTAAATATTGATTTATAACTACATAATACTTGGCGTGGCTTCTATGATATCTCAAAACTTTTTACGATGGAAAGACTGCAGAGAGAGGCTTGGCTTTTTTTTACATTAAATGTTTTTGACGGGATTTAAAACTTACTTAATGGTGTCTTAACTAATTCATAAGGCGGAGTTAATAGTGATTATGTTGACCTTTGGTGCGCTTTGTGAAGCCTTACGCGGCGTGAAAACGATATCGAGTATCCTCTAATCTATTACTTCTCGTACGTACTTCCTTCCCTGTTTTCGTTGCTTAAATACCTGAATAAATGAATAATTTATTTCGTACCAATGATATTCTAATAAACAGATATGTTATATCCATACTAAACAACAGAAAAAAGTGTGCCGCGCCGGGGACCGTTTATTTTATTTTATTTTTACATTTCGTTAAAAGTAAAAAGGATAGCTTGATAAAAACAATAAGTAAAAGGGATAACTAGATGTTTTAATTACGCAAAACGTATTACTACGTAAAACAACTAAAGGCAAACGTCCCAATTAGGACGTTTTCTAGTCTTCACTTTTTGCGCGTTAATAACATATCTGTTTACTACAACATCAATGTTTCGTATCCACTCTAGATAGTTTAAGGATTGTAATTATAGCAACCATAAAAAGAAATACTTAATCCAAATGAACAATATTTGAAAGAATATAGATGAGATATAAAGATATCGTGTGTGATAAACGTCGACGAAATCTTTATTGAAATTTTGTAAGTGGAAATAAATAGCTAAGTGTAATAGTGTTGTATTATACTCTTAGTAGTACACAATACACCTAGTGTGATATTATAACATGATATATATGTGAATCTAAGGTTTGATTATATTTTATTCTACTTCCATTGGCACATACATGATTCCCGATAATCTTTTGAGCGGATGTATTAAAAAAATTCTACGCGAAATGATTTCAAATCCTCTTTAATAAATATAACCGGATTATAATACGAGTTTAACGTGTAATTTGTCAAAACAAATCAAAACTTAGACGATGTTAACCGAACTTCGAGTGCTATAATCGTCGCAACAAAGGAAGTCTGACAAGACAAAGAAGAGAGTTATGTTAGAGTTAATATAATAAACAAAAGAAAAACGTCCATTTAACATGACAATTATCACGGAATTCAGCTCCCATAATGAATGAGAAACATACGTAAACCCACGATACATTTTTTCACAGCCGTCACGGGCGGCTAGGCTGCAACTGCGCGCCAGTCACCTGTTAGAGTCCGAACGAAGCGCGCGCGCACGTCAATTTCAAATTTCGAAAAACGAATCGAATAACTAACACACTAACCGTTTCGAAAAAGGTTTTACTGTGGTCTGTGTTTTTTTTTTAATTTATTTCAAAGTGACGTCTAAGAAACGGATTCGATACGCGAATTTTTTTTTTAACGATACCGGTGACAGTAACGGTTGTGATGCTTGGGATTTAGTGGGATATTGTTATTGCTTAGCGAACTTAAGCAACTAAGTAAACGCTAATTAGTTACTTAAATGTTACTCAACTCGTAAAGGGAGTGTATTGTTTTGAGTGACGTAACACCAAATGAAGATATATGAACGTCCTTAAATATTGCAGCGTTATATTGTCGAAATTCGACGATTTTATCGATTGATAAATTGCGATTTTTTAAAAATAAAGTACTTATGTTCGGCTTTCTATCTTATCGTTGGTAGGATTTGCGATGCATTCCTACTTTTTAAGCGGATGATAGTTTTATTTCGATCTGTAAAGACGAAATAATGCAAAGTTATTCATTGAATTTGAAGGTTTCGAAAACAATAAAATAATTATAATTAATGACAGTTTAGAGGAGAGTGATATCGCATTTACAAGTGACGTCATTATTTATGTGATTAAAATTGACATAACATTTATTCGATTACTAAAAAGGTATATACTCAGTGTAATGCGAATGACGATACGACCATTTATTTCCGACGTAGAATTCGCTCATTACTTGTAATGATAACATAAGAATAATTCTCATGTTCGAATTTTAAAATCTGTGAAAAGAGGTTTTAGTGTTTAACAAATAATATAATTCTTTGACTTTGTCTAGTAACGTCGTTTAATATGAATGATTATGAATTCGTAACAGTGCAAGAGCAAGGTAATTAACACAAACGATATATAAAACAAGCAAGGTCAAAAAACATATAAACAAGAAGCGCCTTTATGCGCATTATTAGTTAGAAGTTATTATTACCGACGTTAATAATGTTATATGAATCAAAATCAAATAAACACTCTTTTCAATTAGGCTCTTTTGGTAATGAAATTGAATGCTACCACCGGTCCCAAATTGAGAGTCTACTTAGAGAAATCGCAAAAAAATCACTAATTAACACTTTTTCATTAATCATATAGGTACATGTAATAATTATCTCTTGTTATAAAGCTGTTATTATTTTATTTAGTTTCCAAGTTTAAACTTATCTTAGATGCAGTTGCTATCTGTATTAATGTAAGAACAATTACCGTTGATTCCATCACGCTATTTCTTTACTTCATATTTCGTTTATCTTCCAAAAAGTTATTATTTTTATTCAATAAAATTTTTAAAATCAGAATCATTTATAATGTCATCCGGACGGTCACCGGATGCACTCGTATGGCAACCCCAGCTGTCATTACCAAGGGGTCAATATCAAACCTGTGACTTATAAATTAGATGGAACAATTAATATTGGAAATCATTTATTTCATATAAGTAGTACACGTTTGTTACATTCAATTGTATTTATATTTTAATACGCCCACTTCGGAGAGCCTTAAATAAATGGAATCCCAAATAAATAAAATATTATATTATATACAAATAAATACAAAATGTATGTTTGTTAATCAAGGAAATATAATCTGATGATAATTGCCGAAAAACGTTTGCAAATAAATATTGATTTTAATTGATGTTAAAAAAAACTCAAACCTCTTAAAAGTCATAACACTTATCGTTAGTTTGAAAATTTTATCGATAAAAATAATCCCATTAGGTATTAAGCGAAGTGCTTAATTTTTCTTATAGGGGTTCTTTCGTAAACAAATTTTTATATAATAACCTCTCAATACTATTATACTGAGATTATTTATGTTTAATTAACTTAATTTTGTGGCCTGATCCTAAAAAAGGCCTAAGTACATATCTTTTAGTATATATTTACGGCTTTTTGGTACGAGGAAATCTGTGACCTCATCAAAATAGTCATGTGCTCAGATGCTAAAAGGGCCTTAATCCACTTATTTTATGATAAACTTACTGCTTTTAGGTACGAGTAATTAGTAACCTCATCAAAATGGTCACTGCCGCCCATATGTGTAGGCGCTGTAATTAATGATAGCCATTCCTTGCTTCGCCACCAACGCCAACACAGTCTAAGTATTGGCATTTGACGGTCGAATGTCTGATGAATGGTACGGACATTGTCAGTCTCGAAGTAAGCCTTACCACCGAGTAAAACATTGCCAAAAACAACTTATATTGAATGTATAAAACAACTGGTTGTACTTGGTGGTAGGGATTTGTGCAAGCCCGTCTGGGTAGGTACCACCCACTCATCAGTTATTCTACCGCCAAATAACAGTACTCAGTATTGTTGTGTTCCGGTTTGAAGTGTGAGTGAGCCAGTGTAACTACAGGCACAAGGGACATAACATCTTAGTTCCCAAGGTTGGTGGCACATTGACGATGTAAGGAATAGTTAATATTTCTTACATCGTCATTGCCTATGGGTGATGGTGACCACTAACCATCAGGTGGCCCATATGCTCGTCCGCCTACCTATAACATAAAAAAAAATGACATCTGCATATTGTATACGTATATAGTGTTACCGAAGTTGGTCACAGAATTAACGTTGACACCAAGAATCGCGAACCAAATTTATAATCACATAAATATGAATGGTTTTATTCAGTATGGCTCCATTTATAAAGTGTCTAGTTGACGCCCGCGGCTTCACTCGCTATTTATTGATTACCCTTTGATTGTTAATTGTATCTGTTGAAGACTTTATGCTTTGAAGGTAGAATATATGATGAGATACCAGATTTGCTTGTACGAATCTTTTCGTACCAAGTTAAATTTAAAAATAGAAGTAAAAGTCGAAATATGTCAAGATGTCAGTTATACTTCTTGACATATATGACGTCAACTGACTTAGCACTTTCGATCTTTTTCCTTGGTTATAAAATCGAATTTCGAATGGGTAACGTGAAAACTTGCATCCTTCCAGATATGAAATGAGTTCTTTGTTTACATTCGAATATGTTTGTTAATATTTTTTTGCTACATGATTACCAAACATCAATGATATTCTAATAAACAGATATGTTATATCCATACTAAACAACAGAAAAAAGTGTGCCGCGCCGGGGACCGTTTATTTTAGTTAATTTTTACATTTCGTTAAAAGTAAAAAGGATAGCTTGATAAAAACAATAAGTAAAAGGGATAACTAGATATTTTAATTACGCAAAACGTATTACTACGTAATTATGATGTATTATAACGTATTACTACGTAAAACGACTAAAGGCAAACGTCTCAATTCGGACGTTTTCTAGTCTTCAGTTTTTGCACGTTAATAACATATCTGTTTACTACAACATCATTGCCAAACATCAACTTAATTTTAATGCAGTGTCATATTAAAATTAAACCGACACTTATTGCTCCATATAAAGCGTCCCAAGGTTCAGCCTTGTAGGCGTCAACCATACAATTATAAAATCCCCCGCAAAAATGTAAGTCGGTATCCACAGTGACACCCACACACAAATAATTGAATATTACACACTATATTACGACGTTATATGTAGAGCGTTTTGTAAATATTACTTTTTTTATGGTATAGGTTGGCGGGCGAACATATAGGCCACCTGATGGTAAGTGGTCACTATCACCCATAGACATTGATGACAACGCTGTAAGAAATATTAACTATTCCTTGCATCGTCAATGTGCCACTAACCTTGGGATTAAGATGTTATGTCCCTTGTGCCTGTAGTTACACTGGCTCACTCACCCTTCAAACCGAAACACAACAATACTAAGTACTGTTATTTGACGAAAAAGAATAACTGATGAGTGGTTGGTACCTACGCAGACGGGCTTGCACAAAGCCCTACCTCCAAGTAAATTACTTTTAAAATTGCACACATAGAAATTTTGTTTCAATTTCTACCTTTTTAATTTAGCGGGGTTATATTTAACGTGCACAAAAGCATGAAAGCGTTCTAGTCAAATATCGATTTGGACATTGTTTACGGAACGAATCGTACCGGAGAATTTTATTACAAAACCGGAGAGAATTGGTTCTTCGTACAAAACCGGATGAAAGTTATACAGTTTTGGCAATTTTGTAAATATATTTGAAATCATCTTTAATATTATAAATGTGAAAGTAACTCTGTCTGTCTGACGCTCTATCACTACCAAACCGCTTAATCGAATTTGATGAAATTAGGTATGTCGCAAATTTGAACTCCAATGAAGAAAATAGGTTACTTTTTTGCGCAACAACACATGACAACCAACACCCCAACACGCGAGCGAAAACCAATAACGTTAACAATTTAAATTGTCATTGTTTAAATAAAACCAATTAGGTCTAGTACACAAATTAAATGTAGCATCGGAAAATGCAATGAAATGAAAATAAAACCGATTACTGCCGATTTACACGACAAATAGAAATGGCTCACAATCGCGCCATTCGACGCTATTCGTCGCTATAGATTCTCGTGTCAGTTCAACCCGAGAAAGCGAGTGCATGTAAAACGACGTGTCAAATTGACGAATATATTAGGTTATATGATATTACAAGTTATTACACAAAGTAAAGATCATATTCACATGAGAAATAAATATTGATAATTTGGAAGAGCGTACTCAATTCGGGTGTGATCGGTTTTACGAATTTTACCGATGCTACATCTAAGTTGTGTCGTACTATAGGTGCATAGTTTAACGTCAATCACATAATTTCTACAAATAGATTTTTCTTTGAATATCCTTGATTTTATTTATAAAGCTTTTGTTGGATTACGTCATAAGTCAGCTCGGGTCGTGGAGCGAGGTCTGAACTGTCGCTTGCGTCCTTTTCATTTGACATTCAAAGTAAATCTAGAAGCTACATTACCGACCTAACTTAAACTTATTCGATCATTCGATTCTCAATAACAACTTGGTCTCGCCTTAAAATATCATTTAATGAAATTTGAAAAAGAGAATGTTTCAAAGACCTAATTTTAGTCTTTGTCATAGCTAAAGTTTTTAAAGAAAAATGATCTTATTCCAACTATAGGACTCAATACCTGTGATAATTTAATGAGGCTTACAATGGAACAAAAACATAAGGACGTAAGCGCCAAGGCTCATACGAATTATCAATTATAAAACGGAGCTCGTATGATGCAAATATTTTAATATATCCTTCTGCAATTAAATTAAAAAAATATATTTAAAAGGTTATGACGTCATCGATTTTCGGCATTATTTATCGGAGGCTTATGATATCGCTTACGTAAGCTCCTAGGTCAAGGTTTACTTGTTTGTTGTATTGTTGAATGAAATCCTTCGCATGTCTGCCCATTACAAATAAACCCGTATTATTTCATTGAGTTTAAATAAAAAATGTCCACTTTGGAAGATTATTCTGGTATTAAAATAAATAAATATAAATATTGGGCGACATCACATACATTACTCTGATCCTAATGTAAGTAGCTAAAGCACTCGTGCTATGGAAAATCAGAAATAACGAAGGTGCCACAAACACCCAGAATCAAGACGAAATAGAAAACTAATAAACCTTCTACATCGACTCGGCTAGGAATCGAACCCGGGATCTCAGAGTGACGTACCCATGCAAACCACTGTACACACCTCTCGACCACGGAGGTCGTCATAAATTATGAATAGGTTAATATTATAACTGTATGAAACATTTGTTTCTCAGCCTTGAGCCTTAAAGTTTTAAATGATTACGAAAATACGAAAAACCGCAAAAAAAAAAATAACTAAAACAATATATAAAAAGTCGTTTGTTCTAAGGCGTCACGAAATCAGTTTCCTCAATGTTTAGTGACGCCGGCGTCCGCCGGAAGGGTCCGTATTTGTCGGAATACAAATATGGCAAGGAAACTTGGCTAATCCGAAGCCTGTTTAAAACCCACCACGGACGCTGAGTTCGCGTTCACTTTCTTTGCATTTAATTCTACATCGCTTGATTATAAACAGCTAGTTTTAAAAGTTCATACGAACATACGTTCCATAATATTAATAAATAATATTTTAAATTAACATGGTTATTTTTATTACTTCAAGTATTTGAAACGGGATATTTATAATGTTTTTTATTTTAGTCGTTCACGAGACATTAGAAATATACAAGACTTTTGTAGTAAATGTCGAAATATCGAGCTCCACCAAATAAAAATTAAACACATAGTAAATTTCCCGTTTTAAATACTCGTAGTAATATTAATATAGTTGCATTAAGTAGCGACATTTTCCTTTGTTGGTAGTATAATTCGTTATGACCATATTAAGTCATGCTAACAATAATATGATTAGTACTAGATTCCATTGACGCGTGTCACAGCTAAACCAGAAGTCGTTCAATTTGAACGAAGCCTGATACATTTCTAAATATAGTCAATATCAACAATTTCCCACTCATCGCCCGATCCTTTGAAGTAATACATTTGCAAGTATTGTCACATAACGGTGTAGCGAGGTGTGCGCGTATCGAATCCGTAATAAGTTGGAAATAACACCGCAGCGCGCCAAGTCCGATCAGTATTATGTTATACCGGCCCGTGAAGGCCTGAGAGGAACGAATCGAGAATGTCGATGTATAGGTTCGTCAAAGAAGGCAGCAGTAAGCGCCTCTTCGTACAAGGGACACTCGAGAGTGATGATACGAAACCGTTGAAGTCTAGTTTGAAGAAACCTTCCCCATCGCCGGTGGGATCCCCCATCACGACCAGTCTCAACCTGGCTTCTGTGCCCAGAAGTTTGAGGGAAAGTCTGACGAGACATGAAACCGTATTTGATGGTAACTATCCCGGCTTCGAGAGGTCTAGCTATCGCTCTGGATCGTACAGAGAAGAAGGTTACAATGGACGAATAGTGCACGACGGTAATCAGACACATTTCGAGTACGACGGCGAGAGCGCTCTGGCTGTACCGCTGTCAGCCGGCGGGAGGGGTGTTTCGGAACTACAGGCGATTCATACGAACAAGCGCTTGTCGACCGAGGTCCTTGGCTCCTCGTTGGAGTCGACGAAGATCTCGAAGAAAGACGACAGCGGGCAGCGACGTATTACCACCAGGATAGTTAGGAAAGTAACTACGTTGACCCGCGGGGAGGAGAAAGCGTCCCTGGAGGATGTTAGAGGCAGGGAGGTTCACAGATCAGCTGAACGCTACAGACATGTCGAGACGGAGACGACGCCTCCGCGAAAGGTGAAGGTAAAAGTTAATCATATCTAACGTAAACAATATTTACCTGTGAATAATAAAAGACTATTTGAATTGTAATGCCTCTTAGATCTAACGCAAGACAGCTTGCTAAGTGGAGATATATCGGGGCACCCCCAAACCTATATTATATACCTAGTAATATACACACTAATACTACAAATGGTATAGTTTTCAAATAGCAAATCAGTTTTTATTTCTGTAACATTGTAAAAAAAAAAACAATCTTTATTTGTAATGGTTATACGAATTTTTTTTTTTTAGTACAAACTTTGCTTAGCTATATTTCACAATGGTATCCAAAAAATTCATAACACTATACCGTTTGTTAGCGGTATCTTGTAACATGACGAGTTTATGTTATTGTTTATTTGCAAAACCTTTGACATTCTGTTTCATTCATGGCCATAATCTTACGCACTAAACGTCATTAGATTACATTATTATTTATTATTATCATATATCATACAAGTTAAGAATTTCGTACCGTATTAGTCCCAATTCTGTTAGTCATTTTATTCCTTGAGATTTAAAACCTATCTACATAAAAGGACCTTTATTGACCGATTATTATCAATCAACACAAAGTTTAAGTATAATAGAAAAGAGGGATTAACACTTTGGAAGAATCTTCGTTTCTTAACACAAAGTCATCTGATCGATCCGTTCTAAGTCATATCTCTAAGTATTCTAAGACAGATCAAAATGTCTTCTCCATCCTATGTGACATTGGCGAAATAATCTGTGCCCTGTCGGCACCAATAAAAGCCATTTAACTAAGAATTGAATTGAAATCAGATCAATATATTTATATACAGTACAGCACCAGTAACAGCTTCTAAATTTCCCCCTGCTGGGCTTAGGTCTCCTCTCTCACTAAGGACAAGGTTCGGAACATATTCCACCACACTGTTCTAATGCGGGTTGGTGGAATGCAAATGTGGCAGAATTTCAATGAAATTCCTCACGATGTTTTCGTTCACCGCCGAACATGAGATGAATTATAAACATAATTAAGCTCATATATGTAGTGGAGCTTACCTGGGCTTGAACCCGCAATCATCGGTTAAGATGCACGCGTTCTAACCACTGGGCCACATACAGTGTTTGATATTAAATAGGTGCTACTGAAAACACAGTAATTTATATTCTTTATTTGGTATGCCCGTTACAGATTACCATTAAAAGGCTTTGCGCAAATGAATGCTGTAGTTTTCGACAAGCAACAGTATATTTAGCTTTGAATGCCAATGTTATTAACAGACGATCGTTTCAATTACACTGAATTCAGTTGAGTATGAATAAGAATTTGAATGCACTTGAAGTAATAGGTACGTAAGACCTAAGTCGATCTCAAAGTGAATTGCGTCCGGATATGGCAGCTGTGTATCTCCGCCTACGAGATGCGAGTGCTATATCTGGTTGAGTACTGCATGTAGATTTTAATTTATTACTCAAACGAGATTCCTTTGCGTCTTGTATGGTTTTTTATGTCCGAAGAGCTGAAATGTTTTGCATTTACTAATTAATTGACGTCAACGAATTTCAATAGTTACTTAAATCATTTATCTGCCTATTTAATATAGAGACAGAGATGATAAAGATCATCCATGATCTTTACAGATACAAGTTAATCAAACTATGATTAACTTGTATCTGTAAAGATCGTAATTCTATCATCAAAATAAACCAATGAAATATGGAAGATTTGAAACGTACATAGTATTAATGTAAGTTTAAAAATCTTTATAAGGATGAAGTATTTATGTAAACTGTTAAATTACCAATTATTACGAAGACTTGCGTGTGTGTGTGAAATGTATATAGTTATATATAAGTGTATTTTAAAGTTAGATTCAGTTTTTCTTGTATACAATATTATATATTAAGCCGTGAGTGACTGATTCATATTCAACGTTGTGGTCCTCGTTTGACGTAAAGTTATCTATATAAAAATATCAGTGACGTCATCGCTCAATCATTTACTTGGTAATGTAATTTGCATTGAAATATAGTACATGCATCTAATTCCACAGCACGCGACGTGTTGAATACCATTTTGTTTTTACTTTACCTAGGAAATATATAAGTACTTTATATAAATGCAAAGAATAGTTATTGTTTTTTTTTTCAATTAAACTATATATATACATATAACAAATCATAATATACTTGATTCACATAGGCTTTTACAATCACTTTTAAATCGTCATTTGCCTACACTAAGTGAAGTTGCCCCCGGTTTGGAGAGTAGATTCTACCGAGAAGATCCGGCAAGAAACTCAGTATCATTGTGTACGTATCAGCACGATCATATATACATATATGATTGTAATGATTGTGGTGAAACGTACATTGTAACAAGCGTCATCTGTCCTCGTCACGAACTGACTGACTATCTGAATTCCGATGTCCTGACTAACTGACTTTGAACGTTGATCTAAGAGTAGATATATAAGCTGAGAGATCATCTGAATATTTTGAGAATACCTTCGTTGCATAATGTTGAGCCAAAATGAGGAAATATTTGGCCAAATTTTGATTTTGATGATTTTGTTATATTGGACATTTATTAATTGGTAGTTATTTCAAGTACCACATATAAATATGTTCACAACCATATATATATTCTTTATCTTTATTAGAGATTTTTTATTACATAATTAACTTATTAAATGAATATTTATTTTTTGTAATTGGTGATTGAAAGCAAAAAAACTATTCATAAAGTTATATTAAAATAATTGATGTATTACCAGAATTAACCTTAGCTCGTTAAAAAGCAAACAATAGTTACCAAGTCAGATATTTTTACCCTTGAATATGTACTGAGGAGTCTTATGGTCATCGAAATTCTAGGGCATCCTAACCGCAGTGGAACAACGGAATAGATCAGTGGAGTATTTTACTACACGTGAGGAAGAGCCCCGGTCGAGAATATATGACACTGACAGATACATTTTGACAATTCATTTGAAGATTCAGTATCATATCTAATTTAAATTTGTAATTCCTAATTACGCCATTAAAAAAATTAATGTTGATATAAAACTAGACGTAGTCCAAAGATGTTACACTATTTTGAACCAAGTTATCGTACTATGTAAGTTTAATTTTATAATCAGTTGTCAGTTCAGTGCTTTAGTTTCAAAAGGTACTAAGAGCTTAAGACTTGATAAAGGAATGAGGTTTTCTTACTCTGACTGTAAATTTAGCTGGAGATAAAGGCATGGAATACAATACTGTCATTTAAAATCAGACGCATTGTCGGCTCGTAAATGCGTGTTACTAAAATGGTTAGAACACGCTTCGAACATTACCGTCTTAACAAATTGATTTGTGCGCTGTGTCACAAGTGTAGGTCATCCTTGTGGTATATGACCAATATATATAGAAACTTGCTGTTGTAATCGTTTTATATCTGAATAGATTTTATGTAGAGGTTCTTATTGCGAAATGGTTCTAGATAGACGTTGAGTGTATTTAGACCTTATGTCTTTGGGAAATTTTGAATTTGGAATTGGCTTAACGATATACACCAATTTTATTTAGGTGGAATATTCTCTGTGGTACATAATGATTTACAGTACTGCAACAATTGTGTGGAAGTATTTTTGATTAATTATATTATGCTGTAAGTAAATACTTATGACTTTTTAATCTGAAACATTGAGCCAGATATTTTTTTGTTAGGTCGTTTATAGCTACGTATTTTTTCCCTATAACCCAGTATGTTATTATTTCAAATTTAACGTTAATTTTTAATACATAAATAGAATTAAAGCATGAGATGGCCCAGTGGTAAGACCGCGTGCATCTTAACCGATGATTACTGGTTCAAGCCCAGGCAAGCACCACTATATATATGTGCTAAATTGTGTGTATAATTCATCTCGTGCTCGGCGGTGAATAAAACATCAATAAAAATTCAGCTAAATGTGCATTTCACCAAAGCGCATCGGAACAGCGTGGTGGAATATGTTCTAAACCTTCTCCTTAGTGGGTGATCTTAGCCCAGCAGTAGGAAATTTACATGCTGTTACTGTACTGTACATAAATAGATGTTGTTGTTTGTTTGCTGTTCCAATTGCTAGTTTTCTTTGTATAGAGTATTATGACCGTGATATTCGAGTATATCTCTTTTGCTTTCGAAAATTAAAAATCAAATCACAGTCCGATATCTACATTACTTCCTGTATGTTCATATTCAACTGTATCGTCTGATACACTCCAAACTCAATTAACAATATCATTAATTTATTATGACCATGTAGTAAAACTAAAACATCTTGATATTTATATATCGTTGTTTCAATAAGTTTAAATAGGAAGCGAATTTAAACTGAAAAAAAGCAATTTTAATCCGATATAATCTTCAAGGAAAGGTCAAACTAATTATTAATGATAAGTTTGAAAATTTTTGATCGTTAAAAATATTTATTATATATATAATAAATAATAATAATAATAATAATAAGCCTTTTATTTCCTTAACTTCAGTACAACGTTTACAAGTATGCTATATAAATTTACAAAAAAAGAAAAGAAGAAAAAAAAAAGTTAAGGCCCCTAATGGGTATAGGCCTCCTCCAACATCTTCCAGGTTGTCCTTTGCTTTGCCTTTTTTTGTCCAGTCCGGTCCAGCAATTTGTTTAATTTCATTTTATATATATCGTAACCAAAAATAATATTGCAAAAGAAAGATCTGGAATAGATAAGTCAACAACAAACGGCGATGGCATTCTCGAGACGTTAAAGTTCAAATCTTAAAATAGTTCGAATAATGTCGACTACTCGACGCAGACACACGACAGGACAATGGAAATATTGCTGGCATCATAGATTATGTACAAGCGAAAAGCGTCCAAGGAGTATTTATTTAAATTGAAAGAAAAACAAGCAACTATAGTGCATAATAGCTTGAATACTGAAGGACATAGGCTTTTTTTAAATCAGCGTCAGTTTTGATAGTACTAAATCAAAGTATATATGAGCAATTGCAGAAATGCTAAAATGAATCATATTATACTCGTCGTGATTTCGTTCACAGTCAATTACTTTGGAACAGTTCTATATTTCATTTACAGTTCCATTATGTTATAATATGTAAATTAAATAAAAAACTAGCGACAATAATACACGATAGCTTGAATACTGAAAAAGGACATAGGCTTTTTTAAATCAGCGTCAGCTTTAATTAGTTTAGTACTAAATCAAAGTATATAAGCAATTTCATAAATGCCAAAATGCCATATGAATCAAATTATACTCGAAGAATGTAATTTGTAATCAACGGATCAGTAACACTTTGGGAAAAGCCGTTATCAGTGATCAAACAGTGATTATAATTTGCATACTAGTATATAATGTACGTGATTGAAATTTCTAGTAATTAATAACAGCATAGCGAGACGACATTCCACATAGCAGCAATTTGCTTGATCACTGATCTTCAGATATGCCAATATTCTGACATGCACGGTCTTATGATCATTTTGTCTTACCACTTACCAAAAAGGCCATAACCATGGCAGACTTTGCCTATTCTTATATTGGAACTGCGCTACAAATAAACAAGTAATAATGTTTAATGTTGAATAAGAGTCACTACTGAGTTTCTTGTCGGATCTTCTCGGTAGAATCTACTCTCCGAACCTTTGGTAGTTTCACCTAATATAGTTTTTAAAGGGCGATTCAAAAGTGTTTGATTAAAGTATATTTTGATTTTGATTGACATGGGGTTGCGTTTGGTCTTAAACGGTTGGTTTAGTCCAAATATTTCCGTAGTTTTCAAGTAACAGAAGTATTTGAAAATTTCCAAACCAGAATAAACCGGATATAACCGGTTCATTACCAATATCATAGCCTCGTGATTTTAAATATTTCGACGTCGGGACGACACTGAGTGACGTATAAGTCTTGATGAGTCGTTAAAGTAGTTGTGATTTCCTGTGCGAATTAAACGAGCAGTAATTTAGTTTGGACTTGATTTTATTATTACATTTGAAGGCTAATAGGAACTCAAAACGGTTTTTACGAATAAAAAAATAAAGGATGTTGTTAATATATTAAAATTCATCAGAACTAACAACGCCACGTACTTTTAATAGATTCAAGCGTTTATTAAGTGATAACACATTAGCATTATAATCAGACAAACTTATAAAGTGCTAGCTGCATTCCAAGACTGAATAAATATATGACTTTTAATATTAACAACGTAGCATGCAAATACATCGCGGTGGCTAGCTGATCTCACGCTTCAATGCGATGTGAAATAATTACTGTGAAATTTCTGTTCATTGTATTATTCAATGTTTAAAAGGATACAGTTAGGAATTTTTGTGTTTAACTGAATAAAATTACGATTATCTTCACATATAATAAAATTGGAGTGTCTGTTTGAAATAACATTTTTTATAATTTGTGTCTGTCTATTTGTTCCGGCGAATCTCTGGAAGGGCTGGGCCGATTTTGACGGGACTTTCACTGGCAGATAGGTGATATAAAAAGGGGTAACTTAGGCAAAAACTAAACATACAACAATATTTCTTCTGTTAAATTCAAACGCGCAAGAAATCGCGAGTACAGCTGGTTTTTATATATAAACGAAATTTACTAGTTTAACAGAACATAGGGTCTTATTATGTTGGTTAGAAAAACGCAAATTTCTCTCTCTTTCTATCACCACTGATTTTACATTTGTATGAAGAAGAGACAAAATTGTTAAACTTATCCTTCAACACTTTTTTAAATTTAATTTTAACAGATTGTAATTTTTCTCTGCTTTTTTGATACAATTACATGAGTATAAAAAATAATTAATAAACATCGGTCGTATCACGGTCCAGCGACTGACCTAATGCTTCGACCGGATAAAGGAAATCTTTGTTTCTGAATTTTATTCTAGACAAACGAATTGCTTACTCGAAGGCTTTGTGCTAGATTCGTGATCTGCTAGACAGCTATACCTATAAGCTTTTACCGATGACCGTTGCTAAAACTGGTTGTTTTTTTTAATGCTATCACATCCGCTGTATTTGATCCTAATCTTTGTTGAACATTTTGTTTATAGTTTCGTAATTATCCTGTATTATAATCTAAGTTGTTCGATTGAAAATTATGAAAGTGATATTAAATATGACTACCTCCATGGTCGAGTAGTGTGTACCGGTTATCATGGGTACGTTCCGAGGTCCCAGGTTCGACCCGGCCGAGTCGATGTCGAAAATTCATTTTCTATGTTGTCTTGGGTCTGGGTGTTTGTGGTACCATCGTTACTTTTGATTTTCCATAACACACATTTAGCTACTTACATTGGGATCAGAGTAATGTATGTGATGTTTTTTATGGTATAGTTTGGCGGACGAGCATATGGGCCACCTGATGGTAAGTCATCATCACCCATAGACAATGACGCTGTAAGAAATATTTACTATTCTTTACGTCGTCACTGTGCCACCAACCTTGGGAACTAAGATGTTATGTCCCTTGTGCCTGTAGTTATACTGGCTCACTCACCCTTCAAACCGGAACACAACAATACTGAGTACTGTTATTTGGCGGAAATATAACTGATGAGTGGGTCGTACCTACCCAGACGGACTAGCACAAAGCCCTACCACGAAGTACCAATATATTTATTATTTATTTATTGTAATAAACTTACGAATCAACGAGATATGATTGTTGTGATTGTTGTTAATTTGTCGGTCGTATAATCTTCAGTGTCATATAATATCCGGCTGCCGGTAATCGTAATTGCATCGCCGGTAGCGAGTCATAAATCACTCGGTTCAGAGAAACCGGAGATGTGCGCCGTCGGACGCGATTGTCGAAATTTCGCACGTCTTTGGAACATCGCCTCAGTACCGTTAGACTACCTTTGTTGTTCCTTGGTTGCTTCTTTCTTATTTTTAGTAGAAATTATTGAATTACCTTTTTTTCGTCGATGATTTTATTGACATTGTTCATTTTCCTCCCAAAATATCACATCGAAAACTATATCACTACACAGTATAAAACGAAGTCGTTTTCTCTGTCCCTATATCTCTGCTTAAGTCTTTAAAACTACTCAACGGATTTTGATGCGGTTTTTTTTTTAAATAGATAATAGTGTACATGTACAATATTCTAATGTGATGTCATTGCACCCGTGCCAAGCCGGGGCGGATGGCTAGTCTAAAATAAATTATTTTTGAAAGTTATGGTAAAGGTTATATATTTAAGATTATTTGTCACACATATGGAGTATGTTACGAGTAATAGATATTTATAATGATAAAGGATACGCTATGGAACTTCCAGTTCAAGATGGCAGACAGGAAACATGAACAGGTGCGCCAGCCCAGAGCGATGCGCTCAGCCGTGCGTGAAGAGATGCCTTGCGCGCAATATGACTTTAGGGTTTATCTACGTCATATTCCATATGACATTTTTGTTTAGACCATTCCATATATTGGAACTGCTATACACATGAATCTGTTTAGTGGAGTTATCTCCGTAGATTGCAAGTTATAGAATTAATTGAAAATTTCGAAACCAGATTGAACCGGATCAAATTGGTTCGTGATATTAATTTTACCTTCCATCTCAGAAAACCAATGTCGAGTTTCATGCCATGATAATAATAAATAGAATGCCTTAAGAGTTATTCGTTTTTAAATAGTTCTACTAAATTAGCACCTAAAAATATCAAATAATGACTGATTCTTAGGTGCTAAAATTGAATGTTTGTTCATAATTTCGCTGATGTTAAACATTCGTTATGTATCTTGAACCGGCCATCGAAAGTGTTCCATCCTATTAACTTCGTCGAGGGTGAAAGCAAAGGGCACTCCAATCTAGAAAGTAAGATGATACACGATATTCACTTGCTAAAGATCTTATTTTACTGATATATTATTACTTAGAGTTACATCGTGTAACGCGTTAGCTTACTATTTACAATGTGACAAATAAGACATTCAAACTATACATATTATGTATACAGAGAATACTTTGTTACATATGATCTATTTATTTTAAAACGTCAGTCTAATTCTCGAGCCTTCTATTAAGTTGTATATCAACAATCACATAATTTTCATCCAGTAAAACGTGGAACCCATAGGCTGTAATGAACGATCGGATAACTCTCGAATCTTAATAGTGCTTAACTTGTATTGATCTCTATATTTGCAGTGAATGAATGAGTGAATGAAGATACATCGTCAACGTTCGACGGAGAACAGACATAGTCGGACTTTTACATTTTACATCAAGTTTTGATGTTGGAAGCCTTTCATGACAGTTCTTACTTTTTTTGTACAATAAACTCTTGCATCTTGCAATGCGTCTTTGAAGATCCCGGGAGGGAATAGTGCTTAGTGAATTAAAAGACATCCATCAGCTGCTTTTGTTTCAGACAGACGGATTACAAAGCTTAATGTTTACGTCAGATTTTGTACTGTTTTTTTATATTCAGTCAAAGAAGTGTTAGGTTTGAATCCATGTTGATGATATAGTAATAAAAAAATCCAGTCCCCGTTTTAACTTTTTAGTTTTGCATAAGAATTCGCTTCAGAATAAATTATAGGTTATATTTATGAGGCTGATTAGTTTAAAAAAATTTTGCTAGCAATAAAGCACAAATTTGCTTGTTTATCATAATAGCTCAATTTAGCTGTTTTAATTTACGGTTATTCGTAAATAAATAAATAGAAATGTATTCTTTATGGGATCTAAACGGATCTTTCTAGGGCAATAGTATTCTACGGATTTATTATATTTTTTATTTTATTATAACTTATTATATTCCATACTGAATTAAATTGAATTAAAATTTATTAAATTTTAATTTAATAATAACAGTTAAAGTTACGTTTATTAACAAAATTCCTTTTATATAATAAAGTAGAAACAATACAATTAATATGACAAGTGAATAAAAAAAATATTAATAGAATGCTTTCCATCAATCAAGAGCAAAGAGGTGCCGACTGTACACATGACATATCAGATATCTAATAACGATAGGCTACGAATATATATACCGTTCTAAATTTGAAGCATTTTTTTTTAAATATGTACCATAGCTTCCTGTCAGCCAATTTTTTTTTATATGTTAATCCTCCTTCGTTTCTCAATTCGATGATAAAGTTCGTTCTCTATGTCCCAACGTCAAACCGTTACATTCCCTTTTACGGTATCCGCAGTGAACTCCCCGGAATGTTAGCAAAATCTTTACGTTCTCAGTAATGCTAACGCAACGCTCCGAGGCTTTTAATTTCCTAGAAGTACGTTATGATTAAAACGCACGTAACGGTGGAGAACTGCAGTTTTTTGTTTTATGTCCATAACATATGAAATATACACGATGATTTTTTTTTAAATTGTTTTAAAAATAAGCTTTTACTGTATACACTTACGTATCTATGCTGTTGATCTGAGTTACTTTGTTAAGTCAATTCTGGATGTTGAATCAGTTCAGTACTATCAGAACATAACTAACTTCACTACATAGTATAAAACAAAGTAGCTTTTTTTGTCCCTATGTACCTATGTATGCTTAAACCTTTAAAACTAGGCAACTGATTTTGATGCGGTTTTTTTTTTAATACATAGAGTGATTTGAGAGATTTTTTTTTGTAAATAATACATGAGAAATATGGTAAAGAAACACTGATCATTTTACATATTTGTAATGTGATGTCGTAAATAAACAAATCCTGAAGTATATTTAGTATCAGTATTGCATCCGTGCGAAGACGGGGCGGGTCGCTAGTGTATAATAAAATGTCAAATTTGTCGTAAGAATTGATCTAAACACACATTTCAATTCAATTATAAACTTGTAGAAAATTTATTCGATATTTTTCAAGTATAAGTTATATTTGCGACAATTTTAGTTGAGTTGATCAGATTGTGAGGTTGGTTTGCCAAATTAAAAATGTATATTTATAAATTGAGCGTTAACGGTAGCCCTAACGCTTTAATTCAGACGGTTGACAGCTTCCGTAGAAATCGTCAGACGCTTCCGTTGAACCGGTTAATTGTGCACAGTTAATAGTGATTAAGATTCAACTGTTCTATAAGTTGTTAATGAAACGTTCATTTGATCGCTTATACTTAAATTAATTGGTTATTGTTTGTAAAACCTACTCAAAATCTGCATGAAAGTTGCTCTACTAACAGATACATTTGAATAGGATGTTGTGTTTTGAATGTCATAGATATGGCTGCCAAAGTACGTTCTCATTAGTTCTTTACTTCGAATTAAAGTAAAAAAAACTTTTACTTCACTACATACTATAAAACAAAGTTGCTTTCTCCGTACCTATATCCCTATGTATTTTTAAATCTTTAAAACAACGCAACGGATTTTGATGCGGTTTTTTTTAATAGATAGAGTGATTCATGAAGAAGGTTTTTATATATAATACGCTGTTAATTTTAGAAGTTTTCATTGTGATTTAATATCATTGCACCCGTGCGAAGCCGGGCTAGTAACGTATAAATTTAAGTACATAAATATGTCGGTAACAAAATATTTGTATGACGGTCTCACTTTGAAGCCTGTTAATGACCTCAATGATCAAATACCATGATGTCAATATTTTCGATGACTTCATCGTCCGAATTCTCGTCGCTATCGATGAAATATTAAGATTATAATTCAACTCCTACTCTGAGAGCGGATCGTGATTTCGTTCACAGTCGATTACTGTGATACAGTTCTATATTTCATTTACAGTTCCATTATGTTATAACTCTAGTAAATTTACGGATATAAGGTAAATTTACACTTACAGTTTCTAGTTTACGAGTTTTTATGCACACATTATTTATTTATTGGGTATTATCTCGTTATAGTTCTACGAGGTAACTACAAGGAGACTGACGATGAAAGAGATTTTAATTGAATATATATAAAACAATGTCCCATAGTATAAAACAATGTCCCTTACCGCTGTATGTCCCTATGTATGCTTAGATCTTTAAAATTACGCAACGGTTTTTGATGCGATTTTTTTTAAGAGATAGACTGATTCGAGAGGAACGTTTTTGTATATAATACAAAGACAACATAGTAAAGAAACTCTAATAATTTTAGAAGTTTCTAATGTGATGTCATAAATAAACAAATTCTGTAGTATAATTAGTATCAGTATTGCACCCGTGCGAAACCGGGGGTCGCTAGTAAATACATTAGACTCTTTCCATAATACGACATTTGAAATAACAACAACAACATACAATAACTTGCTTAGAGTAGAACGTTCGGAACAAATCACCACGCTGTTCCAATGCGGGTTGTTGGAATACACATGTGGCAGAATTACTACGAAATTAGACACATGCAGGTTTCCTCACGATGTTTTCCTTCACCGCCGAGCTCGAGATTAATTAAGCACACGAATATTCAGTGGTGCTTTTCTGTGTTTGAAGCCGCAGTTAAGATGCACTCGTTCTAACCACTAGGCCATCTCGGCTCTTTTGGGAATCACACTTTTAATAAAATCCATGATATACTACAGAGTGGAGCGTTTATATATTTTGAGTGAAATTATTAGGATCGTGTCTTCCTTTCGTGAGCTCCACTCGTGAACCGATAACAGTCTCGGCACGACCTAATGAGTCTTCTCGTGATCACGCCCTTTGAATAAACTGCTCTGTTCGAGTGATTTGTTAAGGCTTAAACTGTTTACTTTCCTAATAATACCTTATAAGGTTTCATTTCTATTGTATTCCCTTGGTTACACAATTTGATTATGGGTGCAGTCGATAAGACAAGTGGATTTTCAAATTTAAAACTTATGATTTATCGGTTGAATGCTGAACAATTATTGAATGTTTTTTTTTTTTTTATCAAAAGGTTTTTATTTCATTTATTCTGAATCGTTCTAAATGTATACGAACGCTTTCAATACTTCGGTTTTAAAATGCATTCGTTTAGATTTATAGCGTTTTCTGCTGTGTTTTTTAAATCATTGACCACGTGACATGGCAAGATGTTATTTGTCGCCGATGAAAATTTTGATATTACAATGTTATGCGTGGTGCATTCTTAGATTAAGAGAAGAACCCGAAAATCTATTGTCGTTCGATACAATCTATACTAATATTATAAATGTGAAAGCAACTCTATCTGTGTGTCGCTCTTTTACTACTAAACCGTATTTGATGAAATTCGGTTTGAACCAAACTTTCACTCCAAGAAAGGATATAGGTTACTTTTTTGAAAAAGTAACCTATGTCCACAACCAACCTTTAAAACGAGAGAGAAACCGCGGGCAATACCTAGTATATAATCATTGTAGTTTTGTGGGTCAAAAATCACCATTTTCACACCAATGAACGTGTTCGAACGTGTGCAAAGTGCTCGAAACGTCGGGATGTTTTAAAAATAATTAATATACGCGATTCATCCGTTATAATTAGTTTTATTTAAATGTGTTCGAACATTTTTTCCTACTAGCGTTCTTTACCTACTATTTCTTTCCTTCCACTGTATTTCCTGAGCAGTTTCCTTATGAATGATAGAACGAACGAATGAGAAAAGTCGCCAATTTGCTGTTATCTCACCTCATCTGATGAAAGTTCTGTTTAAACGTGAACCTTTGTCGCTGTCACATAAAAGCTTTCTAAGATTTGTTTCATTTCTAATTAAAAACATAAAATGTAAGAAGATTATATTAAGATTGTAAAGTGGGAACGGGAACGAACGATTGTTCGTGTTATCACTATCTCATCTGATAGCGTTTTATTTATATGTAGTTGTGTTTTTCGCCCCACTTAAAAAATGAATCCATTGAAAGGGTCAAGGTATGCTACTGAGATTCTTCTTTGGCAGCACATGGTGTTGTATATCACGGCAAAGTTATGGGTAGACAAAAGCCTTTTAAAAGTCTATTACTTTGCTTACCTTGCATGTCAACGAATTGAACTATTGATCCAGGAAACTCAGCTTTCATGTTGAATGTTGGTGTTCTTAAAATAAGAACTTAAGACAATTATAGCGCGATTTAAAGAACTATTAACGCCATCTATTAACAACAAAATGAAGTTACTGTTTGATTAACATAAATATGAAAAAGAAATAATGCTTATAAAACACTGATCGAGAAAATAGGTTATTGGTCCTATTTTTATCGGAACTCGAGAAAGCCTTAAGTTAAGAAGTTTTCCCTTCGTAGTTACAGTTATTTTTTCACTTTTGTTAGCGTGAAATTAAGGGCCGAGACGATTTTAACATAATTTAACAGAATTCGAGTTCAAATCCATTTCCCACGAGATTTCGGTCGATGGTGTTAAAAGTTTATATCGTATTCATGGAAGGATACGGATTCTCCTTCCTTTAAATATTATTTACTAAAATGACATTAGTTAACAAAGTAGTGTCTTTGACCTTATATCAGTTTGATGACGTCATTATGTAAATGATGTAGGCTGTATGACGTTACGTTGAGTACAAAACGCTTGTTGGTAATTACATTCATGGAAGGATACGGATTCTCCTTCCTTTAAATATTATTTACTAAAATGACATTAGTTAACAAAGTAGTATCTTTGACCTTATCAGTTTGACGACGTCATTATGTAAATTATGTAGGATGTATGACGTTACGTTGAATACAATACGCCTGTTGGTAATTACATATTATTAAAAAAAAAAGTTTTCAGGTGTTTGTATTTGTTTATGTGTGTGCGTATGTGTAGATATACGTTTATGTGGTTTGATTTTAGTCATATAGATACTTCTTTGTTCATTTTAAATTTAGATAATTTTTTTTTTTGAATTTAAACTTTGAAGTTGGCGTTTTTTTTACGTATGTACCTTATTATTATTTAAAGGAAAAACAGGGATGAGTTGAAATGTACATCCACAAATATGTTTTATATCTTCACAATAGAGTCGATTTTCGCTCAGCAAAAAGCCTCGACATTGTTTATTGGTTCTATAATAATGAAAACTAAAACTTATTAGAGACATTTGAAATCGAACCGGAGATTGATTTACCTGATACAAAGTATATAAATGGACGGTTTATAACGGATATTTTTAAAAGGCAGTGGCGCCGGACCAGATCTGTTATGTGGGTTAGTGTTGAAAAACGCGACGATATTTCTCGGTATGGACTGTCATTTATTGAATGCTGTTAAATGCTTAGCTATATTGTCTATTTACCGCTACAATACACAACACACACACACATTCACACACGTGTGTGTGTGTAACTCTGTCTGTCGATCTTTCACGATTAAACCAATTTAGCCAATTTTATGAAATCTGGTATGAAGCATGTAAAGATGGCCCAGTGGTTAGAACGCGTGCATCTTAACCGATGATTATGGATTCAAACCCAGGCAAGCACCGCTGATTCATGTGCTTAATTTGTCTTTATAATTCATCTCGTGCTCAGCGGTGAAGGAAACATCGTGAGGAAACCTGCATGTGACAAATTTCATAGAAATTCTGCTACATGTGTATTCCACCAACCCGCATTGAAACAGCGTGGTGGAATATGTTCCAAACCTTCTCCTCAAAGGGAAGGGAGGCCTTTAGCCCAGCTGTGGGAATTTACAGGTTGTTGTTGTTGTTGGTATGAAGCTAAGTTGAACTCGAAAAATGGACATATACTTTATTGTCTGACACATGATAACAAACCCCCCTATAACGAGCAAGGCCGCAGGCGACTACTAGTATGTTATATGTATATCTATTAGTTTATTGCCATTCGCGACTACTTCACACCGGTTGTCATAAACAACAGTTAATTGATGTCGATGACATTTTTAATGACGTTATTAGTTAAGTTAGTTCTCTATAGCCATTTTTGGATATATTGATATAAATAATAAGACTGTTAAATTCCCACTGCTGGGATTCATGGATACATGTAGATGTTTTTTCCTTCACCACCGAGCACGAGATGAATTACAAACACAAATTTTCTCAAACTCTTTTATATAATAATAAAATTTTTAATTACAGTGAATACATATAACGGTTCATTGCTCATTTATTCACATTAATAATTATGTAATATTGTATTAATATACAGTTAGATGTGAATTAGATAGGTATTAAAAAAAAAACAATTTCAGTCATCAATGTGCGTACGAAATTATTCGAACCGACAAATTAGAAAATCTATCTCCAGCCAACGTTATTTTAATCGTGTAATCATATTTAGGGCTGTCAACTCAGCTTCGAAATTGCTTAATAAAGACACCTGTGAACCTTATTTGTACTGTACTAATTCTCCAATTAGATTTCGTTTCGTTAAGATTATTTTAAACTAGCGACCCGCCCCGTCTTCGCACGGGTGATATGACATCACAGAAGTAACTTCTAAAATTATAAGTGTTTCTTTAGGAATTTGTCCATTTGTTATATATAAAAGCCTTCTTCACGAATCACTCTATTTATTAAAAAAAAACCGCATCAAAATCCGAATCCGAATCAAAATATAGGGACAGAAAAAGTGACTTTGTTTTATAGTATTTTATACTAATAATAATAATCATAGTAAAACCATGCTTTAATTTATTAGTTTCATGATTTATTTTTAAAATAATTGACAACCCTATTTATCTATTAAGATTAGGATATTGCCACTCAATATGTAATATAATTATAAAGTATATAACCTTTTTTGTATTGTATTTTTTTGAAATCGACAACCCTAATTGTATCTATTAAGATTAAAAGATTACGATACAAGAACTAATAGAATGAGAATATTCAGAGTAATATCCGATCAATATTTCACAGCCGTGAAACGTATTGTTCGCGGTTTTCTTTTCTCATCTCATAACCGCAACTTGATTTTATAATCTGCGAGCAGTTTAAAGGATTTTGACCTCTACGTATTTGGAATACGGGTTATTAAAATGCAAATTTAGCTTGTCCCGTCTCGTTCCGATGCTTCGTGTAGTCGTAAGAAAACAATAGATACTATTTTGTAATAATGATTATAAGTTGGATTACAATGTGCTTGTATTTAATAATATGTCATTAAATACTTTGGTTTTTTTTTAACAATCTAAAATAGAATATGGTTGTGCTACAAACTCTATTTGTACCAAAATTGGAAGTAAAATTCTTTAAACATTTTTTTTGATTATCTTTATCTTGAAATACTTACTAGGTAATCGTAATAGGAGATAATAAATGTGCACTTTCTATAGAATACGAGTAAATAATTATTTAATTATATTCCACCTGCCAACCCCCATTAGAGAAGCGTTATGGAATAAGCTCCAAATCTTCTTATAGAGAGAGGATTCCTTAACCCAGTAGTGAAATATTCATTGCTAAGATTTATAAAGATTGCGAAGACTTACTGACAATTACATTGAATAACGAGTAAAATATACACATCATTCGAAATATCGAGTTAAAATATACGAATATATACGAATCGATTACATGAGATTAATAATTATCATGACATAAGACATTTTTTTTATTAACAGTGTCAGTACACTAAGACTGTCTACTTAATATCGAATGTCACATAAGTACAAGAGGCGTATGTTACAATAAAAATGAACCGAGTCTAAGTTAAGACCCTGACACCGCATTGATGACATCATGTACTTACTTCGGCGCTACCCGCCCACGCTGAACGACTCATACGAAACCACCACCGACCTTATCCTCTTCAAAATAAAGCTGAAATTCCCACGAATCAACGTCAAAATAATATTGCGAAAGGTTCTGTACTCTAATACTCGTTTTGCGTTAAAATATAACGTGCAATAAATCGGGTAAATAAATAAGAAGCACACGAGTTTGATTTATGCAGCCGCTGTGATGATGAAGTTTATTTTGCAATTGTAATTCAAGCTACTTAACTAATGCGAACATTTACAAGAGACTTTTCTTGCACATAAATCGATATTATATATCGATTAATCGACGTCAGCAATCGCGGTAATTTAGTTTGATATTTGAAGTAGTAGAAAATATTTTACTTGCAAAAAGTCTTATCGCCATTTGACAAGCACGTATTAATTTTCACGTGCTTGATTTTAATTTAAAATTCATTTTGTGATCGCAGATGACCAATACTGTGAGGAAATCTGCATGTGTTACTCAATATTCTGCCTACATTACAGTGCATTGTTAAAATTACAAGCAATGTTTTTATTGTTCAATTATATTTATTTAAGATGAATACAGTCATACGTCATTAAGTAGATACTGATTCGATTCCAAATTGAGTATTTATTATGACTTCTTTACAAGGCCATTTGGTCATTTGTTACTTATAAGTAAATATCTTATTCAGTAGGAATATCATGATTGTCTCGGAGAGAAAGTACAAATGTATGGAATTAATCGTCTGTTACGGTTTTCATTGATTTTCCTACGATTATATCAAGCGTAACATCCTTCGTGTTACTTTCGTTTGCTTCATAACAAGCTTGAAGTCTTTCATCTGATTATTCTATTTATCATTCAAATTTTTTAATCTATACATATAATAAAATTGGTGTGTCTGTTTGTAATATTAAAAGAGCCCTTTTTTACTTAATGCATATGTATGTATACACGGTACATATGCAAAAATAACATTTTTTACAATTTTTTGTATGTCTGTGTGTCTGGCTGTCTGTTTGTTTGTTCCGGCTTATCTCTGGAATGGCTGAACCTATTAAAACGGAACTTTCACTGGCATATAACTGATATAATAAGGAGTAACTTGGGCTACAATAACATTTTTTTTTGTTAAATTCAAACGTGTACAAGGTCGCCGGCACAGCTAGTTCCATATAAATACAATTCTTGAAAGATTCTTGATACCTTTCAAAATGTCCATTTCAAAACACCTTATATATGATTACATTTGAAACGTTTCGAAAATATTCTCATAGTATTTGCAATTTTTTTTTATTTAGTCATTAAGATTTATTGTTGATTTCTTATAAGTGTATAGTTATGTAGCTTCAAATGATAGAGATTGATGCTTGGAAGAATATTGTAGCTATTAGTGAAGGTGCAATTAGATACAAATATTGTTTTAATGTTGTCTGACTGTACCCTCGTTACCTTTGTATTGCAAATGCCTCATTGGTCCAATGGACTTTGACATGAGCCTGTTATAGCGTTAGGGAATGGTTATCGGGTTGATTTTTAGCTGCTCCGAATTAAGCAGTGATTTCACAACCTTGTGCAACTAGAGCTTACTCCAGTAAATATCCCAAAAGACTACGAGAAGAGAGTACCCTTGTAAAATTACAAGGGATCATTTATACACTTCGATACTAAAATATAAGCCTTGAGATTATACCATGATCAATATTGATTATCACTTTTGTCTCGTTGTAACATTTCTATTTTAAATAGATTTTTTTATCCAAATCTTTGGTTATCCTGATAGAAGAATAAGTGTATTTCTGTTAAGTGCATCTATAAATTTCGCCTAGCGTTAAGATGCTCAACTACCTTACTGCAGCCAAGACCCAGAAAAACATGCCCAAAAAGGATTGGCAGTCTTCCTAAAAGTTTGTTAGATGCCGTGCTGTAAACTTACTGCTTTCCATTATAAATGAAATGAAAGATGCGATAAATTTAGATATCTGTGATTTATCTAAATATTCATTAAAATAATGCCATTAATCAGCATTTACGGAATATCGTGTATCATTAATTTACCTATCATTGACTTTGTCCACAAGCAACACAAGAGCTATGCACATATATAAACGTTATGTCATGTCTGATAAATGCAGTAACAATTGCAAATCATGTTACGTTTTCTTTAATTGGAATTTTATCATTAAATTCTAATTAAAATTAATGATAGATCTAATGCGATAATAACAAATCATAAAATAATTGTCATGAGATAATGATGCCTTCTTCGTAAGTATCATTGATTTTTTTTCATCACTCATTTTTTCATTTAACGTAATGGATTACTACACTTGTGATTACAATTTTAATGTATGTAGAAAATTGTAAATATTACTAATTGCAAAGACTTAAACGGCTCTTTCTCGCTCTTTCTCATTGTTGTTAAAAGAAGATAGCAATATTGTAAAGACAACAGATACCTTTTCTTAAAATGAATTCGTCGTCATATTAAACGATTCGATAGTACATTCTTCAAAGGACATTCGTTTTTACTTGAAGTTTTTTTTATGAAATTTATCGATAAAAATCTGTAAGTACCATGATATTTGTATACTCCTTGTTTGAGCACGTGGACCATCTGATGGTAAGAGTCATAATCGCCCATAGACGATACCACTGTATGAAATTTTAACCATTTCTTACATTTTCAATGCGTTACCAATCTTACACACGAATCTAAGATGTGCGTATAGTTACACTGGCTCTCGTCCTTCAAACCGGAATACAACAATACTGAGTACTTCTGATGAGTAGGTGGTATCTATTCAGACGGGCTTGCAAAGCCCTACCACCAAGTAAATAAGCGTAGTTATGAATTATTACCCAAATGGACTAGCAATCGGTCTTTCGGTCTTCTTCTAAATAAGTTGATTTGGTAAAAAACGTTATATGAAATTCGTACCCATCTGTTAGAATGCTGATCATATCATTTGAGATATCAATCCGCCAACTCATTACGATCGACCAATTAAAAATGAGATAATGATGAGGGTCATAATTCGATATTCAATTCAATTTTATTCAATTTAATATTAAATTCAATTATAGTGGACAAATAACCTCATGTCGGCTCCAAAATTCAACGATTTATTGAACCATGTGGAGAAATGAGCCAATCAGAAGCCAATGTTATGAAAACTATTCTTTGGGTTGGTATATATCTACACAAAACGGTAATATTGTCAATGTGTGTGACAATTACATTCTAATTTCAAAATAATATTCTTTTGAATGAATTTATTCGATTGAAAACTTTAATTGTCTTAAATTAACGGCTATATGAATAAATTTTCTATTGGCATTTAGGACGTTTTGTCAAATTTTGATCTTCAGGTCTCAGTCGATCGATTCGATAGGGTGATATTTATTTTTAAATCACTAGAATTTCTCTTATAGTATAAAGGATTGAAGTATGTGGGGAGTTTGTTTTTTTTTTAAACTTGGTGTAAGTTTATAGCATAGACCTATATTACACTTCCTCATTCTAGTTTAAAATTGTTCCTGGATTCGTTCCAAGCGCCAGTTATTCAGGACCTGCCGAGAAATCTCCAAGACGTTGACATTTTCGAATTGAAATCGGTTCATATCATAAAGCGAACTTTACCTAACCACAAAATAAAAAAAATTAAAATATTCTTTATTTAAATAGGCTCGTTAAAGAACTAGTACCACTGATAGAATCGAAGAGATTTCATCTTAACGTCATTATTTCATTTAAGGATGGAATTGTGTTATGTATGGCAATAAATTGGTATTTGTGATACAATTTAATTTAAATCAAAATGTGCATTACTCAAGAAGACTTTTGTAATTACTATTGTCTCATAATTTAATAGGATCAAAGCACATTTCAGAAATTCATCAGTCATACTTTTCTCGATAAACTAAAATCGTGTTACCATACCTTTAATTGCGTACCTACAGTACCAGTGTCGATTGAAGCAGGGCGTCATCCAGTGTATATTAAGACCAGGCGCATTTGAGTCAGTGAATCACACCACCGACCGTTACTTTGAACCCGAAGATAGATCGCAGGGCGTTAGTTCTACTTAATGACCGCAAAGTAATTTAGCTTCGAATACAAATTATTTATTATATAATTAAACAAGTTCATTTGAAGTAGATTTTGTAACGTATTTTTCACTACAAATTTATCAAAAATTATTATGGTTCTTGAATGTATTTACTGACTAACTAAGGCATACATATATTACAGAATAGAATTACAGATAACAAAGCTTTTGAGTTAATAAGCGTTGATTTTCATACAGGATACACAAACTTTAATTTCCTATAATTTGTTTTATAAATAAAATATGGTATGGTAATAGTTTATATGGCATAATAAACAAGAAATTGTACAGTTAATAAGGTACTTTGCTGTTAATTTTTAAATAACTCGTAACAACTAGTTAAAACTGGTATGCACTAGTTACATACAAAGTTTTATAAATTATTTTTAACCTTGTTGTTTAAATTTTACAGTTCATTTTCATTTAACACGTATTTCGAATTACACGATTGTTAATTGTAATACAGGACAGCTTAATTGGATCCTTTCTCAGGCTTTAGTTGATAATGCTATCTGCTTAATAGATATATTGTTTTAATGTTGCCTTAAATTACTTTTCTATATACGTTTATTGTTTCTAGATATAAAAGGCAGTAGCTTAATTAGGTATACAAGATTTAGAAAGAAATGATAATTTAGACCATGGCACAATTATAATAAAAAAAAAGTTACTTTATCTACAAAAATAAAGCAACAAAACAATGATAGTTAACGTGTCCTGAATAGGTGTACCATTCAGTTTCCAAGTTAGGTTCCAATAATCCAACGCTGATTTTCAATGGTACCCTATGGGGTTATGATGGAATACGGAATAGGATACACGTATCAAAATCCTTTATAATTTCGATGAAGTCAGATCAAAATTTAAGAGTAAAATTATAGAAAATCTATAACTGTCTGTTAAGTCCATAGTCACATAAAAATATTTTACTCGTGCGAAAAACGCACGTCTTATGCGAGTCTACTCGGGCTTAATCACTTTATCATCTATTAATGTATAATTAAACTATCATGTGTGAGAATGTAATCCACAGACGGTTAGTGAAAAAAAAAACAACACTTACCATAGATACTGAATGAAACATATACCTTAATGCTTTTGTTAATCTCTTGATTGTACACGGATCTCGCAAACGATCTTTGTATGGCAATTACTGTTTTGGCTATATATGATGTTTGGAGAGTGATTGGTGAAACAATGCTGTCTTCTTCTTTTCTATATCAAATCTATGATGACAGAAAGAGAGGAAAACAGTATTTGATGAAAATACGACGCATCAGATACTCTACTGCCAATCAGCAATACTCACTATAAGTTAATAATAAGGGACTTTAGCGATATTAACCAGAACAATTAATAATTTAAACATATCTTCGTAACAACCTTAAGTATCTTAAGAAGCATTCTATTTAAGATAATAGAAAAAATGCAGTTTGGTACTGAGCAAAATACTATCTGCTAATAACTATATAAATACATTCGCTAGTAAAATATGATTGTATAAACGCATATAATATACGTACTTACTAATATACTATTTCCCTTCCAGATATCAGACATCGTAGTCGGTCAGGAACCGAACGTAACAGCCCGGGAAGCCTTACTCAGCTGGGCAAGACGATCGACAGCCAAGTATCCAGGCGTTCGAGTGGCAGATTTCACGTCGTCATGGCGAGACGGGCTCGCCTTCAACGCGCTCATACACAGGAACCGTCCTGATCTGATAGACTGGCGTAATATCAGGTAAGGATCGCATATTGGTAGCAACGCTAAGTTATATGTAAAAACTCCCGTGGCACTGAAACTACGGACACATAAAGTATTTGGTAATGTTATATCCTAAGAGTGAGAGAAAAGATATAACCTATTCCAAAGTAAGAAGGAGAAAGATATACAAATCTTATACATATTTGAGTACTCCACACTAAATGCTCAGCTGTATTGTGCACTATTAACAGATCTTGTTTAATATATCTATATGTATAATAAATTATTGTTTCATTTAAGTTCTTAAATCATCCTACATTGAATCTAGAAGTTTTGATAACAGTTTAGTCGACTTTTTGGCAAATTCGAAATGAAACCATTAATCAAGCTATGACATCTCGTCCATTCTATGACATAATATATTGATTATTTGTCTTTTGTCCTTTTGGTATGAGGTTTTTTTTGTAATATTAAAATTCCGAAATTTGATCGATATATTGTTTGGAGGCCATTACTAGTTAGTTATTTGTCTTTAAGTTCTTTGAATTTATCTGATAATTAATACTATAATACTTTTTTTATAGATCAAGACAAGTCCGTGAGCGCTTGGAGACAGCTTTCCACGTGGTTGAGAAGGAGTATGGCGTCACCAGGTTGTTGGATCCTGAAGGTAATTGAATTTTGATTAAATAAGGGAATTTACCTTTTGTATTTAGTATAATATATTCAATAAACTAGATGCTCCCTGTGAAAAGAGGCCTTTGGATGGCAATGAGTAATTAAAAAGTTGTTAGTTATGTTTTTTATCATATAATTGAATTTTGCCATTTAATAGCAACTGACATTGATGGCATCTTTTAATAACCCTCTTTTAGTAATAACACTAAGTTAAAGGGGACTTTGCCGAGCAGCATCGCGTTAACAGCCTGTAACTCTTATTACTATAGCGTTAAAGTTTCAAATCGAATAAAATAATAATTACCTGTATTCCAAAGACGTAATATTATTTCAATAACAAACAGCTGATTTGACGTTTCACGGCGGATTTAGTTCAACAATTTTATACTCTCTCTTTAGTCTGTATCAAAACAGAAACGATAGGATTCTTCATCAAATATCTACAATTTTATTCGTTCCGCCTTGAAGAAGATACCGAATGCTTTGTTTAAGCTAGACGTATCGGATTCGTGTACTATAAAGATTTATTAAGCGTGACGGCGTTTGTGTGGCAGCCTTTTTTTAACAGATTTTAGATTAACTTATTGTTTGTTAAAAACATTGTTCTACGTCTATCTTGCTTAACACATTCGAGTGATACTTCCTTTACTTTAAACTGTGATGAGTTGTTTACAAATTGTAAAAATCTCTGCCTTGGTTTTTTTATCATGGTTGAAAATTAATTAAGTAGTAGAATAATTTTAAAATTGATTGAGTTTTTGTTTGGATGTTTTTTTTTTAATAATTTTAAGTTATGAAGTCTCTTGATTCGTAAACTAAACACGTCTGTGATAAAGATTACTTTTAACGTAACCATCTAATCAGACATTCTTAAAATGCAAAAAAATACAACCTAGGTAGATTTTTTGTGATATGTTGGCGGACGAGTAAATGTCCTACCTGATGGTAAGTGGTCACCACCGCCATTTGTCAGTAACCTTTCACACCAAAACACAACAATAATAAGTATCACTGTGGTGGTAACGTATCTTATGAGTGTGTGGTAGTTACCCAGACGATCTTCTACAAAGTAACACACCTCTATAAATATTCGTGTAAAAAATTAGTGTATAATTTTTAATGACATGCATCGAAAGTCCACGTAATAGCAGCATTATTTAATAATGCCATGCGAAAGATCGTGAGAAACAGCAGAGTTCAAACAAGAGTCAAAGTTAAAATCGATAAAACGCTTCCGATACCGTTATGGATCATTTAGCAACCACACGAGTTACGAACGCTCTTATCCGCACTTGATTCTATTCAATTGTTCGACAAAATCAGCAGGTCTGGCCGACACGTAATGTGTTTTACGAACCATTGTTCGGCCGTCGAACGGGGAATAGAATTTAAATGTCATCATGTATCTTTATTGATTTATTATAATGTGTGATTTGAAAGACTGGCTGTGCCTTTGAACTTTGAATTCGACTGAATTTAGTTGCTGATGAATTTTTGAATGCGTTTTGATGATTATTTAAAAAACGAAATGGAACAGTTCATACATGTCAACCAACCAAAGAGTTTTCATATGTGTTTTTTTTTGTTATAATTCATTTCGTATTCCGCGATGGAGAACATCGTGAGGTAAATGCATGTGACAAATTTCATAGAAATTCAGCCACATGTGTATTCCACCAACCCGCATTGGAACAGCGTGGTGATATGTTCCGAACGTTCTCCTCTAAGCAAGAGGAAAGGTTAGCCCAGCAGTGGGAATTTACAGGCTGTTGTTGTTGTTGTAGTATATGTAGTGTAGTGAGTAATACATTTTATTATTATAGTCCACAAGTATATAGATGGATAAAGTAGACGTTGATGTCTATTATTATTTTTTTTATAAATAGAAACATTTACAAAAACCGTCATCGAAAATCTGTGATATAATCTTGCCATAACAATAATTCTGTTTCCGTACTTTGCGGCTGGCGTAAATAATCGCTCCGTCTCGTAAGGGAGCGCCGATGTATGCGATAAGCGACAACGCAACTATATTAAAATAATCGTTGTAATTTTCATTCTATTTGTAACCATTTTTATGCTGAGGCCGTGATCGTAACAAGACAATGGATTACAACCTCGTTCGTGCATTTTATTGCAGTTTTTTTTAATACAATATTATCTCTTAAACTGAATTGATTCTAATCTGAATACTGAATTTATTATTTAAAAAATGTATTTTTTTTAATGATTATTGCACAGAAAAACTAAGCAACTAAATTCGTAGAGTAAGAAATATTATATATCTCATATAACATTGAGGAATATTGTTATGTCTCTTGTGCTAGTAGTTACACTGGCTCACTCAGACAAATAGAATACCACAATGTTAAAGATTCACTGTTTGGCGGTTGAATTTCTGATGAGTAGATGGAACCGACCCGGATAGCAAAATCAAAATTTAGCTTATTCAAGCAGGATTTTACAGGCACTTTTGAATCGTCATTTAACAATTAAGTGAAGCTACCACCGGTTCGGAAAGTTGATTCTACCGAGAAGAAACGGCAAGAAACTCAGTAGAACTTTTTACATAGTAAATCCTTTCTATTAAGGAGTCTAATGTAAGAGTGAATTTGTCCCCAGATGTGGACACCCACGAGCCGGACGAGAAGTCCCTCATCACTTACATCTCGTCGCTGTACGAGACGTTCCCCGAGCCGCCGGCGGTGCACCCGCTCTTCGACGCGGAGTCCCAGCGCCGCGCCGCCGCCTACACCGAGCAAGCCGCACAGCATCGCGCCTGGCTGCACGAGAAGTGCTCGCTGATGCAGGTCAGTGGACTGGTAATCATATAGATGATAAGATAATTGGTGATGATTGTATAGGAAAGCATTTTGAATCCAAACGTATACGTTATAGAAATTATTGGGTTGGCAACTAAGTGATTGCCGATTTTGTGGATAGGTGGACTTTAGGCTTTTTTTTGTTTTGTGAAAGTGGTCAAAGCACCTAACCTATATTTTTTTCTAATCGTTTAGACTTCTCACTTTAATTTAGTAAAAAAATATATACCGATTAGTGCCTTAGTTTTGTTTTTATCCCAATTAAAAAATAGAAGAACAGGACGTGCACTTTAAACATTTTATTGTATTACTTCCGAAAAGGTAAGAACGCCTCGCAAGCACAAAAGAAGTTATGTGCCGTATACGGAAATGGAGCCTTGAAAGAAAGGCAGTGTCGAAATTGGTTTGCCAGAATTCGTTCTGGTGATTTTTCATCGGAAAATGCTTAACGATCTGGCTGCCCAGTCGAAGTCGATGGTACCCATATCAGGGCCATTATCGATTCAGATTGCACAACACGTCGTGATATTGCACAGAAACTCAATGTATCGCACATATGCATTAAAAATGTTTGGATAAATATAATCTATAAATATAACATTAGCTAGAGCTGTAATATTATAAAGGATTGTAATTGTATACTTACAGAGTTATTATAATACATTCTTCATTGAAATAACTTTTGTCGTATGACAATATTTAGGGATCGAAAATTCAATGATTTTATTATATTATGATATAATTAATTGTATGTTTACTGTTACTGTAATTCAATGATATTCTAATAAACAGATATGTTATATCCTTACTAAACAACAGAAAAAAGTGTGCCGCGCCGGGGACCGTTTATTTTACATTTCGTTACAAGTAAAAAGGATAGCTTGAAAGAAACAATAAGTAAAAGGGATAACTAGATGTTTTAATTACGCAAAACGTATTACTACATAATTATGATGTATTATAACGTATTACTGGCATAATGATGATGAAAACGACTAAAGACAAACGTCCCAATTAGGACGTTTTCTAGTCTTCACTTTTTGCGCGTTAGTGACATATCTGTTTACTACATCATTGCTGTAATTAGTTAGACTTAGGATAGTTTATAATTTTCATTTTGAAACTTTTCGACCAGGACCGTGCTTTCCCGTCGACTTTGATCGAAATGAAAAAGTTGCTAAGTGAGAGTACGCGATTCCGCAACGAGGAGGTGCCGCTGCGGCAACGCGAGAAGCAGAAGCTGTTCCATCAGTACCGTGAGCTGGAGGTTTGTGTGGACTCTTGAAATAATTCCATGAAGTATTGTATTCCTACTAAAACTATTATTAGCCTTAAACTCATATTTGACGACCTCCGTGGTCAAGTAGTGTGTACACCGGTTTTCATAGGTACGCCACACCGAGGTCCCGGGTTCGATTCCCGGCCAAGTAAAATTCATCAGTTTTCTAGGTTGTCATGGGTGTCGGTGTTTGTGGTACCGTCGTTACTTCTGACTATCCATAACACAAGTGCTTGACCTACTTACATTGGGATCAGAGTAGTGCATGTGATGTTGTCCAATGTTTATAGTATATTTACCTAGAGATTTATTTATTGAAGTTACAAATACACATGTCGAAGATTTCAACATTAAGGCGTTTAGTCGCTATAAAACAAACTCTTTGAGTTTCATTGCTTTATAAATATTTTAGATTAATATTCACATATCTCTTAATGTAATAAGAATTTATATGCGAACCAAGAGCCCTTTTGGTAACATGGATATTCAACAAATATCATGGGTTCAAACCAATCGTTGCGTAGTAGTGATATATTAAGAATTACTGAATTGTATAACAAAAGTTTTATTTCAATGTTTATAATTAATTTAATATCCCAAACAGAAATATTTCGAGTCGGTAGGCGAGATCGAAGTTGAACCAACACTGCGCCCTGAAGCGCTGGAACAGTCGTGGGCGCGGCTGCTGATGGCAGCGCAGGAGAGGGAGCGGGACCTGTCGGATGAGATCCGGCGTCTCGAGCGCTTGCAGCGCTTAGCGGAGAAATTACACAGGTTACTAACACATTAATAACATAGACTATACAGGATGTGTAAAGATGTAAATGTATTTTTTTGATTTTGTTAAATTTTAACTAATGATTGCGTGTTCAAATCCAGACAAGCACCACTGAATATTCATGTGCTTAATTTGTGTTTATAATTCATCTCGTGCTCGGTGAAGGATAATATCGTGCGACATTCTACCACATGTGTAATCCAAAACCTATTCCTCAAAGGGAGGAGAGACCTTAGTCCAGCAGTGGGTAATTTACAGGCTGTTGTTGTTGTTATTTTTATTTTATTTTATTTTACCATTTATTCAACTTGCCAGATACATTGAAAAGGAAAATGTGTACACAGGAAAATTGTTATAATAAGATGATAGTTATAGCAATAAAAAAAGTACATTTACAAGATTTCTTTATATCCAAGTCTCATCATAAATACTCTTTGATTATTAACAGGGATATAAAACAAACGGAAGGCGGCCTCGACAACGTAGAGCGGCATATCGAAAGTGAGATCCGTCGCGTCGAACGCGGCGTGCACCCCGCAGAGGCCAAGATGGCCGCTGAGCAGATAGAGCAGGAACTGCGCAGCATGGAGCACACCATACAGGAGATGTTCCAGGACTCGCACGCGCTGAGGGAAGGCCGATACCCTCAAGCCAGCGACTTGCACAGGCGGTAGGTTTATGTTACATATTTTTCTAGCTATACCCGCGATTCGAGCACCATTAAATTTAATGAAATATTTGTAGCCTAAGTTACTCAGTTAATTGCCAGTGAAATTCCCTTCGAATCTGTCCAACCGATCCAGAGATGGCCCAGTGGTTAGAACGCGTGCATCTTAACCGATGATTGCGGGTTCAAACCCAGGCAAGCACCGCTGATTCATGTGATTAATATGTCTTTATAATTCATCTCGTGCTCAGCGGTAAAGGAAAACATCGTGATGAAACCTACATGTGACAAATTTCATAGAAATTCTGCCACATGTGTATTCCACCAACCCGCATTGAAACAGCGTTGTGGAATATGTTCCAAACCTTCTCCTCAAAGGGAGAGGAGGCCTTTAGCCCAGCAGTGGGAATTTACAGACTGTTGTTGTTGTTGATTCCGAGATTAGGCGGAACAAACTTGTTGTTGCCTAAGTTACTCAGTTAATTGCCAGTGAAATTCCCTTCAAATCTGTCCAACTGAGCCATAGATTAGGCGGAACAAACAGATGGGCAGACATACAAACCTCCTCAAAGGGAGAGGAGGCCCCTGGGAATTTACAGGCTGTTGTTGTAGTTGATCCAGAGATTAGGCGGAACAAACAGATGGGCAGACATACAAGAATAGTTTTGTTTTCGTGTACGCAGAGTGCAGCAGGCGCACGAGCGCTGGCTGGGCGCGCGGCAGGCGTTCACGGGGCGCCTGCTGCCGCGCCTGTCGTCCGTGCGGCTGCCCGTGCAGCAGACCACCGTGCGCCGCGAGACGCGCACCGTGCTCGAGACGCGCGTGCACGACGCCGACCCCAAGTTCCAGCAGCTGCAGGAGGCGCAGCGCTGGTGCAAGGACCGACTGGTAACTGACGTCATACAATGTTGTATTAAATTTAGACTCCCGTCTACCGTCTACCCGTGACCACGAACGTCGGGATGTTTTAAAATTAATTAATATACGCGATTCATCCATTATAATTAGTTTTATTTAAATGACGTCATACACCTTCGACGATATCCGTAATCGTGGGTACACCGGTTTTCACGGGCACGCTACTTCGAGGTCCCGGGTTCGATTTCCGGGCGTGCCGATGTAGAATAAGTTACATTAGAAACGATACATTTCCGTCAGTTGCATACAAATGTGACTGCAAATATATAGTTAAAACGTCTTTACGAGAGTGATTAAACAAATTATAGAAAAAAAATACGCGCCGATAGAAGTGATAACTTAAACTAATGTTGTGAGTTAGAGTGAGAGAGAGGGAGCCTGCCTATCGTTGCCGTATGCGTGTGAGAAAGGGAAGCCAGATTCTCCGTAACGCGTTACGTAACGAAACGTATTACCCTCTCATAAGAAACAATCTCTTCAAAAGTTCTCAATTAACTTAATAAACTTAGTGTTTATGATCAACAATAAATATTTATTCAGGATTAAGTAACTGTTTTGAGTTAAATGCGGATTTACATTTTAACTTTTGTGTTATCCCCTTAGAAAAAACTACACGAAGCCGACTACGGTTCCGACCTGCCGTCGGTGCAACACGAGTCAGACAAACACCAACGAGAGCACAAACAAATTGATCAGTTCCATTCTAAGGTGAGATATGGCAATCATTGTAAGGTATTGCTCAGAGAATACTCGAGAGTCAGTACAGCAGAGTCGAGATGGCCCAGTAGTTAGAACGTGTGCTTCTTAACCGATGATTGTGGGTTCAAACCCAGGCAAGCACCGCTGATTCATGTGCTTAATTTGTCTTTATAATTCATCTCGTGCACAGCGGTTAAGGAAAACATCGTGAGGAAACCTGCATGTGACAAATTTCATAGAAATTCTGCCACATGTGTATTCCACCAACCCGCATTGGAACAGCGTGGTGGAATATGTTCCAAACCTTCTCCTTAAAGGCCTTTAGCCCAGCAGTGGGAATTTACAGGCTGTTGTTGTTGTTGCTCAGAGCAGAGCAGACCACATGACAAGAGCTAATAGGAAGGAAACAACTGATATATGCAAGGATAGAATGGCAATCCTTAGTATGAAATAGCATGAGATGAAATGTTATTGGATTGAATTCAAATCGTCCTTAATTAATAAATATCTTGTTTGTTAAAGAAATTCATTCACCAGCTATCCCCAAAATTATAGCGCTGTCAGTTTAAAAATCCTTGTGTTAGTATATTTCGTGTATTGCATATTAAACCTCTCTTACTATGCATATTAATATTCTACAGGTGGAGCAGTGCGTGCACAACCGATCGAATTTCAACGGCGAGGAGCTGAATCTGTACAATCAGCACTTGAATCAACTGCAGAAGCTTTACGCTGAACTGCTATCAACCAGTACTAAACGGTATGGCATTCTATACAACTGCATATAAGCCGAGATAGCTCAATGATTCGAAGGCGTGTATGTTACCGATGTTCGCGGGTTCAGGCAAGCGCCACTGAAATGCCATTTGTGTTTATAATTCAGATCGTTCTCGGGAGTAGAGGAAAGCATTATAAGGAAAAAACTGTGTGAGTCTAATTAAAAAAAAAAACATCCATCAAAATCCACATTAGAACAGCGTGATGGAATTTACTTCAAACGTTTTCCGTAAATTAAGCCTTATCCAATAGGACATTCATATACTCTGTTTCATAAAACTTATTTTATTCAAAGTATATATTTTCTAGTATAATGACAAGTCTAAATATTATAGACATACACACTTTTCCGAGATTTAGAACGGCCAGGAACGAGCAAAAACTTATTCTAAGCAATACGAACTGTTCCAAGACGTGTTTGAATAAAATTTCACGCTTCTTACAATTGGGTTGATGAGATGCTCGAATTAACATAAAACACACGAAATATTTAGACTACGATAATTATATTATTTATGTAATTATATGTTATACATATTACATTATTTTTATTTGTGTAACATAATGTAGTTGTTGTGTAACTCAACTTAATGAGCAAAGTTAGCTTCGCATTAAATCTTAACTTAAAATGTTTTCTTGGTAGAATGTCCGAATTGGATGCCCTACAAGAGTTCCTGCAGTCAGCCACCGCAGAGCTCAACTGGCTCAACGAGAAGGAGCAGGTTGAACTGTCGCGTGACTGGGCAGATCCCCACATCAACCTGCCCGCTGTACAACACTATTACGAGGTGATTTGTTATTAAATATCTAACCCAATTTCTCACAGAAGCTCATGTACATAAAAAGATTTCATGTATAGGATACTTTAATCTGAATGATAAATATATATGAACTAAATCACGTTGATTTTCGTTTCGTAACTATGGAATAAAACGCTAACACACTGACGTTTACAATTTTAAAGTAGGACTTTTTCATCTGTCATTTCATTGTTTACGACTTCTATGTACACTATGGTCTTCTCCTGTATGGTCGTCGAAATGAAATTCTTTTATAAATTTAAATTTTTTAACTTCTCTACACATTCGCTTGAAGCCCACTGTCAAAAAGCGATTTTTTTTAATATTCTGTATCTGTATATAACGCATTTTAATATCTCATGACGTCATAAAACCACTTTTCACGTCACATTTTCACTCGAACACGAGCTCCCTGAATCATAGATGTTGTTTTAATTTTCTTTACATTTTGTTTTCTTTCTGTGCAAGCATTCATTTGGAGACGATAGAGAGGTTTGTTTTACACAAAATTTTCATTTAAATTCGATCATTTGTTTTGCTTTTTATTTTCATGCTTGTTAATATAGCAATGGATTTTAGATTTTATTGTCATCCTAATAAGGTTATTTTTTAAATAGCAACTGATGTCGTCGCTCGAGAAACGGGAATTACAATTCAGCAACGTAATCGACCGCGGAGAGGCTCTCATCGCTCAACACCACCCGGCGATGAAGACTATTGAGGCCCATTTGCAGGTCTGTTGACATTTTTCAATTTGAAATTCATCAATCTTAAACGGAAAGTTTGCATACAGTGAACAAGTGGCTTTCTATAAATAATATTTGAGATTTTATGGAGTTAAAGAGTCATTATGGCCCACTAGGTAGAACTGGTGCATCTTAACCGATGATTGCGGGTTCAAACCCAGGCATGTTCACCGCTGTTTCATGTGCTTAATTTGTCTTTATAATTCATCTTGTACTCAGCAATAATTTCATAGAAATTCTGCCACATGTGTATTCCACCAACCCGCATTGGAACAGTGTTGTGGAATATGTTCCAAAACATTCTTCTCAAAGGGAGAGGAGGCCTTTAGCCCAGCAGTGAGAATTTACAGGCTGTTGTTGTAGGTAGAACTGAGTACGAACATATGTATAGAAGCTGAGTGAATACAAGTGGGTAGACTCCATACAACCGATAGTTGGGTGTGTAGACTTTCAAATCCAACTAGAAGGGTATCTTATCTATCGTCAATTATCATTAACTCGTATTTCAACGATCTGGTTTGAATGGCAATTATGTTTCATTATAGTTATAAAAGACGATATATATACTGTATAGATCTCTAAAGATGTATAGAGTGGTTTGTATTAATTAGAGCTGGAGCCTCATGGTCTTTGGTGATCATTTACCATTAAATGGCCTACTTATATGTCTTCCTGTTTAAATTAATGAATGAAAGCCGCTAGTTTAAGTCCAGTAGTTCAGACTTGGATTTTTCTTAGAGGTTTGCGAATAATATCGTCCAAAAATCTTCATGTGTTTGAAGACATTTGTGTGTCATAACCCACCTTACATCACGGTGCTTATGCTTCAAATTCTTGATAGAAAAGCATTTATCCAGCTTTTATATATGTATATACTATTCCTATACTATTGCTAATATACAATGGAATTACTTTAGGTGATGCAGTCACAATGGGCCTGGGTTCTCCAACTTACCCTGTGTCTGGAGACACATTTAAAACATACCACACACTACCACAACTTCTTCGAACAAATCAAGGAGGCCGAGAAGTGGATACAGAAGTAAGCATGATATAAATTAATTTCTCAATTATTATTTTGACGTGACAACGTCTTATAAATTGGTTTGCCGAGTGACACTTCAAGAAACTGCGTTACGCTCCGCTCACGTTATGCGCTCACAACGAGAGCGAGTGAGAGGCACGCGTCCCTTCCACTCGGGCATGGTTAGCCCGCCTAAGAGCGAGAGAGACAGACAAAATTCAGTGCGAGATTCTTTGTATAAATTAATGTTTTAAATATAATTCTTTGTATAAATAAATGTTTTAAATTGTTACTATTATTTCATCCTTCTTCCTACTATACGAATGAATATTCACATTAAAATTATTTTACCACTCCAAAGTCGTCACGTAAAACTTTCGCTCGTATACCGACTTTACAGGCAACAGGTAATTTTTTTTTTTTGAATTTACGATTATTTTGATATCATAGTTTTTGTGTGTATATAAAAAAAAAAAAAAAAAAATCACTTTATTTCCAGAACCAAAATTCCAATTTTACAAACACTTATTATTTAATGACTTTACTACACTTCAAATCGACAAATAGGAACTTAAAAAAAAAAAAAACTAAAATAAAGACCTTAACTTATTATTCTTAATATTCTGAGCACAAGCTTGACCGCACAATAACCATTAGCATACCCCTTGATGATGGATGGACGAATATATATTGTATAGAAATAATTTAATTTGTTTAACTTAAGGCGCGAAGAAGCCCTGAACACGACGTTCTCGCAGTCGGAGTTCACGCTGGATCAGGGCGAGCGTTTGCTGAAGGGCATGCAGGAGCTGCGCGAGGAGCTGAACCAGCAGGGCGGCGCCGTGTCGCGCCTCGTGGACGACGCGCAGCACGTGCGGCCCGTCAGGCTGCGCCGCGCGCCCGTCGCGCGCCCGCTGCGCGCAGAGACCGTCTGCGCCTACAAGCACGCCAACGTACGCACGCCACTCACATCCTTGGCACCTCGAAGGGCCAAAAGCATTAATGCAAAAATATCTTGTCCAGTACCTTGATTAGTCTGCGCCTACAAGCACGCCAACGTATACACGCCACTCACATCCTTGGCACCTCGAAGGGCTAAAAGCATTAATGCTCTCTAGATATAGAGCATAAATACCTTGTCCAGTACCTTAACTACGTTTTGGTCCTTCGAGCCGGATACGAATAATACGCCGGACTTTGAGTTTAATCGTCACATTATCACCCAGATAAGATAAGCTGAGATGGCCCAGTGGTTAGAACGCGTGCATCTTAACCGATGATTGCGGGTTCAAACCCAGGCAAGCACCACTATATATATGTGCTTAATTGTGTTTATAATTCATCTCGTGCTCGGCGGTGAAAAACATCGTGAGGAAACCTGCATGTGTCTAATTTCATCGAAATTCTGTCACATGTGCATTCCACCAACCCGCATTGGAACAGCGTGGTGGAATATGTTCCAATCTCTCTCCTTAATGGAAGAGGAGGCCTTATCTCAGCAGTGGGAAATTTACAGGCTGTTACTTTACTTTTACTTTATTATCACCCAGGTGGCAATAGAGAAGGGCTCAGCGGTGACGGTGGTGGACAACTCGGGTCGCAGCCGCTGGCGCGTGCGCGTGGGCGGCGCGGGCACGGAGGTGCAGCTGCCGGGCGCCGTGCTGGCGCTGCCGCCGCCCTGCCAGGACGCGCTCGACGCCGCCGCCGCGCTGCGCAACGCCTACGACCGGGTCAGTAGCCTTACGCTGCAGTGTGACAGCTGTACCCATGTTTTACAAATATATGTGTCTCCTACCTTATGACAAGAGATCACCTCCAAGTATTTTAGTCATTCCGTACATTCAACATATCTAATACGCCACCAACCTATAGAAAGATAATACTTAATAAATCCACTTAATTTTGACGAATTACATAAACGAATAACTCAGACAGCTTAGAAAATCAAAGTAGAAAAATCCGAAACTACATAATATAAAAACTTAATATTTAGTTTGCGATCTATAGTAACTACTGAATGACGAAAACGATTAATCGCATCATATAGCAAAAAGTCAATTTCCATATCACATTGCGATAATAGTGTTTATATTTATGTAATCGAATCAGTCTCCCTCGGATCGCCATGCGCGTGTTGTGCATATGTATATATGAGGAGTATATTCTGTGTGTGTTGATTTTGTTTTTCTTCCTCAAGGTCATACAACTATGGCAGAGGAAACAACTGAGGATGAGACAGAATATGATCTTCGCGACCATAAAGGTGGTGAAAGGATGGGACTTCCCACAAGTAAGTTTAAGTGTAAATGTTTATTTATTTGATATAGGAACTTCTTAATGTATTGAATACTAGGTATCGCACGCAGTTTTTCTTGCGTTGATGCGTTAATCAGGTGTTAGAATAATGTAGCCTATAAATTCTTTGGTTTTCAATCTTGCTTTATAATTAATTCCATCAAATTCGATTCTTCAGTTTCACTGTAAACTTGTATCAGACAGAGTTGCATTTATAATATTATACTTTAGTACTAAATATGAATGAAAACTTTTTTTGGAATTATTCATCAATTAATCATTAATATAAATTATAGAAGATATATATAAGATAAAGAATCGAGATGGCCCAGTGGTTAGAACGCGTGCATCTTAACCGATGATTGCGGGTTCAAACCCAGGCAAGCACCGTTGATTCATGTGCTTAATTTGTCTTTATAATTCATCTCGTGTTCAGCGGTGAAGGAAAACATCGTGAGGAAACCTGCATGTGACAAATTTCATAGAAATTCTGCCACGTGGAATATGTTCCAAACCTCCTTAAAGAGGAGAGGAGGCCTTTAGCCCAGCAGTGGGAATTTACAGGCTGCTGTTGTTATCTTTTGTATATATAAGATATAAATTTATAGAAGTCGACTCCATAGATTTTTTATTAAGAATACATTTAAAACCTCGCATATCACTTATTAAAATCTAAACAAAAACTTGTCTAACAAACCCTATGATTTATTAAATAAAAAAAAAATAACACGAATGACTAACCTATACTTTACAGATCTTTATTTATTTATAATTGAAAACAATTACCATCACTACATAACTTTAATCAGTTACAAGAATATTTCAATACATAGACGGTTAATTAGTATATATGTAAGAACAGTAAATACCACGACCGACACAAACAGACTCGATCGACAGACAATCGAACATTAAGGCCGTTACTTTTTTTTTTTGTGTGTTGTGTATTGCTGTTGGCCCTACTGGCCTTCACAGCGTCACCTGACTTTCGGGCGAGAACTAATGTCCCCTGCCCTGAGGTTGAGCGCGGGGCTCTAAATTAAAACTAAATTTCGTCCTGAGGGTGTCTCCTATGAGATCGCACCTCGGCTCAGAACGAAATCGGTGGGGCACAGGTCGTTACTAAGCATTCTGCCGTATTTATGTGATTCTGGGTCCTGTTCGAGAAGAGGGTAGTTATAAATAAATAAATAATAAATAAATATGAGACAACATCACATACATTACTCTGATCCCAATGTAAGTAGCTGAAGCACTTGTGTTATGGAAATCAGAAGTAACGACGGTACCACAAACACCCAGACCCAAGACAACATAGAAAAACTAATGGTAATCTACATCGACTCGGCCGGGAATCGAACCCGGGACCTCAGAGTGGCGTACCCATGAAAACCGGTGTACACACCACTCGACCATGGAGTTCTTGTAAGACTTGTCATAACTTGACAAATGTTGTCCAGTTCGTAGCGATGGGCGCGGAGCAGCGCCAGGCGATCCGCCGCGCGCTCAACGAGGACGCGGAGAAGCTGCTGGCCGAGGGCGACCCCGCCGACCCGCAGCTCCGCAGGCTGCGCCGGGAGATCGATGACGTCAACCGCCTCTTCGACGAGTTCGAGCGACGGGCCAGGGCCGAGGGTGAGTCTGACACTGCCATTATTGTTATTTTGATAAGCTATACCCAAAAAATATACTTGATCCAAGTGATGGAATTTAATCTTCAGATCACGAGCGTAATTGAAGCTATATAATTGTTAAATGGCTATTCAGAAGTGCTTATAAAAGCATAAAGCATTAATTTTGAAATTTTAAAGGATCATTGGTGTCAATTGCGACCAAAAACTTTTACACACCAAATGAAGTTTGATACCAAAATTATTTATATGTGGGGAATTGACATATCTCAGTCAGGAGTTAATTTATCTTGAGTCAAATCTTAAAAACAAGAACCTTTTGATGATACTATTGTTATATCTATTTTCTTTTATTGTATGTTGTATATTAGATAGCGTTAGCATAAGAATTACATCGGTGTATCTTTAATTTTCAATAATATTGTAGCGAACTTAAAACTGTACTCACACAAGTTTACAACTTACACGCACACAAGAATACACTTTATTTGACGTATTATATCGTTTCTCAGGCTATTAGCCTTGTCTTTTTGCAACAATTGAGTCTTAGTCGTGATCAATTATCTTAATTTGGAGCAATTTCGAATTAGCGATTTATAGACCTTGTATGTAGAATGTTTTTTCACGGATATGGACGTATACAGTTATGAATATTTAAACCTCATATTTCTCTAACGTCAATATTACTACTATTTTCGACTTGATTTGAAAATGCCCACAATTGTAATGTCTAAGTATTAACGTTATATCCTAACGAAATAAATCGATTGGAACCTTTTTTTTTATGCTATAGATTGACGGATGGGCTACCTAATGGTAAGTGGTCACCTCTGCCCATAGACAATAGCTCTGTAAGATATATTAAACATTCCCTACATGCCCAATGCGCCACCAACCTTGGATACTAAATTGTTATGTTACCAGATAAAATTTCGTAGTGTTCAAATAATTAAAAAAATGATTTCATAAAATAATTAGTTTAATAGCACGACAGTAAGTCTTTATCAAACATAATTTTCTATAAATAGTCTTGTAATTAACGAATAGTGAATTTTGTCTATAAAAACGATGTCGGTACCCGTATGTCCAATTGAGTAAATTAGAAAATTGACCATCTTTTGGGTCATGCGTGGAATTAAAATAAGTCAAACGACATTGAATATCGGTCGCGTCGTATCAATCGCAACAAAATTAATTAATTTTCATCTTTAACGATTCAGAAACTATAACGACACAAGAGAACTGACAACGAACAATAAAAATCTTGAATTAACTTAAAGCATATGTATGTATGTATACACGGTACATATACCAAAATAACATTTTATTTCAATTTTTGTACGTCTGTTTGTTCCGGCTAATCAGGAATGGCTGGACCGATTTTGATAGGAGTTTCACTGGTAGCTGATGTAATAAGGATTAACTTAAGCTACAGCAATAATTCTTTTGTTAAATTGAAACGCTAATGTCTCCTCTTCCATTAAGAAGATGGGTAGGAACATATTTCATCAAACTGCTCCAATGCGGGTTGTTGTTAAAGCACATGTGCTTGCCTGGATTCGAACTCGCAATCAAGTTTTAAGATGTACGCAATCTTGCCACTGGGCCATCTCGGTTTTTGTGGTATATATACAAGAATTATGTATAATGATATAGTCGAGTCGAGATGGCCCAGTGGTTAGAACGCGTGCATCTTAACCGATGATTGCGAGTTCAAACCCAGGCAAGCAACGCTGATTCATGTGCTTAATTTGTCTTTATAATTCATCTCGTGCTCAGCGGTGAAGGAAAACATCGTGAGGAAACCTGCATGTGACAAATTTCATAGAAATTCTGCCACATGTGCATTCCAACAACCCGCATTGGAACAGCGTGGTGGAATACGTTCCAAATCTTCTCCTCAAAGGGAGAGTAGGCCTTTAGCCCAGCTGTGGGAATTTACAGGCTGTTGTTGTTTGTTGGTATTTATTAGTATATCTCTTAGTTAGGCATTACAAAAACGTCTTTCCATTTATCATAGGTATAAATAGTTCTTGGTTGAGATTATCGTATTCTACCGGACCATCTCGGGTCTCGGCTCGTATATAACATCTGACACGTTAGGTATTGCACATTAAGTCGTGACGTCCTGTTGATTGCGTGCTCGTAACAACAATGTTTACTTATCCAATGCAACATTAAGATATATCATGACAGTTGTGTCAACGTATAATATATTGATATTTGTTTTCAATATATATATTATTTTTTTATTATTATGGTATAGGTTGGCGGACGAGCATATGTGCCACCTGACGGTAAGTGGTCACCATCACCCATAGACAATGAAGCTGTAAGAAATATTAACTATCGTCAATGCGCCACCAACCTTGGGAACTAAGATGTTATGTCCTTTGTGGCAGTAGTTACACTGACTCACTCACCCATCAAACCGGAACACAACAATATCGAGTACTGTTATTTGGCGGTAGAATACTGTTAAGTGGGTGGTACCTACCCAGACGGGCTTGCACAAAGCCCTACCACCAAGAGATATATGATTTTTATAGTGAATTTAAATTCTAAATAAAACGAATATTATTGCGAAAGAAGAAATTGAAGAGTCAAAATCAAAATCAAATTACTTTATTCAACGTAGAAGCATTACACTTTCTTATTAATGGTAAAATTAAGCACTGCAGTCAGGAAAATAATGGAAAATAATGGAAAATGGGTTACCTGATTGTAAGTAGTATATTTTTATGGTAACTGAAATGTTACGTACCTTGTGCTAACAAACAGCAATACAAAACAGTATTTTAATATAATTGTACGTATGTCATAAATTATTTTAAAGTAAATCAATTATTTGTACTATAGCAAAAAATATTTAATTCGACTATAAATTACAGGCATAGATAAATACTAAAATCTATTCTCGTACAATGTGCTCGCGTTCTTTGTTATAATTAGATGAAAATCTGTAGTATCTATATTGATATAATAAATGCGAAACTGATTGTCTCTCTGTATGTTTGTCTGTCTAATACACTTCCACGATCAGCAAAGCAAGCTTGAACTCTCTGCAACTGAAAACGAACTGCTAAAACGCAAGAGAAGTCACGATCGACAGCTAGTGAAACATGTACCGGGCTATTTACTCGCATTAAACATTGGACATAGTCTTCATTTAATTACCAAAGGTTCTGGTGACAAGGGACGGCGTCCTACGGGAGCTGTCAGTCACAATGACCGTGTCGTACTAGACAGTAGTATCAGTGGAGATAATTTATAAATTGCGCTGTCTAATGCGTACGTAGTGCTGGTACGGTTTTTTTTTTTTTTAAATAAACGGTTTTCCCATTGGTGATTTTTTTTTTGTGGAGTTTGATTTTCTTTTGGTGTTCTATGATTCGATTTTTAAAAGTTAATATTTATTCAATTTTTTAAAGTGAAGGAAATATTAATAGTTCGTGTGACTGTTTACTTATCTCAACGCGTATGAGACTATTTAAAGCAGACTCAATCGACTAAAAAATCTGAAATTTATTAAAGAAATATGCACCCTATTTAATTGGACTAAGGTGCACATTTGCAACGAAAATGAAGAAAATAAAACGAATATTCTCATTTGGAAAAGGCGGTGAGTAATAATTACTAGAATTAAAATCGAACGTTTAGAAAAAAAAAATCGCAATTTGTAATTTTGTATAAATACATCAATATTAATGCTAAATTTTAAGTTCTGTAAATATAAAATCGAAAATTATAAACAAATGAAATATACAAAGCATGATAATTATCTTTATGACATGATAATAAACAATAATGTATATAGGTTAATGGAAAAATAATGATAGAAGCATTTTTTATGAAATTTGACTAATAAATGACCATCGAATGTTTAGATAAATTAAAGTAACAGCCAATTAATGTGCCAAGCTTGCCAAAAGCCTCTCTCGATGTTTTTATTTATTTGCAAAGCGCTGTTATGTAGGTGAATAATAAAAAATTATATAATAAATTATTTAACAAAATACAAGCTATGTTTTTTTAAAATAATTTTGTGACTGAATACTGCTCAAATTATAAAGATCTGAATCATTTAAGACAAATTAAGATATAACAGAAAGCATGACTCTTAGCGATTTTTAGGCGACACACATTTTTAGCCAATTTAGCTTCTGAAGACTACTAGTAACACTCGTGACTTCGCTCGCGTTTTGGAAAACGAGAAGTCTGTCCTTTGTAGCTTTATACTAAGTTTAATCGAATTCGGTTCAGTGTTTTGGCCGTGACAGTAACGTTATCATTCGTAATATTAGTATAAAGTAAAAAAAATAAAGTAACAGCCTGTAAATTTCTCACTGCTGACACAAGGCCTCCTCTTCCTTGGAACATATTCCACCACGCTGTTCCTGTGCGGGTTAGAAGAATGCACATGTGGCAGAATTTCAATGAAATTAGACACATGCAGGTTTCCTCACGACGTTTTCCTTCACCGCCGAGCACGAGATGAATTTTAAACACAAATTAGGCACATATATATAGTGCTTGCCTGGATTTTAACCCGCAATCATGGGTTAAGATGCACGCGTTCTAACCACTGGGCCATCTCAGCTCTGTAATATAAGTATAGATGACATTTTTACTGTAAGGCAAACCTAGGTCGTAAAGACAAAGTACCTACTTTATATGAATCAAATTACTTTGAAGTATATTTATTATTTATGAAAAGACTATTAAATAAAAGTCATATATTTTATTATAAGATGGCATGTGTCCAAAATAATCAGCACATTTGAAGACGTATTGTATTTAAATTTTTAAAACGAAATCGTAATCTCTTGCTTATAAAGTATACTCTAACCAAACAAACAAAACATTAAATGCTAGATTGAATCGTATGTCTTTTGAAATTAAATACATTTTCCAAAAACAACGTACGCTTTGTAATTTAATATATTTCTCCGTCCGTCTGCGGTTATATTTCAGATCTTTTATTACGAAGACGTTATTGTTTCGTCACTTTTGTTAACTAGATGTAATCTCTCGTCACCGACCTCTCTGTCATTCAAGGAACTACAATAAAGATTTTTAAACGTTAATAAAACAATTTAAACAACATTTCAAATTCTAGATCTATATATATAATGTCGAGATAGTTCGGGGATAAACATATGACTTTGTATTTTTAAATGTTGAAGAGTAACTAATGAGTTTCTTGTCGGTTCTCCTCTGTAGAATCTACTTTCCGAACCGGAGGTAGCTTCACTTGATATAGTTGTTAAATGACGATTCGAAAATGCTTGTATAAAATAAATTTTGATTTGACTGAAACATAATAATGACAAACCCAGACTTTCTGATTCGAGATTTAAACAAATGTAACCTTTTAATATTATCTATGCTAATAATATAAAGAGGTAAAATGTCTTTGTTACAATCTCCGGAACTAATATTTTTGTTTCTGGTAAAAGTGACGCTTTTTGTTAGTGTTACAGGGTATAAATTATAATATTATATATAGTATGTTATTTATTCATAAAATCGTAGTCGTATCCTTAGGAAGCCAATGGTCTTAGTTTTATTTTATTGGTTGGTATATGGCTTGTGGATGTAAGGAATGGTTAATATGCCTTCCAACGTCTATGGGCGCTGGTAGCTAATTAACATCCGGTGGTCCATTTGCTCGTCCGCCTACCTATATTATAAAAAAATATATGTAAGTCGAGACGGACATACTAATATACAGATTCGTCTGCTTGAAGTCAATTCATATGACAGTAGTTTGACGTCTATCGTGCTTTTGTATTTACAGATGGGACAAGAGAATAGATATAAAACCTTTTTGGTTATATTTATTTTATTCGCACACATACACAAGCTAAATATTGGATCAATTTAAGCAACTTTGCTAACTGTGTGGCTTCAGAATAACTACAGCATACATTTTTAAGTCAAAGTTTAACTAAGAACAAGCTGTATGTTTTGTCTGTTTGTCTCGAAAGACAAATAATTTATGTTGATTAAATGCAAACGATACACTTCGGTATATTAACGCATCATAAATAAATGATAGTTTACAAACATGTTTACTTACTAACAGAAACCGTAGAAAGATTTACATTATTTATAAACTATATGAACACAAGCCAACAACATCAAAAACAAGATACATTAACAACAATAGATAATAAAACACGTACACACACATACATAATTGCAATAACACACACACAATGAAGTATAGTTTATTATTGTTTTAAATTTGTGTGAATACGTTTAATATATATAGTATGTGCATGTGGATGAACATATATATCACACCTACCTGCAATCGAAGATGAACTACTGACATCTGTAATTAAAATGTTGGAAAAGTTTAACTACTGAGTTTCTTGCCGGTTCTTCTCGGTAGAATCTACTTTCCGAACCGGCTTTTATGAGCCTTATTTATTAAAGAATATCTTGGAATATAGAAAGGGATTATAGGGATTCGTATAGAAATGCAGGTTTTTAAACAACGAGATAAATATTAAATTTCTTTTTTCCTTCCTGGTCTCGTCTATCAGATGCTTCATGCTAATTGTTTAAATATTAGTTATCTATCGGCTATTTGGAAAGTATTATATTAAAATTGCCAAAATGTTGTATCTGACTTTTAGTTAGCAGTAGCATGATTATAGAAACATATCTATGCGTTCAGACTTCCTTTAATATTTATATAAATAACCATATCTAAGAGGCTATACGATGTTTGTCGTTAACGAGATAACTTAAACACGCCTGACATAAAGAACTTTGAAATTAGAACAATGTTTTTAATTTATTAAGGATAGTAAAGAAACTTACCCGAAGAAGTTATTTATGCTTTACACACAAACATATTTACACTCGCGAACGCACATATATGTACTTATTTATTGACATAAGATAAATTAAGATATATATTATGATTAGCGACCCGCCCCAACTTCGCACGGTTGCAATGCTGATACAAAATATACTGTAGAATATCTTACAATGTTCACAGTTTTTCAGTCATTCTCTACATATTGTGCATGTATTAAACATTCACTTTCCTCTTGAATCAAACTCTCTATCAAAGAAACCGCATCAAAATCCGTTTTGTAATCTTAAAAATCTAAGTATATTTAAGGGCAGACAGCGGTAAGCGACTTTCTTTGTTTATGTAATGATAAATATCTAATGGAATGTATATGCTACTGCTGTTAAATTAATCAGTGAAGTTGCCTAGGTTTATAACATCTTAGACCCAATGGTCGGTAGTATTGACGACATAAAGAGGGGTCTATATTAGTTCTATAGCTAATATCTGTATATATAGACTACTCCTATCGAATGATCAATAAAGATAAACAAATCTTATACCTATTTACGTATTTCATGCGATATGCTAATAACTCAAGTATGTTGTAGACTACTCAGAGTTTAGGATTATCTTTATTTATTATACAACGCTATTACACCTCACTAGTTATCCATTCTAATTTTACTTTCTCTGGTAAGCCCAGGTTCGATTCCTGGTCTATTTGATGCAGAAAAAGTTTATTAGGTTTCTGTTGTCTTGGTCTAGGTTTTTGTGGTACCGTCGTTACTTCTGATTTCCCAAACACAAGTGCTTTAGTTAGTTACATTGGGATCAGAGTAATGTATGTGATGATGATCATATTTATTTATTATTTCTAAAATACCGATAACAGTCTCGTGATGTTTCTTTCGCAAATCTATACTGAATATCATAGATTAATCAAGCTCTCGATCTATGATATCGAGTCAAATGTTTTTTGGCGCAATGGAGGTGAAAACTTTACATTTGATGACACAAAAAAAAACAACAACAACATCCTGTAAATTCCCACTGCTGGAAAGGCCTCCTCTCCCTTTGAGGAGACGGTTTGGAACATATTCCACCACGCTGTTCTAATGCGGGTTGGTGGAATACACATGTGGCTGAATTTCTATGAAATCTGTCACATGCAGGTTTCCTAACGATGTTTTCCTTCACCGCTGAGCACGAGATGATTTATAAAGACAAATTAAGCACATGAATCAGCGGTGCTTGCCTGGGTTTGAACCCGCAATCATCGGTTAAGATGCACGCGTTCTAACCACTGAGCCATCTCGAAACTTCAATTTGATGACACATTTGCTTCCAATCTTATAAATAAAGAACGCACTGTCGCCGAGAGCGTTATAAATAACAATTATCGTTTGTATTTAAACTTGTGACCTCTCGTGATATCTTCGATTCGCTCAGGTCAACATATAAACCTGAACTTGCAATTGAGCTGATATTATAATGACATCACTTTAAACTTTAATACGTATGTACCCTAATGTCGTTTTGATTGCCATCTGTTTGAATCATGTTAATGACAGACGTTAGTGTATGTGTGCGTTTGTATGTATGTGTTAGAGGTAATTTGTTCGATTGTTTTTTTTTTCGTTTAAAATGTACTGTGTGATTTTTTAAAAGGTTCTCAAAATTATTTGGTAATACGGCTTTTATGGAACTTTTGTAAATTCTCGTATTATATGTACCTACATGGCGAATAATTTTAAATGAATATAGTAGACTATATGTTATTTCGATGGTTCTTCTCGTTTGAATATACATTCTGAACAGGCTACTTTTAGTAAATAAAATTCTGTAACATCACGCTTTTAAGAGACAAGTTAAATAAATATTATTATCTGATGTGAGTGATTGTTAGCGACTAAAATTATTTATAGTAATTAATTTCGAAATGTTTTGTGAACCAAAATACATGATTGATTTAGATGAACAAGATTCACTATAGTAATGTTCACTAAATTATATATATATTATATAATAGATATAATTTTATGATTCCTATACTAGCGATCCGCCCTGGCTCGAACGCAATTTTTATTGGCTCACAGTCACTTGTAGAAAACACGTGTAAACTGCAAATACGAAAAAACCTCGAATTTTTAAAAATTGCAAGTGTATTCCGAATTTTCTCATCGTAAGTTTTTTTTTTCAAAGTATAATAAAACTTTAGAAAAAGTAATGAAATCGGTAAAGCTGTTCTCAAGTACGGCGTGACCAAGAGAAATAGAGATTCATATTTTTATATTCATAATGTATATATTCTAAATGCATTTCTACATATTTATAATCAATACAGACAGAAAATCAAACAGAATTTGTTCTTATAGAAGGATAACAAGATTAGTTCGGAGGAATTATGTAAGGAGGTTTTATCAAAGTTGTCACAAACTTTATAACAAAGAATTTGATTTTGTAGTTTTTTTATTTAATTCTTAACGTTTAAGTGAAAAATTTAGTGATGTTAATTTTATATATGTAGTCTTTTTTATTTGCTTTTGATTTTTTGTATTATTTAAAAGACTTGTTAAAGACATATATGAACTCGTTTATACGAATGTACAGTTAATAAAAATATAATTTAGCAGCGGTTCCAAAAGTTTTCTCGAGACTTGGCAGTCGGAAAGGATTCAGCAATCAATATTATGTCCGAGCATGGTGCGCTGAAATGTCAATCCATAATCCAGTACCGCAGACTTATTCATCGTTTCAAAAGCGCATTTCACTGTATAAAATAAGTCATAAAGTTTGGGAAGTGTTGGAAAATAACTGTGAAGTTTACAAAGGGCGTTTCCTGTGCTAATATTCAAACCGTTGGGTCCTTATGCACCGTTCAACATAATTGAATTAATAAAAAATGTTTCGTCAAAGATGATGTCATAGTATTTTTTACCAGCAGTCAATTCTATTGGCCTTGGCTTGATATCCAAGATTGTATATAGCAGCAATTTCTAATAACGGTCAACTCAAGTGTAGGAGTTTGGATACAGAGTAATTTTAACATCTGTGAATATATTAACATTTAAATAATAGAAAATTTACAAACTAATAAAGAAATTCGCATTTATCATTCGGTAAAAATGGGCCATTTTTTTAATATATAAAATACACTACTCTTAATAGATATTTAAATGTTATTTGATCCCACTTAAAATATTTGTATTTTATTGTATAATATTTGTGTTGTCGCATTTCTTGTTTTGGTAATATTTTTTTTTCCGCGCAAACTCCTTAGAGAGTACGAAACGAAGGTTATATTTAGATCTGTTTCACGATTGTTTCGTCGAAAATTAGTCAAGCAAACGTTTTTACTCTGTGCCCGTATCATCCGCTATACTTTTCAGTTTCTCTATCTGATCCGACACGGTCCAGTCCTCTGATCATACAAGTTTGTAAATTTAAACCCGGATTTAAATGTTACGTAACACAATATTAGTGTACTCCGAGCATTCTGTGGAAAGAGTTTGGTGCGACTATAAACTGTCAGGTCGTTTTTTGTTTTCTGTCTAGATGACGGTCATTCACTTTGCTTTTCGTGTCTGTGATTGTCAATGATGGTGTTTTATTTTAAAACTGCATTACCGACTGTGACTCAAAACATTGATGATTTAATGTTCCAATTACGAAATTTGTTTTTTTTTTTAAATCATTACGTTTGTTTTCAATCGAATGCCAAAGGCTTGAATTTTAACGTGTCGATTATTTTTAAATTTCGAACAGAATAAAGTTGAAATATTTTATTGGATTAAATTATAAAATAAAATTTCCGTCTTGCAGAGGACTCCAAAAATGCAGCACGAATATTTACCGAACAGTCTTCGAATCTACTGGAACGGCTGGAAGTATTCGAACGACAGCTGCACGAACGCATCGCGAGTCACATCCCACGGGACCTGGACTCGCTTGAACACCTGGTACTGCAGCATAAGGACTGGGAGAGCAGCCTGCATACTTTGTCGTCTGATATTGAAGAAGTTCAGGCGACATTTAGAGGTGAGTAAAAGACGTTACGTTTGATTAATCAGTCCTTTTAGCACAAAGAGCTTGAGTTTTAAACTCGTTTAATTCTTTGAACTAATGTTATCGTTGGCTCTACGCTGTTAAAGCGCTAATCGCTGATGGTTTTTAATTAGTGATAGAAGCACTTAACAGTCAAAAATCTTATTCGACGTTTTCGACACACACGGATTAAGATGACGTAGCTCTATCATACTTTATTGGAATCTGGAAAGACCCAGTGGTTAGCACGTGCATCTAAATCAAAATTTACGGGTTCAAAACCGGGTATGACGAAAGTGTGATTTCATTGTGTCTATAATATATTTCGTGGGAATGTTTTGTATCTTGATAAAGAACTTGCATCTGCTGTATCCATCTGTATGTAATGTGTATCAACTGAGTCGCATTAGTCTAGCGAGGTGTAATAAGCTTCTCCTTGATAGCTCTTAACCTAACCGTTAGACATAAAGGGATTACAGACTAAACATCAATACATATTATGAAACAAAGTCCCTCAGCCGCGTCTATCTGTCTGTATGTTCGCTATTAACTCCAATTTCCTTTCAGTAGGAACGGATTTTCATGATGTTTTCCCTAATATAAGGAAGATATAGGTATATAATTTGTTAGGTTTTTGTGTAAATTAGTTAAAATAAAACGATAATTGTTAGACATTTCGTAAAAAGCAATATAAAATATATAAATAAAAGGTAAAAATATATAAAAAAAAAACAGTTTGAAGCCCGACTGGGCCACTGATATATACAAAATACTCTTACAAGTTCTTGTGATTTTGTTTCATAATATAATTATGTACTTGTTCTAGGCATTGCCCTCAAGACTCCTGCTATGAAAAAGAATCTCGACAAAGTGATGGGTAAATGGAACGATTTGCAATCAAAGAGTCAACTGTTCGTTGAAAGGTAAGTCTATATAAATAGAGTAAGAAGTAATTATAAATTTGAGATTTAGTTCTACTTGATACGGTAATCAGATATTTATTATAAACGTTGTAATAAGCAATATAAGATCGAAACTACTGAGGTGAATCTTACTTGAGGTTTCAGCCGGATCTTAGTAGAATCTGCTATCGGAACCGTAGTTAGCCTTATATTTAAAATAACGCTGTAAATTAATGATTCAGTAGTATTTAATATTAAAAGCCTACTAAATAGATTTTTTATGAATTTCAATTAATATAACTGTTAGATATGTATACGTACGTAATTGTGTGAATACTGTAGTTTTAAGATGTAAAAATTAAACCATCTACTACATTATAGCATGGTGCTATCGAATTTGGTGACTTTATATTTTTGTATCACACATTAATTTTATATTATTTTTTCCAGGTTAAAGTTCGTCGAAATTGTCGTTAACAGTATAGAAGAGAACAATCAAACGATTTCCGAATTCGAGATCAAACTTGCTCAGTTCAACGACCTTCCCAATGATGTTGAACTACTCAAAGATGTATGTATAAAATATCTATAGTATATCCTAAACAAGGATTTAGTATTCTCTTGAAATGAATTATCAAGTCTTACATCTTCAATGCGTCACTGACCTCGGGAGATCAGATATTGTCCTGCTGACTGTAGTTATACATTTGCCTCATATTACGATGTTTTACTATCTGGATAGTGTTACTACAAAGATGAGATCATAAGAATGAGAGGAGAAATCTTCTATATCTGAACAATTCTGATGATAATCGGATATACCTCTTTGGTTGATCTTAAGAGTTTTTGAAACTAATTTATTTTATTATTTGGATAACCAACAAAAGAAAACATTATTACATTCATTTCATTATCAAATTAACAATAGCTTAAATGTCCTTTTAATTATACGCTATCACATCATGCAAAATATAATAATTGTAGTATATCATTTAAATTAAAAAACAATAATAATAAATTCAATAACATTGACATAACTATATATAAACACACACACACACACAACACACACAAACACTTAAATAAATAACTGTAGAACATATAATATTGTTAATTTATCTCTTTATTTTTTTTTATTTGTTTTGTAAATCTTTATAACGTGTTTGCATGTTGTACAAAATGTTTATGAAACACCCAAAGAAGGGAAAGGGACTGTTACTCCTTAATACAGATTATTTTATAAACCTCGCGAGGAGTACAGTACTACACCCAACTGATTGAAATAAGATACAATTGTACAAATCAATTATAAAACTATAAATTACTCTGTTCAATCTCTTTTTAATGAATAAAGATTTATTATTATTATAACTAATAACATTATTACAGAAAATACAATTTAATATAAATAATGAATAATGAAGAGCTGAGATGGCCCCGTGGTAAGAACGCGTGCATCTTAACCGATGATTGCGGGTTCAAACCCAGGCAAGCACCACTATATATATGTGCTTAATTGTGTTTATAATTCATCTCGTGCTCGGCGGTGAAGGAAAACATCGTGAGGAAACCTGCATGCGTCTAATTTCATCGAAATTCTGCCACATGTGCATTCCACCAACCCGCATTGGAACAGCGTGGTGGAATATGTTACAAACCCTCTCCTTAATGGAAGAGGAGGCCTTATCTCAGCAGTGGGAAATTTACAGGCTGTTACTTTACTTTACTTTTATAAAATAATGTGTTATCCTGTATCGCGAATCTCGTCCGTAGATCCACGAGGACTTGCTCCGCATGCAAGTGGCGGTGAGCAAGCAGCAGATCCAGGTGGACCAGATGAACGACGACGCGGAGAACTGCCGGCGCCTCGTGGAGAGCTCGCGCGCCTCTCTGCCGCACGCCGCGCGCGCCAAGCAGCCCGACCTCGAGCGCCTCGACAAAGAGGTGGCGCAGCTCAACGCGCGCTGGGGGCACGTCTGCGGACAGCTCGCCGAGAGGTGCGACCTCGTGCCTCATTTAGACTAGACCATTCGCTTCCTTGCTTAACAACTCTGAAAATGTAGCTAAAGAAAAATAATGTCTCATTAAGAATAGATCATTCCCTTCCTTGCTTTACACCTCCGAAAATGTAGCCAAAGATAAATAATACTTCTTTCAAGTGTTATCTATGTAATCCTTGTACATCCCATAGTAATGAAAATGGCTGAAAAGTTCTCGTATCTCCAGGACACAGCGCTGGACTTACCCCATGCTGCTTCAGTTATACTAGATATACATATGACCAAACATACATATTTTCTTGCAATATTTCCTTTGGCTTTCGACTTTCCGACGTCCATAATTAAGGCATATATTTTAGTCAGCAAACTTGACTCTACTTCGCTTTCTGACAGGCTCCGAAGTTGCGAAGCGGCGTACCAACTCCTGCGCAACTACAACGCGGGTCTCGAGAAAGAGGCGGAGTGGATCGATGACGCGTACAGCAAGCTGCAAGCGCAGCCTCCCATCGAGGTGCGACCCAAGGAACAACTGGAGCCTACCAGGGTAAGTCATCCTATATCTTTTAATTAAAGCTTACAGCTCTATTTCAAGTAAAATATTATTTATTAGTTATTCTACCGCCAAATAACAGTACTCAGTATTGTTGTGTTTCGGTTTGAAGGGTGAGTGAGCCAGTGTAACTACAGGCACAAGGGACATAACATCTTAGTTCCCAAGGTTGGTGGCACATTGACGATGTAAGGAATAGTTAATATTTCTTACAGCTTCATTGTCTATGGGTGATGGTGACCACTTACCATCAGGTGCCCATATGCTCGTCCGCCAACCTATAATATAAAATAAAAAAAATAAAAAATAAAATATTATTCTTTAGTTTAGAATAGATTAATATTAATGTTTTTTTGTCGGTCAGTTTTATTAGCGATATTAAAATATTTTTATTAATTGAATAACTGTAATCACAGAATCTGTTGACGGGTGTCGTGGAGAGGACGCCGAAAATTGAGAAAGTTAACGTAGACGGCGGAAGATTCATTCGAGAGGCGAAGGTAAATATCGGCGCTGCGGAAATCGTATCTGACGTTTATTTAATCTGTGGCATTCTTTGGTATTCCATTTTCAAAATTTGCATATATGACATTACTTAGTTTCAATGAAAATATAACTTTCCTTTTTTCCTCTTATTGTATTTCTAATAAGAGAGAAAAGGATAGATAGAAAAAAATTAACTTCATGATATAATACCATAGAATGCAAATATGCGATTAAGTTCGCGTTAGAAGCAAATTTTGAGAGATTATGAAAGGCATTTGAAGTTTCAGTCGTTTTGATATAAGTGTCCAGCGTCTTTCCTTCTCTTTTCCTTGTTTCGTTTTGGTCTTTGGGTCTTTGAACGTGTTGTTCGGTTTTCTATCAGTCTGTTTCGAACCATGCATGACGCTTCAGCCGGCAATCCTAATGCTTTTGAATGACGCTTTGAAATAAAGCCTAATCGTTATTCAACGCTTGTTTTATAACTAACATAACAAAACCTCTGAAAGCGGGACGTTTGTGTGATTGAACATATTCCAACGGCAATATATGACTGCTGTGTCGCAATGTCACTAAGCGAGATGTTAGGCCGCCATAACGCAACGGCCGCGAGTGGAACGCGTTCGAAATTCAAATCGATTTTACAAAGCAATCAGTGACTGGAAATTAAAAAAAAAACGGTCAATGTTCTTACGCTTTGCATGCGAATATATTCAATGTTGTCGATGTAGACTATACGATAAAAAAAAAAAAACATTCTTAATTCGAAATTGTACAAGTGGTTTGTAAATCTTGCTTCGGTTGAAGATGCACGTTGGGTGTTTTAAAGTGTACCTACGCACTGGGTGTTGCACGCTTATTTGTAGCGGACTTCCAGCATGACCACTTTATCCTGGAATACCTGTCTGGACTTAGAAAAAAAAAATCCAATAAATAAAGTGTCATTGTTTTCCAAATTTGGTGCGAATGTGCTCTGAATGTGTAAAGGATGTCTGTGGACGACTGGACGCGCCTATTTTTAATGTTAAAATTTATAGACGAAATTTTAAACAATAGTTTCAAGTTACCGATGAAAGATTTTGTGTGTGATGGAATTTTTTGATATATTACGCTTAATTTAACAGACGGCGGTTTGTTCTTAAAGTTAAGAGTCATTATTACTATCTAGTATCTAGACAAAACAAAACGTTACAACTCTGATTTAACATTTACAAAACGTCATATGTTTTTTTTTAAATTTATTATCTATCAAAGGTTTTGTTTTACTAGTCGATGAAGATATTTTTGAGAAGAAGTTTGTTCATATAAAGCTTTAAGGGCAGTCCGTCTTAACTAACCCTAACGCCCAACCTAACCCGAATTAGATACACTCGTCGAGATGTCAGCGTTACGTGGAATGGATCTGCGAGGAGATCCACCCCTCGCTCGACACGAGGCAGCTGAAGCGGCAGGCGGAAATAGAACTAGCGGAACGTTTACGGAACCGAGGACGAACGGATGTGGTGCCCGGCGTGGAACCCGTTCCATCAGGCGCTGAAGCCGTAGCCAGGGAGCTGGACGAGTTGAATGCGAAACACCAGCGGCTTCTGGACTTGTTATACGAGAGACTGAGGAGGATAGCTGCCGCCAATCCCGGAGACATTGTCACATTGGTGAGTTGAATTTGATTACTTAGATATTTGACGTGTAAAAATATCGTGCATTTAATTTGTGTAAGTCAAAACAATGACGTCACGTGAGAAGCAATTAATTTTTGAATGAGGATTGAGATAATTGTTTTGCAGTCCGATTTTCGAGATAAAATCAACGTTAATTTACCTGAAAACGAATTTTTAATCAACACAAATTAATAAGGCAAATAAACGGATCTTAAACTTGTTAAATATTGAGTATATATAAATTCTCTATATATTAAAAAAGTAGCAATGTTTTTCTCTATTCGTAGAAATTTTTTTACTACTTGCGTCGTATTCAATAAAGATCCTTAGTACCAATTAGTTGTCGCCCAGAGCTTTGCTTGTGTTTTAAGCGTCAGGATTTAATTTTGCTTCGTATAAAATTTCATCAAAATCAATTCACTGGTTTGACCGTGAAAGAGCAACAGATAGACAGTATAAGTTATAATACATTTATAATACATTTATAATATTAGTGAACAGTAATGGCGGTCGAATTTCGTCAACTTGACGAATACTAGTCAATCGAAATCATTGAATTCCATTCGAAAACACTCGTATCTAGTAAGGACGTATGTTTCACTTGATTCGTAGCGAAATGATGTCACGATTATGTCATTTTATCGTGCGGACCTCGCAGGAGGCCATCCACTGGCAGGCGCCAGTTTTGAATAATAAATAAGAAAATATTAGGCCTCTGTGTTTACCGAACTAGTTTGCGCTTTAGATCATGACTGATATTTGTAATATATTGACTTTTAATGGTCATTTTGTGTTGCAAATAAATATCAATATATATTTTTTTAATAGATTATAATTAAATAACTTTTAGATATGATCTTGTCTCTTAAATTGTCTTATAATATTTTTTGATGTTTAACATCTTTTTTATTTTCTATATATTAACTTATTTTAATATAGTACGTTTGGTTATAATATTGCTATGATTATACATATAAATCAAAGGATGCCTAACGGAAAAACCTATTAGGTACACGTTTAATCAGAATATTGGTTCGCTTCAGAGAAGGTTTTATGATATACCTAATTTTGTTATATATATTTTTTAATAGATAGGCAGATGGGTAAAGGTGATGGTATGCGGTCACCAACATAGACAATGGTAATAAGAAATATTGAATATCCCTTGCATCACCAATGCGTCACCAACCTTGGGCGGCTCCTGTAGTTACACTAGCTTAGTCGCCCTTAAGGGCAAAAACACAACAATACTGACTACCACGATGAGTGGGTGGTACCCACACAGAGTAGCTTGCACACAACAATACTACTAGTAAGTAACTCCTCGCAATTTAATCTGTTCCAAATTGATACAATTCATCTTTTGATATAATTCTGGCATCTTCTGATAATTTCATGTTTATCAAAATCAAAATCGAAATAAACTTTATTCAAGTGGGCTTTTACAAGCACTTTTGAATCGTCAATTAACTATTAAGTTACCATCGGTTCGGAAAGTAGATTCTACTGAGAAGAACCTTCTACTCTTTTTCAACATTTAAAAAATACAAAGTCATGTTAGTTAATACTTATTTAAATTAATATTAATTGTATTGGTATAGTAGTTATTCGTATAGATTACCTAATTTTTGATTATGGTTTTACTTTGTTTGCCGTTAAGCGTTGAATAATAACGTTTTGAATCTAGTCTTAAGCAATGATCCAACCGTTCTGTATAAGGCAAATCGACACCCACTCGTTGCTCTACAGTCAACGTGGGCCGATAATAAATGTTTTATTACGAGACGCGTAATTGAGTTTATAGCGAACGCAAAGGTTAGGTGCTTTATGGCAACTAAATAAGGTATCGGATTAGCTAATACTATCTAATATGTAATGCTCTAAACATTTTTGCCTAATACGTCCAATTGATTTAACGTTAAGTCTAAAAGAAAATAGTTCCAATTAAACGCTCGAGATTTTTTTATCTATACTTTTTTACATAATAGCTTTAACAAGACGATATACGAACTGCTTGGTGAATAATATCACCCTAGGTCATATTTTAATTAGGATTTTGTCTCGTTTTGGTGGGTGCTACCCACTCAACGCCTATTCTACTGACACAGTAATTCTTTGTATTGCTCCGTTTTGGATTGAAAGAGTGAGACAAAACATCTTATATCTCATTATCGGAGGAGTTTTCCTGATGTATAAATGGTTAAAATTGATCACTTACCATTAGGCGATTTATGTATCTGAGTAGTTAGTGTTTCTCAGTTTGTTATTATAAAGACAAATCCTCATATTTTCTAAATATTTTTTCTAATTTGTGAAATGCAGACACAGCCCATCTTTTCCCGCGTTTTCTCTGAGTTTACAGTAGTCTATATATAATTCTTGTGGTTGTCTCTGGACTTACAGTTACACATATGATTCTAGCATATTCATCTTTTTTACGTCTATAATGGATATATCTGTTACCACCAGTATGTATCCGTATATTATTGCAAGATAAATAATATAGACATACTTATTTACCGCTACTTCAGAACCATTTCAGTAAACACTACACAATTAGTTCTTATCTCGGAACGATTTATAACATCATAGCCGAATCGGTAACGTGTAAGTGCATCCAATCGAGAAGTACTTGCATCTGGGCATTATCTGTAGTGTTTTCGAAGTCGATTAATTTTAATGATTGAATGCTATTTATATTAGTAGTCTATAATTTATAAATGAAGTCTGAATATGGCGTATGCTCCTCACATTCTTCAAGTACGTAAGAAGTATTTCCTAATACAGATCGAGGTTCACTTTTTTTCACATGGCCTGTAACTTTGACGTTAATGAGTAAACGAGTTCAACACAGATTTAAAAAATATATCTATTTTAATCAGATACTAAAAATATAGAATTTAAACCCAGGTAAAATGTCAATTAATTTGGCACACAGATAATTAAAATCTACCAAGCCGCGTTTCGTTAGGCCTTTGCCTTGCTGCGACAAGTTGTCTATTACTAATAAATAATTGTTCAGAATATATCAGCCAATATGCATCATATACCTGTATTGGCAAACCTTCTGATCTTATCCTTTCACACAGTTATGATTCAAATCCTGCCCTCGTAAATTGTTATATGAATTTCAAATGCGTGATTATATATTCCACTTAAATCCGTTACTTTAAAACCACACAATGACGTAATGTTGATAAAATCGAGCAAATTTTGTACGTACACTTTGCCTCGGACCATTAACAAAAGATTAACGTACCTAAAAATATTTATTTGTGCTAAAACTACGTAATAAATATATTTATACATTTACACAAATATTATAATTGCAAAAGTAACTCTGTTAGCTGTTTACGCTTATACCACTGAACCGATTTCGATGATACTTATTATAGAGATAGTTAGCGTTCGCGGAAAGAACATAAATCATCTGTAAAGGAAGGAATATAAAATTATATACCTTAAATATTCGTTAACTTAAACAATGTTGCTCAGTTAGTGTTCTATAAAATAACTAATATTGATTATATTCTAATTACCAAATTAAGGGTTATTGATATAAGCCCTTTTAGCATCATTTTTTTAAGCTATTGATTGGAAGACGATGATGGCCACCTGATGGTATGTGGTCACCACCGCTCATAGACAACGGCGTTATAAGAAACATTAACCATTCCTTTCTTCGCCAATGTGCCACCAGCCTTGGGAACTAAGATGTTCCTTGCGCCTGTAGTATCACTCGCTCACTCACCCTTCAAACCGGAACACAACAATACCAGCTGTTGTTTGGCGGTAGAACATCTGATGATTGGGTGGTACCTACTCAAACGAGCTTGCACAAAACCTTACCACCAAATGGCAATAAATCTACGTAATATTTATTTACAAATGAGTTGACGTTGTTTTCAAGTAATTACATGCACGTCCGTTTCGCATTATTGTTTGACTTTTTATTGTAGAAGCAATTAAACAATTCTGTAGATAGTATTTCTATATCTCTCTACGTGTTCGTTTATAACTACAGATAAAAAAAAATCGGCAATTTTAGTACGTCTTTATCGAAGTATTTTTTATTGTTACTTTTATTTTATACGTGATGTAAACTGAAGATTTCTATTTCTTCGGGTTTTATTGATGTGTGTAAAAATATAATCGTTATGATGAATTAATTATTTAGAATTGTCGGACATTATTTTTACAATGTTAAGTGAATTTTAGAGTAGTTTGATCCGTGATATTGTATGAGAATTATTATCTATTTTGCACTTTAAATGTATCGGGATTTTCGCAGAGTGCTTAGCTCTCAGATAAGCTATATAAAAAGTTGGAGATTACGTCATTTATATAGTTGCAGTCAATCATCAACAGATAGCCCGGCGATTTGACGCGATGACGATTTTACGTCCGCTTTTTCAGTATCGCGCGAACGACGATCGCTGATCGACGCACGTTCATACAAACTGCGTACAGCGTTTTCGAAATTCGAACGAGTTATCGATGTGCAAGTTATTTTGTGCCAGTGTTTTGTGCATTTAATATTTTCTGAGAAGGTTCAGTGACCAAGGAGTTTTTATCGTTTGAAAAAATCTACAGTGAATTATTTTTAAATCAATCGTACCTTGACCTTGTTGCGTTTAATAACAATAAAGAAAAAAAAATAACTTCACAGATTACACGATAAAATAACTTAACAGCATTCGATAATATTTACCGTATCAGATATTAATGAAGCGATCAATATAAGTGCAGTCACGAAATAACATTCGCGATTATGTACTTTAATGACTGTAAATAGTACGAGTTAACAATAAAAATTAAATCAAGTTTTTCTGGATGTCGTCGAAAGCTGTTTCAGAGGCGGTTTTTGTCAAATTGCATTTTTACAACGTGAAATTTTTATTATACTTCCCAATCGAGAATAATATCATGACATATGAGATACGACATCCGCGTCTTCATCTAATAAACATAATGGGTTTTTTGAAAATTCTTTGAATAAATCAATATTTTATAGCAAAACAGGAATACTTATTATAGTTGTAGTCGGTCTTAAAGCATGATTGAGCCAGTAATTGCACGCAAAGGGGTAACATTTTAGTTCCAAAGGTTGGTGGCGCATTAATTATGAAGGGTTGGTTAATAATTCTGACAGTGCTACGGTTTTTAGTAGTTGTTACTGCTTATCAAAAGTGGCCCACCTAGTAGGCCGCCTGTCTATTTTAAATTAAAAAAAATAATAATAAAATTTGTCACACAAGTGAACTAAGTCGTAAAATAGTAAATAAAGTACTTTTTAAGTAGTCGTATAAAATATATTACTTTTAATTCCTCTAAGTGAAGCGTTCTTGAAATAGTAAATTAATTATATAAAAAAAATATTGTTCCAAATTTAAATTTCAATAATCCCGATGTATTGATGTTATAACGGTTGCAATTTGCTTTTTAATCGATTAGAAATGTTAATACAAGGGCCTTATCAATGTTGATGTTTAAGAAGTATTATAAATGATACTACAATACCGTGTAATCTTGTTATCGGTGCAGTAAAACATCGATAATTCCTTAAACTGTTTAGACTCTACCGATTAGTGAACAATAATACTGCTCTAAAACTCTTTTTTTAAATTAATGCCTTTATAACTTTCGTATTTAGAACAATTTTGAATCGATTATTATATCGTATTCTAGTCGATTTTTTTTTTTATATTAACGAATAATCGAGTAATTTCGTTTTATTGAGTATACATTATACATTTGACATAACCAATAGAATGAAAAATGTACTCCTTTAGTTTCTACAGTCAAAAATCTAGTTTTTAATTAATGCGATGATCTCGCCAGAGTTCAAGGCCTTACAGAAGACCACTTTGAGATCAAAGATACTCTCCGTAATAATTAAAAGTAAATATTAGATATGATTATCTGTACTAATGTGATAGTATGTTTTTATGTCTGTTACACTTTATGGCTAAACTACTGATTCGAGGGTCATGACGAGCATAGACAAGTTCTGGGCAGTTCTAGAAGTATTTTCGTCACAAACCGAATTTCACGTTGATGATTAAGGGTTAAGCTAGTAAGATATTGAATTCATCATCTTTTCAATCGAATCAATCTTGTTCCTTTTTTGAATCTGAAAAATTCATGCATTGTGAAATTGTTGACAGTGTTAAAGAAACATACAACACTCCAAGAGGTGATAAAGGCCGATAAAGCTGATACCGTCTAACTATAGTACGCATCAACAACGGCACCTATAAATTTTGCATAGGGGTAGTTAATTAAACAATGCTATCTCTTTCTTTCAAATGTCAAATCAATTATGAGAAAAAGAGATAAAACAGTGTTTAACTAAACAACGTTCGTAAGACAAGACATAAAATGTGTTATAAAAGTTTTGAGTGATATAAATACAATTAACATCTTTATAAACTGTTACAATTTATAGTAGTAAGACTTATTTATTTATGTTACAAAGTTAGAGAGTTGCTTGAGCACGATCATATAAGGAATTTTCCTTAAAAACTTGCCTTAAAGAAGTGCAACCCTAAGTAATAGTTGCGAAACGATTCTGATATTTCGGTAGAGATGTACCCTATTATCTGAAACTTGGCCATAGATAGGAAAATATACTTACAAAGTAATTTTATTATAGGTATCCATACTTCAATGATTATTGTACCGCAAATGGCGTAATATTATCGTCACATTAATCACGTTTGTGACCTCATTCACAGCCATGACCAAACCAATGATAACTCTTTTCCTCTCTTAAGGTCACCGCTATTAAAACACTTATAGTAATACCTTTAACTATTCAATTTTGTATATTGATTAATATGTGACGTCATTTTTAAACGGTTTCAGTTACGAATATAACAAACGGTGAAGCTTAATTGAGTTTATTTCATGGTTGGTCAAATTTATTTGAGATGATTTCTAAAGAAAAGTGTGCTGAGTTATTTCGAGCTGGGCGCTATCATGCATTGTATTCGAATCAAATTGTTAGCGTCACCTTTATTAATTCAATGTTTCACCTCTCCACACCTCTCAGGACGAATGCATTCGTTCTAGTTTTTTTTATTAATATCAGTAGGTATACCATGTTTTGGAATTTTAGTCACCTCCTCTGTTTTAGAATCGATTATAATTACTTTGGTTTATCTATCTATAGGTATATATAAGCAATATACCACTGACTAACTAATTACGGAATCACAAAACCACCAAGATTGAAATTTGTCAGATAGATTCCTTACAAGGTGTAGGCTTACGCTGAGCGAGTCACAAGTTCAGCTTGTTCGCCTATTTTTTAGGTTGTGATTAATTAAACAATGTTGTGTTTTCTTCTTCCGAGTGTCAAATCTTTGATGACTAAAAAATTGGATCCGTAATTTACCTAAAGCCGTTAAATTTGAAATGATCTTTGCTTTCAAGACAATTCGATCTATTTGACGTACTTTTCAAAATGTAATCTTAACTTACTCGTACAAATTTTGTTTGTATCAGGAATTCCTTACATTTTTGTACAATACCTAATATACTTTTTAATCGTGACGAAATCCTATTTTGCGTTCTAGTTGAAATGTCATTTGGCAACTAATCGCTATAGACTGAAACCAAACGATTGCCTCTTGCCAGATCGCCTATTTTTACAGGCACGTGACATTTTGTTATCAGTAATTCACACATTTTAAACCGTATCGCCTTTGAAATAAGGGCGTCGATACAATTTATTTATTGAATAAAGTCGTGTAAATATTATTTGTAAGACGACAAATTAATATGACATAATGTGAATAATAGTAGTTCTTTATTTGAAATTTTATTGTTATTATTATTTTGTTTTAAATAAGGCGTTTTCCCAAATAGACTTGGCAAAATAAACGTTAAATTTCAAGGCCATATTCTATAGTCACAAGTTGGTACATTATTTTTGCGTTTCAAGGTGACGTGTGTTTTATAAACAGAATGACAATTAGGTCGTTATTTGAATGTCCTTTAAAAATAAAAAAAGAACAACAAATTATAAATGTTATTTAACTACGGTGGACTTATACCAGTTTTTTGCGTTATAGAGAGTATCTGAATTTTTTTATTACCAGTAAATCATTGACTCTCGGAATGTATGGTACATTTAACATATTTTTTTCGCATAATTTAGCATTTATTTCAGATTGTTTTGTTTGAAAACTATTTTATAAACTATGTATAATATTTTACTCCGGTTTTCTAATTCATCAGAGCATTACCCCGTGATAAACCCAGGTTCGTTTTCTTTGCCATGCGATCATGCATTAAAATTAAAAAATAATAATTCAAACGAGTTCTTTGTAAAGATTCGAGTAAGATCAATATACTAAACTTATACAGGAAAGTCAATATACTTATACCAAATTTAATATTCGATCATTTTCTGAACTGTATTAACAAAAAATAAAACATGAAATCCCACACTATAAATAATAATAGTAATAAATTTCTGCTTTTTCGTAAAGATCGTTGCACGTCTTAATTCGGTCATCGACCTCATCGGAGACGCATTGGCGCGTTTTTACTAAGTCTTCGCTCTAAATACACGCTTTTGTTTATGCAATCGATGTTTTTTCTGGACATTTCTATCTATAGACAAATTTCAATAGATTACATATGATTTTTTTTAATAATTAATTTAATCAATAAATACAGTTAAAGCAGTATATTATCAAAAGTAACTAAATCTCACGATAAGTATTACATTTTTTAAGTACAGATAAAACAGAATGCAGATTAAATAAATATTTTCGGAGTAATGAATGAATGAACGTTAAGAATGTTTATTATTAGTAATTATGTAACGCACGTGTCACTGCCGGCTGCGTGTTGTAAATCATAAAGGTTTTATGAAAAAAAAAAAAACGTACATAGTATAGCAAACGTTTGAAATTCGAATTTTAGGTCAGCATTCGATATCGTAGATTGTGTTTATGCGTCGACAAGCAAGAATTTATTTTGTGAAACCGAACGAGTTCCGCCTGTTTAAAAATAATGAATTATACATGATTTTGTTGTTCACTTACATTTATCCAATGATGTTCTTGTAAACAGATATGTCATTAACGCGCAAAAAGTGAAGACTAGAAAACGTCCTAATTGTGACGTTTGCCCTTAGTCGTTTTCATCATAATTACGCCAGTAATACGTTATAATACATCATAATTATGTATTAATACGTTTTGCGTAATTAAAACATCTAGTTATCCCTTTTACTTATTGTTTTTATCAAGATATCCTTTTTAGTTGTAACGAAATGTAAAATAAACGGTCCCCGGCGCGGCACACTTTTTTCTGTTGTTTCTGTTGTTTAGTATGGGTATAACATATCTGTTTATTAGAATATCATTGCATTTATCTCTAAATATTATTTGCTATTAATTAAATAATACATCAATTTTATTGTGTCTCCTAAGTTCTTATTTGTTGATTTTTGACACTAGATTTATGATCTATATACTACATTTTAGGTGTTGGTTGTCTCGTGTTAGGTAAAAAAGTAGCCTATATCCTTCCTTGGAGGTTTCATAACAAATTTCATCAAATTCGGTTCATTGGTTTAGCTGTGAAGATTGACAGACAGACAGAGTTACTTTTTACATTTATGATATTAGTATAAATTGTTCACTATCGCCCTAAGACATTAGTACTGTAAATTTCCTTAAATCGTTAATGCGCTACCAACTTTAGGAACTAACATATTACGACCCTTGTTCATGTAGTTACAACAACTCACCTTCCAAACGGAAACGGCGATTCTAAATTTTCTGCTTGGAGGTAGAATATAAAGTGGGTGGTACCTACCGAGGCGGGCTTTCATCCTACCACCAATTAAAGTATGACAGCGTTCGTTAAATATTACCGGGCATTGCTAATGCGTTAGTTTTGAAAGTAGGTACATATTATCACGACTCCCATGAACTTGGCTTGTTTTCAAAATGTTTAACTTTTTTACTATACGTTTATGCTAAAACAAACACATTCGACTTCCTTCCTACACCAGTGTTTTAAGTGCTATATGTACTGAGTCACCGTTTATATTTAGGTATTACTTAAGATGAGGGTTATGTGATGTAAATATTTGAGTTTCCACTGATCGGACATCTCACATGCTTGCTTTATTATCTCGTGGCGTAACTGAAACGTTTATTGGCAATTAATTGGTATATAATGTAAACTGTTTTCGTAAAAATAATATGATTTTCTTTATTCAATGTAGCATCAATGTAGTCAATGCGAAATCGGGTGTTCGCCTGAGATATTCACGTGACATTTGTTAGATGCTTAGATTTTTTAAATTACGCAACGGATTTTGATGCGGTTTTTTTTATTAGATTGAGCGATTCAAGAGGAAGGTTTTTGTATATAATACATGGGCAATATATAAAAGAAACACTGGTAATTTTAGAAGTTTCTAATGTGATGTCATAAATAAACGAATTCTTTAGGATATTTAGTATATGTACTGCATCCGTGTAAAGCCGGGGCGGGTCGCTAGTTCGTTTATGAAGAAATTCTTCACGAATATCTCGATATCATTTGTAACTATTTCTGGAATTGGAATAGAATATACGTAAATTATATCACAATCAATTCTATACAACTGTATTAGTTAGTAATCTATTAATAGCAGACATTCAGATACACGTGTATAGCAATTGTACGTATATTAAATAAATCTGTTCTAATAGCATTATTTACATAAAGGATTCAATGAATTAATCCATATGATGTAAATGTAGATTTATATATTATAATGAGCGTTTACATTAAATTTATAATTGTTAAATACTTCCAATATGTTTTGTGAAATGAACACTAATTTATCAAAATAATGAATAGAGCATTTCACACCTAATTATAAATCTAGATCAATTGTTCAAAGATACTAGCTAGCATAAATGTCGTATGTTTTGAAATGAATATAATAATCCCATAACAGAATATATACCAAAACAATTTGAACATGTCTTTAACGTCGTATGAAAAATATTGTATTAGGAATTAGGAGTCGCCGATGGTTTCGTTCGCGTTTTATGGTATTGGGTATCATGTGTTTGGCAAAAGAGTAGCCTATATCCTTTCTTGGAGCTTAAGTTTGCCTTATACCAAATTTCATCAAATTCAGTTCAGTGGTTTGGTCATGAAAGACAAGACAGACAGACTGAGTTAATTTCTCATTTTAAATATTAATATAACACAGTTTCTAGCGGGTTCTGTTCAGTTTAATCTATTCTGCGAATTGGACCTTGAAGGTGCTTTGTAGGGTACATTCAGCTTAATCGTCTAGTACAGTATAAGCAATAACGATTCAGAAGCGATTACATAAGAGCTTCATTACATAGTATAAAACAAAGTCGCTTACCGCTGTCTGTCCCTATGTATGCTTAGATCTTTTACAAATCGATTTTGATGCAATTAATACATAGAGTGATTCGAGAGGAAGGTTTTTATATAATACATGGACAATAGTTTTGAAACATTCATAATTTGGAAGTATCTAATGTGATGTCGCAAATAAACAAATTCTGTAGTATATTTAGTATCAACATTGCATCCGTGCGAAGCCTTAAGTGCTTAAATAAGGAATATTTTGTTTTCGATCTTAAATTTCCTTAATAAAATAGTTTCATCCTATCTTGTACAAGTATACGTACGTAAAGGATCACGACTATGATTCATAGACGAAGCGAAAATGATTTATTACTAAAATGTAACACAATATTCCAATTTAATTTATTAAAGTAACAGATGAGATATTTAATCTCTTCGTATAATTTACGTATGACAGACCAGTCTTAAATGTGAACTATACTGAAAAATAAAACACGGTAAAAATATTCTATTTAAAAAAAAAAAAAATCAGGCACAGACCTTAAAACATTAGTCTGGTTAATATGAACAAGTGTAAATGATTTTTTATTGAATAGAGATTTTTGTCTTTGCATAATATCGCCGTCAGCGAAATGGAAAATAAAGTGTACGGTTTGTAATAATAATAGTTTATCCCTGGCTCAACATTGCATAAGAAGATTAATCGGATTAAAAAATACAAATAACATTATCCTAATACACAGCGGACATTACCGGTTTAAACGATTTCTTAATTTACTGTACATTCAATAAAGTACATTTTTCTTTGTCTAATTGTTATTTTTTCGTAAATCTACGACACCTAACTTCAGCGTATTGTACTACTTAATATCAAACTAACAAACAGGAAATAATTTCATATTAATTAAAATTCCGCTAAACCACTTTTGAATCATGCATGCAATCAGAATGAAATAACATACTCTTTGTAATTAGAAATAGTATTTTTATCATAATAAATACTCCTTGTTGCGACAAAAAGTTACTACGTCACTTTAAGGTCATAGGGTCAGTACTATTAGTAGTGTCGAAACGATATATTCTGTTTTGGATTTTATAACAATCGAATAAAGTTTATTTTCATTCGGCTGATGTGTTATATTACTTTTTAATCCCTAGTCCATTTTAAGGCACCGCACCGGCGCAATGGGATGCGCGCGCATCTCCCAGTATCGAGTGGCCCAGTCGTTTTCCTAACCTCAAATTATTTAGAAACAGCTGTTAACCAAAAATTCCTAAAAGACAAACGTAATAATAATCAGCGTAACAATCATCGGTCCCGACTAGACGCGTCGGAAACTATTACGAAATGATTTAAATTTAGAATGCGCGTTATTTTTTTTCGGTTTACGGTTTTCATGCTTTTCATTCAGTTTCCAATCAGCACGTTTAGCGTACACTCGTGCTGTCATTATAAATAACAATTATTCTTTTAATTACGATAATATTTATCTAAGCATTGTTTTTTTTTTAATTGATTTTTATTTTTATTTACGGTTTTAATTGTGTGTTAAACTAATTCTAGGTTGTGAAAGAAAATGTTCTAATTTATTACGTTTAAGTTTAATTAAAAGATAGTGTGAATCATGTTTTTACTTTGTAAACGTTATAAATGTGTTTAGTGTTGTGCTATTTATCGTTGTGTTAAAATGGAGGAGTACGAGTATGACTTCGCGTTTGAATGCCGGGTTGGTATTACCATGTGATATACTCACGATTAAAAAATTAAAAAGTTTCTATATTAGCTGTCAATATGTCAAAATGTTGCCATAAATGTTTCGTTATAATAAAGCTCAAGAATAAAAAAATAATTCGAGTAAATGTCAATAGAGAGACGATTAAAAGATAAAATATTTCATATGGTTAAATATATGACCAATTTAAGTAGTCTATACCTATTACATGTTAGGCTTTGATATAGTTACATTTACATATGTTCAATGCACATGTCTGACCTACAATCGAAACAAATTTTGCAATTCAATCCAGTCCCTTGAATTCGTTGTGTTAAAATGGAGGAGTACGAGTATGACTTCGCGTTTGAATGCCGGGTTGGTATTACCATGTGATATACTCACGATTAAAAAATTAAAAAGTTTCTATATTAGCTGTCAATATGTCAAAATGTTGCCATAAATGTTTCGTTATAATAAAGCTCAAGAATAAAAAAATAATTCGAGTAAATGTCAATAGAGAGACGATTAAAAGATAAAATATTTCATATGGTTAAATATATGACCAATTTAAGTAGTCTATACCTATTACATGTTAGGCTTTGATATAGTTACATTTACATATGTTCAATGCACATGTCTGACCTACAATCGAAACAAATTTTGCAATTCAATCCAGTCCCTTGAATTGTACATATTTGTCAAACATATTAATGTATATGGTAAGAGTTATTTGTAAAGACCAGTAGTTCATAATAAATCGAGCAATGTATAAAATTGGTCAAAAATAATAACTTTAAATAAACAGTTCTAGAAATTTTGGGGAGCAAAGGGAAAAATATGTTCCCGATTTAAAATAATTAAAACAAATTTAATTCCTTACACTGTCTCTTTCTCTCACTGTCACATGTGTACTTGTCGAAATTGGGTTGCTTTTTGTTTTATAATCATGTTCTGTAGACTTCACTTTCTTGTGGAGTCCTGGAGATGTAGCTCTGGATGATGATGCTGAACTAAAAGATAAAGCAAAATTTTAAATGTTTTATTTTGCTAATTCACAATGTGTGTACAGCACACAATATCTCTAAAATTAATATAAAACAACGGTCGTTAATTTACGTCGAGATATGTGTACAAAAAGGTTATTGTATATTTTAGTAGGAAACTAACGCAATATTGCTTGAAAAATGGGTCTTAAAAGACTCTTATTTAGACAATGAAAATATAAATATTAAAACAAAACAGTTGAACCTTAAACACAAGATTAATGATTTCGTAGAATTCTAAAATATAATAACAAAGAATTATTGTTTATTTGTTTTTTTTAAACCCAAATATCCAAAACTAACTCACGGTTTTTAGGCAAATAATGTATTAATGATGATTTTTTTCCAGCGCCTCGTTGAGGCAATGGCGCCTCGCTCAGCACGATCCTTCCGCCAAGAATTCAACATGCAGGACCTAGCGACAACAGAGCACACGTATACGTCACATTTTACTTCTGAAAAGTAAGTAACATCTAAACATTCGCATACTATACGAAGGTACATATGACGTTACGTTACCAACGTTGTTACATTATATATTACGAATACTCGTCTCAGTTTTTCTAGGAAATATCTATGTAGGCAAGCGATAAAAACGTTAAATTATAATTCCATTTTCAAAATTACCACAGATACGTCAGGACGTCACATTCAACAGAGATCGATGGTCACGCGCCGATTAAATCAATGACTAATGGCAAACTGAGCTCACCGAACTACACAACCAAGACTATCATCGGAGATGACGAACGACCCGATGTAAGAAATCTAAAACGTGTTCATAAAATGTATGAAGGCCCTAATATCATAGAATCCAGAGGCATCGTCCACCCTGAAACTCGAGAAATACTAACAGTCGGCCAGGCGATAAGCATGAGGATATTGGACGTACGAACGGGTAGACTTTTGTCTTCCCCTAACACAAAACAAACTATAAGCATTGAACAAGCAGCCAAAGAAGGTCTTATTGATCCCAAATTGGCTGCCAGATTGACTGGACCCTGCGGCATGACAGAAGATGGCAACGAAGTTACATTGTTAGAAGCAATCCAACGAGAGCTCTATGATGCTGAGCAGGGACTGACAGATCCTGCGGAAAAGAGAATTAAGGTGACTGTCGAGGGTGAAAGAGCCAGTCAAGGAATGAGTATATCGGACGCACTAAATCGTGGTCAAGTAGACTTACAAAGAGGTCTCTATAGGTTACCCAACGGAAGCTACATTTCTATCTCAGAAGCCTACCAACGAGGATATCTTATCTATAATGAGATTATTAAAATTAAATCGAGTGCTTTGTCTTTGTCAGATGCAATTAGTCAAGAATTAGTAGATCAAAATGGTTGGATTTTGGATAGGAATTCGGGTGATAGATTTCAATTAGAAGTTGCTATTAAAAATGAATTAGTTAATCCAAATATAAGAGAGGTCGTAGATCCTAAAAATGACACAAAAATAACACTTGCTCAGGCGATAGAGAAAAACATTATAAATACAAAACATTCTAAATATGTACATAATATAACAAAAGAGAAAATGACTTTTAAAGAAGCCGCCAATAAACGTTTTATTTGCAAACCTATGACACTTAAAGATATTTGTGATAATAATTTAATGACAAACGATGGTAAAATTTTGTCCCCCACAAATAGAACACCTCTTAATATTTTGGAAGCTATATCCGCGGGCGTTCTTGATAGCGATAACATTAAATGTGTCACTGATACTACAACCGGTCAGTTACTTACTTTGTCTGAGGCATTAGGAACAAGAATCATTCTTCATGATAATAAATTTCGCGATAATTTAACAGGTGAAATTTGCACCATTCCAGAAGCTGTAGATAGGGGGCTAATTACTTCCGTATCACAAAGATCCATTTTCGACATAGACGGATTCAGGGATCCAAAAACTGGTGAATTTATTTCATTTAATTCAGCACTTAGTAAAGGTAATTTAAAATATGTTAACGGTGAAACTTTCTTGAAATCGGAAAGTGGTGATTTTGTGTATTTAGAAGATTGTCCCAAAGTTTCAATAGTTCGCCCGGAAGTGTTGGAAATGTTTAATCGTAAAATTGGAGTTTTCGAAAATGAAAAAGAATTGTCGGTTCTAGATGCAGTATTTAAAAATGTTCTTGATCCAAAATCAGGGTATCTTCTTGATTCTGCTAACAAAAAGCCTATACCTTTTAATAAAGCCGTTGAAATTAATATGATTACTCCGGAAGGAGCTGCGTTGTTGAATTCCCTCTTAAACATCACGTTAACTCTCCAAACAGTAACAAAAACTGTAAAAAGGTACGTGACTGTAACGAATACTACGAATAGATCCGAAACGATTATTACATTTGCCGAAGCAATACGTCGCGGTCTTATAGATGAATCTACCCAAACGTTTACAGATCCCACGACCGGTACCGTTTTCCCCATTCAACAGGCCTTAGACGAAGGTCTTTTAGGTGTCGATCAAAATGATCCACATATTGCTCGACTTTCTGATCGCGTAACAAAGAATGAATTAATCCCTGGTCAAGTAGTCGAGTTAAAAATAACCAAAAAGTCTTTTATTAAAGACTTACCACCCAGTCCAGAAAGTAAATTACACCAAGATAATAGGCCCGAGACTGTCAAGAGTCCTGATTACACAATTCGTGAATCTGTCCAACCTCGTGAAGTTTTAACTCGTCGAGTAAAAACTGTTACGTCAAAATCAAATGTTTCTGATCCCTCCGTAACATCTCTTACTATAAAGAAAAACACCATAGAACTTCCACTAGGTGGCTGGACTCTTCACGAAGCGATTCAGCAAAACTTTTTCAATCCGGAAACGGGAATGTTTATTATTCATGGTACTGACAGAATTTTAGATCTTAAAGAAGCCATAATGCTTAACATTATTAATCCAGAATCTGCTTATGTAATAGATCCAAAGTCTAGAAAAGAATTACCTATTCATAAGGCTTTAGAATATCAAGTCATAGATAGCACGGGACATTATACAAATGGCAGTGAAGTGCTGACAATGAAACAGGCAATTGAAAGAAGATATATTGTCTGTATTTCAATTACACAAACAACATCGACCCAAAAAGTTATCACAGTTACTTCTATAGCAGGCATGCCTGATAAAATGGAAATATCCGAACTGACCCGAGATTCACCTGTACCTGACTATGATGAACAATATATTTTGGAGCCAGTACAAATTGCACCTGGCATTATTTATGATCCAGGTACAGCTTTAGTTATATCAACTACAACAGGAGTTTCAGAAAATATCATCGAAGCCGTTGATCGCGGGTTAGTGCCAGCTAATAAAGTGCATGTTATGGATCCGGAAACCACAACCCAGATTACATTAAAACAGGCTATAGAAAAAGGAATTATAGATAAAAACTTAGGCAAATACAAAACTACGTCAGGTAAAAGTGTAAGTCTCGCAGATGCCACTAAGGTAGGTCTCATAGCAGTAATAGGTTCACCTCTAGTTGCTGCATCTAAAATAATTCAAGTGGTTAAGAATACCATGGTAGTTGACCCAAACACAGGTGAAGAGCTGCCTATGGAAGTAGCTTATGAAAGAGGACTTGTAGATCCAGTTACTTACAAAAATTATGAAGAATCCATTACAAGTAAAACTCCGGAATTAGATACTACTGAAGCAAGGGATTTTAATTCAGATAACAACTTAGTTTCGGTTTCGAAATCAAAGTCCATGATGATTATAGACCCCTTCACTGGGGAAAAATTGACGATAGAAGAAGCTAATAAAAAAGGTCTTATGGACTCGGCTACATATAAAAAATATAAAGAATCATTAAGCGATTTTTCAGAGATTGACATGCAACAAGAAAGGATCGAAAATGAAGCTAGTTCTAGTAAAACAAAATTAACGCAAGGATCTAACAAACCTGTATCGGTTGGAGCAGCTGTGTCGGAAGGCTTTATAACTGTTGAATCTATTCAAAGTAGCCTTACTGCCGACAACAGAAAAATGGCGGATAATAAAACAAAGGATAAGAATTTACACAAACCTGATACTATACAATTAAGTAAAGATCAAGTCTTAGCTAAACCTTTATACGGTGTCGAAATCAAGGACCGTAAAACCTATACACCTTCAATTGATATTAAACCTGTTGTTTTACAAAAACTTAGAAAGCATGTTGTTATGCCAAAGGAAGCAGTTGAAATGGGTTTAATTGACAAAGATACTGCGCAAATCTTAGATGCCATTGAAACATATAAAGACGACAAAGGTAATCCAATAACACTAGAAAAAGCTATTGAAATCGGACTTATAGATGAGAATAAAGGTAATATTATAGATCCAGTACATGGAGATAATATTTCAATTAAAGAAGCTTTACGTCGAGGTTTATTAGATCCTGAGGGACAAAATGAAATGTTAATACCGTTAGCTAAAAGTCTGACGATTCCGGAAGTTCTTGAACAAGGCTTATTACACCCTACATCAGGAAAAATTATCCACCCTGAGACAGGAAGTCATTTGTCATTAAGAGAGGCAATTATTTGCGATATTGTCGATCCATTGTCATCGGTCACAATTGCTCCAGGAAAAACTATATATCTGAATGAAGCTATTGCAAAAAATGTAATTGATAGTGAAAACAACATTGTAAAAACCTCCAACGGTTCACTTGATTTAATCAAGGCAGTAAATGCTCAAATATTCCCCAATACCAAAACGAATTCAGTAAGAGAAATTCCCCCTGCTGGGATGACACTGTCTGTTGCAATAAAACAAAATATTGTTAATTCAAAGACGGGTGAAATAAAACATCCTCTCACGGGCAAAAATATTAGTCTAAATGAGGCTATTGAAAAAGGTATAATCATGAATATTCCTTATCCACAATCGACTGGAACGATTTCCATAGAAAAGGCTATAGAAGATGGTATTATTGATTTAGAAAATGGAGTTATTATTGACCCAAAAACGAACGAAAAAATTTCGGTCGACAAGGCCTTAGAAAAAGGTATAATAGCAGTTAAACTTAATAAAGACATTAGTGAAACAGGAGGCATAGTCACGACTATAACGGAAACTTTTACCTCTCAACATACCGTTACAACTAAAATGGTAGAACTTTTAGCGGATTATGTTTTAATAAATGCTAATGAAGTAAAAAATACAAAAACAGGCGAAATAATGTCAATAGAAGAAGCTCGAAGCAAAGGGATTATCAGAGATGAACAAACGAGCAAAGAACAATTTATTACTAATGACACAAATATTACATTTGAGGATGCTTTAAATCTTGGTTATATAGATTTAAACAAAGGTACTTTTACAAACCCACAAACAGGAGAGATTATTTCAATTGCTGAAGCTGTTAACACAGGTATATTAAATACAGAAACATCAGATGACGTACCAACTGGAGGCAAGGAAAAACAAAGCATGGAAATGCTTGACCTCAATGAAGCCTTTGAATTACTTTTTGATGAAAAAACTCAAAAGTTCCGTGACCCAACAGCACCAAATAAAGTTATTACATTCTCTGAAGCCTTACAGAAAAACATAATTAACCCTGAATCGGTTATTTATAATATTGAAGCTGGTAAAGCGACAACGTTACAAGATGCTTTAAATACAGGATTTTTAGATAAGGCGACTGGTAAAGTTAGAGAACCGGAAACTGGAAATACTGTTGATATTAAAAAAGCAGCTAAGATGGGCTTAATTGCAGTAGTTGCTGCCCCAGTTTTAGCAGGCATGGCAGTTGTCGAAGGAGCAAAAATGTTGGGTAGCAAATTAACACAATCTAACAATGAGGAAAAACGCACCACTACTGCGAGTGCACAAAATATTATACCAGAAAAAGAAAGTATTGCTTCAAAGAAAAACAAAGCCTTGCCAGTAGGACAAGATCGACCTATTTCAAATGAATCTAAAACAAATAAAGATCGTCAACCCGATCATTCACTTACTGAGAGTTATATACGGGCAGACGAAGACACACGCTCATTGGTTGCAGAAGGAAAAGTCGCTCAAAAGAAATCAGTTATTCAACCGAATGACAAAAATAATGAAACTGAAATTAAAGAGGAATCTAGTAATGTTCAATTGACAGAAACAGTTTCTAAGGTTAGAAACGATAATCAAAAAGAAACCTATGATGCGAAGTCTTCGAAACAAGACACCGACACAAGCTTACTCCCTGATAAAAACAGTATGAAAGAGCAAAAAGGACTGTCTAGCAAACCCGATGAATTGCCGGATGAAACGAAAGCTCCCGAAGACATTAAACCCAGTCTAGTAAGTAAATCTAAAATTGACATCATGCAAGAAAAGCCTACAATCCAAGAATTTAAACAAGTTACACCAGATGGCAAAGAAGTGACTACTATTGTCAAGACCACTATTTCTAAAACTGACCCTGCTGAATATGTAACTGAACATCATGATACTATCATAACTACAGCGTCACAAATAACTACGATTGAAGTTACTCAAAATTCATCTTCATCTTACACTGTTGTTGAACAATATGAAAGTGAACCGTTGGAACAAACTAAAACTGTGGAACATCTTGATGAAATTGACAAAGCTGTTAAAAAGGTCGATAACTCATTACCGGAAAAACCTTATGAAAAAGTACCAAAATCTATCGAACTGGAACCTAATAATGATAATATAAATAAAGAAAATAAAATAATACCGACTGAAGACAAAAATCAACCTGAAGTATCGCCAGAGCAATCTATTATTAACTTGTCAAAAGAAAATAAAAATGATGTGTCAGTTAGTAGTTTGGAGGTTAATGACATAGTAAAAGCTCTTAATGAAGGAGTAATTGGCTCCGAATCAATAGTAATTACAGACCCTACATCGAAACAGAAAATTTCATTGAAGGAAGCTTTGAACAGAGGAATTGTGAATGAAAATATGAGCGAAATTGTAAGTGACAGTGGAAAAAATATGAGCTTTACTGATGCAGCTAAAATGGGCTTAATAGCAATTGTAGGTGCACCTATTTTTGTCGCATCCAAAGTTGTGGAACTAGTAAAGGACAGTGTTAGTTCGGATTCCACTACGGCTGTTAAATCAACAGGTAAAGGGTTACAGCAAGATTCTAAGTACGAGAAGGAATTAAAGGTTAAGGATAAAAATATTGAAACACCACATAAAGCAGATGATTCCCATTCAACTCTTACTACAACAGAGGATATGAAAATTTCAGAAACAGCTCAAATACCTGATAAGAAAACTTTGACCGACCGTTCTGAATCGAGTCATACTAAACAATCTGTAGTTGATGATGGAAAAACTATGTCAGCCCTATTGATAGACGCTGAAAAGCAGCCATTAAGAAGTATTGATGAAATTACTGAACAAAATGTCACAAAAGTTAAATCCGAACCACTAAAATTAATATGTGAAAATATTACTTTAATAGACGCAATCGCTCAAGGAAAAATTGAACCAAAAATCTGCAGGATAATTATTAATGGGGTAGAATCACCATTGACTGTTCAGGATTCATTAGAACAAGAGCAAATAAGTAGATTTGCTCCTGTAGATGTAGTTTCTAAAAATTGTATTATTGTTAAAGAACATAAACCTAAATATTCATTATCTATTTCACAAAAACTTACACCTGAAGAACTTTCGGAAATGGGTGTTTACGATATAGAAAAACAAATATTTTTAAATCCAAAAACCGGTGCTAAAATTTCATTTGAAGAACTAGTATACGGACTTCACGTTTTCGATCCGGCAACGATTTTAGTAAAAGATTTGAATAGCAAATCCGACGATTATATTTCCTTTGACGAAGCTATTTCGCGACCTATTATTGATAAGACAAGTGGCCATATGGTTAACCCTAAAACAGGTAAGCGCGTATCTTTCTTAGAGTGTGTTCAAATAGGATGGATTGTAGAAACACCAGAGGATGTTTCCATTCCAGAACAGGTAACCGTTGAATCAGCTTTTGAACAAGGCTTATACGATCCGAAAACGGGAGAAATTAAAGATATTAATACAGGTGAACTTGTACCTATTGGTGATGCAGTTCAGAAAGGCCTTATCGATCAAGAATCTCTGCTTATTAGGGTCCCCCAATCTAACGAAGTTCTTACTTTATCAGACGCTATCGATCGAGGCATTGTAGAAATACGTGGCGGAATTATAACTATAATTGAAACTCAGGAAATTATTGAAATATCTGTTGCTATTCAACGTGGTCTAATAACGATTGCTCGACGAGCAATATCAATCGAAGCCGTAATTCATGAAAATATGTACGAACCCAATACCGGTAAAATAATAGATAAAGTAACTGATCAGTTACTCGCGATTGACGAAGCAGTAGAAAGAAATATTGTTCATCCAACTATTTCTGAAATTAAAGACACGGTTTTAGAAAAATATGTACCACTATCCGAAGCTCTTGATACAAAACTAATAAATCCTGAAACAGGTAAAATAAAAGATCAAAAGACTGGAAAATACATTCCATTAGACGATGCATTAAAGAAGGGTCTAATAGCCACTAAAGCAGTTACGTTTTCTTTACTCGATGTGATTGAATTAGGTTATTATTCACCAGATACCTGTAAAATCTTAAATCCACGAACTGGCGAAACCGTTACACTAAGAAAAGCTATACAAGATAAACTCATTGATCCATCAAATATTAAAATTAAAGACGATAGGTTAGACACAGTCGTTTCCTTTGAACAAGCTGTCAAAACAAATTTGTTAGACTTAGACCGAGGAATTATAACATCACCTGAAAATAACCTTAAAGACGCATGCGAAAAAGGTTACATAATCAGCGACAAAAAACCATGGTCATTACAAGAAGGCTTAGTTCAAGGTTTTTACGACCCTGAAACTGGCTTGTTAACAATTAATAACGTTACTATGACTCTAGACGATGCAATTAAAATTGGTAATATCAACCCAGAAGCCTTAACGGTACGAAATTCAGTTTCTGGGGAAATCATTTCTCTTGCAGATGCAATTAAAGCAGGTATTATTGATTCAAAAGAAGGTAAAGTAACAGATCCAATTCAAGGTGATAAGATTTCTCTCACTGATGCTTCTGAACGTGGATTAATAGTTCCAGCTAAACGAAAACTTAGCTTACCAGAGGCAGTATTCAAAGGTTTCTATGACCCTAAAACTGGTAAATTCTCAAACCCACAAAATAAAGATAAAATGCCAACAGACAGAGCAATAAGAAAACGTATGTTAGATCCGCAATCCACTCTAGTGCATGTAGGCGGTAAAGTAATTCCATTTGAATTTGCGGTAGATAAAGGTATAGTCGATGGTAGAACTGGTACAATTTTGGTAGGAGCAGAAAGAGTAGACTTTAGGGAAGCTTTTGAAAGAGGTATTTTAGTAGAAGTTCGCAAACCGCTGTCATTAATGGAAGCAATCGAAAAAGGTGTTTATAATGAAATCACGGGTCTCTTTATGGATCCTCAAAGCGGCAAAAAATATACACTCGCGGAAGCTATTAAAAAGCATTTAATTGATCCCCACTCCGTGCATATTCAAGACAACAGGCTTGGTAAATGGGATAAAATTACATTACCAGAGTCAATAGAGACAGGCGTAATCGACGATAAATCTAGTAAAATTAAAAATATTAACAATGACAATGAGGAAATAAGTCTTATGAAAGCCTTCGAAATAGGGTTACTCGTTGATAGCAAAGCACCTATAAGCGTACAAAGAGCACTTCATCAAGGACTCTATGACGATTCCACCGGTAAAATTATTGATCCAGTAACTACACGAAAAATTACTTTGCATGAAGCGATCAGACGGTCTATTATAAGTCCAAAATACCTCTGCTATTTTGACAAAAAATCTGAAAAACCCTTAACGTTAGCCGAATGTTGTCGTAGTGATATTGTTGACAAAAGAAATGGTAAATTCAATGAACCTGGATCTGATGTACCTATAACGCTTTCCGAGGCCATGAACTTGGGTCTCATAGTCGATATTGAAAGTGCCGGTTTCTCTTTATACGAAGTTTTAGCAATGAATATGTATGATATAACTGAGCTTATGTTTGTTCATCCTGTAACAGAACGAAAAATTTCTCTTAAAACTGCTATTTCTGAAGAACTAGTAAATCCAGAAAATTCATACATAAAAAATATTCCCTCTAGTAAATATATTAATTTAACCGAAGCTATTAAAGTAGGCATTATAGACGAAAATAACAGTCTTTACATACTTCCTAATGGGAATCAAATTAATTTATTGGATGCTAAGCATCGCGGCCTCATTGTAACATCAAAGAAAAATCTTAGTCTTGAAGAAATCATAAAGAATGGTCTATTTAGAGCAGACAACGGTAAAATTGTTGACCCTAACACTAACGAATTTATAGATATTAATAAAGCTATCGAAACTAATCTCGTTAATCCAGATCTCACAGTCGTTAAAGACAGTTCTACGAATAAATTTAAACCACTTATTAACGCGATTCATGAAGGTGACGTTGATGTAACAAAAGGTAGGGTTTTAGATACTAAAGCAAAGAAAACCTATAGTTTAGATATTGCATTCGATAAAGGTTTACTTGTCACGGTCATTCAACCTATAACTTCACAAAAGATTTCTAGACGATACATTTCCGACACTTCTTCTTCCAAAGAAGCAGTGCTGCGTGAGTTTACTCTTGATGAAGCAATCAAGTATGAATTTATCGATCCCGAAACAGCTTTAATAAAAGATCCACATAAAAATAAATATATTCCCTTGAAATCTGCTATAAGTAAAGGTATTATTGATAGTAACGCTAAAGGGCTGTTTGATCCACAAAGTAGGTCGCGTACACTGTGTTTTGTTTTTGAAAACGGATTAATAGTTTATGTTAGAGAACCTTTAACGTTTGAGCAAGCAATTGAAGAAGGACATCTGAATATTAACACTGCACGATTTACTGATCCTCAATCCAACGATGTGTTAACTATTAAAGACGCAGCCATTTTGGGCTATATCGATCCGGACACGGCGCTCATCAAAGATAATCTTAAAAAAAGGCTAGTAAAACTTCCTGAAGCTTTCCGTAAAGGACTAATGGATGCTGAAAAGGGTAATATATTAGACACTGAGACCTCTAAGCTGAATACATTAAGCGTTGCCATTGAAAATGGACTTCTTATGACACCTAAAAAGAGTTTTACTCTTATAGAAACGTTAAATTTCGGTATTTATAACCCAACAACTGGTGCATTAAATGATCCTTTCATTACAACAAGTGTGATGGATAGGAAACGCTTAACATTAGGCGAAGCAATTCATCAAGGTATCGTTGATCCGTCTAGTACCGTGGTTAAAGAACCGGAAACGGGAAAGATATGGCCATTAGTACAAGCAATAGAACAACAGCTTGTGAACCCAGTGGAAGGGAGACTGGTGATCGATCCAAAGAAAGGAATCAGTCTCGATTTAGTCAAAGCTTTGAAAAAGGGATATTTGCTGCCAGCAGAAACGAGGGTGAGTTGATTTCGTTTTAATTTTGTGCTTCGATCAAGCAAAGGTTTTGCTTTACAACTTCCTATGTTTCCACTCTTAGATGGTGATCTTTTATATCTAAGCGTTTGGCTTGAAACATTAGCATGGCACAACACCCACATGACTTACGTCCATGACTGGGTTATAGGCGTAAATTAATTTATATAATATAAAGTAACTTAATGCAATATTACCTTCCTCAATATTCAAAACATATTAAAATATTACCTATAACTAAGTCACATATTCATCGATATTATTTGCCATTGTTTCCTATGTAGTTTCAGCACATAGAGCATACAGAGGGTCGAAATTACATTTATGCTGTACCACAGGATTAACATTATGTTAAACATGCTTAATTATAGTGATTCCGACCTTAATTTGCAGTATTATTAGGAAAAATAAAATAAAACGCTTCCTAGCTCTCTATTGACGTAGTGAATTTTCTTTGATCTGTTATGTGTCTTGTGTTATAGATGCTTAAGTTTAGGTAAATTCACTCGATTATTGACAGTTATCTTGGTACTCTCTATTAAATATTATTATGATAAACTTGTCAACCATCAAATCAAATATAATGACTTTTATTTTTGTTTGTTACACATGATGGCATTTAAAATTAATCTTAATAATTTATTGCGACAGATAATTGTCAACATCAGTGAATCGAGTGAATATGTGCTTATCCACTTTGTAATAAGGCTCGATGTATGTTGTTTTTTATTTCCAGCCGTTGCCTGCGATGCTAAAGAGCCCTTTTGAGCTAAATCGTGAATGCTTGCCTTTGAGGGATCATATTAACGACGATTTTAAGAACCATCACCGTATCGCCAATTACCTAACCCCCATTTTCACTTGTGCTAAGAATTCAATAGGAGAGGTCGAAATGGACTTACGTCCTGACCTGTGTCGTCGACCTCTCGCTTACGTATGTTTGCTTCCTCATTTGAAAATCAGCTAATTATGACTGCTGATTTAATAAAGTCTTTGGAAATCCAAATTCACTTAGCATTATCTCTTATATCCAAAGTTTGTGTTCCGATATACTCATTCCTTGGAAACGTGCTCACAAAATTTCGGAATGCATGATTGACGCTAAGTTATTGTGATAATGCGGCGGTTTTCGCGATGCAAACATTCACAATATCACATGGTAAAACATTTTCGTCAAACACATAAACCAAAGGTAGTATTGATAATTCATTATGGTCTTTCTTTAAACTCTGCGACTTGTGGGAACTTATTTCATTTCCTTTCAACTACACTGTTAACGTATTCGATAAATTAAAAAAAAATCTATGTAATGAAGTAAGATCTCATTGTTAACTTAAATATGTAAATTCGTCCAAATTTATTTTCGCCTATACGTGTATATTCTTACTTTTATATCTAAAATCTCAGTTATTTTACGAAAAGACGTTTTGTTTTAAAGTTTCAGATTTCCCAAAAAGGTACTTTTGTCTTTTTTACTTTTTTAACAATTTACTTATACATAAAACTTAACTTATGGATTAAACTTAACTTTAGTGAGTATGTTGATACAATGTATCAGACTCATATTCATCATGCAAACGTCAAATACCTTATGTTTCATTGTCTTTGGCGGTTGCAGTTGTTTCACCGCTTGCATGTAACGCTTTTTGCACCTAGTATTCGTGTGTTACACAACAATCGGACTGGTTGTGTCTTGTCATATTCACGCTCTTTGTAAATTGGCCTCTTTCGTGTCACCTGTCTCAATGTGTTTCTGGGTATTGTCTTTGCTTTTATGCATAGTCTAGTACTGTAAGCTTACTTTTCAGGTCGTAAACTGCTCGGCTCCCTAGTTGATTTATATATTCTTCTTTTTTTTAGTTTTATAAATATTCAAATGTCCAAAATTTAAGTGAAGAGCGTGTGATGCTTGTTTTTGTTTATTTCACTATCTGTAAATTAATGGCACCTGTATATTTCATTAGTAGTCATAGATTATGTACAGTGATTGTCAGCACTGTAGATAGTTGCATTAAAAGTCATTGAGTAGTCATAGATACTATGCACAGTCACAGCTCCGAAAGTGGGCATGTATATTTTGCATTAATAAAACTTCAAAAGGATATAAACTTACATAACATTTATCGTCTTTAGCAAGCAGTAGAAGAGAAGTACAGGCTTTGCGATGAGACTCTATCAAAGTTATTGGAATGGATAGGGATCGTTGAAGAACGACTGGCCAATCAAGAAGCCGTTAAAGAAGATGTAGATGAACTTCGTAACCAGATCAACGTACTTAAGGTAAGTAATTTAGATTTCTATCTAAATAATCATTGAAATTTTTGGATTTCAATTTAATTAATTTTTGAATAATATTCTTGTGTATTTAATATATGTTATATTATATTACAGCTTATCAAGGATGATCTTGAGAGTCACCAACGTCAAGTTTCCGCATGCGCAGATCAGGCCAAACAGCTCCTAGTTTCGGGCGGAGATGTACTAGCACCTCATGAGGTAAAATATTGGTTTGGACCTCCAACTAAAAATTTCTCTACCGGTATGTTTGATATTCTATTTGTGACATCTCAAATTTGTGCCCAGGTCGCTGCCCTAGAGCGCGGAGTCAGATCTCTCAAACAACGATGTGATAAATGCACAGAGAAATGCGACAAAATGCTTCGACGTCTTGTTGCAGCCAGAGACGAACTTGGCAAATTCACGTAAGTTAAAATATTCTTTTTACCTAAGAATATTTGCATTAGACCATCGGATCATTTTGTAGTTAAGAAAGTTCTATATCACCATTTTGTTTTTAGTAATGAATTGAACACGTTTAACGCATGGATGGAAAGTGCGTATCGCACTCTTGAAGACAAGGAAGTCGCATTATCTAAAGTGGAGAACCTTAATGGCCAGAGTGACGATGTGCGCGATTTCGTATCAGACGTCATCGCGCACCAAGCTGATCTCAGATTCATCACTATGGCCGCACAGAAGTTCATGGATGAGAGCAAGGTAAGAAACAAAAAATAATCCTGAAACATGAATATTAATTTGACTAATTTCGCAGGATACATTTTCTCATATTTGTGTAAAGTATTTTATTTATGATATTACCGTAAGCTTTTGAATACATAAATATCGCAATAAAATAATAAGTGAATGCCAAATCGACCCTTAAAATTTTCCAGGAATTCCTATCAATCCTAAACGAGTATCGTACGACGCTTCCCGCGCGCCTGTCACACGTGGCAGCACCAGTTGACAGCATTGTCCGGGAACACGCCGCACTGGCCCGAAGACGACACTCCGATCTGGCGAATAGAGCACAGAGGCTCCTGGATAGACTACGAACGGCCTCCGACGGATCTGCAAGATACAGAGAGGCCCTGCAGAGAGCACAGAGATGGTTACAAACGGTACGTTTTCAAATGTATAAAAAAATGCAATTGAATATAATTCATTAACAAACTCTGATGACACAATTTCTCAGCAAATCAGTTTAGTATTATTTGGACGAGGGTAGTGTGGTGACGTAACTGGGGGGCGTGTTGCAGACGGAGCCGCAGGTGCGCGCGGTGGTGTCGGAGGCGGTGGGCGGCGAGCCGCGCGCCGTGGAGGCGCAGCTGGGCCGCGCGCGCGCGCTGCACTCCGACGTGCTGGCGCAGGCGCGACTCGTCGCCAACGCCAAGGATGTGAGTCTGCGAACCTCAACCAGTTTTGACTTACTCTAAATATCTATTGTTGTAACTTTTATTAACAGTGTTACATTTTTCATATGCCGAAATACCAAAGGAGAATCGACTCCTAATTGCACTTTAGAACTAAAATTATATTTATTTATTTATTTATGTACCAACAGAGTATACAAGAGAATTATACAAATGAAAAATGTGTACATAGGGATAACTTATCTCTAACAAGAGATCTCTTCCAGAAACCCTGAATCTAGTGGAGATTATTTGTAGTACAGATTTATGGTGTAGGTACAATATCAATTAGTTTTATATTATAAAATTAAAATAGACTTAACGATAAATTAATATATTACACACTAAATAAAAATAAATACATTAATATATACCTATATATACATTCAACGTACATAGATACAAAAAAAATATATATATATATATATAAATGCATACATATAAAATAAATTAAACTTAAGTGGAAAGAAAGTGTTGCTTGACTCTGTGATATCTAGGTTATATTTGATTACCAGGCTTGCGATCAGCTAGTGAAGTCTCTGGAAGGCAACCTGACTCCATCGGAGATAAGGCAACTCGAGGTGCCAGTGATAGAATTGACGGATCGCTACAACGAGCTGACCGATGCGGTCGGCTCGAGGTGCGCGGAGCTGGAGGCCGCCCTGCTGCAGTGCCAGGGCCTGCAAGATGCGGCCGAGACGCAAGCGCAGTGGCTCACCGCCGTCGAAAACAATTTCAAGTAAGTTACTCTTCTATGCGAGGTTTTAAGTCCTTTAGCTAGTCATTCGGAAAAAAACAAGTTCAACGTTACTAATCTCTTTGAAATGATTTGATTGTATGTCCAACTTTTATGCTGGGTTTTCCAAAAATAAAAGTTAAACTCCGCACAATTTGGAAATCTTAATAATAGAATAAATCTAAAAGCTAATAATAATGTGACAGTGACATGACGATTGTTTTTCAGGTTGTAACACTAGATGTAACGAATTGTTTCAGGGGTCAGAGTAAGGGAGCCTCCCTGATGCGCGAGCGCCTCGACGAGCAAGTGCGCGAACAGCGCCTGGCGCTGTCGGAGCTGGAGGGGCGCCGCCCCACGCTGCACAAGCTGCTGGCCTCCGCGCGAGACGCTGCACTCACGCCCTCCAACGCCAGAATCGCCAAGAAGCTGGAGCAACGCGCTGAGGACATCTATGCCAGGTGAGCTCGTAGGAATGACCCAATAACAGTAGGGGACCAATGTATTATTAATTATTTAATACGGGTCTCGACTTTCGTAGATAATGTCGAAATATCGAGCTAAATCAACAAAAGATAAAAATCATAATAAATATCCCGTATTAAATGTCTTTAATAATAAAAATAACAATGTTAATTTAAAGTCTTATTTAGGACCAATGTGGTTAAAATGATAACTGGACGGTTTCAGCTAGGTTGTAAATATACAATCGGTGTGTGCAAACATTACGAATTCCTCTTCTTTGTTGCCAGATACGAGAAAATACTGGAGCGATCAATCAAACGCAGCCAGTACCTCGATGAAGTCTCGATCGAGCTGCAGCAGTTCTCGCAGCAAGCTTCGGCGCTGGAGTCTGCGCACGCGCAGCTGGCAGAGCTGGCCGACGCGCGCGACGAGCGCACGAGCCTCGCCGACCTCGCACACTCCAGGTGCGCTTGCTGTCTAGTTTAGTGACCAGGAATTTACTGTTTGTAGAACTTATATGTATTTATATTTAAATAAAACCTTTTTTTACAGAGACAAACAAATGCCAATGCTAGAAGAATGCCTCAGGAACGGCAAGCAACTCATCGCCAAAAAGGACGTCACCGACACGCACGTCGTACGTGACAGGATGAAGGTACGCACTCACTAATACGCTCGTCACTCGAAAAAATCTGTGTTTCTATTGGTCACATATATTTAATAAATTTTACAGGCTTTGGAGAACCAATGGCGTGACTTCAATGTTTCTCTAGAAGAAAAACAAAAGCTATCGAAGCAGAAAGCTGATCAGCTCAATCAATACGAGTCATTGAGGATGCAGGTATATAATTCAATCATTAGTTAAATCAATAACAAACGAAACATCAATTCTTTTTTCAAATCATTAAAAATATACAATTTCAATCCAGGTGTTAGAATGGCTGCAGAGCACGGAGAATCGCGTCGCGCATCTCAGACCCGTCGCCGTAGACCTGGACGTACTTAAGCAACAACAGGACGAACTCAGGCCGATCGCAAAGGAGTACAGAGACTTCTCAATCAACATCGATAAGGTTAGTTTAATTATATGAGTATATTTTCGATGCTTACTTGCTATGTTACTAGTGATAGGTTATCAATTTAGTATTAATAAATACAATAGCGTTAAACTAGAGAGTAATGTGGCATCGTAACGCACATTTCATAGTGTTTTTGTACATTGCCTCATTGGTCTAATCACTAGAATGTTGGAGCGTTGAAACCCTCCATGTCGGATCGATAAATCGTTATTGGGTTTTTCCATCGAAAATTCTCAGTAGCATCCCACAGTCCGGTAATCTGAAGAACACATTCCGGTCGTAACATAATTGCCGTTGGATTGCCGGAAAAAAAATTGCATCTGTGTTTGTGCACACAGCTATGCACAATGATTTGTCCTGCGTATTGCATGCCTAAATCGGTCAGCACAACATTACTAGTGCTTTTGTTTTATTGAGTGCTTGTAATCTTATGTAATTCGTGTCAGCTGAACGAGGCCGGCGCCGTGTACGAGGCGCTGACGCGCGGCGAGCGCGCCGACAGCCCGCAGCGCCGGCGCCAGATCTACAGCCCCGCCCGCAGGCAGACGCCCAGTTAGTATCTTAACTTTAAACGTGTAAACAAAACACGCTCTAATTTTTTATGCTCTAAATTTTAACTTTAATTGTTTGTTCTGGTAAATTTTATGACATGTATACTTTCAATTATATAATGTGTATCTATTATTTTGTTACAAATATATTGCACCCGTGCGAAGGTGAGTTTCTGATAATAATACACGTTTGTGGTACTCAGGTCGCTCGGAGGGCCGCTCCCCGTCGCCCGGCACTCGTCGCCGCACCAGCCAGGACGCCTTCCATCTCGACGGTGAGTGAGAACGTTGCAACACTCGTAGGATGACCCGATTCGATCATCAAAAGATATTTATTCGATCATCTTTCATCATTATCGATTTCCTAAATATAAATAAATAAATATGAGACAACATCACATACATTACTCTGATCCCAATGTAAGTAGATAAAACACTTGTGTTATGGAAAATCAGAAGTATCGACGGTACCACAAATACCCAGACCCAAGACAAAATAGAAAACAAATGATAATCTACACTGACTCGGCTGGGAATCGAACCGAGGACCTCAGAGTGGCGTACCCATGAAAACCGGTGTACACACCACTCGACCACGAAGGTCGTCATAGTAACTTTACCAGAGTAACTTCAGAGTATCTTCGATTATTCTCTAGAGTTTAATCTATATGAGTTAAAGCTCATTTTTGCATAAAGTATAATTTAATTTTGAAAGACGAGATATTTACAGTCACGTTATTCATTTTACAGAAATGTCGCCCGTTCAACAACAAGTATCGGAAATCAACAACAGATACGAACTGCTCGGAACGAAATTGTCAGACAGACAAACGGACCTCGATTCGACCAGAGAGGAAGTTAGGAAACATCTTGATAGCATCAGAGCACTCAACACTTTCCTCGACAAGGTATGTACGACATAGTGTCATTATAGTGCTATTTCAGGAAGCATGATTTAGTTATGTGTGATAAGGGCAAAAAAAATTATAGAATGTTTTTTTTTATGGTATAGGTTGGCGGACGAGCATATGGGCCACCCGATGGTAAGTGGTCACCATCGCCAATAGACAATGACGCTGTACGGAATATTAACTATTCCTTACATAGTCAATGTGCCACTAACCTTGGAAACTAAGATGTTATGTCCCTTGTGCCTGTAGTCACACTGGCTCACTCACCTTTCAGACCGGAACACAACAATACTGAGTATTGTTATTTGTCGGTCGAATAACTGATGAGTGGGTGGTACCCAGACGGGCTTGCACAAAGCCCTTACCACCAAGTAAAAAAAAAAACAAAATCAATAATCAAAACGAAGTGTTTACAAAATACTGTGTTCTTATAAATATTCATGTACAAAATATAAAATTGTTGTTAATTCCAGGTCCAGAGACAATTACCGCGCGAATCGGTTCCCAACACCAAGGAGGACGCTGATAAAATCATGAAACAATCGCGAGCTGTGCTCGAGGAGATGTACGAGAAGCAGAGCATTCTGGACTCTACCAAGACACAGGTGACGTATACAAAAGATTTAATACTAGTAAGTTTTCGTATTTACAACATTGTGTCATGCTTGGTGAAATTTAAAGATGGGTATACATTGCTAAATATACGCTTCGATATCCCTGACCATATTTATTTAAAAAAGTATGTATTACGAATACTTGAGTTTTTGGTACAAAATAAAAAGTAAATTTTAAAAACCGGTTTCTAATTTTTGTAGTGTGAATTTGGCTTTAAAAATACCTCTGAGTATAAGGAAAAATCTGACGTAGTTAAACGTCAAATACGACTTTTTAATTTGACGGCATATTATTCATTATAATAATTGTTTTTTTTTTCTCTTTAAAAGTTCCTGTTTATATGTAATACTAAATAGTTTGTTTCTTCCTAATATCTCTAGGTTCGTGAACTCCTCCGTCGCAAGCAGGCCGTCGAAGGCGCGGATCGCTTACACGACGAGGCTGAAGAGGTGGCCGCCAGGTGGAAAGCGCTACATGACGCCTTTAAGGACAAGTGAGTACAATTTGTCTTTATAATTCATCTCGTGCTCAGCGGTGAAGGAAAACATCGTGAGGAAACCTGCATGTGACAAATTTCATAGAAATTCTGCCACATGTGTGTTCCACCAACGCATTGGAACAGCGTGGTGGAATATGTTCCAAACCTTCTCCTCAAAGGGAGAGGAAGCCTTTAGCCCATCAGTGGGAATTTACAGGCTGTTGTTGTTGTTGTTGAGTACAATTACACTTTGATATTGATATGTTGTCATCATTTATTATCTGTTATTTCTTTTGTTTGTTTTTTTTTAATATCCCAATTTTTAATGTATACGTTTTTTGGAAATAAAATTTATGGTTGTCGTAAAATTGGGTCGCATAGACTAATTTTGCTACGTTCGTATCGTCATTAACAGGTTAACATTATGACGTCACAATATAATAATAATAGTGTATAAAAATAAAATTGTTAACAATACTTTTCATTATTAATTAAATATATTTCTATAAATAATAAAAGTATGAATGAATTCCGCGATACAAATGAATTGTGAGTCACGAGTGAGCACGTGTCGCCAGGATCCGCGCCATGGAGGAGACGAAGGACTTCCTGGACACGCACGGCAGCCTGAGCCAGTGGCTCGGCGCCAAGGAGCGCATGATGGCGGCGCTCGGGCCCATCTCGTCCGACTCGCGCGTCGTGCACACGCAGGTGCAACAGGTGAGGCCGCGACTCTTCCTACATTACATGAAGCTCAGTCCAATCAATTCGTCTTTGGAACTCTCTTCCACTAGAAACAAGACGTGCACCAACTATTACTTCTTTTAAAAATATGATAAAAGAGCACTATCTTGCTTCATAAAGAAATACTGCAGTTTAATATTTTATTTATTATGTAAGTATCTATAGTATATAGATGTATATATTTATAATGTGTATGTATATTATATTATTATATATTTATGGAATATTTATTTATGTATCGTATATATACAATAGATACAATATATATATATATATATATATATATATATATATATATATAGTATCTATTTTTTATGTATTAAATAATTTGTACACCCCTACCATCCTATCTCTCTCCTCTACCAAAGGTTGCCTGGAAGAGATCGCTGTTTTAGCGATAAGGCCGCCTATTGTACATTTTTCTTTTCTTTGTTTTTGTTTTACTCCTATTATTTTTGGTGTGCAATAAAGAGTATATAAATAAATAAGCTAAGATGTGTTATTATCAAAACTATTTGCACATTTTTCATACAAGTAATGGGAAGAAAGGTTAATTTGATAAAGCATGTTTCAATGAGAATCAATGCGAAAGCGATGTCAATTACTTTTTAAATTGTCATAAAAACGTTATATGCACACTCTCACACGCTTTGAAATTTAGGTACAAGTGTTACGTGAGGAGTTCCGCAGTCAGCAGCCTCAACTGACTCACCTGGAGGAGGTCGCGCACACGGTGCTCCAGCGGCTGCCCGAGGACGACCCGGACGCGGGCAAGCTGAGCCAGAAGCTGGAGAGCCTGCAGGACAGGTGGAACGACCTGCTCAACAAGTGAGTAGCCCGCAGGCGGCTTACCGCTGGGGTCACGTGGCCTCGCAGCGAGCGGGCTAACTAGCTGACGGTGACCACGTGACTGACTGTGACACGTGCGCAGGCTGGAGCAGCGCGCGGAGAGCCTGGGCGCGGCGGCGGACACGTCACGCGAGCTGGACGCGGGGTTAGCGCGCATGCGCGCCGCGCTGCACGCCATCGCCGACCGCCTGGACGACGTGCCCGCGCAGCGCGAGCCCGCAGACCAACTGCGTGACGTCGAGGTCACTCTCTGCCATTTGCTTACCCCCCACTCACTCGCCTTTGGAACAGTAACCCTACGTATTGAATTGTAGCTGTAGAATATCTGAATACTGACTTACGGTTGTACGTCTCAGATGGACTCGTACATACATAGCCACCTCCTCCTATATTTGAATGGTTTTTATAATCCATTTTATATTCTTTAGTACTACTGATTAGAACTAATGAGAGGTGCCGTTACTCTGTAGGAGATTCTAAGCGTATTCTTCTACGCTTTGTATATTCTCACATTGTTTTCTTGTCCCGCCTTGTCTGAGTGATTAACACAAATGTTTGCAAGCATTTTTAACATTTGTAAAAATTGAAAATGAATCCATAATCAATGATTAAATACGAACATTTAATTTAAAAAAAATATATATTTCAAAAATGCTTTGTTGTATTATCGATATTAGCAATTAACTAATTAATATCGTAACGTAATAGTTACTAAATGGTATAAATAAATTACACCTAATTATATTTATATGGGTATTTCATAAACGGTGTCGATTGTGAACAAAAATATATATGTTTTTTATAATAATATAAACGCATAATATCTTCCTATAGAATCTAGAACGTCAGCTGGAAGGACAACGCCCACTACTCGCAGACCTGGAAGCGGCCGGAGCGGCACTCGCGGACGTACTCGCTGATCCAGGTGCCAGACAGGACATCCAGGGCAAACTTGCAGCTGTAGCCAGGCAATACGATGCCTTGCAGAGGAAGTTGGACCACAGGAAAGCGGAAATCGAAGCTGCCCTCAAGTAAGAAACTGAAATATTTTAATCTACACTAACACAGTTTGAATTGCTGTCTATTATTATAATAATGTAAGTAATGTTCTGTTCGGTTAAAACGATTTAACGGAAATGTCGTTAATATTGCGTACGAGGCTGATGCGCTAATTTGTTTAGTCATTAGCTTATCACTTCTGTCAAGCTGCCCATTAGTTACACTACAAATTAATACTACAGTCATCAAGTCGAATCGAATCAAGTGCGATACTCCATATATATTAAATAATATCCAGTTATGTACAAAATTATTCGTCGATCAATAAAACTATTCACCTGGAAAAAGTAAAGTGAAATCATATTTATTCAAATAGTCAGTGTGATGAATAAACACATAATAATTGACGACCTCCGTGGTCGAGTGGTGTGTACACCGGTTTTCATGGGTACGCCACTCTGAGGTCCCGGGTTCGATTCCCGGCCGAGTCGATGTAGATTACCATTATTTTTCTATGTCGTCTTGGGTCTGGGTGTTTGTGGTACCGTCGTTACTTCTGATTTCCATAACACAAGTGCTTCAGCTACTTACATTGGGATCAGAGTAATGTATGTGATGTTGTCTCATATTTATTTATTTATATAATATATAATAATGTTCGTTTCTCAGGGATGGTCGTAACCTTGAGGAGAGCGTGTCGCGCACGCTGGGCTGGCTTCAGGCAGAGCTGGCAGCGCTGCCAGGCCGCCTGCAGGTGTCCGCCGACAGGAACAAGCTGCAGCAGCAGCTGGCCAAGCACGAGCCGCTCTACCGCGACCTCACGCAGCGCGAACACGAGATCATCATGCTGCTCGACAAGGGTAATGAACTACATCAACAACAGCCTGTAAATTCCCACTGCTGGGCTCCTCTCCGTTTGAGGAGAAGGTTTGGAACGTATTCCACCACGATGTTCCAATGCGGGTTGGTGGAATACACATGTGGCAGAATTTCTATGATATTTGTCACATGCAGGTTTCCTCACGATGTTTTCCTTCACCGCTGAGCACGAGATGAATTATAAAGATAAATTAAGCAAATGAATCAGCGATGCCTGCCTGGGTTTGAACCCGCAATCATCGGTTAAGATGCACGCGTTCTAACCACTTGGCCATCTCGACTCATGAACTACATCAATATGGCAAAACTTAAATCAGAAATTTTAAACAAAATATTTTTATACCACACAAAAAATGTAATTGGCTGTAAATATAAATGCTTAGATAGTAAGTTTGTATTTGACAATTAAAAAAAAAAACAATTTTTTTTAATTTTTTTTTATTTTATTAGGTCGTGAAATGGAGAAGAAGCCTGCCTTCCAAGGCCTACGCAAAGACCTCGACAGGATTCAAGCCCAGTGGGACAAACTCAAACGAGAGGCTGTTGACAGATACAACAGATTACAAACCGCGACGGTAAGGAGAATTTACAAATTACATTTTTTAAATAGATTTTTATCAAGCAATAAAAGTGTCTGATATTAATGATAATATATATAAAAATACATACTGTTAAAATTGTCAATGTTCCGCCAACCGTGAAATCAGTATAATATTTAATTAATTCGCACAGGAACATTGTCGCAAGTACAACAAAGCGCAGGAATCATTCCTGCCTTGGCTCTCCGACGCTGAGGACCGATTGGCCAAACTACCGCCCCTCGCGTTCACCAAGAAGGATGTCGAGAAACAGCTGCGCGAGTTGCAGCAAATTAGGAACGACGTTTGGAAGAGGTTAGTGATAGCATATAATATAATATATAAGTTTATTATATATACATATAAAATCTCACTTATATATAAAAAGTTTTCAATGTCATCGAATAAATTATCTTATGATAAGTGAGTTGTTTGATGTATTTTTTCTCTATTAAAAAGTGGATGTATATTATTGAGTGAATATTGTGAGATGACACGATTTACTAAACAAAAATAAATTTTCAGATCCGGAGAGTACGAGAACAATAAAACACTCGGAGAGACTTTCATATCGGCCTGCGACGTGGACCAGGAGACGGTCAGGAAGCAGCTCGACGTCATGAAGGAGAGATGGGACAGAATTAACAACGGTTTGTTGACATAATGTTGTCTTAAATTTTCGCGATTATTACACATTTAAATAAAACTAGTTACAACGGATTTTAATCGCGTATATTAAATATTTTGGACATCCCGACGTAGACAGTCTACACGTGACCACGAACGCTGTAAAGTGCTCGAAACGTCGGGATGTCCAAAATATTTAATATACGCGATTAAAATCCGTTATAACTAGTTATATTTAAACGGTTTGTTGATTTTTGTGTATTATTACGTCGCCTAAACCGAAGTCGTGATACAATATTGTTCAAAATAAAATTCAATATAATCTCAACCTTAACATGAACCTGATATCAGTTCGTATTTAAAATTAAATTAAAGTCTTGATATCGTTTCAAGCTGAATACTACATAAATATTTTTTACTAGACATCTATTCCATTTGAAATTGTTCTTTCGTAATATGAAGTGTGAAAGTTTTGACACTACCTAATGCCTCTATCGGTTGTCACAGAGGTGCTGCAGCAGGCCGAATTCTTGGAGAGCACGGCGCGGCGGCTGGGCGAGTGGGCGGAGCGCGTGCGCGCCGTGGAGGCTCCACTGGCGCGCTGCGAGGAGCGCCTGCGCACCGCACTCGCCGGCCCGCCCGCCGCCGCGCGGGACGCTGTTGCGCGTCTCGTCGAGCACGTGCACGCCCTACGCGCACCTCTTCAGGTACGCCCCATACATGACTAGACCACACTGACTGACATCGGACACACAGTTCTCACTCACTCACTTGCGTAGAGGACGAATACAGGATACGATATCCCGACCCTAACTTAGACATATTTTTTTTTTAATCTCAGTCTCCAATGTTCACGAAATTACTACTGCAATTCTTATTTAACTGAGTAACTACTCAGTTGAATAAGAAGTAGTAATTTCATTTGTAATAAAAATCATGAATGAGTATTGAGCACTGTCTTTGTAAACTTTTTATTAAGATGTCATCCCCGTAGACGGCTTGACTTTGAATTATCGATGTGCGTAAAAAGAGTTGGCCGCAATCCTTAATCGTCGGTGTCGCGCAGAGCGTGCAGTTAGCGGCGGACGACATCGTGTCGCTGTCGGAGGAGCTGCGCGGCGCGGAGGCGGGCGCGGCGGCGCGCGCGGCGCTCGGCGACACGGCGCGCGCGCTGGCCGAGCGCCTGCGCGACCTCGAGCTGCAGACGGACGACGCGCGCGACCGCTTGGCCGGCGCCGCCGCCGCTTACTCGCACTTCCAGGTTTTTTTTTTTTTTTTATGGTATATGTTGGCGGACGAGCATATGGGCCACCTGATGGTAAGTGGTCACCATCACCCATAGACAATGACGCTGTGAGAAATATTAACTATTCCTTACATCGTCACTGCGCCACTAACCTTGGGAACTAAGATGTTATGTCCCTTGTGCCTGTAGTTACACTGGCTCACTCACCCTTCAAACCGGAACACAACAATACTGACTACTGTTATTTGGCGGTAGAATAACTGATGAGTGGGTGGTACCTACCCAGACGGGCTCGCACAAAGCCCTACCACCAAGTAAAAAGGTCCGTGACCGCGCTCGAGTCTGCTGACTCGTTGTCACACACGTTACATGTTACTCATAAATCGTACAGTAAAAAAAGTAAAGTAACAAGTAAATTTCCCACTGCTGAGATAAGGCCTCCTCTTCCATTAAGGAGAGAGATTGGAACATATTCCACCACGCTGTTCCAATGCGGGTTGGTGGAATGCACATGTGACAGAATTTCGATGAAATTAGACACATGCAGGTTTCCTCACGATGTTTTCCTTCACCGCTGAGCACGAGATGAATTATAAAAACAAATTAAGCACATATATATAGCGGTACTTGCCTGGGTTTGAACCCGCAATCATCGGTTAAGATGCCCGAGTTCTAACCACTGGGCCATCTCGACTAATAAATCGAAATGCCTCATTTAGGAAAAAGTCAAGGGCGTGTCCCACGACGTGTCGGACTTGGAGAAGGAGCTGGACGGCATGAAGCCGCCCGGTAGAGACATCAAGACCGTCAAGGCGCAGCTGGATGACCTCGGCCGCTTCTACAAGAAGCTGGAGCGATTGGATGATCTCGTGATAGACTCGGAGCGAGCGGCCGAGTCGTTGGCCGATAGCGGCCACGGAGATTCCGATAAAGCTAGAAATCAGGTAAGCCTTGGCTTAAACTAATAATTAAAGAGAGATAGATGTCTTTGTTTATATTAAAAAAAAAAAAAACGGATGTTGAATAACAATATTTTTCAGGTGGAAAATATCCGTAAGCAACTCGTCAAGTTGGACGAACGTGCGCGTTCTAAGGAACAAGATCTGGACGATACTTTAAGCAAACTCGAAGCGTTCTACAAAGCTTACGACTCTGTAATGGATGACGTCAACGAGGTACGAATACGAGGACAATGTTTTTTTCTTTTTAGGTTTTTTTATAATATTGTTGATAACAGTTAAGAAACTAACATACGCATTATTTATCCAGGCTTCAGAACAAATTCGCAGCCTCAAACCAGTTTCGTCAGAAGTGGAACATATCCGCTCTCAACAGAAGGACTTCGCGGACCTCAAGCAACGTACCCTCGAGCCCTTGGGTCAGAACGTGTCCCATTGCAACAAGATAGGGCAGGGTCTCGTGAGGTCAGCCTTGCAGGGTGTGTCTACCCAACAGCTAGAAAAGGATCTGGAAAAGATGAACGATAGATGGAACGCTTTGAAGGATAAGATGAACGAGCGCGAACGTCGACTTGATGTGGGTCTGCTGCAGTCCGGCAAGTTTGCGGAGGCGCTCGCTGGGCTCGAGAAGTGGCTCGCAGACACCGAGGACATGGTGAACAACCAGAAACCACCCTCTGCGGACTACAAGGTAGTCAAGGCGCAGCTACAGGAGCAGAAGGTAAGACATATATAACAAAACTGATATCTGTTATCAGATTAAAATATGTTATAAAGATAGTCCACAGCTATCTGATCACTTTGATAAAATCAGTGATAATCATTGTATATGCACTAGAAGTAAGGATAAGCTTATAACGCCAAGTTTCCGACTCCGCAAAGTCAATAAATCTTTCTTGAGGCAAGGTATCCATTTCTATAATAAAATTCCACAGACATTTTTAACTTTGCCGTCTCGTAAATTCAAATCGTTTATAAAAAATGCATTGGTGAAAAAGGCGTATTATTCGATACAAGATTTTGTAGATGATAAAAAAGCGTGGAATTAATACCTGTTGACTTCCACGCAGGATATATTAATTTAATAATTGTATTAACTAACATGACTGTATTTTTTTTAATGTTGAAAAAGAGTAACTACTGAGTTTCTTGCCGGTTCTTCTCGGTAGAATCTACTTTCCGAACCGGTGGTAGCTTCACTTAATTGTTAAATGACGATTCAAAAGTGCTTGTGGCTTTTACACACTACTACTACTACTACACTTGAATAAAGTATACTTTTATTTTGATTTTGATTTATTCAATTTGTTATCACTTGAGTAACATAACTCAAACTCTCTCCCGCAGTTCCTCAAGAAGATGCTGATGGATCGTCAGAACTCCATGTCATCCCTGTTTGCGATGGGCAACGAAGTGGCGGCAGGTTGCGACTCCGCTGAAAGAAAGGCCATAGAAAAGCAACTCAAAGGCCTCATGCTGCGCTTTGACAACCTCACTGGTAGTGCACAGCAGAGAATGTTAGACCTGGAACAAGCTATGAAGGTAGGAATTCGTATATAATGTATTCTTCTATCAGTACTAAACCTTTTTTTATAATTATTATAATTCGTGAATATAATTTTAAACTTAGGTTTTGTTGGACTAGACGTATATTTAAATATTAAATGAGACAAATTATTAATCGTTAAAATTAAGAATTGATAACATAACGTTTTAATTATGGCGAATTTATTAGGTGGCGAAACTCTTCCAAGAACAACTACAACCTCTGGTCGAATGGCTGGGCACCACAGAACGTAAAGTAAAGGCTTTGGAGCTCGTGCCCACTGATGAGGAGAAAATACAGCAGAAGATTAGGGAACACAAGGTTAGTTAATAAGTTTTTAATGTAAGATAGTAAATTTTCTGTCATTCTATATCAATCAGTCAATTTAAGCTTAACTTAAAGGATTTTTATGGTAATAGTTTCATTTATATGGTAGTAATAGGTGGTAGCTTCACTTAATTGTTAAATGACGATTCAAAAGTGCTTGTAAAAGCCCACTTGAATAAAGTATACTTTGATTTTGAATAACATGCATTACAAACACCGCAGAAACAGTCATATGTTTCAAATTTATGATATTGATGGCGTACCAATTTTCTACGATCACGAAATGTTGTTCTAAAATATGATTTATCTTTCAGCTTCTGCACGATGATATCATTACCAAGCAGCCACCGTTCAAGCAGCTAACTGAGACCGCTTCACAGCTGATGGGATTGGTGGGAGACGATGAAGCTACCGTCCTCGCTGATAGACTGCAAGCGGCTACTGATAGGTGAGCTTACAATATCAAACAACAACAGCCTGCAAATTCCCACTGCTGGGCTAAAGGCCGCCTCTCCCTTTGAGGAAAAATTTTTTTTTGGAACATATTCCACCACGCTGTTCCAATGCGGGTTGGTGGAATGCACATGTGGCAGAATTTCTATGAAATTTGTTACATGCAGGTTTCCTCACGATGTTTTCCTTCACCGCTGAGCACGAGATGAATAATAAAGACAAATTAAGCACATGAAACAGCGGTGCTTGCCTGGGTTTGAACCCGCAATAATCGGTTAAGACGCACGCGTTCTAATCATTGGGCCATCTCGACGGTCTCTCGGTGAGCTTAAATGACATCCAAATTCTTCATTAGCTATCTCGACTAGAATTGGAATGTACGGAAAGAAATGTATTTGCAAACTTATAAATACCATTTTCCTATTACATAGGTACCAAGCCCTCGTCGACCACAGTCTGAACATCGGTGAACTATTAGACAACTCCCGCAAGGGACTCAGACACTTGGTACTGACATACCAAGACTTGTCCGCCTGGATGGACGGCATGGAGCAGTACCTGGCCAAGAGGAAGATCCTGCCAGTTCACATGGAGAAACTCCTGAGGCAGATGGATGAACTGGCTGTAAGTACTTCGATAATTCATTCCAAATAATTTGTCATGTGCTTTTTCCAAGTACATAATTTGATATATTTATAAACGAAATAATATATCTTAAACGCTTTCCACAGGAAAAGACCGAAGAAATCGCATCCAAGCAAGAGGCTGTGGATAGCACGGTGGATTCGGGACTAGAGTTGATGAAGCACATCTCCGGTGACGAAGCTCTGCAGCTGAAAGACAAGCTGGATGCGCTGCAGCGGCGATATAACGAGCTCACCTCGCGAGGCGCTGACCTCCTGCGAGTGGCCTCAGAGACTCTGCCGCTAGTGCAGCAGCTCTACAACAGCCATGCCAAGTGAGTTCTCTTTAGCTTAGATTTTGTGTTTTGACATGTCTGTTTTACAATAACTCTATGGCAGAGTATCATATCATTCCATCACGGAACTACCTGCTAATGCCTTTGATTATCTTAACAGGTTAACCGATTGGATGTCAAGTGCGGAGACGTGCTTACAGTCAGTCGAACCTCGAGAAGAGGACATATTGAGATTGGAAGCAGAGCTGCAAGAATTTAGACCTGTCCTGGATAATATCAACCTCGTAGGACCTCAGCTTTGTCAGGTAATAATAGTCTTCATCGACCGATAAAACTTCACTGTCGATTTTTACATTAAATCTAAATATAGTTTGAAAGTTGACGTCCAATATTTGAATGAAAACTATTCGTAATATTCAAAATGATCGTTACTACTTTCCCAGATCTCCCCCGGCGAGGGCGCGACGCATGTGGAGGGCGTGGTGACGCGCGACAACCGGCGCTTCGACGCCATCGCGGAGCAGGTGCAGCGTAAGGCCGAGCGCCTGCTGCTCAACAAGAAGGTGAGTCCAGAATTAACCTACGATGAGTTTAGAGAGTAATACTCTCTATTTACAACGTTATTTCGGATTTATTATACCTGTCTTTGTATAGTTTATTTTAATATAATTACTGCTCTATAGTTTGTTCGCGTTAAGAATGCAGTGAGTTGTCATTGTTTACCGGCCTTACTCCGCCCCTTGACCAATCAAATCTTTTTTAACAGCAGGGTGAAGGTGTATGCATATTTGTGTTAAAATTCCAACAAATTATATTTGTTTTAAAGGCTAAGTGTAATGAATTTAAACATTAACGTACACATTAACGTAAAAAATTGAAAACAAGTCATTCATATTTTAATCACTACTAAAAGTGTCGTCGTTAGTATTTATAATAAAATAATTTTCTGCAGCGAGTTCCATAACATCTAAATCCCACATGACAATTTCTTCTTGTACGATGTGGTCGTACGATTGGTGTGGTATTATTTTTTTTTTTTGAATATCAGTTAATAATTAATTAAATCCTCAACCGTCACGTTCGAACTTATGTCTTTACTTATTCAATGTGAACTTGACTTTGTAATTTGAAAAGATTTGATTGGTCAAATGGGGCGGTAAACAATGACAACTCACTGCATTCTTAATGCGAACAGACCTATAGTTACTTTTTCTACATGACACGTTTAAATGGTTCGTAACCGTGCCCCGTCCGCAGCGCTCGCTGGAGGTGGTGGGCGACATGGAGGAGCTGGTGGAGTGGCTGCGCGCCACGGACGCGCGCCTGCGCGCCGCCGACCCGCCCGCCGCCGACGCGCCCGCCCTGCGCGCGCAACTCGCCGACCTGCGCCCGCTGGCCGACGACGTGGCGGCGCAGCGCGTGCGCGCGCGCGACCTGCTCAGCCAGGCCAAGAAGGTATGTCGCCTCGACCCACGAGATCGCCAAGTTTCCGACTCCGCAAAGTCAATGGATCCTTCTTGGGGCAAGGTATCCGTTTCTATAATAAAATTCCGCAGAAATTTTTAACTTTGCCGTTTAGTAAATTCAAATCGTTTGTTAAAAATACATTGGTAGAAAAAGCATACTATTCGATACAAGATTTTGTAGATGATAAAAAAGCGTGGAGTTAATACCTGTTGACTTCCAATCAGGATACATTAATTGAAATAATTGTATTTAATTAACATGACGTATTTTTTAAATGTTAAAAAAGAGTTCTTCTCGGTAGAATCTACTTTCCGAACCGGTGGTAGCTTCACTTAATTGTAAAATGACGATTCGAAAGTGCTTATAAAAGCCTACTTGAATAAAGTTTATTTTGATTTTGATTTTTTTGATACATCCGGAGACATGAGGGCGGAGTGACTATAACATGTGGCATCAGGTGCTGCGCGAGTGCCAGTCGAGCGAGGAGGCGGGCGCGGTGCGCGAGCGCAGCGACGAGCTGCGCGAGATGACGGAGGAGGTGGGCGCGCTGTGCGCCGCGCGCCTCGCCGCGCTCGACCAGGCGCTGCCGCTCGCCGAGCACTTCGCCGACACGCACAACGGGTACGCAGGCGGTCTAACTCTAAACAATATACATTGTGAACTTTATACACTAACTGCCAGTTATTAATGAGACTCCAATCTCTGTTATAAAATACGTCAGTGTCACACGCACAACGGGTACGCACTTAGTCTGACCTTAAACAGAGTAGATTGCGGAATTTATTTACTAACTTCTAGCCATTAATGAGACTCTATCTTTGTTATAAAAATGCACTGTTGTCTAAAAGTAAAATATTTATACCACAATAAATATGCAAAATATGACACTTTTACTCCTTCTTCATGCAGCACTTGTACTCGGCCACTAAATGAACTACATAACAAAGCCTTAAAGCCAAATAGTCTTACGCTCAGACAATAATAACATACTAAAATATGAATTATTACGACAGTCTATGCGCGTGGTTGGATGAGATGGAGAAGCAGGTCGGTGCGCTGGCGCTGCCTGCTCTCCGGCCCGATCACATCGCACAACAGCAAGATAAGAACGAGGTACTATACTACCAATAAACTACCAATATCTATCAATGACTTTAAGTAAGTCATGTTAACTACAAGAAGTGTGTTTGTTGAAGCTTAGCTCTAATTATATTTAATTCTATTAAATTCTAATATATTTTTTTACTCTATCAGATGCTGCAACAATCTATCGCCGGTCACAAACCACTAGTCGATAAGCTCATTAAGACCGGAGAAGCGTTGTCCAAGCTATGCGGGGAGGAGGACGCCGCTAAGGTTCAAGACATCGTGGAGAACGACTGCGATAGATACAATGCGCTCAAAGCTGAGCTCAGACAGAGACAACAGGAATTGGAACAGGTATGTGACAAGGACAGCATTACTAAAAAACAAATTTAACAACAACAACAGCCTGTAAATTCCCACTGCTGGGCTAAAGGTTTTGGAACATATTCCACCACGCTGTTCCAATGCGGGTTGGTGGAATACACATGTGGCAGAATTTCTATTAAATTTGTCACATGCAGGTTTCCTCACGATGTTTTCCTTCACCGCCGAGTACAAGATGAATTATAAAGACCAATTAAGCACATGAATCAGCGGTGCTTGCCTGGGTTTGAACCCGCAATCATCGGTTAAGATGCACGCGTTCTAACCACTGGGCCATCTCGACTCTAATTTCGAATTTAACAAAAAATATTTAAATTCTGTTTCACATAATTAATATAAGTGCCGCCTCTGTCGGTTTTAATTGCATGTCATCGGTCTGGTTCCCGCAGGCGCTGCAGGAGTCGGCCGTGTTCGCGGAGCGCCTGGAGGGCATGGTGCGCGCGCTGGCGGGCGCCGCTGACCAGCTGCAGCGCGCCGAGCCCGTCTCCGCTCACCCGCACAAGATACAGTACGTGCGCACAGCTGCCTTAACAAACAGATCATTATAAGCTCATTATATCATACGAAGTACTAAACAGATCACTATAAACTCATTATATCATACGGAGTAATATCGATAATAAAAAAAACAAAAGAGAGTCGGTGACATTCGGTTCCCGTTATTTAGTTAGTGCAGTGTTAGTGTAGTTTATATCTGTTCAAGAATCAAATTAATTATAAACAATGTCATACTTCAAATTATGTACATAAACCAAAGTGCAAATTACAAAGCTCAGTTAAAATGTTTTTTGGGGGATAATATTAATTCCATCTGATGTGATGATGTCATTAACCCCATTTTTTTACATAGGGACCAGATCGAAGAGAACAACGCTCTCATTGAGGATCTTGACAAGAGGCAGGAAGCCTACCGCGCGGTGCAACGAGCTGCTAGTGACGTTATGGCTAAAGCCAACAAGAGTGACCCGGCCGTACGTGATATCCGCAACAAACTGGACAAACTCACCAAGTTAGTAGCATCACTGGCTTACCGTAAAACAATTTAAAATACTATTCCATACATATATACTAATATAGTATACTTTTATCCACGACATATTCACACAACTTAATGATATTGCAGACTATGGGCCGAAGTACAAAAGGCTTCAGGCGAGCGCGGCCAATCGCTCGACAGCGCGCTGGAGATGGCTCGCAAATTCTGGGAGCAACTGGACACAGTAATGGCCGCATTAGGAGAACTGGCCGACGCGCTGGCAGCGCAACCGCCACCGGCAGCGCAACCACTCGCCATACAGGCGCAACAAGTCGCTCTACAGGAGATTCGGCACGAGATTGACCATACCAAGCCAGAGGTAAATTAATAATTCTTTACAAAACAAAGTAATTACCTAGTCGTTTAAAGTTTTAATGAACTTCAATAATCGGTTATATGTTTCTTCGTGTCTTATCTAGGTGGAGAAGGTCCGGAAAACTGGATCAACTCTGATGTCAATATGTGGAGAACCTGACAAGCCGGAGGTCAAGAAGCACATGGAGGATCTGGATAGTGCGTGGGACAACATCACCGCGCTGTACGCCAGGAGGGAGGAGAACCTCATCGATGCTATGGAAAAGGCTATGGAATTCCATGACACCTTACAGGTAATAAATTATGTAATAAAATGTTCTAACAAATCATACGCATCACTTCATTTGAATTAGTATATAAATAATTCCAAACGACAAATAATATGCGATGTCATAATTGTCTGCGTGGATTACGAAAGCGATTTTCGGTAACAATTTGTATCTTCTATCCACGGCGTACTTAGTATAGAATCTTGAAGTCTTATAGATTAATATCATTTCGGGTATTTTGCAGAATCTCCAAGAATTCCTCGACAAAGCTGAGGAGCGGTTCTCCCGCATGGGTCCGCTGGGCTCCGACATCGACGCCGTCAAGCGTCAAATCGCCCAACTTGCTTCCTTCAAACAGGAAGTTGACCCACACATGGTCAAAGTTGAGGCTCTCAACAGGTAAACTACCTTTCACTAAATGTAAAAAAATTAGTCCATTTATATATTCAGATTACGGTAAAATAAAATAATTTTATGGTGATGGAAATAACATGATCTAATTAATATAAAAAGAAGAAATATAAAAAGGCAATACTATGAAATATTTATCCTGTTTAAACCTTGATTAAATGTAGAAACCAAACCATTAAAAAAATCCTAATAGAATGGACTAAAACAGTAAATACCACCACCCTTAATTTGATATAATCGTCCGTTACCAAAGTAATTTTGAAACAGTTCTCCATATTAATCGTGTACTAATTTTTTATGTTCCTCCGCGCAACGAATCTTCTTGAGCAGGAGTTTGATGAGGCAAGAACTATTAATAACAAATTATGAGTGTTGCTTGTGTTCCGTTATCGTTATAAAGTAGCTGTAGTGAATGTCTGATATACGTAAAAAAATCGCACGGTTAGAATAACAAATATTCAATCAAAATTTATTATTATTATTTATTCGTTTTTCAAATTAGAAGTAGTACATAATTATAGCAGAAAATCATCAATCTATGAAAAAAATATTTTGTTGTTCTGACCGTACGAGGTTGTCTATTTCATTTTATATCGTAATATTTGTTTCGTTGTTTTTTTTGTGTTCGTTTCTCCTGACTCCTTTATTAACACTTATGTTTTTGTATGCTCTATGATTAAACTTCTCTACTCATGTACTTAATTGTTTCTTTGTTATTGTAAGATTTTATAACTTATATATTAAATAATAAATAATGCAACTTCTAAAATATATAAACGAAAATATAAAATATAAATAAACATCTGCATGTCTGCTTTGTAGACTAGTAAACAACATTATCTCTGAATGATAATATCAATGATGTCTATTCAATCATAATTTTCTTTCCAATCTCTCTTTAAGATTTCCATTTCTCTCTCTTTAATAATGTGCAATATAACCGTGACGTCTGCGCAGACAAGCGGCGGAGCTGACGGAGCGCACGTCGTCGGAGCAGGCGTCTGCCATCAAGCAGCCCCTTGGCGAGGTGAACACCCGCTGGGCGGCGCTGCTGCGCGGCATGGTGGAGCGTCAGCAGCAGCTGGAGCGAGCGCTTCTACGCCTGGGACAGCTGCAGCACGCGCTGCGTGACACTCTCGCCTGGATACAGCACACCAGCGACACGCTCGACACACTTAAACCGGTACGCAGACTATTTATAAAGGAATTGTCGACGAGTTGAACAACAACAACAATCAACAACAGCAGCCTGTAAATTCCCACTGCTGGGCTAAAGGCCTCCTCTCCCTTTAAGGAGAAGGTTTTGGAACATATTCCACCACGCTGTTCCAATGCGGGTTGGTGGAATACACATGTGGCAGAATTTCTATGAAATTTGTCACATGCAGGTTTCCTCACGATGTTTTCCTTCACCGCTGAGCACGAGACGAATTATAAAGACAAATTAAGCACATGAATCAGCGGTGCTTGCCTGGGTTTGAACCCGTAGTCATCGCTTAAGATGCACGCGTTCTAACCACTGGGCCATCTCGACTCAGTTGAGTTCATTTTTCATTCAGACGAGTTGAACAAGTACTGCTTTTTCATATGAACGGTCAAGTCTCCGATCAAAATTTGACGACCTCCATGGTGTAGTGGTGTGTACACCGGTTTTCATGGGTGCGCCACTCTGAGGTCCCAGGTTCGATTCCTGGCCGAGTCGATGTAGATTACCATTAGTTTTCTATGTTGTCTTGGGTCTGGGTGTTTGTGGTACCGTCGTTACTTCAGATTTCCATAACACAAGTGCTTCAGCTACTTACATTGGGATCACAGTAATGTATGTGATGTTGTCTCGTATTTATTTATAATATTTTGTGCATTGTGATAGGGATCGGTTGACGGCGTACCGCTCACACAATGACAGTTCGCACTATCGGAGTTAGATCGTGAAAATACTGAGTGTTATGTTTGCAGGTGGCGGGCGACCCTCAAATCCTGGAGGTGGAACTGGCTAAACTGAAGGTGTTAGTGAATGACATCGCCGCCCACCAGCCCAGCGTGGACTCGCTCAACGAGGCGGGAGCACAACTCGTGCAGCAGGGTACGGGTACGTGTGCGCACTGGGCTGCTTCTAACATCAGATGATAGCTGGAAATGGCATATGCATTCATTTTTTTTTTTTATGGTATAGGTTGGCGGACGAGCATATGGGCCACCTGATGGTAAGTGGTCACCATCACCCATAGACAATGACGCTGTGAGAAATATTAACTATTCCTTACATCGTCACTGCGCCACTAACCTTGGGAACTAAGATGTTATGTCCCTTGTGCCTGTAGTTACACTGGCTCACTCACCCTTCAAACCGGAACACAACAATACTGACTACTGTTATTTGGCGGTAGAATAACTGATGAGTGGGTGGTACCTACCCAGACGGGCTCGCACAAAGCCCTACCACCAAGTAAAATACCACCATATAAACAACGACCTAAAGTCTCAAGATTTTTTTTTGTAGAACACGCATTTGCCATTTCTACTATACTCTGTTCTAATTTCTTATCTATGGTATAATAATGATCTCTCTAAAATATATTTTTTTTAAGTTAAAATTGTAGTAGAATCATCTCAATGTTTTAAAATTTAAACTTTATATTGCGAGTCCCATTACTTTTTTTTTAAATGTATTTGAAATTCATATTTGAAATTTCATACTCCAAATTATAACTATTTAAATTCAACTAATATTGGTTAATCGTACTTATTAATGAGCCTTAATGCTTACGCTTTTGTGTTTGTTCAAATGTGACGTCACTTATATAATAATTATTTACAAATTACCTAATTACCATGAAAAACGGAAGAAGGTCATGAGATACATTTTTTGCTTATAACAATTCTCATGCAAATTAATATACTTAATATTTTTGTCTTAATTTAACAAAAAAAATATTATAAATTTCAATATCGCATTTTAAAAATAGAATCCGACGAAGCGGGTGAAACTGCAGAGAAACTGGCAACACTGAACAGAAAATGGCGGGAATTGCAACAGAAGGCAAGAGATCGCCAGGCGGAACTGGAGGACGCTTTGCGAGAAGCTCAGAGGTAAAATCTTCTACAAATATATGAAGCAATTAAATAGCAATTATATAATATATAAGACATTCAAATCAATCATACTATAACATTCAGTGATATTAAGTCTAATTACAAGTAATCGCTTTCACAATAGTTTCATAAAAATTAAATTAAATGACGTCTAATGGCGAATTCGTTTGTCTACAGCTTCAACGCAGAGATCGGGGATCTATTATCCTGGCTGTCGGAAGTGGACAGCGTGATCGCTGCCTCTAAGCCCGTAGGCGGTCTGCCTGAAACTGCTACTGAACAACTTGAACGGTTTATGGTGAGTGTTGTGTTTAATTTATTATAAAATCTACTGGATCACCCATGGTATTATTCATGTATTTTAGTTAAGCACGGAACGATATTTGTTTTTCAATAAATTCATTAATATCCAAACAAACACATACACATTTGGACGGGCATGTAAATGTTACTTGCATTGTTCTTTTTTTATTTATATATCAACTCAATTGAATATTGTATTTACTAGCAATTGTTGTCAAGTGAAACTTATCTTCAATCTTTCCTAATATTATAAATGTGAAAGTAAATGTCTGTCTGTCTGCCGCTCTGTAGCGACCAAACCAACGAACATGATTTAATGAAATTTGGTGTGAAGCAAACTTGAAGTTCAATTAAGGACATAGGCTTACTTTTTTGCCTAACAGATGACAAACATCCCGTAAAACGCGAGTTAATCCGCGGGTGACAACTAGTTTTTACAAGTTTTTTATTATTGCTGGCATGAACCATTTAATTATAATGAGTCGTGTATAGTAAGACACAAATTAGATGTAGCATCGGAAAATGCAATGGAATGAAAATAAAACCAATTACTGCCGATTTACACAACCAATAGAAATAGCTCCCTATCGCGCCATTCGACGCTATTCGTCGCTATAGATTCACGCGTCAGAGAAAACAAGTCCATGTAAATCGACGCGTCAAATTGACGAATATATTAAGTCATATGATATTACAAGTTATTACGTTTTTGCAAAGATCATATTCGCGTGAGAAATAAATATTGATAATTTGGGATAGCGTACTTAATTCGGATGTGATCGGTTTTACGAATTTTGCCGATGCGACATCTAAGTTGTGTCGTACTATAGTTAGTTTCACACGCTATAATTTTTCATTCACTCTACAGGAGGTATACAATGAGATAGAAGCAAACCGACCCAAGGTCGATGCGGTTCTGCAACAAGGTCAGGAGTACATCAAACGGCAAGCCAAGCCAAACCCAACATCACAGCTGCACCTCAACCTGACCAACCTCAAGTCCAGATGGGACAATGTTACCTCTAGGTAAGTTGTATTCACATTTATCTTAGTATAACTTTACTAAATTTGCTTTTATGAATCTTATTATTTAAAAAACCTGTATTAGAAAGTGAGTAGGGTCAACAACAAAATTATTTAATTTTTATATAAGTTTTTAAATTAACATGGTTATTTTTATTATTAAAGTTATTAATTTCGGGATATTTACCATGTTTTTTATTTTTGTTTGGTCGAGCTCGATATTTCGACATTGTCTACGAATGTCTTGTTCACGAGACAAGAGTCTCGTATCTCTCGTAGTCTCGTAAATATCCCGAAATTAATAACTTTAATAATAAAAATAACCATGTTAATTTAAAAACTTATATAAAAATTATTAAATCATATATTTTTGAAAATATATAAATAATAACTCAAATATTAAATATAATAATATTATTTCCATAGTAGTTCGAACTATAAGTGTACTTATGTATAATGTTCCTATTATAGAGCATCGGACAAGAAGATCAAGCTGGAGATTGCCCTCAAGGAAGCGACGGAGTTCCACGACGCCCTACAGGCATTCGTCGACTGGCTGACCAGCGCCGAGAAGAATTTGACATCTGCCAAACCCGTCTCCCGAGTCATGGAGACGCTACTGAGTGAGTAGTGTTGCCAGAATAGTTGATTAAATATAGTAAACATGCAAATTAGTTTAAATATGAAATAGGTCGATCGATGTAACTAATTTTGTATAAATTAATGTAAGTCGAGATGGCCCAGTGGTTAGAACGCGTGCATCTTACCCGATGATTGCGGGTTCAAACCCAGGCAAGCACCGCTGATTCATGTGCTTAATTTGTCTTTATAATTCATCTCGTGCTCAGCGGTGAAGGAAAACATCTCATAGAAATTCTGCCACATGTGTATTCCACCAACCCGCATTGGAACAGCGCGGTGGAATATGTTCCAAACCTTCTCCTCAAAGGGAGAGGAGGCATTTAGCCCAGCAGTGGGAATTTACAGGCTGTTGTTGTTGTTGATGTAACTAATCAATTGCAACTCGCCCCAGGCCAAGTGGAGGAGCACAAGGCGTTCCAGAAGGAGGTGTCGTCGCACCGCGAGAGCATGCTGCAGCTGGACAAGAAGGGCACCCACCTGAAGTACTTCAGCCAGAAGCAGGACGTGATCCTCATCAAGAATCTGCTGGTGTCCGTGCAGCACCGCTGGGAGCGCGTGGTGGCGCGCGCCGCCGAGCGCACGCGCGCGCTCGACCACGCGCTCAAGGAGGCCAGGGACTTCCACGACATGTGGTCAGTACCACTAGCATATATATACTTGGTGGTAGGCCTTTGTGCAAGCCTCACAGGAGGCACCCTTAGGACGCGCGTACTCTGAGCCCTGCAGTGGGCTCTCATCATCCGGCAGAGTCTTCTGTGACTTGCCACCCCGCCCGGTGACGCTGTAGAGGCCACTCTGGCCAAAAGTAACTGACCATACGAAAAAAAAAAAAAAAAAATTTGTAAGCCCGTCTGCCGCCAAATAACAGTACTCAGTATTGTTGTGTTCCGGTCTGATGGGTGAGTGAGCCAGTGTAACTACAGGCACAAGGGACATAACATCTTAGTTCCCAAGGTTGATGGCACATTGACGATGTAAGGAATAGTTAATATTTCTTCCAGCGTCATTGTGTATGGGCGATGGTGATCACTTACCATCAGGTGGTCCATATGCTCGTCCGCCAACCTATACCATAAAAAAAACATAAATCCCTCCCCCCCAACGACCCCCTCTTTTGAGGAACATTGTTCTGTTTTCCTCGAGTTTTGATTCTATATTTAAATGGAAATACAAGAGAAGGGTATGGTGTGATATACTAACGGAGCGATTTCGTTTAGGACAAACTTGATGAACTGGCTGAGCGAAACTGAGCAGCAGTTGGACCAACTCAACTCCGAAACGACCGTCAACGATCCTGAAAAGATTAAACTCAGGTAACTTTGATTTATAATTGTCAAACTCGTATTATAAAACTTAATATACTGATTAACATTAAAATCATCAATGTTTTCTCGGAAACATATCTCTATATAATATGCTAAAATATATGTCTCCTACTCGGGCCCCACGATACAGGTCTCCTTACGTGGGATCCAAAGATAATCAAAAATTTTAAAATTGCTAAAACCATAATGCACCTAAACCCATGGAAAACATTGTAATCGTTTAAGCTAAGTTTAAGAAGATTAATATTGTGCCATATGTTCTAATCTATTATGTAAGCATTGTGTTTTTTCAATAAAGTTTATTATGATTATTATTATTATTACTTTATCATAGACTCAACAAACATCGCGAGTTCCAAAAGGCACTAGCGGCCAAACAGCCGGTCTACGACCAGACGAGCAAGACCGGCAAGCAGCTTAAAGACAAGGCGCCCAAATCGGACGAGCCCGTACTGCGCAACATGTTATCCGACTTGAAGTCCAAGTGGACGACTGTGTGCTCCAAAGCAGTGGACAGGTAGGAAATTCGGTTCAACTTTTAAAATAATTTCCTATTGTAATTTAAAATGTCCGTCCTGATAGACAGGGATGTTTGTATTATGGCTCAAAAGTGAATTACTCGCCTTATAGTTATTTCGTTTTATCAAAGATGAAATAGGCATATTGAGATTTTTTGTACAATAATCTCTTCGAGATGTCTCAAGTAGAATCACTTTTCGCGTTCGTTTTGAATTTACTTTTGGAAGGCAGCGTCTAACCTGACTTATTTGCAAATGAGAACGAATATATTAGGTCATATGATATAACAACTTATTACGTTTGTGTAAAGATCATATTCGCGTGAGAAATAAATATTGATAATTTGGGATAGCGTACTCAATTCGGATGTGATCGGTTTTACGAATTTTGCCAATGCGACATCTTAAGTTGTGTTGTACTAAGTAAAAAGTAAAGTAAAGTAACAGCCTGTAAATTTCCCACTGGGATAAGGCCTCCTCTTCCATTAAGGAGAGGGCTTGGAACATATTCCACCACGCTGTTCGAATGCGGGTTGGTGGAATGCACATGTGGTAGAATTTCGATGAAATTAGACACATGCAGGTTTCCTAACGATGTTTTCCTTCACCGCCGAGCACGAGATGAATTATAAACACAAATTATGCACATATATAATTATAGTGGTGCTTGCCTGGGTTTGAACCCGAAATCATCGGTTAAGATGCACGAGTTATAACCACTGGGCCATCTCAGCTCTTGGGCCATCAGAGCTGAGTGTTGTACTATACCCTTCAAATTAAAACGGTTCAATGGCGAGTGTAATGAACTTAGAGTGATGTGTGTGGCGTGTACTGGCAGGCAGCGGCGGCTGGAGGAGGCGCTACTGTACTCGGGGCAGTTCGTGGAGGCGATGTGCGCGCTGCTGGAGTGGCTACAGCGCGTGCGCGCGCAGCTGGCCGCCGACGCGCCCGTGCACGGCGACCTGGACACCGTCATGGCGCTCATAGAGCAGCACAAGGTACGCAACCGCCCCCCCCACACACACACTTATTTAACTAAATCAAAATATACTTGTACGCACCCCCCCACACACACACTTATTTAACTAAATCAAAATATACTTGTACGCACCCGCCCCCACACACACACACACTTATTTAACTAAATCAAAATATACTTGTACGCACCCCCCCACACACACACTTATTTAACTAAATCAAAATATACTTGTACGCACCCCCCCCCCCCCACACACACTTATTTAACTAAATCAAAATATACTTGTACGCACCCGCCCCCACACACACACACACTTATTTAACTAAATCAAAATATACTTGTACGCACCCCCCCCCCCCACACACACTTATTTAACTAAATCAAAATATACTTGTACGCACCCGCCCCCACACACACACACACTTATTTAACTAAATCAAAATATACTTGTACGCACCCCCCCCCACACACACTTATTTAACTAAATCAAAATATACTTGTACGCACCCGCCCCCACACACACACACACTTATTTAACTAAATCAAAATATACTTGTACGCACCCCCCCCCCCCCCACACACACTTATTTAACTAAATCAAAATATACTTGTACGCACCCGCCCCCACACACACACACACTTATTTAACTAAATCAAAATATACTTGTACGCACCCCCCCACACACACACTTATTTAACTAAATCAAAATATACTTGTACGCACCCCCCCCCCCCCACACACACTTATTTAACTAAATCAAAATATACTTGTACGCACCCGCCCCCACACACACACACACTTATTTAACTAAATCAAAATATACTTGTACGCACCCCCCCCCCCCACACACACTTATTTAACTAAATCAAAATATACTTGTACGCACCCGCCCCCACACACACACACACTTATTTAACTAAATCAAAATATACTTGTACGCACCCCCCCCCACACACACTTATTTAACTAAATCAAAATATACTTGTACGCACCCGCCCCCACACACACACACACTTATTTAACTAAATCAAAATATACTTGTACGCACCCCCCCCCCCCACACACACTTATTTAACTAAATCAAAATATACTTGTACGCACCCGCCCCCACACACACACACACTTATTTAACTAAATCAAAATATACTTGTACGCACCCCCCCCCCACACACACACACACTTATTTAACTAAATCAAAATAGACTTGTACGCACCCCCCCCCCCCCTCACACACACACACACTTATTTAACTAAATCAAAATATACTTGTATTAATATATCCTGCCTGGAAGTCAACAGGTATTAATTCCACGTTTTTTTATCATCTACAAAATCTTGTATCGAATAATACGCCTTTTTTACCAATGTATTTTTTATAAACGATTTGAATTTACGAGACGGCAAAGTTAAAAATATTTATTAACAAAAGAAAAAAGTAAAAGAAAAGAGTATATTAACAATCTTTAGACGTCCTACTGATGAACTAAGGCCTCCTCATACTCTAAGGGAAAGGATGCTTTTCCAATGCGGATTGGTGACTCCATTAGAAATTAGATGTACACAATTTTTTTTCTCGTGGTGTTTTTTTTTTTAAATCGAGCATGAGATGAATAAATAAAGCCGCAGTCATCAACTACACAAAATACATATACGTACATTGTAAACACGGAGCCATCTCGCCGCGCATGTGAAAATATACCACACCTTTTTTAACTATTTTTTTTTTACAAATATTTTATACTAAGACTAGTCTAAATCTGAATAATTATATAAAAATATAATTACTCTAGCTTAATTTTATATCGTGAAATAAGCTTACACCTTTTGAGTTTTGCAGTAATTAAAGCAGATCAAATAATTATGCAATACGTAATAAATGACATAATTTCCAGCAATTCGAAGAAGATCTACACTCTCGCGAGCAACAAATGCAATCCGTCCTCAAGACCGGGCGAGATCTTGAAGCTACTGTGAGTAGATAAATATGTATATCTATTTATAAACGAACTACAACGCAAGCAATTAAATATATATTTATAATATTTATTTTTATTTAAATTTAATTTATGTATTTTTTGTGTTCCAGGTTCCACTAGAAGATGCTTCCAACATCAAACAGCAGTGCAATGAACTGAAACAAGCGTGGGACGCCGTACAAAGCCTCAGCGAAACGAAGGCGAGCAAGCTGGAGGGAGCGTTGAAAGAGGTAAGAACAACATACAAAAGTATTTCTTTGGCAAATCGTCTTAATTAATTACTTTATTGGGGCAGAACGTCATATATTTAATCAGGAGTAGCTTGTTCACCCAGTAATTATTATAAAAAAAAATTGGCTGCCTGTAAAGTCGGTATACGGGCGAAAGTTTTACGTGACAACGACTTTGAGTGGTAAAATAATTTTAATGTGAATATTCATTCGTATAGTAGGAAGAAGGATGAAATAATAGTAACAATTTAAAACATTTATTTATACAAAGAATTATATTTAAAACATTAATTAAGGGACGCGTGCCTTTCACTATTATTTATTATTTATGTCTGTCTCTCTCGCTCTTAGGCGGGCTAACCATGCCCGAGTGGAAGGGACGCGTGCCTCTCACTCGCTCTCGTTGTGAGCGCATAACGTGAGCGGAGCGTAACGCAGTTTCTTGAAGTGTCACCCGGCAAACCAATTTATAAGACGTTGTCACGTCAAAATTAAAATTTATCACACTCAATACTCGGTACAATCATTAGAATTATTAGTTCCAAAGTATGTTCCCATGTAATATAGTCATGAATTAATCTTTCACTGTCCTAGGCCGAACGCCTGCACAAATCCGTGAATATGCTTCTGGAGTGGCTGTCGGACGCGGAGACGAAGCTGCGCTTCTCGGGGCAGCTGCCCGAGGGCGAGCAGGAGACGCAGCAGCAGCTGCTGGAGCACGAGCGGTTCGCGCGCGAGCTCGCCGACAAGCTGCGCGACAAGGACGACACCATCGCGCTCGCTCACTCCATCCTCGCCAAGGCGCACCCCGACGCCGTCACCGTCATCAAGCACTGGATTACGATCATACAGAGCCGATGGGACGAGGTCAGACATTTTTATTTACTATATGTATTTTCTTCTCTATTCAGTGAGAGAATCGATTACTTGCTATATACATCACTTGATAAGGAAACGACCAACAATTTCATTTACATATATATGTTTAGACAAGGATATTTATTGTTATGATTATGATTGGTGGTAGTATATGATGAGTGTGTGATCCTGACGGGCAGGCACAACGTCCCACCAAGTTAAGTAATTTTTATAATGTATTAAAATTGTTATATTTCAATGTTAGATAACAGATTAAAAAAAGTGTCATCATTACATAGCATAAAGTCTATTACCACTGTCTGCCCCTATGTATGCTTAGATGTTTTTTCAAAATCAATTTACGCAACGGATTTTGATGCGGTTTTTTTATTAGAGTGATTCTAGGGGAATATTTTTGTATATTGGACAATATAGTAAAGAAACAAGAAAAAAACTTTACTATATTTAGTATCAGTATTGAACCCGTGCGAAGGCGGAGCGAGTTGCTTGTTCATTCATAATGATCATATATATAATTAAACGAATCAGAAACCTTGAAATATCGAATCGATACATTAAAAGATTGCAAAAAAATTTATTGATAAAATGTCTTAACCTTAATCACGATATCTTATCTTAATGATATGAAATTTAATACAAGTTCTTATTTACAAAAATCAAATATTCGGGCGTCTTATTGTATTATATAAAGTGCTAAAGTTTAAATAATAGTTGTTAAAAATGAGCACAAACTCGCCGAGTGAACCGAGAAAGTTAACAGTGTCAGTGTTGCCAGTTCTAAGAATATTTAGTAAAGTTTCAGCGGGGCAGGTGATTGATTTTATTAATTGGATATTAAGCCCAAGTTGGTATGAGACAAAATATATTTATGCGAGACTTATTCTATTTATTTTTTTGTTGAAATATTAGGAAACTTTAATTAAACAATCGTATGCTTTGAGGTTACTGGTTTTAGAGTCTGGGTTGGTGTTACCCACATAGCAGTTGTAAGACAAATAAACTGTTTTTCGATGCAACAGCGCTTACAGTTTTATAATTTGTCACCCTGAAATATATAATATTGTTATTACTTATAACAAATAAAAACGATTTTTATATCAGTATTAATATTCCAAGTTTCGTTTTACATTATATTAACATTATAATAGTTTCATATATTCTTTCTTAATTTCGGCTTCAAGAAAAGACTATTACTATAAAAATATATATTAATAAGTTTATTTTTTTCTTTCTGATAATATAATATATAAAATTATGAACTTTCTACTCATAATAAACGTGTAGGAAAATACTAAAAACTAGGTTCTATATATATGTATTTAATTGTCCTAATCTGTCTCAGGTATGGCAATGGGCGATGCAACGCGGTAGCAAACTGGAGACACACCTGCAGAGCCTGAAAGACCTCGATCTGGTTCTGGAAGAGCTGCTGCAATGGCTCTGCGGACTCGAGACTACGCTTATTGGTAAAATAACATGAATATTAGTAAACATTATTATTATATTTTGTTTGTATCGTATGCTTGTAGTTTTATTATTGTTTACTTTGATATTGGCAATTTTAATATTAAATTCGTTGACCTCCGTGGTCGACTGGTGTGTACACCGGTTTTCATTGGTACGCCATTCCTTGGACCCGGGTTCGTTTCCCGGCCGAGTTGATGTAGATTATCATTAGTTTTCTATGTTGTCTTGGGTTTGTTGTGCCGTCGTTACTTATGATTTTCTATAACACAAGTGCTTTGGCTACTTACATCGATAAGTGTAATGTATGTGATGTTGTCTCATATTTATTTATATTTATTTAGCCTTGGAAGCCGAACCTCTGCCCGAATCGATCGAATTGCTGGAAGGCCAGATTGAAGACCACAAGGACTTGATGGAACACACTCAAAAGCGCCAGAACGAAGTCGACAGGGTCTGCAAAGCTTACCAAGTAGGTTTTTGACATAACTAAAAGAAATAACTCCAATATTGTCTACAAGTATTTGACAAAAATATCAGCCTGAATTTTGAGCTATAGCCGAAGAACTACAATAGTTTTAAAAAAAAATTCTACAGTAAATCCTTATTATTGTAAATTTAAAAAGAAACATAAAAACATGTAAACCAAGCCCATTTAAACCTCCTGCATATATCCTTATTATGTTCTATGTCCTTTTTCAATACGATGTTAACGATTATGTCAATATAGTTTTTTTTAACACCTTAGAACATAATAATAAAATAACCTCTATAATACAAATTTTTTTTAATAGGTCAAGAGTCAAAGTCAGGGTCGTGAATCGACACCGCGTAAAGTTTCAGCTAAAACAGCGATTAAAGGAACGCCCAGGTATGTAATAGATGTTGTTTTTTTGTTTAAACTCTTGCACTATGTGAATAGCTTAAGAATGGAAAATTTTGGCATCAAAGTTCATAAAGCGACACGAATTATTTCAAAGTAAAATTAACCTTATTCAAGGTAGATTTTTTGTAATGGCAAGAATCTCATTACCCTTATTCAGTAATTAAGTAACTCTGAAATAAATTCTGCTAAAATCGCCAAATTATTTTCAATGAATTAATCAAAATTACAGAAATTTATGTAGTTCAGAGCAATAATTGTCAAATTAAGTCACATCGTGCAAGAAAGACAATCATATTCTTTATTTCACTGTTTTGTTCTTCTTGTTAATAGCAATATTTTCTTTACTTATAATTTTTCCATCACATTTGTGTTTGTTATTCAAAAATTGTGTTGTATTTAATTTTTATACCACACCGCCATTTCACATTGAGTTTAGCATTATCTGTGCTCTAAAGCAAAAATCACGCTTTCTTATTTCGTTTTATTTCACCCGTCGCCGCCATCTTGTGACGTCATTGCATGATGTGAATGTTGCCACAGTCGCGGATCGCAACACGACCTTCATAGAGAGAGATCAGTATCGCCAGATTATTATGGCAGTAGGCGTTACAGGTTTGTTTGGATATATTTTTTTTTTCATTTAAACTCATTTAATTTTAATTTTTTTTTGTGATTGTCTTATTATATGTATCTCGAAATTGGATTATTAATATTAATGTTGGGAATATATTAATGAGTAATCATGGTAACCAAACCATAAAAAGGTCAAAAATAATCATTATTAATACATTTACAAGTTAATACATAAATACATTACTACCATCAATAAGCTTTCCATGTTAATCTATATATTTAAATGCAGTACTAAGAGCGCAATGTATATTAGATTTTATTATAAATGTCAAAAGCCAGTCAAGTTAAATACAGATTATATAATTTTCGAAAGTTAGTCCAACAATTTGCACACTATTTATCACCTCTATACTTACAAATCTCTAAATACGCATAACTCTTACATTGCTCTCTTCGTACGCAATAACAAAACTAGCTTCATCTCGCTCTAACATATGTAAATGTGGCTTTCTGTCTCGTCCTCTATGTCACGCTTGGCGACGGCAGGTCCAGGATACACAGTCGAAGTAGGCGAGGAAGGTTTGATGTGGTTTTTATTCTAGGATTGTCTATGGGTTGATATTTTGTATAGAGAATATTTATTAAAATTTTTTAGTCATTTGTAATTGTATATATATTACAAAATATAAGTTATATAATTATTTTCTATACATTATAGTTTGATTGTATGTTTTATTAGCTTTTGGGTTTTAAATATTTAAACACTTAGTTAGTTCTGTAGAATTGTGTTTGTTATTACTTGGTACGTGCATGCGCCCTTTTGTTTTAGTTATTCTTTATAATAATTCGTTAAACCATTATTTTGACTGTTTTTATTTTGTCAATATTTTAAAAATTGATATTCTGGACCGTTTAACAATAAGCTTCCACTTAATGACGTCATTATATTTATATTCGTCCTAATTATTAACTGAAATAATTACCATAATAGTCCTCGTGTCTATTCATCCTTTCTCAAATCATCAATATGAAATAATTGTTCATTTATTTTTATTAATATATGAGTATATATATGTTTATATATATTACTAATGTAAATCATTATAACAATGATGGCTTCTCAACTAACCCCACACACGCTGCTGTCTATTAACAACTTATAAAGAAGGGTATGTATGTTATTAGTTGCACTAATATCTAGATAATTATACACTAAGTCACGGTTCATAACCTGTAGCTGGAGAGAGACGGCGGTAAGAATCTTCCAGAATCTTCCGAAACCTTCTAGAACTTTTCTTTGCAATATCCTATCCCTTTGACTCATCATTTTTATTACGATCATAATTCAAAATGTTATTATTATTATTCAATAAACTGGGACAACTTAAAGAAATGACATGACAATAACAACAGTATAGCCAGATTTGATTTGGTTTAAATTAATTGTCAATCATATAAATGTCTTGTCAATACCATTAAATTGATGTAACTTATTTTTAATATTACTAGTCCCATTCACTTATTTCTCTTATTTGTTATTTCTAAAATTCAAACAAGACTTTCCTCATCGTTCCATTAAATCAATTTCCTCCCTCATTTCTTCTTTCTCCTCAACTATTTAACACCAGTACAAAACTACCGCTGTCACTAACACCTACGTGATTACTAACTTCAAGCGCACCAGTAACTAACAACAGGCAAGGTATGGGTACTTTAGTGTTATTAGCGTGTGCTCATATAACTGTGTGCTTTAGTCGCCTGAGTCCCGGACGTGACTCCCCCGACCGCAACCTGCCGCATTACGGACCGAGGTTCCCGCCTAAAGGAAGGTAAGGCTAACTATCATCAGACTGTAAAACGTCTGCCACATTTACGCGACGGAAATCGTATGTCTCTACGCAGCATATACTTTCATATCTCGTATCAAATCAATCAAATGTCAAATCGAAAGCTTTCTTTTTAATTCACTTTTTCATCTGACAATATTGTTCTCATGCTAATAAGAAATATTTGAAGGTTAATGTCTTTTAATTTTTCGTTACGTTAATTTTAATCTACAGTCGTTTTCTTAAATTAAAGTAGTTTTTGTTTTAGATTAAGTTAGTAATTTTTATTAGTTTTTATGTACTACTGTATTATGTATATGTACTCATTCCTTCTTCTCTTGTCGAATGTTTGGTAAGGATTCGTTTAACAGGTTTTTGTAAACCTAATATACGCATTGTGTAAGTATTTATTTTAAATGAAACTTAGTCATTCTTTCAAACAGTACTAGAGGTATGACACAACTAGTTATTTCAACAAAATTGTGTTATGACTTATACAGTCTGCTTATTTATATGATATTATTAATGTTTGTTGCTGTAAACGAAGTGTATATATTGCTAGTAATTTTTGTTTGAAATCAGCATGAGTTTACGCTTGAAAATAATAAAAGTTCCTTGTTTTTTTTATTTGTTGCAACATTGTGTTTTTACCGTGTAAAATAATATTTCATACTGTTACGCAGTTTCCAAATCGTAATTAATCAATATTTCTTATACTCATTTTTTAATAGTCTTATAACTTTCTAATAATTTTAGTGTTTTAATTTTCGATATAGATCATTCAAAGTACATATTACTATCAGGAAATAGACCTAAAAAATTTTTATGTAATTTCGAGACAGCAATATTAAAACTAGCCTCATATCCAACAGCAAAGGCGCAGAACCGGAGTTCAGGTCACCTCGTGTGAAACAACTCTGGGACAAATGGCGCACCGTGTGGCTTCTCGCGTGGGAGAGACAGAGAAGACTGCACGAGCGTCTCGCTCACTTGCGCGAACTTCAGCGCGTATCCAACTTCAGCTGGGACGACTGGAGAAAGAGGGTGAGATTTCCAAATATAAATTTTCTATTAACACTTGATTTTAAAAGATATGTCATGTCAACTTTTTTATTTTAACCAAGATTTAAATAGTTGATTAAAATATTCATATTTTTAATGAAAATCCTTTACTTAACCTTAACCTACCCTAGGTATCTCATTCGTGACGTAATTGTAAATATTAAGTAAATCATCGATCAACCGATTAATCTGATCAGTGTGAAAATAACATAACTGACGAATGTTCCTTCAATTATATAATGTCCGATGACGTATCTGATGACAACGTTTGTCTCACAGTTCCTTAAGTTCATGAACCACAAGAAGTCCCGTCTCACGGACCTGTTCCGCAAGATGGACAAGGACAACAACGGCTTTATACAGAGAAACGAATTCATCGACGGAATCATCAACACCAGTGAGTATAAAACAAGAATTGTATAAAACAACGTCCCGGCTTCGCACGGGTGCAATGGTATCATCACAGTGGAAATTTCTAAAATTATCATTGTTTCTTTAATAAATTGTCTATGGTTTTTATATGTAATAACATACAAAAGCCCTTCTTATCTAATCACTCAATGTATTAAAAAAAACCGCGTCAAAATCCGATGGGTAGTTTTAAATATTTAAGCATACAAAGGATATGGGGACAGAGAAAGCGACACTGTTGTACTGACTGTATTATGTAGTTATAGTATGTAGTTTTCTTTACCATAAATACATAATAGTAAATAATTTATAATCTTTCACCAATCAGGATTATATCAACACAGCAGATGTTTTTAGCATATATTCGTTACAGAATTCGACACATCTCGCCTCGAAATGGGCGCCGTAGCCGACCTGTTTGACAGAAACGGCAGCGGCCTCATCGACTGGGAAGAATTCATAGCCGCTCTCAGACCTGACTGGGTAAGTGTACTTAGATTTGGGCACTATATAGTGTTTTGTTTCATACTCAAGTATATACTTGAGTATGAAACTATATTGTAGGCAATATCAATAAAATGAAAAACATTATTCAATATTTTGGACGAAACATTCAAATAATACACATGTGGCAGAATATCGATCAAATTAGTCACATACAGGTTTCCTCGCGATGTTTTCCTTCACAGCCGAGCACGAGATTAATTGTAAACACAAATTAAGCACATGAATATTCAGTGGTGTTTGCACGGGTTTGAACCCGAAATCACCGGTTAAGATGCACGCGTTGTCACGACTGGCCCATCTCGGCATTATATCATGAATATGGAAAATTTATCTTTTAGATTAAATTGCCTAATAACAAACATAGCAACCAACTTAGTTACTACATAACAGGTATACATATTTTCCAACGGAAAAGTAATCCTTATATTCCTTAAATGTTGTAGTAAATTTTCCTAAATATGGTTCAAAATATGTCCCTTTTCGGTTTTAAAACATGTTTCGATTTGTAGGTTGAAAGACGCGGTCCGCCCACCGACGCAGACAAGATACACGATGAAGTGAAGCGGCTCGTTATGCTGTGTACTTGCAGACAGAAATTCAGGGTATTCCAAGTCGGAGAGGGCAAATACAGGGTGAGTGAATTTATCATCGGTATGAAGCATGTTACGCTATATAATTACTTATATGTCATACTTTAATGGCAAAAAATACTAGATAAATTAATATCGACACTACAAAATTTACCTATTGTAATAGGTACTGTATCAAGTAATTTAAGCTTTATATTTTATTGTACACCAAACAGGCATACAATTTTGGCGACCTTATCGCTGCATAGCGATCTCTTCCAGGCAAGCAACGGATTTAATTCGGGTTATAAAATGAAACCTCATTTCTCTTGTATCAGTTCGGCGACTCCCAGAAACTCCGCTTGGTGCGAATCCTGCGTTCCACCGTGATGGTGCGCGTGGGAGGTGGTTGGGTCGCGCTCGACGAGTTCCTCGTCAAGAACGATCCTTGCCGAGGTAGGTGCTCGACTGTACACTCACACAGACACAAAAACACAGACTCACATACTCACACAAATACACACGTTCATACATTAAAATCGTTTACGCCACACATAGGTACAGTTACATAGAAACTAACAATGAAATATCCGATAATATTACTATTTATATATTATGTATATAATTAAATACATAATTATTTTTCCGTCACCGACACAGAAAAAAATATATCCACCTCATTATACTTGAACTGGCTTTTGGAACAAGACCAGTGTTATGTTATCTGTGCCCCACAACTGCCAAATGTAGTGTCACGGGTCTTCAGGCTTCATACACATTTTAAGGCTTCTCATTGCAACATGTGTTATTATATAAAGACACTTCATCACTGTGCACTATATGTTGGAAAACCATAAAACAACAACAATAGAAGGTGCGGAATTGAATATGATTTAAACGCCTACCCAAAGATTACCCATTTGTCTTTTATTTCGAGATAACTGAAATCCCAGAAATGTCATATTTGAACATTATTTTAGCAATAAAACGAAACCAATTGCTGACATATTGGTATGGTTAACATCTCTATAATAAAAGATATAATATTGTAGCGATATTAAAAAATCTTCTTTTTTTCAATAATATACATATTTTTCATTTTATATCCCAATCCTGTATTACTTTTGACATTTGAGAACTATTATAAAAAATTAGATAATCCTATTTCCTTAATTGAAACTAATAGTATCAAATTCTGTTTTATTGTAAAACAAATCTCCTAAGTATGAAAAACAATTCCATAGAACGACTACTAGGCGTTGTTCATAGCAATGACAGTTAAAATGATGAATGAAAATAAAGGCATAATTTACACGACTGAATAAGGAAAATTGTGTAGGCGTTTAAATTGCCATATCCTTGAAACGTATATATTCTTCATTTTCCACAAAACACTTTCGTCTTTTACACAAAAAATCAGTTACCAAGTATACACATTAAAATTATACTTAAAACTATAATCTTGGTATAAAACTCAACTTTGACGTTCGGGGTAACATTGAAGTCTTATTTTTATTTCAGTATATTATTTTATTGCATTTATAATTTTATATTATAATCGTAAAATATTTATTCACTTTTACCCTGAATCTCGTAATTATTGAATTAAGTTAGATAGAAAAGTGCAGGACCTTTACAATAATCACATCTATCCTATATATTTTAAAATAAAACTTTACTTACCTGCTCTTTTCGAAGATATATACTTTAAACATCATTCTTATACTTAATTTAAATTTCTCCCTTCGTTCTTAAATATCTTAATAAGTATTCAATTGTTTCTAAATTTAAATAACCAAAAAGTATTGAATGATGTTCTATAATGGACTAAGATTAAAATTGATAAAGCCTATAACACTATTTTAAAACACATAAATTTTAATTATCTGTGTAATATTAATTTTCAAAGAAATTGGCTTTATTATTTTAATTCTTTTAATTATTTCGTGTTAACATGAAGTACTTGACTGACTTTTCTTATTGCAATAATTTGCAATTCTGAAAGTCAGTCTAAAATAATGTTATTTTATATTTTTATATACTCTACATGTTATTTAATTCAAAGTGTCAAACGTTACGGTAATTTTTATGTGTTAACCCCATAACATGGGATTATTTTAGCGTCCAATAACAGGTGTTGACGGGCCCCAAGTATTTAAATATTGTGTGTGTTATACAAAATAGTGTGAAATAACAAAATAACCGATAATTTAATATTTTTTTTATTAGCATAAAAACTAATCGAATTACAAATACTAAAGTTAGTTAAACTTAAGAAACAGTTAAAGTAATGCTGGCAACATAGTAAAAAAGTTTAAAACTACCAATATAAAAATAAATTAAAAAGTTATCAAAAACGCTTATCACAGAGAAAATTAAGTAGTTTTAAAATGGCAAGATCCAAATACGACATCAATTTGGAAGCACTTTAAGTTATAAAAAAATACATTCAAGGTCGAAAACCGCCGTCTCGCCCGACTAAGGAATTTTATGACTCAAATATTTACCTGAGTTCACATCTTTAAAGCTTACAATGACTCATTTTCATACAACAGTGTAATATTATAACATACAACTACAAGAAACGGCAATTTTGAATACAAAATACAGTAATATTAATTCTAAGACTAAGACATATTTGTTTGAGGTAAAACTAAGTTAGACTACAAGCATTAGAAAAGGCCGTCCTAAAGAGTATGTCCGATGACTAATATTTGAGTACAAACATGTTATTAATACTGTTTAAACTTAAACTAAAAAGAGGCTCCGTTACAAGTTTTTCAATCTTTTAAAATTACATTTCTACTTAAATAAATTATTTCAAGTTATGAAATATCTTAATTATATGATTTTTTAATCAATCGTAGTCTTTCTAATAAATGAAGTCAATGAAGAAATCTCACTCCTCTCATTCGGCAAACCTCTAAATTCAATTTCCTCGCTCAAGTTTTGTGTATCAGAAGTGTTATCATTAACTGGCCAGCGTTTATGACTTGGTGCATACAATACAAGCAATGAGAAAATGTAGATATTCCACATCCCATATACACCAGTAAAGAATGCTGAAGTATATTCAAGTTCAATATTTTCGTCCCATTTCCATTGGCCTTCAGCCACTTGTCCCAAAATAAAACCGATTACCGTAAGAGCAGCGCATATCAAAGTAGCTAACATCAAAAATTTAAAACGGTATATAATTCCTTCATAATGCAAGCGACGTACAGAACACATTGTCGGAAGAGACTGCCTTTTATGGGATATATTTATAAACACCTGCCATACCAAGTAACACAAAAACAAGAAATATACTCCAGTCGATATTCCAGCAAGTATGATAAATGTTAGAGCTAAATTAGTACCCAAGTCTGTAACCCAGATGGAATAAAATGGGTTCCGCAATTGTACACCTCTCTCGCACATGTCAAATATAAAAAGCGAAATGCAACCCATTGCTACTGCACTCAAATGTCTCCAGTACTGCTTCAAAGAACTTTGTGCTGACGCATCTTGGATTAACATATGCTCTCCAGCAAATATAAGCCAAAATGAAAACAATGTAGCATAAAAAACGCCTTGTCTTATATCCCCTAATAACAACATGAAAGGTAAATCGAATTGTAGTGTAAGATACTCAAAAGGTGCATTCAGAAAGCATAAAGCTATACCCAAAGTGAGAAGCATCTTTTCTAATAGTACAGGTTTCCTTTCTAACATGTGAATTCTTCGCCAGAACCAAACTAATATACCAATTATGCAAGGAAAAAATACAGTTTTTAGAGACAGCCACACCTTAGTGAAGCCTCCATTTTGATTTATAACAGTCACCCACATGTCTTGTATGTGACCGATATGTGCGTTCATGTCGGGAGTGTCTATCGGCAATCGAATGTTTAGCAAATAGTAATCGTGATACAAAGAACCAAGCTCAAACAAAGGTATATGAGAGCAATTATATAAGTAATCTTCAGTTTTTATATCGATGTCGCAGTCTAAAACTCTTTTTTCGACCGACTGTGTGTATAATTTCCAGTCGTAATCAGGATCCTCTTTATTTCTATACGCCAGTCGCGCGTCTATTGTTATTGTACTGCGCGGTTTGACTTCCATTTGTGAGTGGTAACCGATGTCGATTTGTAACACGCCGATTAAATTCTGCTGCCATCTCGAATAGTCGTAGGTTTCGCCCTCACGAGGAATCGGCATTTGAAATGCAAATACAATGTCTCTCTCGGAAACATCGTGTCGAGTCTCTCCAAGGTCAACAGTCTTGCATTTACCTTTACCGCGATTGTAGAACCATTTTGTAGTATCATTTTTCATTATTGATGTATCTTTACATACAGTGCCGAGAATATTTTGGACATTTGCGGGCATGGGTGCGACCAGCCCACCGATCAAAAAACATGTTATTTGACATAATAAAAGAAACGTCACTAACACTGCTAGCTTTCTACCGCTTAAATTTTCAATTATCGTTCCAGTCATTTTCGTTAACACACTCAAACTAAAATAATTTCAAAACAAAAACTCGCTTACAATAATCGACCGCATTCCATTGTTGTCTAGCTTCGAGTCGGACGCTAATTGACGCGATATGTTTGACATGCGCAGTAGTGATGTTGCCAGCAGACGTTATTTCGTTTAGAAACGCGTTACGTTTAAACCAAACGTTATATAAATAACGGTACGAAATAAAAAAAAATATATTTTAAATTTAATTAATAATTTAACATAATGCTTCAAAAATTCTTTACTAAACAAACATAATTAAAAAATAATAATACGCAAAATAATGTTTTATTTTCTATTTTTAATCAAAATCGTCAAATAAGATTTTTTTTCCTCATAAAATAAGCTAGTATCAGCAATCCTAAGGCTAAAGTAAGAGTCATTTAGGTCCACAATAATCGATGTTGCTACTAATTTACTAATTCGTATTCGCTTTACCCAATCCGGTTTCCTATTCCTCGATTTTTTTTTATATTATTTTATTGCGTTTCGTCCTTATCCTTTATATGAGTAGTATCATTAGTGCTACCGCTGCCTGACCCGAGCAAACCGGAACAGCATGAAGCTTGTTGCCCGCTCGGTAAGAAAATGTCATCTGCAATGGAAGCTATCTTTACTATTCACTTCACGAATACTTTGGAATTAATTTGAAAAGATTGCTCCATTTCTGATTGATATTATTTGGTGTGGCTTAGCTATTTTTTTAGAAAAATAGTATATTTTGCTATATTTTACTAAGGGTTTAAAGTGGATGCTTTCATAGTAGTTATTTGATTTATCATAAAATTTATATACACGTTATATGTATTATTTATAGCTGTAAATACAGAAGCCATAGTATATTTTAGTGGAGACATAAGTGAGGTAAAAATTATTTTGCTTTTCAATTTCGCCAAGAATTTTTGCATGTTTTAAAATTTATTTGCATACGGTATTTTTAATCACTTTCTAGTAGATGTTTTTGTAAGTCAAGTGCGAGATCCTACTATTATAACTTTTACAAATAGTTTCAATGAACTTTAAAAACTATTGAATACATGAACTTCAAAAAAATCTTGCCCTTGATTTATGATGATTGCATATAATTTGGTGAAAGAATAATCTAATTGTATTTTACAATCCTATCCTAACTGCACACTTACATTTTACATTTTTATTTTAATTTATTATGCGTTATGTTCGTTTGTTTTTTTTTTGTTTGACATGATCTGATTTTCTTTGTTGTTTTTTTTTCTTTTCCTCACTACCAATGCACGCTCCCCGTTTTTTTAACACTTATGGTGTTTTTTTTTCACCTGTCCTGTTACCGAACGGTTTTTTTACCCTTTCCAATCCCTTCCCTTTAAAATCCTGCACACCGGACGCCGCCCGCATGCAGCCAAGGGTCGCACCAACATCGAACTGCGAGAGCAATTCATTCTGGCCGATGGAGTGTCGCAGAGCATGGCTGCATTCAGACCACGTACGCCTCGCTCTAATACCAATACGCCTCCATCCACCGGACCCATCACAAAGGTAAGTAGCTGAAACTGCTACTTTTTTATTTAATGAAATCAATTCTACAGGTTCGATTTTAAATAGTTTTAATTTCGCACATTTATCACATTATGCGCACAGTAGTTGATAGAGGGAGCAATTCGGTTTGGGATTTACTTTTTTTTCGCTTTTTTTTTCTGTTGCACTTTGTACATGGATTGATTGATCCATTTGCAAAAGGCATTCTCGTGACTGCAGCATGTAATGAGCCCGTAGCGTTATCGTATTGTATTAGTGTGCTCAAAGCTAAGCATTGAGACACCTGCTCGTGTAGTTTTCGGTGTTGTTTGCTAGTTGTACTTTTCATTGGATCCACTGCATTGGAGGGGTGGCACGTCAGCGCATTTGGATCTTATGGTAATGTATTTTGTTCATCCCTCCTGCTACATCCCTTCATACCTGTAAAATAAAAAAACCGCGCGTCCGTCGGCAAATCGTGTGGACTAATCGTAACTTCGTCTCCTAAAATCGCGTTTCGGCAAAACGATTGGCACTCTGAAAGAGTTTTGTTGTTTGTAATGGATTTTCGTTCCATCCTTAATGTAAGGCTTCCGGTTTTATATTGATGCGTTTAGCGGAGGAGTTTATGGAGCAGCTGAAACCAATATTTGAGGCTCTCCGGCAACGAGAAGAGCTTCCATGTTCGTATCCACTACACGTGGGTTCGACACATGGCACTAAGCAAGCCTTTATATACGGCCACTCAAGATCTCAAGGTTCAACAACGCCTGGCGCCCATCACTATACACACCATCATGGATATCAGCCTTCTCCTGGATATCACTGGGTAATTTATAGGCTATGTGAGAGTTTCGCGGTTGATTGCACTTTTTTATGAGTTGATTGCAGCCATTATTTTTTTTTATTTGTTTTTATCTGTGTTTTAGATATATGTACGTTAAAGTAATAGTTTCAATCGTCAAGTCCATTTTAGATAGCATGCACATAACACGTATTTGCTAAGAAGATATTGTGGTACGTTATTTGTGAACTCGTCGGATACATCATACAATCATTTTCTTCGATTTATTCTAATACCATTTTCTGTTTGTTTTCTTGCTAACTTAAAGTACATCTTTTCGTAATATGATGTAGTCAAATTTTAATTTATATTTTTGAAATGTAGGTAAGAGAGCGAACAGCTCGCTCAGTGCCAATGTCCGCTGGTGGAGCTGCAGGGCGAGCCTCAAGATCTTCTCTGAGCGCTGGAACGCCTGATTCGCTTAGCGACAATGAAGCTGCCAGTGGTCTCGGCCAGAGATATAGGAAACCTAGTGTACCAAGGTAAATTCATTTTTAAAAACTTAATTCAACAATATTTTTCTTATATCTGTTGCATTATAATATATGTATTGTATCTTTGTAGGTCAACCCTAACTCCCGGTGGTTCAAGACCAGGTTCCAGACCAGGATCTAGGGCGGGATCGAAGCCACCTTCAAGACATGGATCTAATTTGTCTCTAGATAGTACAGGTTGGTAATTTTAAACTTGTTCATTTTGCTTTCTACTGGATTTATATTAAATAAGTTATGAATGTTTCAGATGAAGTTCTTACGCCGTCGCGTATACCGATGCGCAAGGTCACAAACACCCGCACCTCTACGGCTCGCGCGGCGGCGAATGCCGCTAAATTAGGAGTCACTACTCCCAACGGTGGATCTCGACCGAGAACTCCCACTGGTCTATTAACGCCAGCCAGTGGAAGGTATGTTTAACTTCAAACTCATTTACGTAAATTTTTCAATATTATTATTTTTTTTGTTATTCTAATAGAACTATAAGAATATTTGATTCTAATCTCAGTCAATTTATAAGTCAAATGTGACTAGTACAAAATGTGTTGAATAAAAACACAAGACGATAGTTTATGAGGTATTACAATTGGTTTACACGGGTATGGGCAGGTATCCTAGTGGAGGGATTTACCGCACATCCAGTATACCGACACTGTCACCGGTGCCGGCGTTAGTAAGGTACCGAAAAGTGAATGTGGATTTGCTCGTGTCTTGTTTGCAACGAGGTTGGGTTACGATCACCATTTGTCACAATTTATATACATAATATTTTAGGTTTTTTCTTCAAAGAAGTCTCGTTTTGTATTACTTTATAATACCATCGAAAGTATAGTGACAAATTGCGATCGTAAAAATAGGGACAAATGCGTTTATTTTGTAAGCACGTCACTTTGCTTTTAGGGGTGAATTTGTAAGTTGTTATAGTGACGTCTAAGCGTATTGTGCACCCGTTTTGGAATTTCTATACTTTGTATTGTCCGAACTGCTATTTCATTTTATATACTGTTTCTTAAGGTGGTGGTATTATTCAAGTAACATATTATAAATGTTGGTAAATTCAACAAGAAGGCATGTTACATTAGTCTAACCAGAGCTCAATTCAGCTAAGTTTTAACGAGTGGCATTTTCTAACAAGTATGGTGATCAATATATTATTTAATTATGAATTATTATTAAATTATATTTTTCCTTTCCACATGCATCAATTACGAAAATGGATACGAACGAACAGTTCGACACATTCCCAGCCATCCTCAATGGCTTCTGAGCATCCTAAATCTTTATCCCATACTCATCCTGCATTCCAAACTCAGGGTTCGACGAAAATACCCGTGTACATTGGAAACCGGTCGCAACGAACGCCATCCGTTGAGCGACGATCCAAAATGTCCCGAAAATCCCACTCACGAGAAACGTCACAAGATCCTAGTCCTATTTCCAATGATCCTAAGTCGGACCAGAGGAGTCCCGAAGACGATTCCTCACTATTCAGCATATCGGGAATGACAAGTGACAATGAATATGAGAGTAATATAAGCGAGTCGAGCGGCGACGCTTCGAAACCAACCCAACGAGACATCAAAGGGTACAGCTTGTTGATCGTAGCTATGTTTTTGGCCCGATTATTTTGATTGATGCTCGTTGATTTTCATTTTTAGTCATCACGTCGTATCACTCACTTCATTCATATGATTGTCGACTCGTTTTCACAAATCTCTCATCTTCGATATTTTGCAATTTTTATCTATTATACATATGGATACGTATGGTATATTTCAATGGCAGGAGGACTAAAGATAAACAAATCTTAAACTTACAAAATCTGGTATAATAAACAGTTCTTAAAAAATAAATGTAACATCTAAAATACAAAATTATTTCACTTTAATATTACATCCAAAGTTCGCCGATATTAAAAAAGTTATTTATCTGTTTATCGTCCTTCCATTGAAATAGACTATACATTCTACTAATACTGTTTGATTTCACGGAGCTTTATCATTTATTAGCTTTTCATTCATATCATTATACCAAAAGTTATTAATTCTTAGTATGTCATGTGAAATAGTACAACTAAGGGACTAGTCTAGTCAGTATCACTTAACTAACTAGTGGTCACAAATAAATTTTTACTTTTGCGGATTGTCAAAAGTTGGTGACATACTTTAGATTAAACTTTTAAATATATATTAATTGCTTAAATATTATAATGTATTATTTGTATTTATATTTTGTTATTGTACATGCACTGTTTATAGTTTTTAATAAAGCACTTACGTGTGCACTACTTTCTTTAATAATTTTTCTGAATACAAAAATGATCTAACTAGAAATAGAAAACTTCTTAGCATTCATTATTATTAATTGGCTTCTATCTTTTGACTAATTCTTAAGACGTGTACATTTATTTCTAAATTTATACTAAAAGCTTAACAGTAACTGATGTTGATTTTTTAATAAGACTTGCTGTTAGTCTAAGAGGTTTTCGGTCTTGATTTAAACTTAAAAAACAAAAAGCACAGACGCATGTGCACTAACAATACTAAATCTTTCTATCTTCACCTGTGTCTAATCTGTCCGTCTTTGTGCTTTGCTAACATCGTCGTAGGAGTGGGTCGTTTGCCTCTACGGATGGACAAACGCCCAGCAGGAGTCGCATACCGGTGCCTAAGGAGACTAACCATAATTCTAGGTAATGCTGAACTTTGTAGTTTGTGTTCGGTTTAAGCGTTTCCTTTTTATTTCTTCTGTATACCGTCAGTTTAGGTGTCTGGATTTTTGTTTGCGTAGCTTCATGCATGATTGCTGTGGTGTAAAATAAGTGCTGATTGATTAAATGATGATAGGCAAAGAACGCCGTCGGGAAGCACGACGCCCGTGAGGCCTGGCCAACAAACGGCGGCGTCGCGGCTTGTACGGCGCCCCTCGGATGCGACCGACAGCGGCGCGCCCGCCACCCCGCTGTCCCGCCGAGCGACGCCCGCGTCCTCGAGGACCACGGATAAACGCGAACCCTTCCGACTATAGACGAACAAAATATTATATCGATATCATTCCCACCAAAACACCGCCATATTGAACGTCAACCAGTTTGACATGGCGGTCTTTTGTCAAGTGTTATTTATGCGTAAAGTTGCAAGCCGCTTTGACTTATCGTCGATGTAATCTAATGCCGTTTTGCAAAATTGTATTTTTTATTTTTAAGCTAGTGTTAAAATGTAACATGCGTAAAGATCTGACAAAGCGCCTTGTACCATTACGGTTTCGAACGCCGATGAAACAATTATATAACTAACAATAAATTAACCTATTCGCAAACTGGGCCAAGCTTGTTAAAAAAAATGCGAATTTGGCTTTTAATTAGTAACAACTATAGCGTAGTAAAACATAAAGTCTGCACTTGTTGCCTTGTATACTTATTTTCTATGATCCCTGCCACTTTATAAATTGAATTAATTGTGCTATCAGTATTTAAAAAAAAATCGATAATTTCCTTTTTTTTCATGTGAATATTTCTTTCTTATTTATTGTCAAAGTTGCCATAATTGTTAGTGTTATATACGTATTAGTCTCCTTTGGAGACGGGAAAGTGTGATTTTGTATTTTTTCCTTTAGGGACCATTTTGTTTACGGAATACCGATTCGTAGGCGATTACCGGTAAAGGCTTTCGCTAAGTTACTTGGGCTTATAGTAACGCCAAACTATTCGTCTCAACAGAACGTGTGTAAAGTTTTTACCGTTAATTATTTAAGGTGATAATAGATTTACGTGGTTCATTTGTAATGCACAATCATTTATCTTATTTCATTCGGTATTTATTCGAATTTCATATAGGAATATATACTAAATAATTATTAGGAATCGTCATGATTTACATAATGTATATGATTATTTATACACTGTTATTGCACAATACATTTATTGTGATTGTAAAGAGAAGTTCACATTGGACTGGTAAATATATGTTATTCCTTCCGACTTACGCCAGAGTCGCTGGATAACTTATTTTTACCAGACATTGTTCACGATAAGAAATTCCATAGCTGACTTTTTATTTTAGTAAATAATTAAAGTACACTTTGTCCACACAAAAGACATTTACTTAATGAAGCTATATTAAGAATACTTTTTATATATGAAAAAAAAAACGCTTTAAAATGTAACCTTCTCTAAAAAATGTTAACCAACACTCACATTAACTTGTTAATTTTATTATAAATCTGACTCTAAGAATAAGCCTTATTATTAGAAATATTGTAAAACTATTAATCTGGTCATTTTTATTTAAATCATTGTTGTATTTGTTAAATATAAAATCAAAGCAAATTTACTAAAAGCTTGCAATATTTTTTTGTATAAAGTATTGATTCTGAAGAGCTACAGTTTTTAAAATCTCAATTGATTTCAAAATAAAAAGTAACAAATATTCTTTTGTTTTATTATAAAACCCTCTATAGCAACCCTATTCGAAAGATGTACACCAGTGCTTCGGTTTAATATATGACTCATAATAATAACTAGTTACTGTACGTCACTATGTTAATCATTAAAATACTAAAGTTAAATATAATAATTGAAATATAAACCAATCGCACGAGCGAACAAACCTCTGAAAGTCTCGGAGTCCTCAGAGTACTGAAACTTTAAAAAAAAAAGGAATCGCTATTAAAAATTACTTATATTGTTATTTTGTAAGATAAGTAGAGCACATAAGTTTATTTGCTCTCGTTTCTTTAGCTTTCTTAAGATTTAGAATAAACAAGTAACAAGTTTTAACTTAAATAACAACGTCTTAGGATTGGTCTACACGTTGTAACTTTGAATGCCTTTTTAATCATAAATAAAGTAGGACTTAAATACAAATGTATCGATAATTTAAATAATATATTATTGGTGGAATTGAGTAAATACGGTATGGTGTAATCTGGCAAATGTCACATAATGCTATTAGAATATTATATCTATGATTCATCTAAATCGTTTGACTGTGTCGAACACGAATCGCTTTAGCCCAAATATTACAAATTCTAATTGTTTGTAAAAAAAATAAATTAATAAAAAAAGCATATTATTAAAAACATATAGATGATAAAATGCGTGGAACTAATTGTTGTTGAGTAACATACAGAATATATATATAATATACACATATAATTGTATTTAACTTTATATTTTAAATGTTGAAACAGTGTAACTACTTTCTTTTTTTCCTGTTCTTCTCGTTCAACAGTGTTTGTCAACTTGAATAAAGTTCAAAAATCAAAATCAATATATGATTTTGATTTTTGATGTTGGTGGGTGTATCCCATACTTGAGCTTACAACTTGTGAAATTGGGTTGGTAATTGTTTATCTGATAATAAAACTCCTTAGCAAATGTAAAGTTTAACGATTAAACGAAAATAACGTTACTTTGAAAAAATAACGTTAACTTGGTTTGTAATGTGGCAACATTTGCGTTTTAATGAATATTTGACAAATAAGGTATAAAACTTTTTTCAAGTAAAAAGAAAATATATCCAGTAATAGTTGCATTATTTTTGTCTATAATTTAAACGACAATTATCTCATTATCGCAAAATAACTAATTTTATATACCTATATTTTCATAAAAAAAATGTTGTAGGGAAAAATATTCACAATAATGGTAATAATAAATAGATCGGCAATGAGCAAATAAATGTCAGTGTCACTATTTTCATTATTGTCATGTCATTAGATCGCAATTTATAAATATCAACATTTCTTTGAAAATACAAGGTCTTCCTTATTATTTTGTTTGATACATTGCACTACATTTGCTTAGATTCTGTGTTAAGTGAAAATTGGAAATGGTTGGCTACAACATGAATGGGCCAGCGAGAGATCATGTCATGAAATTAATGCAAGAAAAAGATAGAATTGAAAGCGAAATTCGTGATGAAAACGCAGTCTTGGCGGCAAATAATGTTGGAATGGAAGATTCTCTAGTCGATACGGAGGGGTTTCCTCGCAATGATATTGATGTATACAAAGTAAGACATGCTAGACATAGAATAATTTGTAAGTATAACAAAATTTCAAGCAATTTATTAATTCTAAAGAACTTCGCATGTATGTATGTATATCGATGTATATTTATTGCTAGATAACTATGAAACCAAACACAAATTTGATATATCATACAAGCAAAAAAAAAAAGTAGAATTATTGCAATATTATTTACATTCGTACTTTAATATTGTTCCTACTGTGTTGATTTAATTTTTTGCACAATAATGAGTCAGTAGTCAATAATGTATCAGTAAGTACATTTTAACTGATAAATAAGTCACTTATGTCTGTATTGGATAACCATATATATTTGTATTAAGTACATCAACTCATCCATTGTAACCTGAAAGAAAACCGACAAGACTAATGTAAGATAAAAGTTAACATGACTAATATAACAAAAAAAATGTTTTAGGTTTGCAAAATGATCACAAAAATATCATGAAACAAATTGAGCGAGGTTTGTGTGAAGTCCATTCTCAGTTTGTTTCGAATGGTGAAGGCGCTTCAAATTCGAGGAACCATAATGGGCATACAAATCATGTTGAAGGCCCCAGCACGAATGGGAACCTGATGGAAGATACAAATAGTTTTGCCACAGTGGGCTTCGTCCAAGAGGGTTCACCGGCTGATTTGGGGGTAATAAATATAATTTAGTTTGTATTTTTTTTTATTAATTCACAAGAGCTTTATAGTAATAACTTAGTAAGGTTAAGCTGCGGAACAAAAACCTTTTTTCATAAGAAAGGATGTCTTTGTTCTTTTTATCTAATATGCACAATTATAAATATAAATGAATGTGCAAGCTTGTTCGGATTAATACCACTCATATATTTCAATGCTATGCCAGAATACATAGTATTCTTGTGTTCCCATTTTATAGGTGAGTGAGTCAGTGGTAATATAATCAATGGGTCCACAATTCTACCAATTTCAACGAGGAGTTGTGACCATCAGATTACTTATTGATCCACTTACTTATTGAACTTAAAAATCAGTCAGTGGTGTTAGGCAGATTTAAACATGGTTAAAATATTTGAGTTACAGGGAAATATACACATATACAGGGAAATCTTGATATATGAAGACAATATAATGACAAAACAGTAATTTTTTATAAGTTGATTGAATTTTGAGATGATTACCATTATCAATTTTTGTCAAATTCACAATTATGCTCAAATTTTGATTACTACAAATATAAGTGTGATTAAAATAATAAGTAATGCTTGTAAATTTTCAGGGTCTATGCGAGCATGACAAATTGCTCCAATTTGGTTCCATTAACTCAAGCAACTTCGTAGACATCACTCAGCTACACAACATTGTGACACACTCAGTTGGCCAGCCCATACAAGTTCGGGTGAAACGAGACAGACATGTGCTCAATTTTACTGTTGTTCCTCGGCCATGGGCACAACCAGGATTACTCGGCTGCCAAATAATGAGACAAAATGCATCATGAACTCTACTTGAATGATAAAGCTATAATGAATTAAAGATTAAATATGAAAAGGGAATGTTTAAATAAAATGTTGAATGTTTAACTTGACTTTTGATTTATGATCATTTGATATTTTGCTTATTAATTTTGAGAAGCTTATATAAAATTTGTACAATTACTTTTTCAATGGATGCTAATTATTTTAAGTTGAACCTGTATATAATTTTTTTTTACATATATTACATAAAATTATTAACAGTATTGATTTTAATATTTGTACATACTATTATATTTTATACAATGGTAATATGGTATTTCTATTAAAATTAAGACTACTGAATAATTAGGTTTAGGTAATTAAATTATGCATTGCTTATCCTTGTTTTAAGGGTTTTACAGCTAATTCTTATCCGTTGAGTATTTTTCATCTATATTTCTTATATCCTTGGCTTACAATTTCGTAAAGAGGTAAACAGTCAAAATAGTCCACAGGTTTAAAAATGAAATGTTTGCGGCTTCAACGCCGATATACCAAAATTAATGTATACGTGATTTCGGGGACAAATACTTGACTGTATAAGTTTCAGAGTATCATCTCATATGTTTATTTGAATTTATCTCGAATCGTTGGTTATTACATGGGTCAGATGAAAATCTGCCCGTGTTCCAAACACATTGAAATAAGCACCAATTTCCGATAGTACATAGATAGATAGAAGATAAGGCCTAATCCTATTTATTTCCTGTTAAAAAGACCTGCATAACGATATCCTCTTGTTGGCCAAGTAGGCATTGGGAATTTGGGATATTGAAGGCTATTACCGACATTCAAAACAAATTATCCTATTGTATGGCCTTAGGAGATTAATATTAAAAAAATCTTTTTAAAATATACTTGTTAGGTACTTATTGGTACAACGACCAAACAGAAGAACCATCTCCCCCAAACAAATTGCTGTCTGGGGCTTTGATCCTTCTAAGAAGTAGAAACTTTAATTTCCATTATATAAATGATAACTAATCGACTTTAAAAATGTAATAAGTCCCAAAGTGCAACAATAAAAAGAAAGGCCACATATCTTCTAACGTGTCGAATGACTAATTAATATAAACCCAGTGGCGTAGCTATCGTAGGGCCAGGTGGTGTTGTGCATCAGGGCCCCGCAATTCAGGGGGCCGTCTAAACTAAACCTTAAGCTTCGAAAGCTAGAAAAACCCTGCGTACAAGATTTCTTATTTAGTATGTATAATTTTAAAGGGTAATTATTAGTTAAAGAGGGGTTGATGGCCCGATTATTTTTCTATGCACCGAGGCCCTTCCTCACCTAACTAAGCCACTGTATAAACCAATAATATGATCATTGATATTCAACAAAAAAATACAAAGTACAACTACTTATTGTACTACTATAGTGAGTAGATTAAAATTTAATACTGTAAATTAAAGATTTAACGTCGTCCTTAGAGCCTAGCTGAATAGTGAATATGGTGTACGTATATGGAATCATTGTTTGATTTAAAAAGAAAATTTACTAAAACAGGTGTAAATGTTAGTATTTTTTGTATAAAACACTTTTAGTTTTACTGTCGCTTGTGAGTAGACATGCGAGCGAGAAAGAAAAAGGCCCGACATCATTTTCCATCCTATTCTTTATCTGCACGGGTGGTACATTCTTTGTATTTATTGATTTTGTCCGCAGACAGACGTATCTGACGAGTAACGCGCACTTCAAAGTAGGTAACTACTATATTATTATGGTGTAAACAAATTGACTGACGAACCATAAAATAGGACGCCCTCTGTCGACCAATGAAAACTGTTCCTATATCCAGGCCATACGACATGCGTCCTAGACTTCCAAATCTCGAAAATTCCTATCGATCCGTCGTAAACAGCTATTTATGACTTACGTATTCATAACAATATACCGAAACAGATTTCCCGCCATTGTGGCAATGGTCAGAATTTGTACGTTATCTGTTTTTCTATATATATTTAATTTAAACTTAAAAGATTTCAATGCAATTTTTTTTTTTTAATTAAAACAACGTCCATCAATATCGAGATTTATTTTTAAAATGTACACATGTTACATATCATAGAACATTACTTACATTTATTCAATGATTTCTTAAATTCATTACATCAAGATACTTAATAATAATTAATGTAAAAAAAATATTCCATTAATAAAAATAAATTATCACGAAATTAATCATAACCTACTAATTACATGTGACATTATATCGAAATTTAATTTCTCAAACATCAATAGTATTTGACTAATAACTATTATAGATAGATAATACGATACAATGGTCAGACTACTGACAAGACCTACACATAGAGAATGTAGAATAATTACCCTAAATGTAATTAATGCATAGTTTATTTGGAGAATCACAAGTACAGTTTGAAAAACCTTGTTTACTTGTTCAAAATCATCATCTATTTCCTTCAATGCAATATATTTATATACCATAGAAGTGTGTAGTTGTATCTATTCCTGACTAAAGTTTTAATCAGATTTAAGTACATATACCTAAATCTAACAAGCTTACATAGTATTGTAATGATTTTTATTCTAATAAAATAAAAATTATCACAAAATGAATCACAGCAAAATCATACATAAGACTAATTTATACTTAAAATAATGGCATGATTTTATCAACAAAAACCGCTAAGCAAGCTGATGTCCCACCAAATGTGTGGTCATCATTCTACCATCATCTCAGGGTGATCTAAGACCTGAGAGACCAAGTATACTTCATGAAGTTAGACTTAAGTTGTGACCCTCACTATACACCACTGCTTCATGATTTGGCAGCCAAATAATCCAGGTCTCTCCCATCGTTGTGGAACAATAGTAAGATTAATGATTTCCCTGTCTCGTTTAACAAGGACATTAAGAGGCTGATCAATGAAACGCCTGACAACGGCCTGCAGCTGCCTGATGTCTGTGAAGTTGCTGGTATTTATAGAGCCAAACTGCAGAAACTTATCATTTTGACGTAGACCCTAAAAATTAAAAATGTCACAGGATTAAAATTAATTTTAGTTTATTTTAATGTAACAATTGAATTATAAAGTCAATTTACAATTGAATTATAAAGTCAATTTTTACATTACCTGACAAAAGCATTATTACTTTACAAGTATATAATAATCGCAAGCACAAATCGCAATTGCAGCTCGCAGTGATTATTATCTTATTAGTAGCTTTTATATTTATTTGAAAATTAAAAATAGATTCATAAATTAAAATAACTATCAAGTTGTTAAGTTCTTATCGTTATGATGTTTTACATTAATAAATAACTAACTACATTACAGTGCTTCAGCTATGTTTGCTGATGCTGGAGTTAATGACTTTTATGCTATTATGCGCAAAAAGGTAGCGTCATTAGTACGGCGTGTTCGAGAAAGCTCGAATAAAATTTTGAATTTAATTAGTGAAAGAATGGACTCAGACTTGTACAGGAGATTCACTGAACTACATGTTCTGAGAAATTAATAATAATAAATAAATAAATAAATATTAATTATGTAATACTAACATAGAATAAGTTAAATTGTATACTAACAAATATGGACTATTATTGTCTGAAAATTAATGAATTATTATTATTATTATTATTACAATATATTACCCCCAAATCAGCAGGCGAGCCCTCTTGAACGTAGCCCACGGTAGCAAAACTAGCTTGATCCATTGAGTCCTCATCGCAGTTGGGTCCTTCATAATCATATGCATACAAGGCACAGCGCCTCGGACCAAACGTGCCATTGCTATTGGAGATAAGATACTTGGCATGGGCCTTACCAAGATGTTGTTCTATCCGCTCAATCGGATTCATGCGGTATTTTTTCAAGCCTGAAATGTATACATAAATACATCATTATTATTATTTTGACATAGTGTCTTTTTCAAATAATAAATTGTGAAGTCACAGTGTGGATTAAAAACAATTATATTACGCCAACAAAATATATATAGCGCCGCGTTGAAGTATTAAAATCTTAAATCATTATTATAATAATAAATCATAAGAATACAAGGCACAGCACGACTTTTATCAATTTGCTTTTGCGTAGAACTTACAATAATAAAGAGATTAATTGAATTCTAGAAATTGTGGGTTTCATATTCACACACTACAAATTCATGAATTTAAAAATTCGTTTAACAAATATAATGTGTCGCTAGTATTTAGTTCTTATATTTTAATACTCACAAATGATTTTTTGTCGGACTTTATACACCGCAATATCGCTCCGAGGAAAACCATCCATATCAATGAGAGGATCCTGCATTCCAACATTTCTATCCAAAACAGAGTTTTCATCGCGGATTTCACCGTCAATTCTATCTTTTTCCTGAATAAACTCCATTAACTGATCTCTCGACGGCCAATCCATAGCAACCATTTTTAATTTTTTATTAATAAATTCAAGTAAGGTAAGTAATTACAGTGGTTTTGCTTCTTCCTAGACGATGGTTGTACTGTACGTAATATGTATGCCTTCTCATTCAAATGCAACACTAATACTTCCGTAGGAAGTTTGTATACTCTTTGGTTCAACTTCCGTCGGAAACACTCTTTATGGTACTTATTGATTATATTTACTTCTTTAATTTTATTTAATAAATGTTACCCTCACCCGTAATATAAATATTGTGTCATATTTTATTTCTAAAGATAGATGATGCGTTAAGTTTGATGGGAATAAGAATGATAATCTAAGTTTTTTAAATACTTTTCTAAATGTTTGAGTTAGAAAAAATTAAGGCTTAATCATCATAAATATTTGATATGATATAATTGTATTAATATTTCTGTTTAAGTGTGGTGTAAAATAGAGTAAAGTGATGCGAGGTTAGTAAGGATAGTTAAGATATATTTAAATTAACATTTTTTTTTTATATAAATACGTCAATTAAGCAAACTTGTTCAAGTTGCGGTGATCGTTATAAGAAAGATATCTGAAGAAATAGTGTCAATATTTCTCATACCACAGAGAAGTTTACCCAGTACACCACCTCATACCAAGACCGTGTTAGGAATGTATCAAAAAATAGCGGTGACCATGTGGCCGGTGACCGTTATTTTATAATTTATTATTTTATAAATTATATTTGACGTATAATATTTAAAAGTAAATTAATATTGTCTTTTCAAATATATCTAACTTTATTCATAATAAAACCATAATTTAATGGTTTCTTATTTATTTATATCAATTTATTACGAATAAATAATATCAATGTCCAAGAATATTCTATGCCATCTTATATATCTACCATGTCAAGATATCTTCGTCCTTAAACTTAATGTCGAACCTGATACGGAGTCCGCATATTTGCGATGGTCACACTGGAGGTATACATTCATAAACTTTATCTCAGAAGAAGCTTGTAACGAAACTGATGAATTTAAACTCAAGCTATTAATAAATCATCTATCTCCTACCGTGTACTCCTTTATAGTTATACGCGATAATAAATCCTACGAGCATGCCTTATCGTTACTAGATTTAAAGCTTAAAAATGAAATTTTTGCTCGACATACTTTAGTTGCTCGAAAAAAAAGACAGGATGAAACTATTACAGAATACGTACACGCACTGAATTTGTTAGCACATGATTGCAATTTTAAAGGCGCAACTCTTGAACAATATAAGAGTGAATACAATCGTGACGCGTTTGTTGCTGGGATCACATCCCAAACGATACGACAGAGACTCTTAGAAAACACTACCTTAAGTTTAGATAAGGCCCTAAATCAAGCGATTGCTTTAGAAACTGCCGGACGAAATTCTCGGGGCTATGTCAAAAAAACTTCTTTTAATTTAAATGCTCTTTCTAAGCAGGAACAAGAAACGCCAACTCAACAAAACTTAGCTATAGCAAATTATCCAAGAAAGAAGCGTTGCTTCTTTTGTTGTAGAAGCATTCATCGACGATTTATGTGTCCTGCTCGTAATGCCACCTGCCAACTTTGCTCCAAAACAGGTCATTTCACCAATGTCGTGCCGTAGTAACAAAGAAACACTTAACTATGTTGTAAAAGAAGACGCATCGGTCGAAGTTGCTACGATTTTTGCCGCCTTTCCTTCTAGTTTAAAAAGAGCTACAGTATCAGTAACAATTAACGACTACAAAGCTGATGCATTTATTAATACTGGTAGTTCAATAAGTTTCGTAAGCGGTTCTTTAGCGCAAACAATACATCTGAAAAGAAATCCATGTAAGCAGGCCATAACTTTAGCCTCACTTAATCACATATCTTTTGTGGAAGGTTCCTGTGTAGCGACAATCAAAATAGGGCAACATAAAATATATACGTCAGCCCCTCTTGATTGTTAACAATCTTTGCTTAGACCCTATTATAGGGCATGACTTATTACAAAATCATTCAGTGCTTGAATTTCAGTTGGAGATTGACTATTCGCTTACCATAAACAGATTTATAGAACTAGATCCATTTCCTCTGCCTAGCATCGAGTCTATAATTGAAAAGGTTGCGAAATGTAATTATTTTAGCCAAATCGACTTAAAAAGTGCTTATGACCTGGTGCCAATTTTGTCATCTGAACGACAATATACAGCATTGGAAACATGTGGTAAAGTTTATCAATTTACAAGAATACCTTTTGGGGTAACAAACGGTGTCGCGGCGTCCCAGTGAACATTACAATACATTATCTATACAGAAAAATTAGCAGGAACGTTCGCATATTTAGATGATGTCATAGTTTGTGGTACTAGTAAAGATAACCACGATAGAAAACTAGTAAATGTATCTTTGGAACCGACTCTATAAATCTTTTAGGAAACTACTGGATCTTCCAATTCCTACGGATTTATCAACCTTAAAAGGGACTTTAGGTTTATTTGCTCACTATTCGAAGTGGATCCAAAATTTTTCTCAAAAGATCTGACCACTTATTGGGATTAAGCATTTTGGTAGTGGTCAAATAGCCTTTTGCACAATTTTTTGGTATTATATAATATTTCCACAGGTTTTTTATTGATAAGGCGACAGCAAATTTACTTCATAATTTTGTTACTTATATACAGTTAAAAATATGCTTATTTTAGAAATTAATGAAGTTTCAGGAAACGGTGTAACTATAGCTATATCAGTTTTCAATAAGTGTTACTCTTAACATATAAAAGGACAAATGGCAACATTACGTTACAATAAAATTTAAAAGTACAAAATCAATACGAGACTTCTATCAGGAACTCATTGATTAGATTGTCTTTGTCCATCGTTAAGAAGATTGATACGCAATAGCTCGTGCTGTTATATATATTTAATTTAAAAAAAGTTCAGTGAAAATTTAAAAATGGTTCGCCGCTATATTGAGGAGACTGAGAAAGTTAAAAAACCTAAAGTGACGCAGGAAATCGATTTCTATAAACCATTTTCCGAAATGACCAGTGATGAACTCAAGCAAAATTTCGAGGAAATAGTTCTCAGGCATGTCTGTTTCACGAAAATGCCGAAACAAAAATTGCCAAGTAAGTAATCTTTACCAATCGTTGCTTGAGTAAGACTAATGCAAAAGCTTATTTTATGGCATATTAAAATAAGCTTTACTTTTAGGCAGTCCAGTGTTAAGTCTATCTCGACTCCTGTTCATGGCTTGGTCGATCGAGGATTCGCAGTCTTGAATTTATATTCCATAGTGAATTTATATCAAATTATATGAGAAAGTTTGTAAACAAACTTGTTTTGTAAACAGAATCAACAAGTAACAAGTTGAACGAAACTCAAGAATTGGTATTCGTTTGTTATTTGTGGTAATATTAATCATAAAAGAGTACTTCTTAGAAAGAAACGCCTGAGTCCGCGGGTCCCATCATAGGAAACTAATTATAACAACATTGTAAATCTGTTGTCTTGAGTTTCTTGCCGTTTCTTTTCGCTAGAAGCTGCTTTCCGAAACGGTGGTAGTATTTAATTACTGACGATTCAAAAACGCTTCATTGTGAAGTTTACTTGAATAAAATTAATTTGATTTGATTTGATTTCATCATCGACGAACTTTCTAGAAGGGTTGACTGATTTAATTATTGATTTTTTCTTGGTGGATTTGTAATCTTAAAAAGAGCTGTTGCGTGTTAGGTATTTTTTTAAATTACAAATCAAGTAATTCACAATAATGGACAGAAAACTCAATGTACCCTCTTATTGAATATAAATGATATCAATACAATTCAACTTTTTCATAATCATCTAATTATTTAATATTTTTTTTACTTAATCTGGTACGTGTCATTTCTTTTTACATTAAGTGACTAGAACATCGAAATTACCGGATATCATATGCCATTAAAATTATAATGCTTTACATGACGACAATAAATGTATTATACCTACTTATTGCTTGTTCTCTATTGCGAAAATCAATACGCTCCGCTATGACGGCTAGATATACTTATAGATACTTATACTGTTGTACACATGACATTAAATTAGCAGTGTCCTTCAGTCAAGTACGTCATGAAGTTGCCGCCCGGAATTTACATGACGCCTCTTCAGATATGTGATGTCGCCTGTTTCGATGTGAATATTAATAAAATTTATTTACATGGACGGTGTGCAGGTTTTTTCTCAGAAAACATTTACCGACCTTAGGCATTCGAGAGCCCTACTAGACACTTTGTTTTTTTGGGGTATGTACATTTCTATCTCCATTAGAATGCTCATAGCTCAGTTCCCTAAAGGACACCATTTCTTAAGAAGTAATAAACAATCTACCAATATAAATTACGTACGAAATAGGTCATACTTCATGCTAAATACTCTCATTTCAGATCCAGTACGTCGCCACCATAAGGTACCATTGAACGATATACTCAATCTTGAGTTCACTGACCCAAATTTTCAATCGCTCCTGTTCGGCGAAAATGCCATTAATGGTGATGAAACATATGAGGAGCTCGAGACTTACGCTCATAACGATAACCCCCCCAAAGTGGATGACTTTTCCAACGATGTTTTTGCAACCATCCACAATGTTGCAGAAGGATCACCTGCTCACGACGGGGTAAAATTATATTGTTTTATTAGAAATAAAAAATATTTCATTTATACTCTTGGTTATTTTAATTTTTTGGGTGTTTAACTGCGACTGTGTGTGTGATTGTGACTGTGTGACTTTGTTGTTAATGATATTTATATTCCTATTTGTTTTTATTGTGAAGTTTACTCATATACGTACATATATAAACTTATAGACTATATGTATATATATGTGTGTATATATAATATTATTATAAACCGGGTATTTCGGGGTTCGTTTTTGTTCATATATTGAATATAAATATATAATCAATATATTCATTTTCATAATTTAAAAAGATTATTAAGACTAAATTACTAAATAAATCGTATTATTCTTTAATTGTGCACTTTTTGGAAAAAAAACCTCTTGAGTTAGGCTCAGGTTCCATGATAGGACACTAATTACTGTAAATTTGTTTATATGAAAGGAGCAACTATGCGAGTATCTTGCCGTTTGTTCTCGCTAGAAGCGGCTTTCCGAAACGGTGGTAGTATTTAATTGTTGACGATTCAAAACGCTTCTTTCTTAAATTTACTTGAATAAAATTGATTTGATTTGATTAAATATTAGATCACGGCCATAGATAATAATATAACTAATAAATGATCTATGGGGAAAACTTAATGTCTTTGATAGTATATATGTCACTGTAAGAATAAAAAAATCTTTAGATTACAATCTTTCTCGTCAGATTGTAATCTATGTAATTATTGTGAACCATTAAATATGTTTGCAATTTAACGCATTATTTTTCTCTATATTAAAAATATACATACATATATTTCTTTTAATCCAATTGACTTTTTACTTACATTAAAACTACTTATAACATATAATATTACTAAATGCACTCGTAAGTTTAATATTTCAAAATATATTTAATTTCTAGATCCGTCTTCCTCTTTAAAATTATAGTTTAAGTGATTATTGGTAACATTTTTATTTACAGAGTTACGGATACGTCTTTAGTTATTTTCATATTGTCCCACGGCTGGGCTAAGGGCATTCCGAGGGCTTAAAGACTTCAGTACGGATTGGCAGATTCTCACCTGATGCCTCACGATGTTTTCCTCCGCTGCTGAGTACGAGTTAAATTATAAACACATAAGTATCGAGTACATGAAATTTCAGTGAGGACCAGGGTTAGACCCGCAATCATTGGTCAACTAGGCTTGACACTGCCTTATTCTGTATAAAAATTGATTAATTTCAGATATATTAATAATATTTACACATTACAGGGTTTACGTGAGAATGACAAGTTGATACAGTTCGACTACATCAACGTCGGCAACTACAGCGACATCTTTCAGTTGCGTAAGATTGTTAAGGAGTCCATTTACAAGGATATTAAAATCCAAGTGCGACGTGGTGACGAAAAAGTTTGGTTGGTAGTGGCTCCTCGTTACTGGGAGAAGCCGGGGTTGATTGGCTGCCAGATCATGAGTCACTGGGGCCAAGCTAAATCCCCACGCTGGGCCTTGCCAAAATAAGTTCTTTCGCGGTTAGCGCGAACAGTGTAGCCAACTTAAGGGGTTTAACCCCTGAATGTAGGTGAAATTCAAGAGTTGGCAACACTATCTTTATCCGTTCGTATTCGATGTCTATGTTATGATGTCCACTTGCTTAGGACGTCTGCTCGCTTATCGTTTTTTGTTAAAAACAATATATATTGAACTGTTTTTATACATTTATTTGCATGTATTGAACGAACAGTATTATTTTCATATTACAAAGAAATTTTTGGATATTTACCACTGTGGTGATATTATGGTGCCATATACAAATTCTTTGGATTGTATAACTTTAGGATACTACGTCATGGGCGAAGTTAGGAGTGGAGATACGGTCAAAATCACAATACAAATATACTTTATTCAAGTAGGCTTTTACAAGCACTTTTGAATCGTCATTTAACAACCATAACAAAGATTAAAATCTTTGTTAACAACTATATTAAGTGAAGCTACCATCACGCTTCCCTATTAGGGAGCAGTAAAGCTCTTAAAATTGTATTAAATACAGACTAATATCAAATATCTTGAATATAGAAAGAGTCTAGTTTTCAGTGTAGCAGTAACAATCTTCTATATCAAGATATCTTGTAATTTATATTTATAAATTCAAACGGTAGTTTAGAAATGAAATTTCAAATTACTAACATTGTGATAAAATTTATTATATATTTTAGAAATTAATTTAATTATATTTAAATACATTTATATTGATTTAAACATTTATCATATATTATGCGCACATGTAATCGCTTTAAAAATAAATCTTATGATTGATAACCATTGTTTTCATCCGTTTCTTTCTCTCTGCCTCAACTTTATCTACCTTTTTAATGAATTCAGCGTCCTTATAAAGTTTATCTTTGAACGTTTCTATTTTAGGAAAAGGCATTTCATCACTTAAATTTGTGAGTGTGTCTTCCTCCGGGTAGGTTTGTTTCATGGAGAAGTCGAAATACAGCTTGTCATCGACGAGGCGATAGTCTGGCTTCGTTAATGTACCTCTGATGCAGTCGTGGTAATGGCAGACCATCTCTTGAGCATATGCCTCGCAGGACCCTGAAAATATTACCTTTGTCATACTTATAAATACAGTAAAAAAAAAAATCAACGATTAAAAAAGGAAATTGACTGAACGAGACTGATGAAATTCTAGGAGTAAACATAAACAAATCTTATATTTTTATATTCAAGCAATGGCTGAAAGCTTTTCTATATGCACAACAAATATAATATATTTTTATTAATAATACGAAAAATTCTCCTTAACTACTTATATCCATTTTAGTTATACTTTCAAAGTTCCGATAACTACTTCAAAATGCCATTTTGTCAGCACAAAATACCATAGATTAATTAAGATCTCTGCCAATTATATCGTGTGATTTATTATGATTTTTTAATTTTTTTTAATACTATCATTTAATAAGACTTTTTTTTAACAAATATAACAACATCAGCGACCATTTTCGATGCATAGTTTTTTAATTTTTTGCAAAAAAATGGAACCCTATGTCATCATCTATTTTATCCAATTTAAACCATAGAGATATAGACACAAGCGGATTTAAAAAAGTTGAGTAACAGAAGGATTATAAATATCTCTCAAACTTTACGATTTTTTTGGTGATTGTACTTTTCCATGGCTGTCATGATTTAAACAAATAATAACTATATATAACAATCATAAATAACATTACTAAAATCTTATAACTGAATTTTCCTACTTTCTCATGGACGAAAAATCAAATCGTAAACCCCATCCTGTGTGTCATTCTTTAAAAATAAGTTATGAATAAGTATTTACTACAGATTATAAATAAGTTACCTGGTCGTTTCACCCGTACTGTAAGCAAAGCACGTTCCGGCGCCATGTTCTTGAAGAAGACGAGATAGCAGGCCAGCATCGTGCCAGTACGAGCATGGCCGTTTTGACAGTGAACACCAATTTTCTTGTAAAAAATAACATAATTTAACAGTGTTTTTTTTAAGTTTTCTGTATTTAGTGATGTTTAGTGATTTATAGGTACCTAATTTCTAATTATTTTTATAGGTTCTCCAAAAGGTAGTCTAGAAGTCTGCACATGCACATGCAGATTTCCTCACGATGTCATCTTTCAACGCAGAGCTCGAGTTGAATTGCAAACACAAAGTAATACTGTGAAAATTTACTTAACGCTTGCCCTGGTTTCCTGGTTCATTTTGGTTAAATTTTCGTGCATAGATAACTAGCAACCCGCCCCGGCTCCGCATAGGTGCAATGCTAGTATTTAATATATACGACAGATTATTTATTGTTTCTTTTCGTTGCCCATGTACATACAAAAGCCTTACTCTCGAATCGCTCTATCTATTAAAAAAATAACCGCATCAAAATCCGTTCCGTAATTCGAAAGATCTAAGCTTACATAGGGACAGATAGCGGTAACCGACTTTGTTTTATACGATGTAATGATAATGATTCAAAAAAAAAGGTTAGCAGCGGTTTGAGTCGTTAAAATGTTCAACCAACCTCTCCTGTAATTTCGGCCTTTTTACAAACTTCAATAAATTTTATTATCTGTTTCATGGTCGGCGCGCCAAACTCTTTGATCGGAATTTTCGTACATTTCAATCTTCTTTTACAGAACATTAAAGGTGGGATACGTTCGGGTGACAGGGTAATTATTTGTGTAATTCCGACGTCTGCTAAATAATTTAAGTTGGCAACATTATGCGGACATGCCATAGCCGCGATCTTGTTTTCGATGAACCATGAAAAGTTGAAAGGCGGGTACGAATCTTCTTCCGTCTCCATCGGTTCATTGACCTCATCTTTCGTGATTTCTTCATGATCAGCTCTTTCAGCGTATTTGTAAAAGAGTTTTGCTAACTTTACATTAGTTCTGTTCCTTACAGTACTCATTATTTAGTATGTACTTAACGTAGCGGTTTTATCTGCAATCAAAATAAAATAATCTATATTTAGTAAATTTGTATTGATAATTGTATATTGTTTTGATTTTATTTAATAGTAGGTATTCCGATTACATCATTTAGGTTCTCTACCTACTAAATAAGGTTTTGAATTTCAGGTTTTTTATACTACACGTGGGATGTATGTTTCTCAGATTATTTTAAAATATTTTTAAGGTATATATTGTGAAAGATTAACAAATGATTTATGATGTGATGTTCTCCTGACTTGCAGCTACAGCAATAATTTTCAATGGAGATTGTCGAACTACAGAGGTGTAATGATACCACAAATAAAGTGCGCGAACTGACAAGGATGTGTGCTCTATTCCTTATTCTATTTACTTGATATGACGATAATCTAACACTACCGGTGAGAGAACTACCACTTTCCGTGTTCTCCGAGGCACGGGAGTTATAATAAGCATGTTTAATAAGATACCGGGAAATATAATCAATTTACCATTTAGAAAATTAAAAAAATATATTAAGACAAAATAAATAAATAAATCTTATTCATTAAAAGAGTACTTTTTAGAAAAAAAGTTGGAGTTCCATCACAAGAAACAAATTACTGTACATAAGAGCGTTGTAAATCTTTTTATTTAAAAAGAACAACTATGCGAGTATCTTGCCGTTTCTTCTTGCTAGAGGCTGCCTTTTAATTATCGCCGATTAAAAAACACTTCATTGTGTAGTTTACTTTAATAAAATTGATTTGATTTGATGATACTTGCATTTCCATTTGCGGGCATTGATGACTACCAAACGAATCAACTGTGAAATATCTTGAAAAATAAACCCAGTAATATTTTAGTACCCGAAACTAAGGAATAGAGAGATGAAGATCCAGTCAATTGATCAATAATTGAGACTCGCAGGATTTTTGAGAAGATTGTTAATTATTTTCATTGTTATACTTCCAAGATTCTACCGAAGTTAAATACCAGGCTACGTTTATTTATACAAAGCAATTAAACTTACGTCAACGTTATTCCCACAATGCTTTACGTTTCGTTTCCTTGGTCACGTTTTTAATTCACATTAAAAAAAAAACTCATCTCATCACTCATCTGATCTCAATTCACTTTACCTTTCAACACTTTCCTATTATGATTTACGATGTAAACAGTGCCAACAAGTGAAGGTTTGGAGCTTAGCTATTTTTATATTCAGTCCTACGTCGTGGACGCTTTAACAGACATTGGGGCCGCTGCTTGGAATTACGCCAGCTGATACATTGGCACCTCGATTGGCATCGTGTACATTTGTGACATTTAGTTCAAGACGTTCACTGCCAATATATTATTAGGAATTAGGCCATTTTGAGAAATTACTTTTTTTTTATTTCTTTATCTAAGATTAAGGAAGTTCTTTTTAAAATATTTATGTCTTTATATTTTTATTACATATAATACAATGTTTATAAGAAAAGTCGGATTTCTCGGGCAATAATTCAAGGACGATTAATAAGAAAGCCCGTAGAAGAATGTCGTATCTGCTAATATACGAAGCAAAAACTATCACTTAGAACAAAAGTGTTAAAATTATATCAATAATTGTCAATATTTAGAGCTTTATTTATTAAATCCATTTTTTCAGGTACAAAACATAAATATTTAATAAATAACAATTTAAAATTTTACATAACCTTTATCTTACTAATATTTGAATAGATACAATATTTTATACGATAAAAAATATCATAAAACTCAGAATTGTTATTAAAATGAGAACTTTTCAAAAAAAGCAAATTAAAGTCGTTTCAAAAAAAAAAAGATTAAAAGAAACATTTCAATTCATTAAATAATAAATACAGATTAAAAAAATAAACGAATCAAGGTATTGAACTAGTGCGCGAAAAATCTAGCAGACTATATATACATGAGTTACAAATGGTGACATATTAAAAAAAATATAAAGCGGTATAACAATACAAATAATTGTAAATAAAAAAAAAACTAGTGACATCATTCATTCTTTCAAAAAGAACTTAAGTAATGATTTAACGTGACATTGAAAAATTTTATACAGCCATTACATTTTCTAAAGACTGATAATAACTACTAATTCTTGAGAGACGTCAGTACTTCTTAAATTAGGTCGATGAAAGTACTACACTGATATAGATAGCCTTGTGTAAAAATAATGAGCAAAATATAATTTTGTTTTTTTTTTTTTAGGTTATTTGTGCCAGTGATGTCAATATTTGCATTTGTTTTTTCTTAAGAAGCGATTCGATTTATAAACTTTTTGTGTAACGGTAGTCTAAAACTAGCCTAGAGTTGATCGTTATTTATATAAGAGATTCTTATAATTATAATCATGAGGATTTTATACAATATAATCTATATATTATAAAAGCGCATTTTTAGTTGTGTCTCGTGCAATTTCTATGAACTCGTCCATGACGTCACCACTCACGCCAAATCTGAGGGGGTTATTCTCCGTTAGATTTTCGAAATATTTACCAACCGCTTCTTCTTGCTCGTCGAAATCTAATGAACCTGGAGAAAAAAAACTTAATTATTAACAAAATCAAATCAAATAATTTTATACATTTATAAAGTTTAACTATCTATAACATTCTTAGAATCACTTAAATAAATATAGATTCCAAAATGTAGTTAGTGAATTTAAAGTCAATTAGGTTTGACATTTACCTGGCCGTATCATTCTTATTACGTTCATGGCTTGATCCGGTAAGAACCGGTGGAAATGTACAAGATAACACGCCAGCATCACCGCGCATCTACCTCGGCCCTGACGACAGTGAACACCTACTACCTGTAAAATAAAAACTCTTAATAACAAATTGTACATATATTGAGTCGAGATGGCCCAGTGGTTAGAACGCGTGCATCTTAACCGATGATTGCGGGTTCAAACCCAAGCAAGCACCGCTGATTCATGTGCTTAATTTGTCTTTATAATTAATTCATCTCGTGCTCAGCGGTGAAGGAAAACATCGTGAGGTCACATGTAGGTTGCATGTGACAAGTTTCATAGAAATTCTGCCACATGTGTATTTCTCCAACCCGCATTGGAACAGCGTGGTGGAATATGTTAAAAACCTTCTCTTCAAAGGGAGAGGAGGCCTTTAGCCCAGCAGTGGGATTTTACAGGCTGTTGTTGTCATATATTACTAGCGACAGGCGGCTTCGCACAGGTGCAATACTGATACTAAATGTACTACAGATATGTTTATTTACGAAATTAGATTAGAAACTTCTAAAATTATCAGTGCTTTTATATCGTCCATGTATTATATACAAAAACCTTCCTCTCGAATCACTATCTATAAACGCATCAAAATCCGTTGCGTAATTTAAAAGATCTAAGCTTTTATACTATATAATGGTATATCATGCACTACAAATACAGAAACAGTAAGTTTCAGTAGAAAAAAGTTGATGTCCTGCCAGTTTTCTAGGACCACGAAATATTGTTCTAATGTATAATTTATCTTTCAACTTCTTTCGTTTCTTTTTAATAGTTAGACTAATAAAAAAAATAAAGACAATATAGTCAGGGGCCATCTGAAAATCAGTGCTGTGCATTAGCACAGCTTATACTGAGATGAACCCCTTGCTACCTACACTGTGTTCTTTTTTTTCTGTATAATCTATGTAATGTATGTGTGTAGCAAAATAAATGGTTTAAAGATCTAACCATACATAGGGACTGACAGCGAAAAGCGAGTTTGTTTTTTACTATGCAGTCATAATCATAATCACAACGTTCGTGCCGCACACGGTTTCGAACGCGTGTTTTGGACAGATTGTTAGGTTAGGTTGTTGGTACACGGGAAAACGTGGTCGTTTCATGATTGTCACTTGACTATAAGGCGTGAGAAAATAAATACATATCGCATTCATTATTAGTAAATTAATTAAACATAAAATTGACACATAATTTTCTATGTTTATATATAGATGAGGATGCAATTGAAATTAGATAATGTTAAGATGCTAAATTCAAATTTCGTACTGTGTTTATAATTGTATATTACGTAGTGACTTCAGTCATGGCGAAAAGTAAACAAATATCATGGCTTACGACCAGTTTCTGAAAGATTAATTGGACGTTTTCCGTGCCAGCGGTGTTTCACGTTAACACTTTATAATATAATTTTGATTTAGCAATTCTTATCTCAATTTTTACTTGTTTAATTTTTAACCTATAAATTGATGCCTGACAAGTTTATGTATATATAGAAAAGTGTCAATTAAATTTGCGAATCTGTCTTTTAAAATAATTGATCTTAAGTTTCGGAAGCCAGATTGGGTTCAATTATAGACATCGGTAAATATAAATACTGAAAGAGATTTAGTAATTTAATTACAATTCAATATTCAATAATTTTAAAAATATTGTTAACTTACTCGTCTTGACATATGTGTGGCCTACACATATGCTTTAATACTTTAAAATTACTTCTAATAGATTACTTTAAACTTGTCAGTATTTTATTTTATAAAAATAAAAAAACAAAATGTAATTTCATCGAGTTTTTTTTTTTAAATTTATAATGGCTTATGTTTACAGGTACTCACCTCGCCATTCTTGTCGGACCTTTTACAAACATCAATGAACTTCGCAATTTGTTCCACTGTCGGCGGTTCGAATTCCTCTATGGGTATTTCAGTCCACCTCAACCTCGCGATGTCGTCCACTGGAGGTTTCTTACCTGCTGTCAGTGTTACCAGATGCGTTATACCTTGATTGACCAAAAATTTTAAATTTTCCACGTGCCTAGGAAAAGCCATGGCTGCTAATTTTTTTGGAATAACCCACGAAAACTTTAACGGCGGGTACGCATCGACTTCGATTTCCGGAAACGGATTTTCAGGTATGATAACAGTCAAGTCGTTACGAATCTCCTTTCTTGCTCCGGCCAAGTGTTTATCGTCTTGTTCGGTGATATCCTCCATGCGTGTGTACACGTGGTATGTTTCGTCCTCCATTTCGTCTTTTTTCGCTGTCAAAAAAAGGCGCGAAAATTTATTGTCACTGCGAAAGTAGTATTTATAACCAAAAAGTTTTTATTTATTTATTACGAACATAGACACTTTTCGCATCGACAATTACTTTCACTCTTGACCATCTGGCGCGGTTTTAGTGTGTTGACTGACGCTCGATAAGTAAAACTTGGCACTGAGCTCTGTTTCTGGAGGATGTTGCATTTATTTCTGGAGACCTTGGCCATGATATCTATGTTGAAAACTAAACAATCTATTTCACTATTTTAGCCTTTATTACCTTGGAATACGATGTTTCTTTATTTATTAATAGGCAAATAAAATGTATGTTTTTGTAGAACTGACAGGAATACAAATGATTTAAGTTTTACTTTCACGCGTAAATCGTATTTTTCGTTATTATTAGTATAAAAATCTGAATGACAAAAACATCAATAATTAATCATGGTTGTTAACTTTTAATAATTATTCGTGAACATAAGCAGACATATAATGTAATTTATTAATATCTATAATTAATAGTTTCACGTGTAGTGCAACAACGCCTCTGTCTCATTCAAAGTTTGATTAGATAATCTCAATTACTCTTAGCATTTTTATGGTATAGGTTGGCGGACCAGCATACGGGCCACCTGATGGTAAGTGGTCACCATCACCCATAGACAATGACGCTGTAAGAAATATGCATTAAGTATTCCTTACATCGTCAATCGTCACCAACCTTGGGAACTAAGATGTTATGTCCCTTGAGCCTGTAGTTACACTGGTTATTAATATTAATAATAAGTATTAAATTGTCTATGGCTAAATCATATTGTAACATCATAATATAACAGTACGCCTGAAGGCTTCACTCACCTCCTGCCCTTATCCCAATTTTATTTGGTGTCTGTGCAGCATATCTTCTCCTTAAGCCTGACGACTGGGGTAATAATCACTATTTAGATTAAATAGTAACAATAGTTTCTCAATTTAAGAACTGAATAGTGATCATTTTACAATTACCTGTTTAAATTATGTAACGAATTGGATTTAATCTTCTCAAAAGGATGATCTTCGTCTATAGAGGACATTCGAAGACTTTAACGACTTTTCTTATAATAAAGATATTTAAGTAGAAAGTCCTTCAAATATCACTCAACGTTTACTCAAGCAAACTTATTTGCGCAGTTATCCGCATGTATTGCACAAACACAAGAACAGTGCTTTTGTATTTTTTTTTATAGAATAGGTGGGACGAGTATATGGGTCACCTGTTGGTAAGTGGTCACTATCACCCATAGACAATGACGCTGTAAGAAATATTAACTATTCCTTACATCGTCAATGTGCCACCAACTTTGGGAACTAAGATGCTATGTCCCTTGTGCCTGTAGTAACACTGGCTCACTCAGCCTTCAAACCGGAACAACAATACTGCGTACTGTTGTTTAGCGGTAGAATATCTGATGAGTGGGTGGTACCTATCCAGGCGGGCTTTCGTAAATTTGACATATTTAGAAATTTTTACTATATAACTTGTAAAAATATGTATATATATAATGAAAAAAGTATGAAGGTATTTACTATATTTTTAATGTAGTATATATCATTTCGATATCGACATCGCCGTATACTGCTGTACCACTTCAAAATTTGATTTAGTTGCATTTCGTCCAATGAATTATTATATGTCTAATTAATATGTCAATAATGAACGTGCGCATGATTCTAAAATTAAACTCAATACACACGCCATATTATATTTATGCGAATGTCGCATTTATTCAATGGACCTTGCCAAGTTACCAACACTACTTATTAATGCGATGACTTATATTTATTTTATAATATTATATTAATATATTATATTATAATCATGGATGCGAGTAGCCGAAGATCGATCACAGTGGCGTGCTACTGGAGAGGCCTATGTCCAGCACTAGACGAAAAAAGACTGTTGATGATGATGATTTACTTGGTGGTAGGGCTTTGTGCAAGCCCGTCTGGGTAGGTACCACCCACTCATCAGTTATTCTACCGCCAAATAACAGTACTCAGTATTGTTGTGTTCCGGTCTGAAGGGTGAGTGAGCCAGTGTGACTACAGGCACAAGGGACATAACATCTTAGTTCCCAAGGTTAGTGGCACATTGACGATGTAAGGAATAGTTAATATTTCTTACAGCGTCATTGTCTATGGGTGATGGTGACCACCTATCCATCAGGTGGCCCATATGCTCGTCCGCCAACCTATACCATAAAAAAAAGATGATGATGATGATGATGACTATAATTATTTTCTGTAGCTGTTGCCTTTTTCTGTTATATTTAGAAAAGATTAATATCCGGTTACTATTTATTTGATTCCTTTTGTTTTCGAATAGTAGTAACTGTCTAATTGGTGTTATGTAAAACCTCTGCTATGAAAACGTTTCCTAAGTATCAAAGTAGTATGTACATATTATGTGACATATAAAAACGGCTTACGGATAATTAATATTCGTTTAATAACGATTCGTTAAATACAGGAACCGTTAATGTATACAACCGTTCAAGAAGTACAAGATTTATATGTGAGTGGAATTTATTTGACTATTAAGAATATAAAACTCATGTCAAAACAGCTTTTATAAATAAGGAATATTGCTCAATACAATAATATATTCATGACAAAACTGGTGTGGACTGTATTTGTTGATTTCTAAGCAGGCTTTATTTAAACTTAATTCTACTTCATTGGGGAGTCGAGATAGCCCAGTGGTTAGAACGCGTGCATCTTAACCGATGATTGCGGATTCAAGCCCAGGTAAGCACCGCTGATTCATGTGCTTAATTTGTCTTTATAATTCATCTCGTGCTCAGCGGTGAAGGAAAACATCGTGAGGAAACCTGCATGTGAGAAATTTTATAGAAATTCTGCCATATGTGTATTCCACCAACCCGCATTGGAACAGCGTGGTGGAATATGTTCCAAAAACCTTCTCCTCAAAGGGAGAGGAGGCCTTTAGCCCGGCAGTGGGAATTTACAGGCTGTTGTTGTTGTTGTTGCTACTTCATTGGTATGAAAAGAGTAACTACTGAGTTTCTAGTCTTTTCTTATCGATAAAATCTAGTTTCCGAATCGGTAATAGATTTACATTTAATTCAATACAATAATATGACGATTCAAAGTACCTACTTTTATTTATTTAATTGCTCTTATAATGATACATCTGTATTGAGTATTTTATACATAGAGGCCTCGTGTTACAGAGCATTAAAATACAGAGCTATTTAAAACAGGTGTATATTTAGTGTATATATTATAGATTATAATTACAGTGTCAACTGTTTATAACGTTATCCTTTATAACGCTAAACACTCTATAAAGTAGAAGTGAGCACGACTTTGTTGGTTTACGTTAAAACCCACATATTGATACAATCTTTACAGCGATACAGCCATTCTCTATTACGAAGAAATGTGTTCATAATTTTAGACAGTAACTATTTATTATCCTGCTCACCCAATGATGTCTAATCTTCGAAGCATAGAGTTAAAAAAATAAGTTAAATTAGCATTTTTCGCTGCTAATACAATTAGTATTCTTTTATTAAGATGAAGAAGACTATCAAGTGGACGGAAACCGAATCACCACCAATTTTCGCTGCGTTGATAGAATTTTTTCTTTTAGTTTAATCAAGACAATTCTACCACATATCAAAAAAAGTCACACAAAGTTATCCGACTATAAGTGTAAACAATAATTTATATGCATGTTTTATCTATTTCGATTTCGATTCGATCGATTTGGTTGTTTTTTTTTATGTTCAGTCCATATAACGATAACTCTCTATAACGACAAAAAATGCTCAGTCCCTTGAGTTTCGTTATAACGAGTTTACACTGTATTTCAAAAAAACTTCTTAAGATAATCTGAATCAGATCAGAAAACACTGAATATTACTTTTCTCCAAACGGTAAATATCTTGTAATATATAAAAAATATTTCTTCCTAAGAGCAATGACCTCTATTGATGATTTGTTTTGAGAATAAGTCACAACTAGTATTTGTGAATTGTGTTGATGAAAGATATGGAAGCGTTGCCAATTTGATGAAAAGAGAAAATTCAAAAATATTGCAGTGTTTTGCGTCTTATCAAATGAGAATCAATGATTACAGAATTCCTGTTTTTTATTTTGGCTTATCTGCGAGTCACCTGGGTGCTTAATCGAGGGTGTAAAAGAAACCCCGATATCGCACCTTGGAGTTGTCTTGCCGCTGATGATTAATAATTTGTCCACAACAGGGTGCATTAGATCGGCATAGAGGCATTGGATCGGTCATACTTTGCGAAGGGCATCAGACCAGGCTTTGGATTGGAACCCGCAAGGCAAGAGAAAGCGTGGCCGACCGAGACAAACCTGGCGACGCTCGGTTCTGGACGAACTCAAGCCGCTTCGCAAAACGTGGCAAGAGACGAAGCATGAAGCCCAAATCAGGACTGGCTGGAGACTCTTTGTGGACCCTCTGGTGGTGCATTAGAAGGCTTTTTAAAAATTTCTGTCGAAAGTTATTTGGCCAAATATAATATCAGCATGGAATAATCTCCTTACCTGATTCCTAAAAAGACCCCTCAGTCTATCAGTTGATATATTTTTTATAAGTGTATCTTGGAACTAAAAATATACAAAACAATTAGAACTTACCACCACAGATGCGTCCTGCGCCCTCGAGGAAAAAATGTAAATAGTTTAATTACTTCCGTATTGTGTAACACATTTCCTCACGGGTCAATAAACTCATTACTGACGCTAGCAAAACTCTAATGATTTTTATATTGATAAATTGGGGTCAAATGTCAAAAATAACAAAAACATAAGGTAAGAATAATAATATTTAATTACATACAGCACAAGTATACTAAGCTAGTGTAAATAACGGTATCTCCTAACGAATATATTTTATATAATATTTTTGGACCGTATAGATTTGAGCCCATAATAAACCACGACTCCTATTTTGAATTGTAAATCAAATATTAACGGACATTACAATTTTTTTATCGGATTTAGTGTTGCCATATTAAAATTAAATTCAATAATAACGGAACTGAATAATTTGAACCCCGAATACGTCGGTCGTTCCAATTTCAAATGTTTTTTTTTTTATTCGTGTATCTTATATAAATAAAGGACAATGCTACGCATGCTCAATTGTTTAAAAAAATTGTAATGCGAGCTAATTACTGATTTGAAAGTTTTATAAACATAATTAAGTACATTAAGAATGATCGAATACTATGAATACTATATCACAAGTTTCGAGCAACATACTGAAACTTTAACATAACTGGAATTTATCAGATTATGCTTAAATAAAACATAGTAATACTAATCTAATACATACATATATTTCATATAACACATTCTGAGGCCTTTAGATATACATCATAAATTGAATATGTAAAGTTATGAACAGAAACAATTATTTCATTTTTGCACTTGATTTAGCAAAACAGATAAATTATCCCTCTCTTTTTGTCATCATTGATTTAACATTCGAAAGAGACAACATTATTTCCATATAATTCCAAATTATAAGGCCGTTTCTTAAATATGATTAGTTTTTAAACCATTGATAATTTTCATTAATCTCTATATTGGTACCAATAATAACAAAAATACAGTAATTTAGTTACATCTGACTCATTCATATTGAAGATAATTTAGTATAAAAATTTAATTTACTTTAATTGGAATGCAATATTTTTTATAAATGCAAAATATAATTCTTATGATAATATAAAAATACATCGATGTCATTTCAATAATACAGAGTATATAATAGATAGAGGTGTTCTTATTGATATATAATATATATTGAATGATAAAAATTTCGATTTTGATATCATAATTCTTCGATAGTGCGGATACACTATTATCTTTAGTTAAAAACAACTTAATAATACACGCTAATAGTTATATTAAATATTACTAATGAACTAAATATATCAAATAAGTTCGACTCAGAATATTCAAATTCTTTGATCACAATGACACATGATTACAACGAAACGATTATTTGTAATTTATCTTAAAGTGATTAAGCATTAGAGTAATTGTAAAAAAATACATTATTATTAAAAGTGTTCTTGTTAATGTTTTACTACATATATTATAAGACTAAGATTCGATTTTTGAATCGCCAGTTCATCAAATTAATAAAATTGACGTTTATACAAAATCGTTATATAAAAACTTTTCATTAATCATTCCGATAAAAGCTAACTGGCAACTCATAAATCAGCTCTTAGGTAATTAAAAAAGAAATATGTAAATATTCACGCATGTGTTCATGTGTTGGTGTGTATGTGTGTGTCCGTGTGTCGTGTGTGTGCGTTTGTACGTGTAAGAGTGTATAAGTCTACAATAAATATTAATACTTTCGAGAATAATTACAAAGAGTACCGCAAGGCATGATATTAGGCCCTATACACTTCAATGTATTCAACTATGATAAAAACTAAGTTTGAAATGCAAACAATTATCCACATAGATACTCGATACAAACAAGTATTTTAACACAGAGATTCAAGGCACGAAATGTATTACTATGGAATGTATACGCATATTATCTAAACGAATGAACGACATAAAGTCTTATATTTAATAAAGCTTATCGAATTTTTTTCAAACAATAATTTGTTACAATTTTAAACAATGAATATATTGTATTACGAACAGTATTGTATACGATACGATAAACAAGTTCTATAGCACCTTCCGTTGGAAGTGAAATAATCTATTCTATCTTAAAACTTAACATCGCACGATTACGTCTAACATTGTAAAATATGAAACTATTGAATTAATATTACTCGATTTATTTGAATACTAGAGTCTCGTTACCTGTATTAAATAAATCATTTTCTTATATCGATTCAGAAATATTTTAATCGATTTTTTGAGTAGAGATAATATTTCACACACGACACAACTAAAATATAGCATCGGCAAAATTCGTAAAACCGATCACATCCGAATTAAGTACGCCATCCCAAATTAGCAATATTTATTTCTTATGTGAATATGATCTTCACCCAAACGTAATAACTTGTGATATCATATGACCGAATATATTCGTCTATTTCACACGTCGATTAACATGCACTTGCTTTCTGGGATAGAACTGACGCGAGAATCTATTGCGACGAATAGCATCGAATAGCGCGATTGGAAGCTATTTCTATTGATTGTATAAATGGGCAGTAATCGATTTTATTTAATTTTCCGATGTTACGTCTAAGTTGTATCGTACTATACTAGACTATCAATAATCTTTAGCCCATTTATATTTTCTGTATGTACCTGCCAATAATCAAGTCTTGTATTTCTTAATTTTGTGTATGCAGGATATTAATATTATTCATTACAACTTTACTGAGGATTTCTAAGACCTTGGCGATTTTGAGTACAGCTATGTTATTTATAATTTCTTCTGATTTTATTTCGCTTTTTTATTTCATATATATTAACATCAATTATAGAATTAATATTACCTATGTTTCATTAAATACAGGAACGAGCTATTTATTTATACGTGATGATGTTTCAACAAATCTAACTAAAACTTTCCGCTATTCAAACAGGAGACAAATTTGTTTTTACGAATTAGGAACATCAGCCTAAATACTATATAGTTCATATTTTACAGCAAAAACTTCTAAAAATGCACATTCTAATAAAAAAATGGATGGAATTTTATACCTATTCAATACAAAACATTTAGCTAACATTATTGTCGTATCGGCAAATTATTAACAATTTAAACGATATATTTTAGCACACAGATATACATTTACGAATAATTATTTTATCCTCAATAAGTCTAGGATTAGGCTTGGGCTAAATAAATTAAAATATCGATAATATTTTCAGAAAAAAAAAAATCGATATGAATCAGCGATATTTTTTTCTGTGATATACTTTTTTCAGATGACAAAATCGTATCAAAATTGATATATTATTTCTTCATTACTAATAAAACTGATATGAAAACAGCCAGATGTGTATTCACTCTAAGGTATCGATATTTTTTAGTCAATATTTATCAACATTTGAAAAATATAGATACGATATATATCGATATTTCTTCCCCACTTGCCCATCCCTATTGAGAATGTTTACCGTTTTATAACCAGAGTGGAGTCCTGCTAATCCTAACAGACGGGACTGGCCGTGGAATTATTTTTTTATTAAATGCAATAATAATAAAATATTATAACTTATATTTTTCATAACGAATTTTCATCTTAAAATAGATCTAAAATTTCGAGCTAATAACAGACAAAAAATTGCCGTACACAATAGGCTATATGACAATGCGAAAAATAAAGTGTTAATTATTGTAAGCAGTAAATACAGTTTAAAGTCATAAATATGACTTTAAAGACGGTTAGTCTTTAAAGTCGTAATATATTCTATTAACGAAAGTTGAAAATAATACTTAATTTATTCAAAAACCCATAAACAAAAATGCATTTTTCAAAACGTTAGTCACGTTCCCGATTGGCCGGGTTTATGATGACATCACTTGCTTGTTAACCTTGTTTAATACAGGCAATTGACGTCACCGACCCCAATATTGTCCAAGTAGCGTTTTCGCGCTATTCAAATAGCCTATTGAAATGTAATGCAATTCATAATAGTTAAAATCAATTTGATTCTATTTGTAACCCGTCCCGATTTAAGAGACGATTCAACTCCGGATTAGCGGGACGCTTAAATAACGATATGTTAATTATTAATCATTATTAATAATAGAATTGAATTAGTTCATAGTATTTAAAGTTCGGGCATTTCATTTACACTTCATTAATTGTATAAGCTTAGTGTATACCTTATTTTAACGAATTTAACTTCCAAATTGATATGTTTCAAACTTTGAACACAATAATTCAAAATTGCTTTTAACGAATACGGAATAGTATTTTATTTACGATTTAAATATATTTGACTTTAGACCATAACGTGATTTTTTTAGTTTAACTCTTTCAGAGACGAAACGTTTTATAATTTGACACATTTACATTAAAAAATCTTATAAACCTGTCGTTACTACTGGAATGAAAAAATAAAATTTAAGTACACACAATATCAACTCTTATTGTCTACGTATTAGAATCTAAAATTGAATGATCACTGCACATAGCACTATGGAATGTCTCTTACTTGCATGCCGCGGCGGTACCTCTGCAGTATGTACTATAGGTGTAGTATCTGCCCGTCGTCTTTGCTCGGGATGTGCGCGAACGCCGGATCCGGTTGATCTTCTAATGTGACCGCTGTTAAGTCGACTATTTCGTCTTGATCCTCTTGATCGAATCTATGGAAGGAACGATGTTTTATTTTTAATTAACCGTTTTGTTTAAGTATATTCTTTCACGTGTTAAGTGCTTTAATTCAATAATAATTGGCCAGAAAAAAGTTCATCAATATTGAAGATAGTAACTTAATATATGCGTAGTATGGCGCTAGTATACTCCTGAATCGCGATGTAATAATATACTAAACCATTATAAATTAGCTTTGCGCTTTCGACCGCTAGATGGCGTTGTACTAAACCTAGATCGCGCAATAGTTTTGTTTATTTGTACAGTATACTTATTTAAGAAGTTTCGATTTTTTTATAACAGGGTGAAGTTTAATTTAATAGTAAAATGAACACATATTTATGTATTTCTTGAGGAGAGAGCGACTCAGTGTAACTATAGATATAAGGAAAATTTAGTTCCCAAGATAGCTGGTGTATTATCGTTGTTAGGGATGGATCATATTTCTAACAGCACCAATGTCTACGGGCGGTTGTGACCATTAGGTGGTCAATTTGACAATTTGAAATAATGATATTAAAGCCTTTATGTGGTCAGATATAAGGTGGCAATCCCGGGGCTCCTTCAAATCCCAAACCATCATAGCGATAATAGCTATCGGGGTTTTTCCAGGAGCAACTTCAAGAAGCAAACATGAGTATATCGGTGCGCTTGCCGCCCATCGGATTGAGAGAGGCAGTTGAGAGGGCGGTGAGGAAGGGGGCGGCGGTGAGGAAGGGGGAGTGATGGTGAGGAAGGGGGGGTGAGGAAGGGGGGTGAGGAAGGGGGGTGAGGAAGGGGGGGTGAGGAAGGGGTGGTGGTGGTGAGGAAGGGGGGGTGAGGAAGGGGTGGTGGTGGTGAGGAAGGGGGGACAGTGAGGAATGGGGCGGTGAGGAAGGGGGGGAGGTGAGGAAGGGGGGGGGTGTTGATGAGAAAGAAGGGAGTGCTGGCGTACCGGTCGTCGTCGGGCTCGCTGGGCGCGCGCGGCGGCGGCGCGGCGCGCTGGTTGGCGGGCCGCACCGTGATGATGAGGTTGGACGAGTTGGCCACCATCATGTCCGTCACCTGCCGACACACGCAACGCGTTATTTATATGGACATTGGAAGGAACGCCTATCTGTAAAAAAATCTTTGTTCATTCTAGGTATGTGTAGGTAGCTGTTAAAGATTTTTTGTCTATACCATATTGTCTTTACTATATAAGGTTTTTTTTTCGTTTGACAGATATATAGCTGAAATGAGCCCTGGATACGAATACAGAAAATATTATTATATATATATATATATAATTAAAGAAGTAAACAAAATAAATAAACCTGACAACGAGTATTATATTTAAAGTAACAAGCTAACGTTACGGGTTCCTTTATAGGTAAGATAAACATGTAAAGAAAAATTCTTGCTTTTCGGAACCATATACCACTATGGACGTACCCAGACATACCCACCCAAACATCACCATTTCCAAATGAATCATAATATAAATGTAAATAACTAATATATCACACGAAACAAATAAAAATTCTCGTCATACGTACTTGATCGAGAGTTTTATTCGAGACATCGATTCCATTGACTTCTAATACTTCGTCGTTGACACCGAGCAAGCCAGTCGACTCGGCCAGGCCTCCGGGCACCAGCCTCGATATAAATATACCCGGCGACCTCTCCACTCCATTCGGCGTCACCCGGACTGATGTGCCGTCTCTGAAATAATTGATACCATCTATACATATAATAAAATTGGAGTGTCTGTTTGTACTATTAAAATAGCCCTTTTTAATCAATGCATATGTGTATACACGGTACATATACCAAAATAAGATTTTTTACCATTTTTGTCGGTCTGTCTGTTTGTTCCGGCTAATCTCTGGAATGCCTGGACCGATTTTGACGGGACTTTCCAGACAGATAACTGATACAATAGGGAGTAACTTAGGCTACAATAATTTTTGTTATATTCAAAGGCGTAATAGGTCAAGTGCACAGCTAGTTGATAAATAAAATACTAATTGTTATCCGCGGCTTCGTGCCGTTTTGTGGTTGGTTATCTATCATATGCCAGGCAAGAAAATAGGCTATGTCCATTTTCGGAGTTCAAGTTTGCTTCACACCAAATTCTATCAAATGATTTATTGGTTTCTTGAAAGGGCGACAGGCATCAGCTATCTGCCAGGGAAAGTCCCGTCAATCAAACCGGTAAAGTAAGGGATGATTAATACGTATAACAGCGCCAATGTCTATGATCGGTAGCGAACACTTACCAAGAACCAAAGTTAACGTATATTTACATATTTAACCGACTTAAAATAAAACGCTTTTTCTCAATTCGTCTGTATTTTTTATTTTGATTATGTGTATTATACGTTTGGGTATTTACTTTTTTTAGTTTTTCTTGGTTTTACCACTTAGTTTTAATTAATATAAATACGTCACTGTGTCGTAGTCTGCCCACGTGGAGCAGACCTAAATAATTAATTCCTTTTGTAATAAAACAAAGACCGCATTCAAAAGTAAATAGTTGGGCATATATTATTAATTTTTGTTGGCAAATGGTCAAAATGGTTTAGGTCTTTTTAATAATAAACTTAAGATTACTCCGAATTATCGTTAATTTATTGTACACAATCGTAATTCTAATAATAATGATTATAGACATTACCTTATAAAGAATCCTAAAGGTCGATCGGAGCCATGCTTGAGTAACTTAACCCTTCTGCACGTTTCTGGTACAATATCTACATCTATGATTGCTGATACCTAGAAAAAGTACAAAATAAAATAAAGTAACAGCCTGTACATTTCCCAATGCTGAGATAAGGTCTCCTCATCCATTAAGGAAAGGGTTTGGAACATATCCCACCACGCTGTTCCAATGCGGTTTGGTGGAATGCACATGTGACAGAATTTCGAAATTAGGCACATGCAGGTTTCCTCACGATGTTTTCCTTCACCGCCGAGCATGAGATGAATTATAAACACAAATTAAGCACATATATACAGTGGTGCTTGCCTGGGTTTGAACCCGCAATCATCGGTTAAGATGCACGCGGTTAAGATGTACCTAGAAAAACTAACACAATTCATATACCTATGTACATAAGAATTATTTCATATAATTCCTTCGTTAGAACGAGCAGCCATAGATTAAGATAAAGGCGTTCTAACCACTGGGCCTGGCTTAGTTGATATCATATAATGATGATGGCTATAATTAATATTATTATTCAAGACCGATGATATCGTATTAATTCAATGCCATAGTTGTTTACTTTGCTTTAATCCTTGTGGTTGGAATTGACTATTCATACATAACACTGTATAGTACGACACAAATTAGATGTAGCATCGGAAAATGCAATGGAATGATAATAAAACCGATTACTGCCGATTCACACAACCAATAAAAATAGCTCCCTATCGCGCCATTCGACGCTATTCGTCGCTATCTTCACGCGTCAGAGAAAGCAAGTGCATGTAAATCGACGCGTCAAATTGACGAATATATTAGGTTAGTCAGTATTGTTGTGTTCCGGTTTGAAGGGTGAGTGAGACAGTGTAACTACAGGCACAAGGGACATGACATCTTAGTTCCCAAGGTTGGTGGCACATTGACGATGTAAGGAATAGTTAACATTTCTTACAGCGTCATTGTCTATGGGTGATGGTGACCACTTACCATCAGGTGGCCCATATGCTCGTCCGCCAATCTATACCATAAAAAAAAATCCTTTGAATTTGGATTAATTACGTTAAGACGAACAGAATAAGATATGTATTCTTACCATTCTAAAGTCGTGAGGATTCGAAATGGCGAGTCCCTTGTTCTTAGCAGGGGTTCCGCTCAGTATCGAGGAGATTATGTTCCGAGGTCGCATCGTTCCATAGCCGTTGAGCTCTTCAAGGCTGTCTCCTGAAAAATAATAAGATTAAATATAAATAAGTACCATTTGTACAACACTTACGACATGTTTGACTATACTGTTTTTCTATTAGAGGCCCCAAAAATTAACCAATAATATTTGTTGTTTTCTATTAAGAAAGTTTAAGTAGTTTTGAGGTTGGAATTTGGCGCATTACTCTCCTAGACTTAAGATCCTTCTGGGTGTGTCTATATGAGTCTTCTGCACATTATAACATTTCTTGCGAAGTTCCGTGCAATGTCAAACAGAAAGACACACACAACAATGGCATCATTTTTACGCAAATTTTATCGGGTTATGTGTTATTTTGGGTTATCCCTAAAATACACATTTAAACTATAGTGGATTTTTTGAAGACCCTTTTAAGGTGTATAATATTGCAGTATATTATTTTGATATATCTCCTAGGGTTAACTAGCGTTTGCAGAATGTGTTTATTTATGTCGTCAGTTTAAATATCACTAAAATTATCAGTATTTCTTTCTACTATATTGTACATATATTATACATATAATTATACATATAAAACTTCTTCTTTAATCAATGTATATAAAAATCCGTTGAATAATTTTAACGATATAAGCATAACTATAGGAACAAAAAGCGGTAAGCGACTTTGTTTTATACTTTGTAATCATGATGATAATGATAAAGATAAAATAAACAAAGAAAAACTCAGTTCATTCGTAATCGATATTGCTTAATATTTAGCGTTAAAAAAATAGTCCTATGTCAAATTTATTAAAAACTTCCAATTGGAAATTATCTGTACAATTTAAGGAAATAAATTTGTAGTTCTTAGATTTTCATATCAATTCTTATAATGACGATAACCATTTAATAAAAACTCCATAAAATGCAATTAATTCGAGACTCATTGGACTGGAATTGCTCACCGACATTCCAATTGAGATCAACATTTAAACAGAAAACTACGTAATGTCAACAATTTGACGTTTGTTTCGGTTCGTATTATATGCGTACACGCATCGTTAATTCGTTTGAATTGTACGATAGTTTTGATTGTTGTTGATACTTGCGAACAGATTTCTGACACAATACCATACAACGTACAATAAGCGACGAGTTGCATGGGTTATTCATTTACGAAGAAACATAAAGGGGGAATGGAAACTAAATAAGAGTTAAAAGTATGTATATGTCGAAGCGTCAAAAAAGTCTAATTAGGATTTATTTATTTTTATCGTACACACTGGCGACGTGAGTGTGACGTAGGTACCACCCACTCATCAGTTATTCTACCGCCAAATAACAGTACTCATTATTGTTGTGTTCCAGTTTGAAGGGTGAGTGAGCCAGTGTAACTACAGGCACAAGGGACATGACATCTTAGTTCCCAAGGTTGGTGGCACATTGACGATGTAAGGAATAGTTAATATTTCTTACAGCGTCATTGTCTATGTGTGATAGTGACCACTTACCATCAGGTGGCCCATATGCTCGTCCGCCAACCTATACCAAAAAAAGATTCAAGCGACTACAGATCTCTTTAATAAGAGATTTTTTTTTAGCAAAAACAGACTTCAATATAGGAATAGTATAGCAGAAATTGCTGGCACTTATTGAAGAGTCCCGATTCCTGTTTCCAAAACTATATAAGACCTTTACGACAAACAATAAATTGGACCAAAACCTCTTTGGAATAAAAATGATTACAAAAACTCGTCTCTATAGGAAGGAGTTATGCCCGTACATATATAGAAAAAAAACATCATAATTAGAACCTACTCCTTTTTTGAAATCTTTTAGAAAGTATTCTAAGCATCTGACATTTAAAAAAGTCTTATTAACACATATAACTAAATAATAATTTGATACCACACGCTACTACATATCTGGAGAAATTTTTCGATTATAAAATAGATTATTAATTTCAGTCGAATAAAGGAGATCTTGTTCTAAAAATGTGTTTTATTACTCTCTTATTGGTCACATGTTCGAACCGTAATGGCTTCAGATATGTGTCGTGACTAGTATCCAAGATATGTGGACCAGAGAACAAAGACCATAATGTCACACAAATATCTTGACTGCAGGTTTCCAAATAAAGTTACACACCATTCGTTATGTTTTAGTCATTGAGCGTTTCCCTTCGAACAATGTTTGCCGTGAAACGGATATTTTAGGTCAACGTTATATTAAATGCTGCGATGGTCCAGTGGTTAGAACGCGTGCATCATAACTGATGTTTGCGATTTCAAACCCAGGCAAGCACCACTGAATATTCATGTGCTAAATTGGCCATGCGGTCAGGCGATCCTGCGATTTTTTCCATTGCTGACCCCCCCTTAAACCATTGCGCAATTGACGCTAAAAAATATACAAAGTTAAATTTCCTAGAGCTGAGATGGCCCAGTGGTTAGAACGCGTGCATCTTAATCGATGATTTCGGGTTCAAGCCCGGGCAAGCACCACTATATATATGTGCTTAATTTGTGTATATAATTCAAATCGTGCTCGGTGGTGAAGGAAAACATCGTGAGGAAACCTGCATGTGTCTAATTTCGTCGAAATACTGCCACATGTGCGTTCCACCAATCCGCATTCGAACAGCGTGGTGTAATATGTTTTCCCACGCCCCAAAACTTTCTTTTCAATGGGAGAGGCAGCCTTAGCCCAGCAGTGGGAAATTTACAGACTGTTACTTCTATATTTCCTACCTTACACATGATTACAGTGGTTTAATAGATCTGTCTACGATTTTATAAGAATTAAAAAAATAAACACCCCTTTAATTATACATGACTTTTCAATAAAACTTAATAAAATCTTCTATAAAACCTTTTTAAACTGAAACTATTTACACGTTCGCGTCACGCTAACGTCACGTCTACGTCACGTGTCTTCGTGCGTCATTTAACTGTACTAAGAAAACGATTACCAACGAGTTATAGTCGCAATTATTAATACATCGTTCATTCGTGTATTTGTTATGTATGTTTGTAGACTGCCTCGTTCGTTTAGCGGCCTGCGTTAAAATTGCCTCAAAAAGCACTTATAACACGGTTTCTATTGTAGTAACGGATTGTCATTCCTTTGGATTAGAGAGTGAGTAGACTGCTAACTTGTACACACACATGTATAATTGATTTTTAAAATCAGCCTCTTCAGCCAAAATCCCGTATTATCATATAAATTAGCGAATAAAAGTATGTATACATTGTTTTTATTACAACCTTATCGATTTCCACAGTAGGTAGTTGATAAAATTTGGGAGTTCTCAGAGGGAGGTTTTCCTTATTTATGGTGTAGTTTATATAAGTAAAAGCAAAATAAACAATTTTATCATTGAATTGACGCAATATCATTGGTTGAAATTATTTAATACAACCACAATGATTCGCGATTTTTTTTTCCACACTGAACAGACGCTATACCATTGGTCTAGATCTTGAATAAATCCACAATGATTCGTGAAAAACTATTGTTTTCAGTGTCGGTAAAATTGTTGTCGAAAGTAAAAAATATATTAATCACGAAATATCTGTATTTCATAATATAGCAAAGCTATTGAGCAAATTGTATGTTATATATAGCTTAAGTTTTTCTTCTTTTGGGAAAGGATAAAATAACAGGAGATAAATCAAATATAATATAAATTAATCCATTTTGTACGAAGGCACGGACTGATTACATTTGTACGTATTATTTCTTTGTTTTACTTAATACGACGAGAAGCAAGTCTAGTTACGCATGGTTACCGACGGGCAGTTCCTTGACCTACACATTGTGTTTTAATTAAAACCGCTAGCTTATAGTCCAGTATACAAGGCCGCAGCAACGCCTTGGCTCAACTACCGTTGGTTGGATTAAGAGTTGGTGGATTATCCTGCACAAAAATTCTCACTATGGAATATAGCAACAAAATGTATATAAGGCCGTGCTTCATTCAAAAGTGTTGGTCCTGTGCCGCAGAAGCAGTCGCGTAGCTATCGTAGAGCCAGCTGATGCAGTGCATCAGGGCCCCGGAGTTCAGGGGGCCCTCTAAACTAAACCTTAAGCTTCGGAAGACAGAAAATCACGACTGCGCGTAGAAGATTTCTTATTTGGTATCTATATATTTAAAGGGTATTTATTAGTTAAAGGTATGTAAAGAGGGGGTGAGTGCCCGATTCTTTTTCTCTACACCGGGCCCTTCCACACCTAGCTACGCCACTGTGCAGAAGTCTTATTCTTTAACACATCGTATTATGAGATTCCAATTGTGTATCCGCAAACACTCTAGCGTTATTATATTTCCAAAACAGTTGACACTTGAGTCATCCTTCATCTTATTATGTTTTTTTTACGGAACACTAAGGTACATCCCGGCTTTGACATATTTCTGAACATGATTGCTAACAAACTAGACTGTTATAAATCTCTGCTATAAATTTTAACTGGAACAATGACCACTGTTCCAGTATTTATTTCTCACTAGCGACCCGACCCAGCGTCGCACGATTGCAATGCTGATACAAAATATACTGCATGTCTTACAATGTTTAGTTTTTCAGTCACTATCTACTATATTGTACATGTACATAAACCTTACCCTCGAACCACTCCATCTATTACACAAAACCGCATCAAAATCCGTTGCTTAATTTTAAAGATCTAAGCATATATAGGGACAGACAGCGGTGAGCGACTTTGTTTTATACTATGTAATGATGATGATGATTGCGCTCAAGACTAACAGAAATCCGTACATACATATATATTTTTCTTTATTAACTGTCAAAAATTAAGTAAACGTAAATTATCGCTGATTTTCCAGTTTCTATCCTGTATAAATTTGGAATTAAGTCTTTGCATTAAAAAAAAATGTTCTTATTTCAAATATAAGTTTCGATATTGTCTTTATTAAATTGATGAAAAAAAAAATACTCTTGTCATGATATTCTTTGGCATAAAGAACTCGACCTTCGACCGTTGTATGATATTGTTCTTTTTTTAAACCATAAAATATAAGAGCTACTTCGTCGTATCGAGGTCTAATCTCTTAGACAAATTATTATTAGTATATCTTATATACATATTATATGTATAAGCTTGTAACGAGATTATCTAATCGTAAAGAATATGCATACGTATGTCAGATTAAATACTTAAATTATCTCATTGATATATTAAGACAAAAAATAGTGATTCGGCAGTTTAACAATTCCGCCATTAGCCTTTTGGAATTAGATGTCAAAGAGTTAAGTATTATTTTGTGAAATAATGTACTTTTAATTTATATACGAACTATATAGTTAATTTTCTTGACAATATCAGAATCAAAATATTACAATGGTACAATACTTATACTAAACAAGTCCCATTTATTCCCTATCTCTTAGGAATTCTGAAATATCCTAAAAATAGTTTTTAGTGGTTATTATAACCTGCATGCTAAATTTGAAACCCCTAATTATAGTTACGGAGATAGAGCTAATTTGGTTCGAAAATATAAATCCCATTTATTCCCTATCGCGAGGAAATTTTGAAATATCCCTTCTCAGTGCACCTCTCAGGACACTCAAGGCATACGTGTGCCAAATTTCAAGTCAAGACGAGTGGTCTGTCAGTCACTCAGTCACTTAGTGACGGAACAGTTTTATATATATATTGATTCAAGTAGCCTCATAAAATGATATGTAAAGCTACCACTGATTCGCAAATTAGATTTTATCGAGAAGAACCGGCAAGTAAATCAGTTAATCTTTTCCACCATTTCAATTACAGAATAGGCCAGTGAACAACAATTATTTATTTACCGCCCAGAAGTCAATAAAGATTGTTATTTGAGTTGATTTTCTTGTTGTTTCAATTCTGAGTTCAGTCAACAAGCTAGTCCCATCTATACATATAATAAAATAGGAGTGTTTGTTTGTAATATTAAGAGTGCCCTTTTTATATGTATATGCGGTACATATTCCAAAATAACATTCTTTACAATTTTTGGCTGTCTGTCTGTTTGTTCCGGCTAATCTCTGAAACGGCTGGACGGATTTTGACGGGACTTTCACTGATAACTGATATAATAAAGAGTAACCAGAAAGAGTAACTAAAAAAAATGTATTGTAGCCACACAACAATACATTTTTTTTTAGTTAATTTCAAACGCGTACAATGTCGCGGGCACAGCTAGTTCGACATATTTTGTTATTTCTTAAACAACTGTCGTATATTTCAGTCAATATAAATTTCGAAATCTCACCACAACCGTATAAAGAAAACTTTCATTTGTTTTCATAATTAACAAATGAACACGACACACGATGAGTGTCTGGGGTATAGGCGACGATCTTAGTTTTATATAGCGACTAGTTGTTGGCGGCTTTGCCTGCGTTTTAGGGTGTTGATTGTCACGTGTCAGGCAAAATAGGCCTATGTCTTTTCACGGAGCTCAAGTATTCCTCATACTAAATTTCATCAAAATCGGTTCAATGGCCGTGAAAGAAGACAGAAAGACAGACAGAAAGAGTTACTTTTACATTTATAATATTAATATAGATAGATTAAGTGATATATGAGATCAGTCAGATCATGATAATAATACACTTAGTTACTGCATTCCATAGCGATAAGAACATTGCAAACGTAAAAAGTATTGCGTTAACATTTGACGACCTCCGTGGTCGAGTGGTGTGTACACCGGTTTTCATGGTTACGCCAGTCGAGGTTCGATTCCCGGCTGAGTCGATGTAGATTATCATTTGTTTTCTATGTTGTCTTGGGTTTGGGTGTTTGTGGTACCGTCGTTACTTTTGATTTTCCATAACACAAGTGCTTTAGCTACTTACATTGGGATCAAAGTAATGTATGTGATGTTGTCTCATATTTATTTATTTAAAAA